>NW_027555625.1:363075237-364337737 GCF_003287225.1 Phascolarctos cinereus | reverse complement strand
ATTGCAAAGTCTTTCCTAAAATATGGCATCCAGAACAAAACAATATTCCAGAAATGTTCTGACCAGTGAAGGCAAAACAAAATGTTTCCTGAGATTTTGTTTCAATAAATTTCAAGTTTGTATCATAAATACGGGTTTTCCCATAAGCTTATGTTAAAAAAATGTGAGAAGGTCTTTTTAGGATTTGAATGATGTCTCTTTAACTTCGGAATATTTTTCCTTATAATGTTGAATATGGAATCATGAAATGTTTTTGTCTCAGATGGGTATAGATTGGTTATTTGTCACATGGTGATTATGCCATTGGGAAGATGTATATGAACCCTCCAAAAGCCTCTTACTTGCTTGGATGGAAATATATCTGGGTATGCAAAATGGATATGTTATCCAGAGCACATCCCTCTTCCCTTGGCCAGTCCCATTATGGCAGAGGAGTATTCAAGGTAAACATGGACCATTCTCTTTTTGAGTCACGTAGGAGCACAAGGAACTGGGTCCCTTGGAGAAAATATGGCCAAAAGATGGTATAGGGGAAATATTAGCTCTGTTGGATATTTTATGACACTCATAATCCATCCAGTTGGGGTAGAATTATTGTTCTTCATCATCTGAACTTTACTATTGGTATTTCTATATTATTTCTTTCCCCTTACAAGTAGATATTCTGCATATACCAAGAGGAAATTGTTGACAAAAAGAAAGGTCCAATATATACTGAAATATTTACAGCAACGCTATCTGTGGCAGCAAGAAACTAGAAACAAACATCCTTCATCATATGGAGGATGACTAAACAAATTGGGGTACGTGAATGTAACAGAATAGTACTGTGCTGTAAGAAACTATGGATATCATGAATGCAGTGAACATGAAAAGACATGTGAACTAATGCAAAGTGAGGGAAACAGAACCAAAAACAATATATACACCATTATTACAACAATGTAAAACAAAAAATAAATAAAGTAATAACAAAACAAATGAAACTGAGTGCTTTCAAATTATAACTACCAGGTTTGGTCCCAAAGAACAGATATGAGAAGAACATTCCTGCTGTTTCTTTGTAGAGGTAGAAGACCACGGGAAGAAATACTAAATATAATTTTTTTTCCCATATGTTGTTCATTTTAACTTTATTTTTCCCCATTTTTATTCTTTATTTTAAGGGATGGCTTTCTGGAGAGTGGGTAGTAGAAGAGACACATGGGGCAAGGAAATGTAGGTAACAGAAAGATAAGAGATATGAATAAAATATTTTAAACAAATGAATCTTTTACAAACAACACACTTGTCATCTGAAGCATACTGTAGAAAGTGAAGGAGACATCACCAAGACACCATGGTGATGGGTACCTTTTAGGGGACCAGGGCCACAAATGATGATGTAAGGCAGGATACTGGCCCTCAAATTAGATCAGTGGCATTAAGCCAGAGATAGTGATTTTTGCATAAAACAAAGAAGTCAAAAAGTCCAAGGCCAAAAGGTCAGGGTTTCCCTGGGGCAGTTCTTAGAAGGAACTGATTCTGGAGAAAAGGAGGATTGAGAGCCCATGGCCTAAGGCAGAATCCTTTACAGAGATAACTCTTCTGCCAGGAGGTCTAGCAAGAATTTATTACAAAGAGCTCTGGTCCAGTGATTAACTCTCTGGACTGTATTAGTCACTGTGAGTTCAGTTCATAAAGAGCTGTTCTTGGAGGTAGAACTACATTTCAGTTAACAACTCTTGCAAATTTATATAATCAGCTTTGCAAAGTAAAAAAAAAATAATAAAATGGGGGTTCGATCTCTTCAGGAAAGTAACTCTCTAATCAATCTATTGTTTATTCCTCTCATTCATATCTAGTGGATGCTAATTAATTAGGCAGATATTGAGCCATGGTCATTATTGGCATTTAGGTGAAGTATATGATGAAAATTCTTCCTGGAAAAGCCCCATCTCACCATCATTTTGCATCATCTTTCACGTTTCTGACTGGCACCGATTTCTGAGATATCTTTACCAATACTACTTCATAAAATCGTAGGATTTAAAACTGGAAGGGATTTTTTAAATTATTGGGGCTTTTTTTATTGGAATCATCAACAAACAAACATTTCCATACACAAAGACAATTGGGGTTTTATGTGAAGCTGTTGAGGTCTAGGGGTGCTAGGAACCCCAAAATTCAAGAGCAGAAGATATGGGTCCTTCCTCAAATAAATTCAATTCAAGCCTTCTTTTAGTCAGAGACTAGGTTTATTAAAACACCGATTGAGGTGGGCAAGATTTTAAGACTCTGGGCTATTGGCCAGATTTTTAGAATCTGAGCCTTTGTAATAAGAATACAACCAGGCCAAACTTTTAAGAAATCTGAGCCCCTGAATGGAAAGAAGATGTACCTTTTATTTAGCAAGACTATGGGAAGATCGGGATGGGAGTGAACAGTAGGCTGGGGGGGACTAGAAGGTAACAGAAAAGGACCCAGAAGGGCTGGGTGCCCCTGGTAAACACCAGGGACCTGGGCCATGTAGAAGGGGTCTAGATGGAATCAAGGAGTGGTGGCTTAGGGTGGGGCTAGGTGTAGACAAGGAGGGCTGGACTGGGTTAGAGGTAACAGAGAATTGGAGAGTGAGGCAGAGTTAAAGCCATAATGCAAGGCAGCTTTGGCAATTAAATACAGAACCAGAGAGGAATCTGGGGTCTTGTAAGGGAAGGACAGCTATAGTGAGATCACAGATATATGGAGTCCATTTTGCTGAACTTGGAGTCAGAGAACCTAGTTTCTACCACTGAATAATCTAAGGCAAGTCACTTCCCTTCTCTTAGCCTCTCTAAGGTACATTGCCACTCTAAATTCTAAGATTCTAGAAACTGGCTGCTCCCCTCCTACCCTGAATGAACAGGGAATAATAGGGTAACTATGCTGGGTTTGAGTACTGAGAATCTGACCTGACCCTTGTTCTCTCTTGGGGGTCAAGTTATTGTTGAGAAAGACATAGTGGACTCTTCCATAGAATTTCTTTAGCACTAAGAGGATCAGACAGCACCTTGCCTATGGCATTAGCAGATTAGTTTCCTTATGTATTTGTTGGAATGAATCAGCATTGTCTCTATAGTTCCTTCCCTGGTCAAATTTGAATCCCCTGGGCTTAGAATCTTGTGCTAGCATTTCCTATGGAGTTGCAGAGCTATTAGATGGAGACTAAGTTTGTTTACTTTCTGTGAGTCAATGGAAGGAGCTCAGAAGCTGTCCTCAGTCATATGAATGGAAGAAGGAATCTCCAGGAATAAGATCGGTTGTTACTGTGAGGTACTTCCTTTAAGTATCTATAATAAGGCTAGCAAGATTTCTAAAGAGACAATGAGAAAAGAGTGGAGAGAGAGCATTGTATTTGTAGTCAGGTGGCCTGAATTCAGACACACTTACTAGGTGTGTATCCCTACACAATTTCTGTGGCCCTAAATTTCCTCATCTGTAATTTGAGCAGGTTACACCTAGATAAGACCTGTGGTCCCTTCCCACTCTAAAATATTTTGGTCCTAATTCCCACTTTTAGGTTTACAATGTCCTTTACATGCTTTTCTGTACTTCTGCAGTCAGGCAGTGCATGGGTTGTTTTTCCCATAACAAACTGAGGTTCAGACAGGTTAAATTACTCACTGATGTTTACACAACCTTTAAGTGGCACACCAGGAGAATTCCACTCAGTACTTCTGTGACTTTAAGCTCAGTACTTTCTGAGCAACTCTACCATTAGACTCTGTTTGATGACCATTTTGTTTCTTTGGTGATATGTTGTCCAACTTGGCAGTTTCTTCTAGTATTTGGCACTTATATTTGATTCATGTTCACCCATCTGTTATTTGTCCTTCTGGTGATGTTTTCTGACCATTTTCCTTTGTTCCTTTTGACTAATCTCTTCTCCTCTCACCCACCCCCCCACTCCAAAGTAATCAGAAAAAATTTAAATTAAAACACTTTGAATTCATCCTTCAACTCTAAGGACCCTGGTATCACTGAATCTAATCACTGAAAGGAAATTTAGAGGTCATTTAGTTCAAATTATATCAGATCAAAAATCAGCTGATTTGTGGCAAAATGGTCATCCTGGCCTTAGCTTCAAGATATGCAATGGAATACACTATTTCAGGCTAAACATTATTCTACTTTTGGATGGCTTATTGTTAGGGAGTTTTTCCTTACTTTGGACTGAAATCCATGACTATACATTGTGTGGCCATTTCTCCAAATTGTTTTCAAGGTCCAAGCTAAGTATGATCTGTGTTGCATATACTAATTCTTCAAATACTAATTCTTCAAATACTCCACAGGACTGATAGAATTATTTCAAGGAAGAACCTGATAAACTAGAGAGAATCCAGAGATCAATCAGAATGGTAATGGCTCTTTAGATAGTGTTGACCAAGGATTGATTGAAGAGACAAAATGTTTAGGTTGGAGATTCGTACAATTCAGATTTAGAGGGAAGAACTAAGATCTGTGAGTAAAATTCTCAGAGAGGAAAGACTACCACCTTTCCTTTCCTCAATCTTTTCTTCTCTAGACTAAACATTTCCATTTCTATCATTCAATCCTTGTATGGTCTACTTTTCAACTCTTGCCACATTTTGAAACCCTTATTGAATCAGTAAGTCATTAGACACTCAGTGAAAAGGTACTTCTGGGTTCATCTGGTCCAGAACTATACCTAGATAAAACTGCTTCTACATTATCTATGATGAGTATAAACTAAGCTTCTGCTCAAAAATTTCCAGTAAAGGGGAAGCCACTCCCTCCTGAAGCATCCTTTTTCATTTTGAAATATTTCTGATTATTAGGGAGTGTTTCTTTATGTTGAGTTGAAGTTTGCCTACTTGCAAATTCTACCCATGCTTACTAGTTCTTTCCTCCAAATCTAAGCGTAATAAATTTCCAGATTAGATATCTCTCTGGTTCTTCCACCAACCCTTGTTCAACTTGACCTAGAGTAGTTTCACCATTCTGATTCTTTTCTTTTGGATTCTCTCCAGTTTATCAAGTCCTTGCCTAAAAATATGTCTGCTAGTTCTTCCCAGTATTTTGAGGGACAGGGACAAAGCTGTATTCACTTTCAAGCCAGCTAAGAGCATATAAATTATCACTCACTCATACACAAAAGATGAAGAAATACATATGTGTCTCAAATCCATCCTAGGTCCCAGCTTCTGTCTAGCTCTGGGATACGAAACCATTCACAATTACAACTCAGGCAATCAGCTCTATCTAGAGAATAGACAGATTTAATGTAACTGGTTTAAATCTATCCTCAAAAACCTACTAGCTGTGGGACCCTGGCCATGTCTCTTAACCTCTGTATGCCTCACTTTCCTCAACTGTAAAATAATCTACCTCCCAGAGTTGTTGTGAGAATCAAGAGATAATATTTGTAAAGTGCACAGTCCTTGACATGCTTAATAAATGCTTGTTCTGTCTTTATCTGCTTCCTACCCTACCCCCTGCTCCCAGTAGAAAATAGAGACTATGTGGTTTAATACTGGGCAAAGAAAAAGAGATGGAGCTTCTCTATCTTTTTTTTCCCCTCTTTCCCCCTTTAAACAAATAGGCAGGTTTAGGTACCTTTGTGGGGTTTTTTTGTTTGTTTTTGTTAGGCAATAGGGTTAAGTGACTTGCCCATGGTCACACAGCTAATAAGTGTTATGTGTCTGAGGCCGGATTTGAACTCAGGCCCTCCTGAATCCAGGGCTCTACCCACCTAGCTGCGCCTTAAGTACCTTTGAATACAGCATGCAAGGGTATATCAGATAAGGTTAATCACAGGTGTTGGTAGAAGTGTGTGAGTGTGAGTGTGTGTGTGTGTGTGTGTGTGTGTGTGTGTGTATGTGTGTGTGAGAGAGAGAGAGAGAGAGAGAGAGAGATGAACTGTGCTTAATGGATTCACCATTTTTTTCCTCTATATGTCTTTCCCTTCCCTTCCCACTTTTTTTTGGGAGGAGGAGGTCTGAAAAAGACTTCTATTACTCTGATTCCTAGAATTGAACACAGGATTCTATGAGTAGACTAGAATACACAGAACTATCATTTTTCTTGTTCTGATAATTATCCTTCTCAATAAGTATAACATGAGTTCCAAAGCCCATGGACATGGGACTCTTTTTATTGGTGGAAATCAATGTCCTGCTCCTGTATGAGGGGCAGGATGAAGTTGATGAAAGGGAATAGCACTTCAGTCTCTTCAGTCATTTCAAGATTTTTAATCACTTCTGGTGCTTTTGATTTCTAACTTTAGAGAAAAGATGAAAGGTGCCAATCCCATTTCAGGTTCTTGAAGGGAGAATAATACTCTGGAAAGAAGTTGATATAAGAGGAGCCAGAAGTCTCTATTGTCTCCCTATCCCCACCTTGCTATCCTAGAGACTTCAGAGAATTTTCCCTAGGGTGAGATCTGGGATTCTCTCTCTCTAGGTGGAGCTGAGTTACCACCCTCCCAATGGGAGTACTACTTCACTCTATTGCCCAGTATATTTTCCTAAGCATAGTTTTTTTTTAACTGCTGTTTTGCTATTAACTTGAATAAATAGGTTACTTTGCTATTTCCTATGTGTTTTCATTGTGAAACTAGTATTTATTTGTTGGGAAGGGAGTCAAACCTTGGATATGAAACTTGGGTCTTCTTTTCCTCATTAGTGAACAGCTATTATTAGATTAATAACAAAGCAGGATGTACCTATTTCATGCCCTTTCATATGAGTTTTCCATCAGTCAAGTAACTACCAACAAGGATGTGAACTGAATGGCATTCTTGAAATATGGCTGGAATCAGGAGAAACCTACTTTCAAAGCCTTCTTTCTCTCCCCCTCCATCTTCCTTTCCCTCTCTCTTTAGTAATGTGTTCGAGAAAGTTGCCAAGATAGAATTCAAATTCACTGTCTTATATTTTGTGGACTCTACCCTCTACTCTTTTTGAAAAGTAGAACATTTGCACTTCTTCAGTCCTGAATCACATCTCCAATTTTTCAAGCTCTTTCAAAGATCCATAATAATTGCTCAATAATCACATGTGGTTTTTTTTAATGTGGAATGTAATTTATTTAAGCTGATGACTCACTGAGGGCATCCAGCTGCTACCTTATCAACCTCTCACTTGCTTTAGGTAAAGCAAGCCGCTTTCTGTTAACCATTTTTGTTTTGTTGCTCTCAATCCCTTTATAAAGAATGCTCACAACAATATATGATTTTATTAATTTGGATATTTTTCCCACCAATCCAAATTGTAGCCCTTCCATACACCTCTGTGATTATTATCCAACATGCTGGAGGCCTTTTTTATTTTCTCCTGACATAGGGATATCTGTATCACACTCTGGCTGTCTACACCCACTGGCATCTAGATGGTAGAAAATAAAATGCTGGTCATAGAGTCAAGAACACCTGAGTTCAAATCCAACCTCAATTACTAGCTATGTGACTCTGGGTACACATTACTTAACCTCTGTCTGCCTCAGTTTCTGCAGCTATTAAATGAGGATTATAGTAGCACCTATCTCACAGGTTTCCTGGCAAGATCAAATGAGATATTTATGACTCACTTAGCAAATTTCCTAGCACATAGTAGGTACTTTAGGAACGCTTGTTTCCTTCCTTTCACATATCATCCCTTACTCTTGCCATTTGAGTCCAACTCCTTTTGGTTAGCCATTGGTGAATTCTCTTGATGATATCCCTTACTCCAGTTGAAGTTTCTCAATTTTACATATTGTAGTCTTCCCAAATCCACTTCTCCATTGCCTTCTGTGCAATACTCATTTGCAAACTTTCAGAGATTGCAGTGGTTCATGATTCACTGCCATAAAACAACATTAGTAGAATATTATCATTAAAAAGCTGGGTCTTCATGTTGGGGAGAAGTTTGGGATCATTAAAAAAGTTCTGCAGCTTCCTAAAGGAAATTGAACTTGTTTTCCTCATCCTGTTTGACTTTGGATCTAATTCACTCTTCATTTGTGTATATAGATATGTATACATATGCATATACTTATACGTACACATATGTATATGTATATATGTGTGTACATAAACACATAAACATGTGTGTTGTACATATGTTGTATAGCTTGTAGATGAGATAGAAATGATCCTAAAGAGAACAAAGATGGGAAAAGTAACTCAATTAAGTCAAATCTACGCAAATTTAAGCTTTAGTGCAAAGAACTCAACATCTGACAAAAATGGGAAAACTGGAAAGTAGTTTGGAGGAAACTATGCATAGACCAACATCTTACACCCTATGCCTAGTTAAGGGCATAACAGGTAGATGCTTTAGACATAAAGGATGATATCATAAGCAGATTAGGGAAGAATGGGAAAATTTACCGGTCAGATCTATATATAAGGGAAGAGTTTTGTGATTAAAAGAGGGAAAGAGGATAACAGAATTACTGTTATGGATAATTTTGATTACATGGGTTTTGTTTATTTTTATTCAAACAAAATTAATGTAGACAAAATTTGAAGTAAAGCAGGAAATTGGGAGGGGGAAGGGGAGTTACAGTAAGTTTTCTAATAAAGGCATCATTTTTCAAATAAATGTAGGGAACTGAGCCAAATTTATAAAAATAAGAGTCATTCTCCAATTGTTCAATGATCAAAAGATGTGAATAGACAGTTTTCACAAGAAAGCAAAGTTATTGCTAGCCATATGGAAAAAGGCTCTAAATCACTATCGATTAAAGAAATGTAAATTTCAAAAGAACAACTCTGAGGTATCTCCCTACATCTATCATTATGGCTAACATGACTGAAAAATAAAATGCAAATTGATAAAATGGATGTAGAAAAAATAGGTATATAAAGCACTGTTGGTAAAGTTAGGAACTGATTCAATAAACAATCCTGTAGAATAATTTGGAACTATACCCAAAGGGGTATAAAACTGCATACCCTATGTCCCAAAAATATCATTACTATGCCCGTATCCCAAAGAGGTCAAAGGAAAAGGATCTATACGTACAAAATATTTATGGCAGCTCTTTTTGTGGTGCCAAAGACTTGAGCCCATTAATTAGCCAATGGCTGAACAAGTTGTAGTATATAATTGTGATGAAATATTCTTGTGCTATAAGAAATGATGAGGAAAGTGGTTTCAGAAAAACCTAGGAAGACATAAGAATTGATGCAAAATGAAGTGAGCAGAACCAGGAGAACATTGTATATAATAACAGCAAAATACACATACACACACACACACACACACACACGAGTGTGTATATACATATATGTGCATGTACATATACGTATATACATATATGTGTGTGTATATATATATACATACATATGTGTGTGTGTGTGTGTGTGTGTGTGTGTGTGTGTGTGTGTGTGTGTGCATACTGCTTTTTGCTAAGGCAATTGGGGTTAAGTGACTTGCCCAGAGTCACACAGCTACTAAGTGTCAAGTGTCTGAGGCCAGATTTGAACTCAGGTACTCCTGACTCAGAGGCTGGAGATTTATCCACTGTACCACCTAGCTGCCCCTTAATAACAGCAATATTTTAATGATGATGAACTGTGAAAGATTTAGCAGTGATGATCAATACAATAATCCAAAATAATTCTAATGGCCTCATGATGAAAAATGCTATCTTCCTCTAGAGAGAGAACTGATGAACTCTAAGTGCAGATTGAAGCATATTTTTTTTCCTCATAGCTAATATGAAAATCCATTTTGCATGTCTTCATATGTGTAATTGTTAGCATACTGCTTGCTTTCTCCATAGGTAGTAAAGGGCCTGGGAGGAAAAAGTGAATATGGAACCCAAAATTTAAAAAAAAATGTCAAAACAAATAAATGAATAATTAATTTTTAAAAAAATACTAAAAGAGAAAATCAACTACTACTGAGCTATAAATTTTATATCAATCATCTACAACATATCAATGCCATTCTCTACAAGGGAATCAGTAGAGAAGAGGCAAGATTTTGCAGGTGATATTCTTTAATAGACCACATCTTTATCATCACACAGTTGACTGAAGGAAGTGGAAATTTAAAAATCCCACTTAAGACTTCCACTGTTTTCTACTTCAGTAACTAACTCTTCATTGTTGGTAGTGTTCAGGTTCAGAAAAGCAGACTTCTTTGTCCTTTCATCTCTTACTTTTTAATGAAGTTAGCCATCATAAAGATGGTGCTGGGATTTACCATAGCAAGGCTTTTCATTTGAAACATGGTGTTTGTTAAATGTACTTAGCATGATTTACATACCCAGAAATGTTGCCTGTTTCTGCCATTTCTGTGAGCACTTTCAGATAAGTAGGGTTTTGCCTTCTCAGTGTCTCTAATATTTTGTTTTATTAGAACAGAGGGGACACCTTTTGTTATGGAAAAAAAGTGCACAGTGAGTACAGCTGGGAAAGGAATAAGATTCAATATGTTTCTACTCGACTATGTGGTAGCTGTAAATCATCGAGCATTAGTATGACTTTCCCTTGCCATGTGTTTTACCAAATTGTGTCCAGGTACCAAAGGCAGATTTCAGTTGGAGAACCATGCAGAAGTGGGATGAGTGAACTTGCTTTGGGTATAGGTTGTGCTACATTGCCTTTGAGATCCCTTTCATTTATAACTTTGGGGATGCTCCATAGTCTATAGCTATTTTCTAAAGGAGGATCAGAGGATCATAGAATCTCACCAGCAGTTAAAAAAAATTATCCAGACTCTGCTCAGGTCTTCTAGTAATGGGGAAATCACTACTTCTTGAAGTAGGTCATGTCACATTTTAACAGAGGTCATCATTATTAAAAAGTTTTGCTAATTCAAAATCTGTAAAATTCAGGTAATGGCCCCTTTTTGCCTACTTTGCTGGCATGTACTAAAGGGGAAAATGGCACAGTGTATGTGAAAGTATGGAAGTGAACTATTATTCACTTTTCTGTAACTATAAGTTATTATTATTCTGTGGTTTCATTTATAATTCCATTGATGTTGGTAACTCCCACTGAGGAAACTCCTCTCTCAATGAAGATAGACGGCTGCTCTGCAACTTATCACCTTAGGTAATTATTGGGTGGGTGACTAAGAGGTTAGGTAGGTTGCCCAAAGTCACACAGTCAGTATCAGAGGCAGGATTTGATCTCAGATCATCCTTACCCTAAAACTAGCAGACTGGATGCCCTCCATTATCATTTTCAACAGCAGTATTAGTATTAGCGAGAACATTATTTGATACTGCATTCTGGCATAAAGATAATGAGACTTAACCAGTTCACCCTTTGGAAAGACCTTTTTGCTTCTGAAAAACATCTTTAGTGAAAGTTTTAATTGAATCAAGATCATAGTCCATTATGAAAACTAGAAATGGGTTGCCAGAACCTTTGCCAAAAATTAAGTGCAAACTGACTTAATTTGTTTATATGTCCAGCTGCTAACCCATTTTTTTCCTTGAATCATAGTATCTTAAAAATGGAAGGGAACCCACAAGTCATCTAGTCCAACCTTTGCTCAAATAATTAATTCCTTCTACAATATCCTATTGAGATGCCTACTTTGTATTCATATCCATTGTGAGACATTACTCCTTCAGATATTTAGGCTTTGGTCGTATAGCATTGGGCAGCTAGACAGGCAGTGGTTGGAGTGCAGGGCCTAGAGTCAGGAAGACTCATCTTGTTGAGTTCAAATCTGGCCTCAGATACTTACCAGCTATGTGACCCTGGGAAAGTCACTTAATCCTGTTTGCCTTAGCTCCTCCTTCGTAAAATGAGCTGGAGAAGGAAATGGCAAAACCACTTTATTATCTTTGCCAAGAAAGCCTTAAATGGGGTCATAAAGAGTCAGAAATAACTGAAACAACTGAACAACAACACATACCATACCTGCAATGCTCAACTCTACAAAATAATAACATGATTTGGTTCAAGAAAGTGGGGAATTTGGTGGGGACTATCAATGTTTAGGTTACAGGGGACTCTTAGCTAAGTATGTATGTAAGAGAGAGAGGGAAGGGAGCAAGAATAGGAGAGAAAGGGAGGGAAGGATGGAAGTAGAAAGAATTAATGATTGTTCCAGTACTCAGATGAGGACTAGGCTTTCATCCACTTAACCCATATGGAAGTTGAGGAAGGGACATCCATGCTCCTCTACTCCTCCAATCATTCATTGGTTAAAGGGGAACCCAAAGGAGAGAAAGCCAGTTCAGGCTCCTGATGTTGCTGCCTATTAACTGCCTGAAAAGTGAGAGGAAGCACAAGTAGGTCAAGAGTAAGTACTTTAAGGGACCTGCCTAAAGCCCTTCTTACAGCATAGCTGATAGTCTTATTTTTCCCCCACTTTTAATGTAAAGGGCTATAATGTTTTAATAAAACAAAACAGAAAAACAAAAATAAAAACTCAGCAGCAACAGGAAATGAAATGGAAGAAAGCTATTGGCAATACTCTCCCTTGGGAAAGAAAATTGGGGGAACTCATACAATAACAGAGCATAGTTCTATCATAACATGCACTTGCAAGTCAAATCTTTGGATTTTTCCTCTTGGTCCTCTTCAAAGATGGGAAAAGTGTGCTCCCCAAAGAAAGCATCTATTTTAGAGTTTCACTGGGGATCCATTAGAGCTTGGAGGAGGACGGTGAAGAAGTTCACTCTTCCACTGTACCATCTGCAATTTGAGAATAGTCACCCCAGCACTAGACTTAGCCCGGATGGGATCTAGACCCCAAAAAGGAAAAACCCTGGATTTACCCACATGGCCAAATCTTTGGAAATCCCCTGAGGCTATAATCCCATCAACCAGCCTTTGATTGTGGCTACACCCAATCTCCCAATTCTCTGTTACCCTTAACCTAGCTTAGCCCTCCATTGTCTTACCTCCCTATGGCCCCCCACCACAAGATACAGGATAACATCAAGACCAGGAAAATTTCCATGACTGTGAAGTCCAATGAGATACTAAAGCTGAAGTTTTTGTTGGAAACCTTTAAGTTAACTGTTGTTAGATGTGTGAAAGGAGGGAATAGGAGAGGGCAAAGAGACCTGCTATGTAGCAGAGAGATTGGGTGGGGAAAAAAAATAAGGGGAGCACGGAGCAAGCTATTCCAGGTGGTAGGGAGCTTTAGACTGGGAGTCAGCTATGCAAGGAGCCCTGAGTACAGAAGACAGCTTCTGGTACCCTGGGCTAGGCAAGAAGGCTACAAAGAGAATGAGTTTGGCCACACCTAAGGGTCTTTATGTTGAAGACTAATGATTTCAAAACTGCCTTTAAACTTTATATTTCTGACTGGGAATTAATTAATTTCAATTCACCTACTATATGTAAGATACTATATTAAGTGCTAGAGACACAAAGGCAATTAGAAACAAAGAATCCCCAACAATTCAAGGCATTCACATTATAATGGGAGATTTAGAGTGTAAGTAAATACAAGATAATCTGAGATGGAATCACAAAAGTTTTCCTATAGGAGACTATGCCTGAGCTGAGCTTTGAAGGAAGCTAGCAATTTTAAGTGAATTCCACACATAGGGAACAATCATTATGAAGGCATGGAGGCAGAAGATGAAATAGTGAGTTCAGGGAATAATCTGGTAGGCTAATTGGAATAGAATGTAGTAAGTATGAAGTGGAATAATGTCAAATAAGTCTAAAAATTATTTTGGAGCTGGAAAAAGTGACAAGTATAGAAGTTTGTATTTTTCACATAGAGGAAACAGGGAGCTACCAAAGATTTGGTGGAATGCCACGATGAGATTAGTAAAACCTTGTCTTGAGAATATTAATTTAGAAGATTTGTAGAGAATGAGTTGGAAGGGATGGGGAGCAATACCCATTAGGCTTTGTCTTCATTGTTCAGTTGTGTCTGACTCTTTATGATCCCTTTAAAAAGTTTATTTTTTTCCAAGATATTGGAGTGGTTTGCTTTTCCTTCTCCAGCTCATTTTACAGATCAGGAAACTGAGGCAAAGAAGATTAAGTGACATCCAGGGTCACATAGCTATTAAGTGTCTGAGGCTGTTTTTGGCCTCAGGAATATAAGCTCATTACTCTATCCACTGTGCCACCTAGTTGTCTGTAACAATTAGGAGGACACTGCAATTGTCTAGGCTTACAGAATAGTGGCCATGTAGAGACTGTAGAGAAGGGGATGAAGGAGATACCATAGACATAAAATTAACAAGATTCAGCAAGTGATTGGATGTTGAATATGAAAGTTATGGTGGTAATTGAAGTCCTGGGAGCTCATGTTTAGAAAAACAAATTTATATCTGTCGCACTTTATAGACATTAGTTCAATCAATTCTCTCTCTCTCTCTCTCTCTCTCTCTCTCTCTCTCTCTCTCTCTCTCTCTCTCTCTTTCTCTCTCTCTCTCTCTCTTTTTGGCTAGGCCATGGGGTTAAGTGACTTGCCCAGGGTCACACAGCTAGTAAGTGTTATGTGTCTGAGGCTGGATTTGAACTCAGGTCCTCCTGAATCCAGGGCGGGTGCTCTATCCACTGTGCCACCTAGCTTCCCCGTCCAATCAATTCTCACAACAAACCTGTGAGGTAAGTAGTATTAATACTTTCATCTTCATTTACAGATAAGAACAAAAGGGGACTTTGAGAAGTGAAATGATTTGACCAAGGTCATAAAAATAGTAAGTGGTAGAGCTAGTGTCTCTTACTCCAATTCATGCCTCTCAGTAACTTCAGGAAAGCATCCTAAGCCTCCATTGCTTAATCCCTGTAAGCATTCTGAGAAGCAACATATTATGGTGAAACCCATAGTGGACCTAGAATCAAGAGACATATGGGATCAAATTCCATATCAGATACTTTTTAAGTGAGTCACTCATGAGTGAAACATGCTTAGCACTGGCACATAGTAGGCATTTGGCAAACACTAACTGATTCATTTAACTCCCTGAAACTCATTTTTCTCCTCTGTCAAAGGAGACTAACAATTGTACTGCCTACCTCAAAGGGTTGTTGTGAGGAAAGGACTTTGCAAAACTTTCAATGCTGTATGAAAGTGTGTTATTGATTTTGTTTTTGTTTTTATTTTTTGTTTGTTTGGGGTGAGCTGCTAGCTTTATTGTGAGCACAGCACTGGGTTCTCCCTTAGGCCTGCCAGGCCACTCCTCTTGGTCATGTTTCAGGCTCAGTCTCTCTAACAGGAGCTCGCCCAGCTGGGACCGGGAGTCAGCCTGCACATGGCCTGCAGGGTGGCCAGGTGGTCGCCCAGCCCTTCAGCAGCTTCACCTCCTCGCCCAGGTAGTCGTTCTCCAGGAAGTTGCAGAGGTGGGAATGCCTTTGGCTCAAGCCCAGGGCCTGCAGCTTCAGGAGGGCCTGGTTCAGGCCCTTCTCCAGGTTCAGGGCAACCTGCATGGCATCCAAGCTGTGGCCCCACTCATCTTGGGTAGGTTTCTGGGCAGGCTAGAGGAGGACACAGCCCCATACACTGGTTCTAGAGCCACCTAAGACACTCAGCGCCCTCGTGTTTGTCCTTCGCCAGCTCATGGTAAAAACGTGACACCCTAGGCAAGGTGACATCGTTCTGGTAGAAATAAAAACCCAGGGACAGGTTGGAGTAGGAGGCCTGCAGGTACAGGTTGGCCAGGTGGTTGACAGTGACCTCTGCCTCCGAGGAGATCTGGGAGGTGGAGCTCATGGCACCGACGGCAAAAGTGGAGGAGGCTGCTGGTCCCTGAGGTGAAGGGCCGATGGTCCCAGGAGCTGGCAGACAGCAGAAAAGCAAAGGTCAAAAATGAGGGGAGCTGGGGGACCCCGGATCTGTTCAGTCCAAACACTGTTGAAGCAAGAACCAGAGCGGGTGGACACGGTGTGAAAGTGTGTTATTGTTAACCCCATTTAAATAAGCAGGATATTTTCCCAACACAATTTGATAGAAGCACTTTTTTCTGAAATGCTCAGTCAAACATCTTGTATCAGAACCAAAATTAGAACTCACAGCTCATTATCTTTCCATCAGTCTATTCACAACTTCTATCTCTTTCCTTCTCATGAAATGAGGATAACATTAGCACATAACTACCAGGGGTATTATGAAATAACATTTATAAAACACTTTACAAACTAAAGAGTGCTATGTAAATGGTACTGTTTATTATTATTATCATTATTATTATTGTTATTATTATTATTATTACTACATCCACCTATACAAAAATGGAAAGATTCTGTTTCCAGCCAACTCATCTGAATCTATTCATTTGAAACCAAGAAGTCACAGTACTTGTACAAAGCTACTGAAAGATGGTTCAAGTTCTCTCTGACTGAATTTTAGAGTCAAATGAACACTAGACTTGGTTTTAGAAGACTTCAATACAAAGACTACCTTTCCTACTTAGTTCTTACATGACCTTGTTATTTGATGTCTCTGTTCCTCTGTGAAATGAGGGGTTGGATAAAATCATTTCTAGGGCCTTTTTTTTTTCATTTTCTAGCTTATGATCCTATGAAAAATAGGTTGGGGACATGCCTGAGCCAGACACCTGCTTTTACTTCCTCTGACCTTGCTGCACAGCAGTTAAAACAGATCAAAGGGTCCAAATGTTTGGCTCTAAAGTATTTGAGAGAACACAAAAGAGGGTAGTGGAAGCAATGAGGTTATATATGTTTTGTTTTGGTGGGGGGAGGCATTAAAGTTGCCTTTTGCTTGGTGGCACTGAATGTAAACCTCCATCCCTGGGAGGTAACCTGCCATGGTATGTTATCAATTCACTCATTCCAGCCAGCCTTATGTAAGCTTTGCTTTTAGAGGCCACCAGTCACCACAGAGTGCTGATTCTTCTTTGAAAAAAGATAGAAAGATTAAAACAAGTAAAGAAAACCCATTTCAGAAAGTGGAAAAGCAACAAGAAGTATGCAAAAAGTAAGAAAATGTACAGTTAATTACCATTTAAAGACTGATAATAAAAGCCTTTTTAGCAGCTGAATTAATGTAGTGAATTCCAAATCAAAGGCCCCATTTAATCAAATAAAGATTGACCATTGGTGGAATCCTGCTGCAGATAACTAAATCAGTTCTCCTTCTCCTCCTTGTGATACATCCTGCTTCTGAGTTGACATCACAATGAAGGATGTCTGCATAGCAGGGTATTAATCAGCTGATACTTGCAAACATCATTATTATATATACCACGCCTGCACTGGGAAGCACCACATTGTCTTGGGAAAAAAAAAAGGCTTCACCTCAAACTGTAGAACCAATTATTAATCTATACTCTCCTACTTACATCACAGCAATGATACTTGAGTCATTACAAAATAAAATTCAAATAATGAGACAAAGACAAGTTGCAAATGTCACCAGGGCTCTAGGTGGAGAAATGAAGTTCGCTGAGTGTTGTCACAAATTGGGTCAATCTATGTGGAAAAGGAACTTGCAAGCAGAATCGAAAGGCAGGATTTAACTTTTGTTAAAGCACAGCACAGCTTTTGCATAAGAGAAGGTATGGGGAGATATTCCTGCATGGGGGGAAAAAAAGGAAGAAGAAAAAGAAAAAAAAATTGGCAGTCAAAAGAGAGAATGATTATCCAGCAGGTTTCTGCATAGCACTTCTCTTTTTATTCCTGAGAGGTACAATTAAAGGATGCAAGTCATAAAACAGTGTATTTTCTCTGGGCTGTGATGCATTGTTTTTAATCTCACTGCCTTGTATTATATCACATTCCTATAATTCTTCCGACAGGAAAAGGCTTGTTTCATAAAAATATAGTCCCCGGCATTTGAAATATAAGTTCACATGCAAGCAACATATATATCACCAAACCAGCAAACTAACTCACTTACTTAATACACTAAACTTCAGGTTCTTCCTATATTATGTGAAATGGTTTGAAACAGGAGGCAGCTGCCAGGAACCATCACTGCTTCCTTGCTCAAGAGAGACAGGGGAAGGAAGAATGAAGGGGGGAAAAAATTCCCCCGATGGATGCCACAATAACATGTCTTTCATTATTGCCCTGTGTCAAGGCACTCTGTAGCATTCATTGTGCATGCATAGTAAATTACTATTTACCTGGCATTGCCTTTGATAAGTCAGTCTTTTCTCCCTCTTTTCCTCCGCACCGCATGGAACAGCAGTGCTCCTTTGCCTATAATGCTTATTAAGGTGATACCTTCTCTGAATAAGAAAGCACACACTTCCATAGGAGACATTCTCTGGGGTTTTTAAGGGCCATTGTTTTTATTGTTTTCTTTTTATTTCTCCCACCCTGCTGCGTTTTAATGCTATAGTGACTTCTGTGTATACAGCTCTCATATTGAAATGTCGGCTGCAGATATATGCAATATTAAAGAGTGCTTATGAATTTTTGACATCTAATTAGTCGCTACCCAGTTAACATGTCAGGACTCAGAGGGATTAGGGAGTCAGCCCTTTCTGAATAAGTTAAAGCTGTGCTATGTCCTTTTCATGTATTATGCTTTAATGTAGGTGGTGATTATTTTGCCGTGATTAATTGATGAAGCCTATTGGTCTGGCAAGTGTTACAGAATTCACCATCTTTCACTTTATTTCTCTCAGCTGGGCTTTCCCATTCATTTGAAGGGACTCGCCTTTCTTTCTGCCCCGATATCTGTATTGGTATGGCCCTCCCTTAATGTTGAATTTCCATCCTTTGACATCTTTGGGGCACTTATGTAAAAAGGGAACCTGGCACCTCATTCTGCAGTCCATAAGTGAGGTATATGAAAAGAAACTGGACCTCAGTTAAGAAAAGAAACAGGCCTGTGCCTATCCATGGACATGCTTTTTTTTCTTTTTTTTTTAAATGTGCTCTGAAAATTTTAAGCACCTGTAAACAACTAAATGGTACATATTTTAAAACAACAACATGATCTGTCATTCATTTAGAACTGTGCCAAAGACTACTGGTAGTTTGTGGCACACTCGGAAGGAAAAATACTGTTGGTGCTATACATCTGTAGGTACTTCCCAAAGAAACAACACATATTGTGATTTTTAAGTTGTTTGCTATGTTCTTTTGTGTGTGATATGAAGTTTTATATAAAGAACAGTAAGGAAACTATATTTAACAGATAATGGCTGTCCTTCTTTGCCTTCACGGGAGCCCACTGATATTTAACTCATTGCTTTGCAAGCCGATCTGAGATGTCTAAAGGAAGAAAGAAGGCCTATAAAACCAAATTTGATTTCATTTTCTCTAAAATGATGTAAGGTGGCAGCATCCCTGTGGGATGCATTGTTTCTGTCTCTCTGGATCTGGGTGGCCCATCTGTGTTGGGCCTTATAAAAGTTGGTTCTAATTGCCCAGTGTTGGTGTGGCAGAAACAAGCAGAGGAATTTCACCATCACAAAGTCAGTGAGAGAAGGTCACAAACAGGGTGCTATGCATTGGTTTATTCCTGCTGGAGCTACTGAGAAGTTTCTTCAATATTCCCCTACTTTCTTCTCCATTGCTGGCCAAACAAAAGGCTGCTGCCATCTGAGTTCATTACTGCAGCCTCCTGGCTTTATGGACAAATAATTACTTTTCACATCGCAGAATCAATCCTATTATAAGCCTACACCATTCAAATCTGTAATTGGGGCAATAACAGCGCTGGAGCCGATTTATCTTTTTAAATGCACAAAACTCATGCTAACCACCCTAAAAATGTATAATTATAAATAAACCTTCACCTACGTCAATAGGCTGAGTTTTTAATTACTGTGCTGCATGTCAATCAAGGCCAGTACTGTTTATGCATTCGAGGGGGCTATTTCAGAGAAATTTCGGTGGTAGCTCCACTCCATTATCTGTATTTAGAGGGGGAGGGAGGGAGGGAGGAAGGGAGAAAAAGAGGGAGAGGGAAAAAGAGGGAGGGAGAGAGAGAAAGCGGGGGAAGAGAGATATCCAGGAAATAAAATCATGTGTGGAAAGCAGTTTTGCCAAGCCTGGGACTGCAGCCATGGTGGCACTAGGTGAGGCGGGGCTGAAGTGAAGGGATCTGGCTAGAAGGACTGGGTGTGACAAAGGGCAAGAATAGTCACCACCCCCCACCCCATCTTCACAGGACAGCACTGTCATGATGCCATCAGCCCTTTCACACAAAGGAAAGGGGGAGCATTTTGGGGGGGGACAGGGGGGAAGGTAATGGGGGGAAAGCAAGCAGAAGAGGATGGAGGGTACATGGGGAAGGGGGTGGTGGGAGTGGAGGCAAGAGCAAAGGAGGCTTAAAAGAAAATCAATCAATTGAAGTATATTCACTTTCTCTCACATAGTGGATTCTCTCTGAAGGAAACACTGAACTTTGTAGTGTTAGCAGCAGCTGAAATTTAGAATTATTGTTTCCTTCTAACAGAAGACTCATTTTCCACGGCCGCATTTGCAGCATAATAAGGGTTTTGTTATTTTTTCAATTAGAGTCAATTGACCTAACAAAATGGTTGGCAATTAAGTGATTTTTGTAATGGTCCGGGGGTAATTTAGTCGGGCTTGTCAGCTGTGTTTCATGAAGCCGAGATGTCTTTTTTTTCCCCCACTGCCTCTCTCTCCCTCTCTCTCTCTCTCTCTTGAGCATAATGGCTCATAATTTCGAAATCTTTTCCTTCTGTTTCCCTCACAATAATTCGCAATTACAGGAAGTTGTTGGAGGTGATTTTTTTTTCTACCTTGCCTTTTGAGTCAGTAATTTTAAATAAAATGTACATACTTGTAAAAAGGCGGCTATTACTGAAATCACTTTTTGTGTAAACTCAATTATTTTATGAATAGTGACACCAGCCGAAGCTGGGTCCCACTTTGAAAGACTGAGGTATTATTATTTTCAGGGGAAAAGGTTTTGAACGTTCTGCACACTTTCTCAAATCAAACCAGCATTCAAAAAGGTAAACAAAAACTTAAATGGATCAGGAAGCAGCTAGTAACCTCCCTCCCACTCCCTCCCCACCTCCTCCCCAAGATTAGATATGTTCCCTATCCCTTTTCCACAATCGGCTCCACCACTGGACTTTTGCTTCTCTAGCTCTAATTTATGAAGGGATTCCTCATTTGACTAATTGATTCATTTTCTTAAGACGACATCTGGAGTTGCAGTGTCTTTTAAAAGGCTGCAGTTAGATCTGATGACTAGATCAGATGTTCTTTCATTGTATTGCTGTTTATACCTACATAAAAATGCAATATTCGCCATATATATGCATATACTCATACATATAAGAATATCCATATAGATTCACAATATGTTCCTCTTGTATATGTAAATCTCTATATGTACCATCTATATATGTTATCTGTGCACACACATGCATCTTACAGTAGGGTAGATATATAAATTCCCAAACTTTTTATGCTTTTACTTGATTTTAAATTGGCCATGTGCTCCATTTTTTCCTAATACGAAAAATCAAGGATGATAACATCTATAAAAGCCCCTCTTAGCTCCAGAAGTATTTGACTCCCATTCAAATTGAATAGGTTAAGGTAATATTGGCCAGTAGGGGGCAGTGTAAGAGCAATGCAGTCAAAGCACACTTTCAGACTCCCCTAAGTAGACTTGTGCTGTACCTGGGGGAGCTTATCTCCTATTGATTTAAGGTTTCGACCATACCAAGAAAATCCACCAGTAACCCAAGTGTCCTGGTACCTTGTGTGTTTTCTTACTCTATCTTGGTCATATCAAAATTCTCCTGTCCTGCCTTTTAATTCTTCTCTTCTCTCATTACCATCTCCAGGAAGCTATTAATGTTGCCAAATTGTGAAACTAATGCAATTCTCTTGCAGTGTTTTCTTGGAAGACTTGAGAAATAAGCTGCTGCCAAGGTCATAGTGACTCTCAGAATGGAATAAAATCAGATGGTCAGTGGCCCGAGAGGCAGGAAACTCAGTTCTTGCCCTGACTCAACCACTGACTCACTGTGTGATGAATAAATTACTTCACCCCTCTTTGGAACTCAGTTTCTTCACTTTTAAATGAGGGAAAAAACAGAAATAAATAACTTCAAAAGGTGTCTTCCAGCTCCCAGTGGGTCTTTGCTCAAACATAAACAAATGTGCATGTATACGTTTATGAACACTCTATCTATCTATCTATCTATCTATCTATCTATCTATCTATCTATCTATCTATCTATCTATCTATCTGTGTGAGTGTGTGTATATGTATGTCTATGTGTACATATATGTATATATGTGTGCACATATATACATGTATACATAATACATGTGCATTGCATAAATGTATAAACATTGGCCAGTAGGTAAAAACATTCCAGCTGGATAGGACTTGACAGCCAGCTTCCTTTGGCCTAGTCTTGAAGACCTACAGTCAATTCCATGTCACATTGGGCCATTGCATTTGAATCTTAATTGTAAAGGTCATATAATATGTGTATAATATTATCCATATAAGTGTTGTATTGTGTATATACATAACTTGTTTTATATTTAATGCATATATACTTGTATGTATGTTATACATGTGTGTGTATATATGTATAAATATATATACATACATATATACACATTTTAATATGGGGCTTTGGTTCTACTTCAGGTGACTGCTTTCTCCCCCTTTTATCACAAACCCTCAATGAAGATAAGAGATTAAATGCCCCACCTTTGGCAAGTGGTACAAGATCTGTGAATTTTCTATGGCAAATATTACCTACAGCTTGAAATTACTACTCATTTCCCTCATGCTCATTGTCAGCCTTCTGCTTGGCTTAGATTATGTCACTTTAGTCTGGACTGGGCTCAAATTAGGTCCAACCTCTAAGGGCTTTGATTAATCCACTGCACCTCTCATTTCTTTTACTATAAAAGGAAAAGTTATGACTCTGAATAAGCATCTTGCCGAAGAACGAAGGGAAAGCAGAAAGTATTAAACTTTCATCCGGCACCATAGGAGAGATGTAGTTATTAAATTTCAGCTGCTTATCAAACTGATATGAAAGTCATTTTGCATGATTGCCTTGCATCCTCAAATCTTCTGCTTTTATTTGCAATGCATCTCTGTGCTTTCTTATTAGAAAAAAAATACTCAAAGGATAAAAAGCTGATAATAGTATTCAGTTTTGACAATTAGGTAGGAAAAAACAGTTGAAGAAGTGCTTTTTTTTTATTGCATCTGGTAATAATATTGGCGGTTCTCTTGATAGCAGTCAGTACTGATGCTACCCAAGGTGATGCCAGCTGTGTCTTGTAATTCTGAAAGCACTGGTTATGCTGGTAAAGCTTTCAAAGGATTAGGGCCAAGAATGTAATTTCCATGATCAAAACTGGTATCAATGACTATCACGAATTCTAGCTTCAGGTAGTAAGTTATGTCCACTGGGTCCACCCCCTTGTTAATACTTCTTCATAGCACCATAAATAAATAATTGGAAGAGATCTCATTCCCTTCTGCCTGCTAACATCATTCTGCCTCCCTCTGTTCTGCCCTTTTTGGTTATCATAACAAGAAAACTTCATACGCTAGTTAATGTCTTATTTTTTTAGAATTTACTGAGCACTTTCACATATATCTTTTAATCTTTATAACCCCTCTGTGAGATAGGTAGATTGGGCTGGCATTGCTATTATTTCCATTTTACAGATAAGGTTAAATGACTTGCCCAAGGTCATTTGTCTAAAACCACAAATGGCAGAATAGGACCAGAACCACAATCTTCTAACAAATCTAGTGTTCTTCTACTTTACCATGCTGCCTTTCATATGAATGCCCTGATCACCTCTTTACTTATTATGGTACTTTTATCAGAGCTATCC
Organism: Phascolarctos cinereus; assembly: GCF_003287225.1. NCBI lineage: Eukaryota > Metazoa > Chordata > Mammalia > Diprotodontia > Phascolarctidae > Phascolarctos > Phascolarctos cinereus. The sequence goes on along the minus strand of NW_027555625.1, from coordinate 364,314,048 downwards.
TTCCCTTCTGGTTTCTATGATATCTTTTATCTCCCAGCCACAACAACCCCAGCACATGTCATTTCTTTTAAATTTTTAAATTTTTGAAGGATCATTTAAATTCTTCCAGAATTATGTTGATTATTGTCATTAGATAGTTATTTAGTTGAGAGAGAGAGAGAGAGAAAAAGAGAAAGAGAGAGAGAGAGAGACACAGAGAGACAGACAGACAGACAGACAGAGAATGTGTGTATTACCTGAGCACAATTGGAAAGGTCCAACACAGCAGAAAACAAAGGAAATGGGATGGCTAGAATACTACCCTAGGAGTCAGGAGCCTTGGGTTTTAGTTCTACTAATACCTTGAAAAAATGGCTTTTTGGTCCTTTGTTTTCCCATCTATTAAATGAGGGAGTGGGACATGATGATCTCTAAGGTCCTTTCTTTATCACACCTTCTGTTTCCTAGGATTCTAAAGTACCTTTCAGATCTGACTTTCTATAATCCTACTGAAAGGAAATCAGGATAAAGAACCTGAGGTTGGAAGCTGGGAAGCAAAGTCAGAAGAGAAAAGGAAGAATTGGTGAAATGTTAACCTTACAAAAATAAGAGAGATGATAAACAGGAAGTTAGGAAAAGCCAGATGCCCAGTAGTGGTTAGGAAAATGTGAGCTCAATTAACTAAAATGATTAAGAGAGTGAGAACTTTCTCATTTCTAAAAAGATATTGTCATACATAGGAAAAAGGTTCTTATTTTTGCAGAGGTGGTAACTTTGTGGGGACCCTTATTAAGGGGGTTCAGAAGCATGTGAAAAAATTTATTTGACCCAGTATTCAATTCAATGGCCTTCGTTAAGTATCTAGCATTGTGCTAGGTAACTGTTGAAGAAAGAGAAATTTTGGGTTAGGTACATAGACATATTTACTCTTTCCCCCCCACCCCAATATGATAATGCATAATGAAAGAAACTCAAAAATCCCTCTCTTTTCCCCTAAAATGGAAATAGTGATAAGTATTAATGTAACAGTATCAGATTGCCTGGGTCAAGGTTGGTGGTTTGATATTGATGGAGGAAGTTTCTATTATAATTCCCTATTCTAATGAAATCATTGGTCCAAACAACAAAAGGTAGAATCACATTGACCAAGCTCAGTTGTCATTGCAGCCTCAGATGGGAACCAAGGTTAGTTTAAATGAATGAAAGCACACATATGAATGCAGAATGTGGAAGCTGGAAGTAAGAAAAAGCCCTCTTCTCCTGGACCTTATAGTCTAGCAATTATATTAGGTATAAAGATAAAAAAGATAAGATTCATTAATTCATAAGTCCATTACACACATTCACATCCATATATATTTATATACAAAATTATGTATTAATATATAGGCACTTACATAGGCACACATATATAAATACATATATATATACACAGAGATAAATATGCATTTAGGTAAATATATTTATATTTAATATATTACATATATAAATTAACTGGTTACTATATTAGGATTCTTCAATACATTGTACACCTATATATATAATATATATTTGTGTGTGTGTGTGTGTGTGTGTGTGTGTGTGTGTGTGTGTGTGTGTATGCCTTCTGAGTTACTGTCGTTGAACTCTTCAGTATTCATCTTGGCGGAGCGGGGAAAATATTGGCCTCAGAGTCAGAAGATTTATACTGAAGTATAGTAGAGTCCTACATATGTGACCTTTACTTCTTTCAGTCCTATTTTCTTCATCATACTTATACTAATCTCACATGAGGGACATTATAGCTTAGTGGAGAGACAGTGGGCCTTGGAGCCAGGCTCACCTGGGTTCAAGTCTCACTTTTCATGTACCCTCATTATGTGATTCTGACAAATCATTTAACCTCTCGAGTGTCCTAAGCAACTCTCTAAGACTATAAGTGGAAAGGAAGATGCTGACCTATATTGATAGAGAGAGTTTCTATATCTGGGAGTTCCTTTTATCAATGAAATCACAGGTCCAATTAAAAAAAATTACTTCATAGGAAGAGTACTTTGTACTTTTTTGAGGAAAGTACTTTGTAAAGCTTAAAGCATTATAAAAATGTGAAGTATTTTAAAACAGAGTTTTGTAAATGTCTTTTTTTCCCCTACTAATAACAAGCTGATTAAAGACCTATTGATTTTTTTTTAAATTTTGGGACATATGTTCAGACCTATGATTTCATCAATGTATGATGAGGAAACTCCCTCTTCTGAATCATATATTATACTGTTCTACAACTTATAATGAAAGAAAGTTATTTGGTTCACTGAAAGATTAAATAATTTAGCCAGGTCATACAGCTAGGATGTGTCAGAGAAAGGTCTTGCATCTAGGTCTTCCCAACTCTTGAGACCAGCTCTCTAGCCATTACTCTAGTGCGCCTTTTATTGTCATCAATGTGGAAACAACAGGGGCCAACCAGATGCAACTAATAATAATAAATTGTAATAATGCAGCTCATTGAGATTTATAATCCTCATCAACAGTCCTATGAAGAAGATAACATAGGTATTATGTGCTGCATCCTCTAGATGAAAAATCTGAGGCAAAGAAAGGCTAAATCACTTGCCCAGGGTCAGACTGCTGCCAAGTTTTGGATCTGGGATTTGAAGGTAGTAGTTCTTAATTTCTGCATGAAAATATGAACTTCTTTAGGGCAGGACTTTTATACATACATACATATACATATGCATATGCATATGCATATGCATATATATGGGGGGGGAAGGGAGGCTTTCTTTGTATCCTCAGTGGTTAACATAGTACTTGGCACATAAAAGGCCTTATGCCATTAATAAATGTTCATTGATTGATTGATTGTTTCTCAACTGCAAGGCCCAAGCTCCAGAGCTCCATTACAGCATGATGATGATATGCTTCCCTTGGATTCTGGGAAATCAGGGAAATAAAAGGATTAATAAGGGGGAAAAGAGCAAAGTTGTAAGTTAGAGGGTAATTGAAGATACATACAACCTACTGCAGTGTTCTAAGGGCTAGCCCCATCCCTTTGGGACAACTTGTTTTTTTTTTTTTAATTTTGTTTTGTTTTCTTTTGTTTTCCAAGGGTCCACCATTATAAATGTGAGCGGGGCTCATTTTGTTGGCAGAATAGGCTTCTGTTAGCTTACAATCTAGTGCGAGAGTACAAGGCATGAACACTAATAAGTCTAATACACAGTTTAATGATAGCCTTAGGTCTATAGCAAAACCTCATGAACTTGAACTAATGAGGTGAATACTAAGAACAATCTTGAATATACATATGTGCATATATAGGTGCACATAGGCTTAAATTTAGTTGAATTATTTTCAAGTACTTTAATCCTAAAGGTTTCTTTGTGTGATTGTCAGGTTAAAAAAAAAGATTGTTTTTAAGACTATATCTTTGTAACTAATGTCACATTACTGTACCTCACTAAACCTCAGTTTCTCCATCTGTGAAAACAATGAGGATAAAAATACAGGCAGTCCTAATCTCAGAAGGTTATTATAAAAAAAATTGTAAATCTTAGCGCGTTATAGACATGTGGGTTATTATTATTATTATCTCTTGTTTTTATGCAAATAGTTCCCCCTAAAGTGCTTGAAAATAATTGGTTCTCCTAAGTAGTTTAATGACTCATACTGTCAACCCTTCATTCTTGCATATTATTTAAAAATTGATAGGGTAAATGACAAGGGGATAATATTCCTGGATACAAGCTATAAAATCAAGTCTCTGTCTCAGCTAATGGTGATTATACTTACTGACTAGCACCTGTATTGCATTCATGTGTTAAGACCAGGTTAGTCAGTATTAATAATAATAATGCCAATGGGATAATATTTCTAAGTGTATACACCATCAAGCAACCCTAAATACCAGTTAATAAAAGAACTGATTCTAAGAAGAAAAGAAGCAGGAAATTGTAGAAAGAACTTTGGATATAGAGTCAGAAGAACTGAGTTTAAATCCCAGCTTTCCTACTTCCTGTGTGATGTTGGACAAGTGACTTCACCACTCTATTCCTCAGTTTTCCTATCTATGGAATGAGGTTGTTTGGGCTAGATTGATTGACAAGGTTACTTTCATCTCTAAGAGAGAAAGAGAGACAGAGACAAAGAGAAAGACAGATAGACAGATAAAGGGAAAGAAACAAAGAATAACAGAAAGACAGAGATGAAGGTAGAGAGACAGAGTGGCAGAGACAGAGAAACAGAGAGATGAGGAGATAGATGTATCTAGATAATACTGTATCCTCCTACAGACCAGGACTATCTTATTTATTTTTCTATTCCCCAAAGTATTGAGTACAACATCTTGCACACATGGGTGATCTGTAAATATTTGTTGAGTGAATGAATATATCTCTTTAGCTCTCCAAGTTTCTATCGTCCTAATTCATAAAATAGGCAGATATATCTCACCATACCCCAAGTCTCCTAACAGTGACAAACATTGAGAGGAAAGTAGGAGGGGATGTTGAATGATAAACTAATATACTTACCTATGCATGTCTGCAAAGAGAAGCTTGGACTAGCTGATTTTTTGAGCGCTCTTCCAGAACTCATATATTTTTTCTATGATACTGTGAAGGGAGAAATATTACCTTCTGTGAAGGTTTCTTGCTTGTTGAAGATTTAGTTCAATTCAACAAGTATTTATGTATATATCTATTGATTCAATTCAGCAAATATTTATTAAGCACCTGCTCACAGGTTTACCACTTTATAGTTCTCAGAATACTTTTGTGGTGGTCCAGAAAGAGCTCTGGATTTTAGGCCTAGCATTTCTGCTGATAGCATCTGTCTGCTTTAGATAGGGCCCAGAATCCTTTCATACACCTTATCTTGGAAACTAAACAGACAAATCTGACTGAGACCCTCCCTTCCATATAAAACACCTTACCCTCTTCCAAATTGTTGATAACTCAGTTTATTCTGACTGACCCTAGAACACTGGGTTCAGTATACTGAACTGTGGCAAGTGAAAAAAGACTAGTAACCTCGATATAAGATTTGAAGGTTTGTTTTTTTTTTCTCATGTGTACCTCATCTTCCTTCTCCTCAATATTACCATATTATTACCATGTTATCGTCACAGATTTTTTACTAATTTTTTTTTTGCAAAAAAGTGGGATGTGACCATTATGGGAAGCTTTTAAAAGATTGTGCCAGTGTTACATAAAAATCATTTATTACTAAATTGTCTTTGGTGCAAGATTAAGATGCATAGAATACTCGTGAATATATGTTAAATTGAATACTGACAATGCCTGTGAACTGAGAATGCTAGGCTCTTGACTCTCAATGCATGAGAGATAAATGCGTATCCATATGCCACTAGTGAATACATTGTTGCTCTGTTTACCTTTTTAGCAGCATGATGAACAGAATTATACTACGTGATGATTATGCAATGAAAGGTTATAAACCAATTTTTGGACTTAAAAAGTAGGGTGTGATGATTATGCAGTGAAATGCAGTATCTCTCTCCCCAAGAACCAGAAAAAGGTAATTTTGTCTTTTAACAATGATTTCCATTGGCCCTTTCCTCATGACCTACTAGGGAATTAAGTATTTCCCCTAATGTAAGGTAAAGTGCACCCAAAATAAAGTCTATTACTTTTAGTGTTACTGAATGGATTTCTTTTTTTTTTTTTTGGAGGAAATTTCTTAATTTTCCCCAAAGTAGTTGCAAAAGATTAGGAAGATTTTTTTATGCTTTATCCTACTTAATTTTTCCAAAGAATCCTATGAGATAAGATCAGAGTATTGGGAGCTAGAAGTGGTCTTACAAATGAGTTAATCTACCCTATCTCATTCCATATATGGAAACTGAAATCCTAGAGAGATACAGTGACTTATTCAATATTGCATAGGTAGTAAATAGCAGAACCAGGAGCCAAATCCAAGTATCATTTCCTAATCCAGTACTCTTTCTAACCGTTCCGTGTTTCCTCTATCAAGGAGATAGAAGTAATATTAACTTTATTTTACAGTTAAGAAAGTTCAGGCTCAGAGTCAAAGCCTCAAATCTGGTAAGTTAAGCTAAAAATCTAGGTCTTTTAGCTAAGCCCACTTTGCTCTTTCCACTACAACAATGTGTTTATTGAGTAAATATTATATTCATAATATGGTCCTAAATAACAAATAAGAAATGAAATATGACCCAGTCCTTGCCCTCAAGGGGTTTACAATCTTGGGAGAATGTCTTAAATATCATGTAGAGGATTATCTTATGTCAGTTTACAAATTGAAAGAGTTAATTAGAAAATGTGACTTGTCCAAATGCCTTGAAGTCTTTAAGCCACCACTTGCCTCCTTCTATTCCTTTGGAGATACTACACAGAAATAGAAATGTTCTAAAAGAGAGAGGGACCAAACTGGTTTGTTATCGGGCCAACACATTTTTCTGATATAATGTCAAAGGGTATGTGGGAGCCAGCTTGGGCCAGGTCTCAGAGCCAATTCTTAAATTTTCAGTGTGAGCATTTACACCTCAGAAATCAGAAAATGCTACAAATAAGGTTTGATTGATTTCTTTGTTGATTTTCTAGACATAAGAAAGTGATGGAGAAAATGTTAATAATGAATATTAAACTTGAGTTTGTCCTGCATACTTTTTAAGTTGTTAAATAAACATTTACTAGAACACTCTTGGAAGACCATTAAAATAAATTTACCTGCCCAACAAAATCTCAAGTTCCCTAGAACAGAAACAGTCTGGTGCCTAAACTTATGGTATCAAAATTGGGAATTATGGCTATTGTTATAATATTAACACTTGCTGTAATATCTTTCACCTCAATTCCTGTCTTCTACAAGAGGCCATTTTTCTCAGTCCCCTATATACTTCCATCCCACCCTCCAGCTTCCCACCTACTCCTCCCTCCAACCTCCCCATTGCCTTTCCTTTGAGATTACTTCCAACTTAATCTGTGTATAAACACATGATTATTTGCATGTTGCCTGTCCCATAGGAATGTGAGCTTCTTGAGGGCAGAGACTGTATTTGCCTTTTCTATGTGTGCATATCCTCAGAACTTAGACCAGGTCCTGGCATATCGTAAGTGCTTAATAAATGCTTCTGGACTTTATGTGTTGACCTAGTCTATAAGTACATATTACTGTCCCAGAGAGGATGCTACATGTGAATAAATATTTTATATATATATATACAGTAATAATAATAATAATGATATAGCTCTTTATTATCACAAAGCACTTTTAAAATTTATCATCTAATTTGAGTCTCACTCCCTCCCCCCACACAGTTTATGGGAAAACTCAAGTGATCTTATAAGACCTATATATTTTTATCATATGTTATAAACCACTTACCCTCCTTCTCACCTCCACCCCCCCCAACAACCTAAGCTATACTACACACTTCAAGGGGTATAGAGCAGGGTGACATTAACCCTGTTGGCCAACCATGTTGATGAGTTCAGGAATATCCCCATGGCATGTTTCAGATAACACAAAGGAGTTCTAGCCAAACAAACCAGGGCTTGAGTTCTTCCTCCCATACATAGTCATTCTCTCCAGTGAAGGAAATTCCTTCTGCTGCTATTCATTCCTAACTGAATGAACCCAAAGCTCTTGATGTCTCAAAGTCCACAAGGCTGGCCCCAAGCTAATGAGTCTTCTAGGCCAGCATACATCTTCTATGTACAATCATCATTTATGCCAGGATGTGGCAGGGCACTTGGGACTTAAGCTATACAGGGGTCCCTTGGCAACCAAACTCACTGGAAATCCCAGAGAGAGTTGAAGGGTAAAAGGGAGAGAACTATAGTTTACAGTTCCAAAAGTAGAGGTGAAGCTCTCTTTCCCCTTAAATCCCCTAATCCACAGTACCTGGCATTTTTGTGTATGTGTAATGAACCCCAAAGGCAGTTTTGTGCCTTCTCAGAATAATGTTTTTTTAAATGTAGACACACATACATGTTTATATATATATATATATATATATATATATATATATATATATATATATATATACACACACACACACACACACACACATACACACACACATATATACATATTACATATATACTACATACAAACAGGAGAAACCAATTACATCAAAATACAGTCATCAAAATATATTTTTATGTTCATGAGTATCAAATTTAAAACTCTTGCTTCAAATGGATGCATGCTTCCCCCACCATAAGGGTATTTATCCACATATACAACTCTAGAAAGGTCTCTGGGCTCTTGGGGAGGTCCAAACAATATTTCCCTAAGTGCCTTTCCCAGCACCCTGGACCAAAGCATCCCAACAAAGTTCATGTGCTACATCTTCTAATTGTTTTTCAAATACCACACAAAAAGTTTTAAGCAGTGCCTTTGGTATACTTCTTCTATCTCAAAATTACTGTGTACTGAGAGTAGGGGAGCTTAAGTCTACCAGCTGGTTATTCTAAAGACCACTATTATCCATCCCTTCTAAATATAAAAAGTCATGCAATTCAACAAAATATAGTTATTGTGGTTATCTTCAGGGTACAGTTCTTAAAAGTCACAAAGTATTTTCATATAAATCTCTAGTTGCTTAATGGTCATAGACAGTGTACTCTCTAGTCTCTCAATGACTACGGAGGACACCTTACCCTTAGTGATCACCATCACCAGAAGGATCATCAGAAATACCACCAGAAGTATAAAGGCCTACTGAGGTTCACCTTTCTCTTCTCTGCCCATGTCTACTTTCAAGCAAATCTTTCTGAACCCAGGGCTATGTCCAATGTTTCAGGTCACCTGGTAATTTAGGTTCAAAATTAGAATAAACTGAGATATTCATAATCAATCTAAAATTAACAAAAAATTTTCTTAAGGCACAGCAAGAAAAGGATATTCATTGAAGGCATAGTATTTATTCATCTGAACACTGCTGACCTGACTCTAAGATGCCAATGGTGATCCAATGGTAAAGTAGCAGTAAGTAGCTACAGCTCCCTGTGGCTTCCTGTACTCAGCTAACAAGGAAGTGATATCAATGGTCTGAACCTTTAGTACCCTGAGCCTATATACTATGCTTCCTTAATTATTATTTTTTAATTATTAATAAACCATGACCTAGGAAACCACATAATCATTTGTTACAACTGTTTGTTAAATAGGAATTACTGTGCTCTGAGAAATGATCTAAGGACCTCCAGAGTAATTTTCATGGATTTTTTTTCACAGCTACTTCCTATGCTCAGAGTCAATTTTATATCCATTACACCAAAGATTCCAAACTAAAAAAAGAAATGAGGGCCACCATACATAAGGATCCCTGTGGGCTGCATATTGACTTGGTTATAAAATGTAGTATCTTGCTATATTTTTTTTATTTTATCAACTATTTTCCACTATAAGAAAAATGATTTATTATATCGTTCAAAAAAAAATTATACTGTTTAAATCCAACCCCATGTGATTAAAGGTTGTCCACACCCAGGATGTCACCTGACCCTAGTAATTCTTTAGGAATGCTGGCGATAGCTACAAGGCATTTTGGGTGCCAGATCCACCCAAATCATTCTTGTTTTGGATTATCAATCCCAAGACTGGTCGTGATCCACTCAAGCTCATTTTGGGGGTTTCCTTTGTGTTTTAATCAAATTGTCCTTTCCTGCAAAATTGCTTTACTGCGTACTTGGTACCCTTATCTAAATTGTATATTAGGTAAACCTAGAGCCTAGACAAAAGGAGCCTCACTTCCATTCTGGCTTTCTCCCCTCTAGTAAATGACATAATAAATTTATTTCTAAAACTTTAATATTTTTGGATCTGTTCTTACAAACAACACCACTTACATTTTAATCTGGTGCTGGCCATATTTAGAGTCATATACATATACAATCCATGGGCAGCATGAACGACATTTCTATACTTCACTACATTGTCTCCCATAGTTAATTAGGGCATTATATAAAATGATTAAAGTTTTTGTTTGTAGAAAAATAACAAAGAGCCAAAGTTCTCATCTCAAATATTAAGATTTCAATCATTCTCATTTAGGCATTGCTAGGTATTTAAACAACATTTTCAATGTTCTCATGATCTGATGCGAATTGTTTTGCACCTGCTCCTGAATTTTGGCTTTCATATATATGAGATACATGAGACAAAAATTATGTCATAGAGGAGTTAATATTTATAATATTTAGAGTCATTTAGAGTCAGGAACTCTTGTTCTGCAATGTTGTAATTCAGGGACTTTATGAAGAGAAGTCATTGTGCTCTATGTCCTTGAGAGAATCATTTCAAACCATCATCAATTTCATGAGTATGGACATGCTAAGTGAAATGGGTAAAAATGTCCAGTAGTGCTAGGTCTCCATGATATTGCAGCTGTTAGACAGCTGGGAGATTGAAGGGGGGGGTAGAGGAGGGACATTCCATTAGATCAAGGACATTAAGAAGAATATGTGAATTGGGGTAGGAGGAAGGCAAAAAAAAATGGGCCATGAGCCAAGATAGTCTTTGTAATTCTATTCAAAGGGGTCTTTTGCATTTCTATTAACCCTGGAGATTTACAAGTTCAGAAGTTGGTAAGTCAGTTATAAGAATTTACTATGACATAAGCTATATCAGAACTAAAAACAACATTTTAAAACGATTATGCAGTTCCCTCCCGCCAAAAAAAGTTGTATTTTTTTTAAATTGCAAGAAAAAATAGAAACCAAAGTGGGTTTTTTTTTGGGGGGTAGGGGGATGTTCATTTTATCCTCACCCCAAATGTTCCATTTCACTTTAAAAAGAAGATTTAACATAGATGGTTGTTCTGTGTATTTTGGAAAAAATAATAATTAAGAACAGCCAGGGTACTGAGGTTGAAAAGAGTACAATGAACTGTAACTTTTCTGTTTCCCCCAAAGATCTTTCCATATGGATTTTTTTCTGTGTTAAAGAAAGCATTTTCAGAGAACCTCTCTCAAGCCTCTGCTTTTAGACATGTAAAACTGGGTACACATCTAATTGTCCCTGCAATTGTCCACTTGCACCTTCAAATTATGGGACAAGTGGCCAATTGTGCCTGCAATTGACTAATTGCATCAGCAATTAGACAATTGTGGGCACAATTAGTTACATTAGTTAATCGTATGCACAAGGTGGGTGGCCACTCTTTGAAAGACTGGACCCAAATATGTTCTAGATGCACATCTGCATGATGACTTGAAAGGCACATGGCACTTGAATCCTAGTGAATCATTTTAAAGAGAATCATTAAAGTAAATCTGGTGCTTATTAAAGCTTATCCCACAAACCACAACGTTCTCTCTCTGTCTCTGTCTCTGTCTTGCTCTCTCTTTCTCCCTCTGTCTCTGTCTCTCTCTCTCTTTCTTTGTGTCTCTGTCTCTGTCTCTGTCTCTCTGTCTCTGTCTCTGTCTCTCTCTCTCTCTCTCTCTTCTCTCTCTCTCTCTCTCTCTCTCTCTCTCTCTCTCTCTCTCTTTCTCTCTCTATCTCTCTCTCTGTGTCTCTCTATCTCTTGTCCTTTTAATAGAAAGAAGCATGCACCCATAGTTCCAAGACAAAGCAGACTCTATGTAACAAAGACCTTCTACAGCAGAAGTTCTTAATCTTTGTTTTGTCATGGAATCTTTTGGCAGTCTGATAAAGCCTATGTATTCCTTCTGTTTTTAAACAGATCACATAAAATACATAGGATTACAAAAAAAATGCGAAAGGTTAATGAAAATAAAGAAGTATTTTTTTTTTCTCATCTAAGTTCACAGACCTCCTAAAATGTATCCACGGACCCTTTAAGAGTCTTCATGGACTTCCTGGTTAACAACCTCTATTCTACAAGGAGAAAATCGGAAGTTTTGTTACTAATTTCCTTCTATCATGTGTCTTTAAATCATAGATTCTGAAAAGTTGTCAGACACCTCAGAGATTATCTAAACACCGAATCATGGAATGTTAGAAATGAAAGAGATCTCAAAGGTCACCCAATACAAACTATAACTGAAGGAGGAATCTCATCAATCAATCATTCAACAATCATTAATTAAGTTTTTGCTCCATGCAAGGCACTATTATAGGTACTGGCTAAGAAAAAGAGTAAAACAATGCTTAGCTTCAAATGAGATAACTTAAATAATTTCCAAACCTTAATAGCTATATATTTTTGTTATTATCATTATTACTTATCATTCTCAAGGAAATAATCATCCAACTTCCATTTTTGAAAATACAATGATGGGGAACTACCATTTCTTTCATTCCACTTTTGAAAAGTTTACATTTTTTTTGGAAAGTTTTCTATTAAAAGTTCTCTTAAGAGTACCACCTTTTGCTCTAAGTTCTGTCCTCTGGGGCCAAGCAAAACTAATCAGCAAAAGATCGTTACTCATATACAGACATCAATATAGATAACTATATATCTCCATCTATATACACACATACATTTAAAATGTGTAAAATTCACTGTGCATTTGTATGTAGGGTGTGTGTGTGTGTGTGTGTGTGTGTGTGTGTGTGTGTGTGTGTGTGGTGTATATATGGCAACATGATGTGAAAAGAGGAAGCAAGCTCTTCAACAAAGATATTTTAAAAATTACTTCATGAACAATCAATTTGAAATTTAGGCAGAAGTGGAGGAGAGAAGAAGTGAGGGGGGAAAAGAGGGTGAAAGGGAAGAAAGGAAGGGGGAGAGAGACACAGAGACAGAGAGACAGAGTGACAGAAAGAAAGAGACAGAGAGAATATATCAGGAAGAAGTTAAGTTAAAAGAAAACAAGGAAAAGCAAGTCACAAACTCCTTGAACTCCAAAACTGGATAATAGTGTTATATTGACTACCTTGCAATTCTGTTATGAAGAAAGATCTTCTTAAATTTTGAACCATTATATGAATGCAAGTTATTATTATGATCACGTTATTCAACACTGATTAGGAAATACCAAGATTCTCATTTGTGTGCCAGTCTGCTCTCGATAACTTCAAGGATTGTGGGAACACTCAGTTGCAGCAGGGTGGGAGGAACACCATTCAAGGAGAAGGAGACAGAGGAGAAAATGGAATTTCTTTTTCTCAAAAAACATTTATGTGTTTTAAGAATTAAGGACCTTTGGAATTAAAGATTTTGAAAACTGGTAAAAATGTGTTAGCTACCGACCAAGTAACAAATATTTATTGAGCATCTACTCTATTTCAGGTACTGCGCTAGGCCCTGAAGATACAATGACAAAAAATAAAACCATTGTTGACCTCAAGAAACTTATGTTCTATCGGGGAAAACATAGATACCATAAGCTTATTTTAAAAAAATACTATATATAGAGAGAATAAATACAATAATATCAGAGAGGAGGGAAGAAGACATTACTAACAGCTAAGCAGATCAGGAAAAAATTCATGTGGAAGATGAAACTTCAGATGAGCCTTAAAGGAAGCTGGGGAGTCTAAGTGGCAGAGGTAAGTGGTGGGAACAATGGGGTAATGTTAATGACTTTGAGGTACAGCCCAGGCAGGGAGGTAAGAATAAGGGAGGTAATATAAGAAGAACAACAAGGCTAGTTTGTCTAAGGGAGCAATGAGTAATAAACCTGGAAAGGTAGATTGAAGATAAGGTAAAACAGAGTAGTTTACATTTCATCTTAGAAGCAATTGAGACCTAGTGGAGCTTATTGAGCAGAAGAATAACATGGGCAGACTTGAACTTTAGGAATATAAATTTATTAGTTGTATGGAATCACAAAGGAGAGACTTGAGGAAGACCAACTAGGAGGCAAGAAGTGCTGAAGGCCTAGACTAGGTGGTGGCCATGTGAAGACAGAAAATGAGATGGATTGGGATGATGCTGTAGAAGTAGAATTAATAAGATTTGGCAGCTGATTGGATCTGTGGGCAAAGGAGAGTGAGGAGCAGAGGATGACTGCTGTTTGGAAAACACTGATCTGTGAGATTATACCTCAACTATGCTTTGGACATTGACAAACCAGAAAAAGCACTTGTCTTTCATCAGCTTTGCCAGGAGAGACATAATCACCACTCTTGTCAAGTCACTCCCCTGCTCAACAACCGGCCCTGACTTGCCATTCATCGCAGGACAAAATTCTAAGCTCCATAAAAGGACCTCCACAATTTGACCTGAGCTTCCCCTTTCCCCGCCTGTCTTCACCCAAATGACATTCCAACAGACTGGTCTACCCACCATTTCCGGAACTTGCTCTGTGCATTCTCATCTCTCAGCCTTCACTTGGGCAAATCCATCAGGAATGCATTTCTCTCCCTCTCTCTTCTAGGCCAATTCCTTCTCTTCTTTGCCCACCTGTTTTAAGTGCTCCCTGTAGAACACCAGGCCACGTTGATCTTTTCCTCTTCTGAACTCCTAATGTATTTAGAATTTCATTTGTTTATTTAACAGATCCCCTGAATAATAATTATACTCAATCATACACTGTGTTTAAAAAGAACTTTCTGACATAAATCCTAGGAGGTAGGTATGATAAACATTATTCTCATCATTTTATAGGTAGGAAACTGAGTTTCAAACAGGTTACTCTGCAAAGCTGGTAAATGTTAAAGGTAAGATTCAAACCCAAGCATTCTGATTCAAGTCCACTCTTTGTTTTTCTATCTACCCTTCTGATTTTTGTGAATATATATCTACCTTCATGCTGTCCAGTATTTAACACTATAACAAATACATCATTGAATATGATGGTAAGTATTAAGGTACCCCATTATTTTGGTTAAAAATGTCACCTTTATTTTCCCCTCATAATAATCTTGTTTTATATCAGAACTGAGATTAGAGAATGAAGTCTCCACCCAGTCCAGGGGAGATAATGAAACAGCTTGCTATGGTAGAGTCAAGATTTTCACTGGCAAGGGACAGTTCAAATATATAATCAACATTTTTTTTTCTCTGAGCCATAATTTTCAGTGATGGAAAGCAGACCAATATATAGAGAAACAATTAAATGCCTCATACTATGAAGCAAGTTAGTCTGATATCAAGGTGGGATTTACTCTAATATATTGTCAAGGTTTAAAGGGTTAACTGTGATTCTCACTCCTACACAAGGAGAAAATGGGCCAGCTCTTTCCATCACAGTTTTCTCTAAGGATCACACAGTCCTTTCTGGGTATCAATGTGTTAATCCCCCCCAAAAAAAAAGCTAAATCAGATAGACAGGTAATACATATTATACAGTATAGTGACAGCTGTCTTGTCATACCTAAACCATGGCTGAAAAACAATTTACCAAAATCAAACTGAACCAAGTCAAACAAAAAGTACCTGGACAAAGTAACTGTCACAATGTTCATATACTTTACTCAAGAGACTATATACTTTGATTCAGAACTTATTTACTCCTATTTTGTATGACTTCTTTCCTTCTTTCCTTCCTTCCCTCCCTTCTTCCTTCCTTCCTTTCTTCTTATTTTTTTCTTTGTTTCTCTTTCTTTTTTCTTCCTCCTTCCTTCTTTCCTTCCTTCCTTCCTTCCATTATTATTCTTTCTTCCTTTCTTTTCTTTCCTCTACCTTGCTTTCTATTTTTCCTTCCTTCTTCCCTTTGTTCCTTCCTTCCCTCCTTCCTTCTTTTCTTTCTCAAGTGGTCTCTCTAGCTTGCCCATTCAGGGAAGTATTGTGGACCCAATCCCCTACTGATCAGTACAGGAGCTTTGACCAACTCAGTTTCTTGCATGGGATTTGCCCCTTCTTAGATGACCTAGTGGCCCCATCCAGCCCAGGGGCTCATCCAAACAGTGCAAATATCCAATCAGGATGGTCCACTTCAGCTTAGAACTCCCACACTCAAGAGATCTGTCAGCTTGTGCTCAACTTCAGCCTCCCAAGTAGCTGGGGTTACAGGCTTATGCCACCACACTCAGCACAACTTTCTAATCAACATGGATGTTTGGGTTCTCAGTTGGCAACATATTAAACAGTAAATTAAAAGCGGGGAAAGAGAGGGGACTGAAAGAGGTACTACACTGACAGCAGTGAGAAATAATAGATGATAGATTGATATCAAGGGAGGAGACAGGAAAAAAAAACTATTTTTAAATAAGAAGCATGAGAATCAGAAAAATCCCAGCAGTAGGGGGTCATTAAAATTAGTGCTAGATACCTTAACATGAATTGTGGTCATCACTCAACAACTTTATGGTCTCAGTCAAGCTATTTCCATGCTATGATCTTCTGCTTACCCATCTATGAAATGAGAAGGTTGAATTAGACAGCTTCTAATATCTTCCAGCACTGTTATCTCATACTCTTCCATTACAGATAGTATAGAAACAGAGGCTTCACAATGATTGCCCTGAGTTCAGGGATGAGCTCTATCCATTAACAACAGTTAAGCATGTGAGCACACACACACACACACACACACACACACACACACACTCACTCACATGATTACACATCTCGAAAATCTGTATATGTGAAACAACTCCTTTCTTAAAGCTGCTAGATAATAATAAAGTTTATATCTATAGAAGATGGGTAGTGTGGCACAGTGGAGAAAAATTTGATCTTAAAGTCATGAAGACCTAGGCTATGTGAACCTGGGCAAGTCACTTAACATCTCAATACTCTAGGCAAATCTCAATTGCTGAGAATGTGATAATATGCATTGATAGAGGAAGTTTCTTCACTCGGAAATTATTTATGTACTAAAATCACAGATCCAGGCTCTCTCCCACATCTATACAATATTTTCACATGCATTATAGCATTTGATTGTCACAATAATCTTGTAAAGTAGGTATTATTATCTATGCATATAAATATAATTATCTATTTTTTTTTTAGTTTTTAGTTCTCTTTTTTATAGGTTAGGCAACTGAGGCTCAATAAAGGAAAGTAAAACCAAGTCCAAGTCTTCTGACTCCAAGCCAAAATTTCTCCAAGTTCTTTTCACTATAACAAACTTCATCACTAAGAAAATATGGCATTGTATTTGCCATCTTAATGTGTTGGATTCTTCAGGAGCTACAGGTTCCTAGCAAGTCAGAATTCAATAAAATCTGACTTCAAATAAATCATTATTTACTGATAGTAAATATGCAATGTATAGATAGATAGATATACACATCTCTACATCTAGATAATATAATAGGTGTATGTGTTATGTGTATATGGTATATAAATATACACATTATATATGTATATATCATATATATAAACATATTACACATACACAGATATATATGTATACATACATATTTATACATACATATATATGTGTGTGTCTGTGTGTGTCTATCTACCAAACATATGCATATATATCACCCAAAGTGGGGGTGGGGGAAGAGAGAGAGAGAGAGATTTTAACATTGTTTTCTAGAATCACATGGACAAAGGCTCAGTTCTATATAAGTCTGACATTTAAAAAAAAAAGTGAGGGAGGGTTCAGGCTTTTTTCTTGTACTGTCAAGCTCAGTATGCTCCATCCCAGAGTCTTAGGGAAAATCTCTTTTAGAAAGCTAGACTATGGCTTATGCGTTAAGTCTCCCTAAAAGAGATTAACAGGGTCCCTTTCAGAAAAGTTACTCAATTGATAAAGTAGTCAATATCAGGTATAGAGCAGTTATTCATCTCCTCCACTACAAAAGAAATGTGAGAAACATCAAGGACTCATGAACTTGAATTAACACATGCTTAAAATATGAACTATACTCATCACTTCCATAAAACTCTCCTGAGAGGTAAAAAAGATACTTGTGGAACTGTTGAACAGTTTCTTTTTTCCACCTTCACTTTGGATCTGTGCTCTCCAGCAACTCAAGGTCATATCTCTGGTTGGTCAGACAGGGATGGCTCATCCTCTTGATTGAATCTTATCCTCTAAAAAGGGTAAAACTGCAAGAAGCATGTCCTTCTGGGCAAACAGCATCTGATTCAGTGACTTCCAAACTTTCAATCTCATGAAGCTGGATGTGTCCATTTGTAAGCAATATGGTCAAATGACTTATGTTCAAGAAAAGCAGAAGAGATAGATATAGACTTAAGATTCAGTCCCAAATTTGCCTTGGGAAAGCTTAGCTGATGTTCTTCCTGACATGAGCATTTTATTATTCATCTTTCATTTTCAAAGACCAATGACATCATTGGGTGGTGGATTGATTCTAGCATGCATTGGATTCAAGTGAGGCAGAGTTGCACAAAGTCATTAGCCTCACTGTCTTCCAGAGTTATTGAAGTCCACTGGCAAGGCAAAAGTCAAGATGACTGGCAGTGGCCCAGGATGCAGTGGATGACCTTGGTGTCATCAATGTCTGAGCAAGCTCAAAGCATTCCATAGCATCTGCTTCAGCGCCTTCATTGCCGCTGGAACAAACTGTTGTCATCCACCCATTCCACTGGGGGAAGTCTTCACACGCTTGTGGTAGACATCCCCCTAATTCACTGACAGGTTTGAGGACTATTGGTTACTCTAAACCTGGTTTACCCCATCTGCCTAGACAGTAGGTTTGACCACTTTTCATGCTACAGCTTCTTGGCACTACAGATGAGACATTTAGCTGCTACTGAGAGGGGAGAGAGGAAAGACGACCCCTCCTTCTTCATAGGAAGTCCAAGGGAGAATTGTGGTAGGCTACCTCAAAACAAAGAGACTGACTTAAAAAAAAACCAGAAATAGTATCTCCTTGCTCCTAATCTAACCCACAGGATGGGCTGCTCAGCAATCATCTTTGACACGACCTTCTTTCAAGGGGACTAAGGGACTGGCTATGAGACTCTGGTAGAACATGTCCTTTAGATGAGATCAAAGCATATGTCTCACCATAAGGGCGCCCATCTCCTTAGGAAGTGCTCCAATCTTAGCCCTTTCCCCATGTATAAATGTAGAAATATCAATACTTAATCAATGCATTGCTATTTAATTTGGTAGCATCTGACATTGAGCCATTACTATTAACTAATTAATATTAATTCATTAACATTTAATTAAATTTTCACCTATAGAAACATCAGGGTTTTTTTTAATTGATTTTAATTTTGTTTTGCTAAGTCTTTTTTTTTTTTGGTTAGTCAATGGGGTTAAGTGACTTGCTCAGGGTCACACAGCTAGTAAGTGGAAACATCAGTTTTTCAATGAATTTATGAGAGCTTTATTGCCTTTCTTTTAATCATTAATTTAATTGCATAATTTAATAACAACAAACCTATCTCAATAGTTATCCTAGGAATTGAGGCATTTAGACCCTTCTCAGATTCTCTATTTCTGATAAGCCAATACCTTTATGGGACAAGCGAAGGGAATCATGGCTGTCTGTACCCTTCAGTGCACGGTGTTATCCCACTGGGATTGCCATCCCCCACTCCTCAATGCTTATTTAAAATTCAGCTTATTTTTCAAGGCTACATCCTCCAGAAAAGGTGACATAACATCACAATCTTTAAAGAACTAGAACCATTCATAACTCATACTACTCACTGAACCCTTAACATAGAATATTGAAATGTAAGAGCGAGAGTAAACATTAGAATCATAGAAATATAGTAACATGGGATTTCAGAACTACAAATGATCTTACAGGTCTTCTCATCTAACAAGCAGCTTTTAAAGATGATGTAACTGAGACCCAGTGATGTGAAGTGACTTATCCATGGCCACAGAGTTAGTAAGCTGTATAATTGGAATTCAGACATGAGACTCTAATTCCAATGCTCTTGCCACCATGCACCTATGCCTCTGATAAAAGATTTCTGTGCAGTGGCAGGGGGTATTAGTTGAGGGAAGTGTCATAGAATCTTAGCACATGAAATGTTAGAACTGGAAGGGACATAAGAATCAACGACAATAGAATGTCAGAGTTGAAAAGAATTTAGAATTACCAAGTCATAGACTGTTGGAGCTGAATGGGATCTTGGAATATAAAATATCTGTTAACAAGCATTAACTGAGTTGTGTTTATTCTAATTCCTCTTAAAGACAAAGGAATGAAGGTTCATAGTGGCCAAGTGACTTAACAAATTCACAAAGTTGCTTCATTCCAGGGCCTATGTCCAGTCTCCTGACTCCAAATTTAGCACTCTTGATACCTGAACATGTTAGTTTTTCTCAGCCCATGACCTTGCATTATTCTCATTCACAACTAGATGTGGCATTTCAGTTGGGGCAGGATCTACATCTGACTCTTCTTTTTTATCTCCTCATTATTCCTCAGTTAGTGCTCTGCTAATCAGTAGTATGTAATCAATGCTAGTTTGATAGATGACAATAGATAACATGATAATGAATACAATGTGACCAGGCCCTTATGGTTATACAGTGAAATATGTTATCCAAAATGATTTTGTCAGTTTAGGAAGTGAAAAGAAAACCAAGTGAAATGAGTATGAGGCCAATTGGTCATTGGTCATTTGGCCAACAGTTGGTCACTGTTTTTTGGCCACTAGGTGAAGAATTCTTTGAACACAACAATCAAAGCAATATGGAAAATTAAAATGACATTAATCTCCAATCCTCTAAAAGACCATTTTTTTTCCATAAGGGAAGTTTTCAGATCTTGACAGGGTAAGAAAAAAAGGGGAAAATGACAGAAAAAAGCCTACAACGGCTTAAGAATAAATATGGCTTAATTTTTCACCCCTTCTCCTTTAAAGACAACAAAACCTAGTTTGCTGCTAAATTTGCAGTTAGATTATGATGGCCATTGTTAGGTTTCTTGGATGTCAATTACTAATGTTACATTAATGCAGAGGCAAAACAGAATATGAGGTGTAGATAGATAAGATGAACCAGAAGATAGAGAAGCAGAGAGGGAGAAACTCATACCATAAATCAGAAGTCACGTTTGAGCCCTTACTTTGTCACTCAGTGCTTGTATCATTGTACACAAACCTCTTCACCTTTCAGAGCATAGTTCTCTCATCTATAGAAGGGGATTAATAACACATTATACTCCATGGGGATTCTTGTTTGGAAAGTTCTTAGTAAACAAGGGTAAATAAAAATCAGCTAGGCTTGTGTTAACAAAGGAGTAAAACACCTCAGTAAAGTAAGCTGCCTAATTTTCCATAAAACTGTCTCTATAGAATTTATTTTATTTTATTATTTCATTTATTCATTCACTTATTTTCCTGTTTATCTATTATCTCAAGTCATCTCAATCATTGTGTATGCTTATTTATCTGCCTCTATCTATGTTTATCTATCTTCATCCGTCTCTATCATCTTTCTATCTATATGTCTGTCTCTGTCTACTTATCTCTATTGTTCTTGTTCATTCATTTCAGTTGTGTGGGATTTTCTTTGGTTCACTATTTGTTTCTCCAGCTCATTTTACAGATGAGGAAATGGAGGCAAACAGAGGTGAAGCAACTTGCCTAGGATCACACAGTTAGGAAGTATCTGAGGATGGATTTGAACACAGGTCTTTTTGAAAGCAGATTTGAATAGGACTCTAGGCCCAGAGCTCTATCCACTGCACCACCTTGCTGTCCTACATTTGTCTCTATCCATCCAGCATCTATTTTCTATCTATCTAAATCTATCTAATCTATCAATGTCTATCTAGGTCATCTATCTATTCATTGTGACTGATTCTCCCTATCTTGCAGAGGTGATAAGTCTATTCACTGGCCTGACTCTACTGCTATGTGACTCAGAAGCTTTAACATACTCTATTTCGATAATATATCTGAGTTGTCTCTCCCCTCCTTAGACAGCCTGGTGGCCCCTCACTGCCAGTAGCTCGCTATATTGGAGATGGGAAAGCTGCTTTAGTCTGTCTGCAGCTCAGAACTTCTGAATTCAAGCAATCCACCAGCCCCAATCTCTTCTATCACCAGTGATTATAGGTATGTGCTACCATAACCAGCAGCCTAAAGAGTTTACAGTCGTATCACCTTCCATTACTTTAGTTTCAATCCTTAATATGGACCTTGAAAAGATACAATGTTTGGTGCATTTAATGTCAGACTCTTGATCCCTCCTTTCTTCCAGGACAGCCCTTCTTGTTCTTCAGTTGTTTCAGTCATGTCTGACTCATCATGACCCTATTTGGGGTCTTCTTGGCAAAGATACTGGAGTAGTTTGTCATTTCCTTCTCCAGCTCATTTTACAGATGGGGCAACTGAGGCCAACAGGGATAAGTGACTTGCCTAGGGTCATACAGGTCACATAAGATACTAAATATCTTGAGGCAGGATCTGAACTCAGATCTTCCTGTCTCCAGGTCTGGGCTTTAGGATAGCCTACTCATGACCTAAACTTTAAGAATTTAAATTACCTCCGTTTATAACAGTTTGAACATCATCGCTATCTCTGAGACAGCACAGTATGAATAAAACGCTGGTCTTGAAGTTAGGAAGACCTGAATTCAAAATGTATCTCAGATATGTATACTCTGTGTGACCTTGCAAGTCATTTAACCTCTCTGATTTTGAATTTCCTCATTTATATACAATACCTATAAGCTTGTTGTGAAGTTCAAATAAAATAGCATATGTAAAGCACATTGCAAGTTTGAAAGCACTATATGAATAATAGTTATTATCTCATGTTCTTTGTTAAAAGGTTCAGATAGAAATGTTCAAGGACAAGTCACTCTCCTACCATTATTCTTATATATTTAATGTTCTGCAGGCTATTCTGTAGGTGGACAAAATGATTATATTTTGCAATTGAATATGAATATTGTAATGTTAGCCCATCTTCTGCAGATTCATTGAAAGCATTTTTGAGAGAAGTCTAGGAGTAGCTACTATGACATCCTCATCTTATCTCCATATGGTTTTAATGTCTTCCAATTCAGCTATATATTTTGAAAGCTTTTAATTCTGTGTATTTTGGAGATTACAAAAAAAAAATCTGCATGGTGAAATCTATTAATTGTTTCTACTTCAATTTTACAAATAACAATCCTGTCCCACTGATGTGGGCAAAGTTCTGTCTCTAACAATGCTCTGATTCTAGTACAATTAATTTCCTGAATTCTGAAGGATATTTAGAATTTGTAGTTTGGTAAGTTGTCATTTGCAAGATTAAAGGAGAGACAGTATCTGACATATAATTCTAGCCACCTAATAATTGTTTCCCCCTAGATCCACGTAGATACTAAATTTGGCAACTTGTAGAGACGCTTAGCACTTCGCACAACTTTGTTACATAATCTGCATTAATCAATAGGTCTGGATTCCTTAAGGACAAACTTTTGGGAGGAATAGCCCAATCCTGAATATCGTAAATCCTACCATGTTTATAAATCAACTCACATCCTTTGGCCATTTGTTCAACACTTCTTGGCTGATATAGTCTTGGCTGAATTCAGGTTGTTGCTATCCACGAGTGCCAATAGATTCTACTCTTGGATATAAGGCACTTCACAGACTTTGTCTGGAGATAACCACTTCTGGGGACATTGGGCAAGTCCAATGGCATGGACCTGTTTTCTATTCTTGCTTCTGCTTAGTGAAGTGATATTTTCTCGTTCCAAAGTATTTCTTTATGCTTTTGATCTGTTTACAATGTACTCTAAGAATGGTTATTATTCCTTCTCTTTTGTGGTGAGAAAGAGTTAACCTTTCTATATCTGCCTTCGGGAAATAGAGCCTTGTATTTCATTAATATTTTATGAATTTTTGTGAGGATAGTTTCCAAATTTGTTATGGTTCATTTTCAAGTTCCAAAAGCATACATTAAGATTGGTACTATGTAGGTGTCAATTGATTCAATATGTTCTTCCCATTCAGCTTTGATTTCAAGATATCAGTAAATGTATTCAGCCAGAGTCTTCTCCTTCATACCTTTATACTTGATATGTCTTGCCTGAAGGAAAACAAAATATTTGCAGGTGTTGCCTTCAACCACATATTCAATATGATTTTTGAATTCCAATTTGGAGACCTCAGAATTTATATTTCCTCAGCACATATTTAAAAATTTCATAGTTATCATATCCAAATGTCATTTTTATATCACTGGAGAATGACTCCATTTGATGAAGGAGCTCTTTTATGTGTGTGTGTGTGTGTGTGTGTCTTTTTGTTTGTTTTGTTTTGTTTTTTATAGAGTTGTATAGAAATTCTAATTAAGATGTTTTTCTTGCAGTCCTTGTTCAATCTGCAAACCATATTCAGTTCTATTTAAGAGGGATAGCAATGGATTTAAGGTACATTGGACCATAATGGGATTAAACTATCTCCCTGAAAAGTATAATATTTTACATCCATTGTTCTTTATATTAAGTTTTTTTGCATGTTTAGTAGAGAACACTTTTCTATTCAGACATCAACTATTTCTAATGCTGGCACTATACTTGGGTCTATGTCATATATTTGTACTTCATGAATAAGCTATGAGTGTGGAACTGAATCAAGGGCTTTATGATAACCCATAAAAGGTGGTAAAAAATTACATGAGACTTTGGGGATGCTTGTTCAACAATTAATTACTCAATTAATAATCAGTTGTTCTTTACATACTTGGGGAATTAGCATGCCCTTTTTATTCCTCATCTAATGTATTGTTTTCTTCTAAGTATTTATAATATTTGTAACAATGCCTGGCACATAGTAAGCACTTAATAAATGTTTATTGGCTTGTTGTCTTGACTTTTCAAGTGCTATAAGCTTTGAATGATTTGTACAAAATACATAAACGTGTAATTAGCCAACGTAGTAACAGATGTGATACCTAGAGTTAAGAAAGTTGTGATCAGATTTCATCTACAGGAGGCTAAAAAAGTGCTTTGCTAGTAGTTTATTTGCCACTAGAAAGTATTTGCACCATTAGTAATGAACCATATCTGTCCTTGGCACTTTCCAGTTGTAAACTGATATTTACTTGATCAAGTCACCCTACTCCACTTAAAGTAAGTCATAAGGCACTCAATCAATTGATTATAGACTTCTGATCCAGTGTGGAAAATCCTTTGAATTGTAGTGACACATATAAGAATCATATCTGGATAGGCAGAGGAAACTTGGTTATGCCACAGGGATCATCTATAAGTTAACAGGCTAGAGAATGAGTCATTCAAGAAGTTGAATAAGACGGAGCAAGTAATGTTCTGGCACATGACTAAAGGAGAAGGAAAGGCAGAGCTTCAGCGTTGGCCAGATAGCCTTCATTCCCCTCCTCACACATACACACACATTGTGGCCAGAAAAGGATGTTAGGATCTTTAAAGAGCCTAAAGGACCTTGGACTTCTGATCTTCTCATCATATCCTAGCGGCACCAACTGCTCATCTGACAGCAACGTCTGCACTGGGAGCCAAGGGTGGGTTGGAAATAGATCATCTCCACGAGCCTAACAAGGAAACTACATAACGTCCAAAGGAAATTTTTGAGCACCCCACAAACAGCAGAAAAGGACATCCAGCAATCAGGATCTGTGAGTTAAGCGTTTGTTGTATGTGTTTTCTGCACTTCATGCAACTTTCCTCTGGAGTCTGCATATACTTGTCAGGAGTGTGTCACAGACTCTGGAGAATAATTTTTTTTAATGATTTGTATCAAGTGTTATTACTATACCACTTTTGTAAACATCCCTTCTAAAAGGTGCTTAAGGCTGGCTAGCTCAATAATTCTCAACTGATAGGAGTATGTATGTGTGGGAAGAGGGGAAAAACACTCATGAAGCCTTGAACTAATGGCATTACAAAATGCTCTTAATCATCACTGCTGAATCATCTGGGTACCACTAGGACCCTGAGTGAGAAATGTGGCCATGCTGCAGAATCTAAGACTCATCTTTAAGAGTGGGAACCGGGATAGGGATTCTCAGAGCTTATCTGAGCTACATAGCTTTGAAGGAAAACTCAAATTTAAGTCACTTCCTTTAATTTAACTGTTTTATCATTATACTGATGGTGTGCAATCTTTCTCTTTTACATTCATCCAACTTATGTTGTCATTTTGTTGGGCTTCTAAAAAGTTTACATCTCTTCCTTCTTCAGAAGTTCTATCTTACCATTAATTTCTTTGCATTTCAAATATTTGCATTTAAGTTTTCAATTGATAGTAAATTACTTTATTTTGGTCTTTTTTGCTTCTTTGCCCCTTATATCTCTAACTTTTTTTTTAATTGTCATTTAAAATTGCTTAGTAAGGGGATACAAAATGTCTCATATGCTCTTGGTTTCAATTTCTTTTCCATGTTTCTTTTGTTGTTCTTGTTGTTGTTAATTGGACAACAAGGCATTTAAGTTTGTTTTTGTTTTTGTTTTTTGTTACTGTGTGTTTCAAGTAAATATTGATGCATTCTTCTTGCCATGGATCTTTAACTTCTCTTTCAAGTCAGTTTTGCCATGATGGTGCATTGCAATTAAGGTTATTCTATGATAGCTCTTTCTTCTAGTGATTCTTAACATGCCTATGGCCTCCACATATTCTTTTGAATGTAGATACTGAAATGCTTTCATGCTTTCTTTTGACTAATTTGGGATGATATGTTCAATCCTGAAGGTTATATAAAGGTAGCTAGGTAGTAGGGTGGATGGACAGAGTACTTCACCTGGAGTAAGGAAGACCTGAGTTCAAATCTGGCCTCAGATACTTATTAGCTGTGTGACCTTGGGCAAGTCACTTAACTGCTGTTCCCCTCAGCTTCCCCATTTGTAAAATTTGGGTAACAATAGCATTTACCTCCCAGGGTAGTTGTAAGGATCAAATAAACAATATTTGCAAAGCACTTAGAAAATAGTACTTGAAATGCAATAAGGACTTAATAAATGCTTATTTCTTTCCTTCTTTACTTATGATAGACACCCTAAGGGTGTGGGAGTGACCTATTTTTGCATAATTGTTCTGTTACTTGAATTCATGCCCTTAAACTGTTAAAAAAGGGTTTGTTGTTTTTTTGGAATTTCCAGACAAATATGTCCATCTCCTTTTCAAAATCCTTTGAATATTGATGCTATTTTTATCATTCATTTTATTATTAGGCATAATATCTGGAGTTTTTGTTAAGTGAGATTTTCAGTGACCTTAGGGACTTTAACTTTTCCCATTTCAGATTTTAGTAGTTTGCTAATTTCTTCATTTACTGTTTTTTTCCCCTAATCTGGATTTAGGGATGGATTTATTTTTTTAATGATGCCCTGTATTGGTTGAAGATGCAGTGGAGCTGAGGTTACAATGCAGAAACAAAACAAAACAGTATGAAGCCCTTGCTGGTGGGATCTCTTCTTCATTTTGTTATGACCTAGTATTAGTACGTAATGAAAGTATGCATGTCTTCAGCCCACTTCGTGCTTCCTGTGGCTTGCCTACTCTAACAATTAGTACCGTCTTCATCGAAGCATTTACAAAAGGTGAGCTTATTTAGGAGCATCACTCACTCCACTGGGTCCATGTTAAGCTGATCACAATGATAGCATTATTTGTACCCTGCTCCCAACCCCAGGTACCTTTTTGTTCTTCTTAACTTCATAGTAATAGCGCCTTCACAGCTACCATAGAAACTTCAAGGGACACGGAGTCCCCAGCTTATATTTCCCTGCCTGACATTACCTTGTCACACCCTCTCTCCCTCCCCCTTTGTCTCCTTCCCTCCTCTCCCTCCCTCTGTCCACTTAAGTTACCTGTGGGTACTCTGCCTAGAGGAATCTAGGTTTTGATCTCTGAAACCTTACAATACATCTTGGGGTTTACAGCCTAGATTTCTTTCTTTAAGGACCATGCCTTAAAACCAAATCACTCTGGCTCTCACTCTCATTGATTGGCCAATAATAGGTCCCGGCCCAAGCCTCATTTGGTCATTGTTTGGGCTTTGATAGCTCAGAGTAAGGGTAAATAGCAATTGCTCCTGTTTGGGCCAGAAACCCTAAGTGTCTTCCCCTACCAGACTGATTTTGGTTTTTTTACTAGATAAAAGAGGTCATTCTTTGTCTCATTTCTTCTTACCTTGCCTTAATCAGTGAACGGGTGTTGTTTCAGTCAAACTGAGACTTGGGAAAGACCTTAACTTAAAAAGGCCAAGGTCTTCCACTGCTTTTCCTAATCTATATGTGGCTATTGGACCCAGATGGCTCCAGAAAGAGTAAGGCTGGTGACTTTGCACAGCCCTCCCTCACTTAAATCCAATTCACTTGCAAGTCATGGCATCACTTCCCTGATGTTATAGTCCTTTTTTAGAATGAAGGACAAACAACAACAGCAACAACTTTGTTACCATCCACCCCCATCTCCCTACAACAGACACAGGAACGTATGCATACACACAACACGAATAATGATGACTTGAGCTTTAAAGGAGTTATCAGTATTAGCATCATTATTATTAATTATCCTCCAAATAGCCTGAATGGGCGATGCAGTCGCATCAGTAGAAACAAACACTCATATGTTAGGAGAAGGTGACTATATGGCATACACTATTCAAGCACAATGGTGGTTTGGGTGGGGGCATATGATAAACTCGTACAGTTCTAAACAAATATTTCTTCAAATACAATGATGAAAACAGTTTAAGATATTAAACATCAGTCAACCAGCATTTATTATGCATCTACTACATTAGCAGTATAAGGGAAAATAAATTCTCATGTTTTGTTTAGAATTGACTTTAAAAAAAATTCTCTGACTAAATCATGTTTTATATGGGAAAAAGTTGAGTTGGTTTTCTTGATTTTTTTTAAAAGATCTGACCTCTGTTCTTCAGGCCTAATCTCCATAGCTGCTGGAAGAAAGGCTCACATCATCTTTCTGTATACGTCTGTAAAAAGTACATAGTCTTGAATTTGGGGGAACCGCCTTCTACCATATCTGGGAATCTGAAAAACAATGAAGCCTTTCTTGATCACCTCATTTTCATTTTTTTCTTTCCCCTCAAATAACTGTGACTTTATTCATCAGTGTACACGCTATTGCCACCACCACCCCATCACCTTGACCTCCCAACACCCCACCTCCACCACATATACACACACAATTAAATGTAAGCTCTTTAGAGTTAGCATTGTTCCATATTTGACTTTGTATTCCGATGCTTAGTATAGAGGTTTGGATGCAGAAAGCCCTTTAATAAATGACGATTCAATTGATTTGAAATAATGAATGACACTGTCTTCACTTTGTCTTCTGCAGTCTAGGTAGCGTGGTATGGTGATCAGAGAGCCAGCCTTGGAACAGGAAGACCCAGGTTCAGATCCTACCTCTGTCCTGTACCAACTGTGTGACTGTGTGCAAGTCACCACTCCTCCATTCTCAAGACAACCCTTTAAAACTATAATTTGCAGAGAACGACAAAATCCTCAATCCAGAGTTCCCTAAACCAGTGAAATCACAAGTCTAATCTCTATCTGAGCCTGACTTTATTAGTTTAAGCTCATTTTATTTTATCAAAGGGATAAACAAATTATTCAAAAATTAAATAGAGTTGAAATATACCTCTAAAAGTATCTAATACAACTTCTTCATTAAAGAGATGAGAGAACTGAGGCCCAGAAAACAGAACTGATTTGTCCACAGCCATAAAAGTCAATAGCAGAACTTTAACCCCAGACTTCTGATACAATGCTTTCTAGTTGAACATGCTAAAAAAACCCTCATATTCTGCCGTCACTACTGTTTTAATATTTGTTTGTATTCTTTCTTTTTGGTGCCTATCAAAGAGAATATATATAATATGTATATAGCTATCTATTCACATCTCTATATAAAATCATATATATATATACATATATATGTATATACATATACATAGCTTATATGTATATGCATACTTTAATAACTTTTTTGGAGTACTGTGTACGTATGTGTGTGTGTGTGTGTGTGTGCGTGTGTTTGTGTGTGTTCTTTGTCCTTCACATCCCATGACATGGGATCTGGGATATGTGGCAGCAGATGGACAAAGCTCGGTCCTTGGGAGAAGAGAAGGTGATATTAACAGGATCCCTGAACACATATCCCCAGTACACCAATGTGTTTTACCAGCAGTGACAGACAGGACAGAAGAATGTTAGAACATTTCTAAAGACAGATACAATTAACTGGGACAAGGCTTACAAAATTATGTTTGACTTAGGCATCAGGATGTCATTGAAAAGGGAATGAATATGCAGCTAAAAACGTGGGCTTAAGGTACAGCGCTGACCACTAACTATCCATGTAACTGTGAGAGAGCCATTTAATTCTGTAATCCTCAGTTTCCTTTTATATAAAATGGGGATAATTCTGGAACAGAGTAAATATGAGAAAAAAAACCCTTTTGTAAAACTGTAAAGCGCTATATAAATGTGAACGTGAATTTATCATTCTCCACACTCACACACTTTTAAATGTCTCCATTTGCAAACCTCAGTATTTACACAAAGATTAGCTTGGCTTATTATCCTCCTGTAGATTGTGTTTGTAAGCTTTATTTCAGGATCTCGCTAATGTTATGAGGGTTGAGCTTTGGTACTCATTGCTTGCCCCTCCCAGGGAAGAGTACCCTGGGATGCTTCTAAGTTACCTTTGCAATCATAAGAAAATCCATACCCTTGGGTGTGTGAGTTTGGGGGTGGATGGGGAAACAATATGAGCTACTGGGAAGAAAAGTGAGAGGCTTAATGAAATGACCCAGAATGCATAGAGCCTCAGTAACCCAGAAGTTGGGTTCTGTTTATGCCATTCAGAGCTTCCAGTCCTGAGAAGTGGATCTGTGTAAATCAATGTATTCATTTAGCTCTCTCCCTAACTCTCTCCCTCAGTTAACACCCCAGCACACACAATGCTAGCGAAGGTGATTATCTCTGCTAGCATAATTCCTCCCTAACATCTGCTTTCGCCCATAACACTCCACTAATTTTTCCCTCATTTCATTACACATAATTTTCTTTCAACACAATCTACATGTATTAAGTGGTAATGACTTTCCAGTTAAGAGCAAATCGACGCCAAGGGACCCCCTCCCCCCCTCCACGATTGCCTGCCGTGCCTGACTCCGGCTATTAGAGATAAATTTGGTGCCTCGGAAAGCTGCGGTGAGCTAATCAATCAATTACGCGGTTAGGACATACATTATCAAACTTCCACAGAGCAGGGGTGCAAGGAGGCATGCTGATAGACTTGCTATGATTTTTTTTTTTAGGAATTAAAAAAAAAACGTATTCACCATTAAGACAGGATACAATTTGCCCATTGAATTCAGTGCATGCATGTGGTGTTGCCCCAGTAGAAACAACAAACCATAAATACGGCTAGTGCCCAAGACTTTTGTAATCTGCATTTGCTAATGTCATCATATATGCAGAATCATAATGTTCCAGTTCTAGATTGGACCTTGGAATCATAAATCAATATAATGTGAGAACTGAAAGGGACCTTTGAACATAAACTATGATATCTGAAATGATCTTAAAACATAGAATTATGGAACCACAGCATGTCAGAACTGGGAATTTTGGAGTCACAGAACCATAGAATGTCAAGCTGGAATGGGCCATAAAAGCTTATTTAGAAGGAAACTGGGTCTAAGAGAAGGAATATGAATTATCTAAGTTCACAGCAGTAGTTGATGGCAATTTCTTGATTTCTAGATTTGTGCTCTCTTCACTACACCATACTTTAAGTGAAGGAAGGTAAAGCTCAGATAGTAGCATTTTACCAAAAGTGATCCTTCTCTTCAATTATCATGTCTGGAAAGAGTACATGAGATGTTATTACCCATGTAACTTAAAAGACACAATAGAAATCATTAGACCAAGTGCCCCAGAAGTTTAGTGAACAGTATTTATTCATTCATTTGAGATGTACTTATTAAGGATCTCTAATGCTCAAGGTACTAAAGGAAATACAGAGATGAATATGTTTCTGGCCCTGTAACTTGCAGTGTATTTGAATGGCATACTGTGCAAGTTCACCATAAGGTAGAATGTGATAAATGCATAAGGGATGTACAAATTGCAATACGATTTGAAATAAAAGAAATATTTTCTACTGCAGGCATGGGAGAAGGCTTCATAGGAATTTCTTCTTTTAAATTAATGACTAGGATTGAGGGAGACTATATGAACTTTCTTTAGGGACTGATCTAACTTTGTACTTTGGGGCAATCTTAATAACTGATGACTTAACACTCAGGATTAAACATGCCCGGTACTTCACTAGATGAGTTTACATCTCATGTTTTTCACTGCACAGAGTCATATAGCTAGAAGGAATCTTCAAAGCCAACTTGTCTTCATCATCACTTCATAGCTGGCAACTTGAAGCAGAGGCCTAAGGAGACTTTGTCAGTCACACAGTGGCAAGGCTGAGGCTAGAACGCAGGTCTCCTAATTTCTCATTCAGTTTTCTTTATATTGTATGGAACTGCAACACTTGTCATTCTAACTTTTCCATTTTCTTGTAGTTGCAATGTGTTCCTAAAATAATTTCAATGTTTCTGTATATTTATTTTGCTAAAAATAAATGACAAACATTATTAGTAGAAACATAACCATACCCAGTTGCCAAGTCCTGTGGAGTCTATCTCTACAACGCCTCTTCATGTACCTTTCATATCCCATCATCTGTAACAGATTGCCCCACTGTCATCTGCTCTCTCTCCCATCTTCCTCTTTCCCCCTCCCCTTCTCTCTCTGTCTCTGTCTCTCTCTCTCTCTCTCTCTCTCTCTCTCTCTCTCTTTCTCTCTCTCTGTCCTTCCACATATGTGCAAAAACACACAAACACTACCTTTACTCTCTACCAATTATTTTCTTCCGTATTGTCATACAAATCACATATGTGAATATATACATATATATCATACGTATCTATGTATAGATACATATATCTACATACATATGTGCGTATATATGTGTGTGTGTGTGCGTGTGTGTGTGTGTATACACACACACACGCACACACACACACACACACAAATACATACTTCCATTCCACAAGCTATGATCCTGTGATCCCTTTCTCAGTCAATTCCTTGAAAAAGACTTCCACAGTAGGTGCCTTCACATCCTGTCTTCGAATTCTCTTCTAAACTCTACCATCTGACTTACCACATCATTAATTAACTGAAACTGCCTTCTTCAGAGTCACCAGTGATCTCTTAATTGTCAAATTTAATGTTATTTTCTCAATCCTAATTTTTTTTAACTTCTTTTCAGCATTTACCACTATTGACCTCCCTCTCTTCCTGGCTACTCTCTCCTTTCTTGGTTTCTTTTCTTTTCTTTTCTTTTCTTTTCTTTTCTTTTCTTTTCTTTTCTTTCCTTTTCTTTTTTTTACATTGTATTCTCTTGGTTCTCTTCTTTCTTCTCTGATCCATACTTCTCAGTCTTCTTTTCTGGATCATCATGTACATATACACTTCCCTCCCCAAGCTATCCAAAGACCCTAAGGCTCTGTCCTGGACCCTCTTCTCTTTCTAAACTCTCATTTGTCTCATCGACTCACATGTGTTTGGTGATAAATTTCAAAACTGATGACTCCCCACATTTCAATTTCCAGCTCCAGTCTCTCTACTGATCACCAGTACCACAACATTGATTGTCTATTGGATATTTTGTACTGAATGTACCATAAAATCTCCAACTTGATATGTCCAAATCAGAACTCATTAATTTCTCATCCCCCCAAATACAAATCTGTTCTAAATGTTACTGTTTCTACTGAGAACAGCACTATTCTTTCAACCACTCAGGTTGTACATAATTTCAGTGTTCTCCTAGACTCTTCTGATTATTCCACAAATCTAATAAGTTGCCAAATCTTGTCATGTCTACATCTAGACACTCATGTAAGCCACCACCCTAGTTCCTATCAGTCTTGATTACCTCTCATCTGGACCACTTCAATAGCTTTTTTTTTTCCTTCCTGGAGGATCTCTTCTCTGCAATCTATCTTTCACAAAACTGCTGAACTGATTTTCCTAAAGTCTGACCCTCTCACTTCCTGACATTTAATTCTAATGGCCCCTAGTTACTTTTAGGATCATTTGTTTGGCTTTGTCTGGCATTTAAAGCATTTCATAACATGTTCCCCATCTACTGTAGCTTTCTAGCCTTATTACGGCCTTATAACCCTCCATACATACCAAACTGCCATTTTCTATGGTTCGTTATACATTGCACTCTTCCATCTGTCTCTGTGCACTTGTCCTAGCCATCCCCCATGCCTGGAATGAACCCTCTTCACCTCCATGTCTCAAAATCCCTAGTTTTCCACCCTTCCAATGAATCCTCAAAATCAGGGACTGTGTCACATTGGTTTTTGAATCCGAAATGAGTAGGAAAGTACCTGGCAGGTAGTAGGTGATTGATAAACGCATATTCACCTCGAGTATTTTTTTTCTCTCCTCTCATTTCACGTGGCTATTTTCCTAATACAGTTCCTCATCACTTCTCACCTTGCAGCAACTTACCTTTCCAGAATTATCTTATATTTTCCCCTTTGTGCACTGAACACTCCCACCCATTAGACTACTAGCTATTCTTTGAACTCAACATTCTGTGGCAGGTGAAAGATGAAATAACTGAGGAAACAATCTTTTCAATTGCTCAATGCCAAATATTTGTTTCCATGCATTAGCATAAAGCCATTCCCCATACTCGGAAGGAATTTCCTCCTCATTATTGCCCTTTGAAGGCCAGATTTCACTGTCTGTGGAACTCCTTCTATTCCCTGAACCCCTATACCCAATTGTTGGTGTCTTCTTGCCATCAAATTGCTTTTATGTACTTATTTTATGCATATTGTAGTCAGTAGTAAAGCATACCCACCTTGAAGGCAAGTACCATTTCATTTTTGACTCCTCTGTTTACAACACTAAGTTGATACTTAGTAAATGTTCACTGAATATAAAAAAGCAATAAGTCCAACATTATCCTTACTACATCTATAATCCTCCCCATTAAAAATATGTTCATAATTCACCAGCTGTTTAAAAAATAATCCTATCGCTGGAATGAAATGTAACATTCCATGCTTAGCAAAGCTCAATCCCCACTGTTCACTAGCTAATTGCATGTTTTTAATGGTACCTGAACTAGCCTCAGCTGGGACCAAGTTATGGGACCCAAGTTTTAGTCCATGTTCTGTCACCTAATATCTGTGAGACTTTGAGCAAGTCTTTTCCTCACTGGAAACTGTTTCCCTCATAGCAGGTCTCGTACTATAGTGAAAGTAGCATTATGCCAGAACTCAGAAACTCTAGATCCCAGTTCCTCTTATGTCATTATTAATAGTGTGACCTTGAACGAGTCACTTAGCTCCTCTCTAGAACAAGAGGTGTGGATTAAAGACAAAGGCTCCTCTTTTAATATTCTCTAATTTTAAGCATAGATTAGAGGTGGATATCTTCAAAAGAAAATAACCCCCAAAGCAACACAGCAGTGAGAAGGCATGTGATGACATTTTATACCTTTTAAAAATATGATATCACAATACCTTCCTAACCAATCAAAGAGCAAATTAATTTATCTCCATAACTAATCCAGTCAAAGGCCAAAATGGTTATTTCAGTGAAGCATGGAAACTAGATTATGAATAAAACTCAGTATTCCCTGGGATGGCTGACCAAGTGAAAACATGATTAGCCCCTGAAAGAAAAAGAAAAAAGTAGATCCGAGAGATTACATGCCAGGCATCTGGATGCCAGACATCTAGAAAATAGTAATAGTGGTGGGCATGAGGGAATAATGGTTAAGAAGTCACCCCAAATTGAAGAGGATCAAATCAAATTCAAATCTTTTCATGGTATTCTCTTAACACTTTGAGATAGAAATCTTGACATCACAGAAAGCCTGCAAAGAACAGGGGGGAAAATTATTATGTCCCACACTCAGTTACCCAGTATTGTTTGAGGTTTATAAGCCCTAGACTAGGGATAATCTTTATCACATCAAACTATACTTTATGTGCTGGCTGTGTAATAATATTTAGAGATTTTGGGTTTCATAATTAAAGTAACCATATAAGGCTGAGAGAAAAAAGCATTCTATAGATAGGTAATATATGTATGACAAATTTTAGTTTCCCATTTCATAATTTCCTGGATGCTAACAGTATCAGAACAAAGGCATAGTTGGTGGGGATGGAACTGTGGATGGGTTGGAGAGGTGAATGGGGATGAGGGTGGGGATGAGGATAGGAGTGGAGGTGAGGACTTGTCTCCCTCTGTTTGGTATGTTTGTTGTATTAGTGATTCATGAAACAATCCTGCTTGTCACTTCTTTTGGCCAAGGATTGTTCCCTGCTCAGATTCAGTTCTGAGAACATAACAGCTCTGGTTGGCATAAGGGAAGAGATAGTGGCAGTGCATTTTGTCCAAAAGTTAAAATAGCAAAAGATTTAGAGGGTTTAGCTCTAAAGGACAAAATAGTGGGCAAATTTTTGAAATATGCCTTTGATCTATTAGGGATTTTTCTAAGAAATTAACTGAATTTCTTTATTGTCTAGACTAATAAATGATTAAAAATAGAAGGGACCCTAGAAATCATGTAGTACAATATTTCTCATCTGCCCAAGATCACAGATTTAGAGATGGAAAGGACCTTAGAGGTATTCTAGATGAGAAAACTGAGATTAAGAGAGGTTGTTACTTGCCCAAGTTACACAAACTGCAAGGATCAGTGGCAGGATTAGAACCAAGGTCCTCTGAATCCAGAACCAGCAGTATTTCAAGTTATCTAAAGTCCGCTGTATATAAAGTGGATGAGCTCTCACCTAAGTGAATACTACATGCTCTCTCCTGAATTACTTGTCTTCAGATTTCTATCAAACTTTTCTCATACAAAATCAACATCAAACCCCCTTTTCGCTAAGCAATATTATGACCATAATCATTATTTCAACAAACATCAAATACATACCTACTAAGTGAAGTACTCCATACTAGGTACTTTGAATTACCAGGGGTCAAAGATCAATGAATCCCTAACATCAAAGAGCTACCAATCTAACAAGCTTCACAGAATCATAGACTTTTATAGTTGGAAGGGACCTTAGGAATCACCTAGTCCAAATCCAATACTTTCATGCTTTCAGAATTTGCGATTTTCTTAATGTAGTTACTCTTTCTACCAACGTAGATCCCATTTGCTTCACCACTCAGTAGTAGTGATAGACAGAGCTGCTGTGGCCAAGACATTCTTTGCCCTCCAGCCAATCCGGTGCTGAGACTCTTTATATTTATCTACACTGATCCCTCAATGACAAGTACAAAATCCATCTCTGGGTCCACACTCAAATTCTTTCCAGCTTGGTATGACTTGCCAAAACTTGTGCTGCACTGGCATAGCTTTCAAAACATAGGTTTACTTCTTCCATTTCATTATGAATCATCAGAATAGAACTTTAGTGAATCCTCTTTTTTCTTGTTTTAATGAAATAGTGAAAAAGAATCAATGAATGTGGGTTCTGGAAAGAACTTTAGAATGTTAGCATTGGCAAATACCTTAGAACTAGACAATCATCTGCTCCTAGTCAATGTTATTTCCCCTACAGCCTTCTTCATCTGACTAAAATATAAATATGATACATAATTGTATGTTTGCCACCACATTTGAAAAATCAGAATGGTAGTTAATCCATAGGGCAATGAAAAGGAATATGGTAACTGTACCAGGATAGGCTATAAGCATGCTAGCAATAATGACATACAAGAAAGAAAGAGACATCATCCAAGAAAAGTATGGTTAGAAAAGAAAGAGGTCCAGTCATGTAGCAAGACTGATGCACTGTGTAAGTTCCTCCATTGATATTGGTAAGATATAAGCAAAAATTACATCAGATGAGAAGACTGTAATAGGTTGTAATTATCTCCATTAGAGGGAGCAGCCACACTGATGACATCACAGAACAATATTTTTAAAGAATTATGGGGTATTGCGTTTTGCTGTACTAGGTCTGTGAGCTCATCAATGTAGGGAGTTCCTGATGAGAAACATTCTCAACCTAAAAAAATTGACATATTCTCAACAATGTATAAAATAAAAGAGTTTCTTGGTGCACAGAGAGGTGAAGTGTTTTGCCCAGGGTCACACAGCTAAAGAGGGACAACTTAAACCCAGATCTTCTTGAATCTTAGGCCAGTTTTTCTACCCATGCTGTCCATATTGCCTCTCTTCAATGTGTGACAGTATCCCAAGGAAAATGTGTCAATGAACTGGGATTCTAGTGAGTCACTAGGGTAGGCCCCTCTTTTTACAGATAAGAAAAGTAAGGCCCACAGAGGTGAAGCAATTTAGACAAAATCACCTAACAAGTGAGCTAGAATCAGAAGCCAGGCCTCTTGACTTAATGCCAGTGCTCTTCTGACTACGCATGTCATGATGCATTCTCTAGCAGAGATGTCAGGAGACCCTTTGACTCTAAGGTTTGTTCCATTGGGCATTTGTGAAAATAAAGAAACCCTTTGATGTTAAGACTGTTCTGGGAGCAATCTAGGTTTCCTTCTTCCTCTTTACCCCCCTCCCTTTTTTGGATTGTTTACTTGAAGCAGCTAAAGCTCCCACCTTATACCCGTCCTCTATTCGGTTCAGCTGCACCTCCATACTCCAATAAACCGTTTGCATTCCATCTGGTATGCCTTTGCTCTGAAGACATTTTCCTGTCAATCTCTCCCGCCACATTAAAAATCTGTCATTACTACCGCGTTGCCGCCTGGCTCCTGAGATTTCTCTGACTGCTTTATTGCTCCTCTCATTTTTTTTCTCTGCTACAGCCGAGAAGCAGAAATAAAGGTTTGTTGTTGAAACATGGCCGCAAGGAAAGTAGGAGGCACACATCTGTCAAGGTATTACCTTTCCTCAACCAGGGATTAAGGTGTTTTACGGCTCCCGCTACTGAGCAGTCACACTGAATAAATTTTCTCAGTAGAACATAAAAATGAACTCATACATTTTGAACTAGGTTTCATTCTTTTAAGCCAACTTAGATAATTATGCAATGGCATCAGTATACAAGGGAGAAGAAAACTCAGGAAGTTTTCTCCCTCTACACAAGGGCCTCCCTCCCCACTTCACCCCCCCATCTGCATTATTTAAATGCCAACTGAAGAAACACTGGAATTGGGAAGATAAATAGCCTTTGTGAACTCTCTATTTTCCTTTTGCTATTGGAGAGTATTTGGAAGGTCAGGAGAATAAAGAGCTTTCCACTCTTTGCATTAAAAATATCTGATGACATGCCTTGCATAGTCACTGTTGACACTCATGGATGTGAACTAGGGAGAATTCTTATTTATTGATCAACTGTCTGGCTGGTCATCTATTCCAGTCCCTTGCCAGAAGCAGGAATTCCTCCCATAGCATCCCTAACAAATGGTTATCTAGCTTCCTTTTAGTGACTTCTAGGGACTGAGCACTTAATATATGCCACGGCAATTCAATTCAATAAATATTTGTCAAATGCCTACTTTATTTAGTGTGCCAAACTTTCCTAGGGCAGAGTAGTTATAGGGGTGAAAAATATATTTCAAAAAAGCCCCTGAAATCCCATGGTGGTTCTGCCCACCATGAGTTTGTCAATTACCCAGCTAACCTCTAAAGCCTCCTAGATATTTTTTTATCATTATTATCCCTATCATTACAAATTAAGATAATAGTAATTAGTAGTAGTAGTAGCAGTAGCAGTAGCAGTATGTATGTGTGTATGTGTGTATGTATGTATGTGAGCATAGGTATGTATTACCTTATTCTACTCATTCATTTATTTAAAAAATAGATTTACTCTGTGTAAGATACAGTAGAGGATATAAAGAGATGTGAGTTGTGTCCTTGCCCTCAAGGAGATTGTAGTTGAGAAGAAAAAGGAGATACAAGGAACAAAAAAAGAAAAAGATTACAAAAAAGGTACAAAAATACAGTGTGATAAATAAATAAAAGAAGGAAAAAAATGCTGCAGTTCAGAGGAGGCAGAGGTAAATTCTGGTTGAGGAAGTGAAGGAGAGATCGGGAAAGAGTCCAGGGAGGAGGTGATACCTTACCCCTTTCTCTTTCCCTTCTTCCTGCCTCCTTCCTTCTTTACTGTTTCTTTCTTCTTTCTTTCTTTCTTTCTTCTTTCTTTCTTTCTTTCTTTCTTTCTTTCTTTCTTTCTTTCTTTCTTTCTTTCTTTCTTTCTTTCTTTCTTCCTTTCTTCCTTTCTTTCTTTCTTTCTTCCTTTCTTCCTTTCTTCCTTCCTAAGTCTTGTCAATGTCAGCATTGAGGAAAGTGGCCCAGCCTTAAAATGTATACCTCTCTGGTGGTTCTCTTATAAAAAGATATTATTACCAACAGACATACAGAGACTATTTTTTCTCATTTATTTGTTAGCAGCTAGCCTTATTCAATTTAGTGCAAAAAATATGAACTCAATAAATAATAACAATACTATAACTCTCATTCCATAGTGCATTAGGGTTTATAAAATACTTTCTTCACAATACCTCTTTCAAGTAGGTAGAACCAACGATAACCCTCTGAAATCGATTTACAAAAGTTAACTAAGTTGTCCAAGTTCCTACAATGAGCATTAGAGCCAAGACTGAAACCCAGGTCTCCTGATTTCAAGTCTATTGCTCTTCCCACTAAACCATACCCTAATAGCCTGAAAAATGTAATCCCACTTCCCCAAACAATATCCTCGCTCCCAGAGTATAGTTCATGCAACAGGAAAACTAGGCTAAGTTGCATACTATCACCCCCACCACCCTGAAAAAAAGTATGTAAGCATCCGGCTCATCATTATTTTAGAAAATGTACTTTTGAATCCAAAATCCTGTCAGCTACAATGCATTAATCTTAAATCATGGTGTGGGATGCTGAAACATGATTTATATGAGCATTTTCTTTAACTTAACAATAAAACATTAACATTTTGGCCACCAAAGCCTTCATCACCCTGCCAAATGGTGGAGTTTTATTGTTACTCTGAATACACTGTGGTTATAAATCAAGCCCAAATGTCAGTCTAATTATTTGAATCCAGAGTGAGCATTTTGAACTCTAACAGGCTGCCTTCTGATTGCTACCTGATGCCCCCAGAGAACTCTGGGAGAATTCCATAAGAACAAGCAACAAGCACTAAGCCAGCACCTACTGTGTACAGAGCACAATGTCAGGCACTGGAGAGGTACTAAGTTTGGGGGGGGGGGGACACAGTCCCAGACCTTGTGCAGCTTACTGTCTAATAGGTACAAATACAAATAGCACCGTAAGCCACAACTTAAGCCACAGCTAGAAACAATACAACAAATGACGTTATCAGTGAATTAGAAATGAACAAAATGAAGTTTTATATGAGGTTGAAGCGAGGAGATCCTTACTGACAGGTGGTGGGAGCAAGAGATGGTTCTCAGGGAAAGGTCTCAATATCATTGGCCTCACTCGGAGACACTCTCCTCAACTCGGTCTTTAAGGCACTGAACATTTGCAAGAGGCCTTTCCTAACTTACTTGTGCATATGGGAAAGTTATTTTCCTCAGAATGCATCCTAAAGCAGTCATCTTTTATCAGGCTAGTCAGGAAGTCACTGGGAACTGATTTGGAGAGAGAAAGATCCTGAGCTTTTAGCACCTACCCAGAACCCTTCTACTGGGCACTCTGCACAGGATGGAACAGATATCTACTGACATTCAACTGCAGAGATTTAAGGAGTGTGAGAGGTGGAGCATTGGGGGAGGGGAGACTGGGGAATAAAAGCTTAACCACATCTGCAGGCACTACCACAACACACCTTTCTATTGGTCAGTCCCACTGTCTTATAAAGAGGAGGTATTGGAAAATATGGAAAGGATAAAAAACCCATTGTTCCTTAGACTTCAGTCAAGAACAGGGAAGTTTAAAGAACAGGGTTTTAATTTAGGCTCAAGTACCGGGCAAGTGACACAATTCTACACCCAGTTATGCCATACAACTTCAGAGTCCTTATCTAAAATTTGGAGGAGACTGGTAAAAACAAATTTATAAATAATTTAAAAATTATTGTTGTTGCTATTAAGTCATTTTTCAGTGATTTCCAACTCTTGGGACCCCATTTGGGGTTTTCTTGGCAAAGATATTAGAATGGTTTGTCATTCCTTCTCCAGCTCATTTATAGGTGAGTAAATTGAGGCACACAGGGTTAAGTGACTTGTGCAGGGTTAGCACAGTACCTAAGGCTGGATTTAAATTCAGGTCTTTCTGACTTTAGGCTTTTATCCACTTCACCACCTACTTCTCTTATCCAACAGGAGGATGCTTCCAATGACCATTTTCTCTCTGTAGGCTTAAGAGTATCCTAGGGATGAAAAGCATCTTTTTTTTTTCTCTTAGTTTCCTCATCTATAAAATTAGGATAATAGTAGCACCTACCTCACAGGGTTTTTGTGAAGATCAAATGAAATAATATTTTTAAAGTACTTAATAAGAAGGTGGTAGTACCTCTGTTAGTGCTGTCTCTCTCCATTCCCATGTAGGTCATTTATTTCTTGCCAAGCAACTTGTAAGTACATATCACTTGAAGAATATGCTTTGCTGAAGAGAAATCTCTAGCTTTATCTCACTTTACAATTACAACCCTTAGTGACTCCTCCCAGAGACGTTGTTATTCAGTCCTGATCTGACTCTTCATGACC
This sequence comes from Phascolarctos cinereus, assembly GCF_003287225.1. Taxonomy (NCBI): domain Eukaryota; kingdom Metazoa; phylum Chordata; class Mammalia; order Diprotodontia; family Phascolarctidae; genus Phascolarctos; species Phascolarctos cinereus. The sequence continues at coordinate 364,271,631 of NW_027555625.1, read as the reverse complement.
CCATTTGGGGTTTTCTTGGCAGAGATAGTGGAATAGTTTACCATTTCATTTTCCAGCTCATTTGATACATGAGGAAACTGAGGCAAAAACAGGGTTAAGTGATTTGCCCAGTATCACACAGCTAGTAAGTATCTGAGGGTGGATTTGAACTCAGGAAGATGAGTCTTTCTGACTCCAGTGCTGGCACTCTATCCACTGTGCCACCAAGCTGCCCCTTTGAAGATCTAGCATATGATTATGAATTTCCTTCAACCTCTTATAGTCCATGGACCTTTAATTCAAAGACCTCTCCCAGCTATAATGTTTGATAAATTATATATTTCCTAAATCACTATCTTTATATTTCTTAAGCTTTAGCTTTTGTGAGAATTTTACCAAAGGCCCTAGCAAGGTGTCCTCATTGGTCTTTTCCTCTTAGGCCTTCCTAACAGTTGTCAAGTTCTGTTTCTAGCCTTCCCACAGCTCTCTTCTTCACTGCCTGCCACCTCTACTCTCCCACTGCAAACCCTCTCCCCTACCCCAGTTAAGACTTTCCTCTTCTTCCCTAGTCTTTTAACTATTTTTTCTGCTACATCTGTCCTCCACTCCCACGTTGAAGTAATCTTTCTAATACATAACTGTGATCATGTCACTCTTCTACTCAAAACCGTTCAGGGGCTACTTTCATCCACCTCCTCCCACTGCCCAAATGAATAAACTCCTGACTGTGTCTTTCAAGGTACTATATAACCTGCCTGTCCAGTCACATTTTATCCCAGTCTTTTTCATAAAACCCACATCCCAGCTAAATTGGACTATATCTAACCCTTATTCTTCTTTCCCCTTCCATCTCTGTGCTTTGATCATACCACCCCCATGCCTTTAATGGACTCTGCTCCTCTCTCCATCTGTTGAAGTCCTTCAAGGCTCAACTCAGATATACTATTTCCTTCATGAAGTATTTTTTTTTCCCTGACAATTTGTCCTACTCCAAGTGAAAGGCCACTTTCATTTCATCACCTCCTGTTCACAAGCCTCTAAGGACTCCCCATTGCTACAGAATCAAGCCAAAGGTCCTTTTCCTGGTAGTCAAGGCTCTATAAAAACAGGTCCAAATATATTTATCTAGTCTTTCTCTAATAACCCTATTGAACTTCTGTCCCTATGGCTTCTCCACACAAAACAAATGCTAATATAAGAGTCTCAAGAGTGGAATAATTTAAAGAAAAAAAAACTTAGACAAACAGCTCTAAACTTACTCTTATACTCTCCTTTCTTCCTAAATTCTCTATTATTATCAAAGACACTTCCACTTTCCCAGGCACAAAGCTTGACAACATACTTGTCATCCTTCTGCAAGAAGCCCTTATTGATCCCCTTTAATGCTAGCACCTTCCCTCTGAGATTATCTATCTATCCACCCATCCAACTATCTATTTATATCTTATTTGTACATAGTTGTTTTCATGTTGTCTCCTCCATGAGACTATGAGCTCCCTGAGAGCAGGGGCTATGTTTGCCTTTCTTTGTCTCCCCAGAGCTTATAACAGTGCCTGACATACAGTAGGTGCTTAATAGTTACTTGATTTGACTTGGCTGGTAGACTAAAACTTAAACATCAGAACTTGAAGTAGCTGGTAGGACTGCTAAAAACCATGTTTATATTTTGCCTCAGCTCTGCACTGTTTCCCTCAAAGTTCATGTTTTCTGGAGAGTCAAACTTGGGCCTGTCCTCTTATTGTTCCTTATCTTCTTCTCTCAGAAGTACTGTAGTAGACATGGGGGTGAGTGTCGGGGTGCAGGTGGCGGGGAGGAGGTTCCTTAGCTGGTACCAAATTAGGAAACTAAGAAACTTCTAAAGCTCTGAAATAGCCACTCCCTGAAGGTCTATCTCATAATCATTATTCAGTTTCCTGTAATCAGACAAAGAAACTCAGAACAGAAGAGGCAGCTAGAGGCCTAGGCTCGAGCTCACCTAGCTGATTCCCTGTTCCAGCTGCCACATGGGAGCAATTACCAGAGTGCCAGGGTGCATGCTGCTCGTCACAGGAATCGTGTGATGCTACATGGATAATTGAAGAAAGAGAGAAACAGGGAGAGGGATCATTCACTTTTTAAGGTCCACTGAGGATGCACTCCTCTTGTATTAGTGGTCAGTCCTATAAGATACCATTTCGTAATGCCGCCTCCTCATTTCCTTCTTTAGCAGTTTTGGGGTGAGGGATGGAGAAACCATGGGGTCAACTACCGAGGCATCCCAGAGAGACAAGAGATCAGTAATTATATCCTAAAATAGAGGTCCTCATTTATGACTGAGTAGTCAAAAATATCTCAGTTCAAATCTTTTCTCGGATGCTTATTACTTATGTGACAATAGGCTAGTACTTTAACCTCTCAACCTTAATTTCTTCATCTGTAAAATGGAGGTGATATCACCTACTTCACATAGTTACTGTAAGGATCAAAATGAGATAATATATTATACAGCATTTTTCAATTTTTTTTTTATGCTAGGCAATGGTATTAGTGACTTGCCCAGGGTCACATAGATAGTAAGTGTCATGTGTCTGAGTCCGGATTTGAACTCAGGTCCTCCTGACTCCAGGGTCAGTGCTCTATCCACTGTGCCACCTAGCTGCCCCCACTTTTCATATCTTAAGTGTCATAAAAATATTTGCTATTATTATATTTTGAATGTGTTGGGGTGGGCCTGTGTGAATATGAAAGCAAAGACAAGTCAGGGAAGAGTTAGTAGCTCTGCTGGCTGGAATATAGAGTACTATGGGCATGGGAGTGGAGGGGATAAGCATTTACATAGCACCTCCTATGTGCCAGGCATCACATTAAGTGCTTTTTACAAATATTATTTCATTTTATCCTCAGAACAATTCTGTGAGGTAGGTGCCATTATTATCCCATTTTTTAGTTGAGGAAACTGAGGCAGAAGTTAAATGACTTGCCCAGGATCACATAGCTAGTAAGTATCTAAGGTGGAATTTGAATCTAATTCTTCCTCACTGCGCCCTCAGTGCTCCACCCACTGTGCCATCAGTTGCTTATATGAAAAAAAAAAGTATGCCTATATGTTATATATGAAGCACATACTGTATGCTGGGCACTGTTCTACATACCTATATGAAGCATGAATGAAATAAGAATGTAAATTCATACTGAAAAGATAGGCCTAAGATTGTGGAAAGCCTTGAATGTCAAATAAAGACATCTGCACTTATTTAAGATTATAGAATTAATGTTAGAAAGGGACTTCAGGAATACAATAGATTTTTGAGCAAACAATTGACATGACTAGGACTCTAGATAAGACAATATTTTGGCAGTGATAAGAAGGAATAATTGAGAGGTGGAAGAGATATAATAGAGGCAGGAAAATATCAGTATTCTTTTCCCCCTTATAACTTCTTTGCTAGACACTTGCAAATTTAGATTGATGACCATAAAAAAAACACCAAACTTTTTTTGTGCATTTCCTAACAACTATATATTGTAGAGGTTGCCTGGTATACTGGCAACAGCACTGAACTAGGGAGTCAAGAATCTGAGTTCTAATCCTATCTCTGTCACTTTCTATCTGTGTGACCTTGGGCAAGTCAGCAAATCTCCCTTGGGCATAGTTTACTCATTTGTAAAAGGGGACTTATATAGAGTCTGAGGTCCCTTAGGGCATCTATGATCTTACATACTTCTTCACTTCTTAAATATATGATCTTATAAACATCTGTGTAGTTTATTTGAATATCCTTCAGTGAGAGAGCTTCTCTGGGCCTCAGTCTCCTTGTCTATAAAATTAAGAGGGATGTATTAGCCCAGACAGAGGGATCCAGGACTATCGGGACACCATGCCTCTCTTAATACAGCCCAAACTCACATTAGATTTTTGGACTGCCATCTCACATTTCTATTGGTAGTCTTTTCCCTCCAGCTTGCTTCAAGGGTCACACCTGGAGCTCTGAGGAATTGTATTTTGCCCTGGGGTCAATGAGCTGTCTATACGTGATAAGGGCAGCATGGAAATAAGAGACCTTAAGGGGTCATTAATGCTGACCAGGGTGAATGGAAACAACCTAAGGAAAATAGGAAAAACACAGAGGTGAGGAAAGAAGCATAAGTTAAAGAAGCAGCAGCAAATATTAAAAACAAAATATAGAGCATATAAAAATAGAAGGAAGAGAACAATATCATTAAGTATATGAAGGGCTAGGGCAGCTAGGTGGCTCAGGAGATGAAGCACCCAGCCTGAAGTAAGGAAGATAAGTCTTCTTGAGTTCAGTTCTAGACTCAGATCTTACTAGCTGTGTGACCCTGGGCAAATCACTTACCCCTGTTTGCCTCCATTTCCTCATCTGTAAAATGAGATGGAGCAGGAAATGACAAACCACTCCAGCATGTCTGCCAAGAAAACCCCAAATGGGGTCACAAAGAGTCAGACGAGACTGAAATGACTGAACAACAACAAATTTGAAGGGCTATCAGATGGAGAAGGGATTAGACATCTTCTGTTTGTCTCCAGAGGGCAGAGCCTGAAAACAATAGTGGAAACTGGAAACAAACAAATAATTTATGCTTGATATCAGGAAAAAAAAATTTCTAACAATCAGAGCTGTCCCAAATGTGGAACAGGCAGTCTTGTGAAGTGGTGACTTCTCCTTCCTTGGCGATCTTCAGTCAGACACCAGAAAACCATTTGTGGAGTATGTTCTAGAAATTCCTTCTGTGTATGGTTTGAACTAGATGGCCATCAAGGTCCCTCCCAACTCTCAGATTCTCTGATTAACTAATTCTGGTTTTTGTTTTTGGCTTTTGTTTTGTTTTGTTTTTTGGTGAGGCAGTTGGGGTTAAGTGACTTGCCCAGAGTCACACAGCTATCTTAATAGCTGTTATGTATCTGAGGCCACATTTGAACTCAGGTCCTCATGACTCCAGGGCTGGTGCTCTATCTCCACTGTGCAACCTAGCTGCCCCTGATTATCTAATTCTGGACCACTGCAGAATATTGTAGAACATGGGTTTTCAGCTATATAAAGATAAAGCACTGAAAGGACTTGGTGCTCCCTGAAAGACAATAGAAATGGGGCAGCGACCTATATCAGTTAAAACAAGAAACAGCTTCCTAGTAGCTCTCTTCCTTCTACCCTTCAGGTGGCATCATGAAAATAGGAGATGTCCAATGATAGATGGGGAACGGTTAGGCCTTCTCTATTACTGCCTGTGTGATGCTGGGCAAGTCCCTTAACCTCTCTGGCTTCAGTTTCCTCAAATGTAAAATTAGGGAGTTGGGCTAAATGACTTCTACAATTTCTTCCAGCTCTAAATCCCTATTCCTAAATCCACAAGTTATGAATATATCTCCCATTAAAAAGACCTCTGCCCCTTTAAATCCCTAAAGCCTTTCAAGTCAATTCAAATGAAACTTCCTTTGAGAGGTTTCTCTTGATTTTCCCAGCTTTAGTGACCCCCCCCTTCCAAAAGATCCCTTAGTTTGTGAACATGTTGCCCCCAATCCCCAGAAGATCATAAGAGACGAGAGCAGAGACTATCCCACTTTTGTATTTATAAATCTACTGACCAGCATGGTGTCCATCACATAAAAGGAGTTCAAGAAATACTTACTGATGTGTGGATTGATTGATTGGCTCCCATACCTACTATCATCTGTGTGATCGTGGCCAAGTCACCCCAGTCCTCTGGGCCTCATTTTTCCTCATCCATAATAGAATGGAGTTGAATTAGATGATCTCAAATGTCCATTCCAACTCTAACATTTTATGGATTTAAACCAAATTATGTATCCCACAGTCCTCTCTTCCTACCCCCCCAAAAATGCTTATTCAGAGGAAATCCAGATAAAAAAATGACCATCAAGAATAAACTCGAGTGGGAAATTGCTGATGGAAGAAAGGCTTTTTTGAAGTAGGAGAGGGGGGCCTGGTTTATGGACAGGCAAAGCCACCTGCTTCTCCTTTACAACCCCTCTTGAATAAACTATTCATGGCCTATTCAACACAGGGAATTAGCTGCCTCTACCCGGGATCCCCTCCCCCCAAAGCTCTCAGGCTGGGGACCAGTTGTTTCCTCTACTAGAGTGATATATCTAAGTGATAAAGGCATCGGTTCGGTACCAGCTCTGAATTCCCAATAGGATAGAAAACCCATCTGATTTAACAGACATCTATGAAGTACCTACTAGGATACTGTGTGCCAAGGTCTGGAAGGATACTCAGTTTACATGGGCAAGTTGGAAAAGTGAAGTCTTGGCTTTTTGTTCCTGCTCAAAGAATAAACGTTGTGCCCCCATTTGCCATTTTAGGCATGGTCAGAGTTAGTAGCTCCTCTTTCCTCCTAATTACCACTTTCTTGCCACAATACAGGAAAACATTTTGCCCTCCTATTTTAAGGTTTGGGCTCGATGTGAGAGACTGACAGAGGCAGGAGATGGAACGTATAGGGGACAGCAAGTTAGCCAGTCTGGCTGGAACATACAGTACAGGAGAGGAAGCAGTGATACATAATCAGTGTGGAAATATATGTGGGCTGGAGCAGATTGCGAAGAGCTTTCAACACCAAAGAGTGGAGTATGCATAATATCCTCAAGACAATAAGGAGACATTGAAATTTCTTGATCAAGAGAGCTATAGATCAGACCTGTGCATTAGGAATATCAATTTGGCTGCTGCAGAGGATGGAATGGGGGTGGGAGGAGGAAGGGATTAAAGGCAAGAATACCAATTAGGGGGCTATTGTAATAGTCCAGACAAGAGGAGATAAGGGCCTCAACTGGGGTGATTCTGGTATGAAAGGAGAGTAGTGAACAGATGTGAGAGTTGTTAAGGAGGCAGAATCAACAAGACTGTCATTCATTCATTCTTTCTTTCTTTCTTTCATTTGTAGGGGGTGCACCTTTCAAATGTGAGCAGTTTGGCTCCAAGAAAGGGGTACTTCCTTACATGGACATTCAACAAGCATTTATTAAGCACCTACTATGTGAGTAATATAGCATGCAGCCTATGGATTGAGAAGCAGGCATCAGAGTCAGAAAAAGTTCAAGTCCCATCTTTGACACATACTATCTGCATGACCATAGGTAGGTCATTCAACCTGTAAGTGCCCCAGGTATCTCTCTAAGACTACAAATTGCAGATAAGATGCTAATCCACATTCTTAAAAGGATTTTCCTCACAAGGAGTTTGTTATCAGTTCATTCACAGATCAGGTACCCTTCCCTGACTGTTATCATCCCCCTCTACCTCACAATGCACTGAGCCCTGTACCAGGTTCTGGGAATATAAAGATTAAAATGATAAAAAAGAAATAGGACCTGCACTGAAGTTGCTTCTATCCTGTAAGGGGAAACAACATGCACCTAGAAAATGAAATACACAAGATATACAAAGTACATTGTGGGGAGAGGACAGCAACAGCTGGAGAAAACAGGATGAGTCTCTTATAGAAGGTGGTATTTGAGCTGAACTTTGAAGAAACTAGGGCAAAAGAGAGAAGGGAGTGAATTTCAGACATGGGGGCAGCCTATGTAAAGGCCTAGAGGAGGAAGAGAGAATGGCATGTATAGGGAACAGAAATCAGATCCGTTTGCCCAAAATTCAGAAAATGTGAAGGAATCTAATGTGCCATAAGGTTGGGCAGGTAGGCTGGAGCTATATTATGAAAAGTTTTGAAAGTCAAATAGAAGTTTGCATTTTTCCCCTAAAGGCAATAAGGAAGGCATTAGAAAGGGCAACATAACAACTGTGTGGAAGATAGGGAGTCCAATTAGGTGACTATGGCCATAGTCAAAGTGGGAGATGAGGAGGGCTTGACCTAGGTGATCATTGCATGAGTGGAAAGAAGGGGATGGATACAAGGGACCTTATAGAGGTAAAAACTTGAAAGTAAGGAGTGGGTAAGAGGAAAGAGTCCAAAGTCACAAACTTGAGTAACTAGAAGGATGATGATACCCTGCCCAGAAATAAGAAAATTAAAAAGGGAGGGGATTGGGGTGGATATATTGAGTTTGAGATGACTGTGGGATATCTAGTTGGAGATGTCCACTGGGCAGTTGGCAATAAGGGACTTCAGTTCAGGAGCAAGTGTGGCTAGATATCCATAGATATGAGAGGTGATATTTGAATCCAAGGGACTTGATATGATCATAAAAAGAGAGAGAGACAGAGGCAGAGAAAGAGAAAAACAGAAAGTGACAGAGAGACAAACACACAGAGACAGAGAAACACAGAGAGAGAGAGGATATAAAAGGAAAAGAAAGCCCAGGATAGAGCCCTTAGAGTACACCTACAGAGAGAAACTGAGAAGAGGCCACACTGGGAGGGGAATCAAGAGACAGCAATATCAAGAATACCCAGGGAGGAGAGATTTTCTCGGAGGAGGTGGTGGTCAACGATGTCAATGACTTCAAAGCCAATAAAGGTGAGAACTGGAAAAAATGAAAACGCCGTTGGAGTCGACATTTGGTAGATTATTGTTGACTTTAAAAAGAACAGTTTCAGTTTAATGATGAAGTCAGCAGCCAGATTACAAGGGGTTAAGATGTGAGGGGAAAGCAAGAAAATGAAGACAATGAATGCAGACAGTTTTTCTGGGAATTTTTCTATATAAAGGAATCAGCCAAAAAGCACGTTAAAGTGCTTACTATATGTCAGATACCACGGTAATTGTTGAAGTTATAACACAATCCTTGCCTCCCAGGAGTATACATTCTAATGGGGAGAGACAATATATAAATAACCAGATGCATACAAGATGTATTTTTTTTTTGGGTGAGGCAGTTAGGGTTAAGTGACTTGCCCAAAGTCACACAGCTAGTAAGTGTTATGTGTCTGAATCCAGATTTGAACTCAGGTCCTCCTGACTCCGGGGCAGGTGCTCTATCCACTACATCACCTAGCTGGCCCTATACAAGATATATTTTGCTAAAGCATGAATTTGATCTGATTCTTCATAGAAACCAGGAAAAATAAGAGGCTGAAGTAAAGGGTTAGAATATTCCAGGCCTGGGGAGGGGGGGCACAGAGAGGGAGGCTAAAGAGGAGGGAGCCAGAGATATAAGATAATAGTTTGAGAGGTAAAGGAGACTGGAAAGGATTCAGTCTTGGGAAAGAGTGAGTCAGTATTCAAACTTAGGCCTTCAGGGCTCTCAGTCTTACCCATTACACCATGTCACAAGCTCTATCCTCAAATCCTAATTTCTCAAGATGCACACAAGCTAAGTTATTTAATAATAAGAGCTAGCCTTTATACAGCACTTTAAGGTTTATGAAGCACTGTATAAATAGTATCTCATTTGATCCTCAAAACAACACTGTGAAAAAAAGGTGAGAAAACTGAGGCAGTCATAGGTTAAGTGACTAATTGAATGAGGTCAAATTTGAACTCAAGACTTCCTGACTCCAAGTACAATTCTTGATCACTGTACCACCTGGAGCTGTGATTGGCCTGCATGGAGTATGCCTGGCTGAATATCTTGCCACTTTATCTCACAGCATGAGAGAGAAAGGAAGGGGAAGTGAAGGGTGGGGAAAAGAAGCAAATTAAGGGGTGAGGAGAGATTCCTCTTTTCTTCCCCTCCCTAACCCTCATCATAAGGATGGTTTTCCTTCTTTGTCCTCACACAGGAGCTGTCACATTTTGCATTACAGATATGTAGCATCTCCTCATAAAATTCAGTTCAATTTCATCCAATATTTGTTAAATGCCTTCTGTGTGCCAAGCACCATAAACTCCATGAGGAAAAGAACCATGCCTTGTCCAAATTTTCTATCTCCCCCTGTGTCTATCAGAAGTCTCTGCACACAGAATTCCCCCAAAACAATGGGGGGATCCATTGAATTCTAATTTTTGACCACTCTAAATATTAGGAAGGTTTTTTTTTCTCTTACAAAGAAGCTGATTCCTTTCCTTCAGTGACTTTTACTCAAAGTTATTAGTTCTGTCGTCTAAGGCTAAACAGAACAGGTCTCTTCCCTTTTTCACAAAGCAGCCCTCCAAATACTTGAAGACAGCTATCATGCCATTTCTAAGTCTTTTTGCCTCCATGCACAACACACTCGGGTTCTCCCACCAATCTTCTTGCAGTGTGAACATAAAGCTCTTTGCTGTCCTGATTATCCTCCCTTGGATACTCTAGTTAACTAATATTTTCTGAAAATAAAGCACCCCAAAATGAACATGCTATTTCTTTAACTATGGCAGGGTATGAAGGGTTTATCAACTTCACTATCCTATATCCTATGCCATGTAGTATATGCTTAATACATATTTCGTTAATTAGGGGGAAATCATGAATTATGACGAAGATGATGATGATAATATGATTATGATCACAATAATAATTCTTGAGAATTCAACTAATAATCTCTATTGGAACACAAACGATTTCAGGGATCAGACTATTGCCCATGATCAGTGGGCATAGAATTTAGAACACTGTTTTATATAGGTGTCACCATGCTGGGTACTCATAATCTACAAACTGTAAGGACTGAAAAGCTTTTGAAATAGAAACATCTAGCAGAAGAAAAAAAATCCTGTGGAGCAAGGGTGAGATGGATATCATCTCTGTTGTTCTGTCTGCTACTGTAGTTGATTGCTTTCAAGGAGTCTCTAAATGTGAGCTTCTTTGCTCTATTTTTATTCAGCTACCCAAAAACAGTCATTTTTTTATACCTGTGAAATATTCCACAGAACACTAACCATGCAAGAGTAATAACAGGACCGTAACTTGTCCCAGGACAGGTTTTTATCTGAACTCCAATTGAAGAAGAGGAGAAAAAATTTATTTTTTTCTATAATAATAATAATAATAAAGCCTTCACACAACAATCTGATTCTGAAGAGTGACTTGTGCAGTAAAGAGACTTCTGCCCTGCCTTCTTTACCCTCAGGCCTATTTCTAGTTGGGTAGTAGTGAAGAGCAGGAGGCAGGAAAGGACCAAGGGCCTGGGTAGTTGTTTTGGTACACCCAGCCTGTTCTGTAGGGTGTATTAAAGGCCATGCAATAATGATGTGACAGAGGGGTAATTCCAAGCCCCAGTGACAGTGATCTGTTGAAATTTCAGAGGGACTTGAGGGCACATGGGGAGAGTCTCCATCTTACCTCACACAGGGCCAGCTTGATTGGCCTACTGAGTATTGAAGAAGCCTCAGCACTTCACCTGTGGCCAGGAGGCCTCCCAGAGCAGCAGCCCAAATGGCTTAAGATCTTTGCAAAACAGGAGGCTTGGGGAGGGGGTGGTCACAGCTGTTGTACTCTGCCCTTAAAAGGCAGGGGAAGAAAATCCTTTAAAGGCACAGTTTGCTCAACTTGATCTTTTAACCTTTTCCTGGCTGGATCCCAGGTAGGTACCATGGGAGAATGTTTCCCAGAGTTATCGTACGAGTGTCTGAGACTTTTTATGACCATTTGAAAAACCTGGGCCAATATTATTTCAATCATTGTTTTTGGTTCCCAAATAGAAGTGTGCCTGACAGATTAGGACAGGATAGGAAAGGATAGAGTAGGGTAGGAATTAGGTCTCCAAGGAGCTCTCATCCAAACCATTCATTTTATAGAGGTAAAAATATGAGGTCTGAAGATGAGAAATGACCTACCCATTTTTCACTTTTGAGAAATTCACTAATAAAATGAATGGATGAATAAATTAATGAATGAAAACCGTTTGTTAACTACTTCCTATTACAGGCATTATGCTAAATGCTAGATATGAAAATACAAAAGCAATATAGTCTGTGCTTTCAAGAAGCTTACATTCTATTAGGGAGAGACAACACCTATGGAAATAGTGACCATGGAAGAGTAGTTTGGGAAGTCACTGGGGTGGTGAGTAGAGCCAATACACAAATCGTTTCCAAAAGTAAGCAGCATTGATTTTATTATTCCCAGAACAAAAAAAAAAAAGAGGTCAAAAGATGAAAGGGCATCCACAAAACTGGCAGAGCCAAGGAGAGGGCTAAGAATTGACAGTTGGTTGAGATATAAAGCATAGTGTAGAGTCTTGGACTATCAAAATAGAGTGGGCCATATGCATTTGTGCTGGCTAATTTGCCAATCAGGACAATTGGGCCCCAGGGCAGTGATTTAAAAGCTGAGTGGATTAAAATATACAAGCTTTGGTCTCTGGTGGTCCAGTGGTCTTGAGGGAACAGCACCGGAAGGCAAGGAGATGTGCTTTTATTTCTAGTCTTGGATCAAAGCAAGTAAAGGGGCTTTTATTGAGTACCTACTATGTACAAAGAAATACTATTAAGTTCTGGCACTGGCCATTTAATGATGCTTTAATAATAATGTTAACAATAATAATTACAAATGCCTAGGTCTGTTTTGTGTGCTATGCTAGAATGCTGTTAGGTATAATGGAAGGAAGACATGGGCTCTTGACTTGAATCCATTACTTTTTTTTTTTTTACAAATCTCTCCCTTCAGTGTTTATATCACTTCCTGGCCGGGACCTCCTGAGACTATGTTCCGAGGGAAACTAATTTCCTTCCATTCTCCTCTGAGGATGAAATTGGTCCAACTCGCAGACTCCTATTTATTATAGAATTATGGAAGTGGAAGGGAATGTAGAAGTCATCCAATGTAACACCCAGATGTTACAGATGAGGAAACTGAGGTCCAGATCATTCCATTTACTTCTCTCTGACCCTCAGTTTTTTCCCGTTAATCTGAAAATAAGGAACCCTTCCCTGCTTTTTTTTCCCCCTCCACAGGACTCTAGTATGAATCAAGTGAGATACATGGAAAGCTTTTTTGTAACCATAAAATGCTGTTTAAATCTGAAGTATGTCCCATTAAAGAAGGTTTAACATTTATTCTACTTGATTCAAGAGAACTCAAAACTAGAAACAATTGGAGAGGGATTTAGAAAAGGGGCAGAGAACTCTGCAAAGAAATCTGCAAAGAGGCAGATTTTCTACAAAAAGTACTTCCTAACTATGAGATTTGGCCATGAGTGCCTCAACATTATTATTTTATCATCATTATCAAGTATTAAGTCAACATTTTTAAGTACCTACTCTGTTCGAGGAATTGTGCTGGCCTGGAGGCAGCTGAATAGAATCTGGCTGACCATTTAGGTTTAGAGCATCACCCATCTGCTGTCATTGGTCCTCTTTGAGAATGAAGGAATAACAGCAACAAACAGCAGGTTCAGAGATAGGAGAGTCTTTCAAGAACTTTTACTGTTAGAGTTCAGGGGTTCTGCAAATTTAAATCAGAAAAAAAATCATCTTCATATGCACTAACATCTAACATCTAACATTCAGCATTTCCTTCAGTTATTTAAAATATTATTCTGAGATAGGAGCTAGTATTTTATATCTAGCACTTTAAGGTTTGCAATGGGCTTTAAATGTATTACCTCATTTGATCCTCACAAGAAGCCTCAGAGGTAGGTGCTATTATTATCCCCATTTGACATATGGGAAAATCAAGGCAGACAGAAGTTAATTGACTTGCCCAGATTCACATAGCTGGGAAGTATCTGAGGCTGGTTCAGCATTGTGTCACCTAAACATTATATCATCTAGCTTTTTCTAGGCTTTACCAGACTCCCAAAGTGGCCCATGGCACAGACAAAAATGTTAAGAACCCCTGTTCCAGTCCAGCTCCATCATTTTACAAATGAGAAAAGTGTTATAGGTTGGATTTGTTAGTTCTGGAGGAGATTAAACAAGATGCCTTTTGTGATCCATTCCCAGGGCCACAATTCCACAATCATATAGATGTAAACTACTATTAGTATTATTAGCATTATAATAAAGTCAGACAGACAGACAGATAGACAGACAGACATGATGGATGAATCAATTCTGTAATTAACTGTTCCAGGTCTGTTCCTTCATTACCTCCCTGCTAGGAAACACCAGATCTGGCTATCTGAGGTTATTAGTTCAACCTTGTTGAATTAGTTCCTTCTGTTGTGTTTGACTTTCAGACACTTGCAAACAGCCACCCCCAAAAGGGTACAGAGCATTGACAGTGGTAAATGTGCTGTGATTCATTCCATAACCTCCTGCTCCTGTTAACTAGCAGTTACTGTACCCTATTACATAATCACAGACTCTCATATGCCTTTCAGAAATTGTGGCCTATTTTTTCGCCCTTTGTTTCCTTCAAATGCTGTTGCAATTGACTTCTGTGGCCGCTGCACCTTTTTTGGCCCCTCAGAAACTGAAAGGAAGTCAACTTTATGTTTGGTTGTGTGTGTGTGTATGTATGTTTTCAAACCCCATCAGATGAGCGGAAACATACTTTTCAGGGCCAAAACACCATTTCTCATAGATGTGTGCAAACCCCCATTTTAAAACTGTGTCTAAATAAAGATGAGGATTTATTTAATTATAGACTACTTCCTAATACTTGCTGTTAGGTGTTATTCAGGACCTATGTGGGTGGCTCTCTGAACAAAATGCTTCTGATATCATTCACTCCCCCCACCCTCCTGCAATTGATTCATTTCCTTTCAGTACTGCACTGAGTTGGCTAACAAACATTAAGAGCAGAATGTCCAGTGACTTCCAGGCAACCTCTCAAAAATCTACTGTTGTCTTTTGCCCCGATTACAGCACTAGCCACCTCATTATACCTGCATTATGGTTGTTTCTAGCATAGGCAAACAGTATGTAGAACCAGAGGGGAGCTTTGAGATATTTAATCCAAAGCCTTCATTTTAAAGATAGAATGAGGATCAGTCTTAAGTGGCTGTCCCTGAGTTAGTAAGCGGCATTCTGGGACTTGAACCCAGGTGTTTTGAATCTAAATCCAGTTTCTAAATAAAGGGTTCTTAACCTGGGATCCATGAACTTAAAAAAAATTGATAACTATATATCAATATAATTGGTTTCCTTTGTAACCCTAAGTACTTTATATTATGCATTTAAAAACAGGATTCTGAGAAGGGGTGGACTGCCAAAGGGTTCCATGGTATAACAAAGGTTAAGAACACCCATTGTCTGGGTTGGTATACCTGCCTAAAGTAAACCCTCCTACCCCTAATCCATACTAAATATGATCATAGTATTCAGGTCAATGCATTGCTTTATTTATGTTTCACACTCTGCTGATCAAAAACTTTTAGATTCCCCATTGATTACTGAATAAAGTCTAAATACCTAAATGTGGTATTCAAACCCTCAACAACATAGCCCCAATCTACTCTTTCCATATAAATGTCATGTAGTCCCTGTTCAGGCCAAATTGAACTACTCATCCTTCCCTGCTTGAGTCTGCCCTCTTTTTGCTTTGTTCGTGACGTTCCCCACCCCTAGCCATTCTCGCTACCTGTTGAAATCCTTCTCTCCCTTCAAACCCCAACACAGGTGCTATCAATTTGATAAAATTTTCCTGATCTCTCAGCTACATAAATCTCTCTCATCCAGTCAAGGAACTGATAGTGTTTCTGCACCTCAGTGATAGAACAGATGGTACATTCTCCCTAAAGCTGGAACTCACCTTACAGGCCATTGACTGCAAGCTTATTTTACAGAGAAAGACACTGAGGCACAGAAGGTTAAGTGATTTGCCCAAGGTCACTCAACACAAGGTAAAATTAGAACCTGGATCTTCGTAAGTCCAAGTTCAGTACCACTGTCCATGCTGCTTCTTTTATTCTTCAAAATTTAAGTTTGGACTTTCCTATGGCATTTACCAGCTGCTAATATGTGTTACATTTGTCTGCATGTGCCTGTTTTTTTCTCCTCTAAAAACCTATAAGTTTCTTGAAGGCAGGAAGTGGAGCCTATTTATTTTCATGTGCCCAGCCCCTAGTATGGAAGAGTACAAAATTAATAAACATTAATTCAAAGGATTAAAATGACATCAATGCCATGTTTAATATATACCATATATGATATAATATGTGTGTGTATTATACATATATATCTATATAGATATCTATATAGATATATAGATATACACACACACACATCATATGCCATATGTTTGATATGTTGGTCATCCTGGAAAAAAGAGAGAGAAGGGGCTAACATTTAATTTATACATAATTACAAGAAAGAATATTAAATAGTCCTGTAGATGTTCATTCCTTATAAAAGAGAAAACAAAGAAGGACCAGGGAGGAGGTAGGGACATAGAACTTCATTTTCTGAAGTAAATTTGACTTCATTTATTAAAAAACATTGCCCAAAGTATTGGGATAATTTTTCAATCAGTGTGTAGCTGTTTGAAAATGTTTGCCTCTTCTGAGTTTCCTGAGGCTAACTATGTAGAAGGAATTCTCCCTGGGGGCTGTGGGCTGTAGATGAGGTAACATTATGCTAAGACCTGCTCAGGCCAAAGCAATTACCAGCATTCACCAGTGTTGTTTTAATATTAATTAGTCATCCCTTCTCTGGTTTTATCTGGGGCCCTTGGCCCTGGGGGCACCTTGGGACTCTGTTGGGGCTGTGGCAGCCACAGTCCAGAAAAGCCCCGCAAATAAGATGAGCTCTGGCTTCAGAGGAAACACAGGATGATGCAAGTTTCTCATTGTTGAAGCAAATGCAAGGAACTGAAATGAAGGATTGAAGAATAGAATAGAATTTACAATCTACCCTTCACTGTCCCTTACATGCTTATATGAAGTATTATACAGGAGTTCTCTGAAAATTCAACTGAAAGCTAGATTTTCCTTGCATCTTTAAATACAATAAAATACAATGCAGAGATCAAATAGAACCAATGAATTAAAGTGATACGAATATTTTGGTTTTCTCTAAGCAAGAAATATTGAGCATAAGACAATCAAGAAAAAACTGAAGCTGTGTATCTTAAGAGAGTGAGGATAAAACTGAAAAGAAAGAACGTATTTATTTTAATATATTTTCTTACATTAAATATTTCTCAATTACATTTAAAAAATAACATAGATTTTTAGACATTTTGAATTCTCTCCCTCTCTCCTGTTCCCCCCACCCCTCGAAATGGCAAGGAATATGTTACACATGTGAAGTCATGTAAAACATTTCCATATTAGCTATTTTGCAAATGAACACACACGCACGCATGCACACGTGCACACACACACACACACACACACACACACACAAGCAAATAAGAAATGTAAAGTTTAAAAAAAGTATTCCTCTATCTGCCCTCAGATTTCATCAGTTCTCTTTCTGGAGGTTGAGAACATTTTTCATTATGGGTCCTTAGGAATTGTCTTGGATCACTGTCTAGATCAGAATAGCTAAGTTTCTCACAGTTGATCATTGTTGTTACCGTATATTCTTCTGGTTCTGTTCACTTCACTTTGTATCTCACACTGAGGAAAACATCTTTCAAAGTACCACAGTAATAATATTAATAATTGCTCACAAAGATACAAAGCACTTTATATATGTGACAAAGGAACTGGCCAAATGAAGCCCTTATGAGCAGGAACAGTGTACTCTGATGATGTAATCTCCACATGGACTTTGAGTGTGTGTAGGTATTATTTCTGGTCTGCTCACCCCATGATGAAGAGGAGACTTTCTACTGGCTGCTTAGCTAAAACAGAAAATACTTACAAAAGGCATTGACTATGAGTCAGGCCCCTTTTCCTCCCTGGTTGAAACTGAGCAAAGACACATTGCAAATCTCTGGGTGGAGAGGCCTTGGACCTAAACCTCCCCAAATAGAAATACAGAAATATGCCAGTAGTGGCCGCAAATGGAATAATGGCATTTTCCAGGAAAATAGAGGAAACCTGCACTGGGGTTATGGAGGTCATCTGATGAGAAAATTAATGGTGAGAATCAACTAGTTTTATCTCCTGGGAGTGGAATAGACTTTCAGGGGATGAGCAATTTTTCTTTTACTGACGATGCATAAAGAAGAGGTCTGATATGGGAGAATCAAGCCCAACTTAGAACCCCACCTAGGCTGTGTAGCATTTAGGCTCTCTAGGTCTCAAAAGAAAGGCTGTCCACTCCATGGCGTACTCACTATCTCTGTACTTAAATGTGAGACTTTTTTTTTTTTAGATTAACATCTGGATGAAGGCAGTGAACAAGAAAACTGAACAGTCCTCTAATAAAAAGAATAATAAAACAACGCTGATAACTCACATTTATATAGCACATTTATCTTCACAATAAGATTTCTTCGTAACCCAATTTGTACTCTCATTGAAAATTTAAGACCTTCTAGACGACATTTTCAGAGATAGACCCCATAATTTTTAGCTCTCCTGCCCTCAGTTTTCTCAACTATAAAATGGAAACATAATAGCACCTATCTCCCATGGGAGTTTTGAAGATCAAATGAGATAACATTTTTAAAGTAAATTTATTATTTACTCATGACATTCTTTTAAAAAAATAAATTCTAAATTCTCTCCTTCCTTCCCTCCCCTTCCCCACCTATTGAGAAGTCAGGCAATGTGATACCAAAAATACATGTGAAAGTATGTAAAACACTTCCATATTAACCATGTTTGGGCAAAAAAGCAAGAAACTAAAAAAGTGAGAACAATTATGCTTCAAACTGCATTCAGGGTTTATGAATTCTCTTTTTAGAGTTAGATATCAGTTTTCCATTATAAGTCCTTTGGGACTGTTATGGATTATTGTCTTGATCAGAGTAGCTGAGTCTTTTACAACTGATCGTCATTACAATATTGCTATTATTGTGTACAATATTCTCCTGGTTCTGCTCACTTCACTTTGCATCAATTCATGTAAGTCTTCCCAGATTTTTCTGAAATCATCTTACTCAGCATTTCTTTTAGCACAAAAGAATTCCATTACAATGATATACTACAAGTTGTTCCTATGCCCCAATTGATGGACATCCCCTCAATTTCCAATTATTTGCCACCACAAAAAGAGCCGCTATAATTTTATTTTTGTACAAATAGGTCCTTTCCCATTTTCTTTCATATCTTTGGGATATAGAGATACTATTGATATTGTTGGATCAAAGGGTATGCACAGTTTATAGTGCTTTGGGCATAGTTCCAAATTGTTCTCCAAAGTCATTAGACTAGTTTAGAACTCCACTAACATTGCATCAATGTCCCTATTTTTCCACATCTCCTCCAACATTTATCATTTTCCTTTTTTGTCATGTTAATCAATCTGATAGCTATGAGGTGGTATCACGGAGTTGTTTTAATTAGCATGTCTCCAATCAATAGAGATTTAGAGCATTTTTTATATAGCTATAGATAGTTTTTATTTCTTCTTCTGACAACTTCCTGTTCATATCCTTTGACCATTTATCAATTTAGGAATGACTCATATTCTTATAAATTTGATTCAGTTCCCTACATATTTGAAAAATAAGGCCTTTTTTAGAGAAACTTGCTATAAAAATTTCCCCTTGGTTTGCTATTTTCATTCTAATCTTGGCTACGTTGTTTTTGTTTGTACAAAAACTTTTTTTTTAATTTCATGTAATCAAAATTATCCATTTTATTTCCCATGATCTCTTGTGTGGTCATAAATTCTTGCCTTATTCAGAGATCTGACAGGTAAATTTTACATGGTCCCCTAATTGTTTATGATATCATCCTTTATAGCTAAATATTTTATTCATTTAGACCTTTTTTTGGTATGCAGTGGGAGATGTCGGTCTATAACTAGTTTTTGCTAAACTGTTTACCAGTTTTCCCATACATTTTTGTCAAATATTCTTGCCTCAAATCTTGAATCTTTAGGTTTATCAAAAACTAGATTATTATTTGCTATTGTATATTGTGTACCTAATCTATTCTACTGATCCATCACTCTATTTCTTAGCTAGCACCAGATTATTTTGATGATTCTGAAATTTAGATACCCTAGCTTTGTAATATAGATTGAAATCTGTTATAGCTAGGCTGCCTTCCTTTAAATTCTGCTTCCAATGATTTCCTTGATAGTCTTGACCTTTGTTCTTCCAGATGAATTTTGTTATTATTTTTTCCCAGCTCTATAAAACAATTCTTTGATAGTTAAATTAACATGGCACTCAATAAGCAAATTAATTTAGCTAGAATTGTTATCTTTATTATTTTGTCTCAGCCTACCAATGAGAAATTGATATTTCTCTAGTTGTTTAGATCTGCCTTTCTTTGAGTGAAAAGTTTTTTTTTTTTTTGGTAATTGTGTTCATATAGTTCCTAGTAAGTGTCTCAGGCCCGATTTGAACTCAGATTTACCTGACTCAAGGCTCAGCACCCTATCCACTGTGCTACACCTAGCTTGCCCTTCAGTCTTTCTCCTACCTATTTGATAAGTTGTTGTGAAGACAGCATTTTGTAAACACTACATTGCTCATTGTTACTAGATGTTGGAGATAGAAAGGAGAAATAAGATACTACCCTGCTTCCTCTCCTCCCATTTTCAGCTTCCTCTTGTGTATTGTCTTAGCTTGTAAGCTCCTTGAGGGCAGGGACTATCATTCTTTTCCTTATTTGGATCTCCAGTGCTTTGCAGGATGCCTGGCATATAGTGGTTGCTTGATAAATGTTTATTGAATTGAAATGAATTATAACCTAACAGAGGAATTTAGATATTTACCCAAATAATACACTACATAATTAACATATGCTAAAAGCAGGCAACAAATATGAAAAATGTTATAAGAAATTTATGGAGAGAGAGAGAGGGAGGGGTTATTTGCTCATTTGGTTTATGATTTGAAGGAAGAAAAACTTTTCAACAAAAAAAAAATGTGGTGGAGAGGGGAGAATAGGGGATTGTGGTGCGAAAGTTCATTTCAGGCATGGAGGTTTGAGTAGGTAACAACTTGCAGATGGCAGAGGGCAGCATGAGGACAGGGACTGGTGAGTGATCCAGTGTGGCTGCAAAGTATAGTAAGCAAAAGATTTCAGTGTAAGAAAAGCCTGAAAAGAGAGTTGGAGCTAGACTGTGGAGAGTGCTAAATGCCAAGTTAAGAATTTAGTTATTTGCCATTGACACTTGCTAAGCAAGGGAGTACTTTTCCTCAAGCACTTTGTCTCAATCTGTCCCACTCCTCACCCCATCATACCCCACCATATCTTACAGAATCATAGCCTCTGAGTCAGAGTCCTGCACCTCAACAAAATTCTTCTCTTCAATATCTCCAACATGGGCTCACCCAGCCCTTTTTTTCCTTTAATATAAATTTATTTATTTTTAGTTTTCAATATTCACTTCCACAAGTTTTTGAGTTCCAAATTTCTCCCCCCACCCCAAGATGGCATGCATTCTGAATACCCCTTCCCCGGTCTGCCTTCTCTTCTATCTCTCCCCCCTCCCTTCTCTTATCCCCTTCCCTTCTATTTTCCTGTAGAGCAGGATAGACTTCTGTACCCCATTTCCTGTATTTCTTATTTCCCAGTTGCATGTGAAAACATTTTTTTTAAAAAACATGTGTTTTTAAAACTTTGAGTTCCAAATTTTCTCCCTTCCTCCCTCCCCACCCACCCTCATTGAAAAGACAAGCAACTCAATATAGGTTGTACATGTGCAGTTATGCAAAACACTTCCTTGGTAGAGATGTTGAAAAACTAACTCTATTTCCCGTAATCCTATCCTGCCCTCCCATTTATTCTATTCTTTCTTTTGACCCTGTCCCTCCTCAGAAGTATTTGCTTCTGATTACCCTCTTTCCCAATCTGCCCTCCTCTCTATCACCCCCTGCTCTCTTGTCCCCTTCTCCCCTATTTTCCTGTAGGGTAAGACAGATTTCCATACCCAATTGAATGTGTATGTTATTCTCTCCAAAATCCTATGAGAATAAGATTCCTCATTCCCTCTCACCTTCCCCTGTTTCCCCTCCACTGTGAGAGACTTTTCTTTTCTGTTTTTTTTGTGAGATAATTTACCCCATTCTACTCTCCCTTTCTTCTCTGAGTATCATCCTCTCTCATCCCTTAATTTTATTCTCCAGATATGACCCCTTAATCTTCAACTCACCCTGTGCCTATCTATCTATCTATCTATCTATCTATATCTATCTATCTATCATACATACAATTTTTTTCCTTCAACTACCCTAATACTGACAAAGTTCTCATGAGTTACAAATATCATCTTTCCATGCAGGAATGTAAACAGTTCAATCTTAATAAGTCTCTTATGATTTCTCTTTCCTGTTTACCTCTTCATGCTCCACTGGAGTCCTGTATTTGAAAGTCAAATTTTCTGTTTAGCTCTGGTCTTTTCATCAGGAATGCTTGAAAGTCCTCTATTTCACTGAAACCATTTTTTCCCCTGAAGGATTATACTCAGTTTTGCTGGGTAGGTGATTCTTGGTTGTAATCCTATCTCCTTTGCCCTCCGGAATATTATATTCCATGCCCTGCGTCCTTTAATGTAGAAGCTGCTAAATCTTGTGTTATCCTGATTGTGTTTCCACAGTACTTGAATTGTTTCCTTCTGGCAGCTTGTAATATTTTCTCCTTGACCTGGGAACTCTGGAATTTGGCTACAATATTCCTAGGAGTTTTCCTTTGGGGATCTCTTTCAGGAGGAGATCTGTGGATTCTTTCAATTTCTATTTTGCCCTCTGGTTCTAATATATCAGGGCAGTTTTCCTTGATAATTTCTTGAAAGATGATGTCTAGGCTCTTTTTTTGATCATGGCTTTCAGATAGTCCAATAATTTTTAAATTCTCTCTCCTGGATCTATTTTCCAGGTCAGTTGTTTTTCCAATGAGATATTTCACATTGTTTTCTAATTTTTCATTCTTTTGGATTTGTTTTACAGTGTCTTGATTTCTCATAAAGTCACTGTCTTCCAATTGCTCTATTCTAATTTTTAAGGAAGTATTTTCTTCAGTAATCTTTTGGACTTCCTTTTCCATTTGGCCAATTTTTCTTTTTAGGGCATTTTTCTCCTCATTGGCTTTTTGGACCTCTTTTGCCATTTGGGTTAGGCTGTTTTTTAAGGTGTTATTTTCTTCAGTATTTTTTGGGTCTCCTTTAGCAAGCTGTTGACTTGTTTTTCATGATTTTCTTGCATCACTCTCATTTCTCTTCCCAGTTTTTCCTCTACTTCCCTTACTTGCTTCTCAAAATCCCTTTTGAGCTCTTCCAAGGCCTGGGACTGATTCATATTTTTCTTGGAGGCTTTGGATGTAGGAGCTTTGACTTTTGTCTTCTTCTGGTTGTATATTTTGATCTTCTTTTTCACCAAAGTAAGATAATATAGTCTGACTCTTTTTGCACTGCTTGCTCATGATCCCAGCCAATTACTTGAGTTTTAAACTCTTTGTTAAGGTAAGAGTCTGCTTCCAATGTGGAGAGTGTACTGTCCCAAGCTTCAGGGCTTTGTGTAGCTGTTTTCAGAGATACTTGTAGGGACCTGTAACTTTTCAGTTCTTCCAAGGTGGTATGATAAGGGGTGAGGTGTTTACTCCTTTCCTGGCCTGTGACCACAAGTATTCCTTTCTGTCCTGTAACTGTGAGGAGGGGCCTCCTCTCCATAGCCACTACAAGCTCCACCACTCCAGCGTTCCTCGTCACCCCAGCACTGTCACCCAGAACTGTGACCCAGATCCACACACGGGCAAAGCAAGAGATTCCTGCCTCAGCACTGGCAAAGAGATCCCTGCAGTCCCTCTCTGTTCAGCCACTGGATTCCCCCTCAGTCTGTGGGCCGGAAGCTGCAGAAACAGCTGCCGCCCGCCCCCAGGGTCAGGCTCCTGGGGAATGGAGATGAGACCCTGCTTTCCTCTCTGACCACCGACAGAAACAGACTTTTCCCACTGACCTTCTAAGTTGTCTTTGACATTCATGGATTGAGGAGTCTGGGAACCTCTACAGCAGCCCGAAATTCAGTCCTCTGAGGCCTGCTCCAGGTTTGCTGCAGCCTGCGTGCCCATGCTGTGTTCCCAGCCCGGTGCGATACATCTTTCTGATCAATCATCCAGGTTGTCTTGGGCTGGAAATTTGTTTCAGTCTGTCTTTTTGTGGGTTCTGCTGCTGCAGAATTTGTTTAGAGCCATTTTTTATGAGTATTTGGAGGGGCTTGAGGGAGAGCTCAAGGAAGTCACTGCTTTCACTCTGCCATCTTGGCTCCGCCCCCCCTCACCCAGCCCTCTTTTAAAGACCTCTAGTGAATGGGAGCTCACTACCAAGCCTTCTACTTTGGGATAGCTCTAATTGTTTAGAAGGCTTTCCCTGAACCCACAGATGCAGGCTAGGGTCAGCAATAGATTCAGAGCAGTTCAGTAGGCTCAATATAATCACAGGCTTCTGTGTGATTTTTATAGGCAGAGAAAATATGTGATTCACTGTGTTCTCCATCCCTATCACTTGGTATACATTCAAGGAATGCTTATTATTAATTAGGTTCCATATAAGATAGAACTTCTTAACAGACAGATTATTGTGGAAACAGGATATATTGTCTTGTGAAGGACTGAGTTCTCTCTTACTAGGGGTATTACAGAGGCTTCATGCGAGGGTTTGACTTCACGCCCCGAGAAGCCCCTCCCAATTTTGATATTCTTTCTTCTATATTGATATAGGTGTTTCCAGATCTGAGATCCAATGTTTGTGTGCTTAAAGTATTTTATTTTCAAAAAAGCATTGGTTCAGTATAAGGAGTCAGTCTTACAGATAGGAAGAAGGCCAAGGACTGATAGTAGAGTTTCAGTTTTCACTGTTATAACAAAGAGGAAAGTGAGAGCAAACGAAATATATTTCCCCCTCATATTTAAAAGCCATTCCTTTGTTGAAGAGGTTGTGTTTATGAGAAATGAGTATCATCACTTAAACTGTCACCCTGAGAAAATATTTCCACACACAAAAAAAATGATGAAACCATGATTATTTTCACCTCCCAACTGGTTAGTTTCAAAAATATCTTTAAAAAAAACTATTTTAAAATAAGCATTAGTTGAATGTATATCAAGTGAGTGGGATGGAGAAGACAGTGAATCACATACTTTCTCCACCTATAATAATCACACAGGAGCCTGTGCTTGGAAAACAAATATATGCCTCAGGAAGGAGCAACTGCCTTCGTAGGAGGCAATGTCAGAAGGGCCTTACTATACTTCCATGCCTCTTAATTGTCTGTTAATCACTATAGATGACCATCTTTAATCCAGCCTTGTGATAATGATGCCTCCTCCCTGTTACAAGATACCTAGCCTAGTGCATATTTATGTGTTTGCTATGTCCTATTCAGTACAAAGTAAATTCCTTGAAAGTTAGGGTTGGGTCTTTTTTTTTTTAATCTTTGTATTCTCATTATCTAACACCATACCTCTGCATAGTAGGCACCTGATAAAATTATGTTTGTTTCTTCACTGAATCAAAATGATTTGAAGCCTGTCAATACTGTGGCTACTCATTATAAGTAATACCTACTTCTCTAGTGTTGGGAGAGTTACAAAATACTTTCTTCATATCATCCTCATGAGATAGGTGGTAACAATTAGTTATATTTTAGAAATAAGGAAATTAAGGCTTAGAGAGGCAAGGAGTCTCATGGAGGTTTTACCTCCAGGGTCACATAGCTAGAACATATCAGAAGAAGGATTCCAATCCAGGTCTTCTCATTTCCTCCTATTTGTATGTGCTTGACCTTTTGCAAAGCTTTATCACATGTATTATATCATTTCACCTTTGTTCCAGTCCTCTTATTCTCGTTTCTTAGATCATGAAAGTAAGGTCCTTGTAAGTAAAATGTCATTGTCAAGATACAGCCCAATCAGAGAATGGTGACTCAGATATCAAGGAGACAAGGGTACTGCAAATCATGACAGTTAAGAGTCAGTTGAAAGTACTAGAGACATTTTGCCAGGAGAGAGTAGAAAGCCCCATTTGGGGTTTGTTGTAACGGGTTCTGTGTGTTAATTGGACTAAACAGCCTCTGAGTTCCTTTCCAATACTCTGCGCTTCTTTGAAGTCAAATGGGTGTTCTTCCTTTCTCTGTCACATTGTCTTTTTTCCTCTCATTTCCAGTTCTGTCATTCCATGTGCTAATAAAAGATATGGCCTAAATATTTTTTTCTCCTTGTCTACCTTCTTCCTAGATGGATCAAACACAAGCCCTGTGCTATATCATAGTGATTAAATGATTTTCAAACTGCTATGTCTTGGTAACCTTTACAATAAAGTGGCATGGTATGATAGGAAAAGCAAGAAATAGAAATGGAGTCTTAAGACATGTATTTGAAGCCTGACTCCAGTACTAACTCATTGGCTAGCCTTTGGTGCATCATTTAAACTCTCTAAAGCTCATTTTCTTCAACTGTGAAATGAGGATAATGATCTTTTTATGCCTGCTACATAGGAGTTTCAGTCATTTATTAAGCATTTACTAGGGTGTCTAGGAGCATTCAAGGAGGACCAGCGCCTCTGGTGTGAGGGCTTGCTGAGTCCTTTTCAGGCTGCTCATTCACCTTTGGTGTCTACCTGGCACTCAAGTCTCACCTGTTACTCCAAGAAGCTGTAGCATGCTCAGCAGACACACTCCCAATAAAACCTTCTCAGTAAATGAGCTAGACCAGGTTTATGGTAACTGAAAGGCCTCAGACCTACTGGTGAGTTTCGGGGGGGGGGTAGTCTACCCCAAATGTGTGAAGACTTCCTCTGGTGGAGCAGGCAAATGAGAACAATTTGTTCCAAGGCCATGAAGGCGGCTAAAGCAGGTGCTGTGGAGCACTTAAAGCTTGTTGAGACACGGAAGGCTCCAATATCATTCATTGCATCCCAGCACACCGCCAGTCACCCTGACTTTTGCCATACTGCTGGACTTTGATGACTCTGGAAGAAAGAGTGTGGCTGATGATTTGCACAATTCAGCTTCACTGGAATCCAATTCATGCATCAAGTCACATCATATTATTGGAATTCTTCCAAAATGAAGGACAAACAACAGCAAGTTTCTACTATGTGCCAGGCACTGTGCTAAGGTCTAGGGATACAAAGAAAGACAAAAGCCAGTCCCCAAGGAGCTCACAATCTAACAGAGTGGAGTGCAGTGAGGATCTACTCAGATAAAATATGTGCTTTGTACCTGTGAAGTGTAACACTCATGAAAGTGTAGCACATTGGAAAGAGCACTAGTTCTAGAACCAGAGGATCCATGTTCAGATCCCATCTGTGATGCTGTTGGTGTTATATCCTGGGGCTTCACTTTTTCATCTATCAAATGAGGGGTTTTGACTAGATGACCTCTGAGGTCCCTTCTAAGTCTGTACCTCTCAACCTGTTCATTAATACAAGGAGGCATTCTTCTCTGGGATAGTGGCACATTTCTCACCCTTTTATTTGTCCCTTTGTTTCCCCTTCCTTTCTATCCTCACTTCTTTTTATTTTATTTTATTTTATTTTATTTTATTTTATTTCTTAATATGAATTTATTTATTTTTAGTTTTCAATATTCACTTCCACAAGTTTTTGAGTTCCAAATTTCTCACCCCTCCCCCTACCCCAAGATGGCATGCATTCTGAATACCCCTTCCCCTGGTCTGCCTTCTCTTCTATCTCTCCCCCCTCCCTTCTCTTATCCCCTTCCCCTTCTATTTTCCTGTAGAGCAGGATAGACTTCTGTACCCCATTTCCTGTATTTCTTATTTCCCAGTTGCATGTGAAAACATTTTTTTTAAAACATGTGTTTTTAAAACTTTGAGTTCCAAATTTTCTCCCTTCCTCCCTCCCCACCCACCTTCACTGAAAAGGCAAGCAACTCAATATAGGTTGTACATGTGCAGTTATGCAAAACACTTCCTTAGTAGACATGTTGTGAAAAACTAACTCTATTTCCCTTAATCCTATCCTGCCCTCCCATTTATTCTATTCTTTCTTTTGACCCTGTCCCTCCTCAGAAGTATTTGCTTCTGATTACCCTCTTTCCCAATCTGCCCTCCTCTCTATCACCCCCTGCTCTCTTGTCCCCTTCTCCCCCTATTTTCCTGTAGGGTAAGACAGATTTCCATACCCAATTGAATGTGTATGTTATTCTCTCCTTAAGCCAAATCCTATGAGAATAAGATTCCCTCATTCCCTCTCACCTTCCCCTGTTTCCCCTCCACTGTGAGAGACTTTTCTTTTCTGTTTTTTTTTGTGTGAGATAATTTACCCCATTCTACCTCTCCCTTTCTTCTCCGAGTATCATCCTTTCTCATCCCTTAATTTTATTCTCCAGATATGACCCCTTAATCTTCAACTCACCCTGTGCCCTCTATCTATCTATATATACATACATAAATTTTTTTCCTTCAACTACCCTAATACTGACAAAGTTCTCATGAGTTACAAATATCATCTTTCCATGCAGGAATGTAAACAGTTCAATCTTAATAAGTCTCTTATGATTTCTCTTTCCTGTTTACCTCTTCATGTTCCACTGGAGTCCTGTATTTGAAAGTCAAATTTTCTGTTTAGCTCTGGTCTTTTCATCAGGAATGCTTGAAAGTCCTCTATTTCACTGAATGACCATTTTTTCCCCTGAAGGATTATACTCAGTTTTGCTGGGTAGGTGATTCTTGGTTGTAATCCTATCTCCTTTGCCCTCCGGAATATTATATTCCATGCCCTGGGTCCTTTAATGTAGAAGCTGCTAAATCTTGTGTTATCCTGATTGTGTTTCCACAGTACTTGAATTGTTTCCTTCTGGCAGCTTGTAATATTTTCTCCTTGACCTGGGAACTCTGGAATTTGGCTACAATATTCCTAGGAGTTTTCCTTTGGGGATCTCTTTCAGGAGGAGATCTGTGGATTCTTTCAATTTCTATTTTGCCCTCTGGTTCTAAATATCAGGGCAGTTTTCCTTGATAATTTCTTGAAAGATGATGTCTAGGCTCTTTTTTTGATCATGGCTTTCAGATAGTCCAATAATTTTTAAATTCTCTCTCCTGGATCTATTTTCCAGGTCAGTTGTTTTTCCAATGAGATATTTCACATTGTTTTCTAATTTTTCATTCTTTTGGATTTGTTTTACAGTGTCTTGATTTCTCATAAAGTCACTGTCTTCCAATTGCTCTATTCTAATTTTTAAGGAAGTATTTTCTTCAGTAATCTTTTGGACTTCCTTTTCCATTTGGCCAATTTTTCTTTTTAGGGCATTTTTCTCCTCATTGGCTTTTTGGACCTCTTTTGCCATTTGGGTTAGGCTGTTTTTTAAGGTGTTATTTTCTTCAGTATTTTTTTGGGTCTCCTTTAGCAAGCTGTTGACTTGTTTTTCATGATTTTCTTGCATCACTCTCATTTCTCTTCCCAGTTTTTCCTCTACTTCCCTTACTTGCTTCTCAAAATCCCTTTTGAGCTCTTCCAAGGCCTGGGACTGATTCATATTTTTCTTGGAGGCTTTGGATGTAGGAGCTTTGACTTTTGTCTTCTTCTGGTTGTATATTTTGATCTTCTTTTTCACCAAAGTAAGATAATATAGTCTGACTCTTTTTGCACTGCTTGCTCATGATCCCAGCCAATTACTTGAGTTTTAAACTCTTTGTTAAGGTAAGAGTCTGCTTCCAATGTGGAGAGTGTACTGTCCCAAGCTTCAGGGGTTTGTGTAGCTGTTTTCAGAGATACTTGTAGGGACCTGTAAATTTTCAGTTCTTCCAAGGTGGTATGATAAGGGGTGAGGTGTTTACTCCTTTCCTGGCCTGTGACCACAAGTATTCCTTTCTGTCCTGTAACTGTGAGGAGGGGTTCCTCTCCACAGCCACTACAAGCTCCACCACCCAGCGTCCTCCTCACCCCAGCACTGCACCCAGAACTGTGACCCAGATCCACACACGGGCAAAGCAAGAGATTCCTGCCTCAGCACTGGCAAAGAGATCCCTGCAGTCCTCTCTGATCAGCCACTGGATTCCCCCTCAGTCTGTGGGCCGGAAGCTCAGGAAGCAGCTGCCCCCCCCCAGGGCCAGGCTCTTGGGGAATGGAGATGAGACCCCGCTTTCCTCTCTGACCACCGACAGAAACAGACTTTTCCCACTGACCTTCTAAGTTGTCTTTGACATTCGTGGATTGAGGAGTCTGGGAACCTCCACAGCTGCCCGAAATTCAGTCCTCTGAGGCCTGCTCCAGGTTTGCTGCGGCCTGCACAGCCACGCCGCATTGTGCTGCGCTCCCAGCCCGGTGCGATACACCTTTCTGCTTAATCTTCCAGGTTGTCTTGGGCTAGAAATTTGTTTCAGTCTGTCTTTTTGTGGGTTCTGCTGCTGCAGAATTTGTTTAGAGCCATTTTTTATGAGTATTTGGAGGGGTTTGGGGGACAGCTCAAGCAAGTCACTGCTTTCACTCCACCATCTTGGCTCTGCCCCCTTGTCCTCACTTCTTGTTTCCACTTCTCCTTATAATACTATGAGTGAATTGGCCAATGGGCCAATGGAAATGAGGATCAAGACAGAAATTACTCCTAAAAGTTTTCAAGAGAGGTATAATGGAACAGTAGAAAGAGCTCTGGGGGCAGCTAGGTGGCACAGTGGATAGAGCACTGGCCCTGAAGTGAGGAGGACCTGAATTCAAATTTGGCCTCAGACCAAATACTTCACAGTTACTAGCTGTGTGACCCTGGGCAAGTCACTTGAACCCAATTGCCTTTAAAAAAAAAAGAAAGAAAGAGCTCTGGGACTTGGAGTTATAAGAGCTATAATCAAGTTTAGGAAACAATACTCAAAAACTTAGTGGGCAAGTTACTCCATCTTTTTAAGACTCAATTTCTAAATCTGTAAAATGGGAGTAATAATACCCACCTCATAGAGTTATTGTGGAGAAATGTTTTGCAAACCTAAAAGCACTATTTAAATTAGTTGATTCAATCATGAAGCTGCTCCATTTCTTAAATGGAAAAAAAATCTTTGAAAACATTTCTCTCCATTTTTTAATGACCAGCTTAAGGATTATTTCTTTCTTTGACCATTCCCCTATCCCCTGAAGATGTTTTCAATGAGTTTAGAGAAGGTAAGCTTATACCTTAATATTTTATTCAGCTACAAAAAGACATTTTTATCTACCTGTGTAGTAGTCCACAGAACATTAAATAAAAAAGCACGATAGTAGGACAATGACTTGTCCCAGCTTTTATCTGAATGCCATTGAAAAAGATGAGAAGAAAGAGATTAAAAATAACAAGAACAGGAAAAATAATATCATGTTTGGTTTTGCCAGTGAGGTCATACCTTTAGTTTTAGTGTTCTGGCTGAACTCAAGAGAATGGGCGATGGGGGTGGGGAGAGAGGTTTCCTACAAAGAGTGCTTTGGAGTTGTACCTAGTCAAAATTTCCACATAAATTACAATTCTTACATCCATCTCTCATGCATGTACCAGTCCATCTTTAAATTAATAAACCAAATTTGTTGTAGTCCATTTTATCATTCCAAAAGCTTACATGCAGACTGTTATTGCATAGGTATTAATTGTTTTTAATGGTTTTCCCATTTAGTTGGGATTCCAGGATGCCAGTACAAATATACTACCATTTTCATGTTTGATTGCTGAAAGAGGGAGAAAATTGTATTTTTGAATAAAAAAGAAGAAATAAAATCAATTTGCAAAGAGTATAAGGTGATGAATTTTTCATAGGTCAATAATTTCGTGGCTAAAAATGGAAGAAAACAAACTTTTTTAAAGATAACAACAGTGAAAATCCATGTGTAAAGTAACAGGGTTTCTGTGGGGATAAGATGTGTGCTGTTTGGTTGCCAGTAGTGGCAGAAAGTGAACCTTGGCACAAATAAAAAGGATTAAATTACTGTGTAAAAACCGTAGTCTATGTGAACAATTTGGTGGATGAGAGGGGTAGAGAAATAATTCTATACACTAGTATTTATAAAATGCAAGTGTGAATAAACAGTTTTAAGAGGTTTGGAAAGTAAGGAGCCTGGTTTGAGACCTGAGAAATTTCTGAAACGACAGGACATTGTGGTCCCTCAGCTCATTTGCGTGTAACTGTTTTTAAGGCATGAGATGTTAAAACTCAAAATATGAAATCAAATAACAATTTGAAGATGATGGGATGACTGTTGGTTTTATAACTAACAGAAAAAGGGAGTTTGTCATACATTTTTTTTTCTCATAAAGGAAAGGTGAGTCACTGCATAACAAGAACCTCTGATTTGACTCATTGAAAGGATGAAGAAACTAGCTGGAGTGGTGAAGAATTTTCTAAGTGGTGAAGAACCTAGCAATAAATTAAGAAATAAGCAGGAGAAATAACTCCACAAGGGGTAGAAAACATAGCTCAGATTCAAGTGTCTATCTGGGGAGAAGAGAGGAAACGAGACGGCAGAGGGAGAAAGAGCTAACAAGAAGGCTTCAACTAATAGTTCTTGATTTGGAGGATAACGGTCAGAGCTTGCTGGAAGAGAACTGAACTCTCTTCATTGCCGTCTGTACTTGGAACAAAATGACTCTTAGAGATGTCTATTGCTCTATTCTGCCCTCTTTAGTTTCACAGACAAAACAGAGAGAGAGAGAGAGAGTAATACATGTTTTCAAAATGATTTGATGTTGAATCAGCTGGCTGACAGCTAATGGGGTGATGCAGAATCTAATACTATCTGAGCTTGTTTAAATTGCCTAAAGAGTGTCAGATTTTGCATTTATCTTACACTGCCCCTTCCCCAAGAGCTTCCAAATCTTCAGGTTTTATTTATCTTGTCTTCGCCAGGACTCTACAGTCTAGTGACACTGGCGTCTTTGTGGTTCCTTAAACAAAATATTCCATCCCCCAACTCATGGCATTGTATTTTCACTGGCTGCCCTTCATGTATAGAATGGTCTCCCTCTTTTCTGCTTCTTAGTTTCCCATTTCCTTCCATTTTTGTGCAAAATCCCACATTCTATAGGAAGCCTTTTCCAATTCCTCTTAATTCCATGATCTTCCCTCTGTTGATCATTTCCTGTATTAAAATTGTTTGTACGTAGTTATTTGCATATTGTCTCCCCTTTCAGTTGTGAGCTCTTCTTTTTTGTTTCTTCCTATTCTCACTATTTAGCACATTGCCTGGCTCATAGCAGGCATTTCATAAATGGTTAATGATTGTCTGATTGCCTGAAGGAAACTAATAGCAAATATATAACAATAGCCTAACATTTGGTAACATCCTTCATAATATTAATTTTAAATTAAAAGAGTTTGTTACTAAGTTTAAGAGCAGAAGAAAAAAGGATTTGCCAAGCAGGAGAGTTGTAAGGACCAGAAGGGGAGAAGTTATCAGAGAAGCAGCTTCCTGTAGTGTAGATTTTCCTGAATGGACCAATAATGTCAAGTTCCACAAATCAGAGTTATAAGTTATCCTGAGCACATCAGTTTTCCTCACTCGTGTGAATACCTACTAAATTTCTATGTTTGCCCACTCTCTCCAACAGATACTGTTGAATATATTGATAGGAGAGTGTGGTCCAGGTTCATGTTTGGACTGTGACACATAGATCATTCCTGCATATGCTTTATAACAAGTAAATATGATATTATAAACATTATTGCCATTGCCTCAAAAGTTTATTTTTTTAAAGATATAATGGTATTGTCACTGTGAAAGGTTGGTTTTATATAAATAGGAATTACAATAGCTCAAGAGCTGTAGTGGTAAGGGGAGTTTTGTTGTCATTTCAGTCATGTCTAACTTTGTGAACTTGTTTGAGGTTTTCTTGCCAAAAAATACTGGAGTAGTTTTCCATTTCCTTCTCCAGCACATTTTACAGATGAGGAAATTGAGGCAAACAGGGTTAAGTGACTTGCCCAAGGTCACTCATAGCTAGTAAATGTCTGAAGCCAGAGCTGAGCTCAGGACTTGTCTGGAGTGAGGAGCACTAATGCAGGCTTGAAGCTCTATCCACTACGCCACCCAGCTGGTTAGATAAGGAGAATATATTTTTACAATAGGTTTACATATAGAACTCTGAGAGAATTTGAATTTCTAACCATGTGTTGACAGACCTTCTCTGGGAAACAATATCTACCACTGTATGGGTAGAGATGTATAAGTTATGCCCAACAGTGAATATGGGAGTATAGGCCAGGAATGCTACATAAGTATAATATACCAGTAACTTGCTAAATGTGTTTAGCCGCAGACTTTTCTTCAAAAATTTTAGATTCTATTTATCTTATCTGGAGAAGAACAAGGCATTTGTAGGGATCTCCTACATTCATTGGTTGATTGTGACCTTTGGTTTCAGGGTTAAAGTCTTCAGTCTCTTTTTCCTGCATGTATAATGAAAAATTATATACTTATTGAATCAAAGTGACATTTTGATATCTTTGGAGAAAGATTGTTAAAAATGAAGGAGCTCTTTATTTATATGTTTATTTTTGGTAGAACCATACATTTTGGTGCTTTCGCATGTATGTCAAGAAATTACTTTGACATTTTGGTTCAGTTCCCTTTAACTTGGGAGCCATATTTAGTTCTACTTGGTGGCTTGGCAGTGGATTTAAGGCTAGGCAGAACCAGATTGGGCTTAATGTGTCTTACTGAAAAATGACATTTTTATGCTGATTGCTCTTGACATTATTGTGTTAGTGGTATATTTTAAATAAATAAGCTTTCCATGTGACCACAAAATAATTTAGTGTTCTCACTTCTTTTGAGCCTATTTTACATATATTCATGGCATATGAATTAGCCATGAGAACAGGACTCAGACACACCATGAGAGAATCAACAGAATTAATACAAAAAAAAATGATACTTTCACAAAGTTTATTAAATAATTACAGAAGTGGTAGTAAGTTGCTATTTATAATTCTGGGACTTTTTGTAATACTTTTTTTTTTTTTGCTCCTTAGCTAAAGTTTTATGTTCTTGTGTTTATAGAATTTTCTTTTTAGTGATATAGGAGGTTAATAATTTGCATATGGTACATAAAAATGAAAGTGACCTGTATTTTTTGGAGGAGTTTCTGATGTACTCAACTTTGGGTTGTAGATATGTTGTTATACCTTTTATTAAGAAAGTAAGGCCAGACTTCCATTTGAGAGGACGCTGGCACAGTGATTTGCTAGTAATTCATAGAATATTATAAGTCATTGAAGACAATTATAATGGATCTTATCTGTTCCCATAGATTTCCAATTTTATAGAGCAGCTATCGTCTCAGTCACCTCCTCCGATGTAACTGCTTTATTGTTTATGTAATAATGAAGGGAAAATCTTCTCTTATTTGATCCAACTTGTGTTTCCATGGAGTTATATACTTGTGGTCATTTAAAAGACCAGGAATTTTCCACATCTTTGTGGGCCCCTATTTCTTTACTTTTCAAACATCTATAATAAAGTTTTGATTAATGCTCAATTTGTTTATTTATTTATTTTTGCTCTTTGGAGTGCTTTGACTCCTCATATTAACATTAACATTCTGATTTCAACTGCCGCTTAAGGGAATCTAGAATTTCTATTTGGCTTCTGTTTTTAGGTACCCATCCAAGAAGCATCTATGTGGCACAATGGATGGAGCACTGGCCTGGAGTCAGAAAGATCTGAGTTCAAATTTGGCCCCCAATACTAACTGGCAAATGACTCAACCTCTGTTTGCCTAAATTTCCTCATCTGTGAAATTGAGATTACTATTATGTTTATTGATAATTGTTATATGATATAATTATTATATTACATAATATAATTATTATATTATATTATTATATAATTATGATATAACATAATTATATTATATAATTATTATATTACATAATATAATTATTATATTATATTATTATATAAATATTATATAACACAATTATATTATATAATTATTATATTACATAATATAATTATTATTATGTTGAGATATTAGCACCTACCTCCCAAGGGTCATCATGAGGATCAAATGAAATAATAATTGTAAAATATTTAACCCAGTGCCTGGCACATAGTAAGAACTACATAAATGTTAGCTATTAATTGCTATTATTATGATGTTTCTTTTTTGTCGCCTTTGTGTAATATGACATTCATTCATATGAGATTCAAGTCTTCTGTTACGTATACCAGCTAGATGCTAATGTAACCTTCCAGTGCCTTTACATGGATCTTAAATAGCTCTCTCAAATTGCTTTTGGTATAGGGATTTTTTATGACTATCCTTAGGAACATCCTTTGATAACTCTACTTTTCATCTTATGGTTCTTACCAGGACAATAGATGCTTCATAGATAGCTGTGCACAGGTCTTGAAATGATTTTATACCTTGTGTCATATAATAGTGAGAGAACATACCTGTTTTAAAAAATTTTTAAATATGTTTTTAACATATTTGTTCTCCATGGATTCATCACATCAAATTCCAGAAGGACTTTTCAGAATGCCAGCCAAAGTATGTTGATCTCCTTTTCAAAATAATTTCAGATATTGGTACTCTTTTCATGATCCATTTCATTATTAAGTATCATTTCTGGGATTTGCATTCAGTCAAGATTTTCAAACTTTCCCTCTTTTAATAATGCCTTGATTTCATCTTATAATCTAAGCTTAGGGATGATTTTTAATTTTTTTTTTGCACTAGTCAGCAATATGTTGTTATGAGACTTAGACTTGAGGGTATTGTTGTCAAAAATTAATATGAATCCCTTGTCTCTATCTGGTAAAATTTGTTCTGAATTATGATATAGTACTAATGTATAAGAAAACAATAATTTTGGTCTATTTCATGCACATTTAGGGTTTGCCTTCTCTCACTATCTATACCAAAATATTTCCAAAAAATGGAGCATTAGTATTTCTTATTTATCTTAATTTCTTCTGATACCAGAACATCAAGAAGACCCACTTGTCCTATTTCTCCTCTGTGTCAAGCTCATTATCCCAACACTTTGGAATCACATAGTCCTTGTATTTTTTAGATTCATAGGATTTCTTTCATCACAATGTCCACGATGGTAATACGATCAAGTGTACTGCCAGAGCTCAATCAGCTAATGTTTCAATGTTACTGTCAAGCCTTTACATCCTTAGTTATATCAAGGCATAGTGAGTTCTCACTGTATATAATCTTGGCTAGTATTTCCTTACTTTAACATGACTTCCCTAATACCATCTCACAAAATGAATTATAATTTGAACTTTCAGAGTAGTAATAGTAGTAGTAGTAGTAGTAGTAGTAGTAGTAGTAGTAGTAGTAGTAGTAGTAGTAGTAGTAGTAGTAGTAGTATAGTAGTAGTAGTAGTAGTAGTAGTAGTAACAGCAGCAGCAGGAGCAACAGCAGCAATGTGAGGGAAAGGAAGAGGCTAATTATATAAATAACATTTTAGTTCCATTTTTGCAACTTTTTAAAAGTCTTTGAATCAGTCAAATATGAGCACAAATCTTGACCCTATCCACTTGGCTTTGTTATCTTAGCCAAGTCACTTTATTCCTGTTGGCCCCAGATGTGTCATCTGTGAAGAAATTGGATTAGATGACCACTGTGGTCCTTTCTGTCTATAAAATTCCTTATTTTGTGATTCTTAGTCTCCTTTCAGAATTGGTATGTTGTGTTCTATTAGCCTAAGGTCCTTCCTAGTTCTATGAGTGTATGATTCTCAAGAATCTCCCATGGGGTAGAGAAGGGTGTGTGTGTGTGTGTGTGTGTGTGTGTGGTGTGTGTGTGTGTGTGTGTGTAAAGAATTGTAATACTCTTTAACATCAGCTTGATCGTGGAAATCTGAATTTGAATACAGAGACAAATTTTACATTTTGCTACAGAGGAAGAATACAGTGGTCCCTCCAAAAACTTTATTTTGCCTTTAATGGGTGTTTAATCTCAGTATATATGAACTTGCTCTATATGACAGTCAGTTTTCACTATCAGATCACTCTCTTTCTCTCTCAACCATCCTGAAAATCTGTAGCTGTGTCATCAGCTCCTTCTTAATTATACCATATTCTTTACATCTGTCCTGCTAAATAACTCTAATTGAAATAGCACCGGCGTGAATTTTTGTAATGTTCCCCCCAAGACATCCCGAAAGTGACTCACACACGAGACAACAGACTGAAGTCACAGCTGGAAGCACGTCAAGGATCATTTCCATTTTTACATGATTAATTTGAATTTAATATCTTAAATCAAAACCTGATTAATTTAAATAAAATTTTGATGGTGCCCTGCTTCTAATATACATTGCAGTAATTAGATTCAGCTTAATGTGATTTTTTTACATAATTAAAAAAAAGAGGAAGTCAAGTGTAACAATGCAATGTTGATACAAATCTATCTAAACATATATAAGGAATTGAAGCTTAGACCATTACTCAGGTGCTAGAAGGTTTAAGAATAAGAAAGGATGTTAGAGGTCAGGGGAAAAATGTGTATGTAGTAACAAGCTCCCAGCGTGTGGGAGCTAAATATATCTCACTAAAATATAGTGAGATACTTTTCCAACAATTATAATAATGATAATGTTGTTTTTTAGTGTTTTAATATTTATAGTAACTTCCTCAAAACAGCACCCTAAGGTAGGGAGTACAAGTAACTGAGGCAATATGGACAACGTGATATTTTCTAGAGACAGGAAAAATCAACTGTCAAACCTTACCTCTGATACTTACTAGCTGTGTGAATCACTGAATGATTCTGAGCCTCAATTTCCTCATCTATGAAATGAAGATAATAATAACAGTAGCACTAAGCCATGTATAAAGTACCACACAAACTTTAAATCATTAAATAAATGTATTTTTTTATTAATCAATATTCTCTGAATTGTATGCAGATAAAGAATATGGGGCTCAGAGAGATAAAATAACCTGCAAAAGATCATGCAGGAAATTTTGGAGACAGAACTTGAACCCAAGTCTTCCAATTCCTAATTTACTGTTCTTGTTACATCATCACCAAGTTTTTTATTTCTTTTAGTGGAGAATTACCACAATAAATTAGTAATAAACCAAATGTACTGGCAGCAGCCTGACACCTGGTGTGATGCTCCTAGACATATACAAAACTGCAAATCCCGGCTGCCCATTAAATAATAATAGCTTGTATTTTTTTGTAGCATCTTACTAACAGCATTATATTCATCACTCTCATTCAAATCTCACAGTCACACTACGGAGTACAATGGATCACTATTGATATCTCCTTACAGGAGCAGAAGATGAGACTCAGGGAGGTTGTTACTCATCTCTGATTATTCAATCAGTAACTGGCTGAGCTGGAATTCAAACTCAGCTCTATTGAGAGGCGGGACCTATAACCTATAACTGTCTCTTGCCAGTTCTAGTCACTCAACCATACTGTCTACACCTATTTGACTACTGAAATTAAGAGGTTTAAAAACTTCATTCCTGAACTCTTTCCCAAGTCCTTTTCCTATAAGTTTATGAAGAACTGGGTTTGGAAGATCAGTACTTACAGCAAGAAGCTACTTTGAGGATTATTACCAATGTCTTCTAAATAACACTGGTAGCTTTATATATTGGAAGACTTTTCCCTATCAGGTGACAATAAATTGAACAGGCCTCCACATGTGACTAGGCCAGAAGGAAACTTACGATAAGAGGACTCCGAGTCAGAAGGGAATTTAGAGATCATGCAATCCAATCCCTTCCATTTACAGATAAGTAAACTGAGGCCCAGATATGTCAAGTTATTTGTTTAGGTCATACAATGAGTTAGTGGAGTTGCAGAACTGGAACTCCTAATAACTTGGCTAAAATAGGCACATTTCAAAGTGGGAAAAATCAGCATTAAATACTACAAATCAATTTTGTAAAGTAAGGAAGGACTTGAAATTTGACAAATAAGGGAATAAACACCATTCAATCTGTTAAGAAATACTTATCGAGCACCTACTGTGTACAAAGTATTCAGAGGCATATAAAGAAGTTAAAAACTATGAACTCTGCTCCCCAGAAAATTTCAGACACAAAATCTGAGAAAGAAGAGACGTTAAGGGTCATCTAGCTCAATACATGCTTGAATAAAAATCTCCTCTAAGGCCTAAGTGACCAAAGGTCATGTGACATTTAATTGAAATCTCTAGTGATAAAGAACAAGCTGTCTTTCAAAACAGCACTTCTCAAAGCTTGGACACCTGGTGATTTTCAAGACGCTTTCCAACTGCATATCATATACTTCAACCAAAACAATATATCTCAACAGATTGCAGAAGCAGATAAGAGAATTTAGCTGTCAAATCACATAATAAAGAGATTTGCAAATATATGTGTGTATGATATACACATACATATATAAAATAACATCATTCTTCTAATTATTTTTGTTTTATCACAAAATATGTTAATATGTAATAGTTTGTTATTCTTATATTTAAGTGAACTAATATATAAATATGTTAAAGTATCAGCTATAATTTCTATTATGAAATTGTTGTGAGGATAAAATAAGATATTTGTAAAATGCTTAGCACAATTCTCAGCACATAGTAAGTGCTATGTAAGCAATAGTAATTTAATAATTATAAAATAGCATAATGTTGTATATAATAATATATAATAGTGTTATAATTATGCAATAATTGTTATTATAGAGTCTACATTAACAAAATTGTTTTCATGTCCTCAATATTTTTTAAGAGTGTTAAAGAATTAATCATTATTGATTAGAGAAATGCAAATTAAAACAACCTTCAAATATGATTATATACCTACCACATTGGCTAAAATTATAGAAAAAATAGTAACAAATTTTGGAGGGGATTTGAAAAAATTGGGACACTAATTCATTGTTGTTGAAATTATGAACTGATCCAACCATTGTGAAGGACAATCTGGAATTATATCCAGAGAGTTATTTAACTGTCTATACCCTTTGACCCAGCAATACCACTACTTGGTCTATTTCCAAAGCTGGTTAAAGCAAAAGGAAAAAAGCCTGTATGTTCTAAAATGTTTATAGCAGCTAATACTGTGGTTGTTGAAGAACTGGAAATTGCAGGGATACCCAGAGATGTAGCAGAATGGCTGAACAAGTTGTGATATATGATTGTGATGGAATACTATTGTGTTAACAGAAAGGATGACTTCAATGATTTTAGAAAAAAAAATGTGGAAAGACTGGCACAAAATAATAAAAAGGAAAATGAACAGGGCCAAGATAACATTGTATACAGTAACAGCAATATTGTATTAAAAATGACTTTGAGCAAATAAGTTATTTTGACTATCATAAATACCCAAATTAACTATAAAGGGCTTATGAAGCCACTATCTCCATCTAGAGAAAGAACTGATAAATAGATGTATAGAACAATTATATACATACATACATGTGTATATATATATATATATATATATATATACATACATGTGTATATATATATATATATATACATACATACATGTGTATATATATATATATATATAAAAGCATACATATGTGTGTGTATGTATGTATATGTATATATGCATGTGTGTGTGTATATGCACACACACACATACGGATTTGTGTGTAATGGTGGCCATCTCTAGGGCAGGGGTGGGATGAGGGAAGAAAAAAATTTACATGATAATTTTGTTGTAAGTTTGAAGGAAACAGCAAGTTGTGCATAGTAGATTTGCAGTTTCATGTATAATCATCTTTTTTATTGTACTATGTGCTGATAATGCTTATTTTATTCCACAAATTAACAGTGAGATTTTCAAAGAGTGTTAAGGGGTCCCGAGACCAAAAAGTTTGATGACTACTATTCTAAAGTAACCTATTCCCCATTTGGGTGGCATAAATGATGAAGTTTTTCCTTACACCAAACCAAAATGATATCTCTGCAACTTTTACCTACAGGTCCCAGTTCTGCTTCCTAGGGCCGATCAGATTCATATAATTCTTTTGCCATATAACCATCCTTCAAATGTGTGAAGACACCTATCATGATTCCCGTTAGTCTTCCATTTTCCAGACTGTACATGGTATTTCCTTCAACTAATTGTTGAGGTTATGGTATCATCTCAAGGCCCATTACTGTTCAGGTTACTTTCCTCTGGATGTGCTCCAAGTTGTTGACATCCTTTCAAAAATGTTATATTCTGAATTGAATACAGTACTCAGGATGTATTGTGCTGAGGGCAGACTGCATAAGGATTTTCACCTCCATTCTTTGGACACAATACCTCTGTTAATGCAGCTTCAGACAGCATTATCTATTTTGGCTTTCATGTCACACTCATCTTAAGTTTGCAGATCACTAAATTGACCAGATTTTTTTCTCTCTTAAGATTTCTTGTCTTGTCATACCTCATCCATCCTGTACTTCCAAAGTTGATTATCTAAACCCACATGCAGTGTTTTGTATTTGTTACTGTTAAATTTCAAACCATTCTATTTCACACATTATTCAAGCCAGCCTGGATAGATACATACAAAAAGATAGTAATGTATGATCTCCTATGACAAGGACCAAATCATCACTACAGACATTAAGCCACAAATAGAGTAGGGCACACGTTAATATGAGTTAGAGGGATCAAGAGAGTCTAAATGGAGCAGTAGATGCTGAAATAGACCTTTAAGGATTAAAAAAGGAAAGTAATGATAAAATATTACTTAAGATAACACAACATTTATACACTTATTCATTTTGAAAAAAATGGATTCAGTTATTATGTCTTGGAAAATCTCTGGCTATGTAGTAGATGGTTTTGGTGGAAATCAGCTTCATTTCTGTTATTTACCTTGTATAAAGATGTGCATAATCGCCTCCTTGTGGCTCTCTCTACACAAGATTAGATAAAATACAGATGGTCTCATGATTCATTGAATGTGATCAATAGAGAGACCCAAACCAAAAGCAGTTGTTTTTCTGCCTGATACCCATGTGGATTTTGAATTTGCCTTTTTTATTTGAATTGGCCATTTCTATTGTTTCATGAATACCCTTAATTAACTTATCTTGCTTTGAATAGAGATGGCTCCTAGTTTATAGATCTCCATGTTTGGATCTCCAGGTCAGTCAATTCAATAACCAATAAACATTTATTATGCACCTACTCTGTACAAGGCACTGTGCTAAGTGTTAGAGTTACAAGGTAAAAAAAAAAAAAGGTAGTCCCTGCCCTCAAGGAGCTCATGGTCTAATGAGGGAGATAATGTGCAAACAACTATGTACAACCAGCTATATGCAGGATAAGTTTGAAATGATCAGAAAAGAAGACATTTGAATAAAGGGGGATTAGAAAAAGCTTCCTGGAAAAGATGGCATTTTTGTTGAGACTTGAAGAAATTCTGAAAGCAGAAATGAGGAAGGAGAACATTTCAAACATAGGGGACAGTCATTGGAAATACCCAGAGTGGGGAGGTAGAGTGTCTTGTTTGAGATATAGTAAAGAAGAGTATGTGGAGTGGTACAAGGTATGAGAAGACAGGTTAAGATAGGTTATAGGACAACATAGGTTATAAAGGGCTTTGAATGTCAGAAGATTTTATATTTCATCCTGGAGATGGTAAAGAGCCACTGGAATTTACTGAAGAGGGGAGTGCCATGGTCAGATTTGTGCTCTAGAAACATTACTTGACTATTGATAATTTTCTACAAACAACAAAAGTAGCCCATGTATGTTCAGTACTGAGTAACTTTCCATCTACCTTTCAATCAATCAATGAACATTTACCAAGTACCTTCTGCATGCCCGATTCTGAGGACACAAAGATAACAATGAAATAGTCTCTGTCCTCAAGGGGTTTATATTCTATCAGGGGAAACAACATGAATGTACCATATATAAGTAGAGCCCATCTTTTGGAACTCTCCCAAAAAGCCTTCAGCATATCACAGAAAGGTGGTGGCAAAGGTAGCGACTTGAGGAAGAGCAAATCCCTTTTCTAGTGTCC
Source organism: Phascolarctos cinereus (assembly GCF_003287225.1). Taxonomy (NCBI): domain Eukaryota; kingdom Metazoa; phylum Chordata; class Mammalia; order Diprotodontia; family Phascolarctidae; genus Phascolarctos; species Phascolarctos cinereus. The sequence continues at coordinate 364,227,998 of NW_027555625.1, read as the reverse complement.
CATCAGCTCTGAGAGGATTCAAATTTTACGTGAGACTGCATTAAGAGAGTCAGTGTGTCCAAAGAATGGGGATTGGGGACAGGAAAAAAAGTCAAGTAAGGGAGTGATGTGAAGAATAAGTAAGGAGCTCCAAAGACTGTGGCATATGACAGATGGGTGGGAATAGTAAAAGGTAGATCCAGAGTAGCATCCTAACTAGTCTGTATGCTGAATTCGATCATCCCAGCTCAGATTCTAAGTGTAGACACTGGGTGGTGCTGGTGAGCACGACTGACTCATCTGCCAGTCATCCACTCAACCAGGGATCAATTAGAATTACTCGTATAGCCCATTGCCCCTCTCTCTCTTTTTGTGGTAAGGGCTTTTTTAGTGACTACTCACTTTTCAAGCCCAGCATGAACTTCAAGACAAAAGGTTCAATGTGTGCTAGTGTATTTGGTCCCTAGAATTGTCTTTCTCCCTCATAAGAACTATTGTCTCTTAATGCTTGGCTCCCTGTACCCACCAATCACAAATCTCACCCTCACAGAAATAAAGGGGTTTAATAGGGATAAACTTCAACATTTTAAACCTGTCTTCTCAGAATTTTGTCTTCCCTCACTTACCAGATTCAGTGCCAGTAGACAAGGAAGCAGAGATAGCATAGGTTCGAGTGGACATCTAGATTTTAATACATTAACACACACACACACACACACACACACACACACACACACATACACACATACTGAGAATATAGTTAAAATCACATGATTTATGGAAATACTAGCTTTAAAAGCAGTCCCATTCTTCAGTGACAAATGGGGAGGGGAGTCAGGAGTAAAATCATTGGCTTTCTTCCTATCAAGTTCTCCTTTAGGAAACAGATAAAGCAAGGGAGTGGGGATTTGTTATAGGAGAGTTCTCCAGCCCCTAAGAAAGCACTAGGGTAGGGAAGTGGGAGTTAAATCAAAGCAGTCACCAACAGTCCCATTCTTCCATGTCAGTGAGTCACTGGCCTGATCTGAGATTCTGTTCATGGTTTCTCAGTCCTTTCCTCTGTCACTTAAGCAGCAGTGACGCATAATGGTGTTCAGTTCAACTCATGATTAAGGGGCAGCTTAGAGAATCAGTGCACCCCCTTGAATTGTTCACATATCCAGCATGTATCAGTCTTTGGTTCTCCCAACTTGCTTTTCAGTGTTTCTTAACTTGTTGGCTTTTTAATTTTTTCTACTCACAAGCCTCCTTCAAAGTTCAGTTATTTCAATAGTGTCCTACTCTTTGTGACTCCCATTTGGGTTTTTTTTTTTGCAAAGTTACTAGAATGATTTGCCATTTCCTTCTCTAGCTCATTTTACAGATAAGGAACTGAGGCAAATAGTGACCCTAACTTTGAAGGGGTCTTGTGTGTTAAAAAAAAAAGGCAGTAAGAAACACATAAGCCCCAGAGATAAGAGATGGAATGTCATAGGAGAGGTACAACAAGAATGCCAGGTTGGCACATTGCAGAAGTAATGAAGATGAGTAATGTGTAATAAGACTGGAAATGTAGGAGCTAGGTTTTAAAGGATTTAAATACCAAACAGAGGAGTCTATATTTTTAGTTAGCCATCTAAACTGTAGTCTGTATAAACTCCAATTCTCCTGTATTGCAACAAAAAAAGAAAGTTAAATATAGTGTAAAAGGTTTCATTCGTGTTGCTGAATGTGGAAGATACATAATCTTTTCCTTAGAGCTTATGTGGTTATATACACACATGTGTGTGTACACATATGCACACATGTACATGCATATACACATATACATATTCTTGTATATGTATGCATGCATACACACACACACACACACACATACACACACACTTCCATATGTAAGAATATGATATATTTAAGAAAACTAAGGATTTTCAAGTTAAAGTGACTTGTTTGAGGTCATGTATTTAAAAGTGGTAGAACCAGGACAGGGAGCTGTCTTCTTATTCTAAATCCAATATTCTTTCCGATATTCTATATTAACTTTTTCCTTTAAAAGCCCCTAAATACAAATTAACCATTGTAAATTTGACTAACTAATTCTTCAAGTGCCCCCTCATGTTCTATGTTGACAAAAGCAAGATTATTTAAGTCTGAATTTCTAGCAAGATGTTTATTTGTTATTCATCATAGAAAAATCCAACTTTATGACCTTTAAATCTGATAGGAAAGATTTTTGATGATAATCAGCAATTTAATTTATCCTGTATTTAATATTTCTCTCTGTCTTAAAGACACAAAGTGACTCAAAATAGTGAGACAGTGACTAAATTAAGATTTAGGTGTTAACCTTTTTTGACAGCCTGGTAAGGCCTATAGACCCCTTCTTAGAATAATGTTTTTAAATGCAAAATATAAAATACATCATGAAAGAAACCAATTATATTGAAAAAGTTATCATTTTTTAAGTTCACACACCCCACTCAGGCTATGAACCACTAATTTAAGTGGAAGATATTAATGCTTACAATTCTTTTATATCAAAGTTAAAGTCAAAACAGAAGTAAATAGGAAAGTTATCTATAATGACTTGCAATTCAGATTAGGGAAAAATACATGCATACATACATCCATACTCGTATATATTATATAAATACACACACATATACACATACATACACACAGAAACTCATACATTTATACACATACACACATAATGTATATTATATATGCATCAAAGAAATAGGCCAGTAGCAGAGGAAATGTCCTATCAAACACTCCCATTAGGCTTTAGACTTCAAGGAAAAGATTACACATCTTCCACATTCAGCAGCATGAACGAAAACTCTTACACTACACTCTAACTTTCTTTTTTCATTAGAAGGCAGGAGGGATTGGGGTTTGTATAGACTACGGTTTAGATGGCTAATTGAAAGTAAGCAGTGGTGAGCTGTTCCCATGCTACAATATTACGAAGACAATCTTATCTGAGTTTACAGAGTTATTTCCAATTTGTAAATGTTGTATTCATTTCCAGCAGATAAAACATTTTTAAATCCTCAACCTGGGTCTGACTAGCTTGTTGTTAGAAGCACTTTCACACACACCCCTTCAACTCCCCACCCCAGCCCCCCCTCTCTGCCTCTACAACTCTCCCCTAACAAACTCCCCGTTTCTTCAAAGCCATCCCCTCCTCCCCTTTCCTGTTGGTTTTGACTTTGAAAAAAAAAAAAAGAAGAAGAAAAAGGTTTCACTATCCAAATCCCCATCCTTGGGTAAATACATTTAAGAGCAACCTATATTCTGATAATCCTCCACTGAGAAAACTGAGGCAGGCATTTAACCTTCTCTGGTTAGTCTCCCTCCCCCACCCCACAGCCCCATCAGTTTATAACTACATCCTAAGAACATCACCTTTGCAAATTCATCTCTTGCCTGAAATATAAGGAACATCTCTGGCTTTGTTTCACTATCATAATAGATGTAAATTAATGTTTTGTCATTGTTTGGTGCTGTAATCATAGAGGCAAGTATTTGTTCCTAACAGCTATCTTGTTTTCAATTTGCAAACCATACTGTGCTTAATCCCATGAGGCAGCCCACCGCACTAGATACGAATTTTAAAAGATAATTAGCCCTACACAGGGGAATTTATCTAAGACAGGAGTGAATATTGTTGCTTGGTCCAGAGGGGTCCTTCTGGGGTCCCAGGCTGGTCACAGTTCTGTTCCTAGTTTATTACTGGCTTTTCTTGTTGCTTTCCTCTGTGTGAAGCATCTTATTTGTTCCTGAAAATTTCAATCATGTCAGTACTAGAAATTGAGTCGTTTGCTGTTGGTCACTTTTTTTTTCCTTTCCCCCTTCCCCCTCTCACACATCCAGACAAGCAAGAGTTTTGTTTTGTTTTAGGAGTGTTGTGTGACTGTGTTTTTGGTAGATAATTCAGAGCAGATTTTTATTTAAGCTCATGGAGATGTTATATTTTGGCCTCTAAAAGAGAAGCAAAGGATTCTTGAATGTAAATTATCTGTGCATGTTTTCTGTATATACCTAGTAAAGGATTATAGAACTAAATGTTGGCACATACTCTCCCCCAAGCAGAAAATCAGTTTGAAAAAATTTGGGTAAGTTTTGGCTTGATGAAAAAATGTGTCCATTTCTTTGTTAGTACTAGGGGTTTGGGTATCACCTACCCTGTCACAACATTTTTAGGGTTTAGGTAAAGGCCCAATTTGTAAACTTTAAATACTGATCTGGAGTGGACTTTTGGCCAGTTTGGGTTCACAATGACAGCCTTGGGTGTGAAAAATGGCCTTTATTCGCATATAGCAGAAAGCATGTTCAAAATTGCAGGTATGCAGCTATTTTTTTTTCCCCTTCTTCAGAGTCAAAAAATGCTGTCTGATGACTCTAACTGTGTGATCATGGACAATAGAAAAGTAATGTTGTATATTGGCAAAAGCACTAATTCTAGGGTTAGGATTTCAGATCCTGCTTTTGCTATTTAGTATCACTTGGACATGTTATTCCCATCCCACTTTCCATCTCATCTTGGTTTCCTTATTTGTAAAATGAGGCATTTAGATCTGACAGTCTTTAAGCTTGTGTACTGTACAGGACTAAGATATGTTCTAGCTCTGATCTCTGGGTCTATGATTCTAATGTTTTGTTTTGTTTTGGTTTTTTTGCTTAAACATTGTATGTCTCTATTCTAGTGATCAGGACATTCTATTCTAGCACACTGTAACAAAATAAAAGCTTTGTGTTTATGGGTTGTTGTTTTTTACACAAATCTGCGGGGACTACAATGAAAAAAATAACTATTGGCTTTTAAAAATAACTGCTTTGTTCATGTTTGGTTGTGTTTTTAAAAGTTGAGAGAGAGAGACAGTGAGAGAGAGAGAACGAGAAACTTTTTTACCCTCTTAAGGATTCACTGTGAAGAAGCTGCAATAGAAGACTCTAGAAGACCAGGGTGTAACTTGAAATAAGATTCATGATCAGAAGATCATCACAGGGAAGGCTTGCAGTAGAGTCAGACACATGAAATGCCTTTGTTTTGAGGAGTCTTTTAGGTGAATCACAAGGCTGCCTTGCAGGTAAGAGAGACTTAAATAAGCTTGATTTGATAACAGTTTGATTTAAGAGGCAGTGTAATATAGTAGATAGGGGACAGGCTTTGGATGTAGGAAGACAGAGATTCAAGTCATCTCTCTGACACATACTTTCTGTATGATGGCAAATCACTTAACCTCTTAGTGCCTCCAGGCAAAAATTTAAGTTACATATTGTTGATTTTCATTGATGGAGGGAGTCTTCACACTGTATCTACACTGATGAAATCTCAGGTCTGGACTCTGCCCCACCACCACAAATAAAAAAAAAATTATGGAAAAGGGGACTTGACTTGGATATGATTATTTTTATTATGACTCCTCCTTACGTATCATGTTTATAAGAAAAAATGAAAGACTAATTGAAATATATGTTTAATAATAAAGAACTTAGATCTTTGTATAATGCATTACTCCAATTTCACAACTATTTCCGTTAGTTATCCATAGCTGAGGAGTACATCCATCAATAGATACTACAGTTAATATTGTGGGGAGAATCAAAGGCATAAATACAAAGAATTATAGACTCTTAGATTGGGAAAACGCTAAGCATTATAAAGTCCAAACTCTCACTCAATTTAGAAATATTATTTAAATCATAAGAAAGTAGAGCCATAGAATCTTAGAATTCAAGTATTAGAAAGGACCTCAGAGGTCATTTAGTACAAGATAGACCTGAAATGAGAATATAGACTATGACAACATTGACACTTGGTCACATGGCCTTGGCTTGAAGACTTACAGTGCTAGGAAATTCACTTGTTCCATTGGGGAACAGTTCTGGTGGGCAGGAAAACTTGCCTTGTATTTCATGGAAATCACAAGATCACAAACTTTTGAGCTATAAGGGATCTTAGAGATCATCAAGGCCAGATCCCTTTTTTTATAATTGATACAACTACAATACAGAGAGGGGGAATAATTTGTTTTAGGGTTACAGTTAGTAAATAGTAGTCAGGATCTGAACCCAAATCCAGTAACCTTCCTTTTTTATTATAATGAACTAGCCTCTTTGTAGCTTCCATAGTTCCTAGTAGAAGTTCATTGGCTACTATATGACTTTCCTTGCAAGCCCCAATCTACCTTAAAGGGAAAATAGTACTGGGCTCCTCCCAGGAAGCTCTATCTGGGCATCAATTTCTCTAAATGTCTAGAATGGAAGACAGAGGTATAGTACCTCTGTACTGTTATGTCATCACATGCTATAGGGCAGGTAATCAAAGCTTCAAAAGGCTCTAAGCCACACACACAAAAAAAAGACATGCTTCCTGGCAACTTTTTACATGGTTCATGTTGAACATATAAGGAGTGTCCCCTTGCCAACGGAATATATTTAAAGAAACTTCATTGCTGTTTCAGCTGCAGAGCTCAGAATATCCCTTATGGAGCAATGAGGTTTCATTTTTTTAATGGATGAAAAATTGTTGGAGATGTTGAAGTTGTTCAGACAACTAACTTTCTAGGTTTGTTTGTGTGTTTTTTAATAGCTGATGGTTTTATTGCGTTTTCCCCCACCAAAAAAAAAATGGTATGGACAGAAAGAGCCTATGAAAAACTGGTGATAAACAGTTAGTTTAAAGAAGTGGAGACAGCTATCTAAGAAGAAGAGATTAATAATGATAATAGCTCCCATTTCTATAGGGATGTAAGGTTTACAAAACACTTTAGATATATTTTTGCATTTGATATTGTAAGGCAACATGGGAAAAGGGTTGAGTCTTGGACTCAGAATCAGGAAGCCCTGACTAACGTCTTTGTCACTTACTAGCTATGTGTCCATGGAAAGCCTTGACCTCTGAATTTGTTTCTTCTTTCATAAAATGAGAAGAATAATATCTGTATTACTTACCTAACAGCATTGGCATGAGGTTCAAATACCACAATATATGGTAAAGCAATGTGCAAATTTTAAAATGCTATTTAATTTTCTAATAATAATAAGTCTCATCTAATTATCTTTTTTGTTGGGGTTGAGATCAAAGTATTCCAAGGACATTCCTTTGTTATGCTATTTTTTTTTTTTTTGCAATTAATATGCTGTGTACTATTTCACAAATACATAACATGACAGCCTTTCATAATTGAATAAAAGTACAGTCATCCTTAAATATCCGTGGGTTTCACATTCTTAGTGTTAGTTATTCATAGGTTGGCCATCAATAATTAAATAGGAATTTTGGAAATTGCTGTGTACTGGGGAAAATCACAGATTATGTGCATAAAAATAATTTGTAGTCATAAATGGATGAATACTGTATATTATTAATCTGTGTTATCATATACTGCCATAAGCATACATATGTACATTTATTATAAACAGTTAAATTTTGTTAAAAGTTACAGTGCGCTATGCACTCTTTGGGAATGCCTCCTCTTTGTCTCTCTACCGTTCAGATTTAGTCATGTGATTTTCTCCCAAAGTGATCTTTGTATCTTAAGCTTTTTGTAGGAGAAGAAAATTCCATAAAGTAACTGCTACAGCTGCATGGATAGTTGCTAAGACTACATAGTGTGCAAGATAATCATCTCTCGTATAGAAACTGCAACATTTTTGTGGGTGGTGTATTCTTTTACTTTTTTTGTGAGTTAAATAAATGTGATCAGAATTATAAAAAATAAAGGTTTGGGGTATTTTGGTTTTTCACATTCACGGGGTCCTGCACCCCTGAACCCCATGAATGTTGAGAGATAACTGCATTGTGATCTCAAATTACTTTTTGCGGATTCATTAAAATATATTTAAAAAAACCCTATAGTTCAAGAGAGGATAACAGGGCATATATATGTGTGTGTGTGTGTGTGTGTGTGTGTGTATACACACACACACACACACACACACACACACACATATAATATTAGATAATATTTTGCCAAGCACTTAGCACAGTGCTTGGCACATAATAGGCATTTAATAAATATATTTTTTTTATTTACTGACTTATTCCAGCATGGGTTTAACTTCTTCCCAATGGGTCTCTATATTTTGAAAGCTTTTTGTTCCATGTAGCTTGGAGATTATAAATATGAGATATGGCAAGATTTATCAAAATATCTTAAAAATTTTATGAATCAATGCAATGTCTGAGTAATTGTGGGCAATAGTTTTGTCATAATAATGTTTTGTTTCCAGGACAGTTTATTTGTTTAATTTTCAAGGATATTTTGTGGATTTAATTTGTAATATGGGGGTTTGTCATCTTTATTGATAGAGGAGAGTGAGTTTCCAGTGTATGATTCTAAGCAACTTTTTTTTGCAACTTTCAGTCATATGTTGCAGTTTCCAGAACTATACTGCATGATCTGCACCAATCAATGAAGTTTAAGTTTTTTAAGCATAATCTTTCTGTAGTTTCTGGTATAGCAGTGACCTAATCATGAATATTTATCAGAAACCCATCCATTTCTCAAAACAAATTTGCATGATCCAGGCACTTGTTCATTTTTTTTTTCTAGTCTACATAGTGTTGGTTGAATTCATAAACTGCTATCACACAAGGAGTACCTATTCATTCCATTCTTGGATTTTAGCTGTTTTAAAGACAATTTCATCTGTAGCTAAATGGCTTTCTATTACATTTTAAAAATCCAGTTGTACATATCTGTAGTCAAATCTTTAGCATTGCTTTGGGAAGTGATATCTGTTTGTTCCAAAAGTATTTTCATAAAATTTTAACCTGTGTATGGTATTTTCTGAAAACATCTATCAATCTACTTCTTTTTTTCTTTTTTGGCAAGGAACTAGTATAGGTCTGTGGAGTGATAATACCTGTATTTCATTAAAATAATGTGGGTTTTTATTGGTACAACTTCTAGATTCCTTGTCATTCTTTTTTTTTAATAAATAGTATTTTATTTTTTCCAGTTATATGTAAAGATAGTTTTCAACATTCATTTTTAATAAGATTTTAAGTTCCAAATTTTTCTCCCTCTCTCCCTCCCCTCCCCCATCCCCAAGACAGAAAGCATTCTAATATAGATTATACATGTGGAATCACATTAAACATATTTCCACATTAGTCATGTTATTCTTATTTGTTATGATATAAAATGGGTGCATAATCAAATTATTCCTGTCTTCAGTCAGTTTCCTATGCCCTGCCTTTTTTTTTTTTAACTTTAGCACCATCGAACTGAAACACTTGCATGGGGTTGGGCATTGGTAATTCTAATTTGTCCCAGTTTATCTTGCCATCTTGTGGGCATAAGAATTCAAATTAGTGCTATTTGCTGTACTATCTTTCACATTAAATTGATCATAAAGATGGTCCTGAATATGTCTGGCCTAAAACCTTATGATGCTGATTCTTCTTTGATTCTTAATAATCAGATCTCTCTGAAAAAATAATGCCAACCAAATCAGTCGTGTTGCCAGAATATTAATAGACTAGTGTTTCATAGGACCTATCAGGCTTTCAGAACATGATGGTGGTCTTGTGGCATATGAAGGCCTCTTAGGACATCACCTTGGATGACATTCTTTTATTTTTCCATTCCCCCATCCACCTCAAATCATGAAAAATTTGTTGGATTTTAAAGGGTTTATTATTATTTTATTTTTGTAGGAATCCTACAGATACTACCACCCCTTTTTATCATTGATAAAGAATGCTATATAAATGCCAGCTTATGTTAATATTTCCAGTTTACAGTTGAGGAATCTGAGGCTCAGACAGTTTAAATGATTTGCCCAGAATCACATAGTTCTTAAGTGTCTGAGGAGAGATTCAAGCTTGGTCTTTCCTGACTCCAAGTATAATACATTGGCTATGCTGCTGCACTATTTCATAAGTAGGCTAGGGAATTACAGTAGGGTGAGTGTTTAAGATGTATAAAGATCAAATAAAAGTATTATGATGACTGATATATAGTCCATTCTATTAGTCTCTAAGCTGTATGAAGGCAAGGGCCATACTGTACCTATATTGCCTCTTTACCTTAGAGCGTAGAATAGGGTATTGCACATAGTGCTTCATAAATGTTTATTGATTTTTAAGACAATGAATTACTGGAGTGGAATAGTAGAAAATGAGGAATCATGTATTCAGAGATTCAGATCTGGAACAGATCTTTGAGATTGTCTATTGCAATTTCCTAATTTTAGATGATGAGGAAACAGGCCTAAAGAGGTTAAATAAGTTTCTCAAACTTAAAGCAAGATCATGAGTGATGTAAAGTTTAGAGTTTATTCTATAAGCAATGAGAATCCATTGGAGTTTTCTTAACAGGCAAGTGAAACAAAACATTTGCACATTAGGAAGATTAATTTTATACTTGCTTAACAGATAGATTGGAGAGGAGAGAAAAGAGGAGAGTAGTTAGATTGCTACAAATAGTCCACTCAAGAACTGATGATAGATCAGTGCTGTGTTATTTAAAAAAGAAGTAAGATGAATGCAAGGGAAAAGAGTAAGAATAATAGTTTATTTGTTTTTTCCTCCCAGGGAGAAAAAAAAGTGACCATTTAAAAGAAATAAGTATTTATTTTTTCTGTCCTACAGTTGGCACCTTTCAATAAATACTTGTTAACTTCAGTTTTCTTAGAGCAATGTAATTGGTCTTATAGAAAAGAATGTGACATTATACTTTACTCTCAGTCTTTCAAAATTTGATTTTGCTCTCCCTACTTCTAAAATAGGCCATAATATCATGTGCCTTTACTAGTATGAATAAAGAGGTGGATGGACATATCTTCTGTGCCTCAAAGTCCTATTGAACTTAGATTCAGTCTTGGACCTTTTGAGTTTGAAATACCAGAAGACTACACAGGTACAGATAGAAGATGGAAATCTAGGGCTGGACCTCAGGAATGAATGAGTGAATGAATAAAAACAAAATATTGATTTAGAGTTTTCTACGTGCAGCCCCTGCACTATGTTAGGCAGGCAAAGAGCTGACATTTTCATGGGGGAAGATGCCACATAAAGGGGAACTCGAAGGTGGGTAGTGCCTGGCACATAATAAGACCTTTATAAAAGCTTGTTGTTATTGTTGATGATGATGGTCATAGTGGTAGTGGTAGTGGTGGTAGTGGTGGTGGTGGTGATGATGATGATGATAATGAGGAGGATATGATGGAGCCAAGGCTGGAGAGATGAAGAAATAGATGGTAAATCCACAGATTGATAAATTATCATACATACATAAAGTCCACTGTAAAAAAAAAATGAAAACTGAAGCCACAAGAATAAGTAACTAAGGGAGAAAATTTAGAGAAATTATAAAGAAGGCCAAGGACTGAAATTAGGGAAATTTAAGTGATTTAGCGAATTGGGGCAGGAATAAAGACGAGGGAGGAAAACAAGACCATTAGATTTGGCAACATAGGAATCATTAGTTATTTTCCAAGGAACAGTTTTAGGAGAGAGAGAGAGAGAGAGAGAGAGAGAGAGAGAGAGGGAGAGGGAGAGGGGGAGAGAGAGGGAGAGGGGGAGAGAGAGGGAGAGGGGGAGAGAGAGGGAGAGAGAGAGGGAGAGAGGGGAGAGAGAGAGAGGGGGGAGAGAGAGAGAGAGGGAGAGAGAGAGGGGAGAGAGAGAGGGGGAGAGAGAGAGGGGGAGAGAGAGAGGGGAGAGAGAGAGAGAGAGAGAGAGAGAGAGAGAGGGGGAGAGAGAGAGAGAGAGGGGGAGAGAGAGGGGGAGAGAGAGGGGAGAGAGAGGGGGGAGAGGGGAAGAGAGAGAGGAGGGGAGAGAGAGAGAGAGAGGGGAGAGGGGGAGAGAGAGGGAGAGAACGAACTAGGAGAGGTCCTGGATAAAATGGAAGCACAACTAAACTAAGGAATTCTTCTAATTAGGGTAAATTTAGTTGAGTGGGGTGAGGAATAGGGCAGAGAAGATAGACTGCCCTGGCCAATTAAGCAACTCCTAAGAGGATGCTGGGGAAGATGATAGGTAGAGACCATGGCTATGGAATGGGAGAAGTCTGATGCTTTGTGGCCTCTTTTGGTTCAAAACTGGTAAAGAATTGAGAAGCATAGGAGATGTGGGTCAGAGGACTGGAAACCTGGAGCAAAATCTTAGATTTCCTGCCAAAGTAACAGATCTGAGTGGGAGGGAAATGAGATTAATGGCACAGGTGGAATAATTAATCTTAGAAAAAAGGGGGATACTTTTTTAAGCTTGGATGGGGAGAAGTAATGGATATACAAATATGAAAATATTTTGAGTTGGAGAGAAGTTAAGTTAATGGATCTTATGTCCAATGACCTTAATCTTCAGAGAGGAGGGATGGGAATTGAGCTGGACTTAAGAGGATCAAAGGCTTAAAGTGAGTATAAAGGTTGGAAGAACTCCTATATGAGGTTGTATGAGGAGTTACTCTAGGCAGTGAATAAAATGACTATGGAGTAAGAATAGAGAATTTAATAGAGAGTTCTAAATGAGTTTAGACAGCATGAATCTGTGGTGGACCTGGCCAACACAGCAGTATGGTCGTGTCCAGCAGACTAGGAATAGGCTCAGACAAAGTAGATTTTGGAGGTGATGTGGGACTAAGGATTTACACAGTGCATGTACTTTGAAAATAAAGAAACAAAAAGCTTGGAGAACTAAGTGGGTCATTATTGAATATAAAGGGAAATCAGAAGAAAGTCAAAGGAGTAGGAGAATTAGGAGGTAATCAGAGATGATGGTGGGGGTGAACAGTCTAAGATCGGCAGGAGAGGTGAAAGTGAAGGAGGTTGTGACCAGAAAGGTGAAAAGTACAGTTAAAGGTTTTTGAGATGGAGTAGTGCTGTCAAACCAGAGGACCAGAAGTCCCCAGTAGCACAGCTGTGAACATGGATGCTTGCCATGATAAGAGCAACTGATTGGAATTCATTTTAAACCAATGTTCATCCTGTAGTACCCAGTCTTTTTTTTTTTCAGTATGTAAAAATATTCTGAACTTAATAATATACTGTATTGCCAAAGGTTAACTCAAATCCCTCTTAAACACTCTATTCCTGTATTTGTTTATTCAACAAAGCTTCTTCTTGTGTTCAAGGCCCTGAGCTAGATGCTGGGGACATAGCAACAGACATGATGTACTCACTTTCCTTAAGAAGCTGAACACTGGACCTGGTAAACCCAAGTTCAAATTTGACCTCACACACTTCCCAGCTATATAATCCTGAGCAAATCTTTTAACTACTGTATGCCTCAGTTTCCTCACTGTAAAATGGAGATGATAGCACTTACTTCCCAAAGTTGTGAAAATAAAGAGATAATACTTGAGTATGACTTATTACTATATTCTATTGCAGTAAAACATGTACTTTAAAAAGTAAGTGCATGTATGTGCATTATATGCACACACATATACCTACCTTCACACATATTTAAGTATATATATATATATATGAATATATGTAAGCATGAAAATGTGTGTATATATATATATGTATATATATACATATATGTATATATATGTATATATATATATATATGTATATATATATATACATATATATATGTATGCACATACCCAGTAATTGAGGAGGGATTGTATTAGTAAGTGCAGTGATCATTATAGGTTCACTAAAGGGGGTTACACTTGAGTTGAGTTTTAAAGAAAGCCACGTATTTTAAAAGTTCCAGTTGAGGAGGTGGGCTACATATCAGGCAGAGGGAATAGCCTATTCAGAGGTCTAAAAGTGAGGCATAGAATACTGTGTATGGGCTATAGTAAGCTGGCTAGTTTATCTGGAACATAGAGTGCATTAAGGCAGCCCACAGTGATATACTTCACTGGACTCCTGTCCGAAGCACTAAATGACTCTTGGCAATTAATAATATACTTCACTGTGATTTTACGTTTATTGCTATCTGGAACTCTTGTATGGTTATTTAATTTTTCAGTTATGCCATCTTCCCAATCAAATTGGTCAGGAATCATGACTAATTCATCTTTGCAGTCCCCATGGTACCTAGCAGAGTATAGGCCCTTGGTAAGTATTTGTTGAATTGAATTTATTTGATCATCAGAAGCATCATTAACTATCTGGCTGTAGAATATGATCGAGCACAATGAAGCAGTAACATTGGTAACCTTGTATGAATGATAAAGAGAAAACTGTCTTGAAGTTCACTAGGCCAAGGATCTAGTCCTGATTTGCAGCTGTGGGACCTTGAAGCCACTTCCTTTCTCTCTCCCTTAGTTTGTTTTCTTGTAAAATGTAGGAGTTGTTCCAAATGATCTCTCTCTAATAGGATTCATAGGATTCAGAGCTGCAAAATATACAAAAGATTATTTTGTCCAACATACTATCTTACAGGTGAGGAAGCTAAGGAGCAGAAAAGTACAAAAATAAATTGCCTTAAATTATCTGGTAGTTGGGCTCTGAAAGCGAGAGGTATCCTGGGAGATGGTTACCAACCGGTTCCCTGAAAATACACAACATACTTTCCTGTTAAGCTGCATTATTAACATTTTCCCTAATCACTTTCCTTGGTCTAAACAGTCAATAAAACAATCAGTCATGCTGTGATTTGTAGATTTCAATGATTCCTGAGTTCTAAATGATCAAATAGAAAGTTATAACAATTGGCTCTCAAAAGCCAGTTTGAGCTGGCTCCAACACACCCCTACTCACAGTTCTAACATTCATAGAATACATAGCTGACACATGCTTAAAATATAATTTAATCCAATGGCCTAACTTTACTGATGAAGAAGCTAAGGCATGAAAAGTTGTAGATTATCCTAGGTCATAAGGATAGTCAGTAGCAGGACTGGATTTGGATCCAGAGTTTCAGATGCCAAATTAGTGTTCTTTCCACTAAAACTCACTACCTTTTCTACACCACATTTCTCTCTTCCACAGTTTCTTACTTTCTATCTTCTGTGATTCTGTCACATCAAAAGGGGCTGGGAACCTGTAATAGTGCTTTTAGATGGAGCTTAATGGTGAGATGGTCAAAATAAACTAGAGTGGGCACCCCAGCAGATTCTGAGAAACACAGATTGCCTTTGATTCCACCTAGTCCATTGCCTAGGCACATGTTGGAGAGAGAGACTGGGGAGCATGGCAGAAGATAGAGGAATTTCAGAACTGCCACATTAATGATAAAGAGATTGATTAGTGTGTCCCTGGTCTCAAGGACCTTTCAATAAAGAACTATACTCAAAGCCTGATTAATGGCAATTTACAGAGAGTGTGGAGTAGGATGAGGGAAGATCATATTGGGGATTTCCTGGGCAACCTAGAAAATCTTTTCTGTTCCAGTACTTGTTATTGAAAGTTTTTTTTTCTTTTAAACTCTACCTTCTAAAAGCTCAATTTCCTGCCTTAGTCAATGGAGTATTTTAGTTATAAGAGTCTTCTGTTTTAATCTTGTGTGTGTGTGTGTGTGTGTGTGTGTGTGTGTATGTGTGTATGTGTGTATACACATCACTGTGTCTTATGGGCAGAATTACCTAGTAAGTTGGTTTTGAGTCTCATCATGGCATACTGTAGAACATCTAGGATTTGAAAGTAGGTAAGCAGGTCCTTAGTTTCGATCTAACCCCTTTGTTTTTCATGTAGGGACACTGAGGCCCAGATGGAGGTGAGATAAAGTGACATGCCCAAAGTCTCACGGCCAGTATACCACAGAGTTGGTATTTGAACTCAGGTCCTCTGACTTCAAATCCTGGGCTTTGCTCACTGTATGAAACTGTCTGTCCTTTGAAGGAGAACAGGAAACTTGGGAAAGAAAGAACACCAAGTATGTATTTTATTTTGTAACTGCAATTATGAGAAAAAAATTAGCATGAAAGAAAGAGAAATGAAAACAGGCTGTCAAAGACGACATCCGCTCTCATTTCAATTTCCTGGAAGCTAAGTGTGGTTGGACAGATGGTGCTCTTTTGTTTTACTAAACTCAATGATCAGATGAAAAATATGCCCCACCATATACAGGGGAGCAAGACGGGAAAGTGTCATTTCTCCATGCATTCAGTACTTTCCACACTTGTGGGATCTGATCTTTCATTTAGTTGTAGTTTGGGGCTATTTGCTCTGTTTAATGGGCATCTCTTACACCCCTTCCTTATCCCAGCTGTCTGTGTCTCTTTTAATTAGTATTCAGACTTCTGTTGTAGTTACTATACTAAAATTTTCTCATTTAATTTAATAATAATAACAATAGCTCTGTTTAGGCATGTAGCATTTTAGAGTACCTTCCATTATTGATTTGACCCTCATAACTTTTCTGGGACATAGGCAGGGAAAACATTATTATCCCCATTTTTCAGATGAGGAATCTGAGGCTCAGAGAGGTATCACAGAATCTATGAGCTGAAAGGGACCATCAGAGGTTATCTAGTCCAACTTCTACCCAACTAAGAATCCCTTCTACAACAAAAACTTGCCCAACCTCTGCATGAAGTTTTCTGGGAAATTACTAGCCCTAGTCCTAGTGAAAGCATTTATTCTAACATTAGAAGACAGACTTTATTTCACCCCACAGAAAATTCAAAGCCCAAAATAATGATATCCAAGTCCCAACACAATCAACTCTTTAGTGAGTTCCACCTTCCTTAGGGACCTGTGTATTCATTTAGACCAGGGGTGGGGAACCGGTGGCCTCAAGGCCACATGTGGCCCTCCAGGTCCTCCAGTGTGGCCCTTTGGCTGAATCCAAACTTCACAGAACAAATCCCCTTAATAAAAGGAATTGTTCTGTGTAAAACTAAGACTCAGTCAAAAGGCTGCATCCAAGGACCTAGAAGGCCAGGTGTGGCTTTGAGGCCTCAGGTTCCCCACCCCTGAGTTAGACTTATAATACTACCATGTGCCTGACTCCCAATCATCCTGAATACCATGACTCAATAAATCATTGTCGACATGATGTCAATGAGCCAATGAGGACTCAGAGCATCCAGACCTCACCAAGGAGACATCATCCAAGTCCCAAAACTGACTTCAGTAGGAAATATCTTCACAGACCTCCATTCTTCAACACTTGCAATCTTGGTCAGGCAGAACCATCCCCCATCCTGTTCATATCCTCTGCACTTAAAATGTAGAGTCCAGACTTGGTCATAATACTGCAGATATAGACTGATCATGGCACAGGAGATGAAACTATTGCCTACTTCATCCCGGATGCTACATCTGTCTTGATACAGCATAGGATAGCATTAATTTATGTCACTTTGTTGAGCTTGTGTCTTACTACAAGTGCCATATTTTTTTTTAATTGGAATTGCTTCTATTTGTACTGACCTAAGTAGTATTTAGGGTTGGCTAGGTGGTGCAGTGCATGGTGTGCCAGACCTGGAGTCAGGAAGACTTGAGTTCAAATCTAGGCTCAGATGCTTACTGGCTGTGTGACCTTGGGCAAGTCACTTCATTCTGTTTGCCTCAGTTTTCTCACCTGTCAAATGAGCTGGAGAAGGGAATGGCAAACCACTCCAGTATCATTGCCAAGAAAACCCCAAATGGAGTTACAAAAAGTCAGACATTTCCAAACAACAACAGGCAATATTTTTGGAGTTGATTTTTGGAATCCAAGTATGGGACTTTACATTTACGATTATTAAGATTTTTTGTTATCCAGTCAAGCTGTTTTTTCTAGCTTACAGACCAGAATTCCCTTTCCTTCCTATCCAAAGGAGAGATGATGTGGTACAGTGGAAAGATTACTGGATTTGGAGACAGAGGATTTGGGTTTCAATCCCAGCCATGCTATGGATTAACTGTGAAACCTTGGACAAATCAATCAGGCAATAAACATTTATTAAGCATCTACTATGTGCTGGGCACTGTGCTAAGCACTGAGGGTACAAATACACAAAAATGAAAGACAGTCCTTACCCTCTAGGCCTTAGTTTCCTTTTATTTTTGGAGACTGGATTCTATAATCCAATGTGTTAACTATTTTTTTTTTTGCTAGGCAATGGGTTTAAGTGACTTGCCCAGGGTTACACAGCTAGTAAGTGTTATATATCGTATGTATCTGAGGCCAGATTTGAACTCAGGTCCTCCTGACTCCAGGGCCGGTGCTGTATTCACCGCGCCACCTAGCTGCCCCTTAACTATTTTTTACGGCTTTGTTTTATCCCCATAGTTGATAAACACGATTTATGCCTCCTAAATCATTGATGAAAATGTTGAATGGCAAAGAACCAATGACAGGGCACATTACTAGAGACCTCCTTCTAAATTAATGTCAATCAATTGCCAACTATTCCTTATGTCTTAGCATCCAACTAATTCTAAGATTTTATTATCATCTGGCTCATATCGCTTCATTCTATCCCCAAGTATACAATGAGAGAATTTGTCAAATAGAGTGGTTTATCTAATTTAAAAGGGCTGGTTAGTTGTTGAACCAGAACTACAAACTAGGTCAGGAGGTCTTAGTGAAAGGAGTTCAACAGAACTGGTTTCAGAAAACCTGGACTCTAGTTTGGGCTCTGACTACGTGACCTTGAAAAAATTAAAATTCTCTTTGATCCTTAGTTTCCTCAATTTAAAATGAGCATTTTGAACTAGATATTCCTTAAGGTCTCTTTCAATTCTCAAATATTGTGATTCAGATCCCTTGGTCCCTAGACCCTAAGGTCATTGCTATTCCTTAGCACAATACAGCCAATGTGAATTTTTACCTGGAGAAATAAGGCCATTGGGGGAATTTAGGAAGTACTGTGGGTAAGAATAGAACATTATTAGAATAACAGGAATGCCATTCTCTTATACAGGCAGTATTGTTGGATAGCACAATTCATCCTTATGTTATCCATATGTTATGGATATGATGTCATCTTATGGTGTCTATCCATATCTTAGAATATCAGGAATGCCATTCTCTTATGGAAACAGTATTGTTGGATATCACAATTTATTAGAAAATCTATCCTTATATTGAGTCCAAATTTGCACTACTGTAACTTCTACCCATTATCTTCACCCCACTTTCCCAACAGACATCATAACCTTGAATTCTTCCCCTAGGATTCTTTGCTCTAATACATGAGTTTTTTCCTTATCTTGCCTGGACATAGGTCTCTCTACCATTTTCTGTCAATGTCTGCACCATGGCACCAGGAGAATATCTTTTCCTTTTTCTGGTTCCACACTCATTTCAATGTATCGTCTTCCCCCATTTCCTCTCATTAGAATATAAGCTTCTACAGGGCAAAGTTGGTCTTGTTTTCTTGTATTTGTATACCCAGCACTTAACCTGGCACTGGAAAAGCACTTAATAAATGTTCGTTCTCGTTCTCTCTCTCTCTCTCTCTCTCTCTCTCTCTCTCTCTCTCTCTCTCTCTCTTTTTCTGCGCTCTTTCCCTCTTCCCTCTCTTCCCTAGTCCTGTCATTGTAACCTACAAAGAGCAAGATTAGTCTAGTCTGTCTTCCAAATATATATTCTTTAAACACATAATGGGAGATGTAACCTATCTCCCCCTCAACCTTTTCTTCTGCAACATAGACATGCCCTCTACCTTCAACTATTCTTTAATCTGATGACATAATTATGCAGACTCCTCACCAACTTGCCCTTCACCACTTTAAATAAGCCCCAATTTCTTAACCCACTCCAGTTTCCATCTTGTCCTGAGTACATTCATTCTATCTGCTGTAATCTATCTTGACAGATAGCTAAATCTCAGCAAATTTAGTCCTCCATATCCATCTACCAAGCTTCTTGCATAATTGCTCTTAGAACCACCCACCATTGCTAATGTCCTCTTCCATGTAGCTTTGGAAGGGAGAAAAGGAAAAGAAAAAAAAAGTAGCAAGCACCCACACTTCCAAAAGGAAGAAATATGTCAATTGTACCCACTCATGTCATCTCTGCTTGGTGACAAGCAGGAAAACACCAGCTCACAGTGGGTCTATACTCCAGAAGAGAGACCACCCACACTCTCTCAGAAGAAAGTAGAGAAATTTGGTGTTCAGAACAAGATGGGCTAAGTGTGGAGATGATTGAGGGATTTTAAGGAAGACGCAGAATGATGTGGTAGAAGAATTACTGCTCCTGGGACCAGAAAATGGAGGTTCAAATTTATCCTCCATTGCTTAATAGCTGTGTGAACCTCTGGCAAGTTATTTCAAATACTCTCTGAGCCTCAGTTTCCTCTTCTGTAAAAAGGGATAATAATGTTTGAACCACTTCCCTTACAGGAAGATCAAATGGAATAATGTAAATTAAGTGCCTCAGGTGTCTTAGAATGCTATGTAAATGAATATTATTATTGTTGTTTTTATAGTTATTTTTGGACCCATGGGACAACAAAGGAGGACAACAAAGTAGGCCAAATAAGAGCAGGGTATCTAGCATGTGATGATGACAATGATGAACTGATAGAAGGGAGGGAAGGGAATAACTCTTAGAAATCTGCCTAGAGCACTGAGAAATTAAGAGACTTGCCTAGGGTCACACAGCTATTATTTGTGAGAGGCAGGACTGAAACTCAGATCTTCCTGATTTCTTGGCTCACTCTCTACCTGCTATGCCAAGCTGTGACATTTATTTATATTTTGATAGCACAGTATTGTTACAAATCTCTTCAAAGTGACCCTCGCCTCAGTCCTTTGAATTTAGTGAATGTGAAAGTGTGATGGTCTTCATTTTAGACACAGAGAAACTGAAGCTAAAAGTCACATGGTCTTATTATAAGAGATTTATTGGAAAATTTCCAAAACAATACTTTGTCTGCTGCCCAGTTTTGCTTAAGTGTCACTCTTAGCCCACAGGGGTGGGGAATCTGTGGCCTTGAGGCCGCGTGTGGCCCTGTAGGTCCTCAAGTACTTCACAGAACAAATTTGGATTCCATCAAAGGGCTGCACTTGAGGACCTAGAGGGCCACATGTAGCCTGGAAGTCACAGGTTCTCCACTCATGTTCTAGAATATAATCCCTAGAGTTAGGAACACTTGTTCAGGAACTTAGTTATGTGATCCTGTGCAAGTCTCTTAACCTAGGAGTAAATGGAAAGGCTATGGGCAGAACTTAAAGTGCTACAGAAATGCGAGTGACCTTTATTATTTTCTTCCTCATCTCCATTTTCAGACACAGTCAATGCATTGAATTGGTTTTCTTTGATTATACATAATTGTTACAAGGACTTCTATGCTACATTAAGTACTGGGATTTTAGATCATTACTATGCTAAATTTATGATGTGCTTTAAAACAAAGTATGTAATGCAAGTTCTGTTTTCATATATAAATCCTTTTTTGTTCTTTGTAGACTGAAGTGTTCATGTTTATTGATTATTACATTCATAATACAAAGGAAAGTTAAAATAAAAAGTGCACTCCTTGATTCATTCCTCTCTTAAGGAGAAAGGCCAGTGACAATGTTCACACCAATTGCCAGCATCTTAAACCACAATTTATGCACACCTGTGTTTGTACTCCACAGATTACAGTATATCATAGCCAGATAGGCTCTTTAATGTATGCTTTTGAAGTTTACCAGAAGAATGATGGTAATATCCAAAAACCACAGATAAATATTCCCTTTATTATTTAAGGGTCCTCAAGCACCTTGTAAACAATTAAGAAGAATACAGTATATTGGAGTGTTTGGTCAAACAGAGGGTAAGCAATAGTAACAATTCATATTTCTATAGCAATTGAGGTCATTTTACCACCATTGGGTTACATATTCTTTATTCCTACTTTGTGCAAGACCCTGTGCTGTTCTTCCTCATCATCATCATCATCATCGTTATCATCATCATCATCATCATCATCGTTATCATCATCATCATCATCATCATCATCATTATCATCATCATCATCATTTTAGGCTTTATCAGAGGGCCTGGGGAAGTGAAGGCCTAGGGGATCATGATGACTGTCTTCAGCTATTTAAAGGGCTATCATTGGACAACATTAGTGCATTTGGCATGTTCCGCCACAGAGGAATGACCTAGGACCTATGGCTAGAAGGTGTAGATAGGCATAATTTAGGTTCAATGAAAAGAAAAAAAAATGTTTCTTAATGATAGGAACTGTCCAAAAGTACAAGGAGTTGCCTCTGAAAGTCATCACTAGTGAAGCTGAATGACCACTAGACTATGTTAGAGAAGGGATTGATATTCTAGTAGGGGTTAAATTAGATGAGGCACCATCCTACTCTGTGTCTTTGATTCTGTAAGTATCATTATCCCCATTTTATGGATGAAAAAGCTAAGCCTCAGAAAGAAGCAATAATTTGTCCAAACCCCCACAGCTGATAACCGTTGGGGCATGGTTTTCAAAGCCAGGTCTCTGGGCTCCAAGCCCAGCAGTTTCCCCACTGCACTGTGCTGTCTCTTGAGCGTGCTTTTTCTTCCTCTTGTAGCTCAGTTCTAATTCGAGGCATTCAAAGAACACAGAATGGCAAAATACAAAGTCAAAGATGCTAGCACCAAAAAACCTGAGGCTTTCCGATAGTTTGCAAACCTCAGAGAGACTTATCTCCCCCAGTAGCACTGGAAACAGACAGAAGAAAAAAGAAGAAAAAACAACACAGAGTGGGGGGTGGGACAGGCAAGAAGGGAAGCGATGCTCCAAATATCTGTTTCAGCAGCTTAGAAATAAAGCTCTGCTGGTGTACAGTTTCTACAAGTCAAACTTGCTATCACATTGGACCAACTGCTTTGAGAAGGGAAAAGATAGTTGCTTAAGGGACAAAGTTCAAGTGGAAATAAAAGACATCAAATGCAGAAGATTGTCTTGAAAACCCTTGGTTTCAGTCACTCACCATCTATTTCTCTCTCTTTCTACCCCTCCCCCTATTTTCTCCTCCCCAAGAATTCACTGTGAACTATTCCCAGAGTCTCTTCAATCACTATTGAGAGGAGAGGAAGTGAGTCAGGCTCTCCAGGGATATACTTGCCCTGGGATTGATTAACCCGACCCTTTCAATATTAGTTTAGGAAGTGTCAGGGGCCCCGCTTGTATTCAGTCAAAGGAAAATGTCATGACTGGAGAATGTGTATCTTCCGTTTTGTCAGAAAATGAAGCCTAGGTAACCTGATCTATTTCCATTTTTGTAGTAGCTGACAGAATTCATATAGCCAAATTAATCATTTGTTGCATTAATCAGCTCAGCTCAGGTGCCTGGTAACATCAACTCCCTCTGTTTCCTTAAGATATCATGTGTTCTGGGGCAGCTAGGTGGTGCAGTGGATAGAGCACCCATCCTGGAGTAAAGAGGACCTGAGTTCAAAAACTGACCTTAGACACTTATTAGCCCTGTGACCAAGGGCAAAGTCATGGGGTAAAAAAAAAATAATAATAATAATAAATATATATATATATATATATTTATATATATATATACACACATATATATGTATATATATATGTATATGTATATATATACACATATATATGTATATATATGTGTACGTATATATATACACACACAAATATATATGCACACACACATATATATACACACACATATATACACACATATATATGTGTGTGTGTATATATATATCCTCTATTTCTTTTTGTATTCCTTTGTTAGCTCTCCAATTTACTAGATTACTCTGATCATGTCACTGTCTGCTCAAAATCTTTTGTGGCTCCCTATTATCTCTGGATTAAAATTGAAAATCATTATCCCAACTTCCAGAGTTCTTCACAATTTTCATATTACTTAACTTTCATAAACTTTCCTTTCTAGTCAAACTGACCTAGCTTTTACTCATACATAATGTTCCAGCTCCTAACACTGTACATTTGGGTAGGTAGTCCCCTATTTCCGCACTTCAAACAGTTCTCATTGCTATAGCTTAGAATTCCCAGATTCCTTTAAGCCTCAGCTCAGATGCCGCCCCCCCACCCCTATTCCCAAGGTCTTTCCAGATTCCACTAACATTCTCTTCCCCTTGAAATTAGTCTGTCTTATTGTTTATATAGATTGCACCTATAGTGCAGCTAGGTTACCCAGTGGATAGAACAGTGCAACTGGAGCCAAGAAGATCTGAGTTCAAACCCACCCTCAGCAACTTGCAAGCTGTGCAAGTTGACCCTGAGTAAATCACTTAACATCTCTGTGGTTCGGTTTCTTTCATCTGTAAAATGGGGATAATAAAAGTACCTACCTCCAAAGTTATTGTGAGGCTAGGATATTTGTAAAGCACTTTGCAAACCTTAAAGTGCCATAAAAATGCTAGCTATATACCTGCATAAGCATCTATATATAATATAGGTTGTACTGCCTCTCTCAACCCTACCAGAATGTAAACTTCTTGAGGGTAAAGATTGTTTCAATGTTGTGTGTCCCCAACTCTACGATGTGCTTTATATGAGATAAGTGTTTAATAAATGTTAGCTAAATTGAATTGTGTTTGAAATTGAATCAGTTCTAGGGTCCATTTCAGGAAATTGGAGGTCATAACACTTGTATAGCCAAACCCTCAGGCTCATTGTGAAGATCAAATAAGATAAAGGATGTCAAATCCTTTTGCATATGTAAAGTGCTATATACATATGAACTACGGCCACTGTTGTTATTTTTATAAACATCCTACATGGCCCTCTTCCTCAGACATCACGTAGCATTTTCTCTACAAGTCTCTGCTGCAGTTTTTAGGTAATATTGTGTCATATGGTTGTCTTCCTAGAGGCATCTTAGTTGGCACAGTGGACAGAACACTGGGCAGGTAGGAGTCAGGAAGGCTCAAGTTCAAATTCAGCCTTAGACACTTACTAGCTCTTTGACCCTGGGCAAGACCCTTAGCCTCTGTCTTCTTCTTCTTCTTCTGTAAAATGGAAATAATAATAGCACCTATCTCCCAGGGTTGCTGTGAGAATCAAATGAGATATTTGTGAAGTGCTTTCCAACCCTTAAAGCAAGCCCTACACATATGCTAATTATTCTTATCTGAGTTAGTGTGTTATTCCTCTAGTAGACTGTTAAGTCTGTATAGAGATGGTCCCTCCCCATTTCTGTCTATCAATCCGATTCTTTTCAAGGTCTAGTTTCAGTGTGATCTCTCACTCCCCCAGGCCCTGCCCCAACTCCCCATCAAACTTTCCCTGACTTCGGAAGTGCCCCCTGGCGAAAGGGATATATCCCTGAATCAAATGTCTCATAGTATATTGCCTGAACCTCTCCCTGGTATTAGTCTTGAACTCCTTTGGACCCTACTTATCTGTGTTTTATATGTACATGTTTTGTTTCCCCTTCACTTTTTCGTAAGATTTTTGAGAAGAGAGTCTGTGTCATCTATTTATCTGAGTATCCCAACAGCCAAACACAAGTTCTTGTACATGTAGTCTGGACCAGTGATTTCATCATTGTAAACAACTCCCAGTATGGAAACTCCTTTTACCTGATGAAGATCAGCAACTTCTCTGGCACTTTTATAGTCCTTCCTGAGGTTAGACAACTCACCTATGATTTCACACAGCTAGCATAGGTCAGAGGTTCTATACCCTAAGGCTGTGACCCCAAAAGTCATCACCGATCTACTATACCATAGGCCTCTTACATGCACATATGCTTAATAAATGCTTACCAAATGGATGCTTGACCTTTACTTATTCTATGTCTCTAGAGGGAAGAACTATGATTAATGGAAATTACAAGGAGGTAGATTTGACACAATATAAAGGATGAATTTCTACCAATCAGAGTTATCCTAATATGGAAAAGGCTGTCTCAGTAGGTAGTAAGTTCTCCATAATTAGAATATTCAAACAAGGTTGCTTGTGGACACTAGTAGAAAGGATTATTATATTGGGCAAGAGGTTAGAATATGGTAGATCTTCTCTATAATATTTTATAATTCTGGCTTTCTAAATTTTCATGGAGATAAGGTCAAGGTCAGAGATTTGATACCATAGTAGGTTAAGTAATATTGTTCTGTCCTTTTGCCACAGACTGTGACGTAGTCACAGTCCTGTAGAAGTATGCCTTTTTTTGAGAAGGGGACTAAGTGAGAAAGGAACCCATTTGGCTCTTAGTGAGGAGAGGACTACAATATGGAAAACATCAACTTTCCTTATGAAGGACCTCCCATCAGCAGTTTATCACAAGACCATTCATAAGGAATAAGAAATAAACCTGAGGATGCCATTGAATCTAAGATCATTCTGTTTTAGGCAATAACAATGCTATGGTGTCTATGACCAAAGTTTAATATGGCTGAGCCCAGAGTTCCAAAGGATGGATGATGTTCCAGTAACTTTTTTTCTTTTTCCCTTTATTCAAACAAATTCAAATAGGTCATGCAGTTTAGTGGAAGCAGAACCATATTAGAAGTCACATGTTGTGGAGCTCCTTTATTGTTAGACAGCTGTGTACCTTGGATCAATAACTTTGCCTCTCTGAACTTACTCATCTCTAAGATGCCTAACAGGATTCATTCATTCATTCATTCATTCATTCATTTAAGAGACAGTATGGGGTAGTAGGAAGATCAATCTGGCAGTTTCTGTCTTCCTAGTTGTATGAATCAGTAATTTCTCTGAACCTCAGTTTTCTCATTTGTAAAACCATGGTAATAATTTTCACGCTATCTACCTTGCTGGGCTATTATAAGAAAAAAGTACATTAACAAATTCAAAATCAAATACACTAAAGAGCTATTGTTATTCATTCAATATGCATTTATTTGGCACTTATTATAAGCCTGATGATTCAAAGACGAGTAAATTATTGCTCTTGCCCTCAAAGGGCTTAGAAAGAAATGAGAAGTACATAAATAACTATGATATAAAATAAAATAAAATTTGGAAGTTGAAGACCAGAGGTCATTTATTCAACAAGCATTTATTAAGTGCTTACTGAACAGGCACTATCATAAGGGAAGTATTATGGAATTTAGAGGAGGGAGAAATTATTTCCAGCTGGGGCATCCAGGAAGCCATCAGAGAGGAGCCTAGGGCCTTCCATGGGCCTTGAAGGACAGCCATTATTTCAGTGGCCAGAGAAGTAGGACTGAGAACATAGCTGGGGAACATTTGGCAAAGCATAGCCAACCCTATGAAATGTGGATATTTTTTCCTTTTGATTTGAAAAACAGGTGGCTACTTTACTCCAAATCTCATTAGCTCTGCCTATACCACTGGGAACTCTAATCATGTGAAAAAGCAAGGCAGGAGATGAGAAAATAAAATGAGGTGAGAAAAAATGCTGGACATTCAATGAAGTAGGCTTGAGAGTAGGCCTGCATCATCACCGCTGATCTGGGATATTCTAATCTGATTAATTATGGTGAGTAGTGCATTTCTGTGAAAATCTGAGAGCAGGGTAAAGGCATCTTTTTTACCTTGGGGCTCTTTAAAAAGTGCTTCATCATCATTTTGTCTGTCTAAAGGCCTGTGAACTGGTAAGCTGTGCATCCCTCAGGCTGAGCTTCTGAGCAACTAGCGGTTAGTGATGTGGTCACTGAACAGTGCTATGAAGGTCCTTGAGTTGCCGCAAATACCAGGTGGCCCTGAGGTGGTTTAACTGTCTCAGGGCTCCGGAGCTCTCAGTGGTCACAGTCACAAAAGAAAGTTGAGAACAGTATTGCCAACACCCAGCAGAAGAGGAAATTTTGATTTGAGAGCTGTGCAGTTGGTAGTGATAATAATGCAGCTGCGTGAAAGGTGCTCAGTATAGCCTTGCCCTTCTAGAGGAGGCCAGCAAAGGCACATTTTCACACCTGAGCCTTTCTCTGAACACCTTAAAACACAACCGTTGGACAAGAAGAGATGAGATGGCAGTATATTCTCTTGTGCTGGCTCTCAGAGTCACTGGCAGAGAGCACTTCATGTATTTCCTTTTTTTTTTTTTTTGATGTGGCATACAAAATAACGTCTAACTTCCCAAAGAACCTCAGGAAGTGTTGGCTTTGACTTTGGGATGAAATTTCTAACTACTTCTTCTCTACCATTCTACATTTCAATTCCTTTCTTATAATATTCATCATTTAGCAAGATAGCAAAGATGATAATAATAATTTATATTTCATATCACTTTATGTTTTGCAAGATGCTTTCTTCAAAACAACCCTTTGAGGTGGATATTGCAAATATTATTATCCTTACTGCATAAACGAGGGAATTGTGGTTCTGAGAAGTTAAAAAAAATCATCAAAATTCATGTAAGTACAAAGTGCCAGACCTGGGGTTTGAACAGAGGTGCTTGCTGACTCCAGAGTTATCACTCTTTCTACAATATTTCCCATATTTCTCTTTTTTAGCTGATAAACTAAAGAAGCATTTAGCACAGTTCCTGGCACCTAGTAGGCACTTTATAAATGCTAGCTGACAGATTGACTGAAGATGTAGTCAGATAGAACAGCTGGACCTGAATAAAAATATACAGGAAAACATCTCTTTAATGGGACTTCTTTCAAAAATTTTGTAACATTTTTGTCTATACATGTCTTTTGTACTTGTTTCACCAAAGTTCTTGAAGTGAATTTGGAAATTTGAATCCCTTATAATTACATGATTTTGTGAGGTCACTTGATCCAGCACCATTTTAAATTTTTATCTGGGGTGTCTAAAGGGAAGAATGACAACAAAATTTGAAGGCACTCATATTAATTTTCAGTATATCTTAAGGAGAGGAAGAATGTAAATGTTCAAGGGTAGCAGTTTCTATCAAAATAGCTGGCCAACATGACATCAGAAACTAATCACTCATATCTTCTTATCTCTACAAAGTAAGAGATGAGTACCCTAAGGTTTCCTCCCTGATATACTGCACACCTGTCATTCAAAGGCCCTTCTGTTGAATTTGATTCTATGCTATTAAGACCTCTTCGAGTTTTCAAATGTTTTGGTTCTAACCTGGTTTGAACCTGGTTCGAAATTGAGATAGTTGGAAGCCCCATAACATATGAATTTAGAAATGCTGAGTTCCAGTTCCATTTTTGACAATGGGCAAGTGTTTTTCTAAGCTTCAGTTTCCTCATCAGCAAAATGAAGGCAATAATATGCTGCTTCCTACACAGAATTATTTTCTTACGAGTCCCTTTCACAAATACTTCACTTCATTTAAAATCCCCACTATAGGATTCTTTGTTCTAAAGCAAAATCTGTGCCTTGCCCAAGTGGTTCCCATGTCTGGAATGGACTCTCTCCTCATCTATGGCTCATAGAATCATTCTCCTTTACTCATTCTGTGATATACAAAATATACTTATTATTTCTCATACATGACATTCCATCACCCATGTCTATGATATATCTACTTCCTGGAATTCCTTATTTCTTTAATATGCAGCTCAGACACCAGATAAAGACTAGAAAGGAGAGATTTCCAGAAATAGAAACAACAAAATCACAGGCCATCATCCCTCTCTCAACCAAAAATTAATTACATACTATTTGTAGCAAGCGCAATCCCTTACCAACATATAAATTCCCCAACATATATCCTTGCTGCATTTTTCTATCTTTCTGATGATATATAAAAAGAATCCCAGAAACTGAGCATACTGTAGCTTGTTAGAATGTGTATTGAACTCACTGTATTCCCAATTCTTAGGTGAGTATTGGCATTGATGAAGAGAAGTCACTTCCAGAAACCACCTCTACCTTTTCATAAAAATATCCCTTTTGCATGTGCTATGGACTTTGACAAGCCGAAACTTGAGAACAGGTCAGAAGAACTAAAGGCCCTACCACAAAGGAAGACTGGTAGAAAGAAGTAGGAATGCTTAGCATATAGAAGAGTAGATTTAAGATTTTTAAATACCTGAAGATAGCTAGCATATTGAAGAGGAGGACTACCTCCTCTTAGTTCTGCTTAGTTTCAGATGGGAGAGCTAGGAAGTAGATACATAGACACTGAAGGGAAGAAAACTTAGGTTTAAAGTAGAAAAACAAAAAAGCTTACAATCTGAGCTGTCCCACGGTGAAATGACTTGCCTTGAGAGTAAGTAGATTAGCTATCATTGAAGATGTTTGAGTGTAGGCAATGACCTCTTAATAGAGATGTAACCAGTGGACTACAAATTCCTAGAGGGCATAGCCCTTATCTGACTAAACTTTGTATCTCCAACCAACCCTAGCACGGTGTGGCACTCTACACATAGTAGGTGCTTATCACATGTTGTTGTTGTTGTTGTTGTTGTATTGTGTTTGTAGTGTTAGAAGAGATTCCTGTTCAAGGAGGCAGCTAGGTGACACAATGGATAGAGCACGGGACTTGGACTCCAGAACACCTGACTTTAAATCTGGTCTCAGACACTCAGCTGTGTGACCCTGGATAAATCACTTAACCACTATTTGCTGTGTTTTCCTCATTTGTAAACTGGGGATAATAATAAAACCTACCTCCCAAAGTTTTTGTGAGAATCAAATGAGATAATATTTTTAAAATACTTTACAAACTTAGCCATATTATTAGCTATAGATGAACCCTGAGATCCCTTCTGAAATTCTATGATTCTTTGCCTTGCTATTAGCTGAGTTCATGAGGTATTAAAAGTACTTAAATTATAACATCTTTTGAGACTAAGTAAAATATTTATAACTAAATGCAAAATCTGGCTTTTCCTGTTTAATATGATT
This sequence comes from Phascolarctos cinereus, assembly GCF_003287225.1. Taxonomy (NCBI): domain Eukaryota; kingdom Metazoa; phylum Chordata; class Mammalia; order Diprotodontia; family Phascolarctidae; genus Phascolarctos; species Phascolarctos cinereus. The sequence continues at coordinate 364,197,501 of NW_027555625.1, read as the reverse complement.
ATATGCTCAAATATATTCTCTCTTTTCTCTCTCCTCTCATCTAGAGGTCTGTTTTTGCCATACATATGTATATTTCTCTATCCATCTATGTTAAACTCTACATCCCTAATTCATCTATCATCTGTCTATTATATTTGTCATATCTATTCTGCATATCTATCTCTATCTATCTGTCTGTCTATGTACTGTGAAATAAAACTTAAAACTGATGTAGATGAACTAATGGGAAGTGTTTTAAATATAACTTTTCATTCAGCAGTATGGCATGGGGACTCCTAAAGCTAATATGAGCTTCAGGAGCATTAATAATACCCATACAGCAGTTAGAATGAAGGAGGTACTAGTTTCCATTATCTTTTGCCCTCCTTGGTCCATTTCTGGGTACCACATTTTGGAAGGACATTGACAAGTTTGGAATGTGTCCAGAGGAGAGTAAAGAAAATGAGGGGCTGGGGACAGTTAGGTGGTGCAGTGGATAGGGCTCTGGTCTCAGAGTCAGGAGGACCTGAGTTCAGATCTGGCCTCAGACACACACTTACTAGCTGTGTGACCCTGGGCAAGTTACTTAACCCCGATTGCCTCACCAAAAAGCAAAAAAAAAGAAAAAGATGAGGGGGCTACATATACATTATTATGAAGATTTATTGATAGAACTTGAGGAAAGATTTAGCTGGAACATGGTATTGTTATTGTCGAACTCTTTGTGAGGCCATTTGGGGTTGTCTTGGCAGTGATCCTGGAGTGGTTTGCCATTTCCTTCTCTAGCTCATTTTATGAATGAGAAAACTGAGGCAAACAGGCTTAAGTGACTTGACCAGGGTTATGTTACTAATAAGTGTTATGTTACTAATAAGTGTTTGACACCAGATTTGGACTCACAAAGATGAGTCTTCCAGATTCCAGGCTGTATCCACTGTGCCACCTATGGGAACATGGTAATTGTCTTTGAATATTTAAAGGCCTGTCATGTAGAAGAGTGACTAGTTTAACCTCAATGGCAGAACTTGAGGAAATGGATAAAAGTTCTGAGAAGGTAAATTTCAACTTAATATTAGGGAAAAAAAATCTTTCCAGCAATTACAGTTATCTCAAAGTACACTGGTCTTATTCAGGAAATAGGGGATTTCCCATCACTTAAAATCTTCATGAAGAAACTAGATGATCACTCGTTGGTGATGCTATAGAGGGGACCCATGATTTGAATGTATACGGGAAAGGATGGAATAGAATCTCACTAGAAGATCTCAAGTCCCCTTTATTCTAGGATTTGAGGATTCTTGATGTGTGCTCAAATTTTAAGAAATGACAAATTACTTTATTAGAGTAGAAATTTAATTCAGGTTCTTCATCAAATTGGAACATTAGGAAACCTCACTAGAGAACAGGTCCCTCTGGTATATTTCAACTTCTAGGGTCAGCTGGATTACTTTGTGTCTAAATACCTGCCACCCCAGACTTTGTGGGCAGCTGTAGAATGCCCTCGATAGCAGCAATTTCCACTTGAGTCTATCAAGAGGGATGAAAAGCACTAGTGATCCATTGTCATGATTCCCTTGAGACTCAGGATAATCCTGTTCACCAATTACTTGAAATTGAAGTGAGGTAATTTGACACATCTCTTGGGTGCCTGACCACAAACTACCTCTTAAGTAAACCAAGATTTGGGTAGTTTCCTTCCCCCAACATTTGATAGGGCTTCATTATCGTGGCCATGGAAAGAAAAGAAAACCAAGAGGTTATTCAGGTCCTGGGTTTGGGTTTTGTCATTAATATCACTATTAGTTGACCTTGCCTCCCCAGTGGATTCAAAGTAAGGGACCTAAGAGGGCAATTTGGGTAAGAGGACCACAGATTCCCAGGAAATCTTACCAGATGTAACTAAAGTTCATCCAGAAGGGACAGTAAATTTGGCACTAAATACAAAAGAATAGGCTTTTTCTTTTAAGCTGAGGTATAGGAGAAAATTTAAGCTCCAGTTCCATATCTTCTGATGACCTCCTATTATTCTTATGATACCATACAGATGGCTCTTTAAAGAGAAGTTAATATAGAAAAGAATAAATTTATTTCTTCAAAGGTTGCAAGATATCAGAAGAAGGGTAATACCAAATACAGGACGGAGTTAGCTTGAGGCCTGATGCCACCATAGCAGCAAACATTCATCAGGTATCTACTGTGTTCGAGTACTGGGTAGGTGGGTGAGATGATTCAGCAAGATTTAAGATTAGGCCCCTTCCTTCAAGGAATCTGCAATCCAACTGGTTAGATAGGACAAAAAGCTGCAGGGGTTGCTAATTGACTTAGGATAAAATATAAATGCCTCTGGTATTTAAAGCTCTTTGCAATCTGGTCTCAACCTACCTTTCCAGGCATATTGCGTGTTCCTGTCCTTCATGAACACTAAGTTCCAGATAAGCTTTCCAATACACAGTATTCCATCTCTTTGCACAAGCTGTTCCTCATACGTACAACATACCCTCACCATTCCTAATCATAGAAGCCTTAGATTCCTCTAAGGTTCAGCTCAATGAGGTCTTCTTCAGGAAGCCTGTACTAATCTTCGCTGTCATCCCTCAGAAATTACTTTGCATTTACCCTCCATGTATTTTGCATTTATTTGTCTGTGTGCATGTTACTGTTGTTTTCCCCAGTAAAATAGGAACTTCTTAAAATCAAGGATTGCTTTGATCTTCTCATTCTATCATCAGAGCCCAGAAATACCCACCTATGAATATGCATTGAATGAATGAGCACTTCCCAAACTTAGAATTGCAGGTAACAGTACTTCTGCATCTCTGAACATGTTTCATCTCCTTAGTATAGTGCAAGCAACTTAATGGCAAAGATGGTTTCATTTTTGGCTTTGTATTCTTATCACTTTGAACAGTGCCTGTCACATAAGAGGTGATGTTTGATGATTAGATCTCTCATACACACACACACACGTGTATATGTGTGCATATGTATATATAGACACACATGTACCCGTATATGTATGTGTGTGTATGCATGGGTGTTCTATAATGTTATGGAAAGAATCCTGGATTCGAGCTGGAAGACTTATGTCCAAAGCCTGGCTCTGTCCCTTTTTCCACATTTGACAATTTAGTTCCTTACTGGAAAAAAGTAGGTAATATCAGGTGATCTTATGGTCTTTTTCAATTCTAAATCTATGACCCTATAATATGTATCAGGAAAGTGGTATAAGTCAGTAACTGATGTAGGAAAAGCATAAAGCACCTAAACTTTGAGTCAGTTTCTTCATCTATAAAATGGGGACAAGGACCACTTGTACTATTTACCTAAAAGGGTTGTTTCGAGGTAATGGTTTTGGAAACCTCACAGCATTATTTTGCTTAAAATCGGCAAATATTTCCTAAGCACCTAAACCAAGCATGGCACAAAAAAAGTGGAAATGGTCTCTTGCCATCAAAGAGTTGTCATGCATAAATATAAATAAACTCAAGACAATTTGAGAAGGGAGAGGAGCCTTTTGTGTTGGCATTTGAAGAGATCAGGAAAGCCTTTCATTAGGAGAGAATCAAGAAAAGGGATGAGAATTCATATTGTGCCTGCTATATACCAGGCGCTGTGATAGTGATCCTCAGAATTCAATCCTCACAAGTACCCTGTGAGATAGGCACTATCATCCCCATGTTACAGTTAAGGAAACTGAGGTTAAATGACTTGCCCATGGTCACACAGTTAATAAGTTGTCTGAGGCCAGAGTTGAACTCAGGGCTTCCTGATTCTGAGCTCAGCCCTCTATCTAGCTGCAGGAGGTGTTACCTGAGACCTGAAGAAAGAAGGATTTTAAAAGGCAAGCGGTGAGGAGGAAGTGCATTCTAGACTGTGTAAGGGGCAGATAGAATCTTGAGTTTGGTGAACAGTGCACTGGTGAGTTTAGATGGAATATGTTGTGTGAAATAATATAATAATGTGAAATAATAGACTATCTTAAATGTCTTGAGGTAGATTGTGGAGGGCTTTAAATGACAGATTATGGAGTTGGCTATAATGGCATTATAATCTTCCATTATATTCATATACCCACCACAGAGGTCGAACCCTCACCCTCTTGTCATCTCCTTTTTCTTGGACTGCTTGAGTGTTCACACAGCCTGGATAAGATGGGACTCGACAACTCATGGAAGACAACCAGACATTATCTTCTGCCCTGCCATTGTCCCTTAGGGACCTTAAGCTTTACTGTCTGTCTTGCCCTAAGATATATTTGTAGGACTTCTCTAGCCTCTAGACACTACTCCATGTACTTGGAGTCAAGATTTGAGTTCCCTCACATCAGATATTTATTAGCTGTGTGGCCCTGGATAAGTAACAACCTCTCTGAATTTCAATTTCTTCATTTTTAAACAGAAGTAATAATAGAAACTACCTCCCAGGACTGGTATGATGAGCAAAAAAGATAAAGATCTAAAGGATTTTGTAAAACCCTGGAGTCTATGGATCCTAATTATTATTATAATCATACACTAATCAACTGTGTATACTCAGCAACTCACAGGATATTGAGTGAAAAAATGAGGAATGTCAATAGTTACCTAGCAGGCAGCTTAAGAACGTGGGCTGAAGTTTTGGTAATAGACGATTCACATATGTCAATGAAGTCAATGCCTTAGAAATGTTTACCAATAGCTAACCCTATAATCTTTGAATTGTTGCTAGAAAATTTTAGATTAAGTTATATCCCTTAATATAGGTCTGATATATAGATTTGATATAGTTATTTTTGTTCAGTCTTTTCAGTTGTGTCTGATTCTTTGCCACCCCATTTGGAGTTTTCTTGGCAAAGATGCTGGAATGGCTTGCCATTTCTTTCTTCAACTCATTTTACAGATGAGGAAACTGAGGCAAAAAGGGTTAAGTGACTTGCCTGGTATGACACAGCTATTATCTGAGACCAAATTTGAAGTCAGGGCAATGAATCTTCCTGACACCAGTCCCAACATTCACCACCATCTACTCACCACCAGGTTTGACATAGATGTAGGGTCAAAGAATTTCAGAGTTGTAAGAGATTGTAGAAGTCCTCAATTTCCCAAGGTATAGGGACTTGATGCATAAAAATCACAAGAATTCTCTGTGATGGTAGTCATCCAAACTTGATTATGGTATGGGAGGAGAATTGGATTAGGAATCAGACCTACGTTTTACTGTTCCACCATTACTCCCCCATGACTTGGGAAAGCTATTTTAATTCTGTGGACTTCATATATAAAATGAAGCGTTGGACTAGAAATTGTCTAAGGCTCTTTCTATTTATAAATCTTAGGATTCTATGATTCTTTCATTCAAAGCAATTCAAATATTATAGGGCTAAATATTGGTAAATATTTCTGAGTTGTTGACAGTCCCCTCACTCTTCTCTACACAAGCAATGTGATTGTCCTCCCAAACTGGGATGCCTTGAGCTGAATACAAACTCCAGATGGCCAGGACAATGGGCCTGTCACCTCCCTGAACACTATACTTTTCTTAATATGACCTAAGACACTGGGTAAAACTAGCATGAGTGATAAAGACCTTCAGACTGGGCAAAAAGATGCAAAGTTAACTCTTTGGATAGAATTTAAAAATCACTCATTAAAATTGCAAAAGATGTAAAGGTATACTTGCGTTTTAGGTTTTCTTTAGAAACCTAGACCAGCCCCACCCTTTACAATTCATACATTAGTTCTGGATAGCCTTTATTATTTTTTAATCATGTGATCTTCTCAGAAGCCTGGCTTTCTTTTAAAAAAAATCTTTAGTGCCAAATAACTAGCACAATTTCTTTTCACTGAAATATGATTACCCTTTTAACCACATTCTGCATTTTTCTTTTCTTTTTCCTGTTATAACCACGTTGTCCAATTTTTGAGCTGAGAAACTATAGAAGTCCATTTGACTTCACTAAGGCAGAACTAAAAGAATTTTTGAACTAAGATTAAATTGATATATCGAGAGCTTCTGTCATTGTAATATGACATTAGGAGAATAGTCAAACACCAGCTTTGACTGTAAGTGTCCTAAGAAAGTAGTAGTCTGCTGTGGAGTGCTTTTTGATGTATCAAAGAAATGGTACTATCTTTCAAACGACATTCATATTCTAACCTCCTATCATCAATGTAAAGTAATAACAGAGTTAAAGGATGGTCTTTTTTATGGTCTTCAGAAATCAACGCTATGAGGGATTGCTGAGGCATGCATTAGCTCCTTGCCTTTAAATGAACCACTTTCTTGGCTCTGCAATCTGCTAATGACATTAATTATATTTTGTCCATTTTCCATTCTTTCATTTCAGTCTCACTCTCTCTGCCTCCCACTGCTACTGCTGCCCCCTTGCTCTATCAAATGACTAGATCTAAGATATTTGGGTGGGATGTGCTGGGAAAATAGTCCTTTAGACCCACTGTGGTGTGGCCAGGGAGGTTTGTGGGAGTGGCATGAGGTGGTGAAATAGGAAGAGCACTGGACTTGGCATCTGGAGCCCGGGCTTTTCTGTTGATCTGCTGTGTGACTAAGGAGAAGTCATTTTCCCTTTCTGGGCCTCAGTTTCCTCATCTATAAAAAGGAGAGGTTTGAAATTCTATGGTTCTGTGAATAAAGGGAATGAAAGGAACAATGAAATATCTTTTACCAAGAACTAAACTATCTAGGGAAGAGGTTCATCCCCATAAATTGACAATATCAGACCATATCAGACCAAAATCACATAATGATTTTTTTTCCGCTTCAGAACTGGGGTGCAGGGGAGCTCATTCGTGCAGTGTCAAGGCAGCATCTGGGGCTAAAGATGTATGAGGGAAGACAATACCAGTGGGGAGAGTGAGCAGAAGGACAGTCTCTCTTCCTATGTCCCTCCCTCCCCTCTTGCCTTATCCCTCCAATCTTCCTGCCAACATCCTTCACCGCTTTCCTCCTCCTGGATGGCCAGATTGGAAGAAAGTGGGAAAGGATGGAGTCAGTTCTTTCAAAGACAACTGCAGGGGGACTCTTTCTGGCTCAGTGGCCAATCTTCTCTGGCAACCATCCCTTTACACACATCCTGCCTTCTGTATGACCCCAAAGTACAGCCAGAACACTTTTCTTCAGAAGTGACTTGGGATGTAGGTCCATGTCTACGTGTGTTCCATGGGATCACTCCCAAAGGCCTCAGTTCAACAGATCAGGACCCTGTGCTGTGACTTCTGTTATACATAAAATGGCGGGGGGGGGGGGTGGAGTTGGACTAGATGAGCTGCAAGTATAGAGTCCTATACACTGTGCACAGGGATAGAAAATGCAGTAGATGGCAGAAAGACTCTGGAGCCTACATTCTACCTAGTATACAAAATTAGTTTATGCAAATAAATTAGTAAACAATTAAACATGTGACTGACAATAAAAATAGTAGAAATTCAGAGAAGTTTGGCACCAGAGTAGTCATATAGTTTCTTGGCGGAGGTGAGGCTTTAGTTATATCTGAACAGTTAGATATAATACAGGGTGGATAGGGGGTGTGTGTGTGTGTGTATGTGTGTGTGTGTGTGTGTGTGTGTGTGTGTTAAATTGGTTAGGATCATAGGATCATGGATATATAGAGGGAAGGGACCTCAGACATCATCTAGTCCAGGGTGGGTAACCTGCAGCCTCGGGGCCACATGTTACCTCCAGGTCCTTGAATGCAGCCTTTTGATTGAGGCCAAGTTTTGCAGAACAAGTCCTTTTATTAAGGGGATTTGTTCTGTGAAGTTTGGATTCAGTCAAAGGGCTGCACTTAAGGACCTAGAGGGCCACACGTGGCCTTAAGGCCACAGGTTTCCACCCCTTCTAGTCCAATACTCTCATTTTACACATGAAGAAACTGAGGTCCAAGGGGGTTCAGTTGTTTGGCCAAGGTCACAGAAAGAAGCCCTTAGGGATATGTGGGCATGGGGAGGCAGAGAGAGAGAGAGAGAGAGAGAGAAGAGAGAGAGAGAGAGAGAGAGAGAGAGAGAGAGATGACAAATATCTTAAAATTTGGGGGTAAATCTAATTGTCTGTTTCGATTATGATTATCACAATATACAGAATCTGCATTATTTCCTTGTAACCAAAAGCTAGTTCAATCCAAACCTCAGAAAATTAAGACTATTCCAGAAGCCTTGGTTAGCATGCACGAAAAGCCCCAGGTGCAAATTATTTCTAAGACTGTTTCTTCACAACAGGAACTAAAGAGAAAAGTTGCTCAGTATTTAGGTTGGTTATTCGATCAGTCTAGACATCAACCAAGATAAATCAGGGACCAAATGATGTTTGGTTTTACTTGGTTTAATTTTTTGCATACTGTGGTATAGTAGAAAGTGCACTGGCTTTGAGTTAGAAGACCTTAGTTTGTGTTCTAGCTTCTGACCTTGATTAACTGCCTGACCCTGGAAATCCATTTTGCCTCTTTGACCCTCAAAGTGTTTTTCCGGTTTTTGGTTCAATCTGTAAAATGGGGATAATCATTCTTAGCCTATTTGCCTTTACCAAAATCTCCGAAGAATGTACTTGCTTCTGTAAGGTTGAAGAACTAGAGAAATGTGAATTGTTATAATTATTATTATGTATCTCAAACTAACCAGATAGTCACATTTGTGCCATTGCTTTGGGCTTTGACATATGCATATATAATTAGACGGTGATATAGCCTTTGACTCACCCTCTGTGGATATGTGTGGGAGGTTGTGTAGGCAGTCTAGTGGGGAAGGGGCTGTTCCTTTGAGGTGGAAAGCCTTGATCAGAGATGAAAAGTATAGGAGGAAGTAGTTGATTTGTATAGATAGCTTCGGGACCTGCATTTTGTGTTGATAGGGATATAGTTGCCTATAATCTGAAGACCTCTTCTCATCACCCAAATGCCATCCCTATTGATAACTAAAGAAACCATTGCAGTAGATTTCCTTCTTTTGGGATTAAGCAAAGCACTCTACCTGTGGACTTCTTTTTTAACATACAAATCCTTCCAGAAGGGGTAGTATGCTCACTGTAAAAATGAAAAAATTGTAGATTCAGAAAGTTCCTAACAATTCAGATCCTGGGTCCCTGAGATGAAAGGAGCTTTAGAACTAGTCCAAACCTGTTATTTTTAAATGATGAAATTGAAACACAGAAGCAATAGATGATTTACTCAAGGTCATATAGCTAACTAGTGGACAATGTCTTTGGTAGCTACTGTCTGACTGGAGGTGGTAACGGCATCTTATCAGTCAGTCCCAGACTCTGAATGTAGAAAGCGCTTCCAAAAGCTGGCAAAGTGAACTAAAGGTAAAGATTCCAGAGACAATTTTTGCTGACTTCACCCTTTACTAATGATCAGATCTTGGTTTGTCTTGTCTTACTGGATGGAAGAGTTCATTCACAATTGATGGTAATAATTCACATGTCTAAAAGTATTTTCCTTACAAACAACCTTCCATTGCAAGTATTCTTATTGTCATTTTACCAGAGAAGAAACTTTTGTTAAAATATATTTAATTATACCCGTTTTCTTACCATAGCTATCTGCCAATTCCTCTTCTCTTAGAAAAGAGAAAAACATTCCTTTTAAACTGAGCAACAGTCGGCCAATGAAAAATTTGCACGATAATTTTATTATATATTTAAAACGAATAGCAAGTTGTACATAATATATCTGCAGTTTTATGTGCTATCTTTTTTTTTTATTATGTTATGGAAATGCTTGTTTGATTCCATGAATTAAAAATTAAATAAATGTGAAAAAATGCATTGGTTACTGTTTCTTATTCTAAATGTAGTAAGCAACAATAGGAATAAATATTCAAATAAATAATTTATTGTTGTGACAAAGAAATATAACATTTACTAAATGCCTACCATGTGCCAGGCACTGCATCCAATAACATCTGGAAAATTGCATAGCCGAAGTAGCACTACTGCTCTATAAAGAGTGGGGAAATATGTTTCATCATTGGTCCTCTGGAACCATGATTGCATTTACTCTGATTTCTGATATTTTTAAATGTCATTTTCAATTGTATTATTTAGTTATTGAATACACTGCTTCTGTGTTTTTTATTGTGCATCATTTCACACACATCTTCAAATGTTTTGCTGAATTCTTAATATTGGGCATTTCTTATACCAAACAATTTGGTTATTTGAATCTGAACCCACGTCTTCTGTCTCCACATTCAGTACTCTTTTCTTTCTTTTGTATCCCACTGCAACTCATGTTTTAGGTTGTTCAGACAAAATGAATGATCCCGGGTCAAAGACACAGTGAGCATTCCATAACCCTCCCACTGTCTCAGCATCCAGTTACATAAAAGTCTCAATCTTCTACTTTGATTATCTTTTCTCCTAAACTCCAGCAGCCCCCCATAAACCTGACCTCCTTCCTAATTTCCCTATTTCTTTCCAGGATACTGCCATCTTTCCAATGACCCAGCTTCAAAATCCTTCACTCCTTGACTCTTCATTCTCTCTCAGGCCCCAGGTTCAATCAGTTCCAAGTCTACCTCCACAGTATCCAGAATTTGTTTGCTTTGTTCCACTCTATTTCAGACCCCTATAACCTTTCTAATTGACTATTGAAATTACCTCCTAATGGATCTCCCTAATTCCACTCTCTCTCATCATCAAAACACTCTCCACATGGTTTCCACCATCACCTTCCCACTATACATCATACCACATCATTTACTTGCTCAAGAAGTTTCAGTGAATCGATCCCTATTACATCTAGGATAAAATGCAAATTGTTCTGTCTGGTAGCTGAAGACCCTCATCACTTAGCTCCTGCCTACCTTTCCCAAACGCATTTTGCCCTACTTTCTTCTTATTAGGTATGCTGATGTCACCTATAACAGGGTCCCTTTCCTAATCCCCTTAGTTGTTAATGCTTCTGCCTCCTCCTCCTCAAATTAGTTTCTATTCATTTATTTGGGTAGCTTTGGTGCATTCCTGTAGTAGAACCTTAGTTTCTTGAGGGCAGGGAATATGTAATCTGATACCTTATTTCTGGAATGGCAATCCTTCATTTTCATTTTTGTGTCCTCAGTGCCTACCACAGTGTTTTGCAAGTACTAGGTGCCTAATCAGTATGTGTTGAATTGAATTGATAAGACAAAACAGGTGTATGAGGAATTTGCAAACATATTTTAAACAAACAAACAATTGGTAGGAGGAGGCCAGTGGTTAAGATCTGTGTCTGGGAATCTGAGGCCCTTTTTCATTACTCCTAAAATTAGTGATTTCCTGTTGCATAGCCATGCTCTGTTACCTGACATACTCATCTGATATCTGAAATGGGGGGCAGGAAGCCATTGGAGTGAGTTAGGGCCTTGTCTTCCACAAATATTAATGGACATTTTGCATCCGTGTTAATGAGAATACATAATAAATGCCTCCTCTTTTCCTATTCATCTGCCTTCTCTGTTATTCCCTGCTGAGCTAGGTTCTGGGAACAATTGAGGAAAAGGAAAATGTTATCAGATGAAAGTAAAAGTTGGATTTCCTAGAAAGGGCTTTTTGGCACATCCCCAAGCTCACTCTATTTTTAAAGGTATGAAGATTTATTATGGTTCAACAAGACATTAATGTCATCGAGAAAAACACCCTACAACACCAGCCTCTACGTCTGATACTGTGTATGCCCTAATACTGGACCACTTAATATCCTAGCTCTAATTTAGCTGCAGCTATTTATAAGGACAATTCATTTGTCTTTTGAGAGCTTAGTAATGTGTATTAGGGGTCATGTGATTTGAGAATAAGCTTGAACTTCTGAACTGGTCAAGAGAGGGAGAGTGGGATGGTCAAAAGAAATCTATATAGTCAGGAAATCTCATCTTATGTTTGACCTACACTCCAGTTAATAAAAAATAATACTACCTCATTTTAATAGATCTTGAAGATTAAAAAATTAAAAAAAAACTGTCCTCTGACTGTGAGGCCTTGGGCAAGTCACTCAAACTCTCAATTCCGTAGTCAACTGTTTAGGAACATGTGACCAAGCAAGAATTAATGGCAGCTAAGGAATGCTGGACTTGGAGGTAAGGATAGCCGAGCTCCAATTATTCCTAGCTGTGTTACCCTGGACAAGTTACTTAAGCTCTGTCTGACCAGAGTTCCTCATCTATTAAATGGAGATAATAACATCTCCCCCCACCCCCCACCTTGGGCTATTGTGAGGATCAGGTGAAGTGATATTTATGAAGCACTTAGCACAGTGCCTGGCACATAGTAGGTGCTGTATAAATGCATATTCCCTCTCCCTTTCCTTCTTTTACTTGCAGTAATATGGTAGGATGGATCTGTATCCCGAAAAGCTGGTTGCAAATCCTGGTTCTGGTATTTACTGTGGGACTTTGGGCAAGTCACATTATTTCTCAAGGCCTTAGTTTGTTTCTCTATAAAATGGGGCATATGGATGACCTGACCTCTCAGGTTCTTTACATCTCCCAATCGATGATTTGAGGTTGATGGTGGGTGTGCATGCACGTGTTTATGTGTATGTGTGTGTGTATGTGTACGCGTGTATGTGTATGTACGCATGTGTGTGTATGTACGCATGTGTTCTTGGCTCCACTACACACAGGAAGAGATCACACATTTGTTCGTGTACTGGTTGTCAACCCATACACTACTTGATTGTGTGGGTCACCTCGTAGAATTTCTATGTATTTTCTAAAGAACACCACATTGCTTCACAATTTTCCATTTCCTTTCCTACGTTGCAGGGTTGGCCTTCCATGCTCTCCTTCTTGCAGCTGAGCAGTGATGCATTTATTTTCCAGAGCTGCAGAATTACACATTTGGCAAGCATTAGGGCCCCTTCCAACCAGATTTTATTGAAGCTGGAACCTCCCTTCCCATCTAGAGTTTCATTCCATGTATACATACAATCAAAGCTGGGAAAAGCAAATCTCACTGCATCTGAGGGCTGCCCGATGTCACAAACTATTTCTCAAATGTTTGCAGTTCAATAAGACCCTGAATGCATTATGCCAAGGCCCATGCCCCCTCATTTAAAAATCCATGTGGATTCTGATGGCAATTTAACCCACATGTTCCTGATTTATTTACAATTAAATCATCAAAATATTATTTTAAGAGCTGTTTGATGTCTAGGAAACCTTTTGAGGTCTTTTTAACATGATTTTAAACGGCTCTCTCCTTGAAAGCTGGAAGTTGTGATTTGCTGGCTATGAATACTCAGTGGAAAATATTCATTTTGTCCTGAAAACATGAAGGCATCTGACAAGACTCAAAATGGTCAATTTAGTTGTCCTCAGTCCCAAAAAGCCCAATAGAGCACGCCAGATTTCCCAAGTTTGTGTTGCTCTGAGAACCCCTAGATATCTGTAATGTGTATCACTAGAATTCAATTCAATTCAGTTGAATAGACATTTGCTAAATGACAACTGTCTATAGAACACTTGGGGAGGGGATTCACAGCTTTAATCGAGCCTATTGATTGGTATAAGGATAAGCAGAAATAATGGGGTCATAAATTTGGCACTGAAAGGAGCCTTGGAGTTCATCTAGTTCAGTTCCCTGATTTTACATGTAACCTGTTCCATGTAAAGTACAGAAGAAATTCTCTGCCTCCTAGCTGACCACCTGTGCATGACACAGTGTTACGGAGTCATGGCACTTTGAGATTACAGAGCATTGTCAACTGAGCCAAGAGATCCATCATCTCTAGAACTATTGAAAAAGGAGGAACTCCACCTTTCTTCTCTTCTTCAACACTACAGGTGAAATCAACTAACTCTGAGACTTATAGGGAGGAATGGGAAAGGGCTGACCCTTCTCAATGATGTCTTTCACGTGGAAGCTACTTTAGCCTTGGACAATGGCTGTTTTCCCCACTTTGTGTTTCCTTTTCTGAGTGGGTGAAAGGGCATCAGACTCAAATTGGACTGTCTGAGGAGTTACCTTGTAAATCTGAGAGGTTGGGACAGCTTAAGTCTTTTGCCTGGAGCTGACAAGTAGCAAGAGGAAGGAGTCCCCTGAAACTGCTCCAGCGCCCTTGGAGCAGAGGACAACCAAGTAGAGGATGAGCCCAAGTCCTTGGTCACTTGCCAGAATACCTACATACAAACATACATATATGTATGTGTATTCATATATATATATATATATATATATATATATATATATATATATGTATGTGTATTCATATATATATATGTATGTGTATTCATATATATATGTACATATATATATAGAGAGAGAGAGAAAGAATATATATATATATAGAGAGAGAGTATATATATATATATATATATATATATATATATATATATATATATATATATATATATATATGTAATATATTGAGAGAAACGGTGAAGAGACAAAGTGAAATGTACAATGCTTAATCAACAATCCCATAAAATATGTCATGGTTAGGTGGTATTTAAGTATCAATCACAAGGCAGATTATAATGTCACTTGCCCATATGCTGTCACTTGTTTAAGTCTTACCATCAGTTCATACACATAAGAGTCTTTTGTATGTAGGAAATAAATACCTGCCCCATATCTGATTTTTACCGTTTTTCTACTCCTCCATTTTTAGATCTACTAGATGTGATCCAATGCTTAAACTATATTATTCTTCCCCTTCTACATCCCCGGGGCTTGGAGGTGGGAGTTGTAACCAGCCGAAGAGGGAGAGTAGCTGGGTGGTGCAGTGGACAGAGTACCAGGCCTGGAGTGAGGAAGACTCATCTTCTGGATTTCAAATCTGGCCTCAGACATTTACTAGCTAGCTCTGTGACCCTGGCAAGTCACTTAACCCTATTTGCCTCAGTTTCATTATCTGTAAAATGAGCTGGAGAAGGAAATAACAAATTACTTCAGTGTCTTTGCCAAGAAAACCCCAAATGGGGTCACAAGGAGTCAGATGTGACTGAAAAATGATTCAACAACAAGGCATAAGAAATAGTTTTACCTCTCTTTTAGGTTTTCCAGGTCTGAACCTGATTTAGATCACGTGTATAAATCCTAAGTAAAAGAGCCTCTTAGGTAGAGGGTGCAATGTCCCGGCCCTCTGGAATTCAGGAATGTTTCTTATGGTTAGAAACAAATAAGGAAACTAAGGACCAAAAAGGTGAAGTGAATTGATCGAATTCACACAAATAGTAGTAAATAGTAGAAACAGAATCTGAATCCAGCCCTCTGATTTCAAATTGATCCTAGATTAGCCTTTATTAAGTAATCTGCCAGGTGTTGTGCTAGGCCAGGGGTGGGGAACTTTCAGACTTGAGGTCACATGCAGTCCTCAGTGTCCTTAAGTGCAGCCCTTTGACCCATTGAGATGCTTGAATGAAATAAAAGTATGATCAGGGGTTAGAGATGCAGGGTTGAGGAGAATTTCCACATACTCATCCACAAATTAAGATGTCCCAGTGTTATCATAATAGCAATATACAATAATGACTGTGAAATATATTAAAGAACTGTGGACAGAAAGATAAATAAAAATGTTGTTATGGTGTCCAAGATAATTTAAGTTAATAGAAAGAGAGTAAGATTCAGAGTCAGAAGACTATTATTCTAATACTGTCTCTGCCTCTAACTAGCTCTAATGACCTTAGATAAGTCACTTCCCTGCTCTGGACCTCAGAATCTCCTTTTGTAAAATGGAGAGGATGATGGCTGCCCTATCTATGTCATAAGACAGTGGGAAGGGTCAAGTCATAGGAGGGATGCTTTTGTAAAACCACAAAGCTTTGCACAAATGTGAGATTTGTGATAATTAATCATATTATAAAAGTCTTCCTCCTGGGTTTTAAAAGTGTGGGCTAGAAGGAAACAGATCTCCTAACCAAAAAATTTTATGGCAAGTGAAAAAAAAAGCATTTTAAAAATGGGACTTTATAGATGGAAGAGTCCTTAGAGATTATTTAAGACAACCTCCTTATTTTTCACAGGCAGACACAGAAGCCTAGAGAGGACAAGTGTCTTTCCCAGGGTTACCCAGGTAGCAAGCCCCAGAGTCAGGATCTGAGCCCGGCTCTTCTCGTCCTACTATATGCATTCTTCTTGCCAGTATACCGAGGACAGAAATGATCTCCTTTGCATCTGCCTGCTTAGGCCACTTTAATTAATCACACCGTCTCATTTGTCTGCTCTTTTGCTGTTTCAAATACTCACAATTTCCTATCTGTTTTGGTTATCAGCTACAACCCATACCCTGTCTTCTCCCTATGGTGTCTTTCTAATTCACTGCCAAATATTGATCCCTGGGCCAGTCCTGGAGACCTCTGTCTGCACTGTCCAGTTGGCTAGGGACCGAAAACAAATCTCTTCTCTTGCAGATTTAAATGCTCCCATATGAAGCTATGCCTACAAGCTCAACCCTGCTGTTTTTCAACTAATCATCTGCAAAATTGAAGGAGGGGTAGAAGAGGGAGGGGGGGAATCAGCAGAAGAAGACTTATGGTAGGTGGGCCACAGCAGGGCAATTAAGATGATGCTGTGGAGGTAGACATCTGCTCCCAGACAGATACAGTTCCACTGATGCTATCTATAGTTACAATCCTTCCGAGAGATAAACAACATGCGAAAGCAGTGTGTGAGAGGAAGTGCCACACTGAGAAAGTGGTGCTCTGAGACCAGACTTGCAACCCCTGCGGTCTGAGACCCACCCTCCAGGGGAGCAGAGGGGAAGGGAGGGCAGCGAGGGAAAGGGAGGGGGGAAGAAAGAGGATGAGGCAGGCTCCCTGCACACAGGTGTCCAGGGTAACAAGAGTGAAGGCGGCAGATGGAAATAGAGATGTGTGAGAGTTGACGCATGAGGGGGGCAGAGTTACTTATAGGGAAGAAAAAAAGGGGGGCAACTAAGACACTAACCTGAGAAATGGAGGGAAAGAGAAGAAAGCTGAAATGAGAAAAGGGAAAGGGAGAAAAAGAGGAATTATGAGAGGAAAAGAGAGGGGGGAAAGGAGAGGATAAAGGGAAGAGAGAGAAGAGCAGAGAGGGAGGTTAAAAAGGAACAGAGAAAAGAGAAAATGGGCGAAAGAGAAGAAGTCAGAGAGAAACAGAGAAAAGCAGACAGAGAGAGAGACAGAAAGACAGAGGGTCAGAGAGAAGAGGGAAGAGAGGAGGGAAAAGGGAAAGGGAGGAAAGCAGAGAAGAAAAGGAGGTAGAAAAGAAGCACAGAAGGGGAGAAAACATGGGTAAAAGGGGAGGAGAAGGAAGGAGAGAGAGAGAGAGAGAGAGAGAGAGAGAGAGAGAGAGAGAGAGAGAGAGAGACAGAGAGAGAGAGAGACAGAGAGAGAGTATATGATAGAGAAGAGGGGGGAAAAGGACATAGGAAGAGTCACCTCCATAGCCCTCAGTTTCTTCATCTGCAAAATGAAGATAATACCTGCCCTATCAAAGGAGACCATGCATATAAAAGAAATTGAAAAACATGAAATAAATGTAAATCATTGTTGTTACTTATCTATGACCATGATTCTATTTTTATATTGTAAGCTTTTGGGGGGCAAGAACCATATCATATTTGTCTTTGCATTATGCTTTCTGCCATCCCCACCCCCTTACCCTGGCCCCAAGCACTTCCTTTCCCCATCCCCAGTTCTGCATAGTGTGCCTTTCACATAACAGGTGTTCAGTACATATTTGTTGAACTGAATTTATTACAAAGATTGCTGTGGGTCCTGCCCTGTGTCTCATATGAGTTACCAGGATTCTGGCTTTCAGTTCACTCATCTCTTCTCTTCTGTGAACCAGCACACACCCATGTGGGAAAGAATCAGTGGAGAAGTGCTTAATACATAGGCTCATAGTTCCTAGGATCTAAGTGTGACAAGGACTCTAGACATCATCTAGTCCACATGTTGTTGACTGTGAGTAAACATTAGTTTGAAACACATTGTGCCTGGATCTCCATTGCAGTCCCAGAAATATCACACAAGAGCATTTCTGATGGTGATTGTCATCTGAACTTATTGTCATAATATATTTCAATGCAAAATGATCAGTATAAACAATAGATCCAAGCTTCTGCCTGCTTAATTCAATTCATAACCATTTATCAAGTACCTACTAGGAGTTCTTCAGGGACACAGAAAGATAATACAAAGTTCCTGCCTTTGTGGTGTTTACCGTCCAGGAGGGGAAAGAGGCGCAAAAGCAAATAGCTATACGAACATCGTTCCATTATTGTGGAAAGAATATGTTTAACTTTTTATAGACTGAGGACTAGATCGATGATTTATCGATATGATTTTATCACAGATCAGAGAACTAGTTCTGCCAAGGCAGGTCAGCACCTTCTTTGCAATTAATAGTCTCACAGAGTTATCTGGGGCCCTAAGAGGTTTAGTGCCTTCTCCTGGCTCATAGTCAGTAAATGTTAGAGATGCAAATGGAACCTAGGCTACCCCTTTAAATTGTAAGCTACACGAGGGCAGGCCTGTCATGTCATAGACACTTAAAAATGTTTGTCATACTGATGATTTTTTTTGGCTCTGAGAGCAGCCGTAATGTTCTTTTGCAACAATTCTCAAAAGTTTTGGTCTCAGGACTCCTTTATACTCTTAAAAATTAGTACAGATGCCAAAAAGCTTTTGTATATATGGGCTATACGTATAGATATTTAACATATTGGGGATTATGTCTTAGTATTTTTTTGATAATAGTTTTGAACTCAAGTCCCGCCCTGCAAGGGTGGAGCAGGGGAGGGTACCTGATCCACACTTTGTGAACTTCTGCTCTACAGCATTTAGAAAAGTATAAAATGAAGTGAAGACCCATGGGAAAGGTCATCAATATCTAGGAGACCCAAGGAAGGGAATTCAAGGCAGGGTGGGGAGGGTGTATTTCTAGATACAGAACTGTTGATTAACAGTGATATGATATCAATAGGGCATATTTCTATATCATTTCAAGGTGTTCAGGTTCATAAAGTGCAAGAGGGATGGAATGAGAAAAAGAACTCAAAGCTCTGTTTTCATTACCTCCTATTTTGACTCAATTCAGTTCAATTCAACATTTCTTCAATGCCATAAGACACTGCCTAAGTATTCAGCACAAGCTGCTATAAAGTCCTGTGCTAAGAAATATGGAAAAAAGAGAGAGCTATCAACTTCACAGACCTGGCTGTCAAGGAGTATACTATCTAAAGGGGAGGAGAGCAACATGCATAAATAACTGTGACAAAAGGTCAAATAAAATAAGTTCAAATAAGAAATGGAGGAAAGGGGCTATTAAAAATGTGGAGGGAGATCCTTTCTACAGAGTGCCCAAGTCATCTTTATACTCAGGTGTTAAGTGAAGCATAATATTGGGGCTTTAAAAAAAATTGAAGTTAGTTTCAGAGGCAGTATGCTGAAGGGGAAAGGGTGCTAGACAAAAGACACAGGTTCTGATCTTGATGTTTCCTAGCTATGTTATTTGGTATGCTTAATGAGCCTCAGTTTTCTTATCAGGGAAATGGGGATAATTATACTTAAGTTACCTTTCTCATGGTAGAGGAAATGCTTTGTAAAGCTTATAGTGCTATAGAAATTTGATTTCTTTTCCATGGCAATTTAGCACAATCAAATTTTATTACAAAAGTCCTTACAGACAGCATGGCCCTCTAGTAAGAAGAAACATGTGAATGGGAAGCAGAAATCTTCCAGGAAAGAACAATGTTTCAGTGCAGTATTGAAAAGCTACTGTGAGACCTGAGATAACTGTGATATTTTAGCAAACAAAGATTGCTTTTAATTTTGTCTTTCTGGGTCAAATATTAAGTTCAGACTTGGTAAGAAGCAGACTCAAGACCACTGCCTGTAGCAGATCAGGGGCAGGAGAGCATAGTGAAAACAGCTCTGTTCTTGGCTATTGTCATTCAACTATTACTGAAAACATTTATCATCTAGCCCATTTTTCTCCATCTTTTCCACAAGAATATCATGCAAGACTTTGAAAAATGCTAAAATTGAAATCAGCTATAACAGAGGCATTCCCCTGATCTACCAAGCTATTAACTCTGCCAAAATGGAAAATGAGAACAAGCTGAAGTGACCTGTTCATGGAGGAGAAAGCTTCACTTTCTGAGATTTTTTTCTGGAACAATGAAAAGTCAAATGACTTACACATAGTGTCACATCTGAAGGAGATCATAGGAATTATCGACTTTATTCAACTTCATTTTCTGGGGAGGAGATTGAAGCATAGATAGAGGATGTCACTTCCCTGAGATCTCATAGTTAGAAAGCTGCAGAGTCTAGACTTGAATCCAGGTCTTACAGGAAAACATGCTGATGCTTTGTGATTACTGCTTCTTTTTCTAAATGATCATTCATTGACTGTCTCTTTAAATGCAGATTCTAGGGGCAGCTAGGCAGCGCAGTGGATAGAGCACCGCCCTGAAGTCAGGAGGACCTGAGTTCAAGTTTGACCTCAGACCAAACACTTGACACTTACTAGCTGTGTGACTCTGGGCAAGTCACTTAATCCCAACTGCTTGAAAAACAAGCAAAAAAAATGCAGATTCTAAAATTTGGTCAGGAATCAGTCAAGCTGAATTTCTTATAGTTTGTAGGTACTGCTTTCTCTTCCGCTCTGCTATGAAGTAAGTCACAGGATGCTGACCACAAGGAGTGAGTAACAAGCACACTCCCCAACAGGACACTCCCATCTCCTGCCCAGATGTCAATATCCTGCATCAAAGCACCCTAGAATCATTGATATAGAATGTTGGAGCTGGAAGAGAATTTAGAAACCATTGTAGAGATAAGGACAGCAAGACCCAAAGATGCTGAGTGACTTTATGAATACTGCATGGCTACCTAGATACTGGCTAAGCTATGACCCGAATTCTGGTCCTCTGACTCCAAATCTCACACTCCTACTACACATCAGATTCTATCCTATTAAGTTTCTCTTGTTCACTTCAGCTAGGCCACTCTTTATATTGCCTTGGCTTACTTTTGTACTTGCAATCAGATTTTCCCAGCCTCCACTTCTCTTCTATCTTTTTAGTCTTCTACTACTGCTAGTTATTTCCCTCCTACCTGATTCCTTCTCTCATTACTCTCAATAGACATTAGATACTTGCAAACAGCCATTAAAGTTACATTGTTAGGAAAAAAATGACCAACCAACTCTTTCTGTTAGCCTAGGCCCTTCTTGTATGTCAGCCTTTATAGCTCTCCAATCATTTTTAGATGTTCATCAGATAATTCCACTCACGTCCACCGTGCTTAGGAATAATAGGGGAGCGGTGTTTAGCCTAAAGAGCTTTGACAACTATATGAATGCATTCCTGCAACACAGGCATGCAAGAATGGATTCAGTCGCATTTTCTCTGTATATACCCTTGTGCTGTATCTGCTTTACTGACAATATTTGATCCCATAAAGTCTTTTTATTCAAGAAACTTCTCCTTTCAATTCTGAAATGATCTCTCTGGAGAGTGGGACAGATGATACAATAAGTTGGAGTTGCTATTATTAAAAATTACTACTTTTTTGACACGATTGCCTTCATTACCCAGTGGGAATTTGATTCTAGACATTCTCTTGGCTTGACATCCACTGGGGAAGTGATGAAACCATTCATTATTTAAAAGTTTGGAAACCACAAGAACTACTGTATCTAACCAGATTGGATTGACTTTTTAACTCTTGCATTAATAATTCATAAAACCTTGGATATGTGAATTGGTTTAGCACTAACCTGTTAACAAAATAGTATAGGACATGAATGTTAACTAGTCTTCTGAGTTATTCTACTAAACACTCTGGATCAATGGAATACGTATGTTGCATGGTGTCTCAGTTTCATTTTTCAATATTTTATGATTAATGTCTCATGTTCACACAAGTTACATGAAATATAGAATAGAATAAAAATGGACCTCTATTTCTTGCTTATGAAACACTTTTGTTAGACATGATGCAACTTTCTGTACTGTATATGAGACACAGAACGGTATAGTACAAAGGTATTGGACTTGGGGTCAGGAGACCTATATTTAAGTCCCAGTTTTTCTGCTACTTACAGTGCTGTGTAGCTTTAGACAAAACATTTCACCTCTCTGAGCTTCACTTTCTTCACTTGTAAAATGATTGAGTTGAAGCAGATAATCTCTCAATTCCCTTTTGGTTCTAATGACCCCATAACCTACTATTTAGGATTCCTTCCAACTTAAACTTTCTAGGGTGTTTGAACTTAGAGTGCCTCTGAAAACAACTAGAGGAGGAATCATCAGAATCACTTTGACTGTTATTCTTAGTTTCCTCAGTAAAATGGGTCCACTAATATTTATATTATCTATCTTTTTTTATGAAGAAAGCATTTTGTAAAATAAAGTATCTGGTAAATACGTTATGTTCATCATGTAGTTCAATCCATTCCTCAAGTATTTATTATTTGTCATCACTTACTATAATATTACACATGATTATCATTATTATCATCATTATTATTATTATCAGCAAGATGGCAGAGATACTGTTTTCAACAAGTTTCTTCAACACAAATTTCCCTCAAAAAACTAACTACTAGATAGAGAATGAATAAAGATGAAACCATAATGTATAAAAACAAAAACACTTAAAAACAGCCAAACCAAAACCTTCATGTTGAAACACTGGAAAAATCAAACACTCAGAGCTTTCATTCTTTGTCTCCTCCTCTACCAACTCATGCAGCATATCAGGCATAGTCTGTTCAAGTAATCTTGCAGGTCCGTATCCACCCATGCCCCCCATAACGGTAATTACCAGAACCCTATATTTCACCCTAAGATCAATGACTGTCACTAACTCTTTCCAGCCATGTGAAGGAGAGGGAGGCTTACTATAGATGGAGGGCAGAAAGATTTTCTATGTTCAAGACAAAGAAGATTGGAAACCCAAATAGGACCAGTTCTTTCCCTATAGTAGTCTACTCCAGATAGTAGATAAACATGAGAACACTCAGTCCACAGTGATCTGTATGCCAGTGGAAGGGTAAGATATCAAAGAATACAAAGAGAAAACAGAGACAAGTACTTGTGCATATACGAGAAATAATGAAAGACCAAAAAGTTAAGAGGAAAAGCCTAAATATCTTACTAGATTATAAACAGGTAAGTCAGCAGAGAGGATCATAAAAACAGAAGGAAAAATGAAGAAAACTTCAAAAATTGCAATGAACAATTATTATATGATTGAGGAAAACAAACCACAATCCCTACATCTAAAACAATCCTTGGGCTCTACAGCGATCATTGAAAATATTATTGGGGGAAGGGCAAGAGAAAATTATCTGTAAAAAGAGATGAGTATTAAATTAGGTTTCATGGAAGCAGGGGGTAAGATATATAAAGTAGGAAACAACCTTCTCTGAAGGGTTGTACTTCCCAGGACTACATTCCACCATAGGAAAGAGGAAACATGATGCAGCCAGAAACCAAAATACAAGGGAGAATGTAGAATTAGAGATGGTATAACCCAGTCTTGGGAGTAGTGAGTGATTACAGTAAGAAAATGGTAGAACCAATGGTTAATTATCATGATCAGATCATGGAATAGGACTGGCCCTCATAATTCAAGACAGAGAATAATTCTTCTACATAATACTTTCCATTCAATTTTGCTCCCTTTCATGACTGGATATTTCTAGTAGTGATGCACAGCAGAAAAAAGAGAGGAAGAAGTAACTGTGAAAAATGCCATAATATAAAAGAGGATGCAGTTCGAATTAGGTACTCCAGAAACAATAACCTCATGAGGGATCACGAGAAAATAAAGAAGGAACATGTAAAGCCTGTGAACTCAAGAAGAGACTATAGAAGAGATTAGAAGTGAATTGAAATAAGGAGGATAAAACAAAATAAAATGTCTTACAACATAAAGTAGAGATGTTGAAAAATGCGATATCAGAAAAAAAAATGAAGAAGCCATAAAGGAACTAACAGAAAGGGGAAAAGCCTTAGTATGATTTGCAACTGATTTGCAGTTGCATTCTAGCAGTTATTTAAGGAATAACTAATACTATGAATGTAATGGAATACTATTGTGCTATAAGAAATGATGAACAGGCTGACTTCAGAAAAACCTGGGAAGACTTATATGGTCTGATGCTGAGTGAAGTGAGCAGAACCAAGAGGACTTTGTACACAATAGCAGCCACGTTATGCAATGACTAAGAATGTTAAACTGAACCCTTCTCAGCATTATGAGAATCTAAGACATCTGCAGAGGCCTCGAGATGGAAAATGCTGTCCACATCCAAAGAAAGAACTGTGGAAGTCGAATCGCTCTCACTTATTTTTACCTTCTGTTGAGTTTTGTTTCATCTTTCTGATGGTTCCTCCTATTGGTTTTAATTTTTACTTACAACTTCACTAATGTGAAAATATGTTTAATGGGTATGGAAATGTAAAGCCTATATCAGCTTGTGTGCCGTCTTGGGGAGGGTGGGGGGGAGAAAAAGGGAGAAAAATTTTCAACTCAAAAGCATATGGAAAAAAAATTTAAAAAATAAAAAATTTAAAAATAGAATAACTAATACTGATGTTACACAAATTATTCTCAAAATAAGATAGAAAGCACTCTAAAATACTTTTTTGAGTCAAATATCTAATACTTAAATTATAAAGGACAAAGCAGATTAAGAGAACTATAGACCAATTTCAGTAAGGAATATAGATGCAAACATTCAAAAATAAAATTCTAGAGTCAAGTCAACAGCCATTTATTAACCTCCTACTATATTACAGGGATTTTTCTAAGCACTGTGGATAAAAATAAAAGCAAAACAACAGTCCATGCTCTCAAGGAGCTCATAGTAATGGCAGGAAACAACAAGAAAATAACTACGTACAAACAAGATAAATTGAAGATCATCTCTAAAGGAAGAAACTAGTATTAAAGAGGACTTGAAAAGCCTAAAAAGACCTGAAAGATCAGGAGGTAGAATTTTAGCTAACCTTTGAAGGAAGCCAGTGAAATCAGGAGGAAGAGAACTCCAGGCATGGGGAACACATATGCGTGTATATACATACACACATACGTGCATAAATATGTATTTATAAAGAATACATTCCCTATGTGTATGTGTATACATGTAGATGTATGTATATTTGTATATATAAATATGTCTATACTTATATAGATGATGTATGTATGTATATATATATGCACATAGATATGTATACACATATATCTATATATATCTATATCTACATAGATATGTAAACACATATACACACATATGAACAGTTTCCCAATGGATAAAATGTTAATAAATGAACAAAGAAAATGAAAAAAATCTTGATTAAAATAATGGTAAACTATTCAGTCATGTGAAAGACTATTTCAAATCACTCATAGCAAGAGGAATTGAAATCAAAAGAACATCATACCCAGAAAAGTGTCTGAGATGACAATAGATGGAAGTTGTCAATATTTGTCAGATTGTGAAAACATAAGCATGTTAATATACTTTTTGCCTCTGAATTAGTCCAACTATTTTAGAAAAAAATTTGTTATTATACTAAATAAGTGACTACAGTATCCATATTCTTTGATTCAAAGATGCTACTGCTAGGCATATAGCCTAAGGATGTCAAAGACAGAATGAAAAAAAAAAAGGAAAAAAAAGGAAGATTCTATATATATCAAAATATTCTTTACCACAGTACATTTTGTGATAGGGGGAAAAAAAAACTTGAAACCAATTAAATGTCTATAAGCTGGTGAATGACCAAACAAATTTAGGTGCATGACTGTAATGGAATATAATTGCAGTCTAAGAACCAATGATTGTGAACAATTCAGAGAAACATGAGGAGATTTATATGAATTGATGCAGAATGAGATAAGCAGAACCAACAGAGCAGATTATACAGTGACCATGACTGTGTCAAAACAAAGAACCATTAAAGGTGTACTGAATGATTTCTAATTATACAAACCAAGCTTGGTCCCAGAGAAGAGTTGGTAACTCTCATTTTCCCCCACCCCCTTCATAGCAGAGGTGTATAATTATATCATATACTATCTGAAGTTTATAGTGTTTTTGTTTTATTGGAGTGTTTTAGTTTTTTCTTTAAGATTTATTATCACTTTAGACTCATCTGTTAGTGGATTGGAAACTAGTATATTTGATAATGATATAACAAAAGGGAGTCTGAGGATAATATGAATAATGGCACTTCCTATGAAGTTCTTTAGGACTATACTGCATGGAAAACAATTTTTCCACCAGGCCACTCCGAAGGTTCAGTGGATGCACTTTCTCACCCTTACCAAGAAAGCACATCTCTCTCTGTCACACACATATAAATTCCCTTAGCAGAATTGGTAACATCAGGAAAATCAGAAGAATGGAAAGGACTGAAAGTATTTAGAAGTGGCCAATCTTCCTTCCAATGCTCTTGAAATGCTTTTGTTCTAATTTGCTTAATTTAGCTAGTATAAGTTTGAGTCCATTACCTAGCTATCTCTGTGGCCTTCTTTTCTGTACATATATACATATAAGTTTTATAAGTTTCTCTAACTTTTCTGTTATACATATATATAATATATATGATATATTATATATTTTATATATATATGTGTGTGTATATATATATATATATATATATATATATATATATATATATATGGAGAGAGAGAAACTTATAAAATGCTTTGACTGCTGATGCTATGGCTACTACTGTCATTAGTAATTAATGCATAGTACTTTACTATTTCCAAAGAGTCAGGTGATCTGGGTCTTTTTAGTTTCATCTCTGACATTTACTAGTTGTATTGTGGCCATCAACTCCTCCCTTACTTTCTCTTTGCCTCAGGCTCACCATCTCTAAAATGGGGATATTAACATTTGTACTATCTCACAGGATTGCCATGAGCAAAATACTTTGCAAACTTGTAAAGCCTACAGAATTAAAAACTATTCTTGGAAGTTGTAAAGAGATAGATAAGTTTGAGATATTACCATGTCTTTGGAATACAATTATTAATTGCAGATCAGAATCCCACAAAATGCATTGCTCTAATAACAATGATGACAACTGAGTGCTATATTTTTCAATTTAATCACAAAAGTGTCACACAAAATGTAGGATAACATGTCATCACATGCAATCATAAAATAGATGATAGTCCATATTGTATAAAAAAATATGGCCCACAGTATTTAAAAGCCCCAGAAACCTGAGTCTTAATCCCGATTCTTGATAAGACTGGTTGTTTAACCCAGAGAGATTTATTTACTTTTGCTGGGCCCCCACTCCAAACCTGTAAAGTGAGGGATTGGAATTAACGGGTCTTTGTATTCTCTTCTGGTTCCAACCTGTGATGCTAAGAGCCCTTCCAGCCGTGACAGTCTTAGATTTATGACAAAAATTCTTCCCCTCATTCTAGTCCAAGTTCAGATGACTCATCCATGCAACCCTCTCTGGAATCTCAGCAAGGTTAATCAATCTGTTCATTCATCAACAATTTATTAAGCACCTACAATTGCGAAAAGTCTGTACTAGATGCTGAGGAATATATACAGTTTATTCAAGGAAGGGTTCATATCCTTAAAACAGCTAGCATTTATATAGCACTTTAAGATTTGCAAAGTGCTTTACAAATGTTATCTAATTTAATCTTCACAACCAACTCTGAAAAATAGGTACTGTTATTATCCCCATTTTACAGATAAGGAAACTGAGGCTGAGGAAGGTTAAGTGACTTGCCCAGGGTCACACAGTTGGTAAGTTTCAGAGACTGGATCTGAACTTAGATCTTCCTGATTTTATTTCTATCACTCTAACTTTTGTGCCACCTACCTTTCTCTTAGAAGACTGTTTATGGAAGTTTTGTCAGTGGGATAAGACATACAGATAATAATAATGTAAAATACTACATTTTATACCATAGTATATTAAAGAAGTACAGATCAGAGTGCTATGTAATGTTTAAGAAGATCATTACCACCACAACTCAGGGAAATCTTTTAGTGGAGATGGTATGCATTTGAGTTGGACTTTAAAAGAAAGGGATTTAGCAGCTGGAAAGAAGTCTTTAAGCTCCCTTTTAGCTCTGACAAGCTTTATTCTATGATTATAAGGTCCTTTCCAGCTCTAACCATCTATGTTCTATGATGCGAATACTCTTCCAGCTCTATTGTCTAAGAGAGAGAGAGAGAGACATCTCTGTCTCTGTCTCTCTTTCACACACACACACACACACACACACATAGATGTAGATGAGTTTATCCAGATATAAAGATAGATATCTATGTCTACATCAATCTCTCAATCGCTATCTATCCATTCTTCTATCTATCATCTATCTGTCTATCTATCTATCTATCTATCTATCTATCTATTATCTATCTATCTATCTATCCATCCTTCTAAGATTATTCTTCCAGTTTTGACATTGTGCTCTTTGGTAGAAGTTATGGGGAGATGGTGAGAAAGAAAATGGAGACAAGAAGGATTTGTTCCAAATAAGGCAAGTTGTTCACCTATGAATGGAAAAAGAAAAATATCACATTTGGCTCTTGCTGAATTCTTTTTCAACCTTTAGGGGTCATCGCTATCTAGAGTGAGTAGGTTAAAATGCAGAGGGTCTAGCTATCTCCGTGAGTGCAAGATTCTTCTGTGTTTGTTCCCAATACAAAATGCTTAGGACAGCTGCCCAAGTTTCCCTCCAAAGAAAGCTCGACCTGTTTCCAACACTCCTTCAACTCTTATTAGGGATTAGACTTGTTCTACTTGGACCCAGAGGGCAGAACCAGGAGTGGTGGGTGAAATTGCAGAAAGGCAGATTTAAACTCTATGTAAGGAAACATTTTCTTACAATCAGAGCTGTCCAAAAATGGAATGGGCTGCCTAGGAAAGGAGTGATTATCCCCCTCAAGAGAGTTCTTCAACTGAAGGCTAGATGACCACTTATGGGGGGAAGCTATAGAGATGATCTCAATTTGGGCTGGATTAGATGCCCTCTGAGGTCACTTCCAATTCTGAGATTTTGATTAAGTATTAACTCTGTCCAAAGGAGACCAGTGAATTTGTGGCTGTGATTGCCTTTTGTTTTACTTTGAACTGGTCCTGCTGAGTTCCCCAGACAGGTTCTATAAGATAGATGCCCTTGTGAATTGGACTCTACATCCTGCATTACGTGCGGTGGCAGGAGGTTCACTGGACTTCTAGGGCAGATTTCCTATCCCATATCTTACAGTCATTATTTAAAAAAAATAATAATTGACATTTGTCTTGGAGTGTGTATTTCTATTATTTATATGTATATATGCATGTCTGTGTGCATGCTTTTCCATTGAAGATTAGGCAACATAATGATATCCTGTTTGTAATCAATTACTTTTCTGACTCATTTTTTGCATTTTCCTGCAGAATCATTTTGCAAGTACAACTGCAAGGTCTTTAGAGATAATCCGGTGGTTATTACAGATTCAACCTCTCCCCCCTGCAAGCATTAGAAGACAAAAATTGCTTAAAGTCCACTGTTGTACAACCAATCTGTACCTCTGGACTCCTCTCCTGAGGTGAAAATGCAAACAGAGGAGATATTTAGAATCATTTTGACAGTTCATAAAATTAAGTAGGGATTAGGGATTCACTTTTTTAAATAATGCCAGAGGGTGCACACAATGTTAATCATATCATCCGGCAACAGGTACAATCCAAGTGGAGCAGACGAGTTGGGAAGAGAGAGACAGAGAGAGAGAGAGAAAGAATGTCATGTTATTAAGCCTGCCACCTAAAGCTTGTGACAATCCATTTTTAAACTTTAAATTAACTGACAGTCTAATAGAGAACACATCTCTAGCTTTCTCATATCCCCTCCCCTTCTTTCTCTAGTATCTGTTATGACCATGATACACGTTTTCCCCATTGCAACCTACATGTGTAGGACTAAGTTATGAGAGATGGAGTGAGAGTATAAATATGCATGGATTACAAATAGTTTAATTTTAATTGGAAAACAGTGGCTGGCATGCAAATAATTTGTGCTTTTTTGAATATTGAATGGGCTCTCAAGGGCATGACTGTCAGCATTATGCCGTATAGATCAAGACACCAAGGAGAGAATGACATTCTTCATTGCAGGGGTAACAGGGCATAATGAAAAGAACAGTGGACTGTGAATCAGGGACCCAGTTTCTTGTCCCAGTTCCACCACTAACTCAATGTGACATTTTGAGCAAGTCATTTAACAATCAAGTGGAAACAGCACTGGACCAGCGGTCAAGAAGACTTAGGTTTAGGTCTCAGCTCCACATGTTCTTGGCAGTGTGGAATAGCCAGTATTTACATAGTGCTCAAAGCACTTACACATATTCTCTCATTTTATCCTCACAACAGCCCCGAGAAGCAGCTATTTATATCCCCATTTTGCAGATAAGGAAATTGAGACAGGCAGACGTTAAGTAACTTGCACAGGGTCACACAACTAGGAAATGTCTGAGACTGAATTTGAACTCAAGTCTTCCTGAGTCCAGGTCCAGTGATCTACCCACTGTGGCACTTAGCTGTCATTAGACTAAGATGCCTTAGCATCTTCATTTGTAAAACGAGGAGAAAGTAACTGTACAATTTGGTTTATAAGATACCAAGAGACTCTTAATCATATAAGCTGAGTTCTGTGCTTCATAAATGCATGGAATGTTATAGCCCCTTCCTTTTTTGGATTTTTTTTATTATTTTGAATTATCAGTAATCACTTCCATAAGCTTTTGAGTTTTAAATTTTTCTCGCCCTCCCTCCCCACCTCCCTCCCCTAAATGGCATGCAATCTGATATAGGCTATACATATACATTTCTATTAAACATGTTTTCACATTAGTAATGTAAGAATTAGAACCCATAGGAGGAACCACCGGAAAGAGGAAACAAAACACAACAGAAAAGAAAAGAAAAAAATAGCAAATAGCATGCTTCGATGTGCACTCAAACTCCATAGTTCTTTCTTCTTTGTGGACAGCATTTTCCATCACGAGGCCTCTGGAGATGTCTTAGATCCTTGTATTGATGAGAAGGGTTAGGTTTATCAATACTAGTCATCGCACAATGTGGCTGTTATTGTGTACAACGTTCTCCTGGTTCTGCTCACTTCACTCAGCATCAGATCATACAAGTCTTAACAGGTTTTTCTGAAGTCAGCCTGTTCATCATTTCTTATAGCACAATAGTATTCCATTCCATTCATATACCACAACTTGCTCAGCCATTTTCCAATTTATGGGCATCCTCTCAATTTTTAATTCTTTGCCACCACAAAAAGACCTGCTGTAAATATTTTTGTACATGTGGGTCCTTTTCCCATTTGTATGATCTCTCTGGGATATAGCCCTGGAAGTGTATAGCCCCTTCTTGACCATTTATGGTTTATGATTCTGAGGTTCCTACGAGGTCTGACATTTTGTGATTCATAAATATCCTATGGTTTAGAGTTGGAAGAATTCTAATCTAAGTTGTTCATACAACAGATGGAGAAACTGAAGCACATATTAACTAAATAACTTATTCAAGGTCAAAATATACCGAGTAGCAGAGTTAGTCCTGAAACCAAAGTGTTGAGACTCCAAATGCAGTGTTCATTCTCACATGTTTGTTAGACTTGGATAGCTTTGGTGAAGTAGAAGAAAAACCCTCATGGGGGTATTAGGATACCAGGTCCTAGGCTTTGATTTCCTTTTACCTAACTGTGTGATCTTGGACAGATCATTTAAAGAATCTGAGCCATACTTTTCTTTCCTATTTAATGAGAGAATTAGGGCACAGATCACCATGTCTTCTTCCAGTCCTCACATTCTATTTTTTTTGCTTTTTTTTTTTTTTGGTGAGGCAATCAGGGTTAAGTGACTTGCCCAGGGTCATATAGTCAGTAAATATCAAGTGTCTGAGGTCAGATTTGAACTCAGGTCCTCCTGATTCCAAGGCCAGAGCTCTGTCCACTGTACCACCTGGCTGCCCCACATTCTATCTTCCAAAGTCCCTTTCAGCTCTGTCATTCTGTGTTCTAACTTTCTTTTAGGAAACTGCTACCTAAACAGGAGTCCTCTTTGCAACATTCCCAATGATTACTGATCTGGTCTTTGCTTGAAGGCCTCCAATGGAGGAAGCCCATGACTTCCCTAAGGAGTCTATCTACCTCCAAATTTAAGCCCAGATTTGACACTGCCATTTCCACCTATTTAAATCCTATCTTGTCTCCAAACAAATCAGTTCTAATTCCTCTCCCATGAAAGGCCTTTAAACCTGAAGATGGCTTCCATTCTCCACACCCAAGTCTTCTCATCCCAAAGTCCTCCTAATGATCCTCATATGATCTTGAGGGCCCTCACCCGCCCTGGTGATCTTTCTCTGGTTACTCTCTAGATGATCTTTCTTAAAATGTGGAGCTCAAGCTAAACACAATCCTCTGAGCAGTGGTCTGATCAGGGCAGTAGAACAATGAACTCCTTATTCCTGGAAGCTGTATCTCTCAGTAGAGCCCAATATCCCATCAGCTTGCTTGGCTTCCTAATCACACTGTTATTAACCTAATTTTCAGTTTGCAGCCCACTAAAACTCCTAGATATTTCGTGAATGAACTTCTTCTAGACATACCATTCTCATTTTGTACTTAAGATTTCAATTCTGTGAATCTAAGTATCAGACTTTACATTCACCCCCATCAAATTTCATCTTCGTAGATAGTCCAGTAGGTAGCCTGGCAAGAGCTTTTGAAATACTGATTCTGTCGTCCAATGTTTTAGCTATTACCCTCTTTCAAACCACTTTCTGTCACCTGTGACTCCATTCAAGCTAAAAAAGTTCAAATAGCGCAAGGTCAACAAGAGATCCTGAAGACACTCCACTGGAGACCTCTTTCCAAGGTGACACCATTCAAACACTTATAAGTCCAATTAACTCACATTTCTCCATCTTCTCCACAAGAAAGGCAAAAGAGACTTTGTGAAATGTTTGAAGGAAATTGGAGTGAATTATTTCTATACCACTCTTGATAAAGTGTTGTAGCATTTAATCAGGAATTGAAGTCAAGCTCATTGGTGT
The DNA here is from genome assembly GCF_003287225.1 of Phascolarctos cinereus. Lineage (NCBI taxonomy): Eukaryota > Metazoa > Chordata > Mammalia > Diprotodontia > Phascolarctidae > Phascolarctos > Phascolarctos cinereus. The sequence continues at coordinate 364,164,512 of NW_027555625.1, read as the reverse complement.
ATAGTTTACAGACTCCATTATCTCTGTTATTGTTGCTCATTTTTTTCAGTTGTGTCTGATTCTTTAGGACGCCATTTGGGGTTTTCTTGGCAAAGATACTGGAGTGGTTTACCGTTTCCTTCTTCAGATCATTTTACAGATGAGGAAACTGAGGCAAAGAGGGTGAAGTGACCTGCCCAGGGTCATACAGCTAGTAAGTGTCTGAGGCCACATTTGAACTCAGGAAGATAAATCTTCCTGACTCCAGTTCTGACACTTTCACCATGGCACCATCTAACTGTGCCCCATCATCTTACCATTTTTGAAAAATGAGGCAATATTTGACCTTCTCCAGTCCTTTTTGACTTCTCCTATTATCCATAAACTCTCAAAGATCCCTATCACTAGTTCAGGAATCACATCTGCCAATTCATCCATATCTTTTCTTGTTTATCAGAATTCCTCAAATTTGTTGTTTCTTATATTTTAACAAGATTTTTAAACCAGACTATTGATTTCATCAGTTTAGAAAGTTCTTGTTGACTAACTTCCTCTGCCATTTCAGATTGGCATCATCGCTACAACTTCTAGCCTTATTGAGAAGCCTAGGGCACTAAGTGGTTATTACTATGTGCTCCTTGAAAGCAGGAATTTTGTTTTCTCTATTTGTTTGGTTCATTTGTTTTTGTTTTATTTTGTTTCATTTTGTGTTTGCCTTCCTTTTTAATTCCAGCACTTAATATAGTGCCAAGCAAAAGAGTATGTTTGTTGATTTGACTTGATTTGATTTGTCTAGGGTCATTCAGCCAGTATATGTCAAAGGAAGGACTTGAACCCAATTTTTCCTGACATGAACGCTGGCTCTCTATCAACCATTATCCATTATACCATACTACCTCTTTTACTTCCTATATCATAGTTTTTTCATCCATTTTCCAATCAGTGGTGTGATAGGCTATAATTATTACAAAGGAGGAAGCAGTCTATGAAAAGTAGATGGACTTTTAGGGTTGATGTCCCTAGGCTATAGAGCAGATGGGATTTTAAGTAACATGGGAATTTGAGACTATTGCTGGCCAATAGACGCTGATACCTAGGTCACACAGATGTCCTTGTTTCAAGCATCATAAATGGATTTGCACTGGTGACATAGCTCCTGGCAATGCCACAGAAACATATAAGCATGGAGTGAGGTACATGAGCACCTGAGCCACCTCAGAACTAGTAAATGCTAGTAGTGGGATTATTGGGTCAAAGGGTAGACTTAGTTTGATCCCTTTTCTTGAATAATTGGTTGAATCTATAGATCCACCAACAATGTAGCAGTGTACTTATTTCCCCACAGCTTCCAGTACATTGATGGATTCCTTTTTTTCATCTTTACCAATTTGCAAAATGTGATTTAGGGATTATTTAATCCAACTTGCTCAAGCTGTAGAAAACATTCTCCTGATTAGTTTTCTAAAATGTGATGAGCTACCTCAAAAATTAGTGAGTTTCCTCTCACTAGAGAACTCACTTAAGGACTGGATAATTGCTCATTGGGGATATTTTTAGAGGTGACTCTATGGAGACACTTTTTAAATTATGTGGCCTCTGCGGTCCATTCCAATTTAGATATTGTGAATCTGTAATTTTGGTTCTCTGCTCTATCTAGGTCTGATGTTTAGAGTCTATAATTCTAAGGTCTTCTCTCAACTCTAAGGTCTCTTCTAATGAAGACCTGAATCTTCCTTTCCTTTCCAGTTTGGACATTTTATTCTTCCATTTTAATTGTAACATAGTAGTATAATTCTAAATATAAAAGACCACTTTCCATTCCCTAGAAACAAGCAGATGAACAATCCCTGCTATTAGATTTGCATTTCATGGGGGAGGGGACTAACCTTCTTTAGTAATCAATGACACTTGGTTAAGTATTCTTATCAAGTAAGTTATTTGCAAGATTGACTGGAATGGTAAATGTGCCCTCACCAGTTATGATTTTATCACCAAAGGTCAGAACTGCTTGTCAAATTATACCTTGTAGTTTCAATACTGATAACCTTGTGCATTTACTATCTAGAACATGTATTCAGGGACTTGGTTACAGTTTGTCCTGTCTTGTCTAATTGTCTGAAGGGTAGAACTCTTTCTTCCCAACAAACCTCTAATATCTATTTTCTAAAGTTGAAGGAATGTGTGTGCATCTCCTTTCTATGTCATATTTACAAAAAGCATATAACTTTTGAAATAGAAGAGAGTATGTAAAATCTAATTAAAATGCTTTGCCTTACAGAGAAGAGAATGTTGGCTTTTAGGAAGCCAGGGGATAGAGTACTAGACCTGGATTCAAAAAGACCTGAGTTCAAATCCAACCTCGGTTACTTACTAGCTGGTACTTGCATAGAATTAGTCACTTTACCTTTGTCTTCCTCAGTTTCCTCATCTTCAAAATGGGTAATAATAGCACCTACCTCTTGGAATTGTTGTGAGCATAAAATGAGATAATATTTGTCATGTGCTTTGAAAGCCTTAAAACTGTACTCTAGCTAATTATTATTAGAAATCAGTTTGAACATACCATGACCTTAGGCTCATTGCTATGATGTGCTCCTTACAGGTTCAAAAAGGAGATAAATAACAGGTAGTCCTCCTTTCCTTCCAGGAAACAAACAAACAAACAAAGGAACAGGTCACAAGATGGGAAATGACTTGCCCACAGTCATATAGTTGTTATAGAGTCTAGAGAGAGGGAAAATCCAGTCTAGGATTCTTTCTACTGCACTATCACATCCCTGTTCAACAAACTTTTAGTAAGTGTTACCTATATAAAAAATACTTGAGTAGGTCTTCAGGAAGACACAATAAATATACAAGAAACAATCTCTACACTAATGGAGCTTGTAGTCCAATATATATATATATGTCTTTATCCACATGTCCATATGCAGTCTACATATAATATATAATGTATATACACACATTCATATAGAATTCCATTTAATATTACTTAAATATGATGAAATTTATATAGTGCTTCAGAGTTACAAAGCATTCTATACACATTAACTTCTTTGAATCTTATATTATTCCTCTGAGTGTCAGATAGTATTTTATCCCCACTTTACAGACAAAGAAACTGAGTCTTAGAAAGGTTGGCAAGCCCCATGGGGCAAAACTCATAACTAATGAAGAAAGGAACTGATCTAATGTTCTGGCTCCACTTCCAGTATTCTAACTGGGGATATTTAGCCAAGAGAAGGCATAGGGGTAGCTGTCCTCGTATATCTGAAGAACTATGAAGGGGAACAAGAATTGAATCTAGTGGGTTTGTTTGATTTTTGGTGTTTTGATTATTATTTTGGTCTTGTTCTTGTTGTTTTTAATATAATTATTCTGTGTGATTACAGACAGCAGAAGTAGAGGTCTACTAAGTACTCTAAGAGATGGTCGTTTCTATAACAAGAAGGACTTTTTAAAAAAATTTTCTTAATCTTATTTTTAATTTATGAAAAAACCCAAGCATTTGCTAACATAGTAGAAGAAAATTCCTTTTAAATATGTAATAAGGTTATCACGTAAATTTATTATTTTCCTTTTTTTCCTCTTCCCACTCCTGCCTTAGAGATGGCCGCCATTAGACACAAAGATGTATGTGTGTATATATGCAAAATTGCACTATACATACTTCCGTATCCCTGGATGAAGAAAGCATCTTCTTCCTCCATGTGTCCTTTACAGTTAATTTGTGTATTTATAATAGTCAAAATGACAGTAGCTCAAAGTTGTTCTTAAAACAATATTGATGTTACTATATACAATGTTTTCTTGGTCCTGCTTATTTCCCTCTTCATTATTTTTTGCAGATTTTCCCATGTTTTTTCTAAAATCATTGAACTCATCATTTCTTATAGCACAGCAGTATTCCATTACATTCATACAGCACAGCTTGTTCAGCCATTCCCCACTTGATAGGCATTCCCTCAATTTCCAGTTCTTTGCCACCATAAAGAAAGCTGCTATACAAATTTTAGAACATACAGATTCTTTTCCTTTTTCCCTAAGTGTCTTTGGAAATAGTCTTGTAACAATCAGAGCTGTTCAGACAGGGAATGGGATTCCTTCTGTTCCCTGACCCTAGAAATTTTCAGACATTGTGGAACATAACTGGAGTATCTACTTCACTGGATTATGAAGATCAAATAAGGAAACATATTTAAAGTGATTTATCCACTTTAAAACGCTATGTATGTTTCTGTCTATCTACTTACCTATCATCTGCAATCTATCTTCATCATCATTGTCCTCATCACCTGCAGCAGCAGCAGCAGCAGCAGCTGTTGATGCTGCTGCTACCTATAGAATAGACAATTGCATGGAAATTATCTGGAAATTATCTCTAGAGGACCTCTTTTCTCTGAGGTTTTATGATTCTGGAACTCTTCTCTTAATCTAGCATGGTCTTATTCACATGGAAGTTGCCCAACAAATTGCTAATGAGTAGAAAAGAATGGCAAAGGGCTTCTATTAAACCCTTCTCCACTCAGGTCCCCCACTGCCACATCATCTTTAAGTAGACTTGTCCCACTCCAAGATGTGGTGCTTTTGTAACACTGCTCCAGTCAAGAGTAAACTAGAAAGACTTCAAATATGGGTTCATTTAGTGACTATACAGACCTTATGTCTGATATCTGAAGACCAGCCTAACTAAATTGTGATAGGATCAGCACCAGGCTGGCCACAAGGTAATTTTTTTTTTCTTCAGCCACAAAGATTCTCAAAAACCATCTCGTTTGACAGAGGGCTCAGGATCTACATTGGTGAAGGGAACTCCTGAACCATTAAATCACAACTCTATGATGTATTCTAAAAACAGAATTTGTGCATCCAAAGGCATGAAGTGAATCTCTATGAGAAGAGAGACATTTAGTCAGGAACATTGTTAACACTGATGCTTCTGCTGCCTATGAATCTGTCTACTAATGAACACGGCTGCCGAATGCACAGGAAGTTCAGACCTCACTTTCTCAATTTTGTAAATATGTGTCAGTGACAACAATTAAGCAGTGAAGTAGATGACAGCCTCTCACCAGCAAACAAACAATCCCATGTATATGGTATTTTTGTTGAATCCTCGACAGTTATTGCTTTAAGCAAATAATGATTCTGTATGGTGTTGTGACTGGGAAGAATGCTCAACAAATCAACCCATTGGGAAGAAGATAGTTGGTTGTTTTGTCTACACAAAAGAATGCTGTAGTGAAGTTAGCAATGCCTAAGACCCATGATAAGTGAATTTCTACCCCCAAAGTTGACACTAACATTTTTGCTCTTGGGCAAGGCACTTTCCCTCTCATCGGCCTCAGTTTCTGAAGAATAAACAGGTAAAGATAAATGATGTCTAAGACCCCTTATCATGCCAACATTCTATGGCTCCATGATTTTGAGATCCTTTTCATTTCAAGCATTCTGTGTTCTATGAGTCTACTCTTTTCTATCTCAGGCTGATATCTGTTCCATATTTTGTGTCCTAACCTTCTGTTTCCTAAGATATAATTAGCATTCTATTATCCTATGACTTTGACTATTTGCTGAAGGTCTGTTTACATGGGTCCCTTGTAGATCTGGTATTACCTGACTCTTTGAACATGGAACTTGCAGTCAACAATATAGTTTGAACATCCATATATTTCCTTGAGCTATTTCTTAACAAGTGTGCATGGATATGTGTGTGTGTGTGTGTGTGTGTGTGTGTGTGCACGTGTGCATGCGTGCCCACAGTTTAATGAGTTTATGCCCTCTCTCCCCAAATACATTGGAGCTTCTACAGGGCAAAGACTATGTTATAATTTATATGCTTCTGTTTGTGCTTTGTATTTGGTACTTAAAAACAATAACTTATTCATGTAGCACCTTATAGAACTTGGTCATGATTAGTAAAATTAGCTGCTTCTTTTAAAATAGAGGATTCTATTAATTTCTTTAGTGTGGAGGCAGGGAGTTCCTTTGATACTAAAAGTCTTCAATAGGAGGTTTAATGTCAATTTCTTGGCAATTGTTTTTAAGGTCAACTTCTACTTCAGGCCGATGACCCTTTCATGGAGCTTTGATGATCCTTCCTATCATAAGATCCTTACTATAGTCACCTACTGGCTTCCAAATGGTTCTTCCTCTTTTCCTGCATTCACTACTTGATTCATAGTATGCTCTAAATTCTGTCTTCATAAACAGAGACTTCAGTATATTGACAATTGTCCCTTCAAACATTCTTCTCTACCAGTTAATCAACTTCTTCAGCTTCCGTAAGTCACAAAGATGACAGGTATGTGGCTTGGTGGATAGGAAGTTAGACTTTGAGTTAGGAAGACCTGACTTCAAATCGTAATAGATGTGTGATCCTGGATAAATCACTTAACTTCTTTCAGTTTCTGTTTCTTCATCTATAAAATGCTAGTGTTAGACTCAATTGCCTCTAAGATCCCTTCTAGTTGGAAATTTATAATCTTAGCTTTCACCATCACCCATAATTATAGTACACTCACTATTTGGCATGCTTATAAGTTCTGTCTTTGATCTTTGCCTCTTATCTTCCCATCTCTCCCCATGTCTCACTCCTCCTAAACTATTCCTCATTCCTCACCATAAACTCCAATCTATCCATCCCTCCCTGCTATTATCTCTCTTTCTTCTCTTTATGGTGAAGACCTGATAGCTGAACTGTCTCTTACTTTTGAATTCCCTGTCCTATCAATGTAAATAATATTTTTGTAAAATTCTTTGCAAACCTAACAGCACTGGTGGTAGTGGTGGTGATGGGAGTAGTAGCAGTTGTAGTAGTAGTAGTAGTAGTAGTAGTAGTAGTAGTAGTGGCACTTATATCTTGCCAAATCCTAGTCCTAGGATTTCTTTCCCTTTGCATTTTCTGTTCCTATTCCTGTGCTAGTAAATGCTTCTGGAGAAAGTAATACTCTAATTCTGACTGGGTCCACTACAGATTTTGAATCTCAAGATAATCCTCACTGCTACACAGAAATTCATTTATTCTTCTATGACTGACTATCATATTCCTGCAAATGCTATTCTTAACTTTTAACTCTCAGCTCGGGCCTTTTTCACTGGCCCTACTTCCTTCACCTCAGGAAAAGATTTCACCTCCTGCTTTACTAAGAAAATCGAGACCATCTTCTATGATCTCCCTCTTCTCCCCTACTCTATACCTCAAATTCCCTCTGTAGTGTTCCTTATTTGTGACTTCGTTTCAGACTTGAAGATGCATCTGTACTTTTGACTTATATTTTGTCCCCTCCCATCTTTTCTGGGTGCTTATTGCTTCAAAATTTGAACTCTTTCAGGGGCAGCTAGGTGGCGCAGATAGAGCTCTGGCCTTGGAGTCAGGAGGACATGAGTTCAAATACAGCCTCAGACACATAACACTTATTAGCTGTGTGACCCTGGGCAAGTCACTTAACCCCAATTGCCTCACTAAAATAAAAAAGGGGGGCAGCTAGGTGGTGCAGTGGATAGAGCAACAGCACTAGAGTCAGAAGGATTTGAGTTCAAATCCAGTCTCAGACACATGACACTCATTAGCTGTGTGACTCTGTGCAAGTCATTTAACCCCAATTGCCTCACAAAAAAAAAAAACAAACAAAAATGACTTAAGGGGCAGCTAGGTGGCGCAGTGGATAGAACACTGGCTTTGGATTCAGGAGGACCTGAGTTCAAATCCAGCCTCAGACACATAACACTTACTAGCTGTGTGACCCAGGGCAAGTCACTTAACCCCATTGCCTATCCTAAAAAAAAAAAAATGATCTCTTTATCTTTCTCTTCCTAATACATCTTCTTCTCTGTCTTCTTCTATGCTAAGATCTCTCTTATCCTTCAAGTTATTCATTTAACCTGTCCATTACTTCAAACTATCACTCTAAATTTCTCATCCCTTTTTACACCCAAGCTTCTAAATAAAATCTTCAAAGTCTCATTCCTCACCTTCCATTCACTCCTCAATACCTTGTAATTTGGCTTTTACCTTCAACATTCTATTTAAATTTCTCTCTCTAAGGTTACCTATGATTGTTTTTTTAATTCATAAATCTGATTGCCTTTTTTTTTTTTTAGTGCTAACTCTGCTTGACCTCTGTAGCTTTAATACTGTTGTCTATTCCTTCCACTGGATATGTTCTCTTCCATAGTACTTGTCTCTCTTGGTCCTCTACTCATTCTTTTTTCTGCCTTCTCTGCTGGGCTATTAAGCATCACTTTTCCCCAAGGCTCCAGCCTGGTACCTCCTGTCTACCCTATCTGCATACATAGTCTTCACTGTGATGTCACAAGCTTCCATTAGCCCCATTGTGATCTCTACAGAGAATCTCTCTTTCCCTCCCTCCCTCCTTCTCTCTCTCTCTCTCTCTCTCTCTCTCTCTCTCTCTCTCTCTCTCTCTCTCTCTCTCTCTCTGTGTCTCATCTCTATATCCCTAATTACACACACACACACACACACGCATATATGTATAATATATATTATACACACACACACACACATATTCACACATCTACACACCCTCTTTCAAGCATCTTCGTTTCCTAGAATGCATTTTTTCACCTTTTCTTTCTTCAAGACTCTGCTTAGGTGCTACTTCTTTTGTGAAATCTTACCTGTTAGTACTCTCTATTAATGTAAATCTTCCTAGGACATCTTTTCTAATTTCTCTTTTATTCTCTTCATTTCCTGTCTTTTATTATATCGATGACATACCGTATTCCAAGTATAGTATGTGTTCCTTGAAATCAGAAACTGTTTCTTTTTTTTCCCCTTATTTTATCCCTAGTGCATGATTATTTGATTATTTGATAGGACAAAGCTGGCCCCCCAGATATGATTGGCCCCAGCTTCCCTGATGCAGCCATCTGGTCCTCTAAGAACATAATAAGTCCTATCTCCTTGGAGTCTGGGCCTCTTGGAGTTGATCAGTACCTAAAACCACACAATTGGCCATACCCTAATGATCAACTGACCAGACATTTTCAGAAGGACATGAGGGATTTCACGTAGAGAAGCTGAGTTCTTTGTTGCATATTCTTGCTGTCTTAGAGTAAAGTAAACCTCCTTTGTGAAATCATCAGTGATTTCTAAGTGCCACTTTTCACTAAAACTGAACTAAGAGGTTGTTGGTATTAGAGCTGTACTTACAACAAATATTCATTACATTGAATTTAAGATAGATTTTGGTTCAATAAAAAGAATAAATTCCAAAAGGGATTTACCTCCCTTACTAATAAAATCACAGATTTATACCTGAAAGGGACCTCACAAATCATCTTCTGATGTACAATTCTAACCACCAAGGAGAATTATGTAGTACAGTGGAATGATTGGCGGATTTGGAATGAGGACCCGAGTTCAAATCCTAGCATTGACATTTCATACTTCAGTGATCTTGGGCAAATTGCTTTAATGCACAGGGTCTCAGTTTCCTCACCTGTATTAGGTGATTGGTAAGGTACCTTCCAGACACAAATTTGTGATCTTATTAGTGAGGGATGTATCAGATGGTATAACTATCTGGTAAGTGCTCAATTTTTATAATCTGCAGCAACATGCTACAAATCTTCCTCAATTTCTTGGTATCAGCATCACTATTACCACTGATACCACCACCATCATCTCACATTTATTTAGTAAATTAAAATTTGTAAAACATTTTCCCTATAATAATTCTTTAAGAGAAAAAATTCAGAGTGTGATATCTACTGCAAGAAATCTGGGGAATCTAGAGAAAAGAGGCATTTTATGCTCATTTTACAGAATGGCAAACTGAGATTCAAGGGGAGAGAGATGAAGTGCTTTACTCAATTTCACTCAGCTAATAATTGTCAGAGCCCTGGTTTTTTACTATCAACTCATCACTGGAGGTGCTTAAGCAGAGGCCAGATGTTAAATTCAGTAACATCATAGAAGAGATTCCCATACTGGTTAGCGAGTTGGATTAGATGAGATACACTGTTCCTTCCAGCTCTAAATATGTATGCATATATGTATGTATGCATATATGTATATAATTTGAAGTTATGTAGTAATACGTCTGAAAATTCACTTAAAATAGAGCAAGGACAAGAGAAAAAATGACAAAGAAATCATATTAATATTTTCTACCTATAGCCTGATACTAAAGAAATACCATTTCTAAAGGAATTATAGAACACTCTTGATTTTCAAGCTCCAGCCTTTGAAAATGCTACCCCCCACCCCCATTCGATTTTTAATTATGCGTGAATGCTTCCATCCTCATCTGCTGTTGTCACTAAGTGCCTGTCAAAGGCCCTTGTGTCATATGGTGACAGATTGCAGCTCGGTCACTCATGTGACAGGAGTCAAGTTAGGATCAAAGGTTACCTATGTCCTCTGTTCTTATCCCTCTCCCTGACTTTGTGCTAATCTCTGGTGATAAATGTAAGCTTTTAAAGTGGAATTCCTTGAGGGAGGGTATCGATTTCATTGGGGAAGGAGATGGGCTAGGGGGAGGAGGAGATAAAGACTCCAGCCTTTCCAATGTCAGTGCCTTTTCCTTCTACTTTTTCTCTGAATCCTAGGCTTCTTTTCAGAGGATCATAGAATTCCAAAGCTCAAAAGCCCCTAGAAATCATATGGGTCAGCTGCTTCATTTAAGAAATGGGGAAATGGAGACCCGTAGTGGTTAGGTAATTTGCCCAAGGTCATCACTGTAGCAGAGCTAGTATAAAAGCAAATTCTCTGACATCAAATGTCTTGGTTTTTATATTACATCATAATGCATCTTCATTGTTCAGTGAAACATCTGGGATTTCATGATTGTAGTTACCATCTACCTCAGTATCTAGACTTTGTGGATTGTCATGGCCAAAACCTAAATCATCACTTGGTTCCTAACCTTCATATGTTGAATCTCTCTGCAATTAGCTAGCCTGGTCCTTGGACAATAGATATAGTCTGGTGTTTTGCTTTTCCAACTGGGTAAAATCTTCCTAAAGTTGTTCTCCCTTGAAATAGCTATTAAGAATCCATCCCCTCCATGCCAAGATGAGATACTAGAGGAAGATTTCAATAGAGCAAGAAAGAAGAGGTCCTTATGCTTCAAAGTAAAAACACTTCAGAGTTTTCGAAGTGTTTTCACGTCCCTCAGTCCATTTGATCCTCACAATTGTCCTAACAAGTAGAAAGAAGGGAGATTATTAGATTCATTTTGTAGAACTGAGGCTGAGAGAATGAAATAGACCTATCTAAGCTCAACCAGAAGGTAACATATCTGAAGCTGGAACCACATGCCCTGGCTCCAGTGTTCATTCTGTTACACAACACTTGCGGAAAGGGGCTTTAGAGAGCATCTATCCAAATTCCCCTTTTACTTAAAAAAAAAAAAAAGAAATTGAGACCCAAAGTGGGGAAATGTTATTAAAGTAGTAATACATAGTAGGGCAAAACTTTTACCCCAGGTCTATTGACTCCAAATTCATTGGTGTTTTCACCATGCTGTCAAATCCAATACTGAATGTTACTAAAGAGAACTCTGGCATCTTTGGGATTGGCCAAGTACAAACTGGATAAACCATATTTATGCAGTCTACCAACAAGGCTGAAGTATGAAGGGGATGAGCTGAGCTATCATTTTGGCTTGGCAGTGAGAGATTGTAAAACACTTCCTGTTGCTTCCAAAGTTAATCAATGAAGTCTCCCCTAGTCTGTCCTGACAAAAGCAGGCACCAAGGATCAAGGAGACATCCTCCACTTCTTCATTTCACTTCTAGTGCCTCAGTACAGTTTCATTTTTAATGTACATACGCATCTTTATTGATCTATCTTGGGTCTCATTAGACCTATCTTGAGAAATTGTGAGTAGACCCTAAGCTACACTGCCAGATAGATAGCTAAGGTCTCATAGGCCTAGGCTCCTTCAGGACCAAGACAAAAATAAATAGGGAGGTGGTTGGATGATTTCCCCTGAAATTTACTGAGAATTGGTGTCTAAATAAAATCAATTAGAGCTATCCAAAACCAGAATGAACTTTCTTCAGAATTAGTGATTTCCTTACCTCTGAAGGCATGCAAACAGAGACTGAACAGCTACTTTTTAAGGATGTTGTAGATGGCAGCTGAATAAGAATTACATACAAAATGGCTTCAGGGATCCACATCCATAGAAATGATAAAGTTGGATCAGATCATCTTGAAGTATTTTTCCCAGTCTAACTCTCTGATCCTACAAGAAGATGACCCTGGAGATCTCTTGTGAATCCTAAAATGTTATCACATCATTTGGCTTCTGAAAAGCCTCCAATGAATCCCCATTATTTACTAAATATAATCCATACTGCTTCCCATCAAGTGCTTGATGATCTAATTGCAACCTATTTTACTCACTCAATCTGCCATTATTCTCCTATGGCTCACACCAACATTACACAAAAGAGTCCTTGCTGTTGCTGCTGTGCCCAGAACACGTCTTGCACTTTCTCCTTTCTGTGCTTGTGCTCACACTATTTCTTCTGATAGAAATATCTACCCCTTCTATTTCTGACTGCCAATGTTCTACCCATGCTTCAAGTCCAACTCAAATGACAACTTCTTGAAGCCATCCTTGACTACCTATCCTTGTAAGTAGAATGCATCTCTCTTTCTTCCAAATCCCCAGATATCTCTGATGGCAAACATGATGTTGTTTGGTACTACAGATTTTTTTTTTAATAGTTATGTCCAAGTGGATTGTAAGTAAATTGGAGGCCAGGGACTGCTTCTCATTTATGTTCATGTTCACCTCATGTATGACATTTTACCTAGCACATTGTTTGTGCATTGATTTCAAAAGGACCAATGAAATCACGGGGTGATGTCCTGACTTGTGAGTGAATTGGCTTTAAGTGAGGCAGAGTTGCACAAAGTCCTCTGCCTCACTCTCTCATCCTTTGTCACCAAAGTCTACTGGCAAGACAAAAGTCAGGATGACTGGTGATGATCCAGAATGTAGTGGATGACCATGGCATCTTCAATGTCTGACCAAGCTTTTAAGTGCTCTGCAGCATCTGCCTCAGTTGAAACAAAATGTTCTCACTCACCCATTCCAGTGGGGTAGATGCCCCCCAACTCACCAACAGATTTAAGGCCTGTTGGTTACCCTCGGCCAGGCTTAGCCCACTACAAGATGGTTTGCCAAGCTGTCTCTACTATATACTTGGAACTTCAGGTGAGAGCTGAGTGAATCAGGTGAACACCAATGGTGGATGATCAGCCCTGAAATGAGCTCCACAAGCCCTCACGAGACAGGTGCTAGTCTTCTAGACACCCCACATACCTTAACCTTGCACATAGTAGGACCTCAATGAATATATGTTAAATTCAGTGGCCTTCTAGTTTGGAATTTGCATTATGTAACTTCAAATTACTAGAGTGCTTCAGGTAGGTTTTAGACTGGCTGACTTCTGAGGCCAATTGCATTTAAATAAATTAAGAAATTCTAAGTAAAATTGAAATTATTTTTAGATTATTTAAAGTCAGGTTAGTGGATAGAGAGCTAGGCTTGGAATCGTAAAGACCTCAGTTCAAATCTCACCTCGACTCTTACTGTGTGACCTTGGGCAAGTCATTTAATTTCTGTCAGTTTCAGTTTCCTCATATATAAAATTAGGATAATTATAGTACCTACCTTGTAAAGTTGTTATCAGAATTAAATGAGATATTATACATGTGAAGAACTTAGGAAAGGTTAACGTGCCATATACATGTTAGTCATTAATATTGTTTTTATTCACAATAAAAAAATCCATGAACATGTATTATTCATATATAATTTAGAGAGCATTGTGCTCTACCTTGGCAGCAAGATAGAGATATCCCTGCCCTCATGGAGCTTATAGTCTAGTGGAGGGGGAGGATACAGCTACACAAATATAAAAATTAAATGCTTTACAGAAATGTATAACAGAGATGTCAAACTCAGCTAGAGGGACAAAAGTGAGCTGTCAAACCATATTAAAATGTAACTGGGAAATGTTTAATAAAATAAATAAAAACACAGTGCAGCATAATGTTAATTTGTGGTTTTCTAAGTCAATTTGCAGACTTTGAGTTTGGGACAACTGTTACAGAACAAAGTCCTGTATAAGCTGTGAGAAGGAAGTAAATTACCTACAGAGAGAATTAGGAAAGACTTCCAAATCTAAAATTCTGTGATTATTCTTTCAATTGGTGTGATATTAAACATGTTATGTTTTAGGAAACTGGAAGATGTCCAGGTACAATAAAAATAAAAAAAGATATTGAAAGGATATAAGATTGGTGGAATTACATAACTTTGAAAGTATAAATTATCTTAGAATCGTAGAACAACAAATAACAGAAAGAAACGTCTTTAAAGATAATCTAGCCCTACCCATCTTCATTTTCTGCACAAGGCAAATGAGGGCTTTTAAGCTCTTCATAACCTGGTCCTTTCCTACTTTTCCAGTCTTCTTATACTTTGTTCTTGTTGGTCACTTGGGTCCAACTCTTCATGACCCTGTGGACCATGGCACACTAATATTGTTCATGATTTTGTTTTGTTTTGGTTTGGTTTTTGCAAAGATTGTGTAGTAGTTAGCCATTTTCTTCTTCAGAAGATTTAGGCAAACAGAGGTTAAGTGACTTGCCCAGGGTCACACAGCTAGTAAGTGTCTGAGATCAGATTTGAAATCAGGTCTTCCTTGATTCCAGGCCTAACACTTTATCCACTGAATCACCTAGGTGACTCTTTCTTATACTTTACTCTCTTCTAAGTACTTGATGATCCAACAACATTGGCCTTCCTGCTATTCCTCCCATGCAACACTCTTATCTCCTGATTCTCTGCCTTTTTTTCCCCTGGCTTTCTCCAATGCCTGGAATGCTCTCGTACTTCGCCTCTGCCTCCTGGCTTCTCTATCTTCTTTGAAGTCTCAGCTTTGCAAAAGGACTTTTGTAATCCTACCTTTGCAAGAGGACTTTCCCTTTCCTTTCTTCCCTTGCCCCCTTGGCTGTGAGTGTCTTCCCTTGGAGTCATCTTTCATTTCCTCTCTTTATATAGTTCTTTTTCATGTTTTGTCCCCTATCAGAATATGGGCCCCTTAACAACAACAATTGTTTTGGCCTTTGTTTCTCTAACACTTAGTACAATGGCTGGCACAAAGTAAGCTTAATAAATACTTGTTATGATACTGACAAGCAGACAAGTCTTCATTTTCTCATTTTATGCTCATATTTATGACTATAGTCATCTAGTTCATGATGACTTTTGTTTCACTTAATTTAACCAACCTTTTTTCTGTTTTATATTATCCCAACTTTGGAATCTTTAATCTGACCTCTATATCCCCCTACTCATTCTTGGCATCCAGAACTATTGAGGAGATTCCTGGTGAATGAGTTGATCTAAGAACTCAAGCTCAGTATTCTCAGGAAGGGTTAGGGGTGAAAAAAAGCGACAAGATTGATGTAGAAGGAATCTGTCTCTCTTCATTCCTCTCCTTTGGAATAGTAGAATTGGAAGGAACCTCAGAGTCATAGAATACAGAATGTCAGAAATAGAAGAGGTCTTAGAATCATAGAACACAGAATGTCAAAGTCAGAGATAGAAGGGGCTTTAATATCATAGAGTACAAATGTCAGAGCTATAAGGATCTTAGAACCATGGAACACAGAAGGTCAACACTGGAAAGGATCTTAGAATATAGAAACAGAACTTCAGAGATCTGGAAGAGACTTTAGAATGACAGAACCAAAGAATGTCAGAACAATGTGGGGCTTGAGAGATCAAGTCCAATGGCCTCCTGTTACAGGAGACCCCAGGAGGCTAAGTGAGTGGCCCAAGGTCAAATAGCTAATTAATGATAGAGATGGACCTAGCAATCCAGGTCTCTAGGTGCTCAGTCCAGTGTTCTTTCCACTCTAAACCTCCTCAGGAGGCAGACAGGTCTCCATTCCACATAAGGATTTGTAGATTAAAACCTGACATGTTGTGTCAGAAGTGGAGCAGGATTGGTCACCCCAGGGAGGTAAGACACTCATAGTTACCTGACTTGTCTAAAAACACACAACAATAATCAATCACTATTACCCTAAACAGCACTTGATGCTAAACTCCAATGCCTCCTCTCTCTCCCCCTCACTATGTGTTTTCACATTTGGGTCCCCACGTTCCCATTCACTGTGTCATCTTCTCCCAAGTTACCTCATGTGTGCTTCCCCCACTGCTCCCAATTTCCTATGCTCGGCTGGGCTGAGATTGAGTGGCAGTTCAGAGCCAGAAAGCAGGTGCTGTTGAAGTGAAGCGTGCCATTCAGACAGTACATTAGGTAAAGGCACAGCCCCAGGGGAACGCTAATGTTTAGCATTGCAGCAGCCCCAACTGTTCCTCCAAGAACAGGGGAGGGCCAGTTCTGACCTGCTCTGACCAGATGTTTGGGAAATCTGCCAGATTGTAGCAAATAGAATTGCTGTTAATTTATCAAAGGTGTAATAAGTATTAATGAAGTCCCTTTCTAGAGGCTCTGTTTACAAGTGGTGGATGCTAAAATCTAAGAGCAAGGAATACTAGGGCTCATTGCATGAGGAGAGACACTGCTTTGAGGTGGTGGTACACTAGTGTCACAGAAAGATGGCTGGTCTGGGAATGGAGGAATTTGAGTTTAAGCCCCCAGCTTTGCCATTCTCTGCTCACAGGATATTAAGAAACTCATACCACCTTCCTAAGACTCAGTTTCATGTAAAATGGGGATTATAATAATAAACTGCCTTAACATGAAATAAGGGTAAACATTAAATGAGACCATGAACTGAGAGCCCTATATAAATATAATTGATGGTGGTGGTGGTGATGATGATGATGATGATGATGATGATGATGATGATGATGATGATGATAATGATGATGTATAGTGACTTGGGAGGTAAAAAAGTGTCTTGGGCGTCAAAGAACCTGGGCTTAAACCCTGCCATGAACACTACCTGTGTGACCTTGGGCAAAGCACTTAACTTCCCTGTGTATCAGTTTTTTTATTTGTATAAACAAGGAGTCTAGCCTAAGTAGCCTCTGACATGCCTTTCAACTCTAGATCTATCATCCTATCATTCTATAATTATACTGCTCCTTAGGTCCTATATAAGTGTGCCCTGCTTTAAGGCATAAAGATCAGTTGAGTTCAACTCAAGTATATATTAAGTTTCTACTGTGGACTTAAAGTCTAAATTTCCCAAACAGTACTTTGTGATTCAATTCAACAGGTTTAAGCCCCAACCACATTATTTTCAAACTAGTTTGCTTATAGGCTTGAAATGCAAAGATGAAAGAGGATATAGATCCTGCCCTTAGGAAGCTTGTAATATAATAAGAAGAAATATATACTCATACAACTAACTAGAAGACAAGTCATAATGTTGTAAGTTCAAAGAAGTACAAAGACAATAAAAATGTATTAAGTACCTACTATGTGTTGGGTGCTTTGCTAAGTGCTAGGGAAACAAAGAAATATTAAAGAAGAAATCTCTGCTCTCAAGGAGCTACTGTCTAATAGGGGAGATAACATGCAAACAAGCTATGTAATAGAATAAGTTAAAATAATCAACAGAGAGAAGACATTCAGGTTGATGGGGATTTGGAAAGACTTCCTGTAGAAAGTTGAATTTAGGTGGGACTTGAAGAAAGCCAGGAGTCAGTGATGAAGTAGGAGACAATTCTAGGCGAGAGCTTTAAGTCAGCCAAAAATGCCTAAAGTTGGAAGATGGAGTGTCTTGTGTGAGGAATAGCAAATTCCAGTATCACTCAATCACTGTACATGGCAGGTTGTTGGGGGTAGGAAATTCTAATGGGAAGAAGATTGCAAAAGTAGATGGGGACAAGATATTAGAAGACATTTGAGAGAGATCACTTTCAGTTGGGGAGAAGGAATTAGAAAATACTTTATGGGGGAGGTAGTGTCCAACTTAAGAATTGAAGGAAAGGACAAATTTCAACATATTAGAGAGGTAGAAATGAAGGTCAAGTAGTATCTAAACCCTGATTGTGAGAATAACTGTGGTTTCACTAGATAGCATAGAAATCTAGTTCATCCCTGCTTGAGTGACAATAATTAGATGAGCAGACATTTGACTGCTTTAAAAAATTAATATTTACTGCCACAATTTGCTTGTTTTTCCCAGGAGACAGTGTTATACTAAAAAGAGCATTAGTAACTTCATTTTGCCTTCTATCAACCATTTTGTAAGGTTAAGTTTCAACTTCTTGCAACTTCTGATTTTGGGAAAGTCACAAGACTACTCCCTCTTTCAACTGTCAAAGTCACAAAATTACTTCCCCTACCCCTCACTTCAGTGTCTCCCAGTTCCATCCATCAATAAGAAACCAGGTGTCTCAATCCCTAGATGCTGTTTTTTTTTCCCATTCTCTTCAATTATATAGTAATTGTAGAAACCATGTTCAAGATCCTTGTGCTGACCAAGAGCCTTGGACTCAATTTGTTTCTGCAACTGCATGATTTGCTGAATAAATAGTAGTCTGGATATAACTCAGTGTCTTTATTCCATTGTAACAACAGGGTCCAAAGAGGAGACTAAGTTGGGGGAAAATATTCACATTAGAGAACAATAAGGTGACATTGCTCATGTCTCCAAAGAATTCTGTCCTTTATAAAGAAAAAAAAATCTCAAAATTATTTTACATGGAAATTAAAGCTATAACAAGGAATGATGGGCCAAATTCAGTTATCTGGGAGTGTCTGAGGTATGGTCACTGCCTCATTCAGTTAAGGTAGACTGACCACAATGGCCAGGGAAGTTAAAGCGTTTGAAGAATTGAGAGTCCAAAGATTTCAAAGAGACAAAGATTGGGGTGGAGAAGACAACTGTGAACCCACTACTAAACTTAAATGGGAAGAGGGTTAGAGACCTGGAGCTTCGTAGATGGTAGTCTAGATGGTTAGATTATCAACTAGTTTCTCATTACCTCTTATGTGGACTATTGCAATAGACTCTTTTAATTTTATTGACATGATCTTCTATTTATATCTCTTACATTTCTGACTGCATCTCTTTACCTCCCCACTATAAGAGAGATGCCCTTTTGATCAAGGTAAAAAAAGAAAAAAGAAAGAAAAAATAGGTAGAGGAAAAAAATCTGCAAAATGGACTAGCACAATGAAAAAAAAAATGACAACATATAAAATATTCCACATCTGTGGACCCCATATCATTTTCCAATACAAAGAAATAAAAGTGAATATGAAGAAGAGTTTTTCAACATTAAAGGAGATTTCCAGAAGGCACAGAGGAAATGGAAGGTAGAGGAGATTAAGAGGTGGAGAAGCTTACTATATGAAGAGGACAGTAATCAAAGAGACAGAGGGCACAGTTTATCATATTTCTTGTTGATTTCCCCCTCTGATTCTATGTTGATCCTGGATATTCCTTGTGGCATGTTTCCTTAGACCAGGCAATATGTCTGGGGCAATCCTCCCCCATGAGGAGGTAGACCCTGTGAGATGGAGTTGATGACCTTATATAATATCCAGTGGAAAAGTAGCCCAGGGGATTGAAGGAGCCAGCCAGTTGGCAGCCAACTGGATGGGGGTGGGGTGGATGATGATGAGGAAGTACTTTCCCTTTATGTTGGGCCCAGGGCAAAATCCCAGCTGTCCTGTGCTATTTCTGCTTCAGATAGAAGTCTTCCTGTACAGGAATTGGCAACCTTTCATATGTAACATTGGATTATGGGATAATGGACATAAAGCTGGAAAGGACATCAGAGGCTAGCCAATCATCTTTATCATCTTCGTTTATTCACTATTTTGGGAGAATGGATGTTGGAAACCACCTTGACACCTATTTCTAGTCACTTTTTTATAGTACTTTCGGAAATATATATATATATATATATATATATATATATATATATATATATATATATATATATATATATATATATATATATATATATATATATATATTCCCAATCATATGTAAAGACAATTTTTAACATTCATTTAAAAATTTTTTCTTCCTACTCTCTCCCTGAGATGGTAAGCAATTTAGTATAGGTTCTACATGTTCAGTCATGCAAAACACATTACCATATTAGTCATGTTGCGAAGGAAGACACAGACACAAAAGAAAATAAACAACATGAAAATAAATATAGAAAGTGAAAAATAGTATGCTTTGATCTGCATTCAGACTTATCAGTTCCTTCTCTAGGGCTAGATAGGATTTTTCATCATGAGTCCTTTGGAATTGTCTTGGATCTGCTGAAAAATAGCTAAGTCATTCACAGTTGATCATCATCAGTATGTTCCCCTGGTTCTGTTCATTTCACTTTGAATCAGTTCACATAAGTCTTTCCAGGTTTTTCTGAACTCAGTCTGCTCATTATTTCTTATAGCACAATAATATTCCATTATAATTGTATGCCACAACTTGTTCAGCCATTCCCCAATAGCCTCTCAGTTTCCAATTCTTTGACATCAAAAAAAGAGCTGCTATAGATGTTTTTGTACAAATAGGTCCTTTTATTTAATCTCTTTGGGTATTTCTGGATCAAAGGGCATGTATAGTTTTATAGCCCTTTGGGTATAGTTCCAAATTGCCTTCCAGAATGATTAGATCATTACACAGGCTCAGTAGCGGAATATCAGTGTCCTAATTTTCCCATATCCCCTCCAACACTTATTTTCCTTTTCTGTCATATTAACCAATCTGATAGATGTGAGGTGGTAGCTCAGAGTTTTTTTGATTGACATTTTTCTTAATCATGATTTAGAGCACTTTTTTATATGACTATAGACAGCTTTGATTTCTTCACCAAAAAAATTCCTGTTCATATCCTTTGACAATTTATCAATTGGGGAATGACTTGTATAGTTATAAATTTGAATCAGTTCTCTATATACTTGAGACATGAGGTCTTTATCAGAGGCACTTACTGTAAAAAACAAATGTTTCCCAGCTTTCTGGTTTCCTTCTGACCTTGGTTGCATTTTTAAAGTAATTTTTGAGAGTTTAAGTGTTGCTGACAGAGGAGAAGGAAGGCTCGAATTTTAGCAGCTAATAACGTCTCCATTATCAGGTAACACTTTAGCAGAGATTGAGATTATTGGACTTAAAGATAAAGGGAAACTTGGAGAGCATCTAGTCTAAATCCTTAATTTTAAAAATGAAGAAACTGAGACTCAGAAAGGGACAGTGATTTTAGCAAACAACCACGGTGTTAGTGGCTGTCAAGGAGGAGGAGAACCAGGAGAGAGGAGTGTCACAAACACCTAGAAAGTATCAAGAAGAACAGGATGATTGAAAGTATCAAGGTCTGCAGTGAAGTCAAGAAGGGTAAGTTCTGAGAAAAGGCCATTAGAAAAGACAATTAAGAGATCATTGGTCACTTTGGAGAGAACAGTTTCAGTTAAATGAGGTTGGAAGCCAGAGTGCAGAAAGTTAAATAGTGAGTGAAAGAAAAGGGATTGGAAGCACCTATTATAGGCTTTCTCTAGGAGTTTAGCCACATGATACCCACATGGGGTTTCATTCACTTACCTGAGGGTGTTCTGCCCAAAAGAAGGTACATTTTGATGGATGAAACCTACCTAGATATCTTGGGGTTTACTGGCTAGATTTCTTCTTTAAAGATCATGCCTTAAATCCAGTTCACTCTGACTTTTATTGATTGGCTAACAGTAGGTCCCTGCCCAAGTACCACTTAATGGTTATGTTTCAGGCCTTGATGGTTCAGAATGAATGCAAATAGTATTGTGTCTTTTGGGGCCAGCAAGCCCGAAAGTCTTCCGCTCCCAGTTTGATTTTTTAAAAATTAGTATTATTAAAGGGGCCATCCCTTGACTCACTTCTTAAACAGGCCTGATCACTGAATGGGCATTGCCTCAGTCAAAGTAAGAACTGGGAAAGACCTTAGCTTAAAAAGGCCAAACTGGGCCATCTCCAGTTGTCCTGATCCATACACAGCTGGCCACTGGACCCAGATGGCTCTGGAGAAGAAAGTGAGGCTGGTGACTTTCCAAAGCCCTCCCTCCCTCAAATCCAATTCAAATGCAAGTCATGGCTTCATTTTCCTGATGTCATGATCCTCTTGGAAAAGGACAAATCACAGCCACAGGCACAAAAAGGAGAAGATATATAGAGTGATACTAGCTGGCTTGGATGGATGGATCAAGTGAAGAACTTTTGAAGATGAGGGAGACATAAGAGTGTTTGCAGGCAATAAGAGAGTAGATGGGGGAGATGAAATATAAGTGAGAGAAGATAAGTGGGAAAGAGGACAATCTTCGGGAGAAGATGAGATGAAACTCAGGCATGTAGAGGAGTTTGGTTTTTGGAGGACTACTTCTCCATGTGAGACAGGAGTGAAGGAGGGGGTAGTACTGGAAGAAATGATGTGAGATGAGGGAAAGGGAAGAAAATGGAGCTCACAGTGAATGACTTCAATATTTTTCAGTTAAATATGAGATAATGATTCTGCTGAAAGAGGGGGAGAGAGAGCTACTGGAAGTTTGAGGAGAGATGGAAAGGTTTGAAAAAGCTGCTGTGAATGAGTGGGATAAGGAGTCAATTAGGAGGTATAAAAGAGTTGTCTTGCCTTAGTGAAGGTGTTTGCAAGATGAAGACTATTGCTCTCTGTGTGTGTAGCTATGGTGAGGAGGCAGAGAAGGTCATATAGGAAATTAGTATATTGAGGAATTAGAAGTTTAGGGTGTTTGTGACAGTATAAATCTGTCTGTTGAAGTCCCTTAGTAAGAGGGTTAGGAAGGAAAGTAAGACTGAGCCAGGCACTGAACTTGTTGAGGAAAGAAAGAAAGTATCCTGGAGACTGGTTGATAGCAGCCAGAAGAATCCTGATTGGGTGATAAATGTGGATTGGAATGGCAATGTAGAACAAGGAGTTTTCCAACTCCACTGCCATGACCAATGAATTAGGATTATCAAAGCAAGTGAAGCCAGGGAAGCTGTATAATCATTAAGAAGCCATGTCTCAGTGAACAAAAAAAAAAAAAACCACAGAAGAGTGAGAAAGATAAATATTTAAGATGAAAGTCATTTTGTTACCAATGGAACAAGCATACCAAAGAACACTGAAGGGGTGAGTGGCTTTAGAATAGTACATGCTATGAAAAGTGGATGGCCAGAGGAAAGTTGAAAATAAGGGAGTAGTCAGTGGGGGACAGAGAGTAGGATTGCCATTGGGGTATTCAGAATTGTTAGGATGGGGAGGCTATAATGAGATAGAAGTATGCTAACCGTTGAGGAATGATTTCAGATAGGTTATTACTGTCCACTGGAGTCTGGTCTCCAAGTGGAATTGTCCCAGGGTGTCAGGCAACTGTGTGTAGCTGGAAATCTGGAAGTAGGGGAAGGGAAGGGAAGAAAGGGGCGAGGGAATTGTTATGGAGATATGAGTAGCTGGATAATTTGAAGAATTATCAAGTGAAGTCTCAGGGAGTTAGGAAGGCTCCCTCCTTTCCAGGAAGGCATTAGTGTTTTCTTCACCAACTCAACTATGTACTCCTCGAGGACAATGATTGTGTCATCTCAGCTTTATATCTTCCTCAGTATCCATTACTTTGCACACAGAAAGCACTTAATAAAAGTGTTGCTTTGTATCATGTCATAGCAGAGCACAGCAAACTATCACAGAAAATCATGTATTATATAATGGCTCCCTGAGTATGACAGAGACCAATTCCCATAAAGAAAATGAAAGCTTTCTATCTTCTCTAGCCCCCAGCACATTACTCTGTTCTGCACGCAGTAGGCATTTAAAGAATGTTTATTCAACCTTATTTTATTGAATAATGATAATACAAATAATAAAAAAAATAATATTGAAAACAGTATATTAGAAGGAAAGTAGAAAATACCAAGAAGCTTTTGGATAGAGGGTGGCAAGAACCTTAGAAGTACCTATTAATTTACAGAAAATTAACACCAGTCCTTTGAAAGATCATAACCCACATATCTCCCTGCCCCACATTCTCTTAGGAAGTAGTCTTAATGAGGTATTATGCCCTTAAAAAAATCATTGCCTTGGAGCAGCTAGGTGGTGCAGTGGCTAGAGCACCAGCCCCCAAGTCAGGAGGACCTGAGTTCAAATCCAGCCTCAAGCCAAACACTTGACACTTACTAGCTGTGTGACCCTGGGCAAGTCATTTAACTCCAATTGCCTAAAACAAAAGCAAAAAAAAATTGCCTATTGACCACAAACTTCTAGTGATGAATGTCTTTGCCCTTGTCTAGGCAGGTCATTTGGATAAAAGACGCATACTATATAACTAGGCCCATACCTGAAGCTTTTCTCTTTTGCTTGCTGTCTGAATGTAAATTGGGTCAAAAAGGTACATGGAATTGTTTCTAAATGTCCCAGTGAGTTAACCAAGGCGTGAGATGACAGGACTTCTAAAGAACCACATGGCAATGTTGCGTTAGCCAGTCCCCTATATCTCAGGCCACAATTTTTTCGTCAAGCTTAACTTATTGGAAAGGATAAAAATTGTGGTACTTTTAGTTTGGTATTGTATGTGAAATGTTCACTTATGAAACCTGAAAGAATATGAACCTAGCCAACTCTGAGGGAGGTTTGGGGCAGGGGATAGCGTGGGGGGAGGGTGTTGTAAAAATTTGTACTGAAAACTGGGGCCCATTTTCTTTCTGGGAGGCCCATCCACAGTGCCTAGAACTATAAGCTGTTTGTGATGTTAACTCCTAACCAAGAAAAAGCAGAGCGCTTCACATGGGCCCTAACTCAAAATGAAACACTAGGCAGGATGAAGTCACACGAATCGAAATCAAAAAGAAAAATTAAATGTAAAAAGGTTTTATAAGTGCTTAGCTGTACTCTCCAAACCACTGATTTTCCCACAGGTCCACTGGACTCTGTGAGGCTGAGTTCAGTGCACATGCAACAAGGGACCCCAGAATCACTGCCTGGTCATTGCTACTGCCTGAGAGTCTGTCTCTTCAGTATAGTATCCTAGGATTGTAGGATTTAGACATTTTTGGAAGAGATTTTTGAGTCCACCTTGTCTAATCCCTCATTTTACTGATAAGAAATGGAATTTCAGAGTGGTATTGACTCTAACCCAGTTTCTCTTACTCCAGATTTTCTTTTACTACATCACATTGCTCCTTCTACCATGGAGATCAATGATATCAAGTAGTTCTGGGCAGGAGTCTAAAATAAGTTTTCACATTTCATCATCGACATACTTTTAGGACTTATAACATCTGGGATCAAGATACTAATAGACCAATATCCAATGGAGAGACAGTCTTCTTAAACCATAGTGGATGTACCAGCATACCCTTCATAGTAGGGCTTCTTTAGACATGCCTTACTCTCATACCAGCTGCAGAGCAGGCTCCCTTAATGAAGTTAAAAAAAGAAAAACAATAACTAGATTCATGCATTTTTTTTTATTAATTTCTTTTCAAACCTGGATGACCATTTTCATTCTGGAAACATTTAGAATCTTCATGTGCACATCTTCTTACCTCCCCACTCCACACCCCACCTCTCTCTCTTCTGTTTTGCTCATTGAAACCTGCTTAAAAGGATCAGGGCAACCTGCCAATTTCTCTAACCCCTTAAAAAACACACATGCGTGCACACACACAGCCAAATGTGTTCAAAATGCAGACACTCACTTCCATTTTCATTTTTAAAGTACTGGAGTTTGTAGAGATCAGGCACTCGGCATTTCTCAGGCATTTATCCAAGCTCTTTATTCATGATTATGAGAGCCGACTTACTGAACGTCAAGAAACAAATGTGAATTCTGCTTGAGAAATGAAAATGTTGTGGTCAGACTCCACTCCCCAGGATGCTTTTGACGGTGTAGAAAAATATGATCAAATAATTGAATGGTGGCATTTCATAATGCTTTTTGCTCAAATGGTTTGGTTCAAAAGATGTGGCTTCAGGTCAAATTGGGAACAAGGCTGGATTTTTTTTTTTTTCCAGCAGGGTGGAAGAGATAGTTAGGGATGGGAGCTGAAAAATGAATTTCATTTTCTATGCTATGATTTTTGCTTATTATTTTAAAATACATGTAGGAATATTATTTTAACAAAATCATAATATGCCATATATTAATAAGATAATTAATATCACAAATAAAATATACCTATTTTGATCCAGGCCTGTAAATTCATCAGTGTTTGGACCTCTCAGTGGAGAAATTTCCTCTACTGTGGAGATGGGCACCTAAGATAGTTTTCTGGAGGCATTGAAAGGTCACGTAGCCAGTATATGTCAGAAACCTGACTTTAATCCAGGTCTTACTGATTTCATAACCAGCCAGCTCCCCACTGTCCTATACTGCCTCTCAGCATATTGATTTTATTAATTAAAGTCACAGGATCATAGATCTAGAGCTGGCAAGAATGTCAGGTCCTATTTTGAGGCCTCATTGATGTAGAAGTCACTTTAAGTTTCAAAGGTCTTGTTCTCAAAGCATGAGCTACAGCAGACCCTGCCAAGTGAAAAGGCTTCAAGTACTGGCCAGTAGTATGCTAGTAGTATGTCGTCCAAGGACCAGCCTAGCTCAGTCCAGAGAGGATCATCAGTACTTTGATGGCCACAACGTAATAATTTTTCATCCTTAGCAATGCTCAAAAACCATATAATAGATTATAGATGAGTGATGATCTGCAACTGTGAAGGGAGAGAAAACATATAAATATGAGATAATGTAACCTGGAAGTAATGAAACATGTTAATTATCCTCCACTGTTTTTCTTCTCTGATGTCTTCTTGTCTGATGAGAAAATAACATCTAGCATGGTATGGAGATAGTGCTGGCCCCTAACAGTTTATGTCAGCAGCACCCATCTCTGGAGAAACCTACCAAGCTGGAAAGAGTCCAGGTTTGTGTTTCAATGCTCCTATCCAAGGACCAGCCTACTTATGTCATCAAAGGGTTGAGCACTGGGTGATAACTTTTTTTTTTTTCCAGTTGCAGTAAGTCATGAAAGGGCAGGTAGGTGGTACAGTGGATAGAGTGCTGGGCTTGGAGTCTGGAGGACCTGAGTTCAAATTTGGCCTCAGACAATTACTAGCAGTGTGACCCTGGGTAAATCACTTAACCCTGTTTGCCTCACTTTTATCATCTATAAAATGAGCTAGAGAGGAAAATGGCAAACTATTCCAGTATCTTTGGCAAGAAAACTTCAAATGAGGTGATAGAGTCAGACATTACTGAAAATGATTGAACACCACCACACCAACTCATGTGGACTATTTGCTGAGGGTAGAGAAGCTGTGACCTTTGCTGGTGGGGAAAAAACCAACATGGATATAATAACAGATATTTGAAATGCTGAAGAAATCATTGTTTCACAAATTTTGGTGTCAGTCAGGTGCCCTACATGTCTGAAGTGAGATGGGTGGGAAGTATGTGTGAGAGGAAGGAGTACTACGAACTGTATATTTAAAATCAGAAGTTGATAATTTTCTAAATTGGGCATAAATAATAATATCATTGGTGACTGACACTGGATAGGCTGAAGAGTAATGAGAAATATTTAGAAGCACCAGATAAGGCATATTGGTTTTTAAAGGGGTCAGCACTGAGCAAGATGGCAGAGAGAAAAATTTTGATAAATATCAACTCCCACATTTAGAAAAAAAAAAAGGAAGAAATGTAATGAAAAAAATAATGAAAAGGGAAAGAAGAAAATACAGCTAAGTGGAGCAGTGGGTAGAATGATGGACCTAGAATAAGGAAGATGTGAATTCAAATATGGCCTCACACTTACAAGTGATGTAACCCAGAGCAAGTCATTTAAACTCTCTCTGTAAAAGGGTGATGATAATAATAGTCTCTAAAAATTATTGTGAAAACAAAATGAAATAATATTTGTGAAGTTCTTTGTAAACCTTAGAACACTGTATAAATATTATTATTAATTTTTACAAAGTAATACAGAATTATTTTTAGAGGCTGTATGCATTGTCAGACCCAAACTCCTCCCAAACTTACCCCTATCTAGGTCTATTCATAGGTGGCAAGGAGCATCCAGGGTAGCTTTATACATGCTCTATGCAGTACTCACACACACACACATACACACACAAACACACACGTACATGCACACATATTTGGGCCAACCTTCTTCAGTGTATGTAAATAAAAAGAAATTTCTTGCAATAGACTATAGACATGCATACAAATCTATTCATAATTGTATTAATAAATTGAGGGCTTTTCTTCCTAATATTTGAATCCTTGTTTAGGTCTCCTCCATGTAGGTCAGCATTCATATGTCAAATTCTAAACAAAACTTGTAAACTCTTTTGAGCAAAAGCTCTATTGTTTTATTCCAAAGAGCATACTCAAGGACGTTTGCCTTGGCAATTGAAAAATCTGCTTAGTAGATAAAGGAGTCTTTTTTTTTAAGGGTACTGATTCTTTTGTTTTGTTTTGTTTTGTTTGTTTATTTATTCAATTTATTGCAATTTCACTATTTTTTTCCTGTTCTTTTGAACTATTGGGAAGATCTCTCTTATTTCTATTTCTGAAACTGTGATAAGATTCATCTCAATCCAAATGAAGTTTTTATTTGTTTGTTTTTTGCAACCTAGTTCCTATATATAACAGCTTTCAGTATCCTAAAGGGTGGTAAGAAAGAGGAACCTTCCCATCTCACCTAACCAGTCATTGTCTTAGAATACCTGGGAACTAGAAAGTGATACATTGCTGAATCTGGTGAATCATTTTGGATGTTGGCTGTGTAACCCAGGACTGTTGGTACTGTTGAGGCAGCTAAGTGAAGCAGTGGAGAGAGTACTGGGCCTGGCATAAGGAAGACCTGAGTTCAAATGTTATGAGAGAGAGAGAGAGAAAGAGAGAGAGGAAGAGACATAACATTTACTCAGATAGTTTGACCTTTTCAAGTCATTTAACCTGTTTGCCTCAGTTTCTTCAATTGCAAAATGGGGATAATAAAAGTACCTACCTCACAGTTCCGTCATGAAGGCCATTTCTTTAGTCTTTCTACCTTCACTGCCTGAATGTGAATTTGTCCTTCAGAAGTTTATACATAGCTTTCTAAAATCCAGGAATCATGTCCACCCACAAGGAAACCTAAGATTGTTCTATTGAGAAGGATTTATTAAGAACTAACCATGTATAAAACATTAAGCTAGGTGCTAGAGATACAAAGAAAAAGCAAGGAAAAAAAAATAAAACAGTACATCTATTTACTATTTCATTCATCATTATTTTGCATCATGAAGGTTTGTTTTAGTAGTTTTAAAATAACTTTTCATTGACCTTTTAATTTACATCACTTAAATATCTGCCTGTATCCTTCTACCTCCTTCTGCCATTGAGACATTTCTTATATAAACCTAGTCTGAAGTCTGGAACATTAGCACAAGATTCTTTTCATTGGTGGGAAAAAATGATAACATGTCATTGAATGTCTATGTGAGGGAATTGGTACAAAATTTTCTGAGAGAAAAGACCTTCTGCCTTTCTGCTTTGAGGGAGTACACACTTTAGAAGATGGATCCATAGATATGCTAACCTTCCTAAAAACCGAGGAAATTTTCCCTTTGGGTGAAATAAAGGTATTTCTTTCTTGGTTGAGCTGAGAATCTAACTCCCTGTACCACAGCTTATTCACTTGGTGTATTCTATGGTATATTCTAATCTATATAAATTCTCTGATTTCTGTTTGCTATCTGCTTGTTCATTCACTATTCACTATTTGTGATGATCTTTTGTTTAACTATCATTTGATGGGAAGTCATCAGCCATTTCCAATATACAGTTGGGGTATTTCTACCTCTTCAGGGATTAGCAACCAGAAAATTGGCTTGAACCTAAGAAAAAATTATTTTCCTAAGCCAGTAAGAGGCAATAGATAAAAGTATTTAATTTATTGATTGATTGCTAAGTCATTAAGTGTTTTTCCTCATAAATGGCATATACAATGAAACTATAATACCAATGTATAATTTCATTAATGCTCATATATGAGATATCAATGATACCTAGAGCAACTTAATATACCATGACCCTTAATTTTTATATCATCAATATTGAGCATATAGAATCCCAAACACATGACCTAGAAATGTGCCAGCATCTTTTCTACTACGCAACTTTCTTAGTATTTTAGAGGTAGCACAAACCTAGAAAGGTGAAACACCTTCTGATCTTTAAAAAAGTATTAAATATAAATAACATCTACCCTCTCATATTCACTGATGTCTCTACTTAAAGGGTATGGAATTGAAATACTTTAAAAAACACTAAGTATTTCTTAATTGTGTTTTCAACCAAAATTAATTCAGGGTGCTAGGGGCACATATATGGTGACATGAAAGTATAGAATTTTAATATTACACAGAAAAAAACCAAATCAAAATTGCTGTATGAAATGACAAGATGCTTACCACCTGTTTAATAAATCCACTAGGAGATTTAGAATTATAGAACTAAGAATGTTGGATCTGGAAAATACCATAGAATGTAGTATATTAAAGCCAGAAGGGGCCTTAGTTTAATTCAATTTTAGAAATAAGTGAACTGAGCTAAAAAGAAGTCAAGGGACATCCACAAAATGATACAACAAAGACCAGTTTCCCAGTGTCTACTACATTGAATCCTTCCACTGGTGTTTTGAAAACAGATTACTATAATCAGCCAACAAGTACTTATGGTGTCTATTTAGTTCTTCTCCATTGATTCATATTGGTTTGTA
Source organism: Phascolarctos cinereus (assembly GCF_003287225.1). Taxonomy (NCBI): domain Eukaryota; kingdom Metazoa; phylum Chordata; class Mammalia; order Diprotodontia; family Phascolarctidae; genus Phascolarctos; species Phascolarctos cinereus. Next base: position 364,133,806 of record NW_027555625.1, on the reverse strand, counting down.
AATGACCTTGGACTCTCCAAGGTATGCCTAAGAAGCACAAGCTCTGGTAACTTCTATCAAGTTGCGATGGTTTTCAATATAGCTACATTAACTGACTCTAATATACTAATGATCAGAGGACCAGCATGGCAAAATTCAGAGATATTCATTATCATGAGGTTGGTTATAATATTTAGAACTAGAAAGAAAATTTGTTTTCCAAATGTGGAAGCTGAGGTTGATAAATTTTAAGTAACTTGTCCAAGGTCACACAGGTAGTGACAAACAGAGCCAGAATCTGAACCCACACCACTTTGATTTCAAAACCAAACCAAAACAAAACTATACTTTTTGCTATATCATACTGAACACCAGCGTACTTATTTGTTTGTTCATTTATTTGCTTATTTGCTTTTCTATTTGTTTCTCCTGATTTTTTTATTCATTTTTTTTTTGCTCATTCATTCATTTATGACCACAGGAAATCATCATACCTTCTCCTACAGTTGGAAAATTTACTTTTAAGATAAAGGGTTATGATCTGCATTGGTAATAATCCCAAATCTGGAATCATAAATTCTTAAAGTTTTTAATTTAAAATTGCACCTACCTATAGACACAATAATACCATGGGGTTTTTAAGGTGTAGACCTCCTTTTAGTTGTGATTTTTCATGCTTTAAACATTTTAAAGGGTTCCTTTTTTCCTCCTTTTTCAATTACAAAATAAATACATACTGAAGCTTTCTGAAATGCATGGGCTACTTTCATATTACTTATTTTGGGAGGAAGATAAAAGTCACCTCTTTATTTCTTTCTCTAGTTTATTTTCAATTGTTTTTTTTTATATATTTTCTCTATGCTGACAAGAGACACAAGAACAATATGTAAAAAATTTGAAGTTCTCACAGTATCATAGAAACATGGCTTGCCATGGCCAAAGAAATTAGGACCTAGTAGCAAGAATTCTGGTAATGAACCTCTTGATTCTAAACCAGGCTAATCCTTAGACTATAGATACAATATTTTGCTTAAACTGAATTAGAAGCCATTCTAGAAGAGTAAGGAACCACCAAAATTTATGTGCCAAATAAAATACTTCTCTATGATAACCTTCAGACATTTGTATAATGCAGGTGATTGACTGTTTTCATTATCTTTCCCTTACCTACCTCTGAAGTCATCATAAGATGAAAATATAAATGTTCTTATCTAGTTCCTGATATAATTCCCTATTTCTGTATTTATCTCCAGGCTCTATTGCTCACTTTGTCTACTTTCTCATGCCAAAGAAACTTCATCTTTCTGGAAGCTTGTCCTACCATTGGACCTCACACTTTGGAAGTAACCTCCTTCCCTGTGTCCTCTCCTTCTGATTGGCTGTTTCCTTCCAGATCCTCCATTTTAAGGAGGATGCCCATGGCAACTATGTCTTCATCTCTCTCCAGGCTGTACTCCTGATTCTTCCAACACTCTCAACTATTTCCCCAAGCCAAGATGCCTTCATCTCTTTCATTTCTCAACTCCCTGCTCTCCCTCCTGCAGCCCACCACTCTTCTCAGCTTAATTTTATGTGTTGCCTTTCCTCACTAAAATAAAAGCTCTTTGAGTAAAGGGTGTCTTCTGCTTTTATGTATTCCTACTGCTTAGCACAGTGTCACACACGTTGTGAGCATTCAAAAAATGCTCGCTGTTAACTAACTTGACACTTTATCCTCTGTTACAGATGTTGATCAGAAAATTATAATTATTTTCATGATGGTTTATGTTTATTGCAAACTATGTGCTAAAAAAATAGTTGTTGTTGTTGTCTTATCCAAAGGATGAGCTTGAGATCATAGTATTGAAAGCATCATGACTGTATGTCTCAAAAACTACCCCTGTCAAGAATATCTTTCCTGATTCCTAGAGCTAGTTTCTCTCCATCAATCAACCAATGAACATTTATGAAGCACCTAATATTTGCCCCTGTGCTAAGCACATATGAAAGCAACATGTATGTATGAATATTTGTATATGTGTATGCATGTGCATGTTTATATAACTTTGTACATATCTGTGTATATGTTGTGTCACATTAACAAAATGTAAGCTTCTTGAGGGCAATCATCCTTAATTTTGTACTTGTATTCCCAGAATGGAGCACTATGGTAGGTGCATAGTAGGGACTTACTTTTCTTCTTGATTGATTGAAGGGTTCCTCAGATGATGCTTTATATAACGTTTGGGGGCTTAATGATGTCAATTCTGTTAACTCCTTCATTTGCCTCTCTAAGGAAAACCTGTGAGTCATCTGTCCAATTACCTCTAATTTCCTTTTGTCTTCTGGTTTCATTTATAGTGAGAATGTCATTATTGCTATTGGTAATTTCTTCCAGGACGATGTCCAATGCATTTCATTTGCAATACTAACAGTTAAATTAATATTAATAGATGGTCTAAAGTTTATATGAATCTTAGCATCTTTTTTTCTTCTTTCTAGTCACTCTGATGTTAGTATGAAATAGCCAGAAAGAGCATTGGCTTCTGAATCATGGGACCTGACTTCAAATCCCCTTAATAATGATTACTACCTATGTGACCATGGGCAAGTCACTTAATATTCTTGAACCTCAGTTTGCTCACCTGTAAAATGAACGGGTTGAACTAAATGGCTTCGGAGATCCTCTTCAGGTCTGGCCCTATTGACATGGAGAAATTTAGGACTGAAGGCCATATTATATTTTCTTGTTTCTGGGTTATCATGGCCAGAATTTGTCATCTAGTGGTAGCCTATTTGTGATGAACTCTTTTATACTTTCTTTGGTTGGTTCTCATATAAAGAGACATTCTTTTATCAAGAGAAAACCTAAAGTCTTTCCAGTATGTTATAACCTACGAGTACTTTTGGCTTGGCCATGAAAAACATAGCATCCTCTCTAAGCTATGGCAATAAATAAGAGCAGGAATTTTGGGAAGACATATTTCAAATTCAACTTTCGTATTAAAAATAACTATTGTCAGAATTCAAAAGTAGATGAGGTCACTGCAAGATGGAGTAGCCAAGGAAATTATCATAGAGGAAATGGAATTCAGTATCATGGGTTTTGAGAACACTGGATTTGGATCCAGAAGCAAGAATTTGAAGTCTGGCTGTGCTACTAACTAGTAGTATAATGCCTGACAAGTCAATTTATATCTGAGCCTTATTTGATTCATCTTTAAAATAAGGATAACAGTACTTGTACATTATGCCTCACAGAGAAAATGTGAGTATCAAATCAGCCAAATAGCAAATACTGGGAAGTACCTACTATGTGCCAGGCACTGTACTAGACACTGGGGATATAAGTACTAACAATGAAATAATTCCTACTCTCAAAGAGCTCATGTTTTAATGGGAAAGATAACAAGTACACATGTAAGTACATATTGAATAATATAAATATAACAAATGCAAAAAATTACTTAAGTACAAGATAAGGAAAGAGCTAGGGATTAGAAGCATGAGAACTGAGAAAAGTCTGCCAAAGTCAGCAATTAAGAACTCATTGGTAAATTGAGAAAGAGAGTAGTTTCAAATGAGTGATGAGGTTAGAAGCTAAACTGAAAAGGGGTGAAGAATGTGGATAAATTCAACTATTTATATTTATTGACGTTTGCCAAATTCGTAGTACAAGGAACATTTTTTTAAGTTCTACGTTTGCATGTATCATTGATTTGACATTTTTGTATAATACATTTTTGGGGAAAAGATATTTACTGCTACCAATAAACAGTAGGATTGTGTATTTTCTTAGCTTTGAGTCAGTTATGTGACTATGAACATGTGGTCACAGGGTGATTAGCTATAAAAGTCTGCCAATTCTTTTCCATGCTTTCATCAAGGATCCCCTCAATGCATGAATAGACCATTCTCATCAAGATTTTTGCAAATCAGTAAATATAGCTATAGATACTCCTTAGCTTCCAGTCCTTAGTACATAATAGATGCTAATAAAAGCTTATTGATTCAATATCATGGGTTTTGAGAACACTAGATTTGGAGCTTGTTGATTTAATGATTCATAGTCATTGAAATGAGAATCAATTAGAAATTCATAAAGGAAAAACAAGTGGATAAAATGCATATTACTCAGATTATGACATTAAGTTTGTTTGGAAGCCCCTAAAATTAGCTCATTATTATAAATATCTTTGGGAGGAATTGTAGATTAATAATAAGATGGGTCCAAGGTTGAGTAAGAGGGGAAAAGATATTGGGCTGGATAGCTTTAAGAAATTATGCAGTACTGTCAATGATCCCACAAAACCCAATTGTTTTCAAATTTAATATTCTGATGATAAAACATATTTTCCCCTAACTACTATCTCTTCTAGAAGGTGAGTCAAAGTCAGAGTACATGAAGAAACTGGAGATCAGGGGAAGTATTGGGCTAATAACCAGTTCAGCCATCACTAATCAGAAGTTCCATGGGCAGTGAAACTTGAAGGAGAACACATGTAATAGATGAACAACAAGAAGGCCTTGATTTTGCAAAATAATTCCTTATATACATCCTCCTTTTGGTGTTGCTATTTTGTCACTTCAGTGTTGTTCCACTCTTCATGACCTCATTTAGAGTTTTCATGGAAAAGATGCTAGGATCGTTTGCCACTTCCTTCTCCAGATCATTTTACAGATGAAGAAATTGAGGCAAACAGGGTTGAGTGACTTGCCCAGAGTCACACAGCTAGTAAGTGTCTGAGCCCAAATTTGAACTCAGGGTAATGAGTCTTCCTGACTTCAGGCACTGTGCTCTATTACTATACCACCTAGCATACTTCCTCCCTAGCAGAAACCAGCCACAGGTTTTGCTGGCCTAGGCCAAAAATGGTAGCCCCAATGACTAAAATCATAAAATTGTAGAATAATAAACTCTTAAAGGGGACCTCAGAGAAGGCTAAGGTAGTAATAAAGGCTTCACTTTGAGATGGAATCAGACTGAAAATCTCATTTGCACAACCCTGCAGACTATATTTCTTTGAATTCTAAGGCTACCATTTAAGAGGAGATACTTTCCCCAAAAAACTCACAGTACAAAGGTTTTGTACATTTCATCCACAAATTAAAGACTTTAATCTCAATTTTCTACATGAAGGTTAAAAGTCCACCTTGGTCTTGTAGGAAGAGCATTGGATATGAAGTCAGAACACCCAAATTCAAGTCCTAGTTCTGCCATTTCCTAGATTCCTGACCCTGATCAAGTTGCTTAGCCTCTCTGGGCCTCAGTTTTCTTGTTTATAAAATGAGAGGGTTGGATCACATGACCTCCTTTCAGCCTCAAATCTGTGATTCCCATTGGTGGGGAACTTGATGAAGTGCAATTTGCACTTTGGTACAATTGCTAGGAAAATGCTTTTCTGTGTGTGTGTTTTTTTTACTACTTTTTACTAACATTTACTGCTTTTACTCCTTATTCCCACACAGGCCTTTAGGGCTAAACAGAACAAAATTTGAACACATTTTCTGCAAGATATCTTTTCAAATATCTGAAGGCAATGATCGCAACCTTCACTCCCCTTTGTCATTTCTCCTCTAGGATAAAAACCTCCAAATTCCTTCATCTGATCCTTGTGTGAGAAGTCTAGTCCCAGTCAAAATTCTAATCACCTTCATACAGATGTTCTCCAGCTTGCCAGTATCCTTCCATAAACATGGTGGTCAAAAGTAGGCAATGGATCCCCAAAGGCTGGGGAAAAGAGATTTAAAAAAAATAGCACAAGTGTGAAGAATGTAATTGGAACACACTGCTTATCCTCAAAGGGCTTATGATCTGCATCTCTAGATAATACAAGGGCCCTGAGGCTATTTCCCCACCTGAAATGCTTTCATTCCTCCTTTCCAACTCTAGAAATCCCCAACCATATCTATTAAAGCCCCACTCATGACCTACCTCCTACAGGAAGCCTTCTTTGCATTCCTATAGTACATATTGTCCATAATTTTCACTTTACAAAGCAAGTTCCCCAGAACTCTGTGAAGTATGCTATTGTTGGTGTTGAGTCATTCATTCAGTCATGTCTGACTCTTCGTGACACTGTGGGCTATAGCACACCAATACTATGCATGGAGTTTTCTTAGCAAAGATACTGAAGTGGTGAGTAATTTCTTTCTCCAGTGGATTAAGGTAAACTGAGGTTAATCAGCTTGCCTAGGGTCACATAGTAAGTTTCAGAGATCATATTTGATCTCAGGTCTTCCTGACTGCGGGCCCAGAGCTCTATCCACTGAGCCACAATATTGTTATTGATAATTTTGTTTTGCACCGACATTTCCCAATGTATCTCCTCCACCTCCCTCTCCCCCACCCAGAGGGTAATCCTTTAAAACAAAGAAATTTTAAAAATATGAAAAACAAACTTGACCATTCAGAACTAATCAACACATGAAAGTCTGACAATATGTACTGTTCCACACCCATAGTCTCCTGCTTCTGCAAAGTTTTTTCTTATGCCCCTTTTTGGGGTGGGGGTACAGATTGGTCATTATCACTGTTTGGTCTTCTGTTTTGACTCTTTTGTTACTGCTGTTCTTTTCATTTGCATTGCTGCAGTCACTGTATATGGAGACAAACTGGTTCTGCTTGCTTCATTTTCATCAATACATATATTTCCCAGATTTCTCTATTCATCATATCCTTAGTTGACTTCACAGTAATATTCTATTTCATTCAAGTACTACAACTTGTTTAGTCATTCTCTAATTAGCTGACAACTACTTTGTAAGATAGTTTTCCTTCTCTACCTTCTATTATTGAACTTTTATTCACATCTTTTATTATTTAACTTTTAAAAAATTTCTTGTCATGCATTGTAGACTCCATGAGGGCAGTGGATATTTCTTGAATATCTCTGTATTCTTCTAAAGCAAACGTTCTTAACCTTTTTTTTAATATCCTGGGACATCTTTGGAAGTCTGGTGAAGCTTATGGTCTCCATCTCAGAATGTTTTCAATACATAAAATAAAATAAAGAAGATTACAAAATGAATTAGACATATTGAAACACAGTTATCAAATTTTTATAAGGTCATGGGTGCTTGATTAAGAACCGTTGTTCCAAAGGATTTTGTCCAGGGTCTTGGGCATTGATGACCACCTTAGCTTCCCATAGTAACCAATGTTTGCATGGAATTGGGTCTATATGATCCATTACTTCAGATCCTTTAACTTCCATAATTTGTAGTGCATGCTTGATCTTTAACCCTTACTTCAAAGAAGAAAGTACCCAATTTTCTTATTCCTCGAGTTCATTTTCATCCTTGGGTTTTGACTGCATTATAATCTTGAATTACCTGCCCCACTTTGAAATGTGCAGAGTCATGGAGTTCCCTTCCCATAGACATTTAAACTGATTTCCCTTCTTTGAGCTTTGGGGGCATGATTCTGTATTGTTACAATAATTAACATACATTTATAGTAGCAATGGTAGAAATGGGGTGAGGAAGGAAGAGTCCATTGAGATTTTATTAGAAACTTGTTATGAGTAAACAGTATGATATTGCTTCTGAAACAGCATATTTGAACGTAGGGCAGTGTCCTCAATAGTACAGTATTCCAAAGGAGAGGGTGAGATTTTAACTGTACTTTGAACTAACCAGACTACTTCTGTAGCATTATGCTCTATTATGGGGCACCACATTGTAGAAAAGGTATTGACAAGCTCAAAAAAAAAACTAGAAGAAGGAGATTAAGTTGGTAGAAGGACTGGATATTGTTCCTTATTAGAAGTATTTGGTAAAAAATCTGGATATTTAGTCTAAAGAGAAAACCGAGAGGGACATAATCACTGTCTTCAAACATTCTGTGACTGGTCACAGAGAAATGTGATTACACTACTTTTGTTTAGACCGAGAGGCAGAAGTAAGAGCTATCAGAAAACACTGAAGAAAAGCAGGTTTTTGCTCAATGTAATAAAAAATACTAATAAGTAATAACAAATACTAATAATAACTAATAAGCCAAGTTGTTAAGATTTTTAATTGCCTACTGTCAGGCATTTTGCTTGAGATACAAAGAAAGGCAAAAAACATCCCCTGCTGTCAATAAGCTCACTATATAATGGGACAAGTTATATACAAGATAAACTGGAGATAATCAGCAGAGGGAATACCTTAGAATTATGGAGGATCAGGAGAAGTTTCTTGTAGAAGGTGAGATTTTTAACTAGGACTTGAAAGAAGCCAGGAGATGGAAATGAGGGAAGAGAGAGTTCCAGGCATGTGGGACAGCCAGTAAAAATGCCCAGAGTAGTGATATAGAATGTCTTGTTTAAGGGACAACAAGGAGGCCAGTCCAACTGGATCATAGAATATATGAGGCAGAGATGAAAGACTGGAAATGTCCAAAAGTGCAATGGGCTGGCTCTGGAGGTAGCAAGTTATCTATTACTGGACACGTGACAGGTAATGCTGAATATCTACTTCTTGTAAACAGAATCATTGTATAGTGCAATGAGCTCTGGACTTAGAATCAAGATACCTGGGCCTGATTCCAGTTCTTACACTTACTAGGTGTGTGATCAGAATTTATTTATCTGTAAAAGTATACAATTAAGCTTGCCAAGGCCTTTGGTGATGGTGAGAAAGCTCTGGACCTAGAGGTATGAGTTTACATCCTGGCTCTGATGGACTGGCTGGCTGTATGATAAAGCATAAGACATTTATTTTATTTAAGTCTCATTGTATTCATCTGTACACTGGGTATAGTAATGTTTGCATTATTTTCCTCAGAGTTATGTCATAAGCAAAATGCTTTGTAAGCCTTAAAGCAGTTTACAAAAATGAACTAATATTATTGCGATTATTATCCCTTTTCAAGGACTCATTAGACTAGGTATGTGCTGAAGTCCTTTAAGAATCTAAGATTCCATGATTCTCAGAGCTGGAAACCTCAGAAAGCTGCCGTATTTTATCATGGCCTAAATCCCAATGCTGAATCTTTGTAATCTTGCCACCCACCCTGCTCGACCCAGAGTGGAACGTGGAGCCACGCACTTTGGAAGGGATTTGACGTATGGGCAGAATTACCAGAGAAACAGATATTGGTGCTTTGTTGACTGAGACTATATCAGTTCTGTGGATAAAAGGCTTCAGTCCTCGGGGCTATATCAAGTTGATGTCTTTCCCAAGTACTAACATTCCCATTTAAAATAGGAAACAATTTGACTATCTTTGTTGTTTCCGCCATAAATCCTATTGGATGCACTTCAAATGGGACAAGTTTCAAATTTCACCCAAGAGACTTGTATCAGTTTTCCTTTCCATTCAAAGATCCATGGTGGGAAATGGTTTTCAAAATAGGCTGCACTGCATTTAGAAGTGGAATATTTTAGAACATGAATGCATAAGTAGAAATTGGTGTGGGGCAAATAAACCCTACTGACCTTCAGTAATGAGTGATACCAGCTCCACTTTTTTCACAGTGTTATAGCTGAATTGCTTATCAAACAGATCACTACCCATAGTCTCATAAATTACAGCAGCTAAGAGAGTCGATAGAAATTTCTCCATTCTATTTTGTTCCATATTATTTCCTTCCATAACTGCTTTTCCAGGCATCTTTGCATCGTAGTTTGCCAAACAGGACCTCTTCTGCAATCACTGATTATGTGAATTTGCACATCATTAGTTTACTAACTGTGCATCTGTGGCTTAGAAAGTGGTGAATGATGCCCTATCTACACCTGGTGAATGGAATCCATTCTTATGCGTCCTTTTGGAAAAAGGCACTATTGAATGTAGAGTAGAAAAAGGACTGGGATGGGAGTGAGGAAGCAAGGTAAAGTTCTAGTTCTTCCTCTGTGTGGTTGTGCACAAGTCATTTCCTTTCTCTGGGGCCTCAGTTTTCTTTTCTAGGAGATAAAAAATAATAGCTAGCATTCATATAGCACCTACTATGTGACAGGGGCTTTACAAATATTGTTCCATTTGATCCTCGCAACAATGCTGAGATTATCCCCTTTTTACAGAAGAGGAAACTGAGGCAAATAGAGTGACTTACCCAAGGACATACAGCTAGTTAAGTGTCTGAGGCTGGATTTGAACGTATTCTTCCTGACTCCAGGCCCAGTGCTCTATCCAGTATGCTACTTTGCTGCCATAATACTGGCTATAATTTATGTAGTTATTTATGTAGGAAATAAGAAAGTTAGAAGCTTTATCAGGCCCTTTTGTTCTTTTACATTCTGTGAATCTGATTTTAGGTTATAGTTAAAACCGTAAAATATATCTATTGATTCAAGCCTATAGGTAATTTGTTTTGTACTTGAAATGGTTCATATCACATTAGTTGTTCCACATAATATTATACCACAGTACATTAAATTGTATTAGTGGCTTTTCTGCTTTACCATGTTATTACTTTTCATTTTTATAAAAGTTATCATTTTTTATCAATTTTCTGATCATATTCCTAATCTTTAAAACTTAATCTTGGTTTCTATTTCACTCAAGTCACTGATAACTTACAATTCTCAGTTTTTATCATTGATTTTTCATGGTTATCAGATTGTCATAATTTATTAATTTTTATTGTCACCAATGCATACCTTGGATTTCATTATATGCACATTCTGAAATGCAAAGAAAGTTTCTTGAAAATTCGTAAGGCTGAAGGTGATGAGATTATCGTAATAAATTCTTTCTTCATAAGGCATTGATGACAGGAGATAATGCAACTGTTACATATACTAATAGAGGTATGTATAGAACACTGCACTCAGAGTCTAAAGACCTGGGTTCAAGTCCAAACATCAACAGCTGTGTGACCTGCTGCATCATTTCATATCTATAAGCCTCATTTTATTCATATGCAAAAGGAAGGTCTAGGTTAGGTGATGTATATAAAGCTTCTTTTTGTTCTGTCATTATATGTTCTATGAGCCTTCAGCCCTTATAGCTCCAATAATTTAAGGATGTATTTTTGAGAGTGTTCATGTAGCATTCTGGCAGGTGATTTCATACCCAAACCATATTTGACTGTGTTTTGATCTGACTGTATTTTTAACTATCTTACAATACTTCTTTAGCATAGAACCCAGGGGGAAATTCTACAACTTGGGAAATGAGAAAATACACACCATAGAAGACCTTCTTTCCCTATGAGAAGATAGCACTCTACTTCAAAGGTTTTTATTTTTTTATTTTTTAATTACTAAATCACTTCAAACACTTTCAACATGTAATAGAAACAATATGATGTGACTCTTGATGTTGGCTTCTACAATTAGTGTGTTATTAATTAAACTCTTGAGTAATATAATAACTTGACAGTTAAAGTCCCTCTTTGCATTTAAAGTACAGGCAGACTGTGGCTATAATTATAAATAAACTGTACAGCTACAGGCTGTAAAGTAGTCATTGAGTTATTCTGGGGAAGATGTGGAATCTATGCTCTGTTCCTCAGAAATGCCACTTAAATTCTATATGGAATTCAATAGGAATCCATGGCTAATAGAGATGAATTAGAGGACCAAATGAGATTTAGCGTAACCTGGAAATGATCCTATACTGACCAGGGGTCAACTTTGGTCCAATCTGATAAGTGAAGAAGAACTAGAAATTGTGTTAAAGTACCTGGGAGTCTTAGGCGGTCCTGCCTTTTTTGTTTGTTTGTTTGTTTGGGTTTTGTTTGTTTGATTTTGAAATCAGCTTCATGGGTCAAATGGAATGGAGTGTCATATATAGTTCTGGGAACCACATTTTAAGAAGAATACTGATGGAATTATAACTAGCTTTGCTTTGTTTTATGTTTTAGAATGCCTGTAGCTGAGGGTGACTAGATAAGGTAAGGCAGAAGATGAGCATACCCTAGCTCTGAACTTTGTGTTTTCATTTTATTTTATAAGTAATATTTATTTGTATCTGATTTTATTTTTTTTCAGTTTCAAATTCTCTCTTTCCTCTTCACTCTTCCACCTATTGAGAAGAAAAACAAAACCCATTACAAACATGTATAGTCATGTAAAACAAATTTCCACATTAGCCATGTTCAATTTTTAAAAAAGAAAGAAAGAAAGAAAGAAAAAGAAAGAAAGAGAAGGAAAGAAGGAAAGAAGGAAAGAAAGAAGGAAAGAAAGAAAGAGAGAAAAAGAAAGAAATAGCCTTTAATCTGTACTCTGAGTCCATTATCTTTCTTTTTAGAAGTAGATGACATGTTTCACCATCAGTCCTTTGGAAATTTGCTTATTGTGTTGTTCAGAGTTACTATGTCCTTCAAGTTTGATTATCTTTGCAATATTGCTGTTGCTGTATAAATTGTTCTTGTTCTGCTCACTTCGCTTTGCATCAATTCATACAAGTCTTCCCAGGTTTTTCTGAAACCATCCCCTTCATCATTACAGCACAATAGTATCCGTGGCATTCATATACCATAACTTGCTCAGCCATTCCCCAAATGATAATTATTCTCTGTTTTCAATTCTTTTCCACCATAAAAACAGCTGCTACCAATATTTTTTGTCCATTAGCTCTTTCTTTGATCTCTTTGGGATACAGAACTAGAAGCAGTATGGATGGCACAAAGAGTATGTACCATTTAATGGTTTTTTGACCGTAGTTCTAAATTGCTTTCCAGAATGGTTGGACTAGTTCACATCTTCAGCAACAATTCATTTATGTATCTATTTTCCCATATTTCCTCTAGCATTTGTCATTTTTCATTTTTATCATCTTAGCCAATTTTATAGGTGTGAAGTGGCACCACAGAGATGTTTTAATTTTATTTCTCTAATTATTATGGATTCAGAGCATTTGTATGGCTATTTATTGCTTTGATTTCTTCCTTGGAAAACTGCCTGTTCATGCCATTTGACCATTTATCAATTGGAAAATGGCTTTTAATTCTTATAAATTTGACTTACTTATCTATATATTTTAGAAACCAGACCTTTATCAGAGAAATTTTGCTGCAAAGATCTTTCCCAGTTTCCTGTTTTCTTCTAATTTCAGTTGCCTTGATTTTACTTGTGCAAAAACTTTTATGTAATCAAAATGATCCATTTTTCTTCTTGTGAACCTCTCTATCTCATATTTGGTCATGAATTCTTCCCCTACATTTACATCTTTCTTCCCTGTGCCACTAATTTGCTTTTGATATCACCCTACATGTTTACGTCATGCAACTATTTTGAGCTCTTTTAGATGTATACGTTGAGATGTTATTCTACGCCTACTTTCTGCCAGACTGCTTTCCAGTTTTCCTAACAGTTTTTGTCATACAGTGAGTTCTTGCTTCAACTCATTGGAACTTTGGGTTTATTGAACACTAGGTTACTGTAGTCATCTGCTTCTGTAAATTGATCAAATACTGACCAACCTCTCTACTTTTTACCCAGTACCAAATGATTTGATGACTACAGCTTTGTGGGATAGTTTGAGATATCATACTGCTAGAGACTCTACTTTCCCATTTATTTTATATTGATCCCCCTGATATTCTTGACCTTTTGTTCCTCCAGTTGAATTTTGTTATTTTTTGCCAGCTTTGTGAAGTAATTCTTTGGTAGCCTATTTGATATTGCACTCAATAAGCAAATTAATTGAGGTACTGTTTTCTTGCTTACTATATTGTCTTGGCCTAAACACAAGTAATTATTTCTCCAATTATTTAGATCTGTCTTTATTTGTGTGAAGAGCATTTTGTAATTGGGATCATATAGTTCCTATGTGTGTCTTGAAGGTTGCCTCCAAAGTATTTTATATTGTCTGCAGTTATTTGAAATGGAATTTCTCTTTACATCTCTTCCTGTTGTTTATAATATATAAACTATTGATCATTTATGTGGTTTTATTTTATATCCTACAATTATGCTGAAGTTGTTAATTGTTTTGATTAGATTTTTTTTAAAATTCTATTGCCTCTCTAGGGTTTTCTAAGTCAAACATCATGTAATCTGCAAAAAAAAAAAAAAGATAATTTTGTTTCCTCACTACTATGCTTATTCCTTAAATTTATTTTTCTTGTCTTATTGCTATAGCTATCATTTCTAGTGCAATATTGAATAATAACGCTGATAATGGACATCCTTGCTTCTTGCATGAACTTATTGAAAAGGCTTCCAGCTTATCCCCATTATAGGTAATGCTTGCTCTTGATTTTAGATTTTTCTATTGGTTTTAGATTATTTGGTGAAAGACTTTTTCTGTGTTTATTGAATAATCATATGGGCTTTTTTCTTGTTATTGATCTGGTCAATTATGCTTATAGTTTTCCTAAATTATAGGAATAATGGATGTCTAAATTTCCTAAATTATAGGAATAATAAATGTCTAAAAATGCCAAAAAGTTAATGGATTGCCCAGAAATGTAAATTATTTTTATAATATCAAAGATCTTTACACATTTATACATTCACACACACAACACACACATACATACATTCACACTATATGTGTGTACACATACATGCATATATATGTATGTATATATTATGTGTGTGTATGTATATATATATGTATATATGTATGTATATATTATGTGTGTGTGTATATATATATAGACAGAGAGAGACAGAGAGACAGAGATAGACAGAGAGAGACAGAGAGACAGAGACAGGCAAATTTAGGTAGATTTTTGTAGTTGTTGTTGGGGGAGGAACCTTGTAACCATTAGGTCTATTCAAAAGTAGAATAGACTGCCTTAGGAGGTAGTAGAATTGTAAGTCTTGGGAAACAATCAGGAGGACTTGTTTTAAATTTTATTATACTGGAAGGTTCCTTTTGGGTATGGGTTAAAAGAGACATTCACTTAGTTTACTTTCATCTCTGAAATTCTGTGATTCTGTGTGATTTTATCATATGTGGAGTATTTATTGCAAGCCTTGTTCTGGGCTAGGCTCTGTAGTAAGTATCAAAGAACTGTGATACCCTCTGACTTCATGAAGTTTACAGTTGCATTGCAAAGACAGAATATACATGTCAACAAATTATAAAGCAATTCAGTTGTTGATAGTATCTATATATGCAAGAGGGGTTTAAAGAAAGGAGAGTTGAGTGGGGGTTGGTGTATTTGGGGAACACTTCCATGGAAGAAATGAATCATGCAAGATAAGTTGAATCTAAATAAAAGGAAGATGGAGAAAAGGGCATTTCCACCAGGGAAGGGGAAAAGCAGGAACAAAGGTAATCAGCTTGTCTTGTGTAGTTTAGGAGGGATACCTTTCTGAATAGTGTGATGCCTTCATGGAAATATTTCTATGATTTCGGGGCATTGATAGATGATTCAGTCTTTTCCCACTTGCCATTCTTAGCACTTATTGATTACTAAGGATAGAAAAAAAGGAAAATTAAGATTTACTACCAATAAGGAAATTTGCATAGCCATAAAAGAGACAAACTACGCTTAGCTGTATTTCTCAATCAAGAATATATGTGGATATGTGTGTGTGTGTATATATACACATACACACATACATATATGTATTAAATATAGTCATACACATATATACACTTACATATATGTGCATATGTGTGTATATACATATATGTATATAAATATATACATAAATACACACATACATATGTACATATATACGCATGTGTGTATATATTTTCAAAGTGAAGATTATAGGAATTGTGGTATTTGTGAAATGGAAGATTAGCTATAGAAATCGTCTAGGCCTCTTCTTCCTTTCCCTTTATAGGTGAGGGGAAAACTGAGACCCCATGAGGTAAAGGGACTTGTCTGAGGTCATGCAGCTAATGTGTCACAGCACTCGGGTTTCATTCTAAATTATGTTCTTTCCACCCGATCACTGTGGCTTATCTCCAATCCGTTGCTATCTTCATCATCATCATCATCATGGCCCAGTCTGGAAGTATGGGGTCTACTCATAGGTCTGGTCCCACTCTGATTGATGTGTGAGCTTTGCCCTGCTCTATTTTCAACCCAGACTTGTTCTCCTCTCCCTAGGCAATCTGGTGGCCCTTCATTTCTGGAGGGTTACTACATTAAAGCTGAATTTAGTGAGAATACTTGATTAGCTTAGACCACTGCAGCTCAGAACCTCTGAACTCCAGAGATCTGCCAGTTTCAACCTGCTTGGCAGCAAGGATTAGAGGGGGTGTCCCATCACACTTGGCTACTCCATTGATTTTTAAAGATGAGGAGTAACGTGCCCAAAGTGAGTAACAAAGCCACTCCTAGAACTCAGACCTACTAACCCCTAGAGCAATGTTCTTGCTCCTACACTTCATTGCATCCCTTTTTTCAGCCTCACTACTTCATTAATTAGTCTAGGCATTATGTCCTACAGGGAGAAATTTGGTTCTGATTTCATGACTCTGTTTTTTTTTTTTAATTAAATATTGCTGGATTTTACAGGTCACAAGGCAGTATTTGTACATCTTAAACCTTCCCCCTGCCCCCAACATCAACAGCTCTCAGGTGCAACTGCAAATAGCACATGCTCAAGAAGAGAATGTGCCTGGGAGCACGAAGGATCATTAATGTTGGTATTATTAATAGTGTTATTAGTGATTATGTCAATTTCAAGGCTCAAAATGAACATACAATGGAGTTAATTGCACATCAATTTGTCCCATTCAGAATAGGAAACACATAAAGTAAAAATAAAATTAAAATTTGAAACTCATTTACATTACTAAAATATTTTGACTTTTCATCAACTGTTCTTGTCATCTTCTGATCTTATCTCACAGGTATTTAATTTCATCATGCACACATTTCCAAGTAATAGTGCCCAAGTGTGGGTGTATGAGATGGGGAGGGGGATGTATCCAACTCTGAGATGTAGCTTGGAATTTAGGGGATTGTACATAAAGTCTGAGGATTTGGGGGCAGTTCTGTGCCCATTTGTCTGATCATTCTGGGCCAAATTTCCCCTTCATCATGCTTCTCTTGCATTTAATTGGGAATCAGTCAGCTAACCATCAAATATTTATTAAACCCTTACTGTATACAGATTGCTAGGTGATAGGGGAGATGTACAATATAGTTAAAAGCCTAGGAAAGGAATAACTTCCAGTCACAGACAGCTGTAATATATAATATTACAGTGGAAGCACATTTAAAAGGGGTATGTGAGGAGGAAAGGGAAATCGTGAATAAAAGTGCTTTGAACTCACTGTACAGTAAATGTAATAGCAGATCCATAACACTAATAATTGCAATGGGGGGCTCACATTTACTCTTTGACATTTGCTAGCTATGGAAATATAAATATATCACTCTAGGAGACAAAGTTTCCTCCTTTTTAAAAATTGTTATAGTAATAAATATACTACCTTAAAGTGTTATCAGCAAAGTACTTTATAAACCTTAAAGAATTTCTTTAAAAATAAAAAGAGGAGCTATTTTTTTCTTCTATTTTCTTGGCAGTTCTTTGCCAAAGCATGTCAAAATTAAGAAAATGTGTGTTGGGAGGGGGCACAGAGAGGGTGGAAGAAGTAATCACAGTCGACATTTATATAATGGTTTAAGATTTTCAAAGCAAAACATGATCTCTGTTGAGCCTCTCAACAAAGTTATGAAGTAATTATTACTGGTATGATTATCCACATTTTATAGATGAGAAAACTGAGGCTAAGAAAGATTAAGTTAAGCATAAGGCCACTCCACATAGCTAGTAACTGTCAAAGAAAGGATTTGAACCAAGGCTCTTCCATTGAAATTGAAATACAATTACAAAATTCTATCCTCTATGCTAAGAAGCTATTCTAGATAAGTTTAAGGCTGAAAGATACCCTGAGGTAGGTAGGCACAAGGTCAGGTACAGAAAAAAAAAATTAACCAAGGCTGGAAGGAAAACTGAAGGTTGAGGCAGAAATTGCACCAGGTCTACAGATTCACATCTCAGAATATGAAAGGTCCTCAGAAGTAATTTTGCCAAATCAGTTACTGAATACAAATTCCATATGCAGTAGAAGTTTAAATCTTTTTTTTTTTGTATGTGTCATGGACCTCTCTGACAGTCTGGCAACACCTATGGACTCCTCAGAATAAGGTTTTTAAACTCATAAAATACATAGGAGTCATAGTAACAATATGTGGCATTTATATAAGGCTTTAAAGATTGCAAAACTCTTTATATATGTTAATTCTTTTACTCCTCACGAAGTCTGTGAGGTAGTATCACCATTTTTAAGATGAGGAAACTGAGGCATGGAGAGATTAACTGAGTTTCCCAAGATTACACAGTCAGAGGTAAGATTTGAACTCATGTCATCCTGACTCTAAGTCCTACCTACATTCTATCTACTGTGCCACTTTGCTGAGTAAAAGCAGAAATGGAGTGCAAAAATGGGGGGGGAAAGTCATTCTTCAGAGAAAGAAAGAGAGAGAGAGAGAGAGAGAGAGAGAGAGAGAGAGAGAGAGAGAGAGAGAGAGAGAGAGAGAGAGAGAGAGAGAGAGAGAGAGTTTTTCTATGTAGATAGACCAAACTTCCAAATGTTATTTGTGGTCCTGATTCAATCAACACAATTCCATCCACATACAGGAAGATTCAGAAAAATGGATGTTTCTTGTCTATACAGACTCTGTATGGATAGCCTTCATAGTTGTTGGTGATAAATAAATTGGTTCTATGCCTCTCTTCATGTGAATAATCAAAGAAATTCTGAACAAAGTTTTCTCTGACATACATACATGTGTGTATACATATATTTCAAGGGATTTTGTATGATTTCATTATATTCATGATAAACATTTTGTTTCAGGAAAGTCTCTAAGTTAGCATTTTGCTCCAGAGTCAACAAGATCTTGTATTTTCTATACATTTTAGTCTCTTATGTAAGTATAAAGAAGAAGTCTGCTATAGGATAGACTGGTGGTTTCATTTGTATATCTTTATCAAGAATGCCTTTAATATATGTGTAGATTTTTCTCCCAAAGATTTTGTAGAAATTGGAAAGTGAAGGTATCTGTTGGTAGTGATTGGTATTTTTCTTAGTTGTAATTTTTTCCCAAGTGTTTAGTGTCGGTTTCCCTTTCAGATATTTTGAGAACTGATCTTCAATGACCTCAAAATTGTATCACTTTCAGCATGGACTTCATCTTATATATTTGGTCTAAACTAACAACTAGTATTTTTTTTTTGTTTAGCACAACTTAATGTCAAAATTGATATGACAACTCCATAATTATTTCCACTCATCTGTTGACAAGGATGTCACCTTCTGAGTATCCAACACTTATAGATGGTCTAAAAACACATGACTTCAGAGTAACATTTAACTCCTCCTTTAACTCTCTGCTATTATCGCCACAGAAGTAAAAGGGGTCCACACATATTATAGACAATTTTCTAGTTTTCTTTGTTTCTTGAGTTTCCACGGTCAAACAATTCTTCACCTAGTGACTGCTCTACTGGTGATGAGCTTCTTCATAAGTTTAGCTGGTCTAAAAAAGTAGAATAGTACATGAGCCTTTCAGCATTGTGGGAACTATTGGATTCCTTGGGTTCTATTGACCTTCAAGAGCCCAAGGTCATAAGAGTCAGAGAATCAGAATTTATTAAGCGGATGTTAGCAGTCACCTAGTCCAAATCATATCCAAAACGAATTCCTACTACAACAGGTATCAGCCTTGGGGTCATCCAACCTCTTAGCTTGAAGAACTCCAGAGAGGGAGAAGGTACTGCCCAGTAAGGCAACCCTGATTGGAAACTTACAAAGACCTTAAAGCTGCTCCTCTGTAATTTTTGAAACTCCTAGTTCTTCCCACTAGCAGCAAGCAGAATAGATGTGTTCCATGTTCTGCATGATTGCTCTTTAAACGTTTGAAAACACCTAATGTATTCCAACCCCCCCCACACACACACACACTTTTCCTCTCCAATCTAAACATTCCCGATTCTTTCCTAACATGGAATGATTTCCAAGCCCTTTACCATCATGGTTGACCTACATTGACTGCTGACAAATTTGGGCTTCCTAAAATGTTGCCCCTAGGATAAACACACACACACACACACACACCCCAAGTAAATTAATCAAAAAAATGTAATCTGACCAAGGCAGAAAACAGTGCTATGTAAATGTAACAGAATAAAAAAATAGTATCATTAGAACTATTGTTGCAATACAAAGCCCTATACAAATGTGAGTCAGTGTTAATAACAGTATTACTAATGAATGGTATGAGTCACTATGCATTCACAAAGTCCATTTCTTACATCTGGAATATCCTTGCTCCCCATCTCTTTGAAATCCATCTCTTCTTTTAATTCTTTGCTATAAGGGATGGCTTTTTGGGAGGGAAAAAGAGGGCACATCTAGGCAATGTTAAAATAAAAAAAATAAAAATGTTAAAATAAAAAGATGTTAAAATGTTAAATGTTAAAATAAAAAAAATAAAAAGTTAAAATAAAAAATAAAAAGCCAATAAAATTTCCTCAAGAACAAATAAAAAGGCCTTTTATTCCTTCCAGACCCACATCATTTGCCACTTCTTTCATGATAACTTCACTAATTTCCTCACACCTTACCTCTAGCTGAAAGTGATCAATCTTTTCTCTGTTTCTCATAGCCTTTTGTGTATGTTACATTATATCTTGTGCTATATTTCTGCCAGGGGTCTGGTCCATGGCAGCCAACCCCAATAACATTCTGCTACCTCATAAGGAAGAGACTAAGGACTTTGCTTTCTGAAAATTATGCTTTCTGAAAGTCATAATGATGTGGAATAGTAAGGCCCTGCTCCCAATTTAGAGCACATGCAGACATTCTGTACCTTGCTCCAGTCTCCTTGACATACAGTGAAGAGATAGACTGTTAATTGTCTGTGGAACCAGAATTTGAGAGTATTGAAAAAGCACTAATCAGTCAAAGCAAGGCCTTATCCTTTTTCTGGCTGACTGTGTCCGAGTGGGGGAGGCGTGGACTTTCATCATTAGTGACCTTACTAGCGCTGCCATCTTCTGCCTTATGAGCGCCCACCTCTTGTTGAGTATATTTCACATGTTTTTAGATGGAGTATTAGAGATGGCTATGACCATGTGAGTTTTAAAAGTCAGGAATAATAATAGTGAGTTGCAGAAGTAAGAGATCTGTAATTCATGTTGGGATTTGTGGGAGGCTGAGCCCGGGAGATGTGGAAGCTGAGGCCCTAAATCAGGACCTGCTTGACCCAGCTCAGCACTTGCAGAAATATGGATTTATCCATTCATTAACTTAGACCTAGTTTAGAAGTGAACATGGTGGGGTGAATGCTATGTAGAAATTACATTAAGGTTGAGTCCAATCTCCCCAGGGATTGAGGTAATGTAAAAGGAAAAAAAAAGTGTTAGCAGGTATTAGAGAGAAATCTTTTATAATTTCTGTTCTTGCTGTATCTTCAGGGTGAATAATACTTTGTAAAAGCTAAATGGTGTTGATTGGTTAAATGAAATTGAGACATTAATCACTAGTGATTAACACTGGGGAGACCATACCAGAATGGAAGCTCAAGCTAAAGGTAGAGAAGACTCACCCCCAACTCTTCATAACCCTCAGGTGGAAATGTAGCCTTACTTTGGAGAATCTAACTCATCTGCAAGAGTGGGGGTAAGTGCCTCACAGTCTTATCATATATTGATTTTGTGTGTTGTATCCTTTTCCTACCAGTAGATTTTAAACCCATTGAAGGTAGGAATTGTGTTGTTATTGTGTTGTTTAATTGTTATAATTCTATCTTAAGTAAAGGACCTGACATATGGCAAGCATTAATATAGCTTTATAAATCAAATAGCATTACCACTATAACTCCTATGCAGAAATGATATTATTATTACTACTCTTAGTATTATTGAGATAAGCTAGTGTAGCAGAAAGAGTTTGGAGTCTTTCTGAGCTAGGCTCATGCCCTGCTTTCTAACACACATGAATTGTTTGCCACAGGCAAAGCACTTAACCTCTTAATGTCCAGGCAACTTTCTAAGATTAAACTTAGTAGATGAGTTGCGTATCTGAAATGGTGCAGGTCGTTTCTTACTGAAATTTCCTAACCAATGAAATCACAGGTACAGACTGTATTAATTGATACATATGTATATGTGTGTGTATGTGTAGAATTGTTCATGTGTATACATATGTGTATATGTACATAAAAAATAAGCTTATGTAGACAGATTTTACAAGAGAGGTAGATATAGTTGCTTATAGAGGATAGTCTTGCAAAAGTCTGCTTGATACCTATTAATACCTTTAGCAAGGATGACTTCAGTGAATGTGCAGATTAGTTTTTAGGTTAGATTAGATTTAGATTAGATTAAGGTTTCCCATAATATGAGAGAGCAGGAATACTGTTTGGTAGTTACTGATGTCACTTAGTTATTTTTGGTAACCCTATATATACTTGTTCAAATCTGGCTGCTTCCTGTATCTTTGTTCTCTTTAAAAACATTACTACTTTCCTTATAAGCACCCTCTTGGACTCATGTTAAGGTCCAAGTGTGGTGATTCCATAGTGATTGATATCTCTAACCCTTTCAGTATTGTAAATTGTAACTCATCCATACTTTTCCATCTCACGTGATTCTTGTCTATATCTTCCCATAAGTTCTACTAAGAGGGCTCATCCAACATGCTGGCTAGGACTTCTTAGCTTTATCCTGACAGTACAAGGGTCTTAATAGAGCACTTTGGATGCCTGCCTGTCTTCCCTTATCTTCTTGTTATATAATTTCTGGATGACACCTTTTACAATTGTACTTTGAATTTCAACTGGTTATTAATGTGTGTCTATATGAACAATATGCATATATATGTTTGAGTATATATATATGTATATATATATGTTGTATATATATGTGTATATATATATATATATATATACACACACACACATATATGTATATATGCACATTCCTATACGCATATATATGTATGTATGTATATGCACAGTATATATCATAGTGAATAGAGAGGTGGCTGAAGTCATGAAGACATGCCTCTAACTCATGCCTCTAAGACAAACTGGTGGTGTGACTCTGCCGAGTCACATAAGTCTCTCAGTGTCCCGGGCAACTCTGAGACTACAGAGAAGGTGCTACTGTGCATTGTTAGAATCTAATTGATAACTTCCTACACAAAGGTCTGGTCAAACCAACCACAACAACAAGAAAATGCATACATGCTCTCATCAAGATACATTTTCTTCTGTCTGTGTGTGTGTGTGTGTGTGTGTGCACGTGTATGTGCAAAGAGAGACAGAGAAAGACAGAGACAGATGGAAAGAGAGAACACTGCCTTTCACATAATTGATGTATAGGAAATGTCATAGACTGATATATATATACTCATAGATAACAATCAATAAACATTTAAGCATTTACAATAGGTCAGGTACTGTATTAAGTATTAGGGATACAAAGAAAGCAAAAAGGAAGCCAAGGGAGACCAAGAAGAGGAAGTGAGGAAAGAGAGCACTCCAATCATGCAGTGGAAAGGCACAGATGGAGTCTGGAGGTGGAGTGTCATGTACAAGGAATAGCAAGGATGTCTATGTGGCTGGATCATAGAGCATGAGGAAGATAGTAATTCTTAAAGAGACTAGAAAGGTAGGAAGTGGTCAAGTTGTAAAAAGCATTAAATGCCAAATAGAGCATTTCATATTTGATTCTTAAGGTAATATGGACCCACTAGGGTTTATTGAGTGGGGGATGACATAGTCAAACCTTCACATTAATAGCTGAATGGACTGGAATGAGAATAAACTAGAGGAAGGGAGAGTGCAGTAGTCTAGTTATGAGGTGATAAAGGTCGGTCAGGTTGGTGGCTCTATATGAGCAGAAAGAAGGTGACATATATGAGAGATGCTATGACAGTAGACATGACAAGACTTGGCAACAGATTGCATATGTGGGATATGGAGGATGACCCTGGGGTTGAGAGTTTGGGCAACTAGGAGGATGGTGCTACCCTTAATTGTGATAGAGAAGCTGGAAAGAGGGATTGTTTGGGGGAAAAGATAATGAATTCAGTTCTGCGTATGTTGAGTTGAGGTGTCTATTCAGTTCAAAATGTCTAGTAGGTGGTTGGCAATGTGATACTCGAGGTCAGGACAAAGATTAGGATTGGCCAAATGGATCTGAGAATTATTTCTATGGTGATGACAACTGAAGACATAAGAGACAATAAAAACACCAGCAAAGCAGTATAGAAATATGAAAGACAAAGGCCCCCAGATAGAACTTTTGGGTAAATAATAATATAGTATATAATAAAATTATAATTATAACAAAATCTTAACAAAATGTGACACTATATTATATGATATAATATGGTAATATGTATGTTTATGTATATATTACCCAAATATGGTATGTGTGTGTGTGTGTGTGTGTGTGTGTATGTGTGTGTGTGTGTGTGTGTATGAATATATGTGGCATATCTATGCTTCTTTGCTACTTTAGGATGTATGAACAAGTTATTCAATAAATTTATGGAATTGAAGGATAACTAGCCACTAAGTAGTTGAAGCCACACCACTGTTGAACTTATAGGACAACCAGATTTCAGGAGAGCAATCTCTGGCAATCAAGATCCCACTATACTAGAGAACCAAGCTCTTTAGAAGGAATTGCTCTTTGCTTTTTCCCTTGTTTCTCTTCCATACTGTGAGGTATGAGGGCATTTCTCTGTCTTTCCTTCTCACTACTGCAACGATATATCGCATCTAAGCAACTCACACAGGAGATGCTGATCCCAGGAGACAGCAGGCCCAGAGTTTAACTGCAAACTTGAATCAAGCTACCAAGAAGACCAAGCCCAAGAAGCCCAGCAGAGTGACCTAGCCAGTAGGTCTACTGTATTTTGAGGAAGTAGAGTCATTAAAGAAAATGTATCAGTCCCTTTCAATGCAGCAGGAATGAGTTGCTTTGGCAACATGTGTAACCTTTACATGTGCCTTTCTACTGGGAAACTTTATGTGTATGCCTATCCTTTCCAACGATGCTCTAAGTAGTTGGGGTAGATTGTGCTCCAGATTTACTAGAACTAATGCCTTGTACCTACAATCCTTAATGGTGCATTGCATTAATACTTTTGCTTTGAGGTACATATGGTGTATTCAGAGACGCCTAGCACCTCTGGTGTGAGGCTTTTTCAGAGCTGCATGTCATTAGGGCTTTACCTATCACCCGACCCACCCTTGGCTCCGAGAGGCTGTAGCATGTCCAGTGGCTACACCCAGTAAAACCATCTTGGCAGGTAGGTTAAACCAGGTTGAGGGTAATTGACAGGCCTCAAATCTGTTGGTGAATTAGGGGAGTGTCTACCCCAAGCATGTAAAGACTTCACTAAGCAGAAAGTGCAAATGAGAACAATGTTCCAACTTCCATGAAGCTGACCAAAGCAGATGCTATAGAACACTTAGAGCTTGGTCAGATGTCAAAGGCACCAAAGTCTTCCACTGTTTCTTGGGCCACCACCAGTAATCTTGACTTTTGTTTTGCCACTGGAATTCAGTGACTCAGGAAGTGAGAGTGAGACAATATAGACTCTGAGTATCGCGAACCTGGAGTAGTCATGACCTAGGGGACCCAATCTGAGAACATAAATTAGGGGGAATACTTGCCCAGAAAGGATGCTAGACACATACCACATACACACACATGTATGTACATGGTATACATATGCACATACATATATTTATGTACATATATATGCATCAGAATCATATGTTGTCCATACAATCATCCAGATCTATAACTATGCCTGTGCATATATCTATATTATCCATATCTATATCATTTAGATCTATATATCAATGTTGATATAGCGTAAGGGTAGAATTAATGAAGTACGAAGTCATAGAGCAAAACACAGTATAGCTGATACTAGGAATAGCAGTCACTAACAACCATACGTTTACTATTGCTATACAAAATAGTCATTTTATTAGTTTTGTACAAAGCATTCTACAAAGGTAAGAGTTACTTCAGCAGTAATAGTAATAATATCGAAAGAAGCTGTCTAGCCCATAAGCATAATATGCTAATTCATAGTTTTCTCCTATTTCAGATCATATAGCATAGAGTGAGATCACTGAAAATGACTTGATATTAGAGAAAGGAATTACTGTTGCCCCCACCTCCACCCCCAGGGACTTGCCTCTCAGTCAGTCCTTCTCACCTTATAGTCTTACTGTTTTTAAGAATGGGGCAATACTGTCCTGGCTGTATCTGATCCTTGTCAAAGATACACTAGATTGCTATATTCCACAGCAATTCAATGATTCTTCCCAAGGACTAGGGTGTGAATTCTCACCTCCATACTGGGTTCTGAGGGGCAGGTAGGTGGTGCAGTGGATAGAACACTGGCCTGGAAATCAGGAGGACCTGAGTTCAAATCCAGCCTATTACCAAATACTTGACACTTACTAGCTGTGTGACCCTGGGCGAGTCACTTAACCCCAATTGCCTAAAAAACAAAACAAAATAAACTGGGTTCTGGTCCTTCAGGCCAACTCTGAGCCAAGGAATTGTTAGCTTTTAATTAAACTTCCTTTTGGCTTTTCAGTTTGCATGGGAAATGTCTGCAACAAAAATACCAATTATTGACAAAACAGGTTTATTTAAAGAAACGAGTCTCTGGGAGTCCATTTCTTCTCTATTAAGTATGGGCTTGAGTATTATCCTGAGGACTTAAATGAACTCACTCATTGAAGCTCACATTCACATAGACAGCATTCAACATCACACAATAGCTTGGAGTTTGGCAGGTATAGCAGCATTTGCTTAAAGGGAGCCTGTCATTAAAGAAGCAAAGGGCTTCATGTATTTTCCTCTTTCCAGGAGTATTCCATTTTTACCTTGGGGTCAAATTTAAGGTAAACATGTAGTGAGCCGGAGAGAAAGGACCTGCTGTGTCTGGATCCTGAACAGAGCATTAGGTCCCATGAGTTTTTATCTTCATGAATTCTTTATAATGATAGTTTCATAGAACTCTTCACCTCCTTGGTACCACATGAAAGAGTAACCTGTACGCTTTTTAAAAAGAAAAACGTATCTCCTAACTTGAAAATGAAATGTCCTATTACATCTCACTCATTCGCTCATTCAGTAAAATTATTTGGCACCTAGTATAATGACTGTTCACAATAGTATAACATTTTGCAGTTTACAAAACATTTTTTCCTCAGAATGATCTTGAAAGGTAAAAGTGTTTATAAGTAAGTAAACTGAGATTCAGAGTGTTGAAGAGACTTTCCCAAGGTCATGCATCTAGTAAATAGCAGAGCTGAGACTCAAGCCCATGTCTTCCAACTCCAGATATAGTGTGTTTTCCTCTTTCCTCACCAACTTCATTAGTAAATGATAATTAGTCATCTACATTAAGTAATTACACAGCCAAAGGAGTAAGGCATTCCTGTCTGACATCTCCAAAACACTTTTTTTCCCCTCATATAAGAAATAGCAGTCAGTAAGAGCTGTCCACAGCTGAAGCTTATTCAGAGCAGCAAATATAATACAACTGGGGCTTATGCTTTGTATTATGTCAAATCGCACTGGAACTCTTTGTTCAAAGTCAAAGTTTCTTTATAGTCATTTCTTGACCTGGCATTGGGCCATGGTTACAGTTTGTCATCTTGGATTCCATTGTCACCACATGGCTTCTTCTTTGGTCTTTTTTGATTGGGTCCAAATTTTATAGATCATATGTTCTAGAGTTGAAAGTGAAGATAGAGGGCATTTATCCAAAGCTTGTTATTATACAAATGCTGAGGTTCACAAATTTCAAGTGACATACCCAAAGGCATACAGTTAGTGATTGGTGGAGTCTGAGCACAAGTCTTTTGACACCAAGTCCTGAGCTCTTTCCATTTCACCATGGTAGCAAGGAAGTAGTAAGTAACAAGGGCAAAAAGCAAGAGGAGGAGCATGCAGATCAAGTACAGGCCAAGTCATTCAAGTCTTAGGGCTGGAATGGACCTTAGTGATCATTATCCACAGATGAAAAAATTGAGACCCATAGAGGTTAAGTGACTTGCCCAAGCAATAGTCAATACAGCTAGGTCCTGATTAATATGAATAACGAATTCTGTAAAGTAGTCATATTATTTGAATTCCTGCTATATATTTCTATTGAGCTAGAACAATTTATAATATTTTGCATATTTATAACTTTAAATAGCACAAATTCAAATATATGCAACTTCATAGGTTTCATTGTTTGCACTAATCCACTAATCAGGCCTTAGCTGTGTTTTATGATGTTTTTGCTCCAAAAATCTGATCTTTTGTGTCTGGCCCCTTACTGGGACCCTATCACTTCATACCATTCTGCTCAGGCTAGGTTAAGTCTTTAAAGCATCCAAGCCGGGGCCAGGGATATTCATCACGTCAAATCCTGAGAGTAAAGCCAGGAAGACCAGTGTAATAATAACAATAATATTAATATCTGACATTTAGAGAGGGCTTTGGGGTTTGCAAGTACCTTACACATTTCATTATTTGAACTACATAATAATCCTGTGCTTAGGTAATTTGAAGTGTTTCTGTTCCCATTATAAAGAAGAATAAAATGAGCCAGAGAAAAATGATTTGACTTGCCCACAGTCATATCTCAAGTAAGTTGCAGAGCCAGAACTCATATCCAAATCATATGCTTCTGGGTCTAGGGCCTTTCCATTATACCATACTTCTTCTCAGAATACTGACTATGCATTAATCATTAAACATTTAAGTACTCAGTATGAAGCAGGCATAGTACTAAGTCCTGGGGATACAAAGACACGTGAAAGGAACTCTCATTCAAGTGGGGGAGACAAGAAATGGAAGAAATATATACAATCAGGCTACATACAATTAATTAGGAAATATCTAACGGAGGGAAAACACTAGAGTTGAGAGGCTTCCTGTAGAAGATGGGATTTTAGTTGGGGCTTAAAGGACGCCAGAGAAGACAGTAGGTAAACATGAAGAGGGAAAACGTTCTGGGAATGGGGGACAGTCAGAGAAAATGACCAGAGCAAACAGATGGAGTGTCTTGTGAGTGGAACAGCCAAGAGGCCAGTGTCACTGGATTGAAGAGTACAGTTCGGGACCGCAGTGTGGCACTGACTCCTCTTTATCCCCCTAATGCCTGCCTTGGTGACCTGTCTCCGTTCCTCTATTCCTCACTTCTCGACTCCAGCACTGGCAGTTCACAATCTGCTTTCTCTGGCACGGGCAGAGTCTACCTTGTCAGTCACCAGCAGTTCAGATGCTGTTTTCCCTGGCACCAGTGGTTCCAGGCTGCAGCTCCTGGTAGCCTTTTGCCCCTGAAGGGCTGTAACCAAATTGGTTGTTGAGCCACAAGAAAACATCTGTGAGCTGAAGTCAGACTTTCCATGGCACTGGAAAGAGGGAAGGAGTACTGGAGTGTAGGGATGTTTGTTTGTTTGCTTGTTTTTTCTGAGGGATGGGTTTTGATAAGCTTGAGTCCTATCCTTGGTCTCCTAGTGCAGCTTTGCTACCATCAGTAGTAGGGGAGAGGGGCAAGGGGAGCAAAGTAAGCTCAGGGTCAGTGAGCATCAAATCCTAGGAAGATTTTTTTTAATTGACTCTTAGGTTCTGGGTGTCATAGACCATGGAAATAACTAAAAACACTTTACCTTTGATGCATAATTTCTGTTTTAAAAAGGTTCAAAAGTCATAGTGATTAGAGAAAATATCTAGTTCTTTGTCTTATCGCTCGCATGGCCTTAGTATTCTTCTCTTATCACCAATTTTGCCCTGTCAAGCCCCAGACTCAGATCGCTCCAATAATCTATTATCTTTACCCATAAGCATGTGTTGCTGAATGAAGCTGAAGGAAATCATGAAGCTGTGCTGACTAGCTCCACTAAAAATTGGTTTTCCATAACATAAACATGGTGCTCATTGCTGCAGATATTTGTTTTATACCTTCATAATTAATTGACTATCCCATTCATTACAGTGGATCTTTCAAACCTTTTCATACTCTCTCAAATTTCCCGTGGCTCCCCCTTCCCACATTCTTTCAGGATCTTCCCTCATATTTTACTGAAAAAAAAATCAGGCAATTTGTCAAGAGCTTCTTCTTCTTCCCTCCTCTTTATCTCAAATGTGGCCTTCTGCCACTATTTCCTCTTTCATTTCCATCTCATGTGCAGAGCAGCCCTTCTTCTAAGGCAAATACCTCTACATGACAAATGATTCCATTCTATCCCGTCTTCTCTAACAGATTACATCCCCATTCTCTCACATATCTCCCTGTATACTATCTTCTTCCCTATTTCCCACAATCGTGTCCATGTTAACCCCATTCTCAAAAATAAAATCTCCTTTGATCCATCTATTCATGTTAACTGCCATCCCATATATTTTCTTCATTTTATGACTAAATTCCTTGAGAAGACAATCTAAAAAAGAAAAGATGCCTCCACTCTTTTTCCTCTCACTCTCTTCTTAACTCTATACTATCTGGCTTCTGACGTCATCACTGAATTGAAACTCTTCTCTCCAAGGTTATTAAGTGTTAAATATAATGGTCTTTCCTCAATCATTCTGCTTCTTGATCACTTTGCTGCTTTTGGCACTGTAAATCGTCTTCTCTTTGATACTCTTTTCTTACTAATTTTTCATAGTATTACTTTTTCCTGGTTCTCCTCTTACTTTTTGACCACTCCTCAGTTACTTTGCTGTATCTTCATCCAGGTCATGACCTATGATTGTCCCTACAACATTATGGATGTACCTCATGGCTCTGTTCTAGGCTCTCTCTTCTCCCTTTAAACTGTTTCATTTGGTGATCTCATCAGCTCCCATGGATTTAATTATCATCTCTGCTTATGATTCTCAAGTCTACTTGTTGAGCTAACCTAATGTTTCTCCTGACTTTCAGTCTGGAATCTTCAACTACCTATTGGACATCTTGAATTGGACATCTTGTAGAAACCTTAAATCCAACATGTCCAAAACTGAACTCATTATCTTTTCCCCAAAACCTTCTCTTCTGAAATTCCCTATTGCTGTCAAAGACACTACCATCCTCTCAGCTATCCAGGTTCACAACCTAAATATCATCGTTGATTCCTTACTTTCTCTCACTCCCAATAACCAAACTGTTGCCAAGGAATAATTGATTTTATTTTCATAACAGATCTTGCTTATGCTCCCTTCTCTCCTCTCACATTGTTACCAATCTGTTCCAAGCCCTCATCATGGTCTCGCTGCTATACAAATTTCTCCCCACTCCAGTTAATCCTCCATTTAGCTGTTAAAATGATTTTCCTAAAATGCAAGCGTGATCATGTCACACACACACACACCTCCCCCCCCGCACACTCAATAAAACCAAATGTTTCCCTATAACCTGTAGCAGAATTGTCAAAAAGTGGTCTGTCAACAACACTCCAAAGTGTAGCTCAAACTGGATTAAAATGTAATTGGGAACTATTTAGCAAAATAAATAAAAATACAATAAAACATAGATAATATTAATATGTGATTTTCCAAGTCAACATGGATCCTTATGTATAGTTTAGTGGCCCTACTTTCTATTTGAATTTGGCATTACTTATCTATAAGATCCATTATAAAATCCTCTAAGTATTCAAAGCCCATTATAGCCTGGCATCCCCATTCTTCTTGTCTTCTTATACCTTATACTGCAACCCAACCCTATCCATCTCTTCCCATCCCTTTATTCTGCTACTCCGTAACACTGAACTCTTTTCTGTTCCACAGATAAGAAACCCCACATCTCCTGACACTCAGCACTTTCTCTGGCTGTCCCCAATGCCTGGATTGCTCTCCCTCATCATCCTCCTTCCTGGCATCCCTGGGCTTCCTTCAAGTCCCAATTAAAATTTCACTTTCCACTGGAAGTCTTTCCCAGTTCTTCTTAATTCTAGTGTCTTTCCTGTGTTGATTATTTCTAATTTATTCTGTATACATATTATTTGTCCAAAATTATTTGTGCTTGTTGTCTTTCTTATTGGACTGTTAGTTCCATGAGACTAGAGATTTTCTTTTAGATGTCTTTGCATCCTTAATACTTAGTACTGTGACTTGCAATAGTAGGCACCTGATAAATGTTTATTGGTCAAATGAATGTAAATGCTATATTATTATACTATAAAAGGAGTGGGGAGCATAAAAGGAGTGGGTTCAGATAAACTTGGGAATGTTTTGATGAGTAAAGTTAGAACACAATCAGAAAAAATATTATACAGTAACAACAATATTGTAAGAAAAACAACTTTGAAGGATTTAATAACTCTGATCAGTTCAATGACCATCCATGATTCTAGAAGACTGGTAATGATCTGTTACCCATCTCCTGACAGAGAAGTGATTAATTCAGAATGAAGAATGAGGCATACATTTTTGGACATGGTCAATGTTGAAATTTATTTTTTTCTTGATACCTGTTGCAAGAGCTTTTATTCTTCTAAATTTTGAGGGGGGGAGAGATAAATACTAATTAATTAAAAAAATAAATAAAAGGAAATAATGAAGTAATGGGAGAGAAATTTTAGACCAGTGTGGGGAATCTGTGGCCTCAAGTCCTTTTACTGGGATTTGTTCTGTGACTCCTGGATTCAGTCAAAGGGCTGTACTTGAAGACCTAGCAGGCCACATGTGGCCTGGAGACCACAGGTTCCCCAGCCCTGTTTTAGACTGTAAGGTGACAAAGTGGTGTTTTCATCAGGATGTGCCTGGCACGTATTAGTCACTTGAGAACATTCATTGACTGGTTAATTACTCATTATCACCTATCAAAATTAAGGGCTTCTTGAGAAAGAGAAGCACGTTAAGAATACAGTATCTAGAAACAAAATTGTGATTTCTGGACCAGAATTTAAAATAAAGGAAAGATGAACTCTAGCCTATTGATGAAGTATATCTAGCAAGGACTAATAAACATGTATTTGCTTAGGATGTTGCAAGTCTAATAAGGAAGGCTTTAAACTAAAAACAAAGAAAAGAGAAAACTGCCTACCAAGTATATGCCAAATGTCTACACTACAAAAAAACTAGGAACAGAAGCACCCAAAAACTGACAGGAGAAAAATATAAGAATGGAACAGGCAATTAACCCCATATCTTCTTATATCCATATGTTAGTGCACAAAGTATTGGGCTATAGGCAAACATCAAGGTGAACTAGATATATTTAGACAAGAAGGCAAATTTGACCTCATGGGTATCACCAATATTGTGGTTTAGAACTTATGACCTTATTATTGCTCTAGAAAACTTATCTAAAGGAACAGAAGGGTAAAAGAGAAGAGTGTGCTAAAAAATAAGTATAAGTATATACATTCACATATATGTAGGAGAAAGAGAGAGAGATGGATTCAAGTCCTGCCTGTCTCATACTCAGACAACAATCTGAGACTGTATATTTCAGAGACTGTTCTGATCTGCCTTGATAGAGGAAATTCCTCCCTGGGAGTTGCCTATACCAATGAAATTCCAGGCCCAGTCTTAAAACCATATGTAATTTATTGACATATTTTGTTTTGTGAAACTGAACATTATGCAATCCTATTGACCAAGCTTGGTCCTGCAAAAATAGATAAGAAAATATTTCTCTCTCCTTTCCTTTCAGAGGTTGGTGCTTGGGCAGGGTGGGAGAGGTGGGGGGTGGTATATGTATACATATGTGTGTGTGTGTGTGTGTGTGTGTGTGTGTGTGTGTGTGTGTGTGTACATCTAGGTTGATGTATTAGTTTTACTGAACTTTTCCGTGTTTTTCCCCATCATTTTTTTTATTTGTTATAAGGGAGGGCTGTCTGGTCAAGAGAGAGAAGACATATATTTGGAAATGAAAATGAGAGTGATTTTAAAAATCCTATATATATGTGTGTGTATGTATATATGTGTGTGTGTATAAAACACCTTTTATTTACAAATTGTTTTGATATGTTAGATGCTTCCCAGCAAACATTGAAACAAATTTCTCTACGTAATATTACATTACCCCAAAACAGTTAAGGAAAACCACTTGAAGTATATTTTTATTGTTCAGTCATGTCTGAGTCTTCAAGATCCCCATAAACCATAGCACACTAAGCCCTTCTATTCTCCACTATCTCCCAAAGTCACGGTGACTGATTTTACATGTTACTTTCTACTTTTATTGTTTACTAATTATTAATATATGGGAAGGATATATGCTCCGCCTGTGGTTATATGATTATTATATATTTTTTTTTGCCTTTTGGTGAGGCAATTGGGGTTAAGTGACTTGCCCAGGTCACACAGCTAGTAAGTGTCATGTGTCTGAGGTCAGATTTGAACTCAGGTCCTCCTGACTCCAAGGCTGGAGCTCTATCCACTATGCCACCTAGCTGCCCCAAGATTGTTGTATTTTACTTGAGTTTTGTTGCCTTTTAGAGTAGACTTTATGTACATTGTTATGGTAATTGTGTATATTATTGTCATTTAGTCAGCAACTATTTATGTTATAGTAATTGTGTATATTATTGTCATTTAGTCACCAACTATTTATTAAGCATTTACTGTGTAGTAAGAGCTAAGGATTTGAGGAAATGTCGTAATGTGATCTCAGTCCTCAAAGGCTGCTGCTCAAATGGTGGGGATAACATGCAAAAAACTAGATTCATATAAGATACAGGTAGACATATACATGTGTGTATATATACACACATATACATACACATATACACATACATATGTATATAGTATATCGAAAGTAAGGTACTCTCACAGGGAAATTACTGGGAGCTGGAAGAGGCAGGAGAGGTGGTCGGGAAAGACCATCTGCAAAAGGTGAGATTTAGTCTGAGAATTAAAAGAAACAAGGGTAGCTAAGTGAATGTGAGAAAGAACATTCTAGTACAAATGCAAGGAGTCTACAGATGGAGGGTCCTGTGTAAGGAGCAACAAATGACCCAGTGTACTTGTATCTGGAGTACATGAAGGACAGTAAAGTGTAGACAGACTGGAAAAGTAGGAAGAGATCAGGTTGTGAAGGGCTTTGCATACCATACTGAAGTGGTACATTTGTCAGCTAGGAACCATGCCATAGCAAAATTGATTGAAGGTATTGGGCGTGTTTACATTGATTAATACTTAAGACTGAAGAGTGATATCTTAACCTGTTTCTAATATTGGAAGGATAGATTATGAAAGAACTATTAGACTTTTTTTGTCCTAGAGAAAAGAGCTCTGAATAACTGGCACGAGTTACAAAGAGCAAATTTCAATTTTGCATAAGAAAAACTTTTCTAAAATTTAGAGCTATTCCAAAGTGATAGGGGCTGCTTTTAGAGACAGTGGGCTCCCCCTCACTAAAGGTCTTCCATCAAAAGTCAGATGTTCATTTTTCTAGGATGTTCTGCAGATACAAATTGAACTGGGAGACTTATAAGGTACCTTCTAGACTGAGATTCAGTGATTCTATTTCCTCATCTCTAAAACCAGGCTAATAACACTTGCACTGCTGACCTCATGAAGTTATGAGAAATATGTTTTAAAAACTGTAAAGGTGAGCTATTGGTTTAATGGTGAGG
The DNA here is from genome assembly GCF_003287225.1 of Phascolarctos cinereus. Lineage (NCBI taxonomy): Eukaryota > Metazoa > Chordata > Mammalia > Diprotodontia > Phascolarctidae > Phascolarctos > Phascolarctos cinereus. The sequence goes on along the minus strand of NW_027555625.1, from coordinate 364,098,378 downwards.
AAGCAGGGTGGAATTGGAACCCTCCCTACTGGGTTGTTTGGAAGAGGATGCCTTCCAAGAACTCCATGATTTCTTTTACGACCACATTGACCACATGCCAGAGGGATCAGCTCCCAACCTCAGAAAAACCCAGCAATGGCCACAGCCCTCGTCGTTTTCCATACAGTTGCAAAAACAGTCTGGCAGATGGTATTTCCCCTGCTAGTCATTTGTATTATTCTAGTAAATATGACCATCTTCTCAGAGAAATACTGCTTAACCCCGTTGTCCACAGGATTTAACTGGAATGAAGTGACCTTTCCTTTTAGGGCTTCTCTAAACAATTTCTAAAATGGAATTGAGAATTTTACAAACCCCATATTTAATTTCTGCATCTGGCACTACTGGGTGATGTTGGACAAGTGTTTCATTTTCTGTAAAATGTGAAACTAGAAATAGATGATTTCTAAGGTAGTGCTAAGCCCTACAGCATTCTTTTTTCTATGTGTTGACATTCTGTTCTAGTGCGTGTTCTAAAGTCCTTTCTAGTTCAACACTTTATGGTTTTGTGACTTTAAGAACCTTTTCAGCTCTCACATTCTATATTCTAAATTTCTTTTACTTCTAATTCTAAATATTATTTCCTCTAAATTTGGTGGAACATTTCCCTGTCCTACAGCTTTAAGGCCCTCATGAAGACATAGAGACAGTGATGCAGTGCATAGAGCACTGAATCTAAAGTCAGGAAGACTTGAGATCATTTCTGACCTCAGACATCTATTAGCTGTGTGATCCTGGGCATGTCACTCAGTCCCTCCCTGCCTAAGTTTTCTCCTCATCTGTAAAATGAGAACATTGTTCTAAGGATTGAATAAGATAATATTTGTAAAACACTTTGTAAAAACATAAATATTAGATATTATTATGTTGTAGTAAAAGAAGAACTAAACTACAGTTGGGATGTTTAGATTCTTATTCCCACTTTGTAACTCAACATGTAACTTTGGATAAGTAACTTTCTCTCCACATCTGAAAGTTACAGAATGTGACTTAGAAGGGACCAGGGCTTTGCACAGTGCCCAATATATAGCATGTGTTTTTTGTTGTCATTGAGCAGCTTTCAGTTGTATACAACTTTTCATGACCCCATTTGTGTTTTCTCGGCAAAGATACTGGAGGGGTTTGCCATTTCCTTCTCCAGCTCATTTTGCAGATGAATAAATGAGACAAACAAGGTTAAGTGACTTATCTAGGGTCACACAGGTAGCAAGTGTCCGAAGTCAGATTTGAACTAGGAAGATGAATCTTTCTGACTCCAGGTCCAGCACTCTATCCACTATGCCACCTAGCTGCCCCAGTAGGTGTTTAATAAATGTTTACTGACTATTGACTGACTGACTCCAGAGATAACTTAGTATAAACTCTTCATTTTGAAAATGAAAAAACTTAAGACTAGAGAGGTCTTAAGGTCAAACAGTAAGTACTGAACTAGAATGCAAACCTAAGTTCTCTGAAATCTAAATCTAATGCTCTTCTCATTACACCAGGATGCATTATGCTAGCATGAAACTAAAGTACCTTTAAAAATAAGGTCCATATAAAAAATCCATACTCTCTTCTTCTTTGGGCCTTGAGGCCTTGGGACCTTCATTACAGGAAATAGTTGTATTTCTCTTCTTGCAGACAAAGCAGAAGCTTGTGGAAGTATCCTTTACTTCATTCTTCCAATATGCTCTTCTTTTCTGGTGACTGTGAAAGAGGAAGTAGCTCTATGAACCAAACTAGCACGTAGCGGCTCTCTCCACTTCCTGGGAGCTGGAGACCTCATGTCAATAGGCTTCCAATAATCTATTCTCTTTGGAAGAATGTTTGTATGGGTGTTGGTGTCTGTCTGTCTCTAGAGATGCTGTTAAGAATTCTATTCTCAGTTTATAGAAACCTTTTTTTTTACCTATTTGTAAATTTGTATTGTGTTAAAAAAAATTTCCTGGAAGTTTTGGCACATATAGGTATACTCTGAATGACTCTCTCCTTCACTCAAGAGGGATGCTATCTGTGAATTTAAAACAAACAAACAAACAAACAAAACATTGATGTCTTTTGTTTTTATGTTAATAGACATTTGCCAATATGCCAGCCTGAGGCTAAGGTCCAATTCAGGTGGTCTAATTCACCTAGGGACTGACTTAATTTTAAATCTATTATTTCCAAATGAGTTATCCCATGTAACAAAGAAAAACAATTAAATAAAACTGATAAGCAAAATAACTACGTCCAATAGGACAGGTACCATTTTTTACCTGTAATATCTCACCTCTCTTCTCAAAGGAGGAAGATGCTTCCATAACTTTTCTCCAGAAGCAAGATTGGCTATGATAATTACTCAGCATTCCGATTTACTTTAGTGTTCTTTTTATTTACATGATTGTAGTATGATGAGGGACAGGTAAGTGACACAATATAGAGAGCTTTAAGTCTGGAGTCAGAAAGACATGAATTCAAATCTGGCCTCACACACTTACTAGCTTTGTGACCCTAAGCAATCAGTTTCCTCATGTGTAAAATGAGCTGTAGAATGAAATGGCAAACCACTCCCATATCTTTACCAACAAAACCCTAAAAGGGGTCACGAAGAGTCAGACGTGATTGAAAAAGGACTGAACAGCAATAAACCATAATGAATAATGTTCTTTTGGTTCTCTTACTTAACTCTGCATTGATCATATGTAATCTGTATATTAAATGTATTCCAGTCTACCAAAGTGCTCTATTAGTCATTTGTCTAAGAATTTGGGGACAATAAAAGCAATTTATCATATCCCAAAATCCCTTCTTGGTGCTTTATTAGCAATTGAAGAAGAGTGCAGAGGTAGGATATTTTAAAAGATTTTAATGTTGCTAACAAGAAAGAAAATAAGAATCACAGAGTATAGAATATTAGAGCTAAAAATGCCTTTAAGAATAATCATGTCAGTCTCCTCATTTTACGCAAGAGTGTACTGATGTCAAGTGGAGATTTGACCAATGTCACCACAAGCTTTCTGGTCTTTAGCAAAAATTTTCCCTCTGTCTCTGTCTCTCTCACTTTCCTCCCCCATTTCTTTTCTCCCCTCCCCCCCACACACCTGGTTCAATCAATGGTTGCATTGTTCCTAAAAATCATAGACATTAATCACAATGGTTTGAATGACAGTAATTCTGAACTCCCTCCCCCCAAAAGAACTTCTCTTTCCTTTTTTCTCTTCTTAGCCTCTCAGGATAAAAGTTGTCTTATTGAAAAATTCAAATCCGTTCACCAGTTACGTGTATGTGTGTGTGTGTGTGTGTGTGTGTGTGTGTGTGTGTATACACACACATATATATGTGTGTATGTATGTATATCATGCATTTGAAAGAACTAAAGAATACTTTTCAGGGCAATAAAGGAGAATCATATTTTCACTTAAGAAATGAAACTCTGAGAAGATAGACACATGATTAGAAAGATAGCATGTTAATAATTGTCTCCAAATTCCTTCAGTCCTCACCCCCCTCTCCCAAAAAGCATTATTTATCAAATGTGAAGAAATTAAAGCAAAATTCTACAGGAAATTTTTTTATTCCCCAAAGGAAAAGTAAAATCTTTATGAATTAAGTAAAAGCTTTATGAATTAAGCTTTGAAACACTCATTCAATACCTCTACCCCACCAGCCTAACCTCCAGTAGGAACAGACAGTAATTGTGCTTGAGGACCATCTTGGGATCCCCACTAGTCACCTGTTTCAGAAACTATCAGAACTCCACATTTATTCTTGAATTAATGGTAGTCACTGATTGTCCAAGCACAGGTAGCTGAAGAGAAGGTACAAGGTTAGGGTAGAGAGGGAAGTGATGAAAATGGGCTGTCTTTTGACTGGGGCTTACCCTAAGTTATAAACTCCTGAAGTTTTGAAGACTCTGACAGAACATGTTTATGGCCCCTTCCAGTTCCCACAAAGAATGGCAGATGTTTACTCAGGATAGCTGTGAGAAGAAAAGGAAAGCAAAGGGAGAGATGAGGATAAAATACCGGGATGGGCAGCTTCACTGGACCTTAAAAAAAGGTGACTAAAAAACAGCTGAGTCCAGTTGTGTCCCCAGAGATGAAACTCAAGGAAATGAATAAATCATGGATCTGTATATGCCAGCCCTGGAGCCTAGCATTAGGGGTGTACCCACCAAAAAGTAGAAATAGCCAGAAAGTTAGTGATGGGAGGATAACAACCACCAAGACTGAAATATCAAATATTTCAAGCTTAAAAGCCTCAATACAAAGCTCAGAGAGCATATTAATAAATTAACAGATAGGAACCTAAACCCATAAAGAAAGGTGAGTAGTGTGTTCTCGAAGAGAAAGTTGTGTGTGTGTGTGTGTGTGTGTGTTTTTAACAAATATGAAACAAAGGACAATGAACAAGTGCCTGATGAAATAAATATATTTTCTGGGTGCCCAGTGGATTATGGAACAACACCAAAAAGGAATTCCAAAATTGTTCAAATGAAAAATGATATCCATAAAAAAGAAATTAATAATGGCTGGAATTTAGAACTTGGAGTTCTCAATATGGATTTTTAAAAGCCTAATTATCAGATTAGACTATAAAATAAATCCACAATAGGGGATCTCTCTAAAGAAGTAGAGATAGATTAAAAGGTATAAAATCTAAAAGTTCTGTAGTGGAGCAAGATCTGGCAGAAACAAAGAAAAGTTTAAAAATGCTGAAAGAACACAGTCTAAAATGTCTGCTCTTGAAGCTAGGATGCATGGAAATAAATAATTGAAAGATTATAGGTGTCTCAGAAGAACATGACAAGTTTTTAAAACCCTGAATACCATAGGGCAAGAAATAATATTTTTGAAAGCTTCTTAGAGCTTCTTAATCTTCGCTACAAAACATCAGTCAAACAAATCTACAGATTGCCTCCAGAAATAAAAAAAAAAGAAAACTCCAATGTATACAGTAATTAAATTGAATACTTTCAAATTTTGCAAGCAGCCAGGAGAAAGACCTTCTAATACAAAGGAAAGGACATTAGAATAATGCAAGATTGTTCTGCAGCCACAAGAAATTACAGTAAGGAATGGAATAGTTTTTTTTTTTCTAAAAAGCGCAGGAACACTTGCTGCAATGCTAAATGACATCTTACAAATTTGAGCCTAATTATCAATAAAAAAAAATGATTGAAGCATTTGAGGCATTCTAGGAAGAGGGGTAAAGATAGGGGAGAGTACAATATTTAACTTGAAAGTATCTCAATGAAACACAAGAAAAGTAAATAAATTATGCCATGTATAAAGCTTCAAAACAAGAGAAAAAATAAACTAGGTAAGGAGGTTAGGGGGGGAAAAAGATCATCAAGAAAAAAAGGACACACATGGGTAAAGATATAATAAGACTTTAAAGAAACAGGGCAAGTAAAGATGGAGGAGCAAAATAGATACTGATTATAGATTAAATCCTATGACTTGCCTATAGGCGAAATCAGTAAAAGTAGAAAAATACATAAATGTGAAGAGGAGAGGTAGAGATCGGAAGGGAATGAATGATGCATCCCTGTGAAGTCCATATGTAGGGAAGGGATGGTGATTCCTCTAATCTTTTGTCAAGTATGGGAGCTACGTGAGAATGAGAGAGGTGTCCGAAAGGAGAGATTAAATCTAGGGCCTGGTGGGACCCTATCACCCAGTAAGATTGTGGGGTGGGCTGACAAAGAGTACTTATGGAGGAAAAGATATGTACCTGTAGTAGGAGATAGGGATCACATGATATATTTAGTCTGGGGACGTTTGGTGCATTTGGAAGCCACCTGCTTTGAGAGAGTGCTGTAGTTCCATCAGCAGCATCCTGTCATGAGAGGAGGTACCTTCTAGAAGTATCTGTCACACAGACTGGGGAACAGGTAGAGAGGAGGGGGAGGATATACCCAGAAATTGGAGGGCATGGTCTTTGGGAATAAAACTGATCTTGAGGATGGCAGGAAATTGGACTGGGTCACATGAGATGAAACTTAATCATTTCTACCACTCAGCTCTCCCCCTGTCTAATGCCCTTAGAGCTGACTTAATGATAAGACTACTGTTGTCTAACATCTACAATGTGTTATTTCTGTGTGGATAATTCCCAAGGAATCAAATAGAATTCACTTCTATAAAACTTCTTATGAATCTTTAGGTATATAAGATAGGAACAGGCAGAACTTGCGACATCAACAGTACAGGAAATTCCCAGATGAGCAAACTCTCTCTGATGATACAAGTGGACTCCTTCCTGCAAATGATCATTGCCCAGAGCTCTGCCTTAAGTGGCTCCTGTGAGGACAAACAGCCAGTAAGTATCACTCATCCTGACTTTAAGCCTAGCACTCTATAGACCATGCCACATGGACTCTCAGTTGACTGTCTCGGGCCCTCTTATGAGTCTTTAGGTAGATAGCTACAGCCAAAAGAAAAGGAATGTTTCAGTTGGTGTCAAGCATACCGGGACAATCAAGTGTAGCATTTTCAGGGTACCTATACACTATGTGCCCAGCAGTATGCTAAGTGAATGAGAGCTTCACAAAAAAAAAAAAGTGTAGGAAATGTTCCCTTACCTGAGAGATCTTATAGTCAAATTAGGGGGAAAAAAGACTAGAACACATGAATCAATAGTACAAGTAGTGCTTGTCAGAGCTGGAAAAGGTCTTAGTTTTCTTCTCTGTAGAATAAGTTAGTAGAATTCTATATTCTTTAAGTCCTAGACACAAGAAATGGTGTAGCCAAAGCAAATCAGCAAATTAGTGCAGGCCTGGATATAGAACCCAGGCATCCTGATTCCTAATTTGGTGCTCCTACTGCTATAGCAGGTTGCCTTTTATGAGATATATTATATACTGTAAAATTGTGAGTTCAGTGGTACAACTTCCAAGTGTAAAGTGCTATGTTAAGAGAATAGAGATTAATGAGAGCTAAAATAGTAATGGAAAGGTTCAAGGAGAAAGTACAGCTTAAGATGAGCCTTGGAGGGTAGGCAGAATATGAAGAAATGGAGATTATTTCAAAGCAGGTTTTTTTTTTACCCCCCTGCGTTTCTCTGGATGAAAGATAGTACATATGAGCAAAATTAGTCCATAAACATTTAAGCATTTACTTTATACCAGGTACTGTTCTAAGTGGGAGGAATACTGAAAAAAAAAAAAAAAGCAAAAGTCCCTGCCTTTAAGGAACTTACATTCTAGTAGGGGAGACATGAAAATAACTAGATCGATAGAAGAAATATACAGAGTACTCCGAAAGGGGAAGCCATTAGCAACACAGAAAAAAAAAAAGGCCTGAACTTGAAGAATTTTTAAAAAATTATTTATTTATTTTTAGTTTTTTAGTTTTCAACATTCAATATTCACTTCCATAATATTTTGAGCTCCACATTTTCTCCCCATCTCTTCCCTCCCCCCACCCCAAGACAGCTTGCAATTTGATATAAGTCTATGTATACATTCATGTTGAACTTATATTCACATTAGTCATGTTGTAGAGAAGAATTAGAGCCAATGGGAGAAACCACGAGAAAGAAGAAACAACCAAAAAAAGAAAAAAAAAGATAGAACAAATAATATTCTTCAATTTGCATTCAGACTCCATAATTCTTTTTTCTGGATGTGGATAGCATTTTCCATCGTGAGTCCTTTGAAATTGTCTTGGATCCTTGAATTGCTAAAAAAGAGATAAGTCTGTCAGAGTTGGTCATCACACATTGTAGCTGTTACTGTTGAACTTGAAGAATTTGAGCTGTCTTGGTAGAAGCCAGGGAAGATAAGAGGAAGATAAGGGTACAATGCTTTCCAAGCATGGGGGACAGCCTATGTAAATGGATAGACACTAGAGATAGAATGTGATGTTCAAAGAAGTAAAAGTAGGCTAGTAGACTGCATTATAGAGTAAGGTAAAGGAAATAAGTTATTTAAAAAAAAAAAAGGAAGAGGCAGCTAGGTGGCACAGTGGAGAAAGCCCTGGCCCTGAAGTCAGGAGGACCTGAGTTCAAATCTGACCTCAGACCAAACACTTGATACTTACTAGCTGTGTGACCCTGGGAAGTCACTTAACCCCAATTAAAAAAATTTTAAAGGATTGAAAGGTAGGAAGGGGCCAAGTTATAAAGAATTTTAAATGGGATTAATTCATTTTGTAGACTATGTCAATGAAAATGCATATAAATAAATTTATACAAATGAGAGCCAGTGTGACCACAGTCCCTCCACACCTTACTACTAGATGTTCTTCACAAGTTGTTGTAAAAAACCATGATCTTGAAATCCATGTTGTAGCAGTAACACTCTCTAGACTTGGATGAACTGTTTCTCATGGACGAGTCCAATTTCTGGCCCATATTTGAAGTCTTTCCAGCTTTCCATTGGAGTAGTCTCTAAAAAGTCAAGGTTACAAGAACTTTAGCAGAGGAGCTAGTCCTTTCAGAAGCAGCACGATATCATAAAAGAACATTTGATTTGGAGTCCTTTCTCTCCAGACCTTTATGTTCAAATGTTGTTTCTGCCACCTCCTACCTTTTGGACCTCATTTTCCTTATCTGTTGTTTCATCTATGCCTTCAAGAAGCATGGGATTTTTGAAGAGGATCAATGTCATCATGATGTTGGAGTAAAATAGTGAATGATGGGTGATGACTTGCTTGTGAATTGGATTTAAGCGAGTCAGAGTTTCACAAAGTCCTCAGCCTCACTCTCCCTTCCAGAGTCATAGAAGTCCAGTGGCAATAATAAAGTCAAGATGACCAGAGATGGCCCAGTGTGCAGTGGATGACGTTGGTGTTTTCCATGTCTGATCAAGCTCTAAGTGCTCCTCAGTGCCTGCTTCAAACACTTTTATGGCCATTGGAACAAATTGTTCTCATTTGTCCATTCTGCCAGGGGAAGTCTTCACATGCTTGGGGCAGACATCCTCTAAATGTCTGATGGGTTTGAGGCCTGTTGGTTACCCTCCACCTAGTTTAGCCCATCTGCTGAGATGATTTTACTAGGGCAAAAAATATATATGTACACACATACGTGTATATGCACATATACACATATACATACACTGGGGTATACATGTATGTGTTTATGTGTGTATACATGTACATATGCATGTATATATATGTGTGTGTGTGTGTGTGTGTATACACACATTTATGTAATGTATTTATATTATGTATATGGTTCCTTCTCTCTCTCATCCTATAATATTATTAAATCTTCTCAGAGCACCTGGGATCTAGCCTTTGCCTACATCAAATAATACATATTGGTTTATATACCATATCCCTCTTGTCCCTCCTCATTAAATTCCAAGCTTCTTAAAAGATAGGTGGATGTTTTTAAATCCAGTGTCTACCACAAGATCTCACATAGAGTATGTGCTAAATAAATGTTGTATAAATTGAATTGAATTTTAACAATACCATTTTATTTAAAAATTATGGTTCGGGGTACTTAAGAAAGTGGCGAAAACCCACGTATAGCCCTCAGGCCTGTAAATTCCCTCTGTGGCATCTCTAGCAATTCAGCCATCACCCTGTTGATTGCAGCAGCACAATAGTTAAAGATTCAGTATCTCTAAGGTCCAGTGTCACCTCACATCTAGCCTCAAATATAGTCCCTTCCAGGTCATAAGCATCCTTTCTACCTCTTCAAACAAAATGCTCTTATTTTATTGCCCCTGTTATTGATGGGCCTGATGTGGAAGGAGGAGGAGAAGGAGAAGTATGCAAACCCACTTAGGGGCCCTCAGAAACAGATCAAGTAATGAAGCAAATTATAAGGTGAGGAGGTCCATGGGATCAAATAATCCTAGATTTAGAACCTGGGGAGTGTCTTAGAGACTATTAAATGCAACCTCTCATTTTATTGGTGAGAAAATTGAGGCATAAGGTGGTCACGTAACTTGCCCAGAGCCACACTGCTAGTGAGTATAAGAGGAAGGATTTGAACTCTGTTCTTCCTGATCCCAAGTCCAGTGTCTTCTCCACTACTCCACACTGATTCTATGGTGACATAATCACATTTTCAAATATTTCCTGAAAATGCTCCAAGAACTAAATAACTGTTTTCCTCCTATAACATTTCCCCTCAACATACCATGTGTCATCAGTCTGAGGTTAGTGGGAGAGGGAAGAGGACAAATACGTTCTCCATTCCTCTGCTTTCCGGACAAAGTGGGTATGGTGAAAGCCCATTTTCCACCTTCCAACACCCTCTCCTGTCATTTCTTCATTCTTTGCCACCAACAAAATCCCAGTTTTGATTCTTAAATGCCTTTGTCATTATGAAACTCACCTGGTACAGAATTTTCCTCTTTGGGGTCCAGGCAAAGTGTCCCTACTACCTTTTGTCTTCCACTCCTCCACCTCCACCCAAAGGACTAGTTCCACACTGTTGGTGGCATGGTTAGAAACCACTGCCACCAGTTGAAAAGTTAATTATGGATTGCCTCTTGAAATAAAGCATAAGTTTTATTAGAAGTTTAAGATAAATAAAAACAGCTGGAGGGAAAATCCCATTAAACTGCTGTGATGAGGGCCATTATGTCCTACTTAGAGTAAACATCATAAATATGTATATACATATATATGTATATATGTGTGTGAGTGTATATATATATATGTATATATATTCTTCTAAAAAGCCTAAATCTACTATGTAAAAGTCTCTGGCTTTTTCATGTGCAAAAGAAAAGATGAAAGGGGAATTTGCTTAAAACTATGTGTTGAAAACTCAGATCATGAGAGCTTAAAAAAGTACATTTTGATTTTTCCTCTTTTCAGACCTCACTCCACCTCATCCCACTCCCATTCATATTGTACCCAGTTTAACTCTTTAATGTAGCTATTGTGACTGCTAATCAACATCCCCTTTACATGATGAAAAAGAACATTTCTCTCCTTGGGTGTTTAGGAATTATTAAAATGGCCTAAGCATCTCTTCAGTGATACATAAGTCCTTTATGCAGAATGTAATTTAATATTTGGGTACTATCAGAAATATATATTTGTTAAATCTAGAAAACATATTCCAGCATATCAATCAGATGCTGTTACAGAAGAAAATAATGACAATAATAATGGTCACTGTTGTCATTCAGTTGTTTTAATTGTGTCTGACTCTTCATGATCTGATTTGGGGTTTTCTTGGCAAAGATGCTTGAGTGGTTTGTCATTTACTTCTCCAAGTAACTTTATAGATGAGGAAACTGAGACAAATAGGGTGAAGTGACTTGCCCAGGGTCACATAGCTAGTAAGTATCTGAGGCCAGATTTAAATGGAGGAAAATGAGTCTTCTTGACTCCAGACCTGGTACTCTATCCATTGTGCCACCTAGCTGCCATAGTAATGGTCACTACGGCTTACATTTCTATAGTGTTTTATTTTTCACAAAGCACATTCTTTACAACAATCCCAGGATGAAAACAGGATAAATATTATTATCTCAACTTTACAGATAAGAAACTTGAAGCTTACGAAACTTGAAGCTCAATTTTTCAAGGATCTCTATTTTCCCTAGCATGGGAACTACCTTCATTGATGCTAATCACAGCCTCTCTATTATTTAGCACATAATTTTTAATAATCATTGTGCCCCCAAAAATATATGACTTATCCATGATAATGCCATAGTGAAGGGCAGAGACAGAATTTGATCCCTGACATTTTGCTGATGAGTCAAACATTCTTATCATTAATGTTTATTTCACTGTGTAGGGAGGTGGATGTCCTTGAAGAGATGAAGTCCAGAAGTTGAAATTCAGGAGCAGTAATCAGCAACCACCACTAACATCAACTGAGCAATGAATTCCTAGGAGAGATAATTTGGTCAGCATCACTATGTGCCATCATACAATGGAAAGATCACTGGCTTTGGGGTCACATGACTGGCTTCAAATCTCACATCACATAATTATAACTTGTCTGACTTTAGACAAGTCACTCAGTCTCTCTGGGCTTCGATCTCTTCATCTGTAACATGACAGGATTTGATTAGACAGCCTTTGAGTTCCTTTCCACCTCTAAAGCTGAGTTCCTATGACCAGAAGTCATCACAAGAACAGAAAAGCAAAATGCCTTGCTGAGGTTATTGGTACCTAACCTCTAAGTCAGCATAAGTTGACCAGCATAACTAATGCTGAATTCCCAAAACATAACAAGATAGCATCTTTTGTAACTTCAAGCATCACATAACAAAAGTGTGGTGGAAATGGCGTTCAAGCTGCACTCAGGAGACCTGGATTTGTTCGACCACTAGTTATCTATGTGACCATGATCAACTCCCTTCTCTCTGAATCTCAGGTTCCAGCCCTTAGCACAGGGCCTGGAACATAGCTGTTGCATAATAAAGACTTGTTGACTTGATTTTGTAAAAGAAGGTTAATAATAATTCCACTGCCTACATCCTGGGATTGTTAGGGAAAAAAGCACTCCATAACTATAAAGACCTCTTTCTCACTCTCAAAACCAATTATCAAATATTGATCATGTTCCCAGAAGTTGAACCCTGCAGTGTGCCAATTACAAAAGATAGTTTGTGATCTCACTTCAATTTCTCAAGGATCTCTATTTTCCCTAGCATGGGAACTACCTTCATTGATGCTAATCACAACCTCTCTATTATTTAGCACATAATCTTTAATAATCATTGTGCCCCCAAAATGTAATATCCTGTGACCAACATGATGATACATCTCTCCAAACTTAATGAGTTTGATAGGGAACATAAGTACACTTCTTCACTAAATCCATACTCTTGGTATGTTCACTTAATGAGACCTGCCAATAATCCTTTAGATCAGTGGTGTCAAACTCACATAGAAACAAGGGCCACTAAAACATACAAAAAGACTCCTGCAGGCCACATTTTATTTGTTTTTTTTTTTGTTTGTTTGTTTGCTCTTTGTTTTGAAGAGGGCCAGTGACATCACATGGTGATGTCTTGACTTGTGCATGAATTAGATTTAAGTGAGGCAGAATCTCACAAAGTCATCAGACTTACTGTCCCTTCCAGTCATGGAAGTCCAGTGGCAAGACAAAAGTAGGACATCTGGCAATGGTCCAAAGTGCAGTGGATGACCACAGCATCTTTGATGTCTTACCAAGTTCTAAGCGCTCCACAGCACCTGTTTCAGCTGCCTTCAAGGCCGTTGGAACAAATTGTTCTTATCCACCCATTATGCCAGATGAAGTCTTCACATGCTTGGGGTAGACATCCCCCTAACTCACTGATGACTTTGAGGCCTGTCAGTTACTTTCAAACTGGTTGTTCAGGGAGGACTAGTATCTATGGTATGAGGGCTGCTGAGCCCTTTTGAAGGCTGCTCATCCACCTCATTCACCCATCTCTCACCTGTGGCTTCAAGAAGCTGTAGCTTGGGCAGTGGCCACACCTAGGTAAAACTGTCTCAGCTGACAGTTAAATTATGTTGCAAGCTACATATTAACTTAGTAAACAACACATTAACATTATCTCTGTCCTATTATATTTTTATTTTGTTAAATATTTCTCAAATATATATTTAATCTGGTTTAAGGCCGTAAGAGTGGTTGAATGATGCAAGTGGGTATTTGACATCTTTGTTTTAGATGAAAATGTGCCTTCTTTGAAATATTCTGATCATATGACCCTTTTGTTGTTGTTCTTCACTTGTTTCAGTCAGGTCTGACTCTTCATGACCCCAGTTGGGGTTTTCTTGGCAAAGATACTGGAGTGGTTTGCTGCTTCCTTCTCCAGCTCACTTTACAGCTAAGGAAGATGAGGCGAACAGGGTTAAGTGACTTGTCCAAGGTCACACAACTAGTGTCTGAGGCTGGATTTGAGCTCAGCTATTCCTGACTCCAGGCCCAGCACCCTACCTACTGTGCCACCTAGCTGCCCTGATTGTAAGGTATGTGTGCATCAATACAAGTCTGGTACCAATTGCTTGTCTGGCAACCATATCTAAATTGACAGTGACAGAATGGGATGCAATGAAAAGATTAATGAATCCCATTGAAATTCAGTGTAGTGTGGTGGTAAGAGTATTGGAAATGGAGTGAGAAGACTGAGTTCAAGCCTCAGATCTATAATTTACTAACTGTGGGGCTTTTGACAAGTTACTTTCCCTTTCAGGGCAGCAGTTTTTATGCTCAACCATATTGCTATTTGCTGTAACTTGTGAAGGTCTTATCACATGATTACCACTTTCTATCATGTTTGTGGGACAAAGGATAGTCTATCAGCCTGATTGAAATCTTCAGTTCTGCTTTCTCATTCTGCAGTGATAAAATGCATTAGGCAAGAAAGATATCTAGATCAGTGGTTCTCAAACTTTTGGGTCTCAGGACCTCTTTTATTGTTGTTCAGTTGTTTCAGTCATGCCTTACTCTTCGTGACCCCATTTGGGGTTTTCTTGGCAAAAATACTGGAAAGGTTTGCCATTTCCTTCTCCAGAGAACTTCTTTAGATTCAACAATTAGTGAGGACCCCCTCCACAAGCTGTTGTTATATATAGGTTATGTCTATCAGCATTTACTATATTTGAAATTAAAACATCTTAGTACTATTATGAAAAAAGAAATAGTCTGACACTTACTAGCTGTGTGACCCTGGGCAAGTCACTTAACCCCAATTGCCTCACCAAAAAAACAAAAAAAAATTAAGACAAAAAAAAAAGTAGTCTGGGAGATCCCCAGAGGTCTTTGGGCCACACTTTGAGAGTACTGTCTTAGATGTATGTCACCAAAATTGACTGATGTAGATTGATATTGAAGATTATTAATTCCTAATGTGTGTCTATGCAATAGGTTTCTGGTCATATGACATTACACTGTGAGCCAGAGGTTAGCTGTTAATACTGGATTTGGGCTGTGTTTATGCTGTAGTGTTTCAGTGAGTAGCTGTCCTTTAGCAAACAGTTTTGGGAAACATAGGCCACCATGTTAAGGGATAAACTGAGGATATAGGAGTAGAGATACACATGCTACCCTATAATTAAAAGGAATGTACAAAAGACAGTACCAAGGGGTCTTTAACACCAGACTAACTGTTAGCAGTATTTCTCTTGACACCAGTCAGAGCACCTTTGTGGCTGTTTCTAAGAATGGTCACAAAGTCACCTGGATCTTGTCTAGATCATGGGATTGTCTGTGGTGATATCCAGTCCTATCTCCACATCACTCTTTTGTATGAGTTGTATAAATCATGAAGATTTTTCAGGGCTGAAATAAATATGAGGCAATCAGGCTTTTTTTTCCCCCTTTTTTCTTCCCCCCACCCCCAAATGCTGCTATCCCTGGGGGATGTTTATGCCTCTTGAGTATCATACTTCTCCACCTCTCCCATCTGACCAAAAAACTTTTTCACCTATCCTGTCCTCTCAGGTTTCTGCACATCACCAACGATGCCAGATGGAAAGTCAAATATCAGAATACAAGTCAAGGCTCCACTCACCCTAATTGTCCTAGGCCCTCTGTCCTTTTGACCTCTCTTTCCACCATGTTCTCTCTGCAACAGCCTTCTATGATGAAGCAACTCCCCTTCACCTACATCTCTTCCTTTCGTATTTCTTCCATCTTCTGGTGCTCGCTAAAACCTGACCTTCTCTCTTGGTACCTTATCCAAGGCTGGATGCTTCTTTTCTCACATCACTGGCACACAGGGCCAAGAGGACTAATTAACACACTCCTTGTTTTCCACAGCCTCTTCAAAATAATATCTCTGTACCTGAGTTCAAATCCGGCCTCAGACCAAACACTTGACAGTTACTAGCTGTGTCACCCTGGGCAAGTCACTTAACCCCAATTGCCTAAAAAATAAAAATTTTAAAAAATTAAAATAATATCTCAACAATCACTAATACTCTTTTAAATGTAACTCTATTTATCATGTCAACATTCTTGTTACTATCACTTAGGCCCTAGATTCTACCTGGATTCTAGGGAATACCTTGTCATTCATTCCTCCCCATTAAATGTAGCACCTGACTTTCTACCCCAACCCCTGCTTCTTTCCCATATCTGCAGCCTCTTTAGCTTCCATGGCCGGTGCCTCAGTCTACCACAACTATATATTCTATTGTTCCCCACCTACGAGTAAGTGAATTAGTTCCAGGTGCTGGAATTCCTAATTATGTCTCTGAAGATTTGAGTAGGAGTATTGACAGTGGGACTGGAGCAATGGGAACATTTCATATGCACTTATCCATAGATTAAGTGTTCTCTGAAGAGTCTTGTTTTTCTACTTATTGAAGATGTATCCTGGTAGACAGGCAGTAGCCGGGAGCAGTTAGAGCACTGAATTCAGATTTCACAGATTTGTGGAATATTAGGCTCAATCTTCACCGAAATAAGAGTCCCTTCTACAGCACACCTGACAAGCAGTCATCTAGCTTTTGCTCTAATGCAGTGAAAACCACTATCTCCAAAGGCAGCCCATTCCACTTTAGGATAACTCTAATTGTTAGAAAAGTTTTCCTTATACCAAGCCTAAAATAACTTTTTTATAACTTCTACTCCTTCTTTCTAATTCTGCCCCGTGGAGCCAACAATAATTTTGCAGGGTGGGGAAGGAGACTGGATCTCCCTATCTCACACAATCTCACTGCTGATTGGCACAGACATTTTGACCTGCTGCATTTTTTCTAACCTGAATCAGATCACCCCTCTTTAGGCATCCTGGTGGCTCTTCACTCCCTGGAGGATCACCATGGAGGTGCTGGACTGACTACAGACACCTGCAGCCTTTGCCGTGCAATTCAGAACTCCGGAACTCAAGCAATCCATCCTACCTCACCCTTCCCCAGCAGCAGTGACTACAGGCCAGCACAGCTAGCCAAGCAGAATGATTCTAATGCCTCTTCCACATGACAGTCCAACATATACTTAAATAAACTTATCATTCTTCCCTCCTTCTCCCTGCCTCACAAGTCTTCTCCAGGCTAAACATAATTTCCTTTAAATGATCCTCATAGGAACTGAACTTGAGGCCCTTTACTATCCTGATGGGTCTCTGTTGAATAATTCTTTCCGGTTTATCAGTTGAACTCATTGCCCAGAGCTCAGCATAATCCCGGAGCTATGGTCTAAGACTGCAGCAAAGAACACTGGGCTGTCATCTCCCCAGTCTTGGAGGGCTAGTTAATTAATGCCTCTCTGAAAAATATCTGCTGAAGTGTTTCCTTCTGTCCCAATTAGAATAACAATGACAGCAGAAACAATAAGAGCTAACATGTATATTTTATGTTGTTGTTTAAAAAGTGAATTGCCTCATAGAATTTAGAACTGGGAGGAAAGGACCTATAGATCCATAAATTTTACAGATAAGGAAACTGAGTCCCAAAGCAATTATATAATATGACTTAACCAAGATTATGTGGCTGGTAAGTTACAGAGCTAGGGTGGAAGTAAGGTTCTTTAATTACAAGTATAATGGTAATGTGATTGGAGGAAGCTGTACTTGACAGTGTTGACGTAAACAATCTTACCAACCATTTTTTTTAATAGTAAAAAAGCTACTATCATAGCTAACAACACATAGATTGGGCTTTCACATCACAGAAATAATGAGAATGTAGGCAATGGAGGAGAATAGGAGGAGAATGATGACATTTCAAGAAATGGACAATTAAAAGAATTTTAGATATCGGGTAGAATAAAAAGGGAGAGACATAGATTGGTGGAAATCTCAACAAATATCTCTGATAGGGATCTAATAGTTATGTAGGAAATTAACACAAATATATCAAACTAAGGACCATTCCTCCAAGGATATAGCGGTCAAGGATGTGAACAGATAGTTCTCAAAAGTAAATTTGGAAGGCACAAATAAACATTTGAAGGAATACTTGAAACCACCAACAATAAGGTAACTATAAATCAAAACAAATCTAACATTTCAATTTACACCCTGAAAATGGCAAAGATGACAAAAAATAAAACTAGTCAATGTTGGAGGAGCTTCAGAAGGATAGGCACCATTAACCATTATAGAAAGCAATTCAGAATTGTGCTAAAAAGTAACTGGAATGTCCACGTTCTGGCTAATTTTTATTATAAGGGACAACTCTCTGGATAGGAGAGGGTAAAGGATATATTAGGAAATGAAAATAATGTAAAATTGATGTTCTAAGTAATTTGTTAAAGTATATTAGAGAACCTTGAAGGAAAATCCACATGTTAGACATTAGGCTCTTTTGATTTACTTAAATATTTTTTTTTCCTCTAACAATTGAGACAAGGGAAGCAGAAAGTACATACCCTTGTGATTCTCACTGGAGAATGAGGGTGATGCTATAACATATTTTCCTAGAAATAAAGTTGCTCTTACATCCTGCTTTATGCTGACAACATGAATTGTGTGTAATACCTCTTTTGATCCTCCCCAAAACCTTGGAAGGCAGGTGTTGCTGGTATTATTATTCCCATTTCAAAGACGAGGAAACTGAAATGGAAGGGGAGCTCATACTTTGCCTACACTGAATTACTGAGTGGCAAAGCTAGGAGTCTTATTCCACTTCAATTGATTCTCTGGTGCAGTAAAACAAGTAAGAGATCTGGAGTTAGGGGAGCTGGGTTTGAATTCCCACTGCCTATAGGACCTCAAACAAGGCACCTAATCTCTCTGAGAATCTGCCTCTCTCTCTGGAGAATGAAGGGGTTGATGAGGTTATCTCTCTAGGATTTAAATCCTGTGACTCCACATGTAGGACTCATTCGCCTCTGTTGGGCTGATTTTCTCCTTCTAAATAATCTGATATGGAACACCAATTACCCAGACAGGTGTCTCAGCCAGGCAGGCCTCTGGACGGGACCAGCTCTCAAAGTATTCTAAACCTCGTTAGTCTGCCAATAAATAAAATATTACAGAATCTCCCCATAAAAGACAGTGAGGGAAAGGCAACAGAAAAAGTACTCTTCAGACTAGCTGGGCTTGCTTCAGGGGTGAAAAGGTAAATCCAGTGGGATTGCTTGTGCTTTTCCACCCCTCTAAGTTCTAACAGTGGAAGTGTTGGGAGTACAACCCACGTGAGGCCACAAAGCTGCAGTCAGGATTCAGAGTTTCTGATGACTGTCAGGGAAGGTGCTTTTATGAAGCAAACAGTCTGAAACATAGATAGATCTAGATGCAGTAAATAAGGCCAAATCTGCCTAAAGATGGGCCTCAATTTGCCAACATTTTCTGGCATCCTGAATCCTGCTCTGAGTGTCTCACTCACTGTTAGAAATGGATTTGCAATTGAAACATGATAAATGCATTATTAATGCCAGAAGCTATTCTGGTAATAATATATGTTTATTTTATTGCAGTCTGAAGTTTTTCATGAAGGAAAAGAAAAAAAAAGAAAGGAAGGAAGGAAGGAAGGAAGGAAGGAAGGAAGGAAGGAAGGAAGGGAGGGAGGAAGTAAAGAAGGAAGAGAAAGAGAGAGGAGGGAGAAGAAGGAAGGAGAAAGAAAAAAGAGAAAGAAAGAAAATAGAAAAGAAAGCAATTGAAAGAAAGAGCAGGAAGTAAGAAAGGAGGGGAAGGAGGAGGGAAAGAGGGAGAAAGGGAAAGAAAGAAAAGTAAGAAATAGAAAAAGAAAGACAGGGGAGAAAGAGAAAGGAAAAAAAGAAAGTTTTTTTTCTTTTTTTTCTTTTTCTTTCTTTTTTTTTTTTTAATGTGTTTGCCTTCACGGCTTCGGAGTTCTTGCTAATTCCATCTGTCCACAACAGAGCCATCAGAACGGAGAGAAAAAGCATTTCCATATGTGCAAATTAGCATCTAGCCTCTCTTAATCTGTGCAGTGGTCCTCTGAAGTAGATGGCAAACATGCCTGCCAAACCCACTAATGGCATTCAAATAAAGGACTTTATTGGCTTTAACTGCCATGATTTTTTTTTCCCTCCTTCAACTTCAAGTATGTCCCCAACCCCCTCTGCGTCCCCCCATCTCCTCCCCCAAGTCATTTTCCTCTTACTCCAATTGTGCCCGTTTGCCCTTCTTCCAGTAAACAAAGGACATGAACAGTATCACTTTCTTAATGTAATCCCCCTTCCCTCCCGACCCACACATTTCTCTCTTAATGAAAACCGTACCTTAGGTATGGCAGTATGGTCACCCTGAACATTAGCTCCTCCTTTCCCAAGACCCTCCTTTCTGGATACTAAACTGTTGCTGGTATGATCTGAGCTATTCTATAAGAGGCCAGTGTGTTTGGAGTGAGGTCCAAATATTAAGTGACTGCATCAGTTGCTTGGTTCACTTGTGATTTTTAAAAATATTATTAGCGCTATTATGGATGTATAAAATGTCAGGAGTAGAAAGAATTGACATTTTCAGAAGTGGAGGTTGAACTTAGAGATCATCTATTTGAATTTCTTCATCTGAGAAATGAAGAAATTAAATCTTGGAAGGGAAAGTGACTGGGCCAAGGTTGTACAACAAATTAGTGTTATGGATAAACCTCAAACCTACATCTCCTGATTTTTTATCCATGATATAACATGCTGATTGTTCTCTCTTTTTTCGTAGATGGATCACTGTACTCAGGGTCAGAAAAACTGAATTAAAATATTGGTTTGGCCACCAATTAGATGTGTGACTTTGGGTAATGTGGCTAGCATCTTTGAACCTCAGTTTCCCCATGTATAAAATGGGATAATAATACTATCAGAGCCTAGCTCATAAAGTTCTGGAGAGAAAAATTCTCTGTGAATTTTATGGTGTTTAGTCACTCTCATATAAGTAAATTTTCACTTTTCATGTTTACAGAAATACGAGAAGCTACGGACTGCAGACTCTCATAAATTGGATCACGGCCACTTTCAGAGAGATAGGGGAATGAGTCGCTACTGGAAAAGAAACTCTATAGAAGAGCTCCCTGCTTCTCCTGGCCAGCCATTTCTCTCCTCCAGTGCTATTTCAACCCACCTTTTTGTTTTGCTAGGTGTAGCACACTTCATGGCACCACAATACACCAACTGGGAGAACACTTTAGTAGGCAGCTAGGTCGCAGATTAAATAGAGCACTGGGACTGGAATCAGAAAGACCTGAACTCAAATACAACCTAAGATAATTACAAGGTATGACCCTGGACAAGTCACTTAACCTCTGTCTCTATTTTCTTGACTGTAAAATGAGGACAATAATAGCACCAACCTCCCAGAGCTATGAGAATCAAATTAGATTATATTTGTGAAGTGCTTAGGACAGTGCCTGGCATACAGCAGGAGCTTAATGTTTGTCTCCTTCCTTCCACACCCCTTGTTCTGGCTCACAGTTGGATAGAGAGCTGGAAGGGAACTTAGGGGGTCAAGTCTGAACTTCTCATTTTATAGATGAGGGAATTGAAGCTCAGTGATTGGCTTAAAGTCGTGTAAATAGCAAGTAGAAGAGCAAGCATTTCAATCCAAGCCCTCTGACTCTGTCCTGGGCTCTTTCTACTGTACCATGAAGCCCTGGTGGAACTGTCTAATTTATGGACCCATAGAATACCAGAACCTTCACTTTCCACTCTTATGTGTCATCCCATAATAGAGGAAACCGTGCGTTCTTGAATGCTAGACCAGTGGATTGCTGGTTATTATAGGTACTCCCAAATTGGCTAGCTTTTGGGTATGGACCTGGTGATTGAATGCACATTTGTCGTCCAAAGAACAATTTAAAATAGTTCAGATAATCTTGTCACATAAAAGTTTTTCACAAGGTAGTGACTTTAGGAAGGGGATGGCAAATCGTATGTCAGAGACCCTCTAGTATAGAAAGAAGGAGGGGAAGTGCCCTATTCCCAGACGGGATGTACCTCCACTGATGAAATCATGATCCCTGAAATAAAAAAAAGTTAAAATTAGAATGGACCACTGAATCATATAAATTAACAGAATACCAAGCTAGGACAGATCTCTAATAAAACAAAATGTCTGAGCTTGAAGTGTCCTTAAAGACAATCTATTCAAATCTTTCATTTTAGAGATGAGGAAAATGGAGGCTTGGAGAAAAGTGACATGCCTAAGCTCACATGACTAATCAATGACAGGCAGGTGTTGAACCCAATTTTCATGATTCCCAGACTAGTGCCCTTTCTGTTATTCCACCCCTTGAACCTCCCTCCTCCATTCTCACCCCAGCCCCACAACCAGCTCGAACTGGGCAAAGCAACACAAGTGAATACATCCCAAATCAGATACTCTTTGGGCTGAAGAATGTCTGCATTCAATTTCTGTGCCACTGTCATACTGGTCTCTGTGGGCCAGCAGTTCTTCTCCTGGTCTAAACCAGGAAACAGTACCTGATGGTTCTGCAAACTCAGCTCTTGCTGAAAATACCCTGGTTGCTAATCCTGACTTGACTGGTGGGTGCCAGCAATGAAACCACAGTCTCTTGAGTGTAGCAGACTCCATATGCTAGCCCCCTAGTCTGCTAAGTCACCACGCCAGCCTAAATTTGAAACATTTCTAAAGTGTTATACAATGTTGTAATAATGTTTTTACAAAACAAAGGCTGAGTTACTGGAAGCCATATTCAACCAATCAGCATCTTATTGAAAGAGGAGTCCTGATGGTAGCATTGGTGACACAGAGAGTATTAAAATCACAGGGAAGGCTTAACTGGAGAACATCTGCTTTTTTTAGGGGGGCGGGGTGGGAAGGAAAGGACCGGGACTGGGGAAGGGTTGATATTTTCCAAAAGACTGATTACCAAATAAATCGAACTGAGTATTTGCCTGGTCTCTTGAGTCCGAGTAGTGAATCAAGGAAAACTCCAAATAAGGCCAGTTCACACTAGGAATGGGATTCTGACAAATAATAAAATCTCATGTAACTATAGTGCTGTAAGGTTACTCTTTCCTCCCAAACACTCTGTGAGGTTCAGTAGTGTAAGCATTTTTAAGCCTATTTTGCATGTGAGGAAATTTATTGTGAACTCCCTCTTCTTCCTTATACATAGCATTAGAGATTTAGAGCTGAAAAAGGATGTAAAAGTCAAGTCCAACCCCCTCCTTTTTCAACTGAGGAATCTGAGAGCCAGAGAAGTTAAGGGATTTGATCAAGTTCACACAAGGAATGAAAGTCTGAACTAGAATTCAAATCTGAGCCTTGCTGACTCTTACCAAGTACAGTGCTCTAGTCATTCCACCCCAGCCCCCCTCAGATTGATGAGAAGAGCTGAGTAGCACTATATCAGACTCCTATATTGCTGTATAGTTTGCAATGTATGTTTCTCAGAACCATCCTTTGAGGCAGGAAATATAAGAATGTCTTTAAAATGTTTTCAATGAGCCCCAATTTTATTGGTTTCGGTGTTCTTTCTGTCCCCACAGATTACAAAGCAGAAAGCCTTCATGAATCTCTGTAGTTAGTATGTGTGTGTGTGTGTGTGTGTGTGTGTGTGTGTGTGTGTGTGTGTGTGTGTGTGTGAATAACTTGGTTCCATGGTCTAAACAGTCAAATAAGAGTAATTACAATAATTTTCATTTCTATTGTACTTTAAGATTTATAACGCTCTTTCCTCCTCCCCCCACCCCCACTGTGAGTTTAGGTAGTGTATATATTATTATCAAAAAGCAAAACAACATTGATCTAATTTCATCATTATACAAGGAGATTTCCCCACACAAACACATCAGTACCAGCTCGAAAAATTTAATCTTAAAGAGTTGCCCTGAGAGTTGAAATAACTTGCTTAGCACCATACAGCCACTGTGTGTCAGAAGCTGAATTTGAACTGATGTCTTCCTGACTCTGAAATCAGCTCTCTGTGCTAAAACACTGATGAGAAGTGAGGTCCTGATAGATAGAAATGGTTTGACCAAAGTCACAGAGATAGGACTCAAGCTGGGGGCTTCTAAGATAAGTGGTTTACTTTCTTAGGGAAGTACCAGTGATATCCTTTAATCCTACTTTTATTAACTTACTTTTTAAAGTGAGAGACATATAATAGATTGAGTGGTAGACTAAGAACCAGGAAGATGTGGATTCAAAGATTACCAGTGACCCCTTAATTGTCAAATCTAATGGTCTTTTCTCAATCTTCATCCTTCTTGATAACTATCCAGCCTTTGAAATTGTCAATGATCCTCATCTTGACATTCTCTTCTCTTTAGATTTTCATGACACTCTCTCCTGATATCTGAGCACTTTTCTAAAATCTCTCATGCTAGATCTTCATCTACGTCACACTCACTAACCATAAAAGGCTGTGTCCTGGGCACTTTTTTCTTCTCCTTCCATGTTATTTTTCTTAGTAATTATGTGAGTTTCCATGGATTCAATTATCATTTCTATGCTGATGATTCCCAGATCTGTTTCTTCAGACATAAGATCTCTCTTGACCTCCAGACTTGAGTCTTCACATGAGTATTTGACATTTCAAACTAGATAGCCCATAGGCATTTTAAACTCACAATGTCCAAAACCAAGCTCATTATCTTTCCCTCAAGCCTTAATTTTCTTGCCCGTTGTTCCTAATTTTTCTGTTATTATTGAGAACACCATCATACTTCCAATGTGGCATCCTTCACACCTCTTTCTCTTTCTCCTAGTCCACCACTGCTATCAAGTCTACCTTCATAACATCTCTTGGGTATGCCTTCTTCCCTCTGACACTGCCACCACTCTGATTCGGGCCCTCATAACCTTACACCTCAACTGTTGCAATACCCTTCTCCTTGCTTCAAGTTCCCTCCAGTTCTCCCCCGACTAAGTTATCAGATTGATCCTACAGTACAGTTCTGATACTATCAACTCCTTATTCAATAAGGTCAAATGGCTCTCTAAAACCTTTGAATTTTTCCATTTGCTATTCAAAGCCTTTCATAACATGCCCTCATCCTACCTTTCCAGTCTTCTTACATTTTACTCCCCAAAAGTACTCTATGATCCAAGAACAGCACCTCTGCTGTTCCTCCCATAAATTAGTCCGTCCTTGTGCCTCAATATTCTCCTTTCTATTCTGTTTCTCTCCATGGCTTTTTTCAAATCCCAGCTAAAGTCCAAACTTCTGAAGGAAGTCTATTTAGATCTCCCTTGGTACTAGTAACGTCACCATTTTAATTATCTCTAATTTATCTTATATATATAGCTTATTTGTACACAATTATTTGTATGTTTTCTCCCCTTTTAGACTAAGAGCTCTTTGAGAGCAAGGACTGAGTGTTTTGTTTGTTTCTTTTGTTTTGCATTTCTTTATATTCCCAATACTTAGCGTAATACCTGGCACATAGTAAACACTTAATAAATGCTTTGTGAGTAACTGACAACTAGCTGCTTGGCCATAGGTCCATCACTTAATCTGAAGTCTCAGAAAGCTCTCTAAGACTAGGAGTTGTAGACATGCCTTTTGTGGAGGGATTTTTCATACTGGCAAAATTACAAATGCTTGATATGTTGATGACATATTTTTAACACCAGGAAATTTCGTTCTTCAAGGACCATAGTTAATTAATTTGAGATAACTTAAATTACATGTTCTATAGTGAAGACTCAAAGCTTAAAGCCTCTGATGGATGGCAGTGAGAGGGTGCTTGAGTTGACATTTTTAAACATTTTTCAGGGCACACCAAACCATTTTTAAACTAAAGTTTATTTTGTCTCAGCTCACATAGTTCAGATGGTAATAGATACTCAATAAGGAATTAAAATAATTGAACACCATCCCCTCCCATTCCCCACCCCTTTACTCCCTGAATTGTTTAACAACCACTCACAGTACTCACAACATAAGACATTTTATAACCTTTCCACTTCAGGATCTTAGGAGATGAGCTTCTAAGACTTATTTTACTCTGAAGCACTAAAGAATATAAAGGAGGAAGACAAACCCAGGTACTATATAAGAATAAAGTTACAAAACATTTTTTACACAAATAAAAGCAGATCTAAACAACTGGAAAAATATTAATTGCTCATGGATAGGCTGAGCCAATATAGTAAAAATAATGATTCTACCTAAGTTAATTTACTTATTCAGTGCCACATCAATCAGACTACAAGAGAATTATTTTATAATGCTGGAAAAGTAATAAAAATTCATCTGGGAGAATAAAAAAAATCAAGAATATCAAGAGATTGAATGAAAAAATGTGAAGGAAGTCCTTCCAGTAGTATTAAATTTCAAATTATATTACAAAGCCTTAATCATCAAAAATAATCTGGTACTGGCCAAGAAATAGAGTGGCAGATCAGTGTAATAGATTAGGTATACAATATACAGTAGTAAATGACCATAATAATTTCATGTTTGATAAAAACAAAGATCCAAGCTTTAGGGTAAGAACTAACAAGTTGACAAAAATTGCTAGGAAAACTGGAAATAATTTGGGAGAAAATTGTTGTAAACCAATATCACACAATATATAACAATATAAGGTCAAATAGACAAATGATTTAGACATGAAAGGTGACATCATAGGTAAAGTAGAGGAGTATACAAAAATGTACCTTTCATATCTATGAATAAGAGAAGAGTTTATGACCAAAAAAGAGAAAGAGAGGATCACAGGAAGTAAAATGGAAAATTTTGGTTATCTGAAATTAAAAAGCTTTTGCACAAATAAAATTAATGTAGCCAAAATTAGAAGGAAAACAGGAAACTGGGGGAAAATTATAGCAAGTTTCTCTGATAAAGGCATTATTTCTCAAGTATGTAGGGAACTGAGACAAATTTATAAAAATATGAATCATTCTCCATTTGATAAATGGTAAAAAGGATATGAACAGACATTTTCAGAAGAGGGAATCAAAGCTATCAGTATAATTCACATTAAAAAAAAGCCCTAAATCACTATTGATTAGATATATGCCCATTAAAACAACTCTGAGATACTACTTCACACCTATCTGCTTGGCTAAAGTGACAGAAAAGGAAAATGATAAATACTGGAGGGAACATGGTAAAATTAGGATACTAATATCCTTTTAGTGAAGTTGTAAAATAGTCCAACCATTCTGGAGAACAATTTGGAACTAAGCCCAAAGAGCTATAATATGAATTGTGCATATCCTTTGACCTAGCAATATCACTAGTAGGTCTGTATCCCAAAGAGATCAAAGAAAAGGGAAAATTACCTATATGTACAAAAATACTTATAACAGCTCTTTTGTGGCAAAGAATTGGATATATAGGGGATTTCATCATTGGGGAATAGCAAAACATGTTGTGGTATATGATTGCATTGTAAGAAATGATGAGCAGGCTGGTTTGAGAAAAACCTGGGAAACTTATATGAACTGATGCAAAGTACAACGAGCGCAACCAGAACATTGTGCACAGTAACAGTGATATTGTTAAGATGATCAACTGTGAGGCTTAACCAGTGATCAAGACCATGATCCAAGACAATTGCAAAGAATTGATGTTGAAAAATGCTATCCACCTCCAGAGAGAGAACTGATGAAGCCTGAATGCAAATTGAAGCATGCTTTTTATTAACTTTATTTTTCTTGGGTTTTTTTCTGTGTTTTCTTTTGAAACATGCCTAATATGGACATTTGTTTTGCATGGCTTCATATGTATAATCAACATCAATTCTTTTCCTTTCTGAAGGAGGGGGAGAGACAGAAGGGAGGGAGAGAATTTGAGACTAAAAGCTTAAAAAAATAAATGTCAAAACTTTTTTATATGTAATTGGGAAATGTTTAGGAAATATATGCACTTATGTACACATACATATACATACACACATACATACACACATAGAATATGAACGTAAGGGAGGGTTAGTGTGAACATTGAAGCAGGTGCCTGCTGTAAAAAGTTTTGCTGTGAGTCTGTAGAATTTGAACTTGATGGTATATAATTTCTAGTCTAAGACCTTATGTGATTTTATATTAGAAGAACTGAATCTGAGACCCAACTGTACTTCTGTCTAGTCACCAAAATGTGGCCAAGTTTGTAAAATGAGATTGGGCTCAGTATCTTTTAAGGTCACTTCCAGCTCTAAATCTACAAGTCTATCATCTGAGAAATAGCTATACTTTTTCCACTTTTTGGTTTTTTTTTTGATGTGGAAAGTTGGTCAAACTCTTTTGAGTGGTTATGAATCTCTTTCTGGAAAACCATCCAGCACCCTTTATTAAGAGTATTAAGAAGAAACCAGATAAGATTTTTAAGCAATATTCCATGGAAAACTACATTTTTATCACTACCAATTTGGTTAGAATCTGTGAAGGATGCAACATCTCACTTGCTTACTGTTTGTTGCTTTTTTAAAAAGTATTTGATTTGTCAGAGCAAAGTGTTTTCCAATGAGGTATCTCCCTTCCATGCATCAAAATTATTTGAGATATCTTGAAAGATATAATAGTAGAGATATTCTTGCTTGATGACCCTTTGTTCAAAAATATCAGGGCAAATAATAAGATAGGAAAACAAGTGATAGCCAAAAGTGTTCATTGCCATTGTCATGAAGGATATCCAATATAGGATTAAAGTTAAAGAGATTTCCTGTGGATGATGAAGTCCTCCAAATACTTTAATTTGTAGATAACGTGGTGATGATTGCATCAAGTTGCACTAGTATAAAACAAAATATTACAATAATCAGATCAGGAGTTCTTAATTGGGAATTGAGGTTCATGGATAGGTTTTCAGGGGTCTGTGAACTTTGATGGGGGGAAAAGTTTTTATTATATTCACTAACCTTTAAATGAAATGTAACATTTCCTCTATTAAAAAAAAAAACTTCTGAGAAAGAGTCTATAGGTTTCATCAGACCACCAAAATATTCCATGACAGAAAAAAAAAGGCTAAGAACCCCTAAATTATGGAGAAGCCGCTATTGCACTGGGTAGAACGTCTAAAGAGGATTGATAGGAAAACAAACAAAAAGTACACAGCGTAAAAGAGTTGGATGGGTTTTAATCTGTACCGCTGGAGTGCCCACAAAACTGAGATCTCAGATACTACAGAGGCATATGTGTGTGTGTATGTACATATGTGTATATATGTATGCGTATATGTATATATGCACGTGTGTGTTCATTGTGTATATACATGTACACATACATACATACACACATATACATATATACATATATAATATAGAAGTATTATAGTATAAGCAGGATGAAATAAGACCTGACTGACTCTTTTGTGTTTATTATAGAAGGATCCAAACAGCTTTCAGCCATGTCAGAATCTCAGACAGCTAGTTTGCTGCCATTAGAAGAGTCAATCTAGTCCTTCTGTGGGAGGCTGATTCTTGAGAAAACCATAAATATTAATAATAATGATGATGATATAAATAACGATACTTCAAGCCACTGTAATTCTACTGGAACGGGCACTCCCTCTGTTAACATAGATAACACTCACTTAACAACTTAATAGATGGCCTTCCAGAGTTACTGTGAGGGGTGAGAGGGGAAAAAAACAAAAACAAAAACAAAAACATTACCTTGTGGCCAACCTGGTGATGAGCATTTTGATGTTTATGTGCGCTTGCCCCTGGACAACTTTTGGTTCATCACTGTACCTGTCCTTGAAGACTTTTTTATCTCGTCACAAATTGTCAGAGCTTGTATTTTGTTAACCCAGCTTCTCAGCAGAACCCTAGTAGGGGACTGTATACCATGAAGATGCTTTGAAAAAGGGCTTCAGTGGAAGAATAACAGTATTTGGAAAGTTCATTGGATTTTAGGATAAAAGGATCTAGGTTCAAATTCTAGTTCTCCCATTTACTACCTATTTGATCTTGGTCAAGTCATTTCTCTAAGCCTGTTTCCTCATTTGAAAAGGTGGGGTTGGCATTTGATTATTAAGCCCCATCCCTTCTTATCTGAAATTTGAGATCCTATAAACCTGCACTGATCTATTACTTCATTATTACAAAGCATTTTACAACTATGGTTTCATTTGCTTCTTAAAATCATGCTAAACAAATTGCATTCTCCTTTTACATATAATAATAATAATAGTAATAGCTAACATTTACACAGCTCTTACTATGTGCCAGTCACTGTACTAAGCACTTTACAATTACTGTTTCATTTGATCCTCACAACAATCCTAGAAGGCAGGTACTATTATTATCTCCATTTTACAGATGAGGAAACTGAAGGAAACAGAGGTTAAGTAACCTGCCCTGGGGGCAGCTTAGTGTCATAGAAGACAAAGCTCCAGACCTGGAGACAGGAAGACTCATCTTCCTGTGTTCAAATCTGACCTCAGACACTTATAGTTGTGTGACCCTGGACAAGTTACTTAACTCTTTTTGCCTCAGTTTCCTCATCTATAAAATGAGCTGGAGAAGGAAATGGCAAACCACTCCAGTATCTCCGCCAAGAAAACCCAAGTAGGGTCATGAAAAGTCAGATACGACTGAAAAAAATGACTGAACAAAAGTGATATAGAACATGATGTATAGTGATAAGCAGTGATACTGGATGAAATAGTGATATGGAATGGCACCATTTATTTGAGATATATGTATATATACATATATATTCATATGCATGTATATTTATATATCCACATGTGTATATTTATGTATGTATTCTAAATTGTAGGAGAGATATCTGACAAGATTCCACCAGATTTTCTCTGCTATTTCTTCTAGTTTCACTGTCCATGTTCTGTTATTCTAAGGTCCCTAGAAGATTTTTTCATTCACTCAAGAAGTCTTTATTAAATATCTAGCATGTGTTAGGCATTGTTGTCAGTGTCATGTCAGAAATACAAAGCCAAAAATGTTAGTTTCTGCCATCTGGGAGGAGTTTACATTCCCTTGCAGGGAAACAATACACATGCAGCCAGATAATTAAAATAAAAAATATAAAAATAGGTACACAATCGAAGTAATTTATAGGGAGAGGGCATTATGAGCTGGAGGAATCAAGGTAAACTTCCTGTAGCAGGTGGCACTTCAATAACTGTTAAAGAAAGTAAAAGGTTTTCTGAAGTAAAGAGAGGACGGGGTGCCTTCCAGGCATGGGAGATAGCCTGTGTAGAATCAGAGGCAGGAGACTGAATGCCATGCACGGGCAACAGTGAACCAGCCTGACTCAAACATGGAGTGTTTGAATAAGATTAATGTGAAATAAGCCTCGAAAAGTAGGTTGGAGTCAAATTGAACATTCTACATGCTGTGATTTTAGACCTCCTTTCACCTCCAATATTCTCTTGTTCTATGATTCGAAAGTCCTTCCTAGCTTTGAGGTTCTGTTATGTGCTGTTGAGTAATTAAGAGTAGAAGGGAGCTCTAGCTCTTCTAAGCCTCAGCATCAACTTTTCCCATTTTGAGACTTATGAATTATTAAAGAGCCCTCTGTTAGAATGCTATGCTCTCTGTTGCCTCCAAATTAAATTACTGAGGGATATATTTGATTGCAAACATACTTAGTCAATGTTTTCATTGTTGTTTTTTATTGTAGCTTCCTTGATAGCAAAGTGTTATAATGTCAAAGAGTCAAACACATACATCCACAAAGCACCCTGCAGAAAGCAAGGAAACAAACTCCCGGCAAATGAAGTCATCACATATGAAAACCTCCCTGGAACTGGAAAATCTCTCTGGAACTGAGTATGAGGTCTCCAAATGGAGGGCAGAGTTGTGAAAACTAAACTGCACCATAGCCCATGTTCACATCCATTATCCAGGGGACAAATAATTTCTTCTTAAGGACAATAGGTCTTTTGAACTTGGTTGATATCACATCCCATCAAATTCAAAGCAAAATTATATGTCAGAGTTGGAAGGGCCCTTGAAGATTATCTAGTCCAGGGTCTCCTAACCTGGAGTCTGTGAATTTGTTTCTTCGGGGAAAAAATAAAAATTGCATTTTAATATAATTGAGTCCTATTTATTTTTTTTTTTTTTTACAATTTGCTTTATTTTGAGAGGGGGTCTCTAGGCTTCAGTAGCCTGACAAAGGTGAGTGTGACATTAAAAACAATTAGACATTGGTTTGATCTCAACCTATCTCATTCTATAGATGAGACTACTGAGAAAAACAAGGCCCTAGACCCAGGGACTTTGGCTGAAAATCTAGCATTGTAGCTAATCCAATACAATGAATGTGTTCCTCCAAATTAATGTCTGTTCAAACCACATTCATTCAGAAACCTAAACAGAAATGCTACCAACTTTATATAGCTTGACATGTTCTATGTCCTCTAGACATGGAAATAATGTAATCCATATCTTGTAGGTATGGTTGAAATAATGATAATATTATTATTTTTCAGCAAAATTGAGGCTAAAAGGGCTTTTATGGACAAACTGACTTTGGAGGTCAGAATGATGTAGCAGCCAGTATTGGTCTTGGAGTCAGATCTTAAAATAAATTCTAGCCTCATCACTTATTATACCGGGGTCTAGAGGCAGTTAGGTGGCTCATTGGATAGGGTGCTGCTCCTGGAATCAGAAAGACCTTAATTCAAATCTGGCCTCAGACACTGGTTGTGTGACCTTGGGCAAATCATATAGCTCTATTTGCCTTAATCCACTAGAGAAGAAAATGGAAAACCACTCCAGTGTTTTTGCCAAGAAAACTCCATGGACCATAATATTTATATAGAGCTTATTATGTGTCAGGAAGGTAGGTACTTTTATTATCCCCACTTTACAAATGAGAAAACTAAAACAAATGGAAGTTAAATGACTTGTCCAGGGTCACACAGCTTCTCAGTATCTGAAGCCAGATTTGAATTCAGGTTTTCCTAACTCCAAGCATGCAGCTCTATCCACTAGGCTACCTATCTGTCCTGCTTTTTGACTGTAAGGCCAGCTCTCTGTCCTCTATCCACTTCAACCATTCTTACATGTATCAAGCTTTCTCATCCTGTAAAAATCTCTAGATGACTTCTCAAGTCTTCTATGTAGTGTGCTAAGAGACTTGCTCTCATCTTTCCAACATCAGCGCAACACTTGGACTACCTGACTTTTACTCCAGTGGCTCCAACCTTTGGTGTAATAATTGCAATGATAAATCACCTATAAAGGTGGTGCTGAATTCATTATCTCACCTTTTTGTTGTACAGTAATTTTTATCATGTCTGACTCTTTGTGAAACCATTTAGGGTTTTCTTGGTAGAGATACTAGAGTAGTTTGCCATTTCCTTCTCCAGCTCATTTTACAGATGAGGAAACTGAGGCAAACAGGGCTAAGTGACTTGTCCGTGGTCCCACAGCTTGTAAGTATCTGAGGCCAGATTTGAACCCAGGGAGATGGGTCTTCCTGACTCCAGGCCCTGCATTCTATCCACTGTGCCACCTAGTTGTCCTCATCATCACATCTCCTTAAAAGTAATTAATTTTCATAAGTAAGAACACTTTTTAATTGAATGACACACTCAGAACTGAGTATGAAAAAGGCCTATACATCTCATAAAGCCATTTTATGAGAGACTGGGTTATACCCTCAGTAGCTTAGGTTTACATGAAGGCCTCAGAATATTCTCAGCCTGAGTATATGAATAATACCTATTACAACACTTAACCCATTTTAAGCTTAAGGGCAATGTAATAGCCTCTAAGGTTCACTTGGTTCCCTCCTCTTTGGCTTCACAGCATTTATTTTAGAAATAAAGTTATGAGTTCAGTCAGAATATCTCTGAGCCCTCAGTTAGTCAGTCAGCAGATATTTAGTAAGCACCAGTTTTGTGCCAAGCACTGTACTAAGTACAAAGAAAGATAAAGAAGCAGGTCCTCCTTTCAAAAAGCTTAGTCCACTAAGCTAAGGAAATCCCTAACACCTAAGCAGAGGTTGGGCCCTTTGCCTAATTTCACATTTATATTCATCTTTAATCCCTGGCTTCTTTGTAGGTAAGGTAAAATTTATTTTACTGCAAAGTTTGGGTAACAAGACAGCAGATTATATTACAATGTCTGTGAATAGATCAACATCGTGAAGGGAAGTTGGGAAAAAACTGACCTTTTCTTGGGATTCCCCCTAGACTGGGTGTGCTTTTGAGATGTATGTAGGCCCAATGACTATCCTCGACACCTCCCTTCTCTGCCACAGCTTAGGCCTAACTTGTCTCCTCAAAGATGTGTTAAAATGCCATGCTTGCCCCAACCTTTCCAATCCAGACTCTCAGAACCTTTCTTCTTGATTGTTAAATAGTTTCTTCCTTTTATTCAAATTCTTTAGGCTGACTCAGTTACTCACATAATGTCTTTGTTTGATTCAAGGAGAAATATAGTCCCTGTTCACACTCAGTTCTGACTGTGTGATGGCTAACAAAAATAATTACTTTTAGGTAGGTGGGATAAATAATAGAACCCTACCCTTATAAGTGAGTTATTTGTGTCATTATTATACTAAATAATGGGGTTTCCAGAATTAAAGACAAATACTGGCTCAGACTGCTGCACTGGTCCCCAGTACTTTTTGGAAGGATGAGACAAAGTCCTTCAGCACACTATATGTATCCACTGTGGAGATTTTCAGGAAGTATATGGAGAACAATTTCACAGGATGAAGAAGCATAAGATCTATAAGAGTGGCACTGATAAAATCACTGTCCATTCAAAATGTAAAAAAAAAAAACCTAAAATTGAACAAAAATCTTTCCAATAAGAGAACAAAGAAAAACTATATAATATCAATATGTGTTATGTAGTTTTGAAGGAGATGGGTTGTGAACCTGAGTCTTCCTGACTTTATTTCATCTGGATGGACAATCCATGCAACACAGAACACTCCTTTATACATATTTGGATGAATGATCTTCCCGTATTTCTCTTAGCTAAAAAAATTCTCACCTTCCGACTACTAACATGGTACTAAACATTTCTGTGTACTAATCTGGGCTGCTACTCAGATGATAGATAGATGATAGATAAATGGTGCATGAATGGGACCATAGTTAAAGCCTTTCTGGTTTGGTAGGTCAAACTAGCACTTAAATTCTTCTGGAATGACCTCCAAGAAATTAGTACCTATTTCCCTCATTTTTTCAGATGAAAAACAAAACAAAACAAAACAAAACACTGAGGTCAAGGAAGTGGAAATGATTTTTTTTTCCAGTCACTCAAGGGAAATGGACAGAATTCAAACTCCAGTCCTCTGACTGCAGATCTATGGTTCTTTATAGGAAATACACTATACTCCCATGGAGGGCTTTATTGCCAATTCTTTTGCTGTATAAGCTAAAATTGGGTCTGCAACAAAGCAAAAGATTGAAAAGTGAATGTTTGGTGTATGGGCTATCAAATTATTAGCATGGCTAATTGTTACCACTGAATTTTCTTCTCAGATGCCTGGAGGTGAACCTGGTTTATCAAAGGCTGTCAGTATAATGCCAGTTAGTCAGGTCCTACTGCTGAGCTTCAAAGTCTTCAATTAGAAACTCAATTATGTCTGTCATCTATGGATCAGCCCAGTTTAAGAGCTGTCCAAAAAGGTATTCTTGTGTTATTTGGTGTTGCAAAAGACCAAGAAGTTCTTTTACTTAGGGAGTTGTGATCTGTCAGTTGAAGGAGCACCCAGACCAGTGAAAACAGGAACCCTTAAAGCATTAAACTAAGTGGATTAATTATTTGGCTAATAACCAATTCTTCCAGCCTATATAAAATTTTGACACAGATTATTCAGGGGCATTAGTTACTCCAAGCCTATAAACAAAATTTGTTAATGAAGAGTTTATGTTTATTGTCCCTAATTCAATTCAAATCAACAAGCATTTATTAAGCACCTGCTGTGTGCTATTTACTAAGTAAAGAGATGGAGGAAGAAAGAAAAGAAAAGAAGGGAGAAAGAAACACAGAAAAGGCTTTGGTGGCAAGGAACTTACGGAACTACAATGATCTCCCTTCATTGCTGTTTTGTGCATTCTCTTAAGGACTGTAAGTGTAGGGCATTATGTTGATCCATAGTCTGCAGAAGCCCAAGGAGCGTAGATCTCTTTTTCCTCTTGAAAAAAAAGATAAGAAAGAATAAATGCTACAGTCAAGACATCTAGGTTTGAGTTCTGGTCATGTCAGTTGTGTGATGTTGAGTAAGTCACTTAATGTTTCTGAGATTTGATTTTCCTGTCTATAAAACAGAGATAATAATATCTACTCTATCTTATAGTGGACTTTCAGATTTAAAAAAAATAGTATCAATGAAATGTTTTGTGATAATAGAGGCTATCTATACCTAAGTTCTCTAACCTTAATTAGGCCATCATTGCTGCATCACAATATTTTTATTTCCTCCCATTTGACTCTTCACCATAATACTCTTAACAGTGGCTGTCTCAAATCTTTCTTTTTCTCCTCAAACCCTTCATGCATTACTCACTCATCATACTCACTCACTCATTCACTTTCTGCAGATGACCTTGATTCCTACTTTACAGGGAAAATTGAGGCTATTTACAATCAAAACTGCCTGTCTTCACCTGGCTTCTCTTCCTTTGCTTTAGTCTCTGAAGAAAAGGTGTCTCATTTCCCTGTCAAGACAAACTCGGCTACTTTTGTCCTTGATCCTACCTCCTCTGATTTTCTCTTGAATATTTCTCCCTAGCAGGAAATGTTAGAGCCCTCTGGAGTCAGAAATATCTGGCTTTGACTTACATCCCCGGTAGTTGCTACTAGTATGATCCTGGCTATTCCCTTAACCACTATGAACCTCAGTTTCCTAATTTTTAAAATGGGAAAGTTGGACTATATGACTTCTAAGGTCCCTTCTAGCACCAAATCTATGATTATGTCATCACACATTATAGTGGGGATTCCTTTCATATATAAATTGGATTAAATGGACAGTCCCCTTCCAATTATCGAATTTTATGATTTTATGATCATTCCCTTCCATTCTCTACTTTTCCTGTGGTTCCTGCTCTGCTATTATAGTCGACCTGTCAAAATCTCTAATCCTATGAAAATGAAACACAAATAAACCCTTCCAATTGATCCTGCCACTCCTTCAAGTTGAACACTGTCTCCCTTCTCTTTCACCACCAAACTCCTGAAAATAATTGTTTGGTCTCAATGCCTCCAATTCATTAGCTGCCTCTTATGTTTTTACTCTACCTAACTGTAGCCTATAGTTTCTATAGAAACTAATCTCTCCAAAGTTAGAAAAACAAAAACAAAAACCTCTGGACTGCTAAAACCAATGTTCTTTTTTGCTGGCTTTTCAATCTTCCTTGACCTCTCTGCAGCTTTTGAAACCATTGACCTCATTGATCTCTCGTTGGGTTCCATGATATGGCTTTCTTCCAGTTCTCCTGGATTTGGTCCACAAGCTGTGGTTTGCCAACTCCTTCTCTAAAGCCCTAGGTTCTCCAAAGCTCCATACTATGGTTGAGAAAACCACCAGCCTGGGTCAGCTAGGTGGTGCAGTGGATAGAGCTCTGGTCTTGGAGTCAAGAGGACCTGAGTCCAAATTGGGTCTCAGACACTTGACACTCACTAGCTGTGTGACCCTGGGCAAATCATTTAACCTTGATTGCCTTGGAAAGAAAGAAAGAAGAAAGAAAGAAAGAAAGAAAGAAAGAAAGAAAGAAAGAAAGAAAGAAAGAAAGAAAGAAAGAAAGAAAGAAAGAAAGAAAGAAAGAAAGAAGAGAAGGAAGGAAGGAAGGAAGGAAGGAAGAAGGAAGGAAGGAAGGAAGGAAGGAAGGAAGGAAGGAAGGAAGGAAGGAAGAAAGAAAGAAAGAAAGAAAGAAAGAAAGAAAGAAAGAAAGAAAGAAAGAAAGAAAGAAAGAAAGAAAGAAAGAAAGAAAGAAGGAAAGAAAGAAAGAAAGAGCAGGGGAGGGGAGAGAAGGGAGGGAAGGAAAACCACCAAACTCCCAGTCATTCAGGTTTGTACCTCTGCAGTCATCCTTGACTCTTAACTCCTGCTCACCTCTTATTCAATGTTTCCAAGACCAGTTTCTGCTAGCTCTGTTATACTTCTTGTGTCTATCCCTTTCTCTCCACTCACAAACACTGCCCTAGTTCAGACTTTCATCACCAACTATTGTAACATCCTTCTCATGATTTTGCTCCTCATAGTTCCTCCCTAATCTGTTCTTCATATAGCAATCAAAAGAATAATACTAAAACACAGGACTGAACTTTTAATCTCTCAGCTCTAAAGCCATCAGTGCCTCCCTATCATCTGTAGAATAAAATACAAATCAGTCAGGCCAGCATTGAAGAGTTATTGGAGAAGCTTTGGAGCAGCTAGGGCTTTAGAGCAGAAGTTGGCAAACCACGCCCTATGGACAAAATCCAGGAAATAGCTCCAGTTAGCTGCAGTGTCTTTTCCCAATCTCATTCCACATAACTTCCCCGTACTTAGTTCATTAGCAAATCTATATTCCTATAGTTAAGCCATTCCCCAAACTTAGTGATCTGGTTGAAGCCTACTTATACTTACATTAAGTCATACCCCTTGCATGGAATGCACTCTATCTTCACCTCTATCTTTAGAATCTTTAGTCTTCATTTTTTCTCCCCTAATTGTCCCAGTTGTTACTTCTCTCTTCTTCCTCAAATTATACTGTATTTACACATCTTTGTATATATTGTATCCCCCAATAGTATGTTGGGGAGGGAAAGAGCAGAGCCATTTCATTTTCTGTCTTAATATCCACAGTGCCTAAAATAGTGCCTTGTACATAGTAGGTGCTTAGAAAATGTTTATTGAATTGAATCACTGCTCCTGCCATTGTTAGTATTATTGCTGTTTTATTTGTTACTTGAATCACCCAACTGATAGCTATTGTTATTGTGTGGTTACTTGCATCAACAACAGAACTTTGTGTAGGAAGAAATCAGAAATGCTAGATTCTCAGTCTTCTGGTAAGTGATAATCCAGATAGCATATCCTTAACTGCATTTATAAATAGTTAAGGGTGTTATAATTGGTTACGAGACTGAAGGAACTTCTCTGGATGTGTAAAAGGATAGATTCTTATCATTCTAGTGAAGTTTCTCCTGGTGGTGGTGTTTATAGCTTAAATGGCATTCTCTTGCTATCTCCCAGTTTGAAGATTCATTAATAATATGATTAGTCCTGCATAAAATGCAAATTCTTTCATGTGATAGAGTAGCCTATGGGTCAGAACTAGGGAAAGTGACTTCTTCGAAGCCATGTAACTGATATGTGGTGGAAACAGAATTGATGCTGTTGTTTCATTTGTTTGCTTTTAGTCCGAGTTTAGTGCTCTTTCCAGACATGAAAAATCATAAGATAAATGAAAGAATGTTCAAGCAAGAAAAGCTCTCAGAACCATAACACATTGAATATTAAGGCATCAAGACAATTTCGAATAACTAAGCATGAATTATTAGAACTGGAAGACATTAAATATAGTCAAGCTCAAATCTCTCATTTTATGGAAGAGAGAGGCTCAAAGAAGGGAAATGACTTACCAAGGTCACATAGCTATTTAGTAGCCAGAAACTAGAGACTATTTTTTTCAGCCCATGGCTCTCTTCATTGGCTCCTTTGAGTGTCCATTTTCTCATCTATGCTTCTGATCTTGTGTTAGTGAGACATTGGCATAGGGGAATGTTTTTCTCTAAAAAACTTTTTTTTAAATTTCTTACCACTCTTGTCTTACTGTGAAGAGACATCCACAGTATGAAACCAAACCTAATATACATTGGTCCCCATTATCTGCTTCAGACATCAAGAAATAGAGCTTCTTGAGTAGAAATGGGCATTTATTCATCCATTGGATTCCATATCTCTAATTTCAGTGTGGGAGAGGATTTTTGCATATGTTAAAAAAAAAGGACTTGTATATTTGGAAATCCTATGCCTGCCTGGGAAAATGTGTCAAATCCAGTCAGTTGGCATATTGGTTTCCCCATAAAAACCAAAAGAAGTCAAAGGCAATTAAAATCAGGTAGGGTTAACCAAAAAAGTCTCAACTATATTTTAATTTTCTTTGGACCTAAATATAGAAATACAAAAGAGATTGTGGTTATATGACTTTATCCCAAAGAAAGTCACAGCTTTTAGTAGAAATGTCTTAAGGCGTCTGCTTATAAAACTTCTGTATTAACATTAGAAGCTACTGGGTAAATAATGCATGTTTTCAATTCAGTTGTAAATTCACATTCATCCACTACAACAGCTCAAAGTGTCAGGGAAATATGATGCATTTTAATAAACCAAATATTTAGGCAAATACAGCAAAACCCATAATAACATTTTCCAGAGGACGAGAAAAGAAAACAGAGTAAGTGGGAAACATCATATGTGTGAGCAGTAGACCATGTCTTTAAAAGACAAATATTATAGGCAGGAAATATTGTAACTGTATTAATTCAATGAGTGCTCCCGTGTGTCAGTCATACCAGAAACTGAACTTTCGCATTTTTCATGTGAAAATAACACATAGTTAATTTTGTGCAACCCATGTGTGAACTTACGCATATGTGTGGTTCTGCGTGTCTATACACAATATTAAAAATCTTGGGAATTGTCAGATTTGCTGATGAGGCAGTGCCTTTCATGGAGGCAGCAAAATGTGTCTAGAAGTTCATGGCAGGAGAAAGCAGGAAATCTGG
This sequence comes from Phascolarctos cinereus, assembly GCF_003287225.1. Taxonomy (NCBI): domain Eukaryota; kingdom Metazoa; phylum Chordata; class Mammalia; order Diprotodontia; family Phascolarctidae; genus Phascolarctos; species Phascolarctos cinereus. Next base: position 364,057,977 of record NW_027555625.1, on the reverse strand, counting down.
ATTCTAATGTCCCCTCTACCACCTGAGGAATTATAGATTTTTAAGCAATTCACTTAGGGTCTCAGTGTCTCAGTTTCCTCTTTTATAGAATGGGGTTAATAGAATCTTTGAGGAGGTAAATAAATTCCAGATCACATATGCAACCTTACATAGATGCTTAAGCTATACAGACAAGCTCTAGAACGTTGTCAATAATAATTTAGGCTTGAGAAATGGAAAAGATATCATGGAGAATGTATAGGAAAACAAAAGGAGTGGGCTGATTATATAGCAAGAATCAGTTATGATAGATAGCTTCAGAGCTGTATATTATTCCCAAAATATTGAAAGGAAAAAGCAATTCAGTGTATCAATCCTCAATGAAATATTTATGGAAGGCCATTGGCTAAGAAAGCATGAATGCTTTTTGCTCAAAGAATCAGAATTACAGAATCTAAGTTGCATTCAACTCAGTGGCCACTTAGTTCAATACATAATGGAACAAGAAATCACTCTGTAGTATAGCTAATGCATGTTCCTCAAGCCTCTGCTTAATGAATTCAGTGAGGGTATCCAGGTTAGGATACTGTCATCCAGTAAGATTGATAATTTTCAGTCTAAGTGTTCAGATGAAAAATTGTTTTAACTAAACAGAGACACAAGTGAGCATAGATTCCCTCATCTTTCAGCTTGGTTACGTACCACACTCCTGGTAAAATCAACCCTTATAGAAGTTCCCTTGTCTCTGACAATCCCTGAGTCCAATATGGAAAGGTCCTACTGCAAGGGGTCCTTTTTGACAAAAAGGCACTTAGCTTCAGGTCATTGGAGGGTTTGGGAGAAGGGAGAAGTGTAGTCACCTTTACCTGGGTCTTTATCATAGTTTCCTGGCTTACAATAATCTATCTCAGAGTCTTGGCTATCATTGACCTCAGAGGTCAAATGTCAGTCTCGTTGTAAAACTACTCACATCCCCTAAGCCTTGAAGCAAAGGGAAGGGAACATTTTCAAAACAGTAATACTGTTACCTGGACCTGTGCCCTGGTGTGTGCTGGTGCCCACAATACATCTGACTCTGATGGAGCTCACACTGCTATCAAATGCCTTCTGCTGGTTTCCTTTGCAGTGGTACCCAATGCCAATGAGACCTCCCACTCTTTTTAGGCCTACATCAATGTCTATTCCACTTTCTTACTGCTAGCTAAACCAATTGTCTAAGGAATAGAGTTTTTATGGGGCAATGGATGACTAAGGGCTTCAAGATTCAGTTAAACATTTTCTTTTACAAAACAGAGGTACATGTGAGGACATATCTTCATTGCCTTTCATCAAGCCTTTCTCAGGGACTCCCGGTAAAGGAACTCAGAGAGAAATTTCTAGGGTCTGAGACATCCTAAGACCAATACATAAGAAGGTCTATATATGAATCTTGTATATATGAATCTTGTATTCTCCTTGTTCTGAAAGACTGACAGCTGGGTTTCAGATAATTTCTTCTGAGTAATATTTAAATTAGGCTACACTGGGTCCATACCGTAATGCTCTGGGTTATAACATAGGAAGAACTCATTATATCCTTAAGTAATCCATTCCAGTTTTGAATAGTTCTGTTTGCTAGTTTTTTTTCTCCTTCTGCAAATTTAAATTTTCCTGTTCCAACTTTAACCAATTGCTCTTAATTCTCCCCTTTGAAGACAAGCAACATAAGCCCATAATGAAAGAGAAGGCTTTACTGGACAATAAAGACAGTCCTTATAGCAAGTGCAGATACTCTCTACCTCTCTACCTAAAAGTTCTTGAGGAAATTTTGAGGAGCCAGTTTCTGGCCACAATGACTCAGGGTTGGTACCATGTTTTTCAGTTGTTCCAGTCATGTGTGACCCCATTTGGGTTTTTCTTGGCAAAGATACTGAAGTTTGGTTTTTTTTTTTTTCCATTTCCTTCTCTAGCTCATTTTACAGATGATAAAATTGAAGCAAACAGGGCTATGTGACTTGCCCAAGGTCACACAGCCAATAAGTGTCTGAGGCCAGATTTGAACTCAAGAAGATGAGTCTTCCTGACTCCAGGCCCAGTACTTTATCCACTGCACCACCTAGCTCCCCTGTTGGTACCACACAATGATTAAAAAATCAACCAACCAAACAAAAAACCTTCGAATTCCTTCTGGACGCAGAAGAACCAATGACTTGGGAGAGGACACAATAATTCAAAGCTGAAACCACGTTTTTCAGTTGTTTTAGTCATGTCTCATTCTTCATGATCTCATTTGGAGGTTTCTTGGCAAAGATATGGTAGTGGTTTGCCATTTCCTTCTGCATTTTACTGATGAGAAAACTGAGACAAACCTGGTTAAGTGACTTGCCCAGGGTCACACAGCTAATAAATGTCTGAGGCCCTATTTGAACTCAGGAAAATAAGACTTCCTGACTCCAGGCCCAGCACTCTATCCATTCCACCATCTAGCTGGCTCATTGGTACCACACAACGATAAAGTCTAATTCTATCTGGAGGCAGAATAACCAGTGACTTGGGAAAGGCTTAGTTGATACTGAGTGTGCATAAAAAAAGATGCAGCTGGGGCCTCCTTAAAGCTATTTTTTATGATGGATTCAAGTGAAGAGGGTCCCTTGGACCTTCAGGGTCCAGAAGGGACCTCTGTAGGCATTTCTCTATCCAACTGTTATGTGTCTACGTGCATAATTCCATTTCTCTTTCACATATTATTCCACGATCATTGGTGAGTGAGCACTCCGAGATAGGTGTGTCCAAGTTCCTATATGTGTATGAGATAATCTAAGGTTGTCTTATCAGAAATCCCAGAAATTTGAATTGATAAGAGTCCACTGAAGATAGTAGCAATAGCTGCCGAGCAATAATGATTGTCAAGAGTAGAAACTACCATAACAGGTGAGGAGAGACAGTCACCTAAGTATGGGGGCAGCTTCAGGGATCATGCCCCTTCATGATGAAGAGAAGTGTCAACTCTGTACTCTTGAAGGGTATCAATCCTCAGAGTCCATGAATAAATGACTGCATATAGGGGGCTATACAACTTGGTGGGGATTCTAAAGGAAGAAAATGAACCCTAGGGCCAGGAGTCACAAAATCCATCTTTGCCGTGTGTTCTCTGCATATTTGTTTCACTGTCATTATATTTTAAGTTTGATCACACTATCCCTATAAGGGCTTTCTGTGTGCAAAGAGAAATTTCCCCTAGCTAGAAATTGTGGAAATGGAGGTGTTATAAAGAAATAAGTCCTGAGTCAACTGACTGATTGTTAAGGGAAATCAGTCAATCAAAAAAAAAGTTTATTAAGCACCTACTATGTGATAATCAATAGGAATACATGTATGAAAAAGAAAAAGTACTTGCCCTCAATGAGTTTACAACTTAATGGGGGAAGAGAACACACGAAAGGAAATTATAAAGTAGGGGGATGAGTGGAAGAGCAGGTACCAGGCTCAGGGGCATGATGGAGCAGTTCCAAGGAGTGCAACTAGGTGGGAAATGAAGCAAACCACAAGCTAGTGTTAGGAAGATAGCAGCCTACAGGGTTATCCCTAGAGACCTTAAAGTAGTAAGTCACCCCTGTGGGGACTCAAATTCTGTCACCCCTGTGGGTTAAGAGGGTAAGCTCAGACAGAATGCTATGTCTGCTTCTTTTCTGGAGTGATGGTACTTCAAAGACATAAGAAGAGTTATCATATCCTCCTTAGATATCTCCTGTTGCAAGCTAAATTCTCCCAGCTCTTTTGACCAATGCTGATGTGATATGAACTCAATGTCCTATACTATTCTCTTGCCCTCTTCTAAACACTCTTCTACTTCTTAGTGTCCTCAGTTTGATTCAATTCAACAAATATTTATTCAATGTTTACTTTATTCAGGCTACTGTGCAAAATGGTGGAGACCTTAAGACAAAAATGAATTTGTCCTTGCACTTAAGGAACTTGCATTATCCTAGGGAGATGAAATATGTGTGTATATATAAGTAAATGCAAAATTTATACAGAGTAAATAAAAAGTAATTGGGGGAAATAAAGAGGAATAAGGAAGTTCTAACAATTTGGAAGACTAAGAAATGCCTCATCCAAGAGGTTGTATCTGAGCTGAGTCTTAAAGGTAACTAGGAATTCCAAGAGTCAGAGGTGAGAAGACAGAGATCATTCCAGGGATGCGGGAAAGCCTAGACAAAGCCCAAAGGATGGAGATGGAAACATGTACCAAGAATAGCAAGAAAGCTTATTTGGTTGGTATAGAGGATATGAGAGGGAAAAGAACATGAAATAAGTCTAGAAAGATAAGTTGGAGCCAGATCTAGAAGGATTTGAAGCACTAAACAAAGGGACATTGTATCTTAAAGCAGTAAGGAACCAATTAAGCTCCTGGACCAGTTAGGACACGAATGAAAATTTAGAAAGGAAGATTAAGAAGCAGCGAAGAGTAAGAGTAGAAGTATATGAGAATAACTTAATGAAAACACAGAAAGAATAGTATATCCAGGAGGAGGGAGGACCAAAGCCTACAATATAACCAGAATTGAAGACAATGTTGGAGCTATGGACTGATCAGAGCACAGTAGAGTAGTCCTAGACACTATGTATTTCTTTTATTTATTCCTTAAAATAATTAATTTATTTATAGTTTTCAATATTTACTTCCACAAGACTTTGAGTTTTAAATTTTCTCCCTCTCCTTCTCCTCCCCCAAAGATGACATGTAATCTAATAAAGGCTCTACTTAAACATTCTTTTAAGAATATGTTCCTATTAGTCATGATGTAAAGAAGAATTAGAACTGATGGGAGGAACCATGAGAATGAAGCAAAAAAAACAAAACAACAAAAGAAAAGGAGAGCAAAGAGTAAGCTTCCATATGCATTCGGACTCCGTAGATCTTTGTCTAGATTTTCCATCGTGAGTCTGACTCTGCATTTCTTAATGATGATGAGACCTCATTTCCCTTGTTGTGCTGTCATGTTGCACAATTGTCTCTTTTTTTAAGCTTCGAGTAAACTGAACACACTGATCATTTTCATATGAACCGCTAACATTGGCTTTCCCATCTTATATTTGCAAAGTTTTTATTTTTATTTTACATATGAATGAGATTTTACATTGATTTGTATTAAATTTCATCTTAGATTTGGCCCTGTGTTGGAGTCTGTCAAGATTTTTTTTTTTAATTTTGGATTCTGATTGTCATCCAGTGTGTTAGTTCTCCCTCTATGTTTTGTGCCATGTGTAAATATAATTAAAAACAAAACAAAACAAAACAAGAAATAGAGAATCTATACAACCCTAGCTCAGAATAAATCCATAAAGCAATAATTAAATTCCCAAGGGGAAAAAAAATCCTGATCCAGATGGATTTCCAAATGAATCCTAAGAGACTTTTAAACAGCACATGACTATTATGATAAACTATTCAAAAAATAGAAAAAGAGAAAACTTGACCAAACTTTTTCCATGAAATGTTTGTTTCATATGTTGTATCTTCTAATAGGATGTAAGCTACTTGAAGGTAATGACTATTTTTATCTTTGTATCACCATCACCAAGCATGATCTCTTACACATGATTCAACCAAGCAATCAACAATAATATCTTTAGCTCTTACTATATGCCACGTAATATGCTAGGCATTGGGAATACAAAATAAAAATAAAACATCTTCTGGTCTCAGGGCTCTCATATTCTATTAGGGAAAACACTATGTCATATACTATACACACATGTACATGTTGTATATGTCTATAATGTATGTGTGTGTGTTTGTGTATGTACATGTGTATATGTGTGCGTGTGTATATACGTATACATATACATATACATATACATATACATATACATATACATATACATATACATATACATATACATATACATATACATATACATATCCGTATACGTATACGTATACGTATACGTATACGTATACATATACATATACATATATACATACATATATACATACACACATATTTTTTATTTATTTATTTATTTGCTTACTTGTTTATTTATTTATTTGTTTGTTTATTTATTTTAATGATGAAGATATCCTTAAAGGCATTAGGAGGGCACATAGGAGGTAATGCAAGTGATATTCTACAGTAGACAATTTCTACATCATATGGACCAAATGTTATATAGAATACACTATGGATATTATTTGTTGAATATTTAAAAAAAACACAATTCAGTACACCAAAGCACCATCTTAAAATCTCTCTCCTAGCAAAGTATCCACCTATCAAAATGATTCAGGATTTCTTGGAATAAATAACAATAGAAATATCCTTCTTTGACAATCTTCTGATCATTAATATAAAGAGAGACATAAAACAGGGAGTTGTATGCTTTCTGAAAGTCTTCGTAACTCTCATAGAATAGCTCCAGCGCAGAGTTCAAGTTGAAGTGGCATTCCATATTTATAACAAAGTTCTTCATATATTCCTGTTTGTTGATGACATTGATCTAGGTCCAGAATAAATTTATATTTTATTTTTATCTCTTGTTTTCTCACTTCTAATTTTGTATGCATTTTAAAATATACAGAGTATTATAGTAATGTGTTATATAAATAATGAATAAATACATGTATGTATACATATATACATACATAAATACACACATAGGTGGGTGATCAAATCTTGCTTACTGATAAAGATGAACAGCCAAAAAAGCTTGGAGCCCACTGGACTAGATAAATTTAAAGGTTCCCTGTATCTCAGAATCTATGTACCTATGTTCCTATGATCATTCTAGAGACAAAAATGAGACATTAAGCATGTTTTGAACAAAGGAAAGATATAGATAGTCTTTTTTCCTTAAAAGTGTTATGTCACTATCCTACACAAGAAGCTGCAATAGAGCCCCATTTCTTCTAGAATAAAATATAAAATTATTTTGTTTAGCATATATATTCCTTCACAAATGAATTCCAAACCTATTTTGTCAAATGTCTTTTATAGATATGCATGCTATATGTCATAAATATATTATAATAAATTATATAATTATATAGAATATTTTATAATGTATCATAATTATAATTATAGTATAACATATAATTATATACCTGTTATATTATATAATATCTATTAATTCATTATAATATTTATAAATATATGTGAACATAATATATGCACATATACATGCATACACATACATGTGTTAGAGAGAGAGACAGAGAGAGAGAGAGAGAGACAGAGACAGAGACAGAGACAGAGACAGAGACAGAGAGAGACTTGTTAATGGCAACCTCCTTTTTCCCCCAGGTCCACAGAACCCTCCCTTGTAACAAAGAAGCACAATTAGACAAAATAAATAAACACACTGGCAATGCCTGCCAATGGAAGAGAGGTGGGAGGTGTGCGTCACCCTCTGTCGTCTGAAGTCATGATTAATCATTGCATTGATCAGAGTGAAATGACTAGTTCTATGTGTAAGGAAGATTTATCTAGCGTTTATGCAGGGTAGATGAGAGGGAAGATACTGGAGGTGGGAAGACTTGTTAAGAGGGTATTTCAATAACCCTGGCATGTGGTAATGAGTGTGATAGTGGTGGGAACAGAAAGAAAGGGAGAGAGGTTATTGTGTTGCCTATAAAGAATTTGAGGACAAGATCTTAAATACACTCATGTCTTTCTGGGCTTTTGCTTATACCGTGCACATAGTAAGCACTTCATAAATATTTGTAGATTGAATTACATTTAATTTGGTCTAACATAGCCTCTAACAGATATTCCTTCCTGATCATTGACTGTCTCCTTGACTCCTAAGATTTATGGCTTGAGAGTCAAGACTTCAGATGCCCATGAAACAGAGGCTTCAGAGCTCTACCCACAATTTTAGACTGGTTCTATGAGAGAAATTCATACTCACAGCCACATTCCACAGATGTCTATGGTGGTTGCTTTCAGATTCAGATATATGCCTTATATGTATTTCTCAAGCAAGAGAAAATAAAAGAGGCGGAAAGTGGAGGTTGAAGATGACATCTGCCTGCCTAATTAAATAAAGGTGGATAAAAACATAATAGTTCCGAGTCAAACTCCTGTACGTCCATCCCCTTCTCCACTCCTTTGATTTTTCCATCTTATGAACTTTGACAAGCCATATTCCCTTTCTGAGTCTCAGTTTCCTCACCTGTAAAATTAGACTAGATAACATTCAAGGCCCATTTCAATGCTGGACTTTTGTGAAAAATTGTAGCTCTAACATTTTATTGTTATATGATTATAGGACTCTTTCTCATTTTGACCTTCTAGATTCTATGCTCTAAACCTCACTTCCAGCTCTAGCCTCTTATGTTCCTCTGGTTCTGATGGACCTTTTGGATTTGCCATTCTAACTTCTGTCTCAAGTCTTCTAGCTCTAACAGTTCTATGCCAGAAAAAGGGAAAAGATGTAATAAGGGAAATTATCCAAGAAATATGACTTGTGTCTTCTTTACCCTCTTGTCTATACATTTTAGGTGAAAGCACTTGAGACATAAACCCTCCAATTCTCAGCTTCCCTGTATGAGTGTGACTTTTAGTGTGTCTCAGGCTACTTGTGAAAAAAAATAAAGTTTGTGAACAAAAAGCCAAATTGGTTTCCAAATAGCTGAGCAAGGTGGGCATGGGAATGAGACAGAGAATCTCCATTCCACCCCCACCCCACATTGATATATGAGTGAGAAAAAGAACATGACATTTCCATGAAGTCACCAAAAAAATGGAAAACATATTTGGTGTTTAAACCCATGGTGGTGTTTAAGAATTCAGACGGCGGGTTTTGGCAGCCGTCTAATTGTAATACTGTAACATTGCTGCAGGCAATTTTCTTTGATTTAATTAGATGAACTGTGGTATTTTTTTTTTCTTTTTGCAAAAAGGCTTTATTATGTAGGAATGAAATATGTAGAAATTTAATTTTTAATCTTGTCACTACAGAGTGGGAAGGAATACGCTGATTCTTTTAATTTACCCCCTTTGTTTAAGAAAAAAAATTAAATTAATCTTATCACAAGTGTTTATGAGTAATTGATTTGATTTTTGCACTCCAGTCAGAAGTGATAGAGTTAAGACTTCACTGATTCCTTGCTGTATGGAATGCACTGCGTCTGTCTCTCAAAGTCTAACCACTCACAGTGAGAGACCTTAATTATGTTATAATTTCACAAACTATGACCATGATAATATTAACATTTAAATCACAGTTTGGATTGGAAAATAGTATAATTTATAACCTCTCGGAAAGTTTCTTTCAAAAACTTAGTTTATTATTGATACTTCTACAATTGAAAAGAATCACGGTTTCATCATTCTAGGTACGTTTTCTACCAGGTTTAATTATAGCTCCTCCAAAATGCAATAGAGGGTCTTCATGAAATTCCCACTGCTACCAGCACCTCCCTAACAAACAATTTAGTAGGGACATTTAAATAGGATGATGGTGACTTTCCTCTGGGGAGAAGGGACAGGCATGTTCAAGGAGATGGACCATGAACCATTCTATTAAGTAAGGCAAGGGCTGATCATTTTTAATTTTGTATCTCCACTGCTTAGCTCATAGCTGGTGCTTGATACAATGTCTATTAGGATCACAGTATTATAAATGTAAAGCTGAAAGACACCTTAGAAGTCATAGAGTCCATATCCTTCATACTACATATGAAGAAACTGAGACTCAAAGAGGTTAAATGATTTACTCAGGGTCATATAACTGACATCACAATAACATAATTGAGGCAGGATTCGAACCCAGGATTTCCTTACTATTAAGTCCAGAGCTCTACTCAGTATTGAATTCAGAGAATATTGTCTTGAGGGCATAAGAATGACAACTGAAGCCATGTCTCCCTCTTCCCAACATTATATTTTTGTTCATTTTATTCCTTGTGCTTGGAACTTCCTCTGTCTATGCTTTTCGTGCTTGTTGAATTCAATTGGCATCTCCATGTGGATGATTCATATATGTATATATGTAGACTTACTCTTTCTCCTGAGCTCCAGTCTCACATTACCACCAGCCTTCTGGATATCTTTTGAGACGCTTATGCTATACAGCCATCTCAAACTCAACATGCTCAAAATAGCACTCCTTAGCTTTCCCCCCAAAACCTCCCATCTCCCAAGGGCACCACTATCTTTCCACTCACTCAGGCTCCAAACCTCAATGCTATCCTTGATTCCTCCTCTCTCACACTCACCCCCTATGACTAATCGTTCACCAAGTCTTGTTTCCATCTTCATAACATTTCTTTTTTGATCCATTTCCTCTACTCACACAGCCAACAGCCTGATACAGCTTCTCATTAGCTCATGCCTGGACTATGACAACAGTCTTCTAGTTCATCTCCTTGCCTCAAATGTCTTCCCAGTCCAATCCATGTTCCACTCAGCTGCCAATATGATAACGGTAGCATAGGTATGACCATGTCACTGTCCTCTGCCTCCGTCCCGCATTCAATAAATTTCAGCACTTCCTTATTTTCTCCAGGACCAAACATAAAATCCTGTATTTGGCATTTAAAATCCTTCATAACTGGCCTCCTTGCCATCTTTCCATGCTTATACTTTACTTTCTTACACATACTCCAACCACACTCTTACACATGCTACCACATATTCCAACCAGTTAATCAGTCAGTCAACAAGCATTTATTAAGCCTTATGTGCCAGACACTGTGCTGAGCATGGGGAATTCAATTAAAAGCGAAAGAAAGAAAGAAAGAAAGAAAGAAAGAAAGAAAGAAAGAAAGAAAGAAAGAAAGAAAGAAAGAAAGAAAGAAAGAAAGAAAGAAAGAAAGAAAGAAAGAGTCCCTGCCTCAAGGAGCTTGCATTCTGCTGGGGAAGGTAGCACATAAAGATGCAAAAAGGGGTTGGACAGGTGAGGGTAGAAGGTTCCTTGTTTTGAGGGCATGATAGAGAAGTTTAAGGGGTACAGCTTGGTGGGAAAGGAAAAGATGGAAGAGGGCCCTGAGTACCCTCCTTAAGTGGAGGTTCTCAGAAGTGGAGTCCTTCACCCTCCTCTGTTATATAAAGTAGCTTCAAGGGCAGAGTGTACTCCCAAGGTGTGAGTTCAAAGGCCAAAGTGACCTTCAAAGTTTAGGTCTGGGGTATGATGAGAAGCCCAGAAGGGTGAAGTTTTCTTGTTATTCCTCAAGCATTACACTCAAATTCCCAACTCTATGCTTTTCCATCTGCTGCTTCTCATACCTGGAATGCTCTCCCTCCTTACTTCTACTTGCTGGCTTACCTGGCTTCCTTCAAGACATAGCTCAAACATCACTCTCTGAAAGATGAGTTTTCTAGAACCCACATCCCCTATTCCCTTGCTAATCTCTTTCCTTTGAGATTACCTTCCATTTACTCTGTGTGTATGTTGTAACTACGATTTCATGTTCATGTGCTTATTTCATCCATTAGAATATGAGGTCATTGAGGACAGTGACCCTGTTTTTTTTTTTTTTCTACTTTTTTATCCTTAGTGTTTGGCTCAGTTCCTGTCACATAGCAAGCACTTAATAAAATGCTTGTTGACTGAAATTCTATCTGTCCTTTAAAGCAGAAATCCAAGTTCTCTTACATTCTCGCTATAGTTTCACATAACACAATGGTGTACACTTCTAAATGAATTGATCATGTAATGTCTACCAAGTATGGTTTCTCCACCTGTTAGAATATAAGCTCCATGAGGGTAGGAAAGGTCTAAATTCAGCAAAGCCACCAGCTCTACATGCAATAAATACACTGAAAAAATAAAATCAATTATGGTGACTTACCCAAGATCATACAACAAATAGGTGGCAGAGCCAGGATTGTAACCAAGGCAAGGCCTTGTGTTTCCAAGCCATGACTTTTTTGACCACACCATATTGCTTCCTGTAGCTCAGCTGCCAGCCTAATGTTTGACTCTTATTATAGGTTGGATTGCACCAAAGTTAGTTAAGATTGGGGGTGTCTAGCAGCTCTCTTGGTAGAAACACACATGGTCCCCACAGTTTGATGGTAGATATGAGACAGATGTTCACACTAACCTTCTCCTGGCCTCTATATAATCAGAATTGTTTTGCAGAAAGAAGTCGCATAGACAAACCTTTCTAACAGAGCAAAGACAGACTAATTTGGGGAATTCTAGATTAGGCTGCCCACTTATTCAGGTAATTGGGCAGTAGTTTTAAAGGGCTCTTATCAAATTAATTTCTCTGTCATTCCTATTCCCCCTCCCCACCTCCTCTGTCCCTCAAGGGGGAAGGGAGGAAAGGTAGAGCCTATCTTCTCATGGAATGATGAGGCTTTTTGGACTCATTTCAAAAGCAAGCAGAACCTACCTCTCACAACACTCCTGCATGTCTCCCCAAGTATATAGGGGGTACTGATAATAGACATATGTATGAATTACGATGGAATGTGATGAGAAATGGGGTGGACATGATGAAGCTCACAGCCTAAGCTTTCTTCCTCCATGTGTGGTGGCAGACTAACACCTCTAACACCCCAAATGTCTAAATGGATCTGAATACCTTCCAAGTCTCAGAATTTCCTCAGTTTTTTCCCCCTGGCTCTCCAAATCCCACCTTTGGAATTGAGAAGGGAGTCACTGGCACAGGACTACCCAGCATGGCATGCCCTCATCTAAGAAGGTGCTGTGCTGTATGAGCAAAGCAGAATTGAAGTAGCTCAAAAAAAATGAGATGCACAAATTTAAAAAAATCTATTCCAAATATTCACATAGACTATTTGTGCTTGACCTGTGGTAGAGCATTTCAAGCTTGTATTGACCTATTCAGCCACAGTAGGGCACACTGTAACTTGACTCTAACATGGTAATGTCATTTTGGTCCCCTTCAAGAATTCTGGATTACAACAAACTCTCCAGAGGTGTCAGACATGTTCTTCTGCCTTCATGTAGCCTACAACACTCTTGAGTATTGTCTGAACAGATCAAAATATAATTGGTAAATATTTAATGAAATAAATAAGAATACAACAAAAGGTAAATTGCATTAGTATGTGGTTTTTTAAGTCAATATATGCCAGCAGGTATCATTATATTGGGTTAGTGGCTCCATTTCTATTTCAGCTGGATACCACTGTGTTCATCAATCTTCTTCCATGAAGCCTTTCCTGCTCACCCTTCAGCTTTTTTCTCTCCTCTAGATATCTGTATCTTATACTCTGTATGTGACACAGTAGAATGAGAACCGGCTTTGGAATGAGGATGTTTCATAAAAGTTCAAATCCCACCTATTAGGCCTACAGTAGATCATAATCTCCCTGAGCCTCAGCTGGTCTTTAGTAAAAGTAATGGCTTCCTCTAGCTTTACTTACTCATTTAATATGGTTAGATCTTTTTTTTTTTTCAAAGTGGATGATGGCAAGCCTGTAGGGATGTTGAAGAAAGGATTGATGCTTTTTTTTTTTTTTAAGGCAATTGGGGTTAAGTGTTTTGCCCAGGGTCACACAGCTAGTAAGTGTCAAATTTTTGGTCTGAGGTCGGATTTGAACTCAGGTCCTCCTGACTTCAGGGCCAGTGCTCTATCCACTGTGCCACCTAGTTGCCCTGGATTGATGCTTTTAGGAGTGTTTAAACTAGAGGACATTTGAGCCCTATTCCAACTCAATATTCTGTGGACTTTTGATGTGCAAGTCTTTTCCAACTCTGTTTTGTTCTTCAATTCTAAAGTGTCTTCTAGCTCCAACATGCTATAGTTCTATGATCCAAATTTCCTTTAAATTCAGTCAATCAGAAAACCGTTATTAAACACTTACGATACACCACACCGCTAAACCCTGGGAATACAAAGAAAAGCAAAAACAAAAAATAATCCTTTATTTTAAAGAGCTCACAGTTTAATGGGGAAAACAGAATATAAATAACTATGTATGAACAATATAAAAATAAGATAAATTGGAAATAATAAAGGGAAGGCCTTGGGAATGAATTAGATTGAGAAAGACTTTTTTTAGAAAGTTGATTTTAGCTGAGATTTGAAGCCTGAGAGACCAGGAGATGGAGATGAGGAGGAAGAACATTCCAAATATGGGAGACAGCCAGTGAAAATACACAGAATGTGTAAGGGTGTCTTGTTTGAAGAGCAACAAGGAGGCCAGTGTTACTAGATTATGATCTGTGAGAATGAGTAAGGCGTAAGAAGACTTGGAGGGTAGAAGGGGACCAAGTTACTAAGGGCTGTAAAAACTAAGCTGAGGTTTTTATATTTGTTCCTGGAAGGGATAGGGAACCATGGGAGTGTGTTGAATAGGGAGGACGATGACCTGTATTTTAGGTCTGACCCAAAAATTCTCACAATAAATGGTTCTAAGATTGTCATTCCAACTAGATTGAAACTTTCTTCAATAGTGATGTGTGATATCATTTCATATCAAGTTCAGTGCCCTGCATGGTAGCCTGCATCCATTATAGTAGATTAGTTATTTGTAGATTGATGCAATCACCCTATTTTGCTAAGGGTAAACTCATTTTTTTTTTTTAGTAAAAACCTCTCATTTTAACTTTGTTGGCTGGGTTGGGCCATGTTTTTTCTAGGTGTGTTCATCAACCTTCCTTCCCCCAAACTCATCGCTCCCTACCCCCATAGCGTGGTTCAAGAACATTTCTTGGTTCCCTTTTTTTTTTCTGAGTAAAGAGCCATATGCAATCTGTAGGAGCCAAGACCTAGTTTTAACCCTGAGGCTCTGAGCCCACATATCTGTGTGACTGAAATGTCTTGAGAAGCTGTAGACTTTGAAAAGAAGAGCTGATCTAAAGGTCACAGAGTACCCCAGAAAGACTTTGAATACACTTTATTATATTTTTCATTTTTTCATAGAATCACAGAATATTAAGAGCCAGTTAATTAAATCTGTAGTGAATATACAAATCTTCTCTAAAGTATGTTGGAAAAATAATGATCTTGTTTCTTTTGAAGGATCTCTTGTGACTAGACAGTGAAGTATAAAAAGAACTACATGTGGGATCTGCTACTATCTCTGTATAACACTGGGCAAATCACCTGACCTCTCTGGGCCTCAGTTTTCTCTTCTGTAAAATGAGAGGTTTTACAAAGATGATTTCTAAGGTCCTTTTAAGCCCTAAATCTGTGAACCTAAGTGCATTGCTGCACAAGGCATTATATTTCATTTCTGGTATATCTTATTTTTGGGAAGATGATTTTGAGTCTCCTTTCCTAACTAATACTCACTGCTCCTTGTTCTGTCTTTTAGGACCAAAGAAATCAGGTCTATTCTTCTCTTCCACATGATAAGGCTTCAAGCATTGATCATAGCCAAGCTAATCATTCTATTCTCCAAAATACTGTATTCCTATCTATTTAATAATGTTAACAACTCACATTTCCTTAGCCCTTTAAAGATTCATAAAGTATTTTCCTCACAGCAATACCATGATTGTACTATATACTATGCTGTATACAGAGCAAGTATTATCCTACTTCTTTTGCTGATTAGTTAGTAACAGTCACAATTAGTAAGTATCAGACCTGAGGGAAAAAAAAAACAGTTCCTCAATTCTTACTAGCTGTATGACCCTGGACAAGTCACTTAATCCTGTTTGCCTCAGTTCCTCATCTGTAAAATGAGTTGGTGAAGGAAATAGCACACAAAGACACTACAGTTTCTTTGCCAAGAAATCCCCAAATAGGATCATAGTCAGACATGACTGAACAAAACCTTAATGCTAGTATTTTCCCTACTTTATCATGCCAGTGATCCTTCTATAACATTCACATTCCCTGATCACCTCCTTTGGGTCTTCCAAAGCACTTTGTTTCAATTTTGCTAATGTAATAGTCTTGAATTAGTAAGTATTATAATGTCCTATGTTTTTGTCTTATTAGACTATAAGCATAATGAAAGCAGGGGGCTTTGTTATCTAAATGATATCTTCCTCAATGCATGCCACAGATCCCTGATCGTTATAGGCAATGAGTACACATTTGTTGCATTTGGACCAATGCTAAAATCCATTTCTATTTTTCTTCAGTACACATAGGAGAAAAATCCTTGTTTTTCATGAAACATCATAGATCTGAAATCTACCCAGTTTGCCTGAGTTGAATAACTTATTTTGGAGAGGATAGAAATGAGCCCAGGAAGTCTGAACAATTTATTTAAGGTAGAAATTGTCAGATGTGGGATTTGAATGCAGTTCCTTTGCCTTGGAAACCATAGCTCATTCCACTACCCAATGCTGTTTCCCAAGGGTAGAAGCCTAGGAATCTAAATGTGACTGCTTTTGAGCAGTTGTAGCATGTATTGGCAGCTGTTTTTTCCTGGGAATAGCAGGGTGAAATCAATGAAGCCACAGCAACATAGGAACATGAGCAAGGCTCAAGCTGTTGACTCGAGCATGCTTTGGTGTGGCAACACCTTGTCATGAAATACCTCACCCATCAAACAGCCTGTTATATCTCCTTGCTGGCATCTCACAGGGTACAATTGGTTGGGTCCCCAGGCTCTTCAGTTCAACTGACTGTAAATATAGACACACCCCACATAGAGCATGCTTGATTAATGCAAATCAGAATTTACCAAAAGAATAAATTAGAGAGTTATGTTTATGATTTTGAACTTTACAAAACTTTTCCTATAATCCTATACTTTCAGAGCTGGAAAGAACCTTAGGGGATCCTTTCATGTAACCCGCTGCTTGAAGGACAATTTTCGTCTACCACACCCCTATGGGTCTTGATGATTGGTCATGATGGTGACTTCACTGCCCCTTAGGAAAACTTTTCAATTGCTAGCCCTAATCGTGAGGAAGTTCTTTACAATGAATTGAATCTGTCTCTATATCTCGCTCACTTCTAAAGTCCTCCCATGCCTCATCATGGTATGAGGATACCCTACATTCTATTTAGAGAGCAACAGAGTAGTGGACAGAATGTTGGGTTGGAGTGCAGGGCATTATCATAGGTATGAGCATGTGTATAACTGGAGGGGAGGGTATGAAAAGAAAATTGAAGATAGTCTGTTTTCAACTAACTTACATTCTGCTAGAGGGATGTAAACAGATATATTCACATTTGAGCAAACTGATAATGCATGAGCATAGATCTTTAGCTACAGTGGAAAATACCTGCCAGGATACTAGGGTCTTGTAACTGGGTCCTATTCCTAGCCTACCAGAATAAATCCTAGGTAAGAAATCACATGACCTTGGTTCTAGACCCAGTTTCATTACCAACAAGTTATATGACCATGGGCAAGTCTCATGTCGTTTTGGCGACTTGGTTATCCTATCTATAAAAGGGAAATGATAGTCCTTGACTTATTATCTGTGTTCCAAGGATCAAATGAAGTTCTGAAGTTTCTAGAGAGCTATAGAGATCACCTAATATAATCCCAATATTTTAAGTTTATCACAAAATTTGAGGGGTTTTTTTCCCTCTCAATGGAGTTGGGGGTAAGTGAAAGACCAAATAAATTTCTACTTATTAAGAAAAAATAAAGATTTCTGGTTTCTTTTGGGGGGAGGTGATACAGATGTGAAGAATCCCCTAACTCATGGGCCCTTATACATTTGACCTATTAGGATGAAGGAAAGTCCTCTGTGTCTGGTTCCTCTACCTAAATTATTTATAGGGTTTGTGGAAGCTATGCATGTAATGACTTATCCTGGACATGTGCCTACTTTCTCTCTTTTGTCTGAAAGCTACTGTTTTCTACTAGATTCTTAGGAATTTAAAGAATCCTGCAGGGGACCCAGAAGAGATAAATATTCTACCAGTACTTCCTTAAGACAAAGTGTATGTGACAAAATAAAATGTGCAGGTGTGTTTGCATCATAAACAGGTAGAAGTAGGGAGAATTGTTTAAAGCAGGGGTAGGGAACCTGTGGCCTCCAGGCCACATATGGCCATTTAGGTCCACAAGTGCAGCCCTTGGACTGAATCTAAACTTCACAGAACAAACCCTCCTAATAAAAAGCTTTGTTTGGTAAAACTTGGACTCAGTCAAAAGGCCTCACCCAAGGACATAGACGGTCACATGTGGCCTCAAGGCCACAGCCTTTCCACCCCTGATTTAAAGAATTTAAGCATTAGTATAGGTTTCATACTATCTTTTTCTCTTGTCCCCTCTTATATTCAACATTGTATATAGCAGAAAGGATACTGTGGTAGGGAATGTTAAGACCTGGTTTACAGTCTCAGCTTATTACTTGGCTCTCCGGCCTTCAGTAAGTCCCCTAACCTTTTGGGATCTCAATCTAAATAATTTGTAAAATGGTGATCATAGTTCATATTGCTATGCTGTTCTAATGTTTAGAAGGCCACTTTCTTCCCAACAACCCAGTTAGATAGATATTTCATAATTTAGTCAGTCAGCAATTATTAAACGTTTGCTTTGTGCCAAGCATTGTGCATTGGAGATACAATGAAAGGCAAAACCACACTGTTTTCATTGCCCTCAAGTGACTCACATTCTATTAGAGGAAACAACATGTGAAAAAATGTATAAGGAAGATATGGAATACATATATAAGGAAGATGTGTGTGTGTGTGTGTGTGTGTGTGTGTGTGTGTGTAATGCATATGTGTGTGTATATATACATTTTTTCACATGTTGTTTCCTTTGAAATTATATATATATGTGTGTGTGTGTGTGTGTGTGTGTGTGTGTGTATGCATATGAAGGTAATTTCAAAGGAAAGTCTCCAAGTGGAAGGGAATAGGGAGGAAAAACCTCCTGAAAAAGTTAGGATTCAGGTTGTCTTTTTTTTTTAGATTAATTTGTTTATTTTTAGTTTTCAATATTCATTTTTTTTTGTGGGGGGGTGAGGCCATCTTGGTTAAGTGACTTGCCCAGGGTCACACAGCTAGTAAGTGTTAAGTGTCTGAGGCTAGATTTGAACTCAGGTCCTCCTGACTCCAAGGCCAGAGCTTTATCACTGTGCCACCTGGCTGCCCCCCAACATTCACTTTTATAAGATTTTGAGTTCTAAATTTTCCCCTTCCCTTCACTGCCCCGTCCCCAAGACGGCATGCAATCAGATACAGGCTATACATACATAATATATTATATTAATATATATGCATAATATAATATATTAAATATATTTCCACATTAGTCATGTTGTAAGAGAAGAATCAGAACAAAAGGGAAAAGCTACAAGAAAAAGCAAACAAACAAAAAGAAAAGAGCATGCTTTGATGTGCATTCAGACTCCATTGTTCTCTTTCTGAACGTGCATAGCCTTTTCCATCATGAGTCTTTTGGAATTGTCTTAGGTCATTTCATTGCTGAAAAGAGATATGTTTATCAAAGTTAGTCATTGCACAATGTTGCTGTTACTGTGTACAATGTTCTCCTGGTTCTGCTCACTTCACTCAGCATCAGTTCCTGTAGGTCTTTCCAGATTTTTATGTAATTCACCTGCTTATCATTTCTTACGGAACAATAGTATTCTATTACATTCATATACCATAACTTATTCAGCCATTCACCAACTGATGGGCATCCCCTCAATTTCCAATTTTTTGCAACCACTAAAAGAGTTGCTATAAATATTTTTGTACATGTAGGCCCTTTTCTGTTTTTTTTTTTTTTGTCTTTAGGATACAGACCTAGAAGTGGTATTTCTGGGTCAAATGGTATGCACAGTTTTATAGCCCTTTGGGCATAGTTCCAAATAGCTCTCTAGAATGGTTGGATCAGTTCACAACCCACTAACAATGCATTAGTATTCCAATTTTCCCACATCTTCTCCAAGATTTGTCATTTTCCTGCTTTGTCATGTTTGCCAATCTGATAGGTGTGATGTGGTACCTCAGAGTTGTTTTGATTGGCATTTCTCTAATCAATAGTAATTTGGAGCATTTTTTTCATATGACTATAGATAGCTTTAATTTCTTCATCTGAAAACTGCTTGTTCATATTCTTTGACCATTTATCAGTTGGTGAATGACTTGTATTTTTATAAATTTGACCCAATTGTCAATATATTTGAGAAATGAAGCCTTTATCAAACACGTTAGCTGTAAAAATTGCTTCCCATTTTCTGCTTCCCTTCTAATCTTGTTTGCATTGGCTTTGTCTGTGCAAAAGCATTTTAATTTAGTGTAATCAAAATTATCCATTTTGCATTTCATAATGTTTTCTATCCCTTGTTTGGTCATAAATTCTTCCATTCTCCATAGTTTTGACAGGTAAATTATTCCTTGCTCTTCTAATTTGCTTATAGTATCACCCTTTATGCCTAAATCGTGTACCCATTTTCACCTTTTCCTGGTACTTGGCATGAGATGTTGGTCTATGCCTAGTTTCTGTCATACTATTTTCCAGTTTTCCCAACAGTTTTTGTCAAATAATGAGTTCTTACCCCAGAAGCTAGTCTTTGGGTTTATCAAATAGTAGATTATTATAGTCATTGACTACTATGCCTTAACCTATTCTACTGATCCACCACTCAGTACCAAGTAGTTTTGATGATTGCTGCTTTATAATACAGTTTTAGATCTGGTATGGGTAGGCCACTTTACCTTGCATTTCTTTTCATTATTTCAATTAGAGTTGAGTCTTAAAGGAATCTAGGGAAACCAAGAGGTAGAGATAAAAAAGAGACAGAATTCCAGGAATGGGGGGCAGCCATGGAGTTGATAGGTGGAGTGTCATGTGTGAGGAACACAAGAAGACCAATGTCCCTGGGCCATAAAGTTGACATCTGTCAGATACCAAGTGATCTACTGGCTAGATTCACAGTTTAAACATTAGATTTAGATGCATTTTTTTTTGTTGTCATTCTCAAAGTTTCCATATGTGTTTTTACTTACTTGTACTTTTAATTACATCAATAACTTCTTGAAATTTCTTGTTTATGAGTTTGTATCTTTTTGAAACTGGTAGTTGCTATATAATAAAAGCAGGTACCGTGTGAAAATTTATGTGCAATATGAAATAAGGATGGGGATGTCCAATCAGAATGCAAGGTTAAGGGTCTGGACTCTGGAATATATGTTTTCATAGAGACCTTCCAGCTCCAGTGCTGTATATTTCTACCAAAGTTTGTTTCGCACTAAATCTTTGCTGAGTTGCCAATTAGATAGGATATCGTACATACATACACACACACACACATCTGTATCTCTATCAATACATACATACATACGTATACACACACACACACATATCTTCTTTCAGACAATATACCACATCAGACTTGTCTATATTAATGATCTTCTACTTAATAACTTGCATAATTTCTCCCCTAGATCCTCTCCCAGAAGATTCATGTTAATCCCCCATTCCTCTCTGAAATCAAGGGAGACTATGTGTGGCATCTCTTCCCACAGAAAATGACTCTAGGTTTGGATTTTTGCCTTCATGATTTCCCAGCTTTAATCATGACCTAGATTTAGTCAGCATGACATCCCCTTCTTTCTTATCCTGACTTTAAAGAAGTTTTGAACCTCTCATCCAGTGGTTGTACTTCAGTTACTTATTGGAATTCCTAATACTAATCACTCCCATTGCTGTATCACTTTACATCCTACAAAGCACTTTCTCACAACTTTCTTCCACTGATGTCCTCTGCCAACGCCTCTTTGTGGTATGGAGGGGGCCCAGAGCTTTTCAAGTCTGTGCCGGAAAAGTGCAAAGTTTGGCAAGTTCCACCAAGTTGGCATAATTCAATTATAGGTATAGTGACAGACTGTGTATCTGTCATTCAAACACCAGCCTAGTTCAGAGATCACAAAGGTATACCAATAGGTTTAAATTCCTTTGGCCACAGCAATTTAGAGATATTGAGTACCAGAACTGGATGGATTAGTGGACTAGATTGGTAGCCTGCAGAAATCATGAATCCTTAAAGTAATAAAGTATGATATTTATAAAACTCATTAGGCAGAATATGGATTTTTATTCCCATTATACAAAGGAGTAAAATGAGGCTCAGATAAATATTACTTGTTCAAAGTCATGCTACCAAAAGTGGAGAATCCAGTACTGTAATCTATCCCTATTGATAGTGAGTCCAATTCTTTCATCTGTAATATAAGGTAATGTTTTACAGGGAAAATAATATTGGCACTAGAAATAGAATACCTAGGTTCAAACCCTACCTTTGGGTCTTACTGTATGAAAGATCTAAATCTACCTTTGAGTCTTATTATCAGAACGATGTTCCTCAGTTTCCTTTCTCTGTAAAATAAGATTGTGGACCAGAACGCCCCTGAGGTTTTGTTTGTCCAGGCCCAGATATATAATACTACAAAATAAATAAAAGGGAATGACTGAGGATGATATGTCATTAAGTGCATAAACATTTGCTGTAGACTTTTATTGCTGCTAGGAGAGGTGGAGCTATATGTAAGAAAGAATGATCAAGGAGAGTTTCATGGAGAATGCAATTCTTGCACTGGTCCCTAGTGTATGTACAAGATAAAAGAAATGAAGAGGGATGGACATTTAATTAAATTCAACAAACATTTATTAAGCTCCAAATATGTAAAGATTTTTCCTTGGTGCTCAGTTATCATACACATTGTAGCAGAGGCATTTCCTCAATCAGTATGATGCTATTATGTGACATGGACTTTGGTTAGGAGGAAGCACCTTGTTCCGGGCCAGGCCTGATTCAGACTGTTCTGATGGTTCAGACTAAGGATTGTTACACAATTACTTGTAGACTAAGTAATATTCACCTTGCAACAACAACAACAACAACAACAAATTATCTTAACAATATCATGGAAACTACATTCATCAAGGATAGATCACTGGATCAAACAGAAAAAGGTCTAGTCAGAAAGGTTTGTTGACTCTTATGACAGTAGCACCTCAAGTGTGAGGGGAACAAACACTATTTATGCCTTTAGTTACTGGAAATCCTCTGGATTAATCAAATCTCAGGTTAGCTTCTGTGTCTGTCTACAAAGCAGGGACCCTACTAGATATGTTTCCTAAGACAAACTCCCAATAAGTCAGGAAATGTATTCCCTGGCCCTTTGCTGGGAAGTCACAGTAAACTTCTCTTATTGGTTGCCAGTGATTAGAATGACTGGATCAGGATGGGTGACTAAGAGTGTGTGTGTGTGTGTGTGTGTGTGTGTGTGTGTGTGTGTGTGTGTGTATGAGGAATGAACTCTTTTCAAAGGAACACCCTCAGTATTTGGTTGATAAGAATGAGTTATGGAAATGACTGACCCCTTGTGACCTTTTTCACTTACTGTCTCTCCTTTGGTCTTCCTGACTGGAATGCAGTAAGGGAAATGAGGAATGATATTTATCCTGAACCACTGCCCCCTCCCCACCTCCACCATATCAACTTATAGCAGAAGCACATGGCTCAAGAAGACATGTGCTTATCCAGATGAATCTGAAACTGGAATATCTAGACCTTGTAATTGCTGGCTTCTTCTGCCTTATTTATGCTTTCTTGCACACAGCCAGTAGCTAGCAATATTAACAAATGACTATTTCCAGCACTGGGGGTTACCTCCTGAGTAGTGCTGAGTTTGAGAGTGAGGCATCAGTGAACTACCTAGAGGAAAAAGATTTCTGTGACTGTATTTATCAGAGGAAAAGAAGATAACTGATGGGAGGCTCCTGTAGCTAAAGGACTATAGGAATATCCTAGAGAAAGAAGATCTGTACCTTGCCAATGATTGCTATGAGTAGTTCCAAAGATTCAAGCCAGAGGTGAATGTGAATTGTCTGATTACCACTCCCACAAATAGTCCCATTTTCCAGGGTTTGGAGGAGCACACTGAATGTATTTCATTGTATATTTATGTGTTGTATATATCTTGTGTTTTTTTTAACACATATTTGTGAGTTCTTTGTTTCTTATTTAGTTTCTATGATGGGAAATAAAGGAAAAATACCCAATGCCCAAAACTCATATTGTATGTGGAATACATTTGTGGGAAGAGACCTTGTTAACCACATTTGGAGAGACCCTCAACTCAAGCCATAATTTAGCTTTCTTTTAGAGATTTTCTGGAAGAAATTGAGGTGAAATCATTAATGAACCAAAGAGAAATTGATTGCATTGGGGTCTGGCCCCAAAATGGACCCAGATGTGTAAGCCTATAGCCCCTTTCAGGGAGTGAAGGGAATGAGGTAAAATAGTTATTTTATTTAATTTTTAGTAAAAATCTATCCAAGGCCATGTATTAATATGTAAGCATTCTTACTTGGAGAGTACATACTACTTTGTATGTTCTACTAATCAGAAATGCTACCACTCAAGTGACTTCCAACTTGCATTTTTTAGTAACTATAAAAGAAAAAAAATTCCACAGCAAAATTAAAAAACAAACAAACAAGCATGGTTTATGTCAAGGTTTTACTTTTTTTTTCCCTCACAGAACAATAACGATATTAATTCCTGTATACTTTTAGAAGAAGTCAATTAATCAATATGCATTAGAAGTCAGTCAATGTGAATTTATTAAGTGCCTACTGTGTATCAGACACTATTCTAAGTTCTGAGGATACAAAGAAATGTAAATGACAGTCTCTGCTCTCAAGGACCTCAGTCTAATGGGGAAGACAACAAAAAAACAACTTTGTTATTTGTACAAGAAGCTACCTACATATGATATACAGGATAAACCCTCCCTGTTTAAACATTCCCTGAACTAGTCAATGATACAACAAGAGATTCCTCTTTTTTATTTTTCATTTTTTAAGGAAACACTTATTTTATTAATTTTCCCCCTTCATATCCCTATCACTTCCTAACAACCTGGCTTCTATAGAATCATCCTTTTTAACAATGAAAAACCATAGGCAAAACAAATGGTTACAACAAATAAAATTTGCAGAATTCTACAGCACTAATGCACAACTAGTCTGTTAAAAAAAAAAAAAACAATTTTCCAGGAAGGGCTCAAAGAGTCATTGTGGACAAAACAGTGTAATTGGTTGAACCCTGTGGCATTTCTTTTGCATTCATCTTGGGCTTATAACTAATATGCAGTTATATAGTCCATGAGAAAACATCCATGAGAAAGGTTAGTGTGGTAAAAGGCAGTGAGGGCAGTGGGAGCATTTGTAGTCAAGAAGAGCTAAGTTCCAGTCCATACTGACTATGGAAAGGGCTGACATTTAGATACAGAAGAGACCTTAGCAACCACCTAGTTTAACCGAGGTAGGTGAGGGAACTACGACCTGAAGACGTGAAATAGGTTGAGGGGAGGTGGGATAGGGATGAAGGTGGGGAACATAGCTACAATGCTGCAGAGCCGATATTTGAACTCAGATCCTTTCAACTCATCCCATTACAACATCAACCAATCAACAAAGATTTGTTGAGCAATTACATTGCATCTGGAACCAAGCCAGGCACTGAGGATACCCTAAAAAAAAAAAGAAGGTCTTTAGCCACAAGGAACTTACAAATAGCCAGAGGAGATCAAATTTACATATAGAAGTGTTTATAAAATAGATACAAGGTAATTTTGAGGGGAGGAAGGCACTAGTAGCTGGAAGAGGTACGGGAAGTTTTCATTAGAAAAGGGGGCATTTGAGCTAAGCCTTTTAAGAAACTAGGTATTCTGAGAGGTAGAGGGAGGAGG
The DNA here is from genome assembly GCF_003287225.1 of Phascolarctos cinereus. Lineage (NCBI taxonomy): Eukaryota > Metazoa > Chordata > Mammalia > Diprotodontia > Phascolarctidae > Phascolarctos > Phascolarctos cinereus. The sequence continues at coordinate 364,032,458 of NW_027555625.1, read as the reverse complement.
GAGGACATTCCAATGCAGACAGGCAGTTTGGAAATGAAATGCCGTCTAGTTTTCTTGGTCTGTAGTTCATATGAAAGAGAAAAATGTGCAATAATGCCAAAACGTTAGATTGATGCTATGTTTTGAAGGACTCTCTGACCCTTCAATGTCTTATCTAAAAAATGGAGTATCTTTCTTAGGATTCGTAAAAGATTGGAGACCCGTGGAATTAAACCTGGAAGAGATGTTAGAGTTTATTTCCATCAAACTGCCTAATTTTGTAGCTTAGAAATCCAAGGCTCAGAGAGGTTCAATGATTTGACCATGATCACAAAGTTGCTCACACACACACACACACACACACACACACACACACACACATATGTGTATATATATATTTATATTTATATACATATATATAATATTATTGTTTTTCATTCTGTCATATATGTTACTTCTTATAGCTCTTGAATACTAAAGCCCAGAGAAGACAACAAGCTTTGCCAAATGTATACAGCAATTTTCTGGTATAGCCTAAGCTAGAGCTCAATTCTCCTTCCTCTACATTCAGCACTTCTGGCAGGACAGTGGGCTCAGGGAGTACAAAAGTTAATATCTTATGTTAGACTGGCCCATATAATAGATGGCAGTATATACTTGAAAAAGAAAAGGAAAAAGAGCCCAAGCGTATCAAGGAAATATGTATGTATATTATATTATATCATATTTTATCATATTGTATTATATCATATCACATTATACTACGTTATATCATAACTTTCAGAGTATCATATTGTATCATACAATATCATGTCATATCACATCATATTATATCTATATCTATAGACAGTCCAGGACTGGACCCCCAAGTTATTCCTACCATTATACATGAATTAATGACAAGAAAATTTCAGAAAGCTGAATAAATATGTAGGCAAAGGCAGGATTCAAAAACAAAAAGAGTAGGGTTTATTTTTTTTTTTGGTAACCTAAAAGTTATCTCCCATCCCCCCAAACACTGAAGTACAGTGTTTCCATTTTTTTTCATTTTTATTTGCAAGTTCACATTCCCTCCCTCAACCCTTCCCCACCTATTAAAAACTCAAGAAATACAATACCCATTATACATAGAAAGTCATGCACAACATATCTCCACATAGGCCATGTTGCTAGGGGAAAAAAAGCAAGAAAAACAAAGAGAAAAAAATGCTTCAATCTGTACTTAGAGTCCGTTATTTCCCTATTTTGGGGTGAATAGCTTTTTTCACCATGAGTTCTTTGGAATTGTCATGGATCAATATACTGATCAAAGTTGCTAAGTCTTTCACAGTTGATTATCATAACAGTATTTGCTGTCACTGTGTTCTCCAGGTTCTGCTCACTTCACTTTGTATCAGTTCCAGGATTCTACATAAGGATGGATAAGGTCAGATGTGTAAATATCTGATTTTGACTGATATAGAAACTGTATTTATGATTGAATGAATCAACTGTTCTTTTAATAAATCATTAAGAAATTGATATTTCTTACAAGTACTCTCTGCCACTCAGTTCACAGATCCTTGGCTTGGTGTTCAATTCCTTTAAATCTTGAATTCAAGCTTAATTAAGTTATAAATAATTACTTTGATAGACCATATAGATACGAACCCAAATATTAGTTATCTATTCATATAAAAATGGGGAGTAGGCTTCCATCAATATAAATCAATGATTTTACATAGAAACAAAAAAAAACCCTAATATGATCTTCTGATACATTAATTAGCTTCACTGTCATCATCATAATCCCTAGCATAAATTTAACTACCTTGAATTAATTTATTTTGTATTTTTCTGTATACATTTATATCATACATACGTACAGCTTGACTCCTGTGATAGAATATAAACTCTTTGAGCATAGAGATTCTTTCTTCCTTTTTTTTTTGGTAGTTGTATCCCTGGTATCTAGCACAGTGCCTCACACATAGTAGGCATCTAATGGATGTTAATTGACTGACTGCTTTAATAATGCTTACAGGTCTAGCAGTTCATGAGGGGAGAAGTTGCTTGAACAGAGATAGTTACTTCCTCTTGTTTGACCCTGAAACTCTTTCTCAGCTCTTCCCTTCAAGTGTGACATTCTCAACAGTCAATATCCCTAGCTCCACCCTTCAGGGCAAACATCTGTCTAGCTATACATCCAGATTCATTTGTATTTCTAAACTCTTTTCTTCATTTTGACAATGCTGCTTACTCCCTCTGCTCTTTCCCTTCTCTTTACTCTTAAATTCACTAGTCATCCTGACCTTTGTCTTGCCACCAGTGAGGCTGATGACTTTGTGCAATTCTGACTCATTTTAATCCAATTTATGCAAGAGTCAAGACATTAACCTGTGATATCATTGGTCCTCTTCAAAAACAAAGGACAACCAACATCAACAAAAGCATTTATCTTCTAAACATGAATACAAATAACTAATGTAACAAACAATTATATTATTATATAAATATATTAATTATCATATAATTATATTAACCATCCTTATGAGAATACTGAAACACAATTCACTCTTACAGAACAAAGATTAGGGATATAGGCTTATAGCTCACCCAGGAGAATTTAAGAGTAAAGAGAAGGGAAAGAGCAGAAGGAGTAAGCAATTTTGTTTTCAGCAACCATAACAGCTAGAAGCATCCTGTATCAGTAGCATGTATCTTCAGTGTAGCTTGGCTAAAGTCTTTGTCTTAGCCCATCTTCTTTGAACCATCTGTCGTAGTGCTCCCTCATGGGATTTCTTTTCCCGTTCTCCCTCACATTGGGAATAGAAGTTCTTCAGGGGATCAAACTTACGAACTTTGAGGAATTCCTGTCATCTGACCTCTGGCTAAACAGAAGAAAGAAAGGAAGTAGACTGTGCTATCATTCTCTTTACAGGCCGGGCCACCTTTGGAATGGTGTGTACAATTCTGGGTATCACATTTGAGGACTAATGTGGATAAACTGAAACTTTCTAGAAGATAGAGACTAAGATGGTAAGAAAAGTCAAATCCAAAATATATTTTTTGCTAGAGTATGCACAAGTCAGGCTTCAAATGATTACTATTATTATTTGCTAATGTTGGGTTCTGTGGATTTCAACCCACCTCATGCAGAAAAAAGCCCCACCTTAGGTCTCTCCCCAGCAATCCCCTACTGTTACCCTAAGGTAGAATCAGTTAGAGGGGTTAATGTTAGGTCAGAAGCTGGTACAAATGATTGAAAAAAGTTAATTTACCTTTCAGAAAGAATCATAGAAGCTCAGAGTTGGAAGGGAGCTTAATGGCTATATGTACTGCAGGAACATCTTATTTACTTCTAAAATAACTGGGACAGGTGGTCATTTGGTCTCCTGATAGGAAAGTGTTTGATGAATGGAATTGAAAAGTGCTGTTTTCCTCCCTTGAATGTTATGTAGCTTTTCTCCTACATTCTAATATTCCAGTAGTATCAAATAACCGATAATTTAGTTGCCCTACAGGAAAAAAATGTCTAAATTACACATCCATAATATTGAAGAAATATGAAGTATTTCCTCTGGAGAAAGTATAAATAATATCTTTTAGTTTATAGAGCTGTTCAAAAACATGTTCAATCCACACAGTTTTTTAATATCTACATTGAGCAAAGGTTACTTCAATTGTTCAATATCTAGTTTATATACGAAACAAGTAGAGATCTAAGTATGTTCTCATCTTCAAGAGCTGTGGTTAAAATAACTCCCTTGCTTCTATCCACTAAGTTCAAATATGTATCATTTCCCCCACTACTTTATTTTATTATCTCTCTCTTTGAGTCATAAATCTATCATTTGCTTACATTAGAGTATTGTAATGTGTGGAACTAAAATATTGAAGTATCAAATTTATAGATAAATTGAAATTAAGTAATGCCCAAGATCTAACTAGAAATTTACTAGGCCACTAAATTTAAAAGCGAAGCGTTGTTGGTAATATCCCCCAACCACCCCAAAAATTTATGTGGAAATACTAGCACATATTATAACATATTAGAAGACATTAACATATGAATGACACATGTACATAAACCATACATATGTATGTACATGCATATGTGACAAGATAAAAAATTTGGTTTATTTTCTATTGCTATTATTGTTTGGTTCCTTGTGATTTGTAATATCTTTAAGTCCTCGAAGCTATACAAAGCTTATTATTATGATTCAGCATCATAAAGTGTCTCTTTGATAAATACTGATCCTTAATTGTATCTTTAATGTAAAACCCTATACTATGCAGTAGTTTCTAGAACTTTCTTTGAGGATTTCTCCAAAAGTATTCCACAAAAGAGCCAGACTTCTCAAATCAAATTGGCACACTTGATTGATAGAAAAGGATCTCTCATAACCATCTTCATGTTTGACATAACTACCAAAAATATTGCTTCTAATAGGTGACATCACTAAACACAATCCTGGGGCAGCTAGGTGGCACAGTGGACAGAGCACTGGCCCTGAACTCAGGAGGACCTGAGTTCAAATCTGGCCTCAAACCAAACACTTGACACTTACTAGCTGTGTGACCGTGGGCAAGTCACTTAACCCCAATTGCCTTAAAAAAAAAAAAACCCTAAACACAATCCTGAGTGACTTAGTTTATTTGCTTAGATAAAGGAGTCTTGAGTTATCTAGCAAGACTGATTTTGTGCATATACTTTAGAAGTGGTTCAAATATGAAAGCCTTTCATATATGAGACTCCAAATTGATACTGGGGAGGAGGGGGAACATGTGAAACTATCTCTTAATATCAGTAATGCTGAGGGATTTCCACTCTGCTGCATTTGGTAACCTGGAAATAAAATAGGAGAAAGACAGAAGTAAACTGACAAATTATTCTAAGACTACTTGGTTATTCTTGTTTTTCACCCAGGGGTGTGCTAGAGTCAGCTTGAGCAGGCTAGTAATTGTTCATTTTTCAAGCAAGAAGATTTATACTTCAGAAAATGGCAGATGCTGGAAATCAGGGCTTGATTTATTATTTTGCTGATTAGGTAGACTGTAGAAAGGACAGTGAAAATATTAGTAATACAGATTGAATTAAAAGTATATCCTGCATTTTTCAGACCTTATTGTTAAACATTTACCAGCACACCTCTGGTTTTATCCCACTGAACATGATGAGGTAGAGAACAGATCTGAGGATTTTGTGGGTGAGGTCAGGACGACATTTCTAAGAATGACACTGAGGTACAGGGATAAGAGTGGAAGACTTGAGCTCCCAATCTTACTCTAACAGTTGTTAATTCTATGACCCTTGAGGCAAATCAATTAACCACTTTAACCATTCTAAAACTATTTGCTAATGGAAATAATGATGCATCCTCTTCATACATGTCTGAATTGCTGTAAGAAAAGATATCTATATCTACCTATCTGTATATATGTATATGTATCCATATGTATATTGTATGTGTGTATATTCAAACAACACATAAAGTTATTAATTTTTACACGAAGATAAGACATAGAGAATTGTTACAAAATAGGCATTCTAATTCCAAATGACCTCAGGACATTTTTGTGCCATTATCTGTCTGAGGTATTTGCTAATGGAGGGAATAGTGTTGAAATAGTTCATAAGGAGCATTGACATGTACATTTGTTGTGCCACTCCACTCCTAAAATGAAAGTCAATTTCTCCTGAATGTTTGGAGAACTTCTTCCCCTTTTAAAAAATGGCTAGACTTTGCTCTAACTTTCATTGACAGATGCAAGCAAACATAAGAATAAGAACTCCACCAGATAGAGTACAAACAGAATCATGGAACAAAAAACCCCAAAACAACAAATTTCTAAACAAAACTTTCACATGTGATTTTACGATGAAAAAAAAATGACAAACTGCTAAATCTTTTTTTTTAAACCACACAATATTGTTCCAAAGCAACTATATGGAATATATGGCATATATATTATTATATATATATAATATAGGTAAATGATATAAATTTGGGGGGTGATTTTATTTTCTACCAAGATGTTATCTAGTTTTCCTAGCAGTTTTTTTAAATAAATGCATTGTTCCTCCAGTACTTTGTGTCCTTGCATTTATTGAAAACTAGATTATTCCATACATTTAGTTTGAAATCTTCCTTATTCCATTGGTCATCTTTTCTATCTTTATCTATTAGAAATAATATTGATAATAACTGTTTTATAATATAGCAACCTAGTTAGTTCTATTTCATTTCTTCTTGTTTTTTTTTAAATTTCCCTTGATATTAATGATCTTTCACTGATTTCTAAATTATTTTGTCTATTTCTATGATTCATTAGTACTTTAATTTCTACTGTGTTAACCACAGGATTAATTTAGTATGTAGATCAACTTGGGTAATGTTACTTTTAATGTATTTTCCTGGCTAAACCACGAACTTTGAATACATCTCCAATTATGCAGTTGTTTCACTTATTTTTGTCAAAAAAAGTTTTTAGCTACATTGTGATGTCATATGTGTGTTAATGGCAGATTAATGTCCAAGTATTTAGAATAATGGTGTGCAAAATGACTGGGATAAACAAAAACAATTTATTGGCATGTAACAAAGCATATTTTTCCTACTTTTTCAAAACAATCTCAATGTCTAAGAAGTTCTCATTTTGCTGCAATTGATTTTTTTACATGATGTGGAATTGAGCAAACAAGATTTTTGCACATTTTAAAATAATTCATTGACAAAACCATATTTTTATAAAAATGTCTATTAATTGTGCCTTTGATGAACAGTTCATTTTCCTAAGAGAAACCCTGATTATAGTTTGTCGGATTCCTTTATTTTTGTTTGTTTGTTTTTTGAACCTCACTTTCATTTGTACTTCACTGAAACCTATCCTGTTACATTGTGGGCTTGAATAATCCTTGATATAATTGACTTCCTATACCACAAGCCACTTCATTATGTCTAAAAGTTATTGAAGTATACTCTTTAAGAATTACAACTCTCTCACTAAACAACCACACAATTAAAAATGTACAAAAAAGAGGAATGAAATTTATATGGCATGAAATTCAGCAGTCAATTGTCAAGACAAAGGTGGTAACATCAGCTCAATCTGATATATGGTCAAGGTCAGATGTTCTGAGTGAGACTAGTGTCAGTAGAAGCACACACACACGTAGACATTGCTGTCATAAAATTAAACAATATCAAAGTGATTGTTTGCCCATTATATATACTTAAGTATTTACTTAAATGGACTGTGATATAGATCATTACCCATCTATTTCTTCCCACCCTATTTGAATCTTGTTTAGTTCTCATAGGTTTGCTGTACAGGGTACATACAATAAGCTGTTCCTCAATTCATTCCTTTTCCTTTGTAAGGATGTATCTTGTAAAATATTTTTTGGTATCAATTAGCATATTCATGTTATTTATTGTTTTTCTTCACAGTATTATATATTTAAATTTTTTTCTGATATTGAAACAATGCTACACTCCTGATATAAATCCAATGTAGTTATAGTGTATAGTCTTAGCCCTTTTGTTACTATTTCATTCAGTATTTTCATGGGAATATTCATTAGGTAAATTATTTCATGCTTTTCTTTTTCTGATTTATCTCTCCCTCATCTAAGTGCAATGAATTATTTCCATATTTTTATAAACAATTTGTGTGACATTTGAAATTATTCTTGAATTCTAAAAAATAGAACTTCTAAAACCTTCTAAATCTTCTAACCCTTTAGGAAGAATTTTATGACTAGTTTTTTTCTTAGATTGGATTAAAAAATTTTCTATTTCTTATACTCTTAATAAGGTCATTTTATATTATTTGTAAATAGTCATCAATTTCATGTATTATTAGCATATAATCGAGCAAAAATCCAGGTAACATCCAATAACTGTTTGGGACACCTGAGGCTCTGTCCTGGGATCTTTTCTTTTATCCTATCTTGCTTGGTGATCTCATCAGTTTTCATAAATTGGGTTATTACATTCATGCTGATGATTCTTAGATAAATTTATCTAATCCTAACCTCTCTCGTGCCATATCTCTTACATCTCCAATTTCTTAGTTGATAATTCAATGGCGTGTCTTGCAGGCATCATAAGCTTGACATGTCTAAAACTCCTCCCACTCCATCCACTCTTCTTCTGTACTTCCCTGTTACTACTGTTCTCTTAGTAAAACATGCTTACAAACTATGTGTAATCCTTAACTCCTCTCTAACTCTTATACTACATATCCAAACTATTGCTAAGTACAACCACTTCTACCTTTGAAACATCTCTCATATAGTCAACTTTTGTCTTCTAACATAGCAGCTGTACTGGTGGAAGCCTTTATCACTCCCTCCCTAGATTATTGTTAGAGTCTGCTGATTTCTTTCTCTACCTTGTTTCTACTTACTCCATTCCCATCTTCCATTCTGTTATCAAATTTATCTTTGTAAAGCACAGAATTGACCCAGGCACTCTTCTAGTTGATAAATTCCTTTGGCTCCTCTTTGTTTCTAGGAGCAAATATAAAAATATCTGTTTGGCTTTTGGAGTCTTTCATAAACTTGTCTATTCCTTCCTCTCCAGTTTTATTACATTGTGAGCTCCCCTCCATGTAATCTATGATCCAACTATATTGGAGTGTCTAGTGAAAGGCACAGAAAGTAGGTCAATATTACTGGATCATAGAGTGTGATTAGGGGAGCAAAGTATAAAATACAAAGTCAGAAAGGGCCTAGGTTGAGTGGAACTTTAAATACTAAACAGAGACCTTTGTACTTGATCCTAGAAGCAATAGAAAGCCACTACAATGTATTAAGTAGAGGGGTGACATAATCAGATCTGGTTGTAGCAAGATTGTTTTGGCATCTGAGTGGAAAATGGATTGAAGTGTAAAGAGACTTGAGGGTTGGGAGAATTATTATAAGACTATTGTGTGTATGTATACACACACATACACATACACATATACATGCATGTGTCTGTATATGTAATGACTGCACATATATTTGTATACATATACATATGAGTGTATATATTGCAAAGAAAGGGGAAAAACTGACAATAGATTGATTATGTAAGAGGTGAATACAAGTAAGAAGTCTAGGACAAATTTGAACTTGAGAGCCTTGGTGACAGGGAAGATGGTATCTTGATAGAGACAGCAAAGTTGGGATGAGGGTCGGTTTGTTGGGAAAGGAGTGGACAGTTTGGCTCCGTCTAAACTTCCTTCTGTTTCTTTCTTTGCCTTTTTACTCATTTGACAAAATTATATTTTTTCCCTTTCCTACCTTCTCCCATGACATGAAAAAACAAAAGAGAAAACAAACCAGTGGACCAGTGATGAAATATACTAACCACCTAATGACAGATGTTTATACACATATATACATGTATGCATGTATGTATGTATGCATTCATATGTGGACGTCAAAATTTGTTTTGCTTGGCTGTGCATATTTATTATAAGGGTTTTCTTCTCCCTTCCTTCCTATTCCTCTCTCTCTCCCTCCCTTCTTAATTATTCTTCTCCTTCCTCTCCTCCTTTCTTTCTTCCTTTCTTTTTCTTCCTTTAACTTATTTTCTGTTGCTTTCCTTCTTCTCTTCCTTTCTTTCCTTATCTTTTTTCTTTCTCTCCCTCTGTTCCCTCTCCTTGCTTTTTCCCTCCCCTTCTTTCTATCTTCCTTCCTTCTTTTTCTCAAAACTATTTTTCTCAAACTATTTTTAGGTTCTGCCCTCTCCCCTCTCCTAACCCCGCATATGACTTGGAGGTCTGGAAAAGCTGAGAATCAAATTCTCCTAGATGAAGATCGTGAGGAGGGGGTTTTGTTCTTCATACCCTGTCCATTCCCACCATTTTGCCTGTAGTGATGACAAAAAGGATGGGGTCCTAGAATCTGAAACTGAGAGTTTACGGTGAAGTCCTCTGAGGTTGCTTTTATTGTTGTTGTTGTAAGTGTTAGCTTTTATTTCATTAATGTTTCTCTTCAGATGTCTTGGTCTTCTTCTTTATCTAGTGCGGGAGGAAACTTTCATGGGACCTGGTCTTGGCTGAAATTTTCATTGTACTATCACTTTTTAAAATCAATATGTTGTTGAACAAGATCAATTTAGAGCTGTTTTAATTATACAGTGTTTCATATTTATATTGTATCTTTGTATATATTTATACTATATTATATTATCATATATACATATGCAAATATATACATGTGCATGTATATAGAGATTCACGCCTTACCTTAACCTTTTACGGGTTATATTATATGGTATTAGAGTTAACATATTATATACATAGTTATTAGGTGTTTATGCTTTTCAACACCTGTCTTTTTAAGTAAGTATTCATGATAGCCTTCAATTTTGCCACTTTTTGTTCCAAAACCATATTTTCCAGTCCTCCTATGCTCACCTTTACATCTAAGACACTGAGTAGGAAAGTATATGCTAATTTAGTTTATTGGGTCTTAACGAATTCTTCATCAAATTTCCTTGCCACCTCACCTCTGCAACAGATGTTGGCACAGAAGCTTCAATTATCTTCCCAGTGATCTTTTTGCATATGCTTATCAGGAGCACTGTTAGGCAAGATGACCAAGTATCCCATGAGATGACGGATGTTTCTTGTTTTCTTTAGATACAGGATAAGACTACCTGTGCCAATTCCTTTATTTACCTCTCCAAGGAGAACATGTGAGCCATCCTCCCTTGTAGTTAGAACTTCCTTCTATCTTATGGTTTCTTTTTTTTTTTTGCAAGAATATCATTATTGGTATAATTCAGTTCCCTCACTAGTATGACAACTTTTTGTTTGGTGCATAAGAATTTCACCTTTTGAGAAACAGCAGTTAAATTCATTTTCTTTTTTAAATATAAAAGCTTTGTGACTCATAGGCCCATCTGATTTCTATTCTGTCACTTAGCAATTTTTACTGAAAATGCAGAAAGGTCTGTGTGTGACAGAGGAGTATTTTGTACTTTTGTTACATTGATTGCCAAAGATCCATTATTTAGTGGTAGGCTTACTGGTGATGGACTTCTTTGTATTTATCAAGGATGGTCCTCTGATAGAGGACACCAATTGCTACTGGGATTCTAATATAAACCTTTCTGCATGGTAGAATCTTCCAAATGTTGCATTCTGCTGGTTTAGCTTTCAAAAACTCAGGATTACCTTCACACCATGATGGGCAAATGATGGAATTCTGTGGAGGTTTGATAATAGCACTGTTTCTGATAGCTATTTAAGATTACAAATCCCATTACTTGAGGCATTAAGATGTAGTACAAGGAGTGCTGCATTTTTTTTTAACTCCAACTAGATGGTACAGTAAATAGAACATTGGCTCTGGACTCAAGAAGACCCAAGTTCAAATCCAGCTCAGATATTAGCTGTGTGACTCTGAACATGTAATTTAACATCTGTCTGTCTCAATTTCCCCGTCTATAAAAACTGGGATAATAAAAGCACCCACCTCCCAGGGTTGATGTGAGGATCAAATAAGATAACATTTGTAAAATGCTTAGGACTGTATCTGACACATAGTAAGTACTTAATAAATAATTGTTCCTTTCCCTCCCTTTATCCACAGCTCTGCTATTTGCTACCAGGGTGACTGTGGGCAAGTCATTTACCTTCTCTGGGCTTCAGTTACTCATCTAGAAAATGAGTTCCTTATCTGTAAAATGCAGACAACCTCTAAGTTTCTATTATATCTATGATCTCATGTAATTCCTGTAACAACCTTTTAGGTAGTAATGTGTTATTATTCTTATTTGACAAATAATGAAACTATGTCTCAGGGAAGTGAATTGACTTACCCAACATAAATCGTGAATGGTAGATTCCAGCTTTTCTGATTTTCATTATAATGCTCAGCTATGAGGTGCTGAGGGCCAAATTTCTAGACAAAAGGAGAATTTCAGCAAGTCAAAGCAAACCTATTCCTTCCTGAGATGATTTGCTCAATCTCCATTAAACGACAATGACAACAAAGATTCTGGAAAGAGATTTTGTGAGATGCTTATAATCGTCTGCATATACTGATACAGTGAATTTGTCCCCATTTGATAAGGATGCATTTTTTCCACATTTGGGGCATTATGGGCGCTTGTCTCACTCATAAGACATAATTGAGAGTGGAAGGACATAGGGCATAAACCATCCATTTTGGTTTTATGCTAAATTATCAGCATCTTGGCTTCAAGCCAGAGGAACCAGCTCATGATAATAACTGGCAGCAGGCCAAATCTATTTAGAAAACAGAGAAGAAAGGAAAAAGAGACTGGGTGAGGTGGGTTGTGAGTGAGAAAAAATGGAGAGAAGGAAAGAGAAAGGCAGAAAAGCAAAAAGAACTGCTTTCAATTTCTTTAATATATGTGTTTACATGCACACACATACATATATGATATGTACATGTACATATAATATCCCAAAAAACATCTGTTTTAATTCTTTTACATAGGCTGTAGTCAAAATTCATTGTACAATTTACCTTTCTTGCTATTTGAAATCAGAAAGTAAACATGGACAGCTGGACGATACGTCATAGGAAATATTAATTTGGGTGCTAGGACTACAAGTAATGATGCTTTATACCCTGGGAATATAAGTCAAGACCTTGGTTGAATTTTTAATTAAGATATTTGAATTTTAGGTCTTATTTTGAAATTAGCTGACCTTCGGAGGTCAATTCTCCCCTGGGAGAAGATGCCTCCCTCCTTGGGGCATCAGTTTCCTCCTCTGTAAAATGAAAAGGTTGCACTACACGGCCTTTAAATCTTTCAGAAAATTGTTCAAACCATTATTAAGGTAGAAAAAGTGTAAATTAAAACAACTGAGGCAGCACCTCATACCCAGAAAATTCGCAAAGATCTGAAAACCCTAGAAGATTTAATAAGAGAGAAACTAATTGGATAAAAAGTATGTTAATCTACTACTAGTAGAACAATGGATTGGTTCAAGCATTCTGGAAAATAATTTGTAATTATATAAGAAAAGTTACTTAATGGTTCACCCCACTATTAGGCTTATACTCCAAGGAGGTTAATGGAAGCAGGAAAAGGACTTTCTGTTAGGAAAAAAAAAATAAATCCACACCAACATTATTTATAATGATCAAAAGCTAAAAATAATATAGGTGCCCAATGACTAGGGAATAATGAATTGTGGTATATGAGTGTACAGATAGGGATAGAGACTGAACTTGTGATTTCATTAGGAAAGAGAACACCCGGGTGAAGAATTTTCCTCTGCCAATGCAGGTTCACATTTATAGCTTTAATTATAAATTTATAGCTTTAAAAAGTTGACCAGACTGAGCAGTAAGAAGCTAAATGACTTTCAGGGGCACAGGTATGAATATAATTGAATATTATTGCATCAGAAGCAACAAAAATGAGAGTTTTTGAAAAATAAAACCTGGAAAGATGTACAACATGAAGTGAAATTCAACAAAACACATTAAAGTAAAAGTACTATGAAAACAGCAGTATAAACAGACATTAAAAGTCAACAAAACTCAAGTGAAATAATGTTATACCAAATGATAAAAGTTAAAGCATTCTTTCTGTTAAAAAGCAGGTAAACTGCTTAAATAGTAACTGATGTATTACTAGCTGAGATTACTATTATTAGACTGTGTTGCTAATATTGCTCAATTTTTCTCAGGAAATTACTTTGTGGGAAGTTTGAGTATTTGTTGAATAACATTAGTTGTGTCAAAAAGACCGATAGCTGTGTAAGGAGGTAATGATTTCTCCTCATTGTAGGTCTTTAAGTAAATACTAGCTGACCCCCTTGTTGGGCACTGGATAGAACACTGGGCCTAGAGTCAGAAAGACATGAGTTCAAATCCAGCCTGAGACACTTACTATGTGACCCCTGAGTGAATCACTTAACCTCTATCAACCTCAGTTTTCTAATTTGTAAAATCAGGCTAATTAATAATGTCTATATCTCAAAGCTGCTGTGGGGATAAATAAAATAAAGTAATATATTCACAGCACTTTATAAGCCTTGAAGTACTCTATAAACACTAGTTAGGTCTTATATTGTAGGAAACATTCTTTCCCCCCACCCCATATTCATTGAATTAGATGGCTATTGCAGTACCTTCCAACTGGAATCTGTAATTCTGTGTGATTCCAAAGTCGTTTCTAGCTCTAACCCTCTGTGAATCTATATTGATCTTCTTCTTACTGAATTCAGGAGAAATGCTACCCTCATGAATAAAAAGCCCTATTCTTGAAAGTAAAGAAACCCACCATCTTTTCTACTTTACTAATGTTCTTTACTTCTCTATTTCATACATGTAGCCACTAAAATATCCCTCATTATCAAAAGAATGTCACAGTTTGTAGTCACAGTATGATGAGGAAAGTGAAATATCTGCAAACAGAATGTCTCTGTGGTTTTTGATATTGAACATAAAAATAACACACATCCAGCACCCCCCCCACCCATGTCCTAGAAAATACCAATTGTCTAGCAGTGTTTCCTTAATTGGAGAATGTCATCTGGCAGTGTAGGAGTTTGATTAAAGGGAATATGGTACATACAAAAGAGATGAGAAGGCAAGAAAAAAAAAGAGAAGAGATTAAAACTCTATATAAATGGAAGCTATTTACGATATCACCAAAATTAACAAGAAGCCAAGTCAATAATACACTGTTAAATAAATAATTTATAGCTCTTAAGGAAGCCACAGAGACTAGGGCTAAGAATGATCACTATCGTCAACCTTTGGTGTCCTTCTCCAACCACCAACTTCTTCTGGAAATGAACTTTAATGTCAACTAGACTGTGAATGTGCATGGCAAATTCTCTACGTCTGTTTCTTCATTTGTAAAAATGGCTTAATATAATCTCTCATTCCACTGACTTGAATTGTTAACAGGGTATGCTGATAGAATATAGATGAAAATATCATCATAGATTGTTGGAACTGAAGGTATTTTAGAATGATAGAACATACAATATTAAAAATGTTAAGAAAACAGAATCATATATCCTACTATTATCTCTTCTAACAATACATTCACAATTGGATAGTTTGACATGGGTATAGGTACAAGAACTTAGCTTCTTTTCGCAAATAACCAAAGCATAGTCCTAGAGATGGCTGTAGGATTTCTACAGTGACACTACAGAAGAAAGATATAAAAATTGAAATGTCATTAGGTGATTTCCTGGAAAGTCTCATATTTTACTTCTGTATGGCTTGTACCCTAGCTAGTAGAAGGAGCAGGTATACTGGTACTGTCCATTAGGAATAGAGAGAATGGGTATACTTGTCTCCCTATGCTCTGTGACTCATGAGGATGAGAGCAGTAATGGAGGATAGAATGGATATGGGAAGAATATGGTAAATAATATTTAAGAGAAAGAGAAAAATTTTCTTTCTGGTAGCTTTATGACCTCACCCTGGTCTTATAGTGATCGTCTAGTCATCTTAGGTGGAGGTAGTGATACCTGAATGGAAGCCTAGAAAGAAGACCCTTCACTCTATTTTGGACTGGGATTTAGGCAACATGGCCTGCATTTCAAGTTCTATCACTAACACTATACATGACCTTGGGCAAGACTTTTCTCCTTTCTGGGACTCTTTCCTCATCTATAAAATGAAAAGGCTGTACTAAATAATTTTTAAGGTTCATTCCAGCTCAAATATTCTATGATTCTGTGATTTTTCAAGTACCCTCAATTTTAGCATTCTAAAAATCTACAATCAATTTTTTTTTAGGATGAAGAACTCTCATTGCTGCTAGGGTTAATTAAGAATATGGACAGTTTAAAGTCCTTCCACAGACATGCGTTCTTTCTTGGATATGCCCAGTTTTAAATTAGCTGCTTTCATTATTTATTTTTCCTGGATGACTCAGCCTACAGGAACTCAGTCTTGGAGAAACCTTGGTATGGGAGAAATTGATCTTTGTGGTCACTTGCTCTTAAGGAGCCAGACAGATGCTATTTAAAAAGAAGGAAAGAAACAAAGAGAGAGAGAGAGAGAGAGAGAGAGAGAGAGAGAGAGAGACAGAGAGACAGAGAGAGAGAGAGAGAGAGAGAGAGAGAGACAGAGAGAGAGAGAGAGAGAAGAGAGAGAGAAAGAAAGAAAGAAAGAAAGAAAGAAAGAAAGAAAGAAAGAAAGAAAGAAAGAAAGAAGAAAGAGAAAAGAAAAGAAAGAAAAAAAGAAGGAAGGAAGGAAGGAAAGAAAAGGAAAGAAGAAAGAAGGGAAGGAGGGAGGGGGAGAAAGAAAAGAGGGAGGGATTGGGGGAGCAAGGAAGAAAAAAGGAAAGACAGAGAAAACAGAAATCAGAGCTGTGATTTCATTGCTGACTTGAACATTCAAATATTTAGAAGAATATATTTTTATATGCGATTTTAAAATATATTTCAAGGTTATAATGTGTTCGCAATAATTAATTGCTAAAGAAAGAAGAAAGAGATGGAGAGGAGAGAGGGAGGGAGGGAGGAAGAAAGAGAGAGAGAGAGAGAGAGAGAGAGAGAGAGAGAAAAGAGAGAGAGAGAGAGAGAGAGAGAGAGAGAGAGAGAGAGAGAGAGAGAGAGAGAATTCTGTTCTCAGGGACCTTACCTTCTGTTCAAGGGAGCCAGCAAGTTCACAAGAAGAAATGCACTAAAAACTTAAGAATTTGGGGAACTTGGGAAAGGATTAGGGTAGGAAGTGACACCTCATCTGAGCTTGGAAGAAAACTAAAGGTTTCAGAGGTTAAATTGATAAGGTATTTCAGGCCATATACTAAGTGTATACTAAGACAGTTGAGAGACGGAATATCCTTTATGGAGAAAAAAAAACAGGTCACTCTATCTGGTATACAAAGTATGTGAATGGATGTAATGTGAAAGAATTTTGGAAAAGGTTGGCTGGAACTAGATTGTAAAAAGCCTTAAATGCCAAATAGGGGAGTTTTCATTTTATCCCAGGAGCAACAGGGAATCACTGAAGTTTCTTGAACAGGGGAGTAATGTGCTCTGAGCTATACTTTAGAAAGGTTATTTTTGGCAGCCATTTGGAGGACGGATTGAAACCAGTAGAGAGGGGGCACAGTCTGTGAGGCGATTTCAATAACCTATATAGGAATGGATGAGGGCCCGAACTAGGCTGATGGTCATGTGAGTGGAGAGAAGGGATGAATTCAGGAGATATTTTGGAAGTAGGATCAATAACACTTGGCAGCTGTACTATGGGGTAATGAGGGAGAGGGAAGAGGAATAGATAACTGCAATTGTGAATGTAAGCTCCAGTGAGGGCAGGTACTTCTTTTAACTCATGTTTCATTGTTGACTTTGCATCCCTGGTGCCTAGTTACACAGCTATTGTCAGAGCACAGATATACCTCAACTATAAATAGACTTCACTAAAGCCCTCTCCTAATGCCTTGTCATGCTACATAGGTGACCTGGCCTTCTTAAAGGTTATGCCAACAGAATAAAAAGTAGTAACAGATTGTGTTCATTGTCTTAAGACCAGCCTAAGCTAAATTCAGAGAGGCTCATTGCCAGAAACTTGGGGATTCATTTTTTTTTTTTTTTGGCCACAGCAGCTCATGAAGACTATGTATTAAAGTGCAGACATTTTGAGACTTTTGCTGAAGATTGGGGAGGGGTGGGGAAATGCTACTATTGATGCCTTCATGGATCTCATAAGCTATGGACCTGTGAAGAGACTGGGGAATCATGGAGCAAGCTACAGGATGGTAGATTTAGAGATAGAAAAGACCTTTAGTGTAACCTAGACTATCCCCCTTTACATTTAAAATTGAGGTTTGGCTATGATAAGTGACTTGCCTAGAGTTATACGGGTTAAGATGGGAAAGGGGAAGGGGAAAAGGGTAATGGTAGAGAATAAGCCTTTATATAGTGTCCACTATGTGCCAGGCATGAGTTAAGTGCTTTACAAATGGTAGATGCTATTATCATCCTTATTTTACAGTTGAGGAAACTGAGGCAAGAATAAGTTAAGTGACTTGCCCAGGGTCACACAGCAAGTGTCTGAGTTCTGATTTCAGGCCCAGATCTCTAAGCACTGTGCCACCTAGCTGCCAAGTTTTAAAGCCCTTTTCTCTGACTCTAAATTCAGCCTTTTTATATTCTGAACACATTTTAAAATACTAAAAGTGAAGGCCATTCACTTGTCTAATCTACTGAAAGGAAGTCTCTGAAAAAAAAAATCCTCACTTCTCTCCTGAAGCTCCAGTTACAAGAGCCAAATGCTAGAAGGAAGTCATTTTGGGGGCTTCAGCTAAGAGCTATCTGCTTCCAGGGTGCGATTCCAGTGGCGGGTGTGTGTGCTCATTGTCTAGTGTGAGATCTCAAATAGAAGCTTTCACACTTGCCCATCTGCCACTGACTGACTCTACGAGCTGTACCATGTTACACTTAAAAGACTTCTCACTACTACTAGGATATGCTGGAGAAACTCAATAGGAATGCAAAAAAGATCCAATGTTATTCTTCCCAGCAGCGGCCCCTCTTAATGGCTCATATATACTGGGGTCAAATGTAGAAAGTGGGACTCTGTCTATCATTACTCAGTCACACAATAGGCTTTCAGCTGATTGAGGATCATTTGAAGACCCTGACTGTTGTCCCTTCTGCCCCCTCACTGTCTCCCCACCCTAATAATTTGGATTTGCAGAGGAGCCTTCAGTGACCTTCACTCAGGATCTTTCTTTCTTTCTTTCTTTCTTTCTTTCTTTCTTTCTTTCTTTCTTTCTTTTTCTTTCTTTCTTTCTTTCTTTCTTTCTCTTTCTTTCTTTCTTTCTTTCTTCTTTCTTCCTTTCTTTCTTTTTCTCTCTCTCTCTCTCTCTCTCTTTCTTTCTTTCTTTCTTTCTTTCTTTCTTTCTTCTTTCTTTCTTTCTCTCTCTCTCTCTCTTTCTTTCTTTCTTTCTTTCTTCTTTCTTTCTTTCTTTCTTCCTTCCTTCCTTCTTTCCTTCCTTCCTTCCTTCTTTCCTTCCTTCCTTCCTTCTTTCCTTACTTCCTTTCTTTCTTCCTTCCTTCCTTTCCTTTCCTCTTCTTTCTCTCTCTCTCTCTCTCTCTCATTTCAGTAATTCTGCCTTTACTCTTATTCTGTAATCATCACAGACATTGTGTCACTACTTTTTTTTAGAACACTCCAGTGGTTTCAGTTCTTGGTTCTACAGTCTCTAATGCTCATTTGAGTGACTCTGCCACTAAATAGTTTATGTGAACTTGTGAAACTCTCTTCTCCACTCTGAGACTCATTTTCCTTATCTGCAAAATAAGTATCATAGATAAAGAGCTATATTGGACTTTAGAGATCATCTAGTCCAACCCCTCTCATTTTGCAAATGACAAACCTGAGAGTTAGAGACTTTAAGTCAATTCATTGAATATTTATTAAGTGATTTGCCCAAGGTCACAGAGGTGTAATAAGAAGCAAAGCTGGAATTCAAACCTGGGACCATCACTCTTTTCCCTCTGTATCACAGTGGTTAATTTTAATTACACTGTTTATACCACAGAACTGTTCAAAGGATACTATGATTTAGAATTAAAAGAGACCTTAGAAACTACCAAGTATGATTCATTTCATACATGAGGAAACTGATGTCTATAGAGGTGCTTTAGTAACATTATAAGCTTTAGAGTAGAAGTAACAATAGAGTTCATCCTATTTTATAGCCTCATTTTACAGATGAAGAAACTGAGATCCAGAGAAATTACAAAGTTAAAAAAAAGCTAGTAAGTGGCAGAATAATAATTCTAAACCAGATCTTTTGACTTGAAATCTACTATACCTTCCATTGCACTCTTTGGAATATCAAAGGCCATATTATCAGTGCCTTGTAAGTAATAAAACATAATTAAAATATCAAGTATGATGGTGAAGATGATGCTATGAATCCTCTGCAAAAGAAGGAATACAAACTCATAATAGCCAAAGGGAAGAGGCTCTAAAGTAAAAAAAGTTCCAACTTTTTGCAAGGCAGAATAAACAAGGGAGAGATTACATTACTTCTGGGTGCAGTACATCATGTCAGAACATAGGACTTCCCTGGTCTATCTGTATTGCAATATTAGCTTTGGTCTCAACTTCAATTCAGCAACAAATTTATTTTAAGTTCCTTAGTGCTGAGGTGTAAAAAGCATTAGCGTTCCCTGGAAGAAGCTGTGCAATATTTTCTTCATGTTTATTTTTGTTGGGGGTCTGGCTGATGTAATCATCTTGCCTTGCAGAGGAAAAACTGAAATAAAATAAAGCCATGTGTTAAATTTCCTGTTGGGTATTAGCACTGTATAGTGGAAAGACCCTTAGATTTGTAATCTGAAGTTCTGGGTTCCAATTCTGGCTCTGTCACTTAGCTACGTGACCTGGGGAAAACCATATCACTCAGAGCCTTGGTTGTCTCAAATGGAAAACAGAAAGAATGATCCTTGATAAACATTCAATGTAACCCATTTTATTATCCTACCATGAAGACTATTTTGAATCACTGATGCAGTTCTTCAGACTTTGAGCTGCCACCACATTCCTTTGATTTCCTGGAATCCTCATTCTCACTACCAAAGACAATTTAAATTATTGTAACCCACTATCTTAGAAAATTACCTAAATGACCAATTGACTTGCTGGAGTTCACAAAGAGTATGAATTGCAGAGCATTTGATGATCTGTCTTGATAAAGGCATCTTCTTTACCATGGAGATCCCTTTATCTATGAAATCATAGATGTGGACACCTATGAAGGTGGGGGTGGGGAGAACGCAAAGCCCTTTCTATGCATTGTTTCATTTGACTTTTATA
This sequence comes from Phascolarctos cinereus, assembly GCF_003287225.1. Taxonomy (NCBI): domain Eukaryota; kingdom Metazoa; phylum Chordata; class Mammalia; order Diprotodontia; family Phascolarctidae; genus Phascolarctos; species Phascolarctos cinereus. The sequence goes on along the minus strand of NW_027555625.1, from coordinate 364,011,706 downwards.
ACAATGATGTGAGGTAGGAGCTATTATTATTCCTGTTTTATAGATGTGGAGATTTGTGCAGGCACTGAATACGTGAGCAGGAATTTGAATCCAGGCTTTCCTGATTCCAATAACAACATTCCACTGAAATTGTGGCTTCAAGAACCTAGGGTCATCTTCTTAATTCCACAAAAAAGATATAGGAGGACTCTTTTAGTGGAGATAACCCTGTAGGTGACATAATAAGACTGTGTACTACGGGGGGGGGGAATATATAGAGAGAGAGTAATTAAAACAAAAGCAAAACTTAATGAATGTGGCCAATCTTGTTCCTGCTGAGTACAAGAACTTATTCCTTTTCTGGTCTGTTGTCTGACTTCTCTCAGTTTCAGACTTTTCCAGAGTCAGCCCTGTAGGCCAAACGCTCTTGTAATCCTACCACTTGCCAAACTCCTTTTCAAGAGGATGCAAAATAGACTAACCTTGTCTGTTTACTTCCCACCTTTTCCTCTCATGCTTAGCATCCCAGGTCCTAGGATGTATTTCTTAGAACTTAGAGGGAAGCAACCTTATGGAAAGTATAGTCTGACTCCCTCATTTTACAGCGGAGGAAAATGAAGCAGAGAGAGATACAGTAAGTTACCCAAGGTCGCACTGATAGTGAGCCAGAATTTAAGCCTATGCCCTAGGACTTTAAAATCTAACACTCTTCCTAAAAATACTATGTCTCATATAGTTAAGGATCATTCTGACTGTTATGATATTAAGCTTCCCTTTAGCTCAGCAATCTCTATCACATGATCGCTGCATTATGAGGAAAGCATTTTGGAAACTTAAAAGTAAAATAGAAGGTGTTATTATCTACAGCCCCAAAGGATTCGTAGATCCTCTACTCCAGTGCTAGAAAGCAGATGGTAATGGATGTGTCAATGAATTAACTCTTCTCTGATCTTTGAACACTTTGGGGAAGTGTTAGTTCCTAACAAGCTTCTCAAGACCCAGGTTTAAGATACTGAAATCTGCTCTTGAACTGGGGAGTTAGCTTACCTTCTACTTCAAAAAGGTCTTGCTTAGGATTTCTCTTTTTCCTAAAGGTCAGTAAAGGCCAGGTTAATGATGGATTGAGTAAACTGTCAGCCACATGGGGTCATATGTTAAGAAGGGTTTTTGGATTTCCTTAAACTGGAGGCAAAGACTTTCATACCATAGATATGTAGATAATGTGAAAATAGAGCACATCAGGACAGCAGTATTCTCGTACCATTCCTGTGACTTTAGGTAAGTCAGTTCTTTTTTCTGGGACTCCTCATTAGGAAATTAAAGATCCATTCATGTATGTGTATACATACTTGTGTGTATGTGTATATAACTTCTGAAAAAAAAGTAAAAAGCTAGTGGATGGGGGGGGGGACTTGACAGTCCCTTCCACTTTTAACTTTCCTAATTGTTCTCCCTGCTTCTAAATTCTTCTTCTTCAATCTGTTTTCCATAGTGCTGCTTTAAGGCTATAATAAGAGGAACCCTTGCAGCGTTAATTTAATTTAGTCTATACCCTATAGAACATGACTGTACTTTAAAAACATGGTTATTTTATATGGTTAAAAACTATGCATGTTACCATGTCCTTCACCATAGCCTGCCTTGATGATCAAAAGGTACTTAGCTTCTCTGTGACATTCCTCATGACACATATGAACTCAAAGGCTGATCACATGTTATCTGTCTGATAAGGGTAAGATCTAGCAAAGGACATGGCAATTTGCAATGTCTTTAAAAATCCACCAAATTGGCAGACCGCCACTGCAAGTGGGTAGGACTTTTTATACCTGCGGGTGACCAGGAAACTTCATCAATGAAACTGGTCTTAGTTTTGCTTTGTCTTCTTTTAGGGAAAACTAATCAGTGTCATAGAAGGGAAGGAGGAGAGCCAGACTAGACCACGTAATAGAGAAACACTAGTTTATATTTGTACTAACACACCTCTCAAGGCACAGAAGTGTTTTGGTTTCTCTTGATGGAGGGTGACAAAAGAATGGGTCATTAAAATATAAAAGTGTGCCAAATTCTTCTACTGGACTATAGGCTCCATGAAGGCAAGGAATATGTCATCTAAACTTTTTACCTCTTGTAACATTTAACAAAGGGCTTAATGAATTTTTGATGAACTGAATTTGGTTGAGTGATACTTCAATTTTCCTTGTAAAAAATTATCCCATGGTTTCATAACTGGGTAATAGAAGCATTGTCTCTAATTTGGTCTACCAATGATACTTTTTCCTCATTTTAACAGAAGCACAAAAAAATCTTTTACACTAAATTATTCATCGAGAGGGCATAGACAGACAGGCAATGCTGAAAAACAAGCAAACTTAGGATTGGGGCAGTTAAATTATTGCATTTTAAAGAAAAACGTGTTGGTAAACAACATCTGGGCAAAACACAGGGCTCAGGGTAAGTAGTAAGATATTACCTATGCAGTGGCAGATTTTATTTCTTTAAATAATCAAGCATTTAATTAAAAAAAATAAGTATGTGAAAGAGCCATTAGCACTAGATAGATATGTAAATTTGCTAAACACACTTGGGTTTAAATACTGTATTAGAATTAATATTTCCTCTCAAATATTTTCCTTGCAAAGATTTTTTTTTCTCATGTAAGCAGAGCTGATTATTTTGTAAGTCTGAGGAATCAATAGAGGTATACCTCACATGACATGACAGAAATCTTGCTGAAAAATTGACGATCATATGAATTTTACAGGTGGGTCATGTTTTTCAATGTCTTTGAGGATTTCAATCTTAAAAAGAACTTGGCACCAAGTATTTTTTGTTAATTTGAAGGTTTGACTCAGGGTACTTGCTCTCTCTAAACCTCAGTTTCCTGATCTTTAAAATGAAGCTAATAATAGTTTGTTACAGATTGTTTTGAAGAAAACACTTTTTTGTTGTTTGCAGTTATTTTACTTTTTAATAGTACTTTTCCCAGTTACACATCAAGACAATTTTTAGCATTCATTTTTACAAGATTTTGAGTTCCAAATTTTTCTTCCTCCCTCTGTCCTCTCCCCTTTTCCAAAAATGGTAGGCAATTTGATATATGTTATATATGTATATATTATCATATAAAGCATATATTTCCATATTAGTCATAGTTGTGAAAGAACAAACAGATCAAAAGGGGGAAAAAAACAGGAAAAAATTAAGTAGGTTAAAAAAAATGCTTATATCTACATTCAGCGTCCAACAATTCTTTATCTGCAGGTGGATAGCATTTTCCTTCATGGTCACTGTGTTGCTGAGAAAAGCTGAGTGACTCATAGTTGATCATGACACAATGCTGCTGATGCTGTGTACAATGTTTTCGTTGTTCTGTTCATTTCACTTTGAATTGGTTCGAACACATCTTCCCAGGATTTTTTTTTTTAATCAGCCTGGTCATTTCTTATTGCATAATAGTATTCCATTACTTACATGCACCACATCTTGTTCAGCCATTCTCCAATTAATGTGCATCCCTTCAATTTCCAATATTTTGCCATCATGAAAGGGTTGCTATGAATATTTTTGCACATGTAGGCCCTTTTCCCTTTTTTATTATCTCTTTAGGATACAGACATAGGTATTGCTGGATCAAAGGATAGGCACAGTTTGGTTGTCCATTCTTTGGGCATAGTTCTAAATTGCTCTCCAGAAGAGTTGGATCAGTCCACATCTCCACCAACAGTGCACACTGGTCTCCCAATTTTGCTGCATCCTCTCCGACATTTATAATTTTTCTTTTTTTGTCATATGGTACCTCAGAGTTGTTTTAATTTGCATTTTTCTGATCAAAAGTTACTTAGAGCACTTCTTCATATGCGTATAGATAGCTTTGATTTTTTCATCTGAAAACTTCCTGTTCATATTTTTTGACCATTTATCAATTGGAAAATGTCTTGTATTCTTATAAATTTGTCTCAGTTCTGCATATATTTGAGAAGTGAGGCCTTTATCAGAGATAATTGATATAAAGATTGTTTCCCAGCTTTCTGCTTTCCTGGTTCATTGTTTTGTTTCTTAAAAAAAAAAAAGCTTTTTAATTTAATCTAATCAAAATTATATATTTTACATTCCATGATGCTCTCTTTCTCTTGTTTGGTCATGAATCTTTCCCTTCTCCATAGGTCTGACAGGTAGATTGTTCTTTCCTCTTTTAATTTGCTTATGTTGTCATCCTTTATGTGTAAATCATGCATCCATTTTGACCTTCTCTTGGTATACAGTATGAGATGTTGGTCTATGCCTATTTTGTGCTCCATTGGTTTCCATTTTTCCCAGCAGTTTTTGTCAAATAATGAGTTCTTATCTCAAAGGCTGGGGTCTTTGAGTTTATCGAACACTAGGTTACTATGGCCATTGATTACTGTGTCCGGTGTACCCATTGTATTCCATTGATCCATCACTCTATTTCTTAGTGATTACCAGATAGTTCTATTGATTACAGCTTCATAATATTGTTTGAGATCTGGTATTGCTAGGCCACCTTCCTTTGTATATATATTGCTCATTAATTCCCTTGATATTCTTGACCTTTTGTTCTTCCAGATGAACTTTTTAATTTTTTTTTCTAGCTTTACAAAATAATTTGTTGGTAGTTTGATATTGACTAACTGAATAAGTCAATTAACTTAAGTAGAATTGTCATTTTTATTATATTGGCTTGATTTGATATTTTTCCAGTCATTTAGATCTAACTTAATTTGCATGAAAAGTATTTTGTAATTCTATTCATATAGTTCCCGGACTCATTGCGGCAGATAGACTAACAAGTATTTTATATTGGCCAGTTATTTTAAATGGAATTCTTCTTTCTATCTATTTATGCTGGGTTCTGTTGGTTGTGTGTAGAAATGCTGATGATTTATGTGGATTTATTTTGCATACTGCAAGTTTGCTAAAGTTGTTCATTGTTTCAACTAGTGTTATTTTTGGTTTTGTTAGAAAATTCTATAGGGCACTTTAAGTATACTATCATATAATTGGCAAAGAGTAATAGTTTTCTTTCCTCATTACTTATTTTTCCTCTAATTTCTTTTTCTTGTTACACAGCTAAAGCTAGTTTTCTACTACAATATTAAAAAAAAAAGAAGTTGTGAAGACAGACCTCATTAACTTACACTTCATCAGGAAGGCTTCAAGTTATTCACATTATAGATAATACTTGATCTTGATTTTAGATCGATACTACTTATTTTAAGGAAGGCTCCATTTATTACTATGCTTTATAGTGTTTTTAATAGGAATGGTTGTTGTATTTTGTCAAAGGTTTCTTCTACCTCCATTGATTTAATTTTTAGTTTTTGATATTTTGTTATTGATATGGACAATTATGCTTATAGTTGTGCTAATACTGAACTAACTGCATTTCTGGTATAAATCACACTTGGTCACAGTGTGTGATATTTTGTGATATATTGCTGTAATCTCCTTGCTAGTATTTTATTTAAAGATTTTGTATCAATATTTATTAAGGAATTGGTCTATATTTTTCTTTCTGTATCTTTGCTCTCTGTGGTTTACATATCAAAACCTTATTTGTGTGGCAAAGGGTAAAATTTTGGTAGGATTCCTTAACCATTTTTTTTTCCCAAAAAAGTTTTACTTTATTGTTCCTAAAAAATTCGGTACAATTCACTTGTAAATCCATCTGGTCCTGGGAATTTTTAATCAAAGGGCTTGTTTAGGGCTTGTTCAATTTCATTTTCTAACACAGAGATTTAAGCATTTGATTTCCTCATCTGGTAATCTGGGAAAATTACATTTCTGTACATATTTGTCCATTTCATGTAAATTGTCTGTTTTCCTGGCATGTAATGGGGAGGAAAATGACTTTTAATAATTTCTTTAATTTCATCTTCATTGGTACTGAATTCAGTATTTTCATTTTTATACTGTTAATTTGATTTCCTTATTTCTTTTTTTAAATCAAATTAAGCAATGGCTTATCTACTTTATTGATTCTTTTAATAAAACTAGCTCTTACTTTTATTTATTAATTCAATTTTTATTTTGAATTTTATTAATAACTCTTGATTTTCAGATTTCCATTTGTTTTTAATTGAAGATTTTAAAATTGTTCTTTTTCTAGTTTTTTTTTATTTGCATACACAATTGCATATGCTTTCTCTCTTTTGTTGATGCATGCATTTAGAAATATAAATTTTCCCATAAGCACTATTTTAACAACATTTTATAGATTTTGATATGTTTTCTCGTTGTTTTTGTTCTTTTTGATGAAATTATTGACTATTTCTATCATTTGTTCTTTTATCCACTCATTCTTTAGAATTAGATTATTTAGTTTCCAATTAATTTTTACCTATGCTTCCATGGCCCTAAATTTAGGGAATGTAATTTTTAATTATATTATGGTCAGAGAAAAAAGTACATTTTATATTTCTGCTTTTCTGCATTTGGTTTTGAGGTTTCTGTATCCTAATACATGGTCAACTTTTGTGAAAATACTGTGTATAGCTGAGAAAAATATGTATCCTTTTCAGTGCCCATTCATTTTTTTTTCCAGAGGTCTATCATATCTAACTTTTCCATTTGGCCAATTCTGTTATTTTAATATGTTATTTTTTTCAGTATTTTTTGTATTTCTTTAACAAGCTACTAATTTGTCTTCTTCATGATTTTCTTCCTTTGCTTTCATTTCTTTACCTAATTTTTCCTCTACCACTCTGATTTTGAAAATTTTTTTTTTAGCTCTTCCAGGAATTCTTGTTGGCCTTGTGTCCAATTTACATTTTTTTCCCCACCTTTGAAGCTTTACTTGTAATTCTTCTGAACTCATTGTCTTCTTCTGAATATGTGTCTTGATCTTCCCTGTCACCATAGTAGCTTTTTATGGTCAAGTTCTTTTTGTTGTTGTTTGCACATTTTCCCACTCTATTTTTTGTTTTAATTTTGAACTTCATGCAAATGTTGGGCCCTGTTTTAGGAATAGGGAGTGAGAGAGGCACTGTCCCAAGCTTTAGCCTTTTTCACACTGCTGTTCTCAAAGTTAGTTCTGGGAGTTTGGAAATTTTTAATGCTCTCAAAGTGGTATTGTCTGGGTAGAGGTGTGGTCACTGTTCTGGTTTGTATTCTGGTCTTTACTAAGAAAGGGCCTCTGCTCCTTTGGGACCAGACATGATAGTACTCCTCAGGGTCTCTCCTCCCCTGGGACCAAAAGTGATACTGTTGGGCTGACTGCAGAAAAACTTGGAAAGACTTTTATAGTCTGATGCTGAGTGAAGTGAGCAGAACCAAGAGGACTTTGTACACAATAGCAGCCATGTTTATGTGATGACTAATATTGTTAAACTGAACCCTTCTCAGCATTACAAGGATCTAAGACATCTCCAGAGGCCTGAGGATGGAAAATGCTATCCACATGCAAAGAAAGAATTATGGAAGTTGAATCACTATTACTTATTTTTACCTGCTGTTGAATTTTGTGTCATCTTTTTGATGGTTCCTCCTATTGGTTTTAATTTTTACTTACAACTTCACTAATGCAAAAATATGTTTAACAGGAATGTAAATGTAAAGCCTATATCAGATTGTGTGCCATCTTGGGGAAGGGGGGAAGGAAGGGGGAGAAAAATTTTCAACTCAAAAGCATATGGAAGTGATTGTTGATAAATCAAAATAAATTAATAAAAAAAAATTACTAAAAAAAAATGATACTGTTGCTCAGGGTCCCTCATCCCCTTTGACTGAGACTGACATTGCTCCTTGGGACTCCTGCTCCCTCTTGACTAAAAGTGCTTTTCTTTGCCCTTGAACTATGACCCAGAAATGGGTATAGGTAATAGAATTGCCAAACTGGGTCAAGTTCTGTGTCTGGTACTAGCACAGTTGTCCCCTGTAATCTCTTTCTCACCAGTTGCCAGGTCCCTTTACCACCTCTGGCTTGAGAGCTCCTGAAGCTGCTGATGCTTCAATTGCCACCACCTGGTGTCCCTACTGGTGTTTCATTTATTCGGGTTTCAAGCCAGGCTTCACCCCCATGTTACAAATCCCTCTTTACAACCTCCTAAGTTGTTTTGGGCTGGAAGAATGCCTTGTCCTGACCTTTTATTGACTTTGCCACTCCAGAATGTGATTTGAGGCATTATTTTAAAGTTGTTTGGAGAGGAATGTTGGGAGAAGAGCTAAATGCTTCTTCTTCTCCACCATCTTGGATCCTTCCTCCTGGCTATCTTTCTGAATAATTATCCTCATTCTTGCCATTGGTTCTAGCCTCTAGAAGTCCTTAATATTGTCTAATTTTCTGATGATGTATTGGCCTATGATTGAAATGCTTCAACATGTAAGACAAATAAGTAGATCATGTAGCAAGGTTTTGTGGTACTGTTGAAAAGCGTTACAAAGAAGTGAATCGGAAATCCTTATTTTGGAATCCTAATTTTGAATGGAAAACACAGAACCATAGAATGTAGAACTATAACACTGAATACAGAACATGGAATGTTAGACCTGGGGCTGGGACCTACAGAGTCATCAAAGAACACTGGTCCAACCTTAGGGGGAAAAAAAAGTATTAGTCTAAGGTAGAGTGGGGAACCTGTAGCCTTGAGGTCTTCAAGTACAGCCCTTTGGCTGAATCCAAACTTCATAAACCAAATCCCCTTAATAAAAAAATTTGTTGGGGCAGCTAGGTGGCGCAGCGGATAGAACACCAACCCTGAAGTCAGGAAGACCTGAGTTCAAATCCGGCCTCAGACCAAACACTTGACATTTCCTAGCTGTGTGACCATGGGCAAGTCACTTAACCCCAACTGCCTAAAAGCAAAAAAAAAAAAAAATTTGTTCTGTAAAACTTGGACTCAGTCAAAAGGCCACACCAAGGACCTAGAAGGCCACATGTGGCCTCTACTCTGCAGGTTCCCCACCCCTGACTCTAAAGTCTTTTGTACTGAAGATCTAGAGGGCAGAACATAGAATGTCAGGCCTATCTGAAACCTTCCTTAGAATCCTAGAACAAAGAATATTAGTCCTAGAAGTGGCCTAAGCCAGTTGGGACTGGAAAGAGAATTAGCAACATAGAACAATAGAATAGAAGAGACAGAGAGGTGCTTAAGAACAGAAGAAACATCTCATCTCCCAGGGACCATAGAATCAATGGATCTAGGTCTACAAGATACTTTAGAGATTATCTAGTTTAATGTCTTCACTCTTTAGATGTGGAAACTAAGACTCAGAGGGAGCAGGGAACTCACCCAAAGTTATCCACCTTACTCTATTCACTGAGTGCAGTATTTGTTTCAGAATTTTTCTTTAATATGAAAGAATTATGCCTCACCGTGGGATCTGGCAAATCCTCATGATATTGTTTAGTGTAAATTGCCACTTTTAGCCCCATACTTTGCGATATATCTCTTCCTAAAATTCAAGAGCCTTCTGTAGTGAATGGAGTGAGACAATACAAAAAACCCATGTCACATTAAAAATGTCACATTTGTTGGAAAAAAGTAGGCTTTGATCAAATGTGTAATTTTTAAAGGTTTATTGATGTCTTTTCCTTGTATATGACATTTGTTTACAAATGCAACCTCTGCCCTCAGTTCAGAAAAAAAAAAAGAAACAACCAAAGCATTCATATACATGTTTCTAACTCCGTGATCAACACTGTAGGCTATCCTCTCCCCGCCAACCCCCTCCCCCCATGCATATCCCAAATTCCTTAATGAAATGAAGGTGGTAAATTTTCACCTTTTCTTTGCATGTATAATTGATCATTATTACACTGAGTTCAGATTCTTTTTATTGTTCTTGTGTTTATATCATGGCAGTCATTGTATATAAATGTATATTTTTTCTTTGTACTGTTTACTTTGCTCTTCATCATCAGTTCATATGTCTTCCCAAGTGTCCTTGAATTCCCCAGATTCGTAAAAATGTCTTATCACAAACTAATATCCCATTACATACATGTACCATAATTCATTTGGTCTTTCAAGTAATCAGTTAAAAATTAAGAGGTTCCTATGTGCCAGGCACTATGTTCAATGTTGGGGATTGAAAGGATGGCAAAAATAGTCCCTGATAAAAAATAAAAAAATTTAAAAAAACTTACATTCTACTGGGGGGAACATATGATAAATAAAAATATATTGAATGGGTGATATCATAAGGAAATAATCTTGTAGAGGATGGTTTTAGCAGCTTAGGGGACCAGGAAAAACAATCTGTAGGCATTGATTTTGTTTCAGTTTTTTTTTTTTTACTACTACAAAAAGACCATTTAGAATTTACTTTGGCACATTGCGTAAGATGCTGGTCTAAACCCATTTTTGAAAAGATATTCCAAGATTCTCCAGTAGTTATTTCAGATTGGAAGGACTTCCCCAAGTAATAAATATTATTGGATTTACGGAACACCAGACTATTGAATTCAGTTGTTTCTGATTCTTGTTTCTCAAGTCAGTTCCACTTACCTGTTTTTTTTTTTATCCAGTACCAAATAGTTTTGATGGCTACAATTTTAAATACAAATTTATAGAAATTATTGAAGTGTTATTCCTGATGTTTTCTTATTTTTTATTACTGCTATTGAGATCAAAAATATTTGTTCCTCCAGACAAATTGTGTTATTATTTTGTTTAGCTCTACAAGGTAACCATTTGATAGTATGACCAAATATAGCACCAAATACGTAAATTATTTTAAATGAGATCTTCATTTTTATTGTAGTGGTGATGCTCAAACACAAATGATGAATGTACCTCTGATTGTTTGTCTTCATTTTTTGTTGTAAAAAGTTTTCTATTTCTATGTATAAATGATTTGAGTTTGTCTCCATAGATTGGATGCCAAATAATTTATGCATTTTGTAGGATTTTCCCCTTTCTTGATGTAATATTGAAAATAAAGCTAGGGAGAAAGTCATAAATAACTAACCAGAAGTTTAGTCACCTTTCTCCCTTGTTAGAAGGCATTCTCATTGATACTTCTTAAATGCTTAGTACTAGATGACCTTTTACCAGGAACTGGGAGATAACTATAATACCTTGTAGCTTGTACAATCCTTCATTCACCTGGGATGTTCTCAGCATTCCTTTATGATCACCGAGTTAAATAAGTAAGCCTTGTTCCTGTAAGAGTTTTCTGTTTTCCACAAAAACTTATGTAATTTTTTTTTTTGTTAGCAAAGCTGTCTCAGCTGTAGTTCCAGTCTGCAGTTGCTACAGTTCATAGTCACACACCCATTCCACATTGCCCCATTTCTGGATCAGGTATTCTCCCAGGCAAGATAACAAGACTGCCTTTTCTACTGTAAGGTGCCTGTCAATCAGCCCCTGGGACAAAACCATGGAATTCAGTTGGGTGACTACAAATTCTATACCTTTTTTTATCCCATTCTACAGTTGGACCCCAGTCATTCTTTTAAAGTTCTACTAATATGTCTGGCTCCTCCACCCCTTAGAATATTCATTGTGTTCCTAATGGTATCCTGCTGGGAATCCCACTCAGTAGCCACAGCAACAGCCAGTACTTCACTGGAACAGTGAAGAAATTGGCAATAGGAGTTTTCAGCTTTCTATCCAGGTTTAAATCAAATCTACCTTCTCCTTGTATAATATTGACATTCTTATACAATTTCTTTATTTCCATGGAAGGGGTATAAATCTAGCTGAGGCAAGAAAGAAACCAGTTTGGGACCCCAGCACCAGGAAGGAGACTGGAAGAATGCAAGGGTGGGTCAAAAACTCCTGCCACCAGTCCCAGGGGAAAGCTGCTTCAACACAGCACATCCCAGAACAAAGAAAATGACCAAAGAGGAGAAGCAGGTACCCAAGGTGACAGGCCACAAACTATTTCAGCTGAGCATGAGATGTGGCCTCATGGCCTCCCACATAGCCTGGTAATTTCTGCTTCCTTTGGGCCTGGACCTTTCCAGTCATTTTACACCTTATTCCTGCCCAGGTATTCTATCCAGTGACGTTGGCCTCCTGGCTGTTCCCCAAATAAGTCACCTAATTTCTCTACTCTGGGCACTTTCTCTGGCTATCCTCCATGCCTGGAATATGCCCCCTCTTGCACTCTGCTTATTGCCTTGCCTGACTTCCTTTGAATCCAAATATAAATCTCATCTTTTTGAGAAGCCTTCCCCAAACCTTCTTAATTCTAGTGACTTCCCTTTTTTTTAATTTATTTTTAAAAATTAATTTATTTATTTTTAGTTTTCAACATTCACTTCTACAAGATTTTGAGTTCCAAATTTCTCCCCATCTAATCCCTCCCCCCACCCCTAGATGGCATGCATTCTGAATACCCCTTCTCCTAATCTGCCCTCCCTTCTTTCTCTCTCCCCCTTCTCTTATCCCCTTCCCCTTGAATTTACTTGGAGGGCAGGATAGATTTATATACCCCATTTCCTGTATATCTTATTTCCCAGTTGTATGTGAAAACAAATTTTTAACTTTTGTTTTTAAAACTTTGGGTTCCAAATTTTCCCCCTTCCTCCCTCCCCACCCACTCTCATTGAGAAGGCAAGCAACTTGATACAGGTTATACATGTGTAGTAATTCAAAACACTTCCATAGTAGTCAAGTTGTGAAAAACTAAGTATATTTCCCTTAATCCTATTCTGCTCCCTCTTTATTCTATTCTTTCTTTTGACCTTGTCCCTCCTTAGAAGTGTTTGCTTCAGAAGGCAGCTAAGGGTGCAGTGGATAAGCTCTGGTCCTAGAGTCAGGAGGACCCAAGCTCAAATCTGGCCTCAGACACATGACATTCACCAGTTGTATGACCCTGGGCAAGTCACTGAACCCCAACTGCTTCATCAAAAGGCAAAAAAAAAAGGTTTGCTTCTGATTACCCCAATCTGTGCTCCTCCCCTCTATCATTCTCTTACTCTCTTGTCCCCTTCCCCTCCTATTTTCCTGTAGAGAAAAATAGATTTCCATACCCAATTGAGTGTGTATGTTATTCTTTCCTTAAGCCAAATCTGATGAGAATAAGATTTGCTTATTCCCTCTCACCTTCCTTCACTTCCCCTCCACTGTGAAAGCCATTTCTTGTCTGTTTTATTTGAGATAATCTCTCTCTTTCTCCTTCTCCTAGTATAATCCTCTCTCACCCCTTAATTTCATTCTCCAGATATCACCCTTTCATCTTCAACTCACCCTGTGCCCTCTATTTATCTGTCTGTCTATCTATCTATCCATACATAATTTTTTCCCCCTCCAACTACTCTAATACTGACAAAGGAGTCATGAGTTACAAATATCATCTTTCCATACAGGAATGTAAACAGTTCAACCTTAATAAGAAGTCTCATGATTTTTCTTTCCTGATTACCTCTTCATGTTTCTCTTGAGTCTTGTATCTGAAAGTCAAATTTTCTATTCAGCTCTGGTCTTTTCATCAAGAATGCTTGAAAGTCCTCTATTTCACTGAAGATCCATTTTTTATCCTAAAGGATTATGCTCAGTTTTGCTGGGTATTTCTAGTCCTAGTCTCGAGGAATCCTAGTCTTGAATTACTAACTGTATTTATTGGAAAAGCTTCCTGTATTTCTTGATTTTGATTTCAAACAATGCAAGCTTTTAGTTTTACAGTATCATTTTTGTCATTCTGGAAAAAAAATGCCTCTGCCTATAAATTTTAGGTGATTTTTTTTTTTTAAGAATAAATGATTTGGGGGCAGCTAGGTGGCACAGTGGATAGAGCCCTGGCCCTGAAGTCAGGAGGATCTGAGTTCAAATCTGACCTCAGACACATAACACTAACTAGCTGTGTGACCCTGGCCAAGTCACTTAACCCCAATTGCTCTCACCAAAAAAGAAAAAAAAAAGAATAAGTGACTTGTATTCTGTCAGATTTTCTGCATCTATTGATAAAAGCCAACTGATTTGAGGATTTTTGTTTTCTGTTGTTCTAATAGATTAATTTTTCAATATTAGCTTATTATCAAACCATAGCAATATAGATTTAAAGCTGAAACATACTTTAAAGGCTGAGTCCAATTTCTTCATCATATCGGTGAAGAAACTAAGGCACAGGAGTCACACAGCCAGCAAGTGACAGAAAGGATTTGAAGCCGGGTCTTTCAATCTCCAAAACCAATTCCGTATCTAATATGCCATACTGTTTTGTTTTGTTTTTTTATGTCCCTGACATATTCAATTTGGTGATCATGCATAAGATTTTGTATATATAGCTGTAGTTTTGTGGGGTTTTTGTTTTTCTTTTGGCTAAGATTTTATTTAAAAGATTTGCTTCAATATTCATTATTAATAATAGTCTATACTTTTCTTTTTCTGCTTTATCCCTCCATGACTGAGGTATCAGACACATATTTATAACATTAAAAAAAAAATTAGTACATTACCTTCCTTCTCTATACTCCTTTGCTTGGTGATCACATCAACAGCTACAATTTAATTATCATCTTTATGAAATCCCAGATCTATATTTCTAGTCCGAGTCTCGAGGAACCCTAGTCTTGAATTACTAACTGGCTAATGAACAATTTAAACTGGCTATCTCATAAATACTTCAAACTCAATCACTTCAAGCACAGAACTCATTATCTTTTCCCCAAAAACCAATGTGCCTTTCAAACTTCCCTCTTACTGTCATGAGCACTACAATCCTTCTAGTTACTCAATTATTTCCAGTTATTTACAGTTACTAGAATCACAACATAGGTGTCATCCTTAACTCTTTACTCTTACAAAAAAAATGGTTGTGAATTCTTGTCATCTCTGTATCTGTGATAACTCTCATATCCATGTTTATCCCCTTCTTTCAACTTATATTCCACAACCCTAGTTCAGGCACTCTTTATCTCTTAGCTAGATTGTTTTCAATAGCCTCCCAACTAGTTTCCCTGACTTAAGTCACTCTCCTCTCCAATACATCCTTTACACAGCTGCCAGTCATTTTCTTCAAGTGCAGATCTATTTTACCTTACTACTCAAAAACTCCAATAAATCCCTATTATTTCTTGGATTAAATAAATATAAACATCTCAGTTTGGCTTTTAGAGCTCTTCACAAAACTGGTACTTTTTACTTTCCCAGGCTTCTTACACATTCCCCCAGACTCCTCTTGCCAAAGCAAAAACTGGGTAAAAAATTTTGTGAGGAGAGAATGCATGATGGGGAAATAGAGACATCAAATAAACAGAGATAAAAATTTGAAAGTCTATTGTTATGGAGAAAAGAGAGATGGGATAGAATTAGAAAATATTTCTAAAATTTTAATTTTCCCACCCAATTAACATTGATAGCTAGAAAGAGACTTTAGAGGTAATTTAATCTAACAATTTTACTTTATAGGTGAGGAAACTGAGTCCTTTAAGAGTTGGGACTTAACTTGCCCAAAGTGACCCAGGGAAAGGGAAAAACCTAGATTCAGATTCAGTCCCTTTGACTTAACATTCAACCTTTTTTTTTTTCCCCCTCTGTACTATGATAGTACAGCTGAATGATCAAGCTATCTGTAAGCAAAAGCTCCATGAAAGATAGAAAAGAGAATTTTTTTTAAAGGCAGCCATCCTCAGATTACCTGAATGTTTCTATTTTCAGACAGGCTTCTCTGTGGACCTCCATGGTGGGCTTAGCCAGCTTCTAATGAAGGGATCAAGTGTGGCATTTACATCTGATGCCTCTTGCTCCCAGAATGCCTTTGGCCAACAGGTTGGATTATGTAAAGTCCCTGGCATCAGAATTCAGCAGCATTGAGGAGCCCTGCTTTTTAATATTGAATACACTCAAAATTGTTTGTGACAATGTTACCTCCACCCCCATAATTATTTAATACCTTTGGAATGTGGAGAATTGGCATGAAGCTCTCAGTCAGGAGTCTGTGCCTTGCCAGCCTCCCTGTGACTTGCAGCTGGCTCTGTCCCACTGGAAACTCATGAAGGTAAGGGTCAAAATTCCAGAGACGTGGTGTTTGAGAGTTGAAATAAAGACTGACAGATGTGCTAAGTGTTGATAATTACTTATGTCTACTTGGGAGAGAATCAGTGAGCAGCCACCAACTAAGCGGATTTGTGTGGCTTTTTTTTTTTAAGATTCTGAAAAATGAAAATTCAAAGCCATTAATCAACCTATAATTTGATCTACAAAAAAGCAACAAATCCTCCAAGCCAAAGAAACATGTCTTTTCTTGTGCTTCTGCTCAGGGATACTGAGAATTGTCATTCTTAGAATCATAAAGTATTAGAATTGGAGACCTCAGTATAATAGACTATGAACTCTCAGATTTGGAAGAAACCTTAGAATCATAGAACAGGGAATGTAAGTGCTGGAAGGCATCTTAGAATGCAAAAAATAAAGAGTTAGAGTTTGCAAGAATCACAGAATCTGGGATATTTTGTTTTAGACTCAAAAGGAACCTTAAACAACACCTTGTTTCTGAAACTTCTCATTTTACAGGTAAGCAAACTGTGTTTCAGAGAGGTAAAATGACTTGCCCAGAGAGAGTGATAATTCTGGAACTGAAACCTAGGTCTCCTGACTCTTGATTTTTTTTTCCTTTGGTATCTTCCACTATATATGTATCCAAGGTACATCAAGAAGAAGGACATTCTAATTGGATTTTAAGATTAGTTGAATGTTTGTTGTTGGGGAGTTTTATTCCAGATTTTTTTTTCTTTTGAACATCTATAGAAAGACTTTCTTATTTCCTCCATCTCTCTAAATTAATGAATGAAAAATGCTCTTTGTTACACAGAAACATAATGAAGATTAAGAAGGAAGTGTTTGTATTTCAAATCACATAGTCTTTGTGTAAAGATGCCATCCAAGTAGAAAATGTTTGGAAGAAAGTTGTACTGAAGGTTTAAATTTTCTTTTCAATGTTAGGAAAGCTACAGTTCTCTTGATAGCCTTCTATCTGGCTTACCTTATAATTCTCCTTTATTAGGAAAAATAAATTAAGCATTTATGTTTCCAAGGCAGCTTCAGAATCGGTTTTTCACATGCCTGAATGCATTTCAGCTGGATGGCACCCACGGTCTTGAAGGGCACGGGGAGATGTCAGTTCTGCAGCTTCCTTTCAGAGTTCCACCCAAGAAAATGGCTATTACCCAACTTCTTCATGGAGATTTTCTCCTCAATGTACTATTGCACAATGGATTTATTTATTGCAATTTACTCTTGGGAAAACACCCATCCATTTTGGGATTTACAAAGAATTTCCTGGTGATTACATATTATAAATTCCACACATGTTGGAGGATTATGGTTGAAATAACACTTCTATTAAACAGTAAGTAATAACTCTCTCTCTCTTTTTGTCTCTCTCCCCTAACTCATTGATGGGTTCAAGGCCTATTGGACACCCTCTTCCTTATTTAACCTGTCTGCCAAGATGATTTTACTGGGGTGTGGTCACAGTGTCTGCTATAGCTTGTTGGAATTACAGGTGGGAGACGGGTAACAGGTGGATACCAAAGGTGGATGAAAAGCCCTGAAAAAGGCTTCCAGAAGCCTTCACACCAGAGATAATAGTCCTCTCCAAACACCCCATCCACAACAACAGAAGAATGAGTACCCCAGGTCTGTACTCTGTAGGTCTTCACCTTCATGGGCTTCCAGAGGACAAAATTAGGTCAAAGGAAAAAAAACTTTTTTACTGAGTTGGTATGGTAAGAACAGTACCTAAAAAACATAACTGCCACCAAACTAGGGTGAACTTTCCTACAAATACACATAGGATATGTGGGAAGAAGAGGGAAGCACAAATAATAGACTAATTGGGAGGCAAAAATGTGGCTAAAGTGGTTCATCACTATGATTCTATGGGGCTTTTGTTATCCTTTCTCCTTTCATAGTTTTGTTATATTGCTTCCCTTGGACATGGCATTTCTAATGGATATGTCATTTCAGTGGGTTCCCTGGGCATGATACCATATTCTACTAGATGAATAACACTGCTTCATGACACTATGGTCAATGGTGGAGAAGGAATGTTGGAAGAGAAAGAAATACTCCCTCTTTCCAAAAAAAAAAGACAAATCAATTCATTCTCCAGAGGGAGCATACTCCTCAGAATTATTTCTTGCCTTGATTCTGTTCCCAGAAAATAAGTGCACTTTGTTTTAAAAAGACCACTAGCTGCATGGTCAATCCTCAGATCAATAATGAGCCATCCTATAAATTCATCAAGGTTGATTGAAGGACTCCTCATTCTTTCTAAAGGAGTAAAAAATATAAATATATCTTTAAATTCTGTTTAAGATTTTAACACCTAACCCTTACATTAAATAATTTTATCAAGACAACTAGGAGTGGGACACTATGTACTTTGAATAAGTTGTTTGGAAAGAGAAGAGCCTAGGTGAAGATGGTTCAATAGTCCCACGATGTGTTTCATGTTTTTAATATCATATTAATTATATAATTAATAATATCTTGGGAGAGCATAATTGGGGTTATAGATTACTGCTTCTTATTTATAATTTTTGCTAATGCATATTTACAAGACTTCCATGTTTCTACTGTAGTAGAGGGAAAAAATAGCTGTCCTATATTTAATCTACCTTGTACATTAAGTATCTTTCTAGAAGAAAGCCTATGGGGTCAGCTAGGTGGCACAGTGGATAGAGTACCATCCTTGGAGTCGGGAGGACCTGAGTTCAAATGTGACGTCAGACCAAACACTTGACACTTACTAGCTGTGTGACCCTGGGCAAGTCACTTAACTCCAATTGCCAAAAAATTAAAAAAAAAAAAGAAAGCCTGTTAATCCTTTTGGGGCAAGTGCTAGATAAGAGTCAAACTCTAGCTTTGATTGTGATTGCTCCCGACTTTGTGTGAGGGTAAAGGTGTCATAAAACTAGGAAAACAAACCATTTGAGCATTATTTTTAGAAGTCAGGGTCCTCCAGGGCATGAATCTGAGTCCATATTACCCCAATATCAGGGATTCTTTGTGGAAGTTTGCACCAGTAGTTGTGTAGCATTCACATAATCTGCCCTGGTCAATAATGAATCAAACTCCTTATGGATAACCCATCTTAATTTCTTGTGGCAGGAACATAGTTAAGAATTGGCACTAAATGTCCTTCCATACCCATCAACAAACATGCATGACCCAACCCCTCATTCAAAGGTTCTTCTTTGACCTATTGTTGGTTGGATTCATGTGGATGTATTATTATGATAATAGTATTCTTTTTGATTGTTGGGCATCTTTCTAAAATACAATGTGTTGAACCCAGACTTGCTGAAAAAGGTGTGAATACATTAGGTTTTGACCAGGGACAGTCTGTTTTCTCTATTGTTAATTACTCCTTTACAACTAAACATCTTTACATAATATTGGCATCTCTATTCACAAGGAGATATTAAGTCCAATTTCTTCTGGGGATAAGAAGTGAAATTCACAAACCTGGAAGAGACCTTAAGAGGTCATCCAGAATAGTCAACTACCTTGGATCAAGGCAGTATTATAGTATGTAATGAACACTAGGCTAGATATTAGGAGGTATGGGTGAATGAACTTATGGCAAAGCATTTCCTTACTATGTGCCAAGTACTGTGCTAAATGTTGGGGGATAAAAATGGAAAAAAGTGAGTTAGTCCTTGATCTACAATAGCTTTCTCAGAACTCTAATTGAAGGAGACAACATATAAATGAAAGTTAATTTTAGGGCAGATGAAAAGGCTCAAAATGCGAAGGATGCAGCCTTGGAGCAGATAGATAAAACAAGAGTTCTTATGTTACTTCAGTAGATCACATGACAGTGTCAGATGATTATAGAGCACAGAGACAAGGTATATGACAAGGCCTAGAGAAGGTTAGGATGCAGTGGCAAAGATTATGGTAAGGTCCTCATCTCATCAAAAAGAACGTAGTTGTTGAATCCCATCACCTCCAGGACCTGGTGTGCATTCAAGCAGTGTAGGGAAAAGGAAAGAAAGGGAAAAGGGTGCTCCTAGTGGGGGTTGGTCTTTCTGCTGCCCTACCTTCCTGGATTTGTACTGAGAATAGTTGGAGAAGGTAAAGGGCACCCCCAGTGGTGGCAGATCTTACTGCCATTCTATGAATGTCATAGAACCTTTTTGTGCCTCAATTTTCTCTTCTGGATCACGAGCTATTTGGACTCTATGGCCTTTAATATTACAGCTGTTAGGTTTTATTCTTGTGTGTTTGGTTGTTTTGTTGTTTTTTATTTTTTTAAGCCCTTGATTTTATATAATTTTCTTTGATTCTGAGTTCCAGCATCCCTTTCACATGAATGACATAAAAGTATTGAAAAAGCAAGTGCTTTCAAGAGAAATCATTTCTCATTCTGACGTTTAATTTGTGGATTCAAATATGCCACCAAATTTTGAGAGTAATTGGCCAAAAGAAATAAGGAAGCAGTGGACAAAAGGATGACAGTAGAAAGTGTCAAGAGATGTACGATCTATACATATGTGACTCTATGCATTGTGTGACCTTTTTGGCTCTCTTTTCTTCTTCTATAAAATGAGGAAGTTGGAATAAAGTCCAAGCTTCCTAAGGCTTGCTAAGGTTCCTTCTACCTCTGTATGTGTGATCATATGATTGCCTTTCCAGCTGGGCCATTTGGGCAGCCTAATCTGAATCTATGACCAGAAGCTAGCACAAGGAAGCCCCTTACATACCTGCTTATTTGGTGGGCTTTGAAACTTTCCTTCCTCAGGCAGACTTCAGTATTTGTCTAAAGAGAGCAGTGATGAGTCAATCTGACATCATTAGCATAAGTCCTATTGCATTCAAAGGCAAATGTGTGGCAGAGACCCCTTCTGCAAGTTGCTTGTTTTTAGCCAAAGCCTGGAACCAAGCCTCCCCAGCAAGAGCACCCAGAAGTGTTTGGCTCCCAGTTCAAGATCTGATTCCTCCGGAGCCAAGTTGTAGAAACCTCATGGAGACTTTTAGGCCCAAACCATGGAAAATGAATTTTTCTCTAAATAGTGAGGGCTCTTACAGATCAAACATTTTGAGCAGACTAAACATCTTTGACAACGAGTCTAAAGTTACAAGGCAAAGTCTTTTTACTCAGTAATTTTACTCAGTTCTAAATGCTCTTAGTTCTTCTAAGTTCATCTCTGCCTGTATTATTTTTCCCAGGCAGGACAAAGCACATTTTACACTTAATTAAGCTGCCATGCTGAGGCCATTATAAGACCTTCTCCATACAAGTATATACGTCTTATTTTCTAGTATTGCAATTTAAATAAATTCACTTGACTGAAGGAACAGTAATAGGAGATTTTTCAATAACACATGTTAAATGGGTCTTTAAATTTTGTATCATCCCAGGGGCCTAGCTCTATGCTCTGCCCAGAGTTACCATCTAAGAAATATTTGTTGAATCCAATTGACCTCCACCACTATTCGGGTGCCTTGTTATTGGACATAAGATTTGAGACTGAAAAGGATCTCAGAGGTGATCTTGTTTAACCCTTTTGTTTTATAGATGAGAAAACTGAGGCCCCAAACATTAAGTGATTACCTAAGGTTAATGAGGCAGTGTCAGACGTGGGATCCAAATCGAAGACCCCTAACTCCAAAATGAGGTCATGGATCTGGCTTTTTATTAATTTTATATCTCCCCACAACTTAGCATTATATCACACAAAAAGGAGTCTTCATAAACATTTTTTCATTGCTGCTGTTCCTCCTAATGTTTCACTTTTAGCCCTGGGGATAATCTGTTGTCTGAGGTCCAGCCTAGCTTATATCAGACCTGTTCATCATCAGAATGTTGTTGATGTGATAAATGGTTTTGACCATAGCCACTCTTGAAAATCATATACAAGGCACTAAGAGGTGAAAGTCTGCAACAAAGAAGGATTTGTCCACACCTGTAAAATCACCGTCCTGTAGGCTTATCTCTTGAGTAGATATTTCCAAATAATAAAATGAACATTGAAATTATGGATCTTAGGGGCAGCTAGGTGACACAGTGGATAGAGCACCCGCCCTGGATTCAGGAGGACCTGAGTTCAAATCTGGCCTCAGACACATAATGCTTCTTAGCTGTGTGACCCTAGGCAAGTCACTTAACCCTATTGCCTAGCCAAAAGAAAAAAAGAAAAAAGAAAGAAAAAAAGAAAAGAAAAGAAAAGAAAAGAAAAGAAAAGAAAAGAAAAGAAAAGAAAAAGAAATTATGGATTTTAGATGTACTTAAGTATAATACAACATTCGGTTCTTTTGGCTGCCATGTCATACTGCTGATTAAAATTGAGATTGGAGTCTGCTAATAACTTAAAAGCTATTAATAATAATATCTTATTTTTCTATAGTGTTGTAAGGCTTGCAAAGTACTTCCCTCACATAGGGAGTTGAGTGTCATCATCCACATTTCCAAGGCATGGACACTCTGTGATATATGTCAGAACCACCCATCTTTTGAAGTCCATGTTGACAAAGAATTGAATCAAATTGAATAGATGTAATGATGGCAATCATAAACAAAAAAAGGTACAATATGTGTTCAGTATTTTTACTATATGACAGATGAACTGACCCACAGGGAAGACAAGATGGGCTCTCCATCTTCCAGTTCTTGTAAGTCATTATGTTCTTGTTTGTTTGCTTGATAAATTATCTAAACAGGGAGGCAATAGATCACAGAGCAAAACTGTACATCATCACATTGTCTAATAGAACATAAAACAGCCATTGATTGCAAACAGACTCTCTTAAAGATTCACTATGCTGTTTAGTATTTCCAAATTTTCTTTTGGCAAGCTATTATAATAACTCATACAGGATTGTAATGACAATAACTTATCCCAAAGTATTCCACTTGTTAATTAAGTAAACAGAAGTGCACTTGTCCCCTCCCTTCCCCATCAAAATATTACCTATTTTCCGGAAGAGTATTTCAGCTTCATATATATCACAGCAAATCATTTTCCCTCCACAATATTCGTATTCTTGTTTCGTTGGCTCTCATGCCTGCTTCTGTCTTTTCATATGTCTTAAATATTAAAGTGATACAAGGTAATGAGTCACTTTTGATCTCTATTAGGAGTAGAAAAATACATTGGGCTTGAGACTGATTGACTAAGAAGGCTATAATATGGAGAGGTGTTGCTATTTCCTCCCTTCATACATATATCTCTTTATCCACACTGAAGTACAGGAATCATCTGTGAGTCTGCAGAGCATAAATTACAGTAGCATAAGTACAAGATTTTGGAGGTTCATCAGAGGACAGAAACATAGATATTTATATACTAAGCATGTTTAATTATAGCCCACTCAAAACTCTTCCCTTAGAGTCCTTGCCTATCACCTCATTCATTTTTGTTTCATTACTAATTTATTACTTGGAATGCTTATATCACCACAGACTAGACATAGATTTTGCAGGTGAAGAGGCTGTTTCAGAGCATTGAGTTGCTTGCTCTGGATCACACAGCTAGTGAGTAGTAAAACTGGGACACAAAATCATACCCCTTGACTCCAGGTTCCATGTTCTTTCCACACCTGATTTCACATCATCGAGGGAAGTTTTTCAACAAAATAAACTCATACAGACAACAAAACGATCAGGTAATCACATTTTCAGTGTCCTTTTTTTAAGTCATGAAGCAGGAGAAATAATAAAGGGAATATACTTTGAAAGATGTCAAAGAAATTTGAATTAAATAGATATTCAAAGCAATAGACACTGAGAGAAGGCAACAATGACCAATTTTACACCTTTAACTATAGATGCATTCCAATATGAATCTGCCACTGTAATGGGGTTACGTCCAATAAGGGCTCTGCCTAGTGGCAACCCATCCAGATGCTTGAAGACGAACTTATTCCTTTGCTGGAGGCAGTGAGGTGGGGCAACAGAGTACTAGGCTTGGAGTCAGTAAGACCTGGATATAAATCTGGCCTTAGACATTTACTAGCTATATGACCTAAGGCAAGTCATTTAACCTTTTAAATTTCTCAACTGTAAAATGGGGATAATAATAGCACTTACCTCCCAAAGTTGTCAGGGTTATCAAATGAGATAATATTTGTAAAGTGCTTAGCACAGTGCCTGGCACTTAGGAGGTTCTATATAAATGCTAGCTTGCTAGCTAGCAGCAGTAGCAGTACTAGTGGTGACAGCAGTAGCAGTCATTGTAGTCATCAAAGAAGTACTACTGGGGGATATGGGTGTTCATAGAACACTAGTACCTCTGATTTGAGGGCTTACTGCTTTCCACCTTTAGTATCCACCTGCCACCCAACTCTCACCTGTGGCTCCAAGGAGCTATAGTATGCACAGCATCCACACCCCAGTAAACTGTTTTGGCAGACAAGCTAAACTAGGTTGAGAGTAATCTAAGGGCCTCCCACCCATTGGTGAGTTAGGTGGGTGTCTACCCCAAACATATGAAGACACCCCCAGTGAAATGAGCAGATGGAAACAGTTTGTCCAGAGCCAGAGCAAGTGTCCATGAAGGTGGTGGAAGCAGGCACTGGTCAGTGCTTAGAGCTTGGTCAGACATAAAAGACACCAAGGTCATCCACTGCATCCTGGGCCACTGCCAGTCATCTTGACTTTTGTTTTGCCATTGGACTTTGATGAGTCTGGAAGAGAGAATGAGGCTGACAATCTTGTGCAACTATGCTTCACTTAAATCAAACTTATATGTGAGTCAAAAGATTTCACCCATACCATTTTAGGATTTTTACCGATCTCGAAGTCCTGTGGCAAGGAGCAATGTGTAGTCACAAACCTGCACAAAGGTAGCCCAGGCCATAGAGCTGTCTTTTTACTGGACTGAAACAACAGTGGGATTCAGCAGCCTTCTGGTTGTCTGAGCAGCCTTTTTTAGGGACCACACTGCTCACCTCCTGGCATGAGGAAGGGGCTAGAAAAAGGTTCCCTGGATTTTTTTCTGTTTCACCTAACCTAACTCTGGCCTGCTTATTGCTGTAGGTACTAATCCTACCCCATGGTAAGACGCACAAAAATGTACACAATTTTTTGTGAATCTGATTCTACTCACCACTGTTATATAGAATGTACACATGCTTATGGACAATATGAAATCCAATAGACCTGAAAGATGAACAGCTCTCAGCAGGTATTGTAACCAAATAGCAGCCTTGAGTGAAACAAGGTTGGCAAAAAGGCTGGCCAGCTTACCAAAATGAGAGCTGTATGCACCTTTTTTTTTTTCTGGAGTGGCCAGAGTGATGGGGAACACCATGAAGCTTATCCATGTTTTGCAATCAAAACTGATCTAGTCAACAAAAGTATATGCTTCCCAGAAGAAGTGAATGACAGACTCATGAAAATGATATTGCCACTTACAGAAAAGTGCCGTGCCACCATCATATGCTTCCACCATGATGAACCCTGGTGAAGTCAAAGAAAAATTTTATGAAGAACTAGATGCCCTCATCATCAATGTGCTGAAAGAGGACAAGCTTGTAATTCTGGGTAACTTTTAGCACCAGAGGAGGCACAGACTGTCAGATATGACAGGGAGTCCTTGGGAGGAATGTAATCAGAAACAGCAACGGCAAAGATCACTTACTACTGAAGACTTGTACATCTCATGACCTTATCACCAACATTGTCTTCCATTTACCTAAACACAATAAAACTTCATGGATGCACTATTGCAATAAATATTGTCATGTAATAGACTATGTCATTGTAAGAAGAGACAGATAGGATGTGTGGCAGAGTGCTAGACCAATCACAGATTTATCCACTCCATGCTGAATGTTTGCTTTTGGAAAAAGCAGTAGCCCCAAGGGAGGATGACTACCAGAAGACTTAATGTCAATAGATTGGAGCACTTTTCTGTGCATGAACAGTTGGTTGCTAACGTGGAGGGGAAGCTAGTCAACACATCGCTGGCAACAGTGGAACAGAAACGGAGTTGACAGCTTTAAGAGATTTGGTTTACAGCACTGCAATTACTCATCTGGGTCAGACACTCATAAACAGCAAGACTGGTTTGATGAAAATGATGGTGAAATTCAGAAGCTGCTAAACAAAAAATGAGCACTCCACAGGGTTTACCAGCAGGATGGTTCATCTGCCTCTAAGTCAGTATTTAACTCCATCAAAAGTAAAGTGCAGGGGAGTCTTAGAGAGATGCAACATTCTTGGCTCAGTAATAAGGCAGATGAAATTCAGTTCTACATTGATAGTAACAATCCAAAATGCTTTTATGGTGCCCTGAATCCTATTTATGGGCCAAAGACCTATGGTGCATCTCAGCTACTCAACACTGACGGAGCCACATTGATTAGTGATAAGGACATGATCCTTGAAAGAAGGCTGAATACTTCCGTAGCATTCTCAGCAGGCTATCATCCATCAATGTGGAAGCCATTGACTATATAACTCAGACTGAAGTCAGCCCTTCTCTAGCTGAACATCCAAACGACGAAGAGGTTTTTAATGCAATTAGGCTTCTGTCATGTGGCAAAGCACCTGCTGCTTATTCTATTTTAGCTGAGATTTGTAAGGCAAAGGTGTCTACTGCTCATACAAAGACTGACTGAAATTTTCCAAGTTTTATGGCAAGAAGAGGTTATTCCTCACGATATCAAGGATGCTTCCATTACGCATATATACAAAGGCAAAGGAAATAGAATGTCCTTTGACAATCACAAGAAGTTTTCTCTTTCTTAGTCATTGCTGGAAAGATTCTTGCCAAAGTTCTCCATAATAAGCTGATTCTTTACCTGTAATATGGTCATCTACCTGAGAGCTGATGCGGCTTCAGAAAGGGCTGAGAAACAGTGAATATGGTGTTTGCTGCCTAGCAACTCCAGGAGCAATGCCAGGATCAGAACAGAGGTCTGTATGTGATGTTTTGTTCACAAATGATTGAGCACTTAATGCAGCCTCTGAGGCTGCGATGCAACAGAGAATGTGGATCAGTTCTCTGCCACTTGTTCTAATTTTGGCCTAACAATTAACAGCAAGGAAACAGAGGTTTTCCACCAGCCAGCACCACACTATCTGTACTTGGAACCATTGCTTACAGCAAAGGGAGATATTTTGAATGCTGTGGATAAGTTCACTTACCTTGGCAGTATACTTTTCAGGGATATACATATTGATGACGAGATCGATGCGCACACTGCCAGAGCAGCTCAGTGTTTGGGAGGTTCCAAAAAAAAAAAGTGTGATTGGGCAGACTACCAAGCTGAAGCCCCACAGAGCCATTTTGCTGATCTCACTTTTGTATTTCGATGAAAACTGGACAGTTTACCATTGTCATGCCAGGAAAATGAACTGCTTCCCTTTGAATTGTCTTAGGAAGATTCTGAAGATCACTTGGCAAGATAAGATACCAGATAAAGACCTGAAGTCATTTTTTTGAGCTGAATTGCCAAGCATTCGAACCCAACTACAGAAAGTTCAACTGTAATGTGCTGGCCATGTTGTTCAAATGCCAAAAGTACATTTGCCTAAAAGACTATTTTACGGAAAACTCACACAAGGCAAGTACTCATATGGCCCAGTCAGGTGTGACTATATAGTCCTCAGGGGCAACCTGCTTGACTCAGTCCAGTACTGGATCAATATGAAAGACAAGAATATATATCCTATAAGAAAGAGAGCTATTCCTTGTATTAGCTAAATTGCATTTGGAAGTTATTTGGTGGGTGAATGTTCATAGCAATCACTTTAAGCTTGAGCCCACTCTCCCCAGGTATGGAAGTGATAAAGGAGAGAATGACCCAATTTTAAGGAAATGTTTTTATACTTTTGTTATTACTATATCTTTTTGTTCTTTCTTTTTCAGTAAATATCATTTAACAAAAGCTAGTTGATATCAATATTTTTTAAAGATATGCATATAGGTAAAAGATATTGAAGCATTAACCATGGGTGTTTATATAATGGGATAACTCACTGGAATAGGTACTTAAGCCCACAGAATTACAAAGACACACTAGCCTCTTGGGGATATCCCTGGAGTTCTGAGGAAAGGATGGAGAAACCTGAGTTCTTGCAATCCAACCTATTAATACACGGATGGGAGTTGGGATGAGTAACCTCAGAGCCCATAAAAGTTATAGGTAATAAATAATGCAGTGTCTCATCTAAAAGTGAAGATAGAAATTAAATTATTTCTAGTCCCCCTCAGCTCTAATAATTTATGTTCTGTGATTTCAAGGACCTTTCTTGCTCCTTTAAAACTAGTTATTTTATACAGTCTATAGTTACCAAGTTCCTTCCTAACATGGCATATTGTGTCCATGATTTAGGGCTGTTCCCAGCTCTGATACTCTGTGAAAGACAGTCTCATAACCAGTCAGTTATTCACTTAACAAATATTTGAGCACTGTGGTGCTACGAGGAGTTAATAAGACAGGGATCTGAATCCTGTTATTTATTCTTATCTGAACATAATCAAGTCACTTAAACTGCTCTGATTCTCTTTCTGCAGGAGTGGATCTCTGAACAGGACCCAGCTTCAACCCTGCTTCTTACCATTACTGGGCAAGTAATGTAAGCCTGGGCAAATCACTTCACTTCTCAGTGTCCCCAAACAAGA
The DNA here is from genome assembly GCF_003287225.1 of Phascolarctos cinereus. Classification (NCBI taxonomy): domain Eukaryota; kingdom Metazoa; phylum Chordata; class Mammalia; order Diprotodontia; family Phascolarctidae; genus Phascolarctos; species Phascolarctos cinereus. Next base: position 363,983,238 of record NW_027555625.1, on the reverse strand, counting down.
AAGAAGAAAAGAAAAATTCTGGAATACTTCCTGATCTTCATTGGTAGAGGGAGTTTCCTTACAGAAAGTTCTTCATACCATTCTGACAAGAAAAATAACAACAAAAAGAACTTAAATCATGGGGTCATTCTGAGGCTCAAATGAGATAATCCATATAAAGTGCTATATAAACATCAGGATTACTCTTTCGAATAGATCTTTCTTGGTACATTTTCACTTCATTAACTCCACATCCTAACTATGTGTACTGCAAAAGGAAAATGTAACAAGAAAATATTGGCTTTTTGTCATTCTGCTAGTTCCAATTGGTCTATTAATGGAAGAGTTTCCTATGATCACCTCCCAGGCAGGAAGCAACAACAATAATGAATGGTGAACATTTATATAACACCTACTATGTGTCAGTCACTCTGATAGGTGTTTTACACATTTTACCTCATTCAGTCCTCACAACGATCCTGGGAAACAGAGGAAATTATTTCCCCATTTTACAAATGAGGAGACTGGGTTATAAGATCTTCTATTTTAACCACGGTGGTAACAAATACAGGACTGGATGTATGATAAGCACGCAATATAAGTTGTGATGTTGTGTAATGGTGGAATGTTTTGTTTTGTAGTTGAGCAGGGTTGCCCTTCCCTCTTATATTGCAGTAACTCCTCCCTTTATGTATGATGTTCTTTACTAATGCTCCCTTGACTTCTCCTCTCAGAGAGGGATGTTTCTCTTCAACAAAGCCCTGGAAAAAGGTAAGAGAAATGGTGAAGGCTCCACCTTCATTACAAATCTACTTTCTCGCTCCCCAACTCATTGATTAGGGTAGAGGTTCTTAAACTATAGTCTACGCACTCTGAAAGTATCTGTGGATAGATCAGTTCTATGATAGATAGATAGATAGATAGATAGATAGATAGATAGATAGATAGATAGATAGATAGATTTCTATATATAGCCATATAGCTCTATATAGCTATTAGGATGTATAGAAATACTTCTATGAATTTGTATGAAGAAAAAATTATATTTTTATTTCAATATAATCCTGTGTCTTTTTATTGCATTTAAAAACACTATTCTGAGAAGGGTTGCAAAGTGATCCATGACAAAACTAGTTTAAGAACCTCTGGCCTAGAAGAATGCATATGTTTTCTCTGTTTTGGAAAGGAATCAATAATTCTATATTTTCAGCTCTAAGCTCTTAGACATTTACTCTCTGTGTAAAATATATTCTAGTTATTTGTTGTTGTTCAGTCATTTTTCAGTCATGTCTAATCCTTCCTGATCCCACTTGGGGTTTTTCTGGCAAAGATATGGGAGTGGCTTTCCATTTCCTTCTCCAGTTCATTTTACAGATGAGGAAACTAGGTTAAGTGACTTGCCCAGGATCCCACAGTTAGTAAGTGTCTGGGGCCAGATTTGATTTCAGGAAGTTGAATCTTCCTGACTCCAGACCTGGCATTCTATCCATTGGGCTACCTAGCTGCCTTCTTTTAATCCAGGTGTTCCCTAATTGCTCTTTTTCTACTGCACTTGAACAATGACAAATGTGGATTAGCATTAGAATAATTAACCTTGGATTATCAGAATTTGTGATAAAAATTGAATTTCAAGAGAAAGATAAGCAGATATGTTTCCCATCTCCTATCTCCCTTCAGCCAGTAAACCGTTGAGAGGAGCAGTAATAGAGCCTAAAAAGAAAAGGGAGATGAAGAATCACTAACTTGTATTGTTGGGGGAGGGGGGAAGAGAGGAGGGGAGATTTTGGGCACACAGCATCTGTCCTGATATACCTAATACACTATCCAGCTGTGCAGCTTTAGTTTGGAGCTCTGACACTTATGATCTCATGGAGCTGCCTCTGGCTCCCACCCTTGGATAATCATTTGGCTTCTGGGCTTCCCTAGCTCTACTATCACAACTATTTCCCATGCCTTATTTTTGTACACTTCTCTGATTACCTACCCCACAGGGTCAGGAAAGTCCCTGGGAGATTGAAGTATAGAACTTTGGGATGATTTCTGTCTGCCCAGTCAGCATTCATCTCCAATGTTGTCATGTTCTCCTCAGCAGTGTCATAATAGCGCTATGATTGACTGACTAATTTAGCAGATATTACTACTGGATTGGCTCAGTGGATAGAGTACTGGTCCTGGAGTCAGGAAAACATGAGTTCAAATCCAGCCTCAGATGCTTACTAGCTGTGTAGTCATTTAACTGTTTGTCTTAATCCATTGGAAAAGGAAATGGTAAACCATTCCAGTATCTTTGCCATGGAAACCTCATAGGGACAGTATGGTCCATGGGGTCACAAAGAGTCAGTTATGATTGAACAACTACAGCTACCTACTACTACTACTACTACTACTACTACTACTACTACTACTACTACTACTATGTAGCACTTTAATAGCACATCAAGGTTTACAAAGCACTTTAGAAATATTATCTCAATTTATTCTAACAACAACCCTGGAGGTAGGTGCTATCACCCCTATTTCACAGATGAGGAAACTAAGGCAGACATCAGCTAAATGATTTGCCCAGGGTCACTTAGTAAGTATCTGAGGCAAGATTTGAACTCAGGCCTTCCCAGCTCCAGGTTCAGTGCTTTGTATATGCATCTAGCTGCCTAATAGAGGAAGCACTGCAACGTTGTGGATAAAAAGTTGGCCTGGAGTCAGAAAGATCTAGATTTAAGTCCTATCTTTGATATTTACTGGCTCTGAAACCCTTGGCAAGTCATTTAACCTCTGAGTATCTCAGATGTCTTTCTAATCTAATAAATTCACGTCATACAACAAAAAAAGTGGGCACTATGATCTGGTCTGATAAAGTGGTTTTTGTCATAAGAAATTCTATAAGGTAATGAAATAAAAAGGGGAGGAAGCCAATGTGGTAAGCATTTTACAAAATGCTGAAATAATTTCTAAACCTTCCATTTCCTTAGGATTTACAAGGTGGTTTCCTCACTTCCTTGCAAAATATGTAGTGTGAATATTTTTATTTCCATTTTATATATGAGAAAATTGAGGTCCAGAGAGATTAAATGATTTACCACCATCACACAGCTAGTAAGTGCTGGAGCCTATGTTCAAACTCCTGCTTCTTCTAACTATAGGCCTAGTGCTCTTTTCATATCATATTGCCTCTCAAAAGATAAAGACAAGAATGTCAATGAAAATTCCTTTGGGCTGACAATATTATTATTTGTAGCATTTTTATTCATTTTAGGTATAAATTAATTTAGAGTACACAGCAACATAAGATTCTGATACAGATTCCAAAAAATCCCTACAACAATTATTTGTTAGATTAAAAATTGAAACTCAGGAATTGGCAAAATATCAAACTCATGGCAAAAATGCTGTGCCATTGTAAGACAAGCTTAGAGAAAACCACACTTTTATTCCTGGGAATTCCATTTTTTTTTCTGGATCATGTTAATAAAAATGCAATCAATAGTCCTTCTCCCTACTCCCTGGTCACCTTCTTGACAGCCTAACCAGCAATCTCACCATTTGGACCAAAAACCATGCCCTGAAACTTCTAGGACTTTTATATCCAGAGCTCTCACCTGAAGGCTCAACTGTTTTATTTGGTGGTGTCTGCCTTAACCTGGTCCACTATTTTAGGCTTAATCTTCACTCCCCTCCCTACTCCTCAGCTGTCTTCTCATCAACCAACCACTTCTCCACTGTTTAAATACCCTCCTCCCTGCTCCTTTCCAGTTTTGGAACTGTAATACCATAAATAGTACCAACTCCACCTGTGCTTCTGAAAGGGGAGTAGACTTATATAGCCCTATTATAGGAGATGTAGCTCTAGTGCCTGTGCCCTCTTAGTTCTGTTTTGCTGTCAGGATGAAATAAGACACTTACAAATTACTGAATATTTAAGAAAGGAGTTTTTTACTGTATTCTAACATGGCAACAAGGACACAGTCACAACAGATTCTGTGGATATGGTCCCCCTCATCACCATCTTGAGATGCATCTGGTCAATAGTCATCATGCTACCGTGTCTTGCATGATCACAAGTACCCACCAAATCTGGGAGACCCTTACTATATGTGGCTAGAACCTTATACACCCCCACATCAGGAAACTAGGCCAGGGATGCAGAGAACAGTCAGGTTACATGGGGGAAGGAAGCTATGTCATGGAAGTCAGGGAAGCTGCATCAGGAAAATGTTGGTCCTATTACATACCAGCCTTCTATGGCATGGTCCTAATGACCCTCTGGAAGACCTTCCACCATTTACATGAATAGACAATTCTTCTGTCATGGGTAGTACTAACGAAGGGAAAGAGAGGAAAACAAAACAAACAAACAAAATTGCGAAGAACAAAAGCCAGTAATTCTAGGCCTTTCCTCCTTCTTTGGAAGGATCAAGTCTCTAGCCTTAAGGCTTTTACCAGATAGTTCTCCTATCATGGGCAGTGCTAAGGAAAAATGACAACAGAAATGAACAAAAACAAAATATGCAGTAATACAAAAGCCATAAGTCTTAAGTCTTTCCTTCGTCCTTCAGAAAGACTGTCTCAAAGTCTCACGATCTGGTCCATCTGATGGATGATGCCACATCTTTGAAATCCACAGTGGGTCTCCTAATGCAATGTTGTGATAATAAACCAAAACAGCACCAAGAACATCAGAGTCACAGCATCGATGATGACATTCCAGTAAAGTCACAGATTTCTTCTGATATAAGGTTGTGATGATCAGGCTTCAGAACATCAGAACCTCTACCAACTTCTTCCAAGGCAACAATTCTTCATCCCATATCTGGTTAAAAGGTCACAAGCCTCTTGCATGCAACCTATCCAAGGATCTAAGTTGATGCTGAGGCTCTCCCACCACCGGTATTCCCTGGTCCACCTGCCAAAACCTCCCCCACCAGGAAAGCTACATCAGGGGAATGATGCTAAATTACTGGCCATTAGAAGCTTCTCTGGTGAGGCTTCCTTCTTCTTTCATAATGGCTAAATAAGGACTCTTCCTCACCCTCACCCAATGACTCCTAAGGTTTTGTTTGAGCTTCTCCTGTAACCAAATTACCTCCTTGGTGGAGAGGGCCCACCAACTGCCTTCTCTCTCTGGGTAAGGAGTCACTGTCTTCCTCCTGGGGGACCAGAAGCAGATTTATGCTACAAGAGGCTGCCCAGGAGGGTACAGAGAGAACCGAAGCAAGCATTCCTTGGTTGTTGACTGTGTTGCATAAATTGGATTTGCCAGAATAGTCAGAACAGAAATAAATTGGGCTGATACATTCAGCAGTTGTAGACAGAGTCCTGGCTTTCAGGTACCATGCAATGAAAGCTGAGGGCTAATAATGGAGCTGGTGGCTGGACAAGTAAAGAGATGTCTCCTAATGGAGGTCGGAACTAAAGGGCTCCAGCTTATCATTTCTGAACTAGAGGTTCAGGTTCTGCTTCCTTGTGACAAAGGTACTGTGAAGCTAGAGGAGAACAGATTGAAGCAGAGACTGGAGAATTCCCATTGATGGTTATACAGCCCCAGGCTTATCCTCCTATCACATCTGTTCACCATCCTTGTAACTCCACTAACCAAAGTGACCCTCCCTGGTCATGATTCTCCTATGTTTGTTGTGTTCCTCTATCAAAGGCATTTTTAACCTGGGTTCTATGAACAGTATTAGATGGATAGATATACAGATAGATATAGATATATACACATGAATGTATATGTGTTTATATATACACACATATGTGTATGTGTGTGCATATATGTGTGGATAAAACTCTATTTCAATATAACTGGTTTTCTTTATAATCCCATGTATTTTATTTTATGAATTTAAAAACATTATTCCCAAAAGGAGTCCATAGACTTCATCGGATGGCCAAAGGTGCAGGGACTATTTTGGCTTTTGTCTTTGTATTCCCATTGCTAGGCATGCTATTTGTCATAATTTTTGTCTTAGATTTTTTTCATTCGGATAGAAAACTTCTAGAAATATACATTTGCCATCCCAAATCTTTTTGTCTCTAACCATTGTTGGAAAATGGGGAATCAGTAAATAAAGGGTGCAAATGATTTGTCATGTGGATAATCCAGCACATGCAATGGGTGAGGGCCTCTGCAATAAGGGGTGTTTTGAAAAGAGATGCAAAAAAAATGGAAATAATAAAACATAAAATTAAAAAAAGAGATGCACACCTCATTTAAAAAGCTTGGTGCATGGGGCAGCTAGGGGATGTGATGGATAAAGCTCAGGCCTTGGAGTCAGGAGGACCTGAGTTCAAATCTGGATTCAGACACATAACACATACTAGCTGTGTAACTTTGGGCAAATTTCTTAACCCCTATTGTCCCACCAAAAAAAATAATTAAAAAAAATAAGAAGTTTGGTGCAGGAGTGGAGAACCTGTGGCCTCGAGGCCATATGTGCCCCTGTAGGTCCTTAAGTGCTGCCCTTTGACTGAATCCAAACTTCACAAAACAAATCCCCTTAAAGAAAGGATTTGTTCTGTAAAACTTGGACTCAGTCAAAAGGCTGCACTCAAGGACTTAGAAGGTCACAGGTTCCTTAGTCCCTGATTTGGTGTATGTAAATAAACTTTTAAAACTACCATTCATTCACCCATCCAATAAACACAGAAGAATCCAATATAATATGTGTGATGCACTGGGTTGAGAATTGAAGATGGGGGATGGAGGAAAGGTAGGGATGAGTCAAACATAAAGAAGATATCCTTGCTCCTGGGATGCTCACAATAGAATAATTTAGATAAAACACAGGCACAGCTAAATACTCAGGCATATTCTCCAGCATCATTAGATAGTTCCAGGACAATATAAATTTATTGAAACAAAGTTGCCAGAGGCAGCATGTTCCAAAGCAACAATACTCTAAATGGAAGGTGAGTTCTTGGGTGGCCACAATTTGAATTATAAATACTTAAAATGGATCTCCTCCAGAGACCTGAGCCTCTAATGAGCCTGGGTGGGGCAGCTAGGATAGCTAGCAGACCCAGGTTTAAAGGCCTGGCACACCAAGTCATTGGAGACCCCTGAGGTTTGTAGCTGGCAGAAAGAAGGAGATGTGTGGCAGCTGGCTCCAAGACAAGAAACAAAGAATCCAATAACATTCCAGAAAGAAGATGAGAAGGTGGGGGTGGAGATAATTAATTGTGCCTCAGTTATCTCTAAACCTCTGCTTTAAGATTTGGAGATGAGAACTCTGAGATGAATTTGGATGTTGTTTCTCATAGGCATTATCTATACCATACATGCACAAATGCATGTTCTACTCGACCTGGCTCCAATCCAACTTACCAGAACATGATATATTCCCTACTCCATATAATCCATAGTCCAGTCAAACTGTCTTCTTGCTGCTTATCACAAACAGCATTCCACCTCCTCTTTAAATGAGTAAAACTGGCTCTTCTTGGTGCCTGGAAATGTACTCCTACCTCACTTTTCTATCTTAGAAATCCTAATTTCCGAGGAAGTGCAAGAGCTGCCCTTGGCAAGAAGCCTCTTGGGTCTTCCAAGCTGCTAGGGCCTTCTCCTCTAAGACTGTCTTATATTGATATTGTAAATCTTTATGCACACACACACACACATTTGTATCTGTGTGTGTGTGTATATATATATGTATATATATATATATACATATATATATATATATACATATATATATGTATATACAGAAAGAGAGAGAGAGATACACACACATATATAATATACCTGATACAGATACAGACATGTGTGTGTGTGTGTGTGTGTGTGTGTGTGTGTGTGTGTGTGTGTGTGTATTATAGCTGATAGATGTATCTGTTGGGTTTTTTTTTGGAGGGGCTGTTTTTAGGCAACTGGGGTTAAGTGACTTGCCCAGGGTCACACAGGTAGTGTCAAGTGTTTATTCTGAGGCTAGATTTGAACTCAGGTCCTCCCAACTTCAGGGCCAGTGCTCTATCCACTTTGCCACCTAGTTGCCCCCTGATGGATGTATCTGGTACACAAACTGATGTATCTGATGTATACTGATTATATATATCTGACATATGTACTGATTATATATATATATATATATATGACATATATACTGATATTTACAATATATTTGTTATGTAGACTGATACAGAATATATATTATATGCACATGTACACATTATCACATGGAGTCTTAAATGTTATATTATGTGTATGGGTGCTCTCTCCTCTAATAGAATGTAAGCTCCTTGATAGTACAGATTTTTTATTTTTGTCTTTGCATCTCTCAGGCCTAGTGAAGTGCCTGGTATATATTAGGCATCTAATAAATGCTTGTTAATTTATAGATAGAATCTATGAATCAGTGGGAAAAGCATTGTCTCTGGAGTCAAGGGATGTGGGTTCAAATCCTTCCTCTGTTGCTTACTATCTGTGTCACTTTGTCTAAGTTACCTAAAGTCTCTGGGCCTCAGTTTCCTCATTTGTAAATTGATGCAGTTGAACTAAATGGATTCTAAGATTTGTTCCAGTCCTAGATTTACGGTCCTACGATTATGCAGGGTTGCCTATCATGCAAAAGGCAAGAATGGCAGGTCCATGGAAGCCATAAGTAACCTGTAATGTGTTATCAGTAAAGAATTATATAGTAGGAAAGACTAAAAACAAACAAACAAACAAAAAACAAACCTTGTCAGTCAGGCAATAGACTTTTATTAAGCACTACTGTATACCAGGCACTGTGCTAAGCTCTGGTATCAATTAGGTAAATGATAAGGCAAGGATCTGGTGCATGTATCAGATCTTGAGGGCAATGATTCACCTACATTTGTGACTCTTTGGCAAGGCAAGGACTCCTTTTTATTTACAAGAAATTACTCACTATCTTAAATTCTACTCATTGTAATTTTAGAACTGATAAATAAAATTGAGTTTAGGACATCGATATAATTTAAAATTGCTTATGATTTATCCATGTCTCGCCTACACTGAAGACTTTCATAATTTTTTTTCTTTTTATTGCAAACTTCACTATGATCAACAAACAAAAGATACTTAGATAAGGGCAAAAACACTATAAGAAATAGAATTTTTATTGTGTATATGTTTGAAAGAAATATTTTTTATTATTGATAAAACTGTAAAATTCCTTTTGAACTTAAAAATTTCTGGGCATTAAAAATTCTTTGTTGATTTTTTTTTTTCATGATTATCACTACTCATTAAATCACCTTCTGTAAAAGTTTCCATTGTAAAAAAATGTTTCAAATAAATCAGAACAATTCAAGACATTGGCTGCCCATGAATGCAGTTCATATTGTGTACTAAAGTCTCTGCCCAAAGGTGAGAGACATGATTCAACACCTGCTTTTTAAAGTCGTGACTGTTCAAAGTTCTAAGTCCTTTTAAAATTTTTTTTTTCTCCCTTTCATGTTATTATTATGGTCATTGTATAAACCATTCTTCCTTTTCTGTTGATTCTACTTTATATCAGTTTATGTAAATATCTCTATATTTCTCAAAAGGTGTCATATTTATTATAATTTATGGCACATAAAATTCCTATCTATCTATCTATCTATCTATCTCCTCAATTCATTAGGATATCTCCCAAGTGGCACTGACTTTGTTTCCAGTCCTTGATAAAAACAAAACAAAACAAAACAAAAACACCTGTCTAAATATTCTCGTATATATGGTTCATTTTCCTCCCTTCTTGACCTCTGCCAATATGTTTGGTTTGTTTTTTTGTTTGTTTTGCAAATGGATTCACACCTATGTTTCCTTGTAATAGTAGGGTCTCTTCGGGTACTTAAGTCAAAGGCAAGCTTATTGGCCTATAGTTTGCAGACTCCACTTTCTATTGGGAAAACATTTGCCATTCCTCCATCTTTTGTTTTCCGTGTTCTTCCAATGTCAGTAATTATATCTAATAATTCTCTCAATAACATGGAAGTTTTACTTACATCTAGGTGGCATAGTAGAGAGAGCAGTGGATTTTTTGGGAGGGTCAATCAATCAATAAACATTTGTTAAATTTGCCTGCTCTAACCCTGCACTATGCTAAGTGCTGGGTGGCATCAATTAAGTAAATGATAAGTTAAAAAACTAGTACTTGTACCAAATCTTCGGGGCAACAATTTGCCTATAGAAAGACTTGAGTTCAAATACTGCCTCAAATTTGACTCTGGACAAATCACTTAACCCCTCTCAGCTTCAGTCTCTTCATGTATAAAATGAGGATAATAATAGCACCTCTATAACAGCATCATTGTGAGGATTAAATGGAGTAACAACTGCATAACAATATGCAATATTATTTTTATATTGTACTGTGTTATGAAAATGCTTGTTTTGTTCTGTGAATTGAAAATAAAATATATTCTAAAAAGTACAAACCTTAAAGTTCTGTATAAATGCTGTAATTAATCTGAGTTGAGGGACTTAAATTCTTCACTGACAACTAAATCCTCCCTTGCTACCCCCCTACTTGATGGGGTTTGTGGGAAAGGTGTCACCTCCCTGTCAGTCTTTATTATTCAAGCAATTAATATAAAGATGTTCAATTTCCTGCGGCCCATTTTCACTGAAGCCAATTTGCACTCTGATTGGAAGGCTCTCTGCCTGGCCAGAAATTCAACTACATGAAGGTTTGACTACTTATTGGGTGGAGTCTGAAGTTGTCTCAGCTGTGGTGTATGCTTTAAGATCAAAAAGTTCTGAATTTGGAGTTTTTCACTACTTGGGACATTTCTAAGATTTTTTTTTTGTGGGTCCTGTTTAGGGTCATGATGCTAAGAGTTTAGCTTTTAGGATATATGGTATCTTACGAATACAAGTGTTCTATATACTTTGTTATTGCTTCTTTCCTAGCTCTTTTCCTAACTTTCTATACTTCAGTCCTAGCTGCCTCTTTACCCTGAAGATCCTTCTGCCCCTGTGGCCTGACCCCTCCTCCCAGTGGTAAATTTCTGCCTGAAACTTCCCTTCTGCACTTTTGGCTCCCATTTATAAGCTGTCTTCTGGAATTATAATGTAAGCTCCTTGAAGGTAAGGGCTGACTTTCTTTTTTGCTTATATTTGTATTCCCAGTACTTAATTACAGTGTCTAGTACTTAGCAAGCACTTCTATCTATCTATCTATCTATCATCTATCTATCTATCTATCTATGCTAAAACAAATACTTTAAAACATTGGGTAACCTAATATAACAAATCCCAAAATTGTGGACAAGATGCGAAGACATGATTAGGTTGTAATCTGCACTTCAGGATTGAAGACCCAAACTGAGGATATTGATCCACTAAAATATTTAAGCCCTGTAGCCTCACATTAGCTTTCTGAAATGGGTGGAATAATAAACATTATTATTCCTACTGTTCAAATCAGGAAACTGAGGCCCAGTATCTTACCTTGTCACATAGCAAGTCATTGTCAGCCACTAGACTGGTACTCAAGTCTATTGACTCCTAAGCAATTAGGTTTTTTTTCTATTTTTCTACTGCACATAATTTCACTATTTTGAATTGCAGTCCTAATAAAGAATTCTCAGAGTGTCCTGGGTTGGTGACGGTTGTGTGCTTATGAAATCTTCAAGTTTAAATACTTTAAGGGATAAACTTTGTATCGAGAACCAAGCCTTCAGCTTAGAATCCTTGAAAAGTGATTTCAAATTTGTCACGCATACATTTACTGCATTTGACTATTATTATTTTAAATATATGTCAGTATTTTAATTATATGGAGCTTAATGTACATGAATATTTCAGTGTGCTTCATTTCATTAATGAAAAAGCACTTAAGCTTAAATTGTATAGCTTGTACTTTGATATCTCTAAAATAGATTTATGGTCATCAAAGAGCTGCTGTGGTTTTTCTATTGTTCTAATTTTTTTTTAATTCATTATGTCTCCATAAAAATATCCTTAGTAAATATCTTGTTTGATTCTACCTCTTTAATTGAATGTGGTAACTCTTGACTACAATTCTTTTAGGATTCCACATTCAAATAAAGTTGGTTTAATCCCATTTCTAATTGATATGGACAAGAAAAAATTAAGACCTCCTTAAAATTACCAGAGGAAAAACAAACTGACCACAGCCCATTCGAGATGTTTCATCAGAGTGCCTCAAACCCTCCAGAAGGACCTGCAGCAGCCCCACAGTATGCTATATTAGATCCAAAAGGGAGCTTGGAATAAGGAAAACGGAGTATGCCAATGTTAGGGCCTCAGAACATAAAACATTAGAACATGAAACCACAGAATTCCAGAGCTTAGAGGAATCTTAGAATCACAGGGGACAGCGCAGGTGCAATGAATATTGGAGTCTACGTAGTTTATTTTCCATATTTGACAGATGAAGAAACTGAAGTCAGAGAGTGAAATGATTTGGTGAAAGTCACAGGGCTAATTGGTGGTAGAGTTGACACTTATTCCCTTTGTTTCTTTACTCCCAGACCTATATTCTTCCCCTTATGCCACTTTATTGATGACTTCATACAGTAGGAGTAAGATTATAGCACCTCCCCTCTGGCTCAGGTGGAGACAGTTTTGTTCAGAATTTACCCTCAGGATCAGGCTTCCCTGAGCTAAAAGGAGAATGGAAGTAGTAATATTGGTTGTGTCAGTTATCAAAATCCTGCCATGGTGGAAAACAGGGGTTTCCTGGCCTGAGTTTCTAGACTTGCTCTTTTAATTGGTCAGTCTAATAATGGAAATAACTGTTCAGCTTTATTTAGTCTGATATTGTGCAGTGTATATCCACCTGGCCTCATTTCACAACCTGGTATTTGTGCCATTAGTATATTTGGGAGATTGTCCATTGCCACTGAATCTATATTTCCAGCTTACTAAGACCTGCTAGTCATTATTTCTTATACGAATCCCATTCATGCCTACCTCTGCACCTTTGCTCACATGGTTTCTTCCATTTGGAAATCTTTTTCTGCCTCAAATAGCCTCTTTTTGTGATCTTTTCCCTCTGTCAAAGTCTAACCTTGTCAAGTCCCAACTGCTTTATAGTTTTTCCTGATTTACCTTCTTCCCACTCCTCTATTCAAAATCATCTTTCCTCCATAAAAATCTTCATAGCATTTCACTTGTGCCTCTGTATTGGCACATATCACATATTAAGTAACATCATAGATATTTATGTACATGTTTTTTATCTCCACTTATTAGACTGTAATTTTATGTAAATTCCAAGTCATGTATCTACGTACTTTTCTCAATGTCTAACATACCTTGCATATTGTAAGGAAGTGGTAAATAATAAAAGTTGGACCATCTATTCTAAGCCCTTCATCTTAGATGAAGAAACAGGTCAAGATAATTAGAGTGACAGAGCCAAGTCTCGTGATTTCTAGCACCATGCTTTTTCCACTAGGCCAGGCTTCCTGTTCATTACCCATGTTCATGAATGAATAAATGTGCAGAAAAGAGGGAAGTGTGACTATGGTTTCATAAGCGCAAAGTTTTCTTTGTCTCTTTTTAAGGAAGGCCATACTGTGAACCTGAGAACTAAACCTTAGTGGAATAGCCTAGACCAAAAGAATCTAGAACATTATTTGTACAAGTTGAAAGGATGCCTATATCTTTCCCTGCAAAGCTATGTGAGAGCATGTACATAAGTGTAACTGTATGCATTTGTGTTTCTTGTTCGTGAATAAGATAATGAAGATTTGGTCAATGTTTGTGATGAATCAACAGCACTAGCAGATGAAAACAATCATGGCAGAGGTGAACTCCAGAGACATTCTTTAGGGACCATGCTAGCCACCACTTTAAGCCAAGGAGAATGTAATGGAGTAACACTCCATTTACTCAGAAGACAGTTTTATGCAGCCTCAATCATCTGGAATAGTCATGTACGTGGAATTAATTGAAAAGTCTTTTTAACAGAAGAGTTCTCTTCAAAGCATTTTTCTTTTCTTTTCTTTTTTTTTTTTTTGGTGAGGCAATTGGGGTTAAGTGACTTGCCCAGAGTCTCACAGCTAGTGAGTGTTATGTGTCTGGGGTCAGGTCCTCCTGACTTTAGGGCCAGTGCCCTATCCACTGCTCCACCTAGCTGCCCCCAAAGCATTTTTCTAATTGTATCAATAGAGAAAGGGATTGGACCTGTGCTTTTAGTGGTATAGAGAAATCCTTGCTAAAGGAACTCACCTCTGTGAAAGCAGGTTGATGCCTTTTCTACGATGTGTAACCTTAGAGCATTGCTTTGAACATTGACAGGGTAAGGGTCTTGCTGAAGGTAACACAATCCATATATGTTAGAGGCTATACTTGAACCCAGAATTTCTGGTTCTGAGACCACCTTGCCACTAAATCATTCTACCTCTCAATAATAACAATAACAGCAATAAAATTTTACCATGAAGAAGCAGTATGGCTTGATGCACATACAGCTGTTCTCAGAATAAGATTTTCCTTTAAACACCACTTCTGACACATACTCGTTTGTTTAGCTCTGGACAAGTCACTTAAAATTTAAAACGTTCTCAAATTTAGGACACTCTATGGCAGGCCTGCACAACAAGTGGCCCACCGAGGGATTTCTGGCAGCTATCACATGACTCATGGCAACCAACCATCATCAGTCTGTCTCTAGTCTAACCTGTCCGTGGCCCAAAAAAGTTTACAAGTTGTGTAGGTCTGCTCTATGGTGTTCTAGTCAACTTTGCAAGACATGAGTTACAAAGGATATTCTCGCCTACAATATGGGGGGCATTTACTTACCTGGAAGTTCCCTATATCAATGAAATCATAGGTTTAGACTTTTTCCCTATCCTAACTTTAACCCACAAGAGAGATGTGTGTGTGTGTGTATAGATAAAGATACAGATAGATAGAGATATAGATATAGATATACATACAAATATATATACACCTATACATATATATATGAGATATATATATATATATATATATATATATATATATATATCATATATAGGCATTTTAGACATTATAATAATAACTCATAGAGACAGCTAGCTGGTTCAATGCATAGCGTTCTGGGTGTGGGGTCAGGAAGACTGGCCTTCCTGAGTTCACATCTGGCCTCAGACACTAGTTGTGTGACCCTGGGTAAATCACTAACCTTCTTTGCTCAGTTTCCTCATCTGTAAAATAAGCTGGAAAAGGAAATGGTGAACCACTCTAGCATTTTTGCCAAGAAAACCCCAAATGGGGTTATGGAGAGTTGGTCACAACTGAAAAATGACTGAACAACATAATAATAACTCATTTTTAAGTGCTTCAAGATTTATAAAGGATTTTCTTTACAATAACCTTTGAGGTAAATAGTGAAGTTTCATAATCCTTATTTTATAGAGAAGGAAAACAATACTCAGAGAGGTAAGGGACATGCCTAAAATGTTGGAGGTAGGATTTGAATCATGATTAAGGTGTCAGAGTTATGTTCAAACATAGGTCTCTTGCTTTTAAATTTTTTTAAGTTCTTGCTTCTGTATCATGCTGCTACTGTAGTTTATATGGGGAAAAGAAGTGAGGCTAGGAAGTAGAGTCAACTAACAGCAAAAGCAAGATTCAAAATAACAATCATAACAATAATTGACATCTACGCAGGACTTTGGATAAATTTTGCATAGTACTTTGCATATATTATTTTGATTTTTTTCCCCCAATTACCTTGCGAGATGGATGCTACAGGTGTCATTACCTCTGCTGTACAGACTAGATACTGACAAGGAGAAGTAGTACTCAGAGAATTTAAATGACCTGCCCCAAAGCAGATAGCCAGTGGAGGTGGGGCTTGAATTCAGTTTTCTCCTGACTCTAAGTCCTATACATTCTCCATTACACCATGCTGCCTGTTTGTACCAGTAGCCCTGAGGAGATTGCTTTGTTAAAGTGCTGTACAACAGATACTTAGAATGGTGAACCAGAGCTGTCAAAATGACAATGGCAACAACCATTACCAATCCCACCATTACCTAGAGCATCATATGCAAAGCATTTTCCTTGAAAACAAATAGGGGAGATGAGTATTGCCAAGTATTATTATCCCAATTTTGACAAAGGGGGAGCTGAAGTCTTGAAACTAATCCAAAGTCACACACAGCAAATAAATGTTTTTCAACTATGATCATCAAACCCCTTGGGCTTTTTCCTACCATATCAAACTGCCTCAGTATATCATGTCCAATATGTTGTTATCAAAAAAAGATAAAGATACAAAAAAATAAAATAAATAAAATAAAAAAGGGAGCAGCTAAGTGGTTCAGTGGATAGAGCATCGGCTCTGGAGTCCAGAAGATCTGTATTCAAATCTCAGACATATAACACTCACTAGCTTGTGACCCTGGGCAAGTCACTTAACTCCAATTTCCTTGCCAAAAAATAAAATAAAATAAAAGATAAAGATGCATGATTTGAAAAGAAAAAAAAAAGTTATTTCTTAAAGGGTTAAGCTTTAGCTCTCAGTTAAATCCACTTATGAGCGGCATGCCGTATCCTAAGTTTGGAGAGACAAGGAACTTTTAATGAAGTTGTAACTAGAAAAAAACAAATCCATTGAGCTTCTCTGGTGGAAAGATATAGATCCCTGTTATATCATGGATAGGACTTGAACTCATATTAATTGGTCTTTGATGGGATTTCCTGTTTCTATCAATTCTCTCCATACACTCCCTTCTCTAAGTTTCCATTCTAAGGGCCTGAAGACTACAGGTCAATCAGGTATCATCTCTGGGGCTAAGAAAATGATGGAAGGCTAGAGGTAGTGAAAGGAAGGTTCTACTTTGAATCAGCAGACCTGGGTTTGAGTCTGAAACTGTTACTTACTAGCTGACTGATCTGTTTAAGAGGCACTGTGAGGTAGCAAATAAGGCACTGGCCTCAGAGTCAGAAAGATCTGGGTTCAGGTCGTAGTTACTTACTAGATGTGCCCATCTTCAAAATAAAGGAGTTAGACTTGATGGCCACCAGGAATCAATGCTAGCACACGGCCTGGAACATAGTAAGCTATGTTAGCTACATTATTATGTTAAGTGATATATATGATAAACATATACATATATATGGATATGGATATATATACATGTACATACACATACACACATAATGTGTATACTATATAACATAAATAATCATAGTAGTAGTAGCTAATACACACACATGTATGTATCTGTGTGTGTGTGTGTGTGTGTGTGTTAGCTACAAATAGTCCCAGGCCATCTCCAATTGTTCTGATCTATATCTTGCCAGTGAATTCAGATGGCTCCAGAGGAGAATGTGAGGTTGGTGACCTTTCATGGCCCTCCCTCACTTCAATCCAATTCACTTGCAAGTCATGGCATCATCTTCCTGATGCTGTGGTCCTCTTTGAGGATGAAGGGCAAACAACAGCAACAACAAAGCCATATACACATACATACATACTACTATGACGACGATGACGACAACGATTACTACTATGACTACTACTACTACTACTACTACTATGACTACTACTACTACTACTATAACACTAAATCTATGATCCTATGACCTTGGATATAGATCACTTCATACCATTAGGCCTCAAGTTCCTCTGGCCTCTGGAATTTTATGTTTTGTCCTCTAAGGTCCCTTATGGCTCTGACATTCTATTTTCTATGATTCCAGAGATTTGTTTCATTTTTTTTCCCCTATGTCTAATAAGTTATGATTTTTAAGGAATCAAAATCCACTTATTTTAAGAAATCATGAGCCCTAGAGGGTCAAGTTCCTGAGATAGTTTTGATAGGTCCTCTTTGGGCTTGGCAGACACTGTGTTATATGATAATGTTTGCCTGCTGAGGGCTTTGGTTCTTGGCATATCTTATTAAATTAGGAAGTACAATCCAGGCAAACCTGGAGCTTGCCAGGACCCTTTCTCTCCAGGTATCCTCAGGCTGAGAAGCACTCCCACAGCGGAGCACGTAGGCAGAACTTCTCAGGCCACACCTTCTGACACCTCCAATGTTCTTTGTGAGCCTGCCAACTACTACTGCCATGTAATTAATTTTGTTGGCAGAGAAATTGCCCGAGACCTCTGTGTTTTCCTCCTCTCTGTGGCTTAGACCTTTGAATCACATGATCAGAGATTTAAGAAGAAAGCAACTTTAACAATTCATCTACCCAAAATCCCTGCACCTCCCCCCACCATTGGGTAGCTGAAGAAATCAAGGGGGAAATGATTAGCCCTTAGTCAGTTGTGACATCAAAGAAAGAGCTGCATCTCAGTCTTCTGATTACCAAATATGTTTTTTTAACCTCACTGGCTCCAGGACTGTCCACATTTTATAGATAAGACAACTGAGGTCCAGAGAACTCTGGTGACTTTTCCACAATCATACGGCTAACAATAGACAGGCCCAAGACTAGAATATAGCTATTCTGGCTCCAGACCCAGTTTCTCCTCACTATACTATACAATCTTTCACTATCACATTGCCTCCTAACAACTTAAATATTAGTCCATTTGGTTCACAAAAGTACCAGTAGCAGAGCAGGGATACTCAACTTGGGATTGAGCCACTCTTTTTGGATGGTGTATGAGATAGGGTGCTTCTTTGTTTTGGTTTTTGGCTTTAGTTCGGCGATTTTATTGGAGAAAGAGAGCTCCTAATGAGATATTCTATCAGTGAACATCTTCATTTGAGAGTTAACTGGAGTTTTGAGAGGTAAAGTGACTTGGACCGAGGTCCCACAGCAATGATGGTGAACAGGAAGGACTTTAACCCAGACCTGTTCTTTATCTCCTTAGCCATGTATATCATCTGTGTGTACACACATATATACACACAATATGTGCATATACACACATGTGCATGGATGCACATGCATATGCATATGGACAATATGTATTTTCTAGTACTTCCTAGCTGAATGTCTATGTGTCTATATACATATATATATATACACACACACACACACACACATACATATATGCATTATACAGTGGGCATAACTAGATGCATATAATATTTTAGCAGTACATATTGAACATAATTATCTTTTCATGGTGATTCATACTAAATATTATGTTTATTTAAAATCAGTTAATGTAATATTCAGAAGTTAGGATTAGTCAGGTTTTTGATATAGGAAGAGATATTAAGAATTTCAAAAATGACCTAAGAATGATCTCAAAGCAATGCCTATTCTCATATCCTTGCCCTGCTGACAGCTCACTCTTTGCCCTATGGTCTGTGTATTCCATGTACTATTGTTTTGACACATACATACACACACATACACACATACATATATGTATATTTGTATCTATATCACATAGATCTTGATATATAGGTTATCCATGTATCTTGAAATTTAGTTTATTTTGTGGTATGCTATAGTGTTTTATATTAGAACTTACTATACAAATGTTATTTGCTTTGTTATGGAGGAAGACAGGATTCTTCTCTCTTAGTGAAGAGAACTTCCAGATAAGGAAACTCCCTTTACCAATGCAGGTTCACAACTTCTTTGAAAATTATTGCCTTAGAAATTTGCCTAGATCATATATACATACACACACACACAAATATTATGGGTATGTTATATGCAGACATACATATACATATATATTGTCTTTAAAGACACCTGTGCATGTGTACTCTGTGTGTATGTGCCTGTGTGCATGTGTGTGTGTGAGTGTGTGTGTATGTGTGTATGTCTGAAGAATCTATGATTTTACTTGTGTGGGAACTCCCATGGACACAAGGCTAGTAAGTATGAGAGCAGGATCAGAATCAGAGTCTCCTTATTTGAGTTCCCATCCAATATTCTAAGTCTATCTACTATGTATATCTTTCTGCCTGCTTGTCTGTCTCTTTCTGCGTGGACAAATAGAGAGAGAGAGAGAGAGAGAGAGAGAGAGAGAGAGAGAGAGAGAGAGAGAGAGAGAGAGAGGTTTGTTTTTTAAGCAAAATATTGACATGTGGAATTCAAGTTCTAGCTATGAAACTTAGTAATTGTGTAGCTGATTACAAAAGAAGTTCCCACTCTGATGTAACTACGGACCTTTTCCATGTGCGTATATACATAGTTATATTTATATGTACATTTCAACCATCATCAGGAGCATTCCTCTCAAACCTTATTAGAAAGTATTCTCAGTTGTTGTGGCATTAAAAAAAAACACACCCATTTGCTGGTGGCCAGCCCTCTGATGATGAACTTTTTTCCATGCTAAACTAAGATGTTCCTCAAACGACAGGCCCACCGCTGTGTAAGACAGACAAATCATTAAATCAGTGAAGGCTCAGGTTTTTTTTTTTCCCCTCACATTTAGAGTCTCCTCAAAAACAGGAGAAGAGAGATAGCCAGTGTATCATACAATACAAATCAGGTATGTGATTGGTATTTATTTCCTCCACACAAAAGAGATGCTTAACACAAAACACTCACACGTGCACATTGACTTAGCAAACTAAACAAGCAATGCTAACTACTGTTATGCTCTGCCACAAGGCTGATACTTAAAAATATCTGAATATATAAGAAATTACAAGGCTATTGAATAGGCATTTTATGTTGCTCCTGAGCTTTTCATTGTCCTACTCAAAGTGCATGTCTTCTGGCAAGACTGTCCAGGTATTAGGCTCATCTTCTTGAGAGTGGTCATCTTTTCCCAAAAGTATTGTAGTAGTTGCAGTAGTTGAGATATTTTGAAGCACAGACAGCACTGACTATGAGAAGGCAGAATCTCCAAATTATTGGATGTCCTTAAGCCTGGACCTATTCTTCTCAGAATCAACGCTCATTCACCTAACATGATGAAAAAAACAAAGACAAGCCATTCGTGGCCTAGGGAGGACATGGATTTTAGTTGTCATGGGCTCATGACCACATGGCACTGGGATGAGAACTAAGATGAACTGCTCTTTCCCCACTCATAGGAAATCCCAGAGCTGCATTATATGATCAAAGAAAGATGAAGGACCAGGTGTGGAGTCACCCCCCTTTTTAGAAGTCATATGATCCACTGGCTTTTCTAGGATTCATTGGATCTTCTTGTTCGGCAGACAATGAGGGGATTGGCTTATATTCTCTAAGCCCTCCATGTTGAGTTAAGCACATGTGGTTGGTTGGAAGTGGGAGGGATATCTCTGCTTATGCTTTTTTCAGCTACCAGTTACAGTTGATTCAGCTTAACCTTTGTTCACAAAAGGTCCCTGATACATTTTGGAAAGTACCCTGATATCAACTTCTGTTTAAAATGACATCTTCCTAAGTCCTAGAGGGAGCCAAGCTCTCACATAAACACTCTATCAGAACTCTGAAAATGCACTAGGAGGGAACGAATGATAAAGAACAATGAAGAGGAATAGCAACAAGATCCTCTTTCCAGTATAGGACTGCACAAGAAAACTTCTTCAACATGCAACAAAATGTAGCTTAAAACCAGTCATGGCCAATTGGAGCAACAGAGGTCAGAGGTAGCTCTTGTAGCTCACTTCAAAGAGAGATAGGATTGGGCAGCATGCCCTCTTCTAGGGCCTTCCAAGAAGCCTGGACCCAGCATTGTCAAAGCCCATGATCCAGGGGCTCACAAAGAAGCCTGAAGTCAGCACTCAGAACCAGAGTATCTGGGTACCTCGGCTACATTCACAACTGGAAACAGCACTAAGACAGCATACAGGCATCCAGCACTGATGGGTCCTATCAAAGACTTAAATCTAGCACTCTTAGCTGAGACACTTCAAAAGACAGAGCCAATATAGAAACCAGGAAGCCACAATAGCAGTGTCCTTGTAGGAGGACTGCAACCAATGTATAACATCAAGTTAGAGTTTTTCAGGACCATAGCAGGGGATGGAGCCTCCTCCTATTGGGGTTCATGAAAGTAACAGACAATACTCAAATATGTGTTGGTCCTCAAGGAGACGAAACCAGATGCCAGAGATTGTGGTGGAGAGAAATGCTTAATAGTAGTCATCTAATCCAGAACTGAGGTATCAGTAGCATCTAGACAGTAGCAGGGATAGGATCAAGCAGAGCTTATCACATCCAAGAAGGAGAGAGGGTATGGAGGCAAGGATTAGTGCAAATTTCTAATCCAGAAAGGGAGGATTGGGGCACGAGTAAACAGAAGAAAGTACCAAACACAATAAAGAAATGATATGGATTGAAAGAAGCCTGTTAGTTGAAGAAGAGAGTATCTCAAAAACAAGTATAAACAGAGCCTCAGAGAAAAGAATGACTTGGCTACAAAGGCTCTAAGAATGTCCAGAAGAAATAAAGCAAGACATAAAAGTAATGTTAGAACTATAGAGAAAAAAAGCATAAGGAGAATAAATAGCTTAGAACAGAAGGTGGAAAACATGAATCTAGTGGTATATTTCCTCAAAAATATAATGGAGCAAATAGGTCTCAATGATTCCATGAGCCAATGAGAAATTAGAATAAAGTGAAAGGACTTTAAAAAAGAGTAGAAAAAAAAGTAAGGTATCCATGATCAAAAACAACCAAAATGACAAACAGATTGAGAAAGGAAAATTTAAAATTTATTGCACTCCCTTGAAAACCATGACCAAAAAAAAACACCTTGATACCATAAAGATACACAGATATATTAAAATTAAAGAACAAAGTGAAAATATGAAGTATCCAATTGTTACTCTTTGAAAGAAACTTCAAATTGAGAATATTTAGGAATGCGATATCCAAAATTTAGGGCTTCTAAGATTTTGAGGGCTGGTATTGATTCAGGCTGTTCCTTTTAGGTACAGTACTGAAATAAAATAAGAAATTTGTAATTCATTCAAGACTTGATAAATGAAATTTTATTTAGTCATAGCAGGGGAAGAAGATTCATCATGAATATACCATGAGAATACCATACTGATGCAGCTGAATTCTTCTGCCCATTGTGGGTCATACTGTCAGCTCATGGCCAGAAGCCTCAGAGAGGGAGCTGGAGCCCATCATGGCCTCTGGTAGTCAGGTACCCAGCAAGCCACATCAATTACCTGAGCCAGTCCCTCTTGTCAATCAAGCCACAAGAAGACTTTTAATAACCCTTAAGGAAAGAGATCAACCTAATTAGCATTGGGTGGTGCCAGGGGAAGAACTAGCCCAGCCTAAATGGTAGAACCCTAAGAAATATTACTTCCATTACATGAATCAAAGAAAAATTAAAGGGTTTATGAATCAAGGAACCACAAAGAGAATCCCAAAAGAGTACATATATCGATTATCAGAAAAAAGAGAAAATCTTGGAATATAATATTCCAAAAAGTAAAAGAAAAGTCTCTGACACTGTATTGCCTCGGATAACATGGTTAACTTCTAGTTCTCAGTTGCATCTACTGTGAAATGGAGGAGTTGGGCTAGGTGTCCTCTAAGGGCACTTCTAGCACTAGACCTATGAACCCATGATTCTATCCTATAAACCAAAGATGCCCAACCATATATAAATATGCTGAAAACTGAGAATATGCTTTCAAGGTTAAAAAAATATATTTTCTTAGTAATATAGACAACTTTGAAGGATTCCTGGCAAAAAACACCAAAGGACCTGGTTAATATAAATATGGGAAACAAACAAACAAATCTAAAATGTGAAATACATTTGAATAATAAGAATGGGCTAAAGAATGATGTAATAAATCAAAATTAATAATTGAACAGCCAAAAAAAGTAGGAAAGTGTAGCAAACAGGAACGGTTATGGGAATGGATTAGATTCAAAGTAACATAAGTAAAACCATTACAAGAACAAAGTACCGAGTTACAAAAGGATATTTTAAAAATAAGAGTAAAGAAATAACTGCATGAAAACAACTAACAATCATTACTGTGAATATGAATTAATTAAATAAATTCAAATTAAAGATAATGACAGAATTGATACAAAAAAATCCAAATATCTAACATCTGAATCCAAACAAGAAACATCTAAAAAATGAAGATACATACAGAATCAAAATGATAAGCTATAACAAAATTTACTATGCATTGTGTGAGTCAATAAAACAATAGTTGCTGTCATTTTATCAACGTGAAAAAGGACAGTGACAATAAGTATGTCCAACTTAAAAAAAAGTATGCATTGTAATCTTTAAAGGAATCTTGGGCAATAAACCAATATCAGTATTATACATACATGTACCAAAGAGCATATCATTTAATTTATAAGTGAAAAGTTAACTGACTTCAAAGATAAAAATGGTAATGCAATAACAACAGGTGACTTTAATGCACCTCTTTCAGAGCCAGACAAATCTAACAGCAAGGTAAATAAAAGGGAAAATATAAACTGATTGAACTTTTAGGGGATTTTGTACCAAAAGATTACTGGAATCAACTGAGTGGGTGGGCTATAATAATGGAGTCTAAGTTTTAGAAGCTTCTCATAAGCTGAGAAGTCTTAAACTATGGACCCAGTAATGGGTTGCCACCTGAGAACCAATCAAGATAAATTCAGAGGTAGTCATGAGGCTATTTTGTTGTTGTTGTTTGTGTTATGCAAACTCACAGTTAGTACTTATGCTAAGGAAATCATGCATCTTTTGAAGTATTTAAAGTAAGTATAAAATTGATAGTCTTTTCTTTATGAGGCAAACACACAACTTACCATTGGACTAATATTCAAAGCCTATTCGGTTTTATAGGACCCACCAGAGCTCGTGCACTGTTGACAGTCTTTGGATTCCTCTTTCAACTCAATGACAGTTAGAGGTATTGGAGAGAGGCTGTAAATAGAGGACCACCCTAGCTACGTTTGGAGAAGTTCATCACCATTAGCTTAGTCACCATGTGATGAAATTCTTGGCCACAGTGACAAACCAGTTGCTGAGGGGGAGCTTGGTGGTGATCTGCATGAGTGGAAGGAACACCCACACTGACAAATTCACAAATCTTTTGAAGTTTTAAAGCATAAGATGAATAGCTCCTTACAAGCAAACCATGTAATTTCAAGCCAAAGCTGGATATTTTCATCAAGGGAACAATAAGACCTCTCTGCAAGTCTTACTTTGCAAAGCAGAGTTGCTCTAGGCATGGCACTTCTAGGACCCCAGCACCTAAACCTACTTGCTTTTGCTAAGGGCATATGCCCTTTTACTCTACCCTAGAGAAGAGGATGTATAGTCAAGGGACAGAAGTAACACAACCTTTTTCTCTACTCCTCTCCTCCCCTGGCATCAGGGTGGATATAATTCTGCTCATGCATTATTGATAGGCCCAAAAGCCTGCCAAGGCAGGCTGCTTTTTTTGTGATAGACAAAGGCGGGTACAAGGATGGCACCTCTCAGTGCTTGGGGCCCTGCTTTCATTAAGAACATTTTCTGCATGTTCTCCAAGGGCATCCTCTGTCAGTAACTGCCACACAACAGGAAAAAAAAAATTATGGCTTTGAAGTCCAGTGAATAGAAACAAAATGAATTAGCGTTCAGGTGTTCTCCAACTCGATCACAAAGGCCCAATTCAGAACCGTCCTTCACACCTTTTCACTTGTCCTTGTATAATCCCAACACATCTTTGTGGCTCTTTGCCTTTATTTCCCTGTTCACTATTTCCCTCCCCAGGCCCTTGATTTCTTAATGCTTGCCAGTCCTCCAGGAAGACACAAGCACTTTCAGTTGTTGAGTGATTAAATATTTATAATCAGGGCAATGAGTGGGGTGTTGAATAATAAATGTTAAGGTTGAAGTGGCCTTAGATAATTTCTGCATATTTCTTCATACATGTCCCCTTTGATTCTAAGGAAAAAATCCCTTTAATTAACAACTTTTTTTTTTTTTGCAGCTGTGACGGTTGATAGTCCTTTATCACACTTTTATTCATGAACCTCCACCTTTCCACTGAGCTGGAGGTATTATTAAAACCTTCAAGAGACATGTAAACACTCTCTTAGTTGTTGCATCCCACCTTATTTATCTGTCCACCATCCTAATGAAGTGTACTTAGTTCAAAAATGTAAGATCCTATACTAGAGATTCTCTGCAGCACCATGTCTGTGCATGAAGAAGTCTGGGTACAGCAGTAACAAGAATGAAGCTGAGGAAATGACCGTGCTTTCATCTTCAAAGTACTTGAAAACTATTAGCTAATTAAAGTATTAACCCTTGGAAGGGAACGTTAACACCCTCATACTTACTTCAAGAATTAGCTATTTCATCAGTGAAGGTAATCTGCCTCAGTATACCCTAGTAATATTTTTTTCATGCAACTCTTGGGATTAGAATATTTACCAACTTGTGGCCCACCCTCTTTTGATGAGGCTCTCCTCACTTAGCTCTCTAGGGAACAAATGCCCATCTTGGGACTTGGATTTGAAGACTTCAAAGTTTAACAGAACCCGGTCAGACCTTGCAATCTCCTTTCATTGCCTTCTAGGAGCCAAAGTCACCTTTATAACATGATTAAAAATCAGAGGAGGGCTTTAATCAAGACATCATCAGTGTGAACAAATAATAGTAATGATAACTGGCATTTATATAATACATTGCAGTTCATACGGTATAGTTACTTCCTGACAACAACACTATGAGTTAGATTGTACAAAAATTACTATCTTGCTTTTTATAGATGAGGAAACTGAGACTCACAGAGGTTAAATGACTTGTCCCCTATCACAGTGTTTTTAAGTGTCAGAGCTGAACCATAATTAAGGTTTTCTGTTTCTAAATCCTGTAATCTTTCCACTGAGCCATAATATCTGTAAAGTGAAGTTAATAGATGGCACAAAGCTTAAAGTACAAAGCTTATTAAACCTAAGTTGAATCAAAAATGTTATAAGAAAATAGAATTTGGGTGTAGAATATCAAATATTTTCAGCTAATTGTTATCTTTCATTTGAGATAATCTTTCCAATATTCATTTATTGTGTAACTTCTCATAGACCTGGTGCTTCAACCATTGCTATGGGCATTAGTGTATGAGAAAATTTCCTGAGAAATACTTGTGTGCCTGAGAATTGTGAGGCTTAAAATAGGTGGTCATCGAACTTGGAGCTGGAAGGAATTTTAGAGATCATTGAGTCCATTCCCCTAATTTTACAGATTCAAGTCAATTCAACAAACATTTATTAAATACCTACTCTATACTGCAGTAGGCCCTAAAGATACTATCAGTCAGTTAATCACATGAATTCACTAAGCTCTAATTATATTCCAAGCGCAGTGCTAATAAGTTCCAAGGGTGAGATTAAAAAAGCAAAAATAGACCCTTTCAATAAGAAACTAAATTTTCTGATATGAGGAAATGATATGTACACAACAAAGTGAATTTAAAAAAAACAGTGAAATAATTTCTTGTGTGGCAGAAGACAAGCAATAGCAATGACAAGAGGATATGGAAATGATAGTGATGATAGTATTATATTGTTGTTGTTATTTTTATTAGAATCAGAAAGATGTGAGCTTAAATCTGACCTTAAACACTTACTAGTTGTGTGACCTCAGATAAATCCTTCAAACTCTGTTTGCCTCAGTTTCCACAACTATATAATGGGGATAATTGTTGCACCTACCTCCCAAGATTGTTTTGAGAATCAAGTAATTTTGTTGTAAAATGCTTAGCTCAATGAGTAGCTCATAATAAGTGCTATAAAAATACTGGCTATTTTAATAATAATAACTGTAGGAAGAAGGTTGAAAGCCTATATTAAACAGATTTTTTTAACCTGAAGAAATAGTTTTGCAAAAGGCAATTGTTACTTCAATGAGTAAAAGTAAAGACTAGTCACAAGTATGCACCATGCTGTTGTTCAGTGACCCCTTTTGGGACTTTCTTGGCAAAAATACTGGAGTGGTTTGCCATTTCTTTCTTTGGTTCATTTTACAGATAAGGAAACTGAGGCAAATAGTGGTAAGTAATTTGCCCAGGGTCACACAAGTAGTAAGTGTCCAAGGCCCAGATTTGAATTTCCGACTTTATGCCCAGCACTCTATGCACTATGCCATCTAGCTGCCCCTACTATACACCATAGAATTTGTCTAATATAGAAGAGAAAAGATTTGTCTAATGTAGAAGAGAAAAAAAAAAGAGAGAGAGAGAAGAGCAGAGGAGAAAGGAGAAGAGAGGAGAAAGTTCAGAATCAAGCTGAGATAAGTAAGACCATTAGGAAAAGGATGTGTAAAACAAGTGGCATGAAATAGAAATTCATAATTTCGTACAAAATCCTCTCTTTGTGTTCTGCTATGTGTATGGGAATGCTCATTTTTGGAGTCTTTTACTTCTCCTTTGGGCCATAGCAATAGCTTCCTCATTGATTTCTCTTTCTCTAGTCTATTCTTATTCCAATCCATCATCCACATAGCCCCCAAAATGAAAATTATTTTCTTAAAGTTCGTTCAAGTGTTCAAGTACTTCATTATTCCTGCATATCTCTTATATTCCTGTATTCCTTAAATAGAAGGATGCTATTGGCAAGTATCATAGGCTCTAGGCTTACTCTCCTAACTCTAATGCAGGATAATTGGTTGGGTCTTAATAGCAAGGTAGCTAATTCTCCAATCAGGGGTGTAGGGGTTTCTATGAGGGGTTACAGTATATCTTTCTAATATTCCTACTTACGAACTCTTATCTGGTGTGTCTTCCCTGATATCAACTGCCACCTTACATCTCCCCAATATCATCTAACCAGTTGACATCATAACACCAACTGACCAATTAACATCAATTAGCTTTTATAAAAGGATATGGCCTGAGAAGGTATGGCAAGGACAGAAGTACAAAAACATACCATCAAACCAGGGACAAATTGCTTACTTGTTTGCAAGTTGTCTCAGTAGCTGAGTCAATTCACTGCTGAATTGGATCAAGTGAGTTGCTTTTCTAGACCTGCTCTTCTCCAGGCCCTACTGCTATGGTAAACTCTGCTATAGATTCCAGTTTCCAGAGTTCCATTGGCTCTTGCAACATTGTGAAGTTTACAAGATTAAATCCTACTCCCATCTACCTTTGTTCCTCATTCACTTAAGATTAAGAATGAATTGGGCACAAAAACGAGTGGTAGAGAATGTGTTCATGGCGACATGGTTGGTAAGAAGAGAGGCCCTAAAATATGTCCTCCATCCAAAGACCCATAGCTTCTATTCTTAGGGTTGGGGGGAGGGAGAAAAAGAGAGAGAATTTTATCCATTCCTCCCTTGTGTATGTATGTTCAGTTCTGGCTTAGCAGTCAATTAAGAGACTTTTTGCCATTATTCAGTACATTAATAGCAAATAGTCAAAGAATACCTGTGCCTGCTCTGAAGTGGAGAAAGGGCCCCTCTAGTATTCATTTCCAGAAGCAGGATCACCAAACCTCCATATGTGTTGATACCAGGCAGAACATATTCTGTATGTTCTAAGGACAGAACCAATCCCATCTTCCCCCCCCACACATAGCTCTATATTATGGTTGTATGGTTTGTCTTTTCTCCTCAGAGGGCAGAAGCATCAGGAAGATGACTCCATTACTTGCAAATGAATTGGATTTGAGTGAAGGAGGACTGTGTAAAGTCACTAGCTTCTCTTTCTCCCTCAGAGACACCTGAGGCCAGTTATTGATCGGGACAACTGGAGATGGCCCAAGATGCAGTGGAAGACCTTGGCATTTTTAAGCTAAGGTCTTTCCAAGTTCTACTTTGACTGAGGTAATGCAATTCAGCAATTAAGACTAGGTAACATATGAGGAAAAGAAAGGCCTCATTTACCAGATCCAAAATAAAAAAATTCATCTGGGAGGGGAAGACCCTCAAGGTTTCTGGTGAAAAGAGATACAATTACTATTTACATTCATTCTGAGCCTAGGGAGGCCAAACAATAACCATTAAGTGGTGCTTGGGAACCCCTTGTTGGCCAATCAATGAGAGCAAGAGTAGATTGGGTTTAGCAGAGATGGGGAACTTGTAGCCTCTAGGTTACATCTGTCCCTCTAAGTCCTCACGAGTGACCCTTTCACTGAATCCAAACTTCACAGAACAAATCCCCTTAATAAAAGAATTTCTTCTGCAAAACTTGGACTCAGTCAAAAGGCTGCACCCAATGACCTAGAACTCATTTAGATTCAGTCAAAGGGCCACATTTGAGGACCTAGAGGGCCACATGTAGCCTCAAGGCTTCAGGTTCCTCACTTCTGGACTAGATGATCCCTAAAATTCGTTCTACCTCCAAGTCCCATGACTACCTAATTTTAAACCATTTCTCTAGCACAGAGGTACTTCTCAGGGATTTTCTCATATACTAATGCCCATAGCAATGGTCGAAGCACCAGCTCTATGAAAAGTCATACAACATAGCATGGAAAAGTTAGCTTAGAACTGTCATTCTTTATTTTGCCTGATAATATAGTTTTCCTCAACCCAACGAAGGGGGTTAATTGCAAAGCCTCTACTAGCTACATAGATTTATCACCAGTGGCCAGACTTGCTGATGATTTTGAGATAACCCTCCCCCTGTCAATGGCACAGCTGAGCGTTCCACTGGAAGAGCAAGAAAGGCAAATGAGTGTGCCCTGAAACAGAAGGCACCAGGTAAATGTGAAAAAATGTTGCTCAGGAAGATTAATCCTTCCTGTAGTCTTTTGGTGAAGTAATAAAAGCTTTATGATTCATTTCTCCCATTATAATGGAGGAGGTAATTAGTAATTACTGGATTTATGGTATTTGTTGTGTTAACTCGACCAATAAAATAGACAGCACAACTGGTTGTTGGATTTTTATTTTGGATTTGTTTATTTTGTTTTTGAAGCACTATTCAGGGCATTAAGAGTCCAGCCAACTATTTGACCTTTAGTTTTTGTTAAGAAAAGAAGGATAAACCTACAGTACATGTTGAAATAGTTGGAATTCTAAAGCTTTCTACCATCTCTCCTTCTCACCCCTTTAAATTTGTTTCTGTGAAAGGTTAATGTTATGGAAATAGAGCTGGTTATGTGATCAGAAGTTCTGGGTTGTACTATTGGTTTTGCTACTTTTTACCTGCATGACTCTTGACTAAATCACTTTATTTCCCCAAACCTCAGTTTTTTCAACTCCAAAATAGGGGTAATGAAACTTGTACTACTATCTCATACCCCTATGAGATAATCAGGGTCAAAGGAAATGGTATTTGTTAAGTACTATTTCAATGTGAACCATTATAATTATAGCTTTTGATTAGGAACCCAGGATCTGTGTTGATATTATTTACAGTACTGTTATATTATCTATAGTACTACTATCTATTGAGTACTGTCGGAGTATCAAAGTATAATTTTTGTTGTTGTTCAGTCATTTAAATTATGTCTGACTCTCCATGACCCCATTTGGGATTTTCTTGGGAAAGATACTGGAGTGGTTGGCCATTTCCTTCACCAGCTCATTTTACAGATGAAGAAACTGAGGCAAACAGTTAAATGACTTGCCCAGGGTCAGTGTCTAAAGCAAGGCTTGAATTCCTGACTCCAGGCTCAGTGCTCTATCCACTGTACCACCAAGCTGCCCTATAAAAGTAAAATGACCTTTTTCAGTAGCGTCATAGGATTTGGAGTTATAAGAAATCTTAGAAATCAACTAGTCCAATTTGCCTCATTTTACAGTTGTGGAAACCAAGCTCAAAGTATCCAAACCTTGTCCCTCTGACTCAAAATCTAGTTCTTTTTTATTATTGGTGTTTTTGTTATTGCTGTATTTCTTTTTTTCTCCCAGTCCAGAGCTGTGATTTCTTTATTGTGGGTACCTCTATGCTAAGAAACCCCTTGTGAAGGGCAGCTAAGTGGCACAGGAGATAGAGCTCCAGAGTTGGAGTCAGGAGGACCTGAGTTCAAATATGGCCTCAGACACTTGACACTTATTAACTGTGTGACCCTGGGCAAGTCACTTAATCCCAATTGCCTCACTGAAAAGAAAAAAAAAAGAAACTTCTTGTGAGAAGGAAGATCTCCAACTGTCCTGAAAGTTAAGGTCTTAGAGATTTGTTTAGGGACACTAAGAGGTTAAATGACTTGTTTAGGGTCACATACCTAATATCTATCAGAGTCTGGACTTAAACAGGTTTGTCTGACTCTTAAGTCAGCTCTCTACCCATTATGTAACTCTAACTCTCCTAGAATCTTAGATGGAAAGGGGGAAAGGGAAAAGAAAATAAGCATTTCTTATGTACCTAATAAGTGCCAAGGAACCATCATGTACTCTAGCATCTAGCTAAAGAATAAATCCTTACTAAAACATTCTTGATAAGTGATCCTCCAACAGAAATCATGGCCAATGATATCACATGGAGCTTACCACCTCTCAAGGTCTCCCTTTATACTTAATATAGCTCTGATTGTGCAGAAGTTCTTTATATCAAAATGAAATCTGACTCAATGTAACTTTTATCCTTTCCTTTTCCAGGCTAAACAACACCTACAATCCACGGTTGTTGTGAGGATTAAATGAAATGACATTTGTAAAGCACTCCTTCACACAAACACACACTTTGTCCATGGGAGGAGTAGGCATAAATTTAGATATCAGTGCTCAGTAAGCTCCAGGTCAGTGAGCATCAATTCCTGGGGTTTGTTTAGTTTTTTGTATTGTTTTTGTTTTAACATTGTTTTGGATTCCTGGTGTCTTAGACCATAGAAGCAGCTAAAGTTGCTTTATCTTTCATGAATAATTTCTGTTTTGGGGAGGTTTGAGAGGTCATGGGGATCAGAGAATGTGTCTAGTCTGCCATCTTGTTGCTCATGTGATCTAGAAGAACCAATAATCTTATCTTATACATTCAGTAGAATGTGAACACCTCAGCCACTCAGGCTACAGTACTTCAATGAATTGGTGATTTCATTAACAATATTCTTCTTGTCCTCACCTTTCCAAGATAGGCAATTCTTTCACATGCTTTCCCAGAAATCCTTCCAAAAGGAAATATTCACCCTGTGAGAAACATTCTAATAACTCTTTGTAATGTTCTGTGGGGTACCAGCAGAAAATACAGCTATTCATCCCTTTATCTTACCATTTGACTGGCCTGCCTTCTTTGTTTACCATCTATTTCTTAGATAATGTCTCCTATATCATTTTTTGCATTGAAATAAATATTTGTAGAATGCTCTGGGTTAAATACAACTCTTATGACCCTTTTGGTTACTCATGATTTAGATTTTTTGGTGACTGAGGGATGCCAGGATTCACATATATGGAATCACCAGGATTAAAGTGGTATTAAACATATTTGTGTGTGTGTGTATTAGCAATCACTGTGAAACCGTCGAAAATGTTGCATAATTTTCCAAATGCAATCCAACTCCTTTTTTTCCTCATGTGATTTTGCGCTTAGTTCATTCTCCATGTGCTGTGCCTATCTATAATAGATGTGCTGATGTAGGGTTGTCCATTCTATTACATATCATATTCTGGTTAATACACATTCTTCATTGATTTTGTTTTTCCTATCTGATTTGCTTAACTGACCTCTTGAACCATCACGGATTTCATTGAAGAGGAACTGTAGTATTCTGGGGCTTGATGAAATTAGCACACAGTCTTGCACAGGGGAAAATCTGGAGGACTTTATTGGTTTCAGAGAATTCTTCTTCCATTTGAAAACTGTGCTGGATATTCTTCATGATACAATCACGTATCTCCATGTTTTGTGCCTCAAGCGATATTTGTAATAGACAATTGAAAAAAATAATTCTGTGAAAATTACCAAAGAAACTACTATGATCCTAATAAGTGCAAGGAATATACCTAGTTGCTGGGTACAAAGGGTGTCCTAAAAGTCTTGGTTCAGTTTTAAGCTATCTAAAATGTTTAAGCTATTAAAGCTTAAAACAGTGCCAAGACTTTTGGGACAGCTTATATAATGCCTGACTTTATGATATGTATCTAGATCTTTCTATCCACATTGTCTGTTTCCCAGGCCTCTTGCTAATTTAACTTATATCTTATATACATATGGAATCATGGAGAATAAAGTAGAAGGGCCCTTGTAAATCATCCAGTACATCTCTTACTATTGTAAATAAGGAAACTGACATCCATAGATATCCAGTGACTTACTCCAGCATGCTCTGCTTGGTAATGGAAGATTGAAGTCTAGCATGTAGTCACTCCTCTCAATGCCATTTTTCTCCTCTTGACATGCCTACTCCCTCTGGCCTTTATTTCTGGCTTCTCAGGATACCTAGACCACACATACGAACCCTAAACCAACCAAGTCTGGCAGTTCCCACTGTACTCTCATTGTATAACAACAAGGTGTGATATTAATGAGTCACCTTATAAGAGAGATTCAATATAGACAGGAAGCCTGTTGGGTTATTGAATGTCAGGCTGATGAAAAGGCAATTTTTACTTATTTCTAGCTGTTTTAACTAGTGTGACATGGTAGAAACAGTTTAAATGGTCCATTTCTTTTGCCTTGGATCTAATCTTTTGATTCCCTCAGACCAAAAACAAAAACAACAAAAAATATAGGAGGAATCATTTGAATCAAGAAGCCATTATTAGGTCCAAAGCACTTATTACATTTTTTTTCTTATTACCTGCTCTCCTTTACCTAAAAAACTGATGTTACTGGCCCGTAATCTGTATGAGAGAGGTTACTGAACTTCTTTCAATATAGTTTGAGTTGGCTTTAAGAAAAACAAAATGTTGGGGCAGCTAGGGGGTGCAGTGGATAGAGCACTGGCCCTAAAGTCAGGAAGACCTGAGTTCAAATCTGGCCTCAGACCAAACACTTGACACTTACTAGCTGTGTGACCCTGGGCAAGTCACTTAACCCCAATTACCTAAAAAGGAAAAAAAAAGAGAAAAAATATTGTGGCTCTCTCTCAGAATGAGCCAGGTATATTCTCTTGCTCTGCCCAACTTGTTGCAGATTACACAAAGAATGGCTCATAATAATCAATAGTGCTTTTTGTAAACATGTAAAAGAACAAAGACAGTTGACCGGATAGGAATTGAACCCACATTCTAGGCCTCATCAGCAACCTGTTTGAAACAAGTCCGCTAAGTGGTCCAGGTTTGTCTCTGATTCACTTAATCTGCATCCTTATAACAAGCTACATACCTATAGCTAAGGAAGCAAATATTCTACTTTCTTAGAATCTTAGATTTATAGAATCTAAGAATAATCTAGCCAGTACTTTAGTGTCATAGAGTATTAGAGTTGTGGAAGCACCAAATTATAGAATTTTGCAGTTTTAGATTGGATTAGAGATGTACTGGATGATTTACAAGGGCCCTTCTACTTTATTCTCCATGATTCTATATGTCTATAACATATAAGTTAAATTAGGAAGAGGCCTGGGAAGCAGACAATGTGGATAGAAAGATCTGGATACATATCATAAAGTCAGGCATTATATAAGTTGTCCCAAAAGTCTTGGCACTGTTTCAAGCTTTAATAGCTTAAACATTTTAGATAGCTTAAAACTGAACCAAGACTTTTAGGACACCCTTTGTACCCAGCAACAAGTCCATCTAACTCAACCCCTTATCTGAAGAAGGTCTGCCTCTTGTAAACAGTTAATTATCTTTCTCTTAATTCTATCTCTTCTCTCTGAAAAACCGAATTAGACAATGAGTATTTGCACATTGTGAAAACAGGAAGGTTACCTACAAATATTAGATATCATCATTCATTATGCCCCAAAATGGCTAGGCAAGAAGGTCTTAAAGTAACTTATCTTTACTTAATTTAATTTTCTTAGATTGAGTGAATGAATGCTAGTCAAGGATCAGTCTTGTTGGTATGAAAGATGCCATTTAATTTTAGGAGCAAAGCCCAGAATGGGAGTTTGTGTAATATAATTGAAGGAGTATTTATTAAGAGGTAGGGGATACGAGTTCTAGTCTCAGTTTCTATGGCCAGTTGCCTCTGTGTGCATAAGCAAATTACTTCTCTGTACTTTATTTTTCTCCTTCATAAAATCAGAGGGTTAGACTCTATGATATCCAGAGCCCCTTCCACTTTTAATAGCGTGTCTGCTTATTGCACTGATTTGCATTAAGATCACAAGACTGCTAATAGATATTTGTAAAGGACCTTAGAGATCATATTTTAAAATAATATCAAACTCAGATAGAAAAAAGAGGCACCAAACCATACATAAAGATCCCTAGAACCTCAAATTGGCTTAGAAAACCACATATATTAGCATTATCTATCTTCTATTGCATTTTAATTTATTTTTTAAGTATTTCCTAATTACATTTTAGTCTAATTCTAGGCAATTTAGGAATGTTGGCCTCTTGGCCACTGTTTGAAATTTCTGATCTAGGCCAAACCCTTTCATTGTACAGATGAAGAAATTCAAAGTCAGAAAGGATAAGTGATTTACCCAGGGTCATTGAAACAGAATTTGAACTTGCATCCTCTCCATATCCTGCCTCTTCTTCATTGCTACCATTCTGTAATATCTAGCACAGTTCTTTTATTTTACAGATTAGAAAACTGAAACTCAGAGAAAGGAAATTACTTGCCCAGAGTCACAAGTTCATTAGGTGGTAGAGTTTGACCTTCATTAGATTTACAATGCATCATTTGGTCCACTATACCATGTAGCTTCACAATGAGTAAATTGCTCATTCCTTAGACAAATCCATGTCACATTCCTTAGAAATATTTAAAATGAAATATGAAACAAGGAAAAAATATCCACTTGATACAACATTGTGCTAGATACTGAAAGAAACACAAAATTCAGATAGGACACAGTCTTTGATCTCATGGACCTCATAGCATAGTAGGGGGATAAGACATGTAGATAAATATAATACATAAGTCCATTACAGAGATATAAAACTAACTTCTTTATGTGATCTTCAGGGTTTACTAACTAGAGAGGAGGGACAGGAAAGAATGCTTTCTAGATGAGATTAACATTTGAGTTGGATTTTGAAGGATGAACAGGAATTGAACAGGGATGTGCATTCAAATCCTTGTTCTCTCAGAAATGACCTGGGGAAAATCCCTCTGCTTCTCTGGGCCTCAGTTTCCTCATTTATAAAATGAAAAATTTGGGGAAGATGACCTCTAAGGTCCCTCTTTCTCTAAATCCATGATCCTTCTGAGTAAGTGAACAAAGAGAGTCAGAGAGAGGATATTCCATATGTAGAGAATTGTCTAGTTGAAGTTGTGCAGAGAGAAACCGTGTCTATTTTAGCCAATATAATTTATTTGCAGTGAACTATCACAGTGGGAAATTGTTTTATCCACTGGAGGACAAAGATGAAAGATAATGAGGTATTTTGATAGTAATTTCTCAATTCAAAGTTGTCAAATGGCTCCGAGGAAAAGAAAACCTGTTGTCTCATGGTAAGGCTTTCCCCATGAATTCTCCAACTCTGTCTACCCTCTTCATTTTCATTTTACCCAGAAAAGAATGAAAGGAAGTAATAAATGATGAAAGAAAGGAAAGAAGGAATGATGGAAATCAGTAAAGAAGCAAGGAATTAAAGAAGGAAGGAAGGACACAAGGAAGGAAAAAAGAAAAGAGGAAAGAGAAAAGAACAAGAAAGAAAGAAAAAGCAAACTTCATTTATACAAGTTGACAATAACCTATTGCTAACAAAACAGTAATGAAATTCACACGTAGGGCCACAACCTGAGGAGTAGAGCCCTATAGACGCTCTGGGGCAGGACACGTGTTTGGGATTGAAATAGTGATTCAAACCACACCTCACCACACCCATTTCCCAGGACCTCAGAGCCCATACTAAAAAATCAACTCCCTAGCATCAGTGTGGAATTGTCATTACCAGGAAACTGGGACACAATGCATTGGGGGAAGACAATGGAGGTGGCACTCCATTAAGTCTGATGATGGAAAGTACTGAGCACATAGGTGGGGTAAGTGCTGTCCACCCAAAATCATTTGGGGCAGAAACCTAGACTGGTATACCACCAATTGCCCAAAATGGGAGGAGGCTGCAACACTTTGAGATTTAGCCCCCAAGGAAACCATCATCACATAGGAAGGAGTCAGAGATTCAGAAAATGGCCAATAAAGGAAAATAAGTGGGGGGGGAAGGATAGAAATTTTCAATAATCTTAGGATAAAGAAAACAGAAAAACTTTGACTGTAAGCAGATAAATCAACAGGGATAACATTAAGAGTAGAAAGATGACCTTCAGATCTAGTAAATGAGTTCAAGCATTTGTTATCTATTATCTATCTATAAATATTACAAAGCAAAGGAAAATGATCTAACACTTAAGACAGAAGATTCTGTGGAATTCAAGAAGAACATGGAACCATAATACACT
The DNA here is from genome assembly GCF_003287225.1 of Phascolarctos cinereus. Taxonomy (NCBI): domain Eukaryota; kingdom Metazoa; phylum Chordata; class Mammalia; order Diprotodontia; family Phascolarctidae; genus Phascolarctos; species Phascolarctos cinereus. The sequence continues at coordinate 363,945,114 of NW_027555625.1, read as the reverse complement.
GTTTCTGAGTGGTTTAAAAGAGAAATGAGAATTATGAGAGCATAATTTGTGTGCTGCACAGCAAAAAATAATGAACAGAACAGAAAAACTTGAATCTGTAATGGCATGCCTCACAAAAGAAACGAAAGAGAGAACAATAGATTGGGAATAAAAAAACACAGAAATGAAGGACAATATAGAGAAAGAGAAGCAAAAAAAAATTTAAAGAAATATGCTCACTATGCAAACAAAGCATACTGATTTCAAAGAGTATGTATAGAAACAATGAAAGGATCATAAGTTCCACAGAAGAGGACAGGACAAAAAAATCTTAACACCCCAATGCAAAAAATAATAAATGAGTTCGTCCAGAACTTCTGAACATAGAAAATGAAATTCTAATTCAAAGAAACATATTGCCTCAAAGAAAGAAACCAAAACAAAAAGAAATTAAAAAAACCATAGGGTTGCAAATTCCTAGACATATAGGAGTTAACTTCAACAAGTCAATTCAAAAATAACAAATTCTGTAAGCAAAAAAGGAGAATGACCCTCCAATAACAAGGAAAGGAAATTTGATTAACACAAGACTATATTATATCCACTAGAAAATGTAGGAGGGAATGGAATGATATGTTTTGGAGAGTAATGGAGTTCAGGCTGCAGCCCAGGGTGACTTACCCGGCAAATCTGAGCTTAACCATAAATGAGGGAAAAAAAAAAGATGGCTGTTCAACAATAAAGAGGTATTTGAAACATCCTTAGAAAGAAAACCAGACCTGAAGAAATCATGTGTTTTTCAAATGCTCCAGGCAAGAGGGGTGAAAGAATGCAGCATCCATGGACAGCAATAGCAATGGAGAGACCAATAAGAGAATTATTATTATCCTTTGACTGATGCAGTTTAGAAGTTCAGGGGTGCTCAGACCCCAAAATCACAACAGATGGGTCCTGTCGGAGAGAATTCTAACTAAGCCTTCTTTCAGCCAAAGACAAGGTGTATTAGAACATCCTCCATATGGGGCAGACTCTTAAGGAGTCTGAACATTAGTAAACTGTTGGCTAGATTTTAAGAATCTGAGCAGTGGCTAGATTATAAGAATCTGAGCAGTGGCTAGATTATAAGAATCTAAGCATCTTAATGGAGACAAGATGGACCTTATACACAGAAAGACCATGGGAGGGATCTAGGAGTGGCCAAGTAGTCTATGAGGTGATAGAATTCCAGGGACCAGGACCACATGGCCTTGAGAGAATGGAGAAGTGGCCTGGGGCCATAGGGAGGTCCACAATAAAAGGCCAGTTGATGGGATTATAGCCTCAGGCAAACACCAGAAATTTGGCCAAGTGGGAAAGTCCAGGGTTTTTCCCTTCTGGGGCCCAGCTCCCAACCCCATCATGATCATTTTATCCCCAGGAGATATGACTCTTTATCTCTTATGTATTTGTTTAAGTTCTCTATTCATCTTTATCAGTTCCCTAACCATTTTAAAGGAGCTTTATAAATATAATGATAAATTAATATGTGCTTCTGTTTTGTTTTGTCTTTTAATTCCCCATCTGCCTATCTCACGAGACAAGCCAAAGGGTTCAATACCCTATATCACTCATCCATCAAGAGTTACCTGACCTGGATAAGTGGGCAAGACACTTCATTTAACTTAGCCTCAATTTCCTCATCAAGAAAATAGGGATAATAATGCTTACATTACCAACTTGAAAGCCCTTTCTACAGTAAGTGACTTTGTAAATCACAAATTACTAAAAAAAAAAAAAAAGAAAAGAAAAAGAAAAATAAGAAAAGAAAAAAAAACAGCCATTATTATTCATTGAAGTAGCCAACCAATCAGAGTGTCAATTTGGGGCAGTGCAGAGATGGAATAAACAGAAGAGGGTGAATTTAAAGGCTCTCTCACTTAATCCTGTTCTATCTTTGTGTTTTTTGTTTTGTTTCATTTTGTTGTTGTTGTTGTTGTTTCAGGGTTGGAGAGAAATCTCAACAGATGATTTAGTCTGCAAAACTTCAGGTGAGGAAAACTCTTTCAATGAAATGCAGACAAGCAAATACTCTGCAACTTAGAATTTCAGAGGGTTGACCAGGGCTTTGAAGTTAAGTTATTTGCCTCGATCCACCCAGCCAATATATATCAAAAATAAGGGACTTGAACCCAAGTTCTCCTGAATTTGATGCTGGTCAGCCCTGGATCCAATACAATATTCTCCTCTATATCTCACTGTCATAAGGATAAGTACTGGACCTTATCACCAGCTGGGGAACTCCTTCTACCAATGCAGTTGAATCTTGACTCAGAGATCCCCTTAATAAAAGGATTTGCTCTGCTAAGTTTGGATTCAGCCAAAAGGCTGCACTTGAGGATCCAGAGGGCCACATGTGACCTCAAGGCCTCAAGTTCCCGACCCTTAAGATTCTTAGAGTATTAAATTGTCTTTAATACCAAGATGCTAACTGACTTGCCATGTATAACACTGGCAGTATGTGGCAGAAGTCAAACTTGAAATGAGGTCTGCCTGGTTTAGAAGTTGGCTATCTATCTGCTATGCTGCACTCCCTTACTGTCATAAATAGCATTATTGTAAATTTTTTTTGTCTTCATACAGTAGATTAAAATGCCACCAGGTAATCTCATCATTTTAAAACTAATTTCTTAGATTAACATGTTCCCTGGACAACATTCATGCTATCATGTTTGATAACTTTTCTTATATTAACTTGGCATTCTTTTAGCGGCATAGTTTCATTGAGCTCCATAAAAGTAATACAGGTGTCCAGGCTCTGTTTGCTCAGCTATAGACTGTTTGTCTTTTTCTTTTTTTGGTGGGGGGAAGTGGGGAGGGACTTGAGGTAAAATTATTTGGACAACTAAGCTTTTCTTGAGTGACTTTTCAATGACATTATGTTCATATACTACTTTGGAAAACTTACCAAGGTAGTGTGGGGCTAGTATAGGCCTCATTGACCCCTCATAACCTATGTCTAATGGAGCCATGGGATCACTAAACAATAGGGAGACAATCTAATCTGGGGTCCCCATTTTAATGAGGCCCAGAGGAGTTAAAAGAATTAACTGGGATTGCATATATTAAGTTGTACAGTTGGTATTCAAAGTCAAGTCCAATAAGTTAAAATCAGAGCTTTTCCCATGATACCAGAAGTCTAAGTAAAACTCTATTGTTGTTGTTGTTGTTGTTCAGTTGTTTTCAGTTGTGTCATTCTTTCTGACCCCTTTTGGGGTTTTCTTGGCAAAGATTCTGGAGTAGTGTGCCATTTCCTTCCCCAGCTTATTTTCTATATGAGGAAACTAAGGTAAACAGGGTTAAGTGACTTGCCCAGGGTCACACAGCTAGTGTCTGAGGCCAGATTTGAACTCAGGAAGGTAATTCTTCCTGACTCCAGGCTTTGCAGTCTTGCCCTGTGCCACCTAGCTGCCCAAAATTCTATTAACTCACCTAAAATTGGACCTACATATTGAGTCCAAGATAACTCAACACTGATCAGAATACAGATTTATCAAATCTTGGAATCATTGAGTGTTAGAGGTGGAAGAGACCTCCCTTCATTCTAACCTCTTGCCTGCCCGCTATACTTATAAGTGGTTAGCTACTTAATATCAGCCTGAATATCTCCCAATACAAAGATTGCTTCTTCACAAAGCAGTAGAATATTTTACTTTTAAATAACTCAGTTAGGGTAGGGGGATATCTTTATGCTGAGTCAAAATATTCATAACAACTTCTGGCAGTTGGTTCTAGGTCTTCTATTTGAGGATATCTTGTGTGTATACATAAATATTTATATAACAGGCAGCTAGGTGGCACAGTGGATAGAGTGCTGAGCCTGGAGTCAGAAAGACCTTAGTTAAGATATCACCTCAGACGCTTACTAGCTATGTGATCTTAGGCAAGATATTTTACCCTATTTGCTTCAGTTTCCTCATCTGGAAAATTAGTTAGAGAAAGAAATGGCAAACTACTCCAGTATTTTTGCCAAGAAAACCCCAAAAGGGGTCACAAAGATTCAGACACAACTGAAAATAACTGAACAACATATCTATCTATCTATAGATATGTATGTATGTATATACAAACATATATACATTTCCATATATGTATATATACATATATGTATAGTTAATACTCATAAATTTACAGATTGCATATTTGTGAATTCACCTACTTGCTAAAATTAATTTGGAACCCCAGAACCATTGCTCAGACATTTTCGTGGGTATTTGTGGACATGTGCAAAGAAGTGAAAAATTTCAGTCACCAGATGATCATGTTGCCAGTTGATATTGAACAAGGTGATGTTCTGCCCTCTTGTTTCAGCTGTCCTACTGTAAACAAGAATCCTTTTGTGGTCTATTTAATGCCATGCTTTTTGCATTTTTGTGCTTTTTGTTGTAGATTTCACTGTTTAAAAAATCCCCCAAGCATAGTGTTGAAGTGCCACTTAAGTATTCCTGAGCACAAGAGAGGGCTATGATATGTTTTACAGAGAAAACACGTGTATTAGATAATCTTTGTTCAAGTATGAGTTAAGCAAGTTGTCTTTAAATAGAAACGCACATACAGCAAGGTTATGTATCGATCAGTTGATGAAAATGTTGTGACGAAAGATGATCTGGCATCTTGGAATATAGAAGACTTAGCAAACACCTTGACATGCTTAGAGTTTAATCACAAGGAAAGACAAGTGCACCTATCACTATGAAGTAATTCTGAGGCTATGTATGACTAAATGAAGAAAAGAGTACAAACATAATTGTAGGAGTAGTTCAGAGTGGAAAAGTGTCAGATAGCATCATGTGGTATAACAAACAGTCCAGAGGCACACGTTTTAATCATGGGTCTCATTTCTAAAGTGAGTTGGAATTGATCATCTCGAAAATCCCTAAAGTTTGATGATTCTCTTAACTGTAAAGGGGAATTAATCTGGGAAGCCTTTATGGGATAACTGAGTTGTGAAGTGGGCTTAAGGAAGTATAAACTTTAATTTGGAAGAGAGAAAAAGCAAAGGTGTTTCAGGTAGAGGGAAGAGAATAATCAAATGTAGGCAAGCAGGAATGTGGTAAGAATGTCTTGGAAAGTAAGGGAACCAATTTTACTAAAGCAGAAAGAATGGATGGTGAGAAAGTTGAATAAGTAGAATAAGAATAGCTAGCAAAAGATTTTAAATGCCATAATGAACTAATGTGTAAAACCCTTTGAAAACCTTAAAATACTGCATAAATGCTATTGTATTATTAATCATTATCATCTTTTGGAGGAAGAGAACAAAGAGGAGGAGGAAGAAAGGGAAAAGTTCATATTTGCTCTCATGGTCTTTGGAGACTGATAATAGAATTATAATCGTGACAAAAATCAAATTTTAAGTCTTGTGATGCTTGATTCATTTTATATACATTTGATTCACCTAACCACATCATGAGAATTAATTCGAGGTTCCATTCTCTCTATACATTTAGCTCGTTATTTCAGTCCTGCACAACAACACTTAGGAAGTAATCTTAATTTTTGGAGATTTATTTGTCAATAACAAGGAGAGCAGATTGAAATAGAGGAGAGACTGAAAGCAAGAGAAAGAAGCACCCAATATTTTGGCCATCCCAGCCTATTGCAGTCATTCATTTACTGTGTGATAGCTTGATGTCATCCACACATAGCACCTTGAAGATTATTAATAATGTTAAATCAAACCAGAAAGAGCTACTGCTATCTTTTATTCATAAATATAAGAATTATTTAAGAAGCCAGTTTTTGAGGTTAATTACTGCTTCATTGCAAATAATCTATTATTTCCCTGGTAGTACAATATTTTGTTAGGTATGAATGTCAACATTACAAAGTGGATCATGTAAAACTGTTTGTGGCTTAGTGTCACCTTCATTTAACAAGGTTCCTATCCTAGAGACACAGTCTCCAGACAAAATATGGGCTGTGATTTGATGTTTGAGTGAATATGTTTCCACTGAAGAAATTAATCCTCAATACCCTGATGTTGTATAGATAATTTTCTAGCCTTGAAAGTGCAAGAAAGGCATGTACAAGGTTGTGAGAAGGCAAAAACAAAAACAAACAATAAAACTTTGTATAATGTGTATTCACTGCCTTCACAAAAATAAAACTCATTTAGAATGATATGCTCTTGCATTGGGACCTTAGAGCTCACTTACACCAAGGCCATTCATTATGTTCCATATGAGGAAACAGAGGACAGTATGTTATGTGATTTGCCTGAGGTAATAGGACTAGTATATAATTAAACTGGGCATAGAACCCAAGTCTTCTAACTTCCAAATACAAAACTGAACAAACTCTTTCCATCACTCCAAAGGCTGACAGGAAAATTAGTCAAATATTCACATTTAATTGAAGTGCTATCAGGGAATGGGATAGGTTGGTCTGCTTAGTTGAATTTGTTTTTTCTGATTAATTAATACAATCAGAAAACTCCTTTTATTGAAAGAGTTACCTTCAAAGATCTATTAAGTATGTTAATGGCACTCATTCTAACTGCATCTCCCTCCACTAAAGTGTATGTTATTTGGGGGGAGGGATTGTGTTTTATATGTCCCAATCATTCTCACACAGACTAGCATAGAGACTTCGTATATTAGCGTGTGTAAGTAGGGGAGCCTTGGTAAGACTTCTGCAAAAGCTGAAGGTCTGTTGGGGCTAAAAGACAGAGACATTGAAATGTAAAGGAAAAATGCCTTCAGATGCAAAATAGACATTCCCCACCCCAGAAATGGTCAGAGGCTTGAATAGCTCAATTGTATATGAAGAGGCCAGCAGACAATGAACTTGCCTCCAGGGCATAGACTGCATTCATACCTTTATCCCTAGCCACTCATCTACATAAGATTCCCAAAGGAGGAATGAGGTAAAACTGACTGAATTGAAACTAATCACCCTAAGGCATGGCAGAGTGGCTTACTGAGGGGCTTTTGAGCTGGGAAGGATTCCTTGAATAAGAGAGGCCAGACTTCTCTCATCTGCCTGGAGGTGACAAAAATCCTCTGAACTGCTGCTCTGAGGGAGTCAAAGGAAAGAAATTTCTGCTGATCCTAAACTAATGGCCATTGCCCTTGCTAAAAGATTTTTGTGCTACTCCAGCTAAAAAGAACACAGTACTATTCAGCCAAGCCAGTGGCTGAAGATGGAAAAAGATTGCAGCTGCCCTTTCAATATCTGGCCCAAGAGGCCAGTGGATCAACTCACTCCACGCATATGCTGAGCCATGAGAAGTGGCCAGCACCCGAACAACTTGCCTGGACCAGACTGGCAGTATTTACCTAATGACAAAAATCCTGGCAGCCACAATCCAAATTAAGTGCTTATTATGTGCCAGATAGTATGCAAAGCTTTAGGGGTACAAAAAGAGTTCTTCCACAGTCTAATATAGGAAACCACATGCAAACACCTATGCACAAACAAACTACATATAAGAAACATTGGAAATAAGCAATGGTGGAGCCTGGTGATGAGCCAGCAAACCCTGTAAGTGACCCAACAGACCTAGTACAGTAGCTGATTGTGCCTCCAGTAGCTGAGCTGTAGGCACCTCAGAGAAACTAAGAAATTGTGAAGAGCAAGCCCAGCTGAACAGCAAAGCATCCATCCCTTGCCAACACTGCACCTGGCAGTGAACATGGGAGAACTTCTGGAAACATTAAGGGCAGAGAAGCTTTTCAGTTCTGGAGTTGTGAGACTCCTTGACACCCTACATGTGTGCCTTTCTGTATGAAATTTAATTTCATAACTATTCTTTGGTGTATATGTGGGAAAGTGTGCCCCTGGTGGTGTAGGGATGCTTTATATCTACTGTTATTGCATATTATTTGACTAAATGCCATTGCTGAAAAAGTAAGTCTACTGGTTGATTATTAAGGGGTAGCATACCACTGCGGGCTCATTTAAGAAGACAGGCAACCACAAGGTTATGCTTAGCACCCTGAAAGAGGTAGCAGACTATTTTCTTGGAGATCCGATCTACCAGTGGGAAGATGAGTTCAGGGAACGTATTCTGAGGGGAGGCAGCAAGGGGCCTGGCCAAGTGTCTTTCATTTGCCCCAAAGCAATGACTTCTAACTGTGACAGCACAAGGCGACTTCTACTTTTTTCAGCCTACAGAATTTTTCACCCTACAGAATTTTTCACCCAGAATGTGGAGAACCTCCAGTACAAGTAGGAGCAATCTTCCCTTTGACCTCAGTTCTTCCATGTTTTACTGCCCCCTTGCCTTGAGGGAAGATGAAGAGGAAAGTTGGTCTAGATGGGGACTACTTTCTCCTGCTACAGGTTTGACTTCTATCTCCCACTAATCCTTATCTTCCCCCTTTGGTGGGAAAAGCAGTAAAGAAGAGAGGACCCTCTTCTGGTCATCTAACCTTCCACCTCCCATCTCATACTGTACTTGCCTCTAGTCCAATGACTTGCCTCCTTTGAGAAGTTCAGTGGCTACCTCCACTCAATGAAAAATATTCTCACTCCTGGTCACTCCCTTCACATTCCAGTGATTCTGAACTCCTGAAGATTATCATCCAAACACCATTACCAACTTCCGCCTTCCAATTTCTCGTCTCCATTCCCCTCAACATTTCCACATCAAAATCTCAACCAAATACCACCTAGCCCTTCCACTGTGCCCTATGGAATGCCTATTTCATAGGCAACACACTTCCCTTCATCCTAAAGTATTTTTCTCTCCCTCTTCTTTCATCTACTAGCTATTACTGAAATTTGATTGCACCCTGATGACATTCCCTCCCTGGCTGCCCTTTCCAGTCCTGGCTATGCCATCACTCATTCTCCTTAGCTTACTGGTCAAAACTGGGGAGTTGGAAGACTCCTTGTCCCCCATTGCCACTTCCAGCTTCTCCATCTACCTCCATTCTCAGTGACCTCTCTTATTTTGAGGTTCATGGTATTCATGTCTACCATCTAATTCAAATCCTGATAGCAATTGTTTACAGATGAGTTTGGTAAATGGCTTGCAATTTTTCTTTCCTTTCCAACTTCTTTCTTTATACTAGGTAACTTTAACATATATATTGACTGCTTCAAATACTCTAACCACCCAGTGATTCCACCTATTCACTTTCCATGAAATCCTCCACCCTACCTCAGCCCCACACAAAGATGGCCATATCTTTGATCTTTCCTCCACTCATCACTCACAGAGGAACCACCTTTATGTCAAAGAATTCTGAAATTCCCTTCTCTGACCATAATCTATTGGCTTGTCATCTTTCTTCCCTCCCTTACAAAACTCTCCTATTTTTCCAAACTGTGACCTCCAATTCTTTGAGTCCTCTGTTCTCTCCCAAATCATTTCCCTTGTGCTAGCCACTTTATGATCTTTTCCCCATCTTCACTTTTATGTGAGCAAATTCAACTCTACACTGTCCTCCTTTCTTGAATCTCTAGCCCCTTTATCATTTCAACTATTATGCACAGCTATGCCTCAGCCTTGGATCACTCCCACCATTCACTTCCTTTGCTCCTACAATGTGCTAGCTGAACCAAAATGAAGAAAATTATGCAACCATTCTGACTGCGTAGACAGCAAATTTTATGTTATACATCCTCAACTGGGCCCTTAATGCTGCTAGGTAATCCTACTTTATCAACTCATCCTTATCCCATTCCCCACAAGGACTCTTTCAGATATTTTTATCTCTCCTCAAACTTAATTGTGTGTGTCTCTCTCTCCCCACACCCTCTCAGCTGAGGACCTTGTCTCATATTTTTCAGAAAAAAATTGAACTCATTCTATGTGAGCTCTTTCTTTTCTCCTCTTCCTCCTACCATGTCACTCATATGCTTTCTGCCACTATTTCCACATTCACTCATGTCTAATATGATAAGACTCCTTTCCAAGGCTTACTCCTCTCTTTGTTCAAGTGATCCAATTCCTTCCTGTCACCTCCAATAGACTACCACCTCTATAATCCCAACCCTTTCACTTTTTTTCAGTATCTCCCTATCTACTGGCTTATTCCTTACTGCCTACAAACATGCCCATGTCTCCTCCATCCTAAAAGAAAAAAAAAGCCCTCACTTGGTCCTTTTATCTCCACTATCATCATATATATATTTCTGGCCTTTGTGTCTCAACTCCTTGAAAAGGCTGTCTACACTATAAGTCTCCACTTTCTCTCCTCTTACTGTCTTCTTAACCCCTTATTATATGGCTTTAACCTTATCCAACTGAAACTGTTCCTCCCAAAGTTACTAATGATCTCTTAATTGCCAAATCCAATGGCCTTTTTTCAATCCTCATTCTTTTTGACTTCTCTTCAGCCTTTGACATTGTTCATCACTCCCTTGATAAGTTTTCTTCTCTCCAGGGTTTTAGATTGTGAGCTCCTAGAGGGCAGAGACTGTCTTTTGTGTCTTTTTTTTTATCCCTAGCATTTAACACAGTACTTTCCTGGTTCTCCTCCTACATATGTGAGGACCATTCCTTCTCAGTCTCTTTGCTGGATTTTGACTCAGATCACAATCTCTAATCATAGATGTCCCTCAAGTTTCTGTCCGGGACCTTCTTCTCTTCTCCTTCTATACTACTTCACTTGGAGATTTAATCAGTTTCCATGGACTTAGTTACCACCTCTATTCTAATGATTCTCAAATCTATCTATTCTAAACCAGCCTTTCAACTGACCTGCAATCCTGAATTTCCAACTGCCTTTCAGACATCTTAAATTCAATATGTCCAAAATAGAACTCATATTTGCCCTTAAACCTTTCCCTGCCCCCTATCTTCTTTGGTGTTATAGAAGGTAGCAGTCCCTCAGACTCAAAATCTAGGAGTCCTCCTTGTCTCCTTACTATCTCTCAACCCCATATCCAATTTGTTGCCAATGCTTGTCAATTTCATCTTTGCAGCATATCTTGAACATGACACCTTCTCTCCTCTGACAATATCACCACTCTAGAATAGGCACTCTTCACCTGACACCTGTATCATTGCAAATGTCTACTGGTAGGTCTACCTGCCTCAACTCTCTCAAGGACATGTTACCTCATATTCAATAAACTCTATTTGCTTCCTATTGCTCCCACAATCAAATATAAAATGTTCTGTTTGGTGTTCAACCTACCTCTCTCCTAACTTTCTAGTCTTCTTATACCTTACTCACTGACATGTACTCTTTGACCCAGTGATATTGGCCTCTTGGCTGTTCCACATATAAGACCCTGTATCTCTTGGCTCTGGGCATTTTATCTTGCTGTCTCCCATGCCTGGAACACTCTGCCTTTTCTGCTCCAACTACTGACCTCCCTAGTTTCCTTTAAGTCCCAACTAAAATCCTATATTTTATTGGAAGCCTTAAACAATCCCTTTTAATTATAGTGCCTTCAATCATGTCTTCAATTGGACTTCTGTCTCTTGGTTTCAAATGATACTCGGCTTTCCCCAAATGACAATTCTTCCCACCTACTCCATCCTATGCAATGAGGGTGTCTCACTTCATTCTACTTCATGTGATTCACTAGAGCAGGAAGAAAGATTAGCTTGTGTCTTGTTCTCCAGTGATATTGTACTTGGACTTTAGATAACAGTTGGGCTAAATGTCCTCTGTACTTTTCTCCAGAGCTACATACAATTTATGAACCAAGTGAAAAGATAACACTAAAAGGAAGTGGCGGGTGGATGGTATAAATCACTCAATAAATTCTTCTTGGAAGTCTACCCTCCTGCTTATAAAACCATCTCAAATTATCCTTTCTTGCCTTCCACCACACTTTTCTACCTTTATTAATGACTTTACAACTGAATCACAAGTTTCCTCTGTAACTTCCTGTTTACTTGATTTCCTCTATACGCACATTTAATCTCCACTTCTCTTCATCTATCCACCTCTTTGACCCTACATACTTAATTGCATCATTGCTCAAATCTGCTTCTTCTGAATAATTATGAGTTTAGAGCCTTGCTTTTTTTGCCCACAAACCTCTCCCTCCCTCCCTCCCTCCCTCTCTCTCTCTCTCTCTCTCTCTCTCTCTCTCTCTCTCTCTCTCTCTCTCTCTCTCTTCAACTAAACATGTTTTTCACTCCTACGTAATGGCCATTACTTTGATTCCTTCCTGCAGTATGTTTTCTGAATTGAATTTTCCTTGGAAAATTTTACACATTCTCATTTTGTTCTAAAAATAAAAACAAAATAAAAAAAATCAATCACACTTTTTATTACATTGTTCAAATGTGAATTAAAATTTCTTTTTAAAAAACATTGTAAATAAAACAATAGAATAGTAAGCCTCCTTCTTTTCTAATCATTATAATATTTGAAAAGTTTACCTCCACCTGTTTCATATTATTAACTACACTAATGCCCTCCTCCAAGATATCATTGTGAAAGGGAGAAGGGAATTGCTGGTTTTCAATATCTATGTACCAACACAACATTAGTCCTGACCAGCCTTACCAAGATGGACAATATCTGAATATAATCAGTTATAGACTATGTATCGATTGTCATTAAAACTAAGTTCAGAAAAATTAATAAATAGGTTGTCTGTAGAGTGATGGATCTTCATCATCATCATCATTGTCATCATGATCATCATCACTGTTATCATGATGATGATAACTATCATCATCATATCGTCTATAGCAACTTATGAAGACCATCTGAGGAAGGCAGTATGGAACAGTGGAAAGAGCCCTAGCTTTGAAGTCAGAGCATCTGTGTTCAAATCTCTCCTTTGATTTGGGGCAAATCACTTCATTTTTCTTGGTCTTAGTTTCCTCATCTGTATAATGAGGGTTTGGACTAGATGGCCTCTGAGATCCTTCAGATCTAAATCAATTATCTAGGTCCTATGATCAACTAAGGGAAAATTAATTTGTTTGGTACAAGATCTACCCACACTAACAAAATCACAGATCCCCAAAATTTTGAAGTATTATATAAGGAAAAAATCTTTATTATTTTAGTAGCTAGAAGCACCAGAAGTTTTTAGTCCATTACTGACTCTTTAATTTTCCAGTCCATAAATCCCATTCTGGCATCATTTGCCTCAGCATTTGAATGCAATACCAATTGATTAATTTTAATACTTCTCTCTCTAGCACTAGAGAAAATACTTGTTCCCTTGATCTTTTACCTTGTTTACATTGCCAGCCTTGGGTTACTTTGGCCATGATTTTTTTTTCTTACTTCTGCTTAAAGGATCCTAGTCATTTCTCAAAAAAAGAAAAAGAAAGAAAGAAAAAACTTTGTATTACTCTTAAGTACATGCTAAGTTCAGATCTTCCCTACTCCTGAGCACTTTAAAGTTATATAGTATGGCAGAAAAAACACTGGACTGGTTTCATGTCCTGACTCTGACATTTGCTAACAGTATAAGATTGGAAAATCTTTACATATAACCTCTCTGTATAGACATCTATAGCCTTTTTTTTTTCATCTGTAACAAAGAATGGATTTCTTTGAGAGAGAGTGATGTCTTCATTGGAGGTCTTACAAAAAAGACTGTGATCATTTTTGTTGTTATAGTGAGGATTCTTTTTGTGTATAGGTTGAACTAGATGGTAACTGCGGCATCTCTCAACTCAAATTCTGTGATGTGCTGAAAATGGAGGTGATAGTGCCTATAATATCTATCTCACAGGGACATTAGAGAATTTGGTTAAAAAACTAGAGGGCTATAAAAATTAGAGCTATTACAATTCATTCTTTTTACTTATGGCCCTAGGTAGTATTTATACCACTCCCTGAGAACTTCACATAAAATGCCTTTTATTGTTACCTTTTAATTTGCGTCATAGAATTGTAGCTCTGGAGGAAAGTTCAGAGGGCATGTATTCCAACTGTCACCTGAAGTATGAATCCCTACTACAAAAAAAGCTCACAGTTATAGAATGTTTTAAAAAGCAAATTATATTGCTATTATTGTTTTCAAATAAAGAAAGGGTGTATTTATTTATTGCTTATGTCAAGCGACGTCCTTTTTTGTCAATTATATTTTTTAAATTACATTTAAAGACAGTTTTCAACATTCATTTTTCATAAGATTTGGGTTCCATTTTTTTCTCCCTTCCTCTTCCCCATGCCCCCTCCCCATGATGGCAAACAATCCGATATAGGTTATGCATGTGCAATAATGTAAACATATTTCCACATTAGTCATGTTGTAAGAAAAGAAACAGAACAAAATGGAAAGGCCACCAAAAAAATCCCTAAAAAATGAAAAGAGTATGCGACAATGTACATTCAGACTCCATAGTTCTTCCTTTGGATGTGGATACCATTTCCCATCATGAGTTTTTTGTAATTGTCTTAGATCATTGTATTGCTGAAAAGAGCTAACTATATCATAGTTGATCATCACGCAATATTGCTGTTACTGGGTGCAGTGTTCTCCTGGTTCTGCTATCTTCACTCAACATCATTTCATATAAGTCTTTCCAGGTTTTTCTGAAATATTCCTGCTCTTCATTTCTTATGGCATAATTGTATTCCATTGCATTCATATACCATAACTGGTTCAACCATTCCCCAATTGATGGGCATTCTTTAAATTTCCAAATCTTTGCCACCACAAAAAAAAAAAAAAAACTGCTATAAATATTTTTGTACATGTAAGTTCTTTTCTCTTTTTAATTGTCTTTTTAGGATATCGACCTAGTAGTGGTATTGCTGGATCAAAGGGTATGTACAGTTTTACTGCCTTTTAGGCATGGTTTCAAATTGCTCTCCAGAAAGGTTGGATCAGTTCACAACTCTGCCAACAGTGCATTACTATTCTAGTCTTCCCACATCCTCTCCAACATTTATAATTTTCCTTTTTTTTTTGTAATATCCAATTTGAGAGGTATGAGTTTCTATCTGAGAATTGTTTTAATTTGCTTTTCTCTAATTAATAGTGACTTAGAGCATTTTCATATGCTTTAATTTCTTCATCTGAAAATTTCCTGTTTGTATCCTTTGGCCACTTATCAATTGGGAAATGTCTTGTAGTCTTATAAATTTGACTCAGTTCTCTATATATTTGAGAAATGAGGCCTTCATAAGAAACACTAGCTGTAAAAATTGTGTTCCAACTTTCTACCTTCCTTCTAATCTTGGTTGCATTGCTTTTTTTTGTGCAAAACCTTTTTTAGTTTAATGCAATCAAAATTATCCATTTTGCATTTCATAATGTTCTCAGTCTACCTCTTGTTTAGTCATAAATTCTTCCCTTCTCCATAAATCTGATAGGTAAACAATTCCTTGCTCTCCTAATTTGCTTAAGTATCCCCTTTGTCTAAGTTTTGTACCTCTTTTGACCTTATCTGGGTTTATAATGTGAGATGTTGGTCTACGCCTAGTTTCTGCCATACTATTTTCCAGCTTTCCCAGCAGTTTTTGTCAGATATGTGAGTTCTTATCCCAGAAGCTGGAGTCTTTGAGTTTATCAAACAGTAGATTATTATAGCCATTTACTACTCTGTTTTGTGTACCTAATCTATTCCAATGATCTATCTATTTCTTAGCCAGTACCAGATAATTTTGATGATTGCTGCTTTGTAATATAGATTTAGATCTGGCATGGCTAGGCCACCTTCCTTTGCACTTTTTTTCCATTAATTCCCTTGATATTCTGGACATTTTTCCCTTCCAAATAAATTTTGTTATTGTTTTTCTTGCCCTATAAAATGACTTTTTGGTAGTGTGATTGGTATGACACTGAATAAGTAAAATAAGTTAGGTAGAATTGTCATTTTTATTATATTAACTCAGCCTACCCATGAGCAATTGATATTTTTCCAATTATTTTGATCTGACTTTATTTGTATGAAAAGTGTTTTGTAATTGTGCACACATAGTTCCTGGGTTTGTCTTGGCCAGTAGACTCCCAAATATTAATGTTATCTACATTTATTTTATTTTTAAATGTGTTTTAAAGTTTAATAGTATGTTATTTCCCCCCACTTATATGCCAAACAAATTTTTAACATTAATTTTCATGAGATTTTGAGTTTCTTTCTCTCTCTCCCTTCCTGTCTTCAAAAATGGTAGGCAATTTGATGTAATTTATATTTGTGCTATGTAAAAAGCATTTTTCATATTAGTCAGAGTTGTAAAGGAAGAAACAGATCACATGGGAAAAAAATGAAACATAAAGTGAATAGAATAAAGAATAAAGTAAGTGAAAAAAAGTACTTTGATCCGCATTCAGAGTCCATCAGCTTTTTATCTGGATATAGATAGCATTTTCCTTCCTGAGTCCTCTATTTGTCTTGGATGATTGTGTCACTGAGAAGAGCTAAGTCTATCACAGCTAATTTTCACACAATGTTGCCGATACTGTGTACCAATGTTTTACTGGCTCTGGTCACTTCCCTTTGCATCAGTTCATACAAGTCTTTCCAGGATTTTCTGAAATCTGCTTGTTCATCATTTCTTATTGCACAAAAATATATTCCATTGCATTCATATTCCACAACTTTTTCAGCCATTCCCCAATTGATGGGCATCCCCTCAATTTCCAATTCTTTGTCATCACAAAAAAAAAGTGGTTAGAAATATTTTTGTATATGATGGTCCTTTTCCCTTTTCTGTAATCTCTTTGGGATACAGATCTAGTAGTAATGGTAGTGCTGCATTAAAGGGTATGTCCAGTTTGATTGCCCTTTGGGCATACTTCTAAATTGCTCTCCATAATGTTTGTATCAGTTCACAACTCCAGCAACAATGCATTAGCATCCCAATTTTCCCATGTCCTCTCCAATATTTATCATATTCCCTTTTTTTTTGTCATATTGGCCAAATTTATAGGTGTGTGGTGGTATCTCAGAGTTGTTTTAATTTGCATTTCTCTAATCAAAAGTGATTTAGAGCACTTTTTCACATGCTTATAGACAGCTTTGATTTTTTTCATCTGAAAACTTCCTGTTCATGTCCTTTGACCATTTATTAATTGGGGAATGCCTTATATTCATATACATTTGCCTCAATTATCTATATATTTGAGAAATGAGGCCTTTATCAGAGATAATTGCTAAAAATATTGTTTCCCAGCTTTCTGCTTTCCTTCTAATCTTGGTTGCATTGGTTTTGTTTGTTAGGAAAAGCTTTTTAATTTAGTATAATCCAAATAATATATTTTACATTTCATGATGCTCTTTTGGTCATGAATTCTTCCCTTCTCCATAAGTCTGATAGGTAGACTATTCTTTGTTCTTTTAATTTGCTTATACTGTCACTCTTTCTGTCTAATTCATGCCCCCATTTTGACCTTATTTTGTATACAATGTGAGATGTTGATCTATACCTAGTTTTTGCCCTACTGTTTTCCATTTTTTCCCATCAATTTTTTTTTCAAATAGGGAGTTCTTATCCCAAAGGCTAGGGTCTTTGAGTTTATCAAACACTAGGTTACTATGATCATTGACTACTATGTCTTGTGTATCCATTCTAAACCAATGATCCACCACTGTATTTCTTAGTATGAGATAGTTCTAACAATTACTTCTTTATAATAGAGTTTGAGATCTGGTATTGCTAGACCACCTTCCTTTGTATTTTTTTTTCTATTAATTCCACTAATATCCTTGACTTTTTGTTCTTCCAGATGAATCCTCTTATTTTTTTCTAGCTTTATAAAATAATTTGTTGGTAGTTTGATTGGTATTGACTCACTGAATGAGTCAATTAACTTAAGTAGAATTGCCATTTTTATTATGTGGCTCAGCCTACCCATGAGCAATTGATATTTTTCCAATTATTTAGATCTGACTTTATATGTGTGAAAATTGTTTCATAACTGTGTTCATATAGTTCCTGGGTTAGACTTTTAAGGTAGACTCCTAAATATATGTTTTTTTTTTAAATTTTTTACAGTTATTTTAAATGGAATTTCTCATTCTATCTCTTGTAGCTGGATTTTACTGGTCGTATAAAAATTCTGGTAATTTATGTGGGTTTATCTTATATCCTCCAACTTTGCTAATGTTGCTAATTATTTCAAGTAAATTTTTTAGTTGATGGTGTAGGGTTCTCTAAGTATACTGTCATGTCATTTACAAAGACTGATATCTTTGTTTCCTCATTGCTTATTCTAATCCTTCAATTTCTTTTTCTTCTCTTATTGCTCTAGCTAATATTTTCAGTAATATATTGAATAACAGTGGTGATAATGGTCATCCTTGTTTCACCCCTGATCTAATTGGGAAGGCTTCTAGTTTTTCTCTGCTGCATATAGTGCTTGCTAATGGTTTTAGGTAGAGACTGTTTATAGTTTTAAGGAATGCTCTCTTTATCCCTATGATCTTTAGTGGTTTTTAATAGGAATGGATGCTGCATTTTGTCAAAAGCTCTTTCTACATCTATTGAGATAATCATATGATTTCAGTTGGTTTTGTAACTGATACGGTGAATTATGCTGACATTTTTTTTCTAATGTAGAACCAGCTTTGCATTCCTATTACAAATCCTGACAAATGTTGGAGGGCATGTGGGGAAAATGAGACATTAATGCACTGTTGGTGGAATTGTGAACTGATTCAACCATTCTATGGAGCAATTTGGTACTATGGGCAAACAGCTATAAAATCCTTTGAATTAGAAATACCACTAGTAGGTCTGTTTGTATATCAAAAGATTAAAAAAAAGGAAAAGGACCTATATTTACAAAAATATTTATAGTAGCTCTTTTCTGGGGGCAAAAAATAGAAATTGAGGGGATGCCCATCAATTAGGGAATGGCTGAACAAATTGTGGTATGTGATTATGATGGAATATTATTGTAGTATAAGATATGATGAACAGGATGCTCTCAGAAAAACCTGGAAAGACTTATATCAGCTGATGCAAAGTGAAATGTACTGTGTACAAAGTAACAGCAATATTATAAGATGATCCATTGTGAATGACTTAGCTCTTCTCAGCAATACGATGATACAAGACAGTTCTGAAGGACTCATGATGAAAAATGTATTCATCCTCAGAGAAAGAACTGATGGTATCTGAATACAGATCGAAGCTTTTTTTTTTACTTTATTTTTCTTGAGTGTTTTTTGTTTGTTTTCTTTCACAACATGACTATTATGAAAATGTTTTGCATGACTACACATATATAACCTATATTGAATTGCTTGCCTTCTCAGTGTGCAGTGGGGGTGGGAGGGAGAAAAGGAGAGAATTTGGAACTCAAAGTTTTAAGAATGAATGTTAAAAGTTGTTTTTGCATGTAACTGGAGGAAAATAAAATACTAAATAAAGAAAATAAGTTAATTAAAAAAGTATGACTTGAAATCACAAAAAAAAAATGTGCCGGGGAAAGAGGAAGGGAGAGGCAGAATGGAATAAATTATATCATATGAAGAGGCATGAAAGACCTATTGTTTGAACCTTACTTGTATCTGATTTGGCTCAAAGAGGGAATAACATACACACTCAGTAGGATAAAGAAACTTATCTTATGCTGTAGGATAGTAGGAGGAGGAGAGGAAAAGAAAAGGGAGAAAGCTACTAGCAGGGAGGGCAGGTTGAGGGAAGCAGTAGTCAGGAGCAAAACACTGGTGAGGAGGAACAGAATGAAAGGAGACAGCAGGGAAAGTTTAAACAGGGGAAAAATAGGATGGAGGGAAATACACAGTAATCATAACTGAATATGAATAGGATGAACTCTCCCATAAAATGGAAGCAGATAACTGACATGATCAAAAAACTAAATCCTACAATATGTTCATTACAAGAAACACACAAAGCAGAGAGACACACATAGAGTAAAGGTAAGGGGCTAGAGCAGAATCTATTATGATTCAGCTGAAGTTAAAAAAAAGCAGAAGTAGCAATCATGATCTCAGAAAAAGTAAAAAAAAATAGACCTAATTAAAAGAGATAAGGAAGGGAACTACATCTTACTAAAAGGTATCACAGACAATGAAGTAATATAAATTCTAAACATTTATGCACCAAATGGTGTAGCATCCAAATTCTTAAAGGAGAAGTTAAGTGAATTACAGTAAGAAATAGACAGCATAACTATACTAGTAGAGGACTTCAACTGTCCCCTCTCAAAACTCAACAAATCCAACCAAAAAACAAACAAGAAACTAAAGAAACAAATTGAATAGTAGAAAATTTAGATATGATAGATCTTTGCAGAAAACTGAATTGGAACAAAAAGGAATATATATTCTTTCTCAGCATCTCATGACACCTACACAAAAACTGACCATGCGATAGGGCATAAGAACCTCGAAATCAAATACAAATAGGCAGAAATAGTAAATGTATTCTTTTTGGGCCATAATGCAATAAAAATTGCATCCAGTGAAGAACAATGGGAATATAGATTAGAGATTCATTGGAAACTAAATCTAATCTTGAAGAATAAGTGGGTCAAAGAACAAATAATAGAAACAACCAATTTAATTAAAGAGAATGACAACAATGAGACCACATACAAAAATTTATGGGATGCAGCCAAAGCAATATTTAAGGGAAAATTTATTTCTCTAAATTCCTACATCAACAAAATGGAAAAAAGAATAGATTAATGAATTGGGCATGCAACTAAAAAAAAACTTGAAAGAGATCAAATTAAAAATCTTCAGTTGAGCACCACTTGGACATCCTGAGTATTAAAGGTGAGATTAATAAGATTGAATGTAAAAAAAAATCTATTGAGCTAATAAATAAATCTAGGGGATGGTTTTATGAAAGAAAAAATAAGATAAGCAATTGGTTAATTTAATTTAAAAAAAAAAGAAGAGCTCTTTGGTGAAGGTATCACTGCTGCAGCCACATGAAATCAGCAGTCCTTGCCTCTCCTCCTCCTCAGTCACTGCTGTTCACTCTCACTGAGGAATAAGTCAGTCTGGAAGCCTCACCATTGCCATGGCATTCAAAGAAACTGGCAAGACTCTTGAGGAGTCCAACATGGACATTCACCAGATCCAAATCACCTTCACCAGCCACAATGTGAAATCACTCACGAAAGTGTGTGCTGAACTAATTAGAGGAGCCAAAGACAAGAACTGGAAAGTAAAAGGACCTGTTCAGATGCCCACTGAGACAGTGCAAATCACAACTAGAAGACTCCTTGTGGTGAAGGTTCAAAGACTTAAGATTGGTTCCAGATAAGAGTCTGTGAACACTTTATTGATTTGCCCAGTCCTTATGAAATTGTTAAACTGATCACTTCTATCAGCATTGAACCAGGTGTAGAAGTTGAAGTCAGCATTGCAGATGCTTAATTGATCATCTCTTTTAATTGAGTGCAACTATTAAAAAAAAATTCCAATATCAAAAATAAAAAAGGTGAAATCACCACCAATGAAGAAGAAATTAAAGCAATTAGGAAATATTTTGCCCAATTATATGCCAATAAATCTGATATTCTCAGTGAAATGGATGAATATTATATATGTATATATACATATATATACATATATACACACACACACACACACACACACATATATACACACACATATATATACACACACACATATATATATATATATATATATATATATATATGTATACACACACACACACACACACACATAAATCCTAAATTAACAGATCAGGAAATGGAATGCCTAAATAAGTCCATCTTAGAAAAAAGAAATTGAACAAGCCATTAATGAACTCTTTAGGAAAAAATTTCTAGGGCCAGATGGGGTTCATGAGTGAATTCTACCCAACATTTAAAGAACAATTAATTCCAATACTATATAAACTATTTGGGGAAAAAATAGCAAATAAGGAGTCCTACCAAACTGCTTTTATAACACAGATATAGTGTTGATGACTAAACCAGGAAGAGCCAAAACAGAGAAAGAAAATTATAGACCAATTTCCCTAATGAACATCGATGCAAAAATTTTGAACAAAATACTTGCAAGGTGATTACAGGGCTATATCACGAGAATTATGCACTTTAATTAGGTTCCTGTCCTATTAATCAATCTAATAGGTATGAGGTAGCACCTCAGAATTGTTTTAATTTGCATTTCTCCAGCAAATAGTGAGTTAGAGCATTTTTTTTTAATATGGGTATAGAGAGTTTTGATTACTTCATCTAAAAACTGATCATGTCTTTTGATCATTTATCAATTGGGGAATAGCTCTCATTTTTATGAATTTGACTCAGTTCTACATATGTTTGAGAAATGAGGCTTTTAATAGAGAAACTTGCTTCAATTTTTTTTCATACTTACTATAGTTAACTGTATTTCCCTCTATCCTATCTCCCCTCATTTATTCATTCTTTCCCTCCTTTCATCCTGTCCCTCCTCAAAAGTGTTTTGCTTCTGACTAGCCCCCTTCCTCAGTCTGCCCTCCCTCCTACCACCAAACCCATCCCCTTACCCTCCTATTTTCCTATAAGGTAAGATAGATTTCTATACCCAGTTAAGTATGTATGCTTTTCCCACTCTGAGTCAATTCTGGTAAGAGTAAAGTTCACTCACCCCCCTTCTTGTTCCCCCCACTTTGGCTCCATATAAAAGCTTTTTATTGATCTTTTATGTGAGATAATTTACCTCATTTTGTCTCTCTCTTTCTCTTTCTTCCAGTACATTCTTCTCTGACCCCTTAATCTTATTTTTTAGATATCATTCATTCATATTCAGCTTAATCCGTGCCTTCTCTTTCTGTACACACACACACACTCACACACACACACACACACCTTCTAACTACTCTAATAATGAGGAAAGTCTAATGAATTACAAATACTATCTTTTCATGTAGGATTGTAAACACTTTGACTTTATTAACTAGCTTAGGATTTGCCTTTCCTGTTTAACTTTTTATATTTCTTTTGAGTCTTGTATTTGAAAGTTAAAATTTTATATTCATCTCTGGTCTTTTCAACAAGAATGTTTGAAAGTCCTCTATCTCATTGAATGCCTATTTTCCCCCCGAAGGATTATACTCAGTTTTTCTGAGTAGGTGGTTCCTGGTTGTAATCCTAGCTCCTTTGCTCTCCAGAATATCATTTTCCAAGTCATCTGATCCTTTAAGGTAGAAGCTGCTGAATCTTGTGTTATTCTGACTGGCACTCCATGATACTTCAATTGTTTCTTTCTGGCTGTTTGCAATATTTTCTCCTTTGGAGCTCTGGAATCTGGTTATACTATTCCTTGCAGGTTATGTTTAGTGATCTCATTCAGGAGGTGATTGGTGAATTCCTTCCGTTTCTATTTTACCCTCTGGTTCTAGAATCTCAAGACAGTTTTTCTTGGTAATTTCTTAAAAGATCATGTCTAGGCTCTTTTTTTAATCATGGCTTTCAAGCAGTGCAGTCATTTTAAAATTATCTCTCTTGGGGCACCTAGATGGCCCAGTGGATCGAGCACCAGCCCTGGATTCAGGAGGACCTATGTTCAAATATGGACTCAGACACATAACACTTACTAGCTGTGTGAACATGGGCAAGTCACTTAACCAGATTGCCTAGCCAAAAATAAATAAAATTACATAAAATGAGATAAAATAAAATAAAATAAAATAAAATAAAATAAAATAAAATGAAATAAAATTATCTCTCCTGCATCTATTTTCCAGGCCAATTGCTTTTCCAAAGAGCTATTTCACATTGCCTTCTATTTTTTTTCATTCTTTTGATTATGTTTTATAATTTCTTGATTTCTCATGATGTTGTTAGCTTCCATTTACTGCGTTCTAATTTTTAAGAAATTGTTTTCTTTGGTGAACTTTTTGACCTTCTTTTCCAGTTGCCCAATTCTACTTTTCAGGGCATTCTTCTCCTTATTGGATTTTTGGACCTCTTTTGGCATTTGGGTTAGTCTATTTTTTTAAGGTGTTATTTTCTTCAGTATTTTGGGAGGTCTCTTTTAGCAAATTGTTGACTTTTTTTTTTATGGTGTTCTTGCATCACTCTCATTTTTCTTTCTGATTTTTCCTCTACCTCTCTTACTTGATTTTCAAAATGCTTTTTGAGCTCTGACCAATTCATATTTTTCTTTGACTTTGTTTTCTTCTCAGTGTAAGTTGTGATCTTCCTTTTGGCCATAGTAATTTTCTCTAGTCATAGTTTTTTCTCCCCTGTTGCTTGCTCATTCTCTCATCCTATTACTTGACTTTTAAGTCTTTGTTAAAATAAGGCTCTGCTTCCAGGGTGTATGGAGCACTGTCCCAAGCTTTAAGGGTTTTGTGCAGCTGTTTTTAGAGATACCTCTAGGGATCTGTAAGTTTTCAGTTCTTCCAAGGTAGTATAATCTAAGAAGAGGTGTTTACTCCTCTCCTAGCCTGTGTTGTGGTCTGTGAGTGACCAAAAGCACTCTTTTGTGCCCTAGAACTGTGAAGAACCCCTCCCCACCCCCACTATAGCCACAACCTCTGCTATGCTAGTACTCCTCCTTGCCCTGGGACTGCCACCCAGGACTGTGGCACATATCCAAGTATGGGCAAAGCAACAGAGTGCTAGCATAAAGACCCTCATAATCTCCTTCTGACCAGTTATTGACCCCCTTACCATCTTGGAGCTAAGAGCTCTGGAAGCATCTTTACTACTGTTGATTCAGTTACTTGCAAGGCCTGCTACTGGTTTGCTGTTGCTGGGACTCTGCTGGAGCAGCATGTGTTCTACTGTGCTCTACTCTCATCCAGGTGTGACAGACCTTTCCTGCCAACCATCTAAGTTCTCTTTGGCATTCATGGGCTGAGACATGTGGAAAACCTACTGCTACATGATTCAGTCATGCTGAGACATTTTCCAGATTTGCTGGAGCCAGGACTTTGCCGGTGCACCCTGTTCTGGACTGTGTTCCTCTCTCACCCTGATGCAACAAACCTTTTCTGCCTGCTTTGCAAGTTGTCTTAGGCTGGAAATTTGGTTCACTGTATCTTCTTTTTTTTTTTCTTTTTGCATTCTTCTGCTCTATAATTTGTTTAAAGTCATTTTTAAAAGGTATTTAGAGGTGTTTAAGGGAAAGCTCATGCAAGTCCCTGCCTTTACTCAGTCATCTTGGCTCCACCTCTTATAATCTTTTTTTAATTTCACCCCTTAATTTTCTTTAACATCACATCAAAGTCAACTTACAACCACTGTATCTAAGTATACACCTAAATGTCCTAATACTGATACAGCTCTTAAGAATTACAAGTATCATCTTCTCATGTATGTATGTAAACAGTTTAACCTTATTTAATAACATATTTTGTTTTGTTTTTCCTGTTTACCTTTTTATGCTTTGCTTGAGTCTTGTATTTGAAGACTGAATTTTGTGTTCAGCCCTGGTCTTTTCATAAAAATAGTTTGAAAGTCCCCTATTTCATAGAACATTCATCTTTTTTTCACTGAAAAATTATGCTTGATTTTCTGGGTAGTTGATTCTTAGTTGTAATTCAAACTCCTTTATCTTCTGGAATATCATATTCCAAGCCCTCCAATCATTTCATGTAGAAGTTGCTAAGTCTTGTTTAATGCTGACTGTGGTTCCTTGATATTTTAATTGTTTCTTTCTAAGTGCTTGAGTATTTTCTCTTTGAGGGACAGTTCTGGAATTTGGCTATAATATTCCTTGGAATTTTCATTTTGAGATCTCTTTCAGGATGTGATTGATGGCTTCTTTCAAATAATATTTAACCCTCTGGTTCTAGTATATCAGGGAAGTTTTCCTTGATAATGTCTTGAAAGATGTTGTCCAGGCTCTTTTTTTTTTTTTAAATCATAGCTCTCAGGTAGTCCAATAATTCTTAAATTATCTTTCTTGAATCCATTTTCCAGGTCAGCTATTTTTCCAATGAGGTATTTTACAATTTCTTCTAGTTTTTCATTCTTTTGATTTTGTTTCACTGATTTTTGATGTCATGTAGAGTCATTAGCTTCCACTCGCTCAATTCTAATTTTTGTCACCAAAGAAAGATTCTATAGTCTGACTTTCATTTTTTTTTTTGGTGCAGTTTGTTCATGTTCCCAGACAATTACTTAATTTTTAAATTCTTTGTTAAGGTAAAGGTCTGCTTCCAGTTTGGAGAATGTACTATTCCCAGCTTTGGGGGTTTTGTGCAGTTATTTTCAGAGATACTTCTAGGGACCTGTAAATTTTCAGTTC
The DNA here is from genome assembly GCF_003287225.1 of Phascolarctos cinereus. Lineage (NCBI taxonomy): Eukaryota > Metazoa > Chordata > Mammalia > Diprotodontia > Phascolarctidae > Phascolarctos > Phascolarctos cinereus. The sequence continues at coordinate 363,919,079 of NW_027555625.1, read as the reverse complement.
TTCCAAGGTGGTATGATCAAAGGTGAAGTGTTTACTCCTTTCCTGGCCTGTGCTCTGGTCTGTGAGTCACCACAAGAACTCTTTTCTGCTTTGGAACTACTGCAAGCTTCACCATGCCAGTGCTCCTCCTCATCCCAGGACCACTGCCCAAAACTGTGACCCAGATCCAAGCACAGGAAAAGCAAGAGATTCCTGCCTCAGCACCAGCAAAGAGATCCCTGCAATTCCCCTCTGATCAGCCATTTGATTCCCCCTCAATCTGTGCGCCAAGAGCTTTAGAAGCAGCCGCTGCCTTGGGGCTGCACTAGGACTGAGGCAGGACTGAGCTTCTCTCTCATTGTGTGGTCACAGCCCTTTCCTACAGACCTTCTAAATTGTCTTTGGTGTTTGTGGGTTGAGAAGTCTGGAAACCACCATGCCTTCCTGTGATTCAGTCCCCTGAGGACTGCTCCAGGTTTGCTGAAGCCTGATCTTTGCCTGCACGCCAATGCTGAACTGCACTTCTCTCACAGCCTGGTGCAATAGACCTTTCCAATCAACCATCCAGGTTGTCTTGGGCTGGAAATTTGTTTCACTCTGTCTTTTTGTGGGATCTGCTGCTCTCGAATTTGTTTAAAACCATTTTGTACAGGTATTTGAAGGGGTTTGGGGGAGATCTCAAGCAAGTCACTGCTTTTACTCCACCATCTTGGCTTTGCCCATTCCTACCTTTTTTATGACTTCCTTTGACCCCTAAAGCTAATTTTTAAGGAATTATTTTCTTCAATTAGCTTTTGTACCTCCTTTTTAATTTGGCCAATTCTATTTTTTAAGAAATTGTTTTTTTCAGTTAGTTTTTGTGCTTCCTTTTCCAAGCTGTTGACTCTTTTTTCATAATTCTCCTATATAACTTTCATTTCTTTTCCCAATTTTTCTTCTGTCTCTCTTGCTTGACTTTTAAAATCCTTTTTGAGCTCTTCCAAGAGGCTTTTTGGACTTGAAACCAATTCATATTCCCCTTTCATGTTTCACATGTAGGCACTTTAACATTGTTCTTAGATCATTTGATGTTTGATTTTTCATCTTACCCCTTGTCATAATAGCTTTCTATGATCAAGGTGTTTTTTTTTTCTTTTTTGCTTATTTTTAAAAATTGAGCTCTGCTCCTGGGGCATAGGGGACACTGTCCTAAGCTTCCTGAACTGGAGGCCAGGTACTCGGTCATTGGTTTTCTGCACTGGGGCCTCTGAGAATCATGCCTTGCCCAGTGTGCTAGAGTGGCCAAGCCTAGTAAGTATGTCCTGTGCCCTAGGTTCTGGGGTTGGCAGTTTCCCTGCAACACTAAGGCTGGTACCCTCACAGTTGTCATGCTGTGCCACTGGCATGCTGAGTCAGGACCTCAGAGTCTTGGTTGCTGATGGCTAAGTCTCCCACTGGCTTCCCCAGACTCCACCTGTGCTAGGATATGCAACTCTTTTATCCAAGTGAGACAGACCTTTCCTGAAGTCTTTCTTAGTTCTCTTGGCCTGGAAAATTGTTTCACTCTGTCTTTTTGTAGATTTTGTAAGCCAAAATTCTTTTAGAGGCTTAATTTAATGTTGTTTCTGAGGGAAACTGGGGAGAGCTCTCTCTGCCATCTTGACTCCACCTCCAAAGAAAATTCTTTCCAAAAGCACTTGATAGTGAGAGTATTATAATCCATATTTCACAGAAGAGGGAAACTGAGTTTCAGGGTTATTAAGTTACCTTGGATCATACTTCTAGGAAGGTTTAGAATTATAATTTTTAGAAAAATAAGTTTCTTCTAGTCTAGCGTCCTTTCCAATATACCATACTTACTCTATCAAACAAGTGATTCCCTGACCTCTTCTGAAATAAATCTGGTAATGTGGAGCTCACTTCTTCCTCACTTAGCTCATTTTGCTTTCATGTATATATTCTATTTTTCCATGGGAACCATGAGCTTTTCTAGGGTGAAAACCAGTCTTTTATTTTTCTGTGTCCTTCATAGAACCAAAGAACTTAGCTCATTCTAGATCATCATAGATTGATGAAAATGATTTATTTAGACCAGGGATTCTTAATTTTTTTATGTCATGGATCCCTTTGCCAGTCTGGATAAGCCCAGGTTGTAAGACAGCTGCTTGGAACAATGTTTTGAAATGCAGAAAATAAAATACAAAAAATTAAAAAAGAAATCAATTACATTGAAATACACACACACACACACACACACACACACACACACACACACACACACACACACCCTGAGTCAAGAATCTGTAATTTTCACAATTTCAAGGCTATAAAAACAAATTAGACAAAATTTTGAAGAAGCTTTATATCAATGATAAATTATATGGATGAGCCTTATGTACAAAATTATTCTATAGAGTTGATCTTTAGAATCCCATTCCTAGGCTAGTCTTGAGTTCTCTGGAACATAAGGGAAAAAGCTAAGGCAAAATTTTCTGGAATTGTATTTTGCCAAACACATTTTGAAGTATTCCATTACCAGAAACTCCCTTCAGTGAGCTCCTGGGCCAGTAGTGGGTGAAACTCAGTGGGCTTACAGATGCTGTGCATACCAGTGGCATTGACTGTGGCTTAAAGAAGAGTTGGACTCCTGGCAGAAAAATGCCATTGGGAACCACAGAGCCCAGTTTCTTGGAAGAAGATGAGGTGTTATGATGGTAACCATCTGTCCAGAGCCAAAGAGGAGAAATACATATGGGGAAAGATGCTGCAGCACATAAACTTCATACTCCAATAGTTCAGGGATTTGTGATTTTATGAGTACAGGTGCTCCCCCACCAACAAATGTTATAACACATCCTTCCCATAATAGATTTTTTTAATGAATTATTATGTCTAAAAATAGTCTTCATCCAGCAGCTATTCCAGTTCTTAGCCTCTTCTGATCTTAAGCTTTTCCACACTGGTAGGACCTGCCATCACTTGAAATTCATTGGCATAAACTTGAGAATACAGGTTGATGTATATGCCCTAATGAGGTATTGGAGGACTATAGCAGAGGAAAGTCTATAATCTCATAATCTCATGGGCACAGGTACTCTGTCCAATGATGTAAATTGCAACTCATTCATGCCTACTCATCCTGTTTGATTCCTGTTCATATATATGCATAAATTATAAGGGAGCCTACCCAGCACAGTAGAGGCCTTCTTTGAGATGTTGTTACATCATGTGAGTACTAAAGTTACCCTTGGCTTCTCTTCTTGTTGTCTCTTACTCAGTCCATGGCAGGAACACTTCATCTTCTGATCATACCAATCAGCAATATGTGTTTCTAATCAACTCATGAAAAGCATACATTAAAATAGGCATGTAACATATATCATTATATATCTTTATATATCATACCTATGAAATAGTCTTGAAGTAGGAGGACATGTATTTCTACATAGATCTATCTATAAAGATACGTAAATCAACATTTCTATGTAAACATATTTGTGTACTCGATTAAGAATCAAAGGACTGTGTTCCATCCTGGTCTTTTCTACTTACTATAAATGTTCTTTAGAATTTGTTTAGAGCCATTTTTTTACAGGTATTTGGAGGAGATTGCGGGACAGCTCAAGTAAGTCACTGCTTTTACTCCCACAGGTATTTGGAGGGGTTTGGAGAAGAGCTCAAGAAAGTCACTGCTTTTACTCCACCATTTTGGCTCCCTATTCATGTGATCTTAGGAAATCTACTTTTCCTAGTCCTCGGTTTCCTCATCTCTAAAATGAGGGAACTGAACTAAGTAATTTCTAATGTCCACCTCTAAATTCTACAAACCTTATATATTTACATATGTATTACACACACGTAAACCTATGCATAGGTGTATTGTGTGCCTCATTTATCTTTTCTTATCCTCAGTTAACTCATCTGTAAAATGAGAAAAAAAATACATGATTACTATGAGTTTTAAATTAGATGTTCTATAAAGTACTTTGTGACTGTAAAATTTTAACTTTATATATGGCATATGCATATTTATGTATACATATACATACATATATTCCTTCATTATCTTTATATTTCACTTTTAATAACATAAATTTATACATGTGTATATATACAAATTATTTAAATATTTAGGTATATAGCTATATCTTTAAGAAGCTAAAAATATATTGGGTAAGTGGAAACATCTTTTTGTTTCCCTGACAACTTTGAGAATCACCAAAAATCTGCAAGTAAGTATAAGGGAGTTTCAAATAAATAAAAGTGTCCTGTTAATGCAGCTGGAAGAAGGGAGGTTATGGGAGATTATTTTAAAGTTTGGTTGTTCAGCAACAAATTCTGATTCAGTCCTTAATCTCAGGGAGAAGGGGAGATTTCTGTGGTTGTCTTAAAAGGCAATCCCCACCAGGCTGGGCCTGCACTGACCACCCAAGTCTGTCTTTTCATAGAGTTGATAGATATGTTTTGACAAGCTATATTAAGTACAAAGCAGGCCACCCGAGAGGCATGTGGAGTTGATATAGACAGAGACAGAGAGGCAAATAACATTGTGAGGCTTGCTTATGTAGGCAATATTTGCCTTAACTAAATGAGTACTCTTGCCTCATCATCTATTACCACTTTTTATCAAAGCCTTTGGAACCCACATATCTAAAGGGAATGAGCGTATCTCAGGATTTACTCTTTCTCTGCCTCTTGATGACTGAACAAATCAGAAGCTTCAGAACTATTATTTACTGTCTTAATTCCTATGTAGTTGTGAATCCTTAGGCTTTGTGTTGCTGGGGAACTTGGGTTCAGCTGATCTGCCTTGAAGTCTGCTGTGTTCCTTACTACTTGTATGACCCTAGACAAGTCACCTCTAAGGCATTCGAGATGCAGTCTCCTGAGCTATCAAATGAAGATAATAAAACCTGTAGTATTGGCTTCACAGGGCGATTGTGAAGAAAATCCCTGTAAAAGCATGATAACATCAGCTGTTATTATGATAATTTGGCTTTATTCATTTGGGTGAAAGGGAGACTTGGACTTCCCTCTGCTATCACATACTTTGACACATGTGATATCTTAACATTCCTCTACACACTAAAATCCCTCCATATATCTTCATCCTGTGTAATTTTCACACATCTATTTCTATAAATTCTCTAAATTCTCTTCTAAAAATAGAAGATCCACCTTACCCACTAAAGGCTTCTCTTTGGCTATTTAAATACCTGAGGGTACTAAGATACCATGAAAGCTCTCTGTATGTTTCTTCTCATTCTTGCTACATGACTGACCCTCCTTCTTAATACCTCATATATGTCCTTAATGATATCTATTGTACTGCTCCTCACTAACAATTTATAGTGGTTAAATCTACTTACTGTAATCATTAAAATCTCAATAATTACTTAGTCCTTCTTAAATACTTCAATAAGTCAGGGATGTTCTTATTCCCTCTACTGATGCAGTTCAGTTCCTTCTTGCCTCCTTATCCTGTGCAATTTTTGTACATATTCTCTTATCAGTTTTCTGAGAAGGTCTATGAAGTAAGATGAACACCACTATTTTTACATTTTACAGAGAAGTAGCACTTGGGTTGTTGATGTCTTATTGTTTGCTGTTATTATACCTACTTTCCTATTTCCTGGATGATATTCTTGATGCTTTTTTACACATAGATCATTGTTGGAAATGTGTTGCAACTTACTTGGGACAGCCATGCATCTATCTTTTGCTTTTTGGTCATCTTCCATTTTGATTCTTCAGAAACTGATGCCTTAAGATGTTTCCTACATCCTTAAAAGACCTCACTTGATCCAGCCATCCCCACTAGCTACTGTCCCACATCTCTACTTTCTTTTGTGGCTATACTCTTTGCAAAGGCCACCTATATTCAATAGCTCTACTCTCTTTTCACTCTCTTCTTAACATTTTACATTCTGGCACCAAACCTCAGCATTCGACCAATATTGTTCTGTCCAAAGTTATAACCTTCGTCTTAATTGTCAAATCCAATTGTCTTTTTTGAATTATTGTTCTTGACCTTTCTACAACCATTGATATGTAGTTGATCCATTTCTTCTCCTTGATATTGTTTTCTCTCTAAATTTCCTCTTTGTTACTTTTTCCTGGTTCTCTGCGTGGCTGAGCTACTCCTCAGTCTTGTTTGCTGGAATTTCTTCCAGGTCATACCCTCTAATAGTGGGTATCCCCTAATGCCCTAACCTGAACTCTCTTCTCTTTTTCCTCTATATTATTTCATTTGATCGTGTCATCAACTCTAATGGATTCAATTTTCATGATGAGTCATGATGATTTTCAGATCAACTTAATTAGCCCAAACCTATCTCTTGACCTCCAGATGCATATCTCCAACTTCCTACTAAATATTACATTCTAGATACCCTTTACACATCTTAAACTCAAAATTTTAAAAACTAAACTCATTATTCTCAACTCTTTCCCAATCGTTTCCTCATTTGAATTCCTCAATTCTTGTGGAAGTCACCACCATCCTCCCAGATTCCCCTTCTTGACTTTGCTGTTTTTCACCTCCCCCCTTACCCCTGCTAACTAATCTGTTGCCAAATCCTGTCCATTTTTCCTTCCTAACAAGTCTGGTAAATGCCACCTTCTCTCCTCTGACACTGATACCAATATTGTGTAGTCTCTCATCACTTCATCCCCAAACCTGCTGGTTGATGTTCCTGCCTCAAGTTTTTCCCTTCTCCAGTCCATCGACTATTCAACTGTCAAAGTGATCTTTCTAAAGCATAGATCTGATAATATCGCCACTATCTGAAATTCAATAAATTCCAGTGGCTACCTATCTTCTAGTATTAAATATCAAGTCCTCAGTTTGGCATTCAAAGCTCTTCATATCCCTTTCCTTTCCTTTCAATCTTCTTACACATTATGCTCATATACTCTAAAGTTCAGTGACACTGGTCTCTTCATTATTTCTTTAACAAGATACTACATCTTCCAATCTTGGGCATTTTCGTTGACTGTTTCTCATGATTAGAATTGTCTCTCTACTTATTTCCTCTTGGCTGTCCTGGATTTCTTTGAATCCAAGCTAAAATCTTATCTTCTAAGAGAAGCCTTTCCTGATCTCCTTTAATGCTAGTGTCTTCCCTCTGTCCATTCATTTTAATTTATCCTGTATATATCTTATTTGTACATAGCTGTTTTTTATGTAGTGTTCTTCATTAGAATATTAGCTCTTTGAGAGAAGGGACTATCTTTTGTTTTCCCTTGTATCCCCAGCATTTAGCACAGTGCCTGGCACATAGTAGATACTTAATAAATACTCATTGACTGACTGAATAACAAGACAAAAAATGTAAAAAAAATACTTCACATATTCAAAATATACATTTTATTGTATGGAGGAAAAAAGTACTTAGCTAGAGTTATCAGGAGAGAAGCATGATTTCTCAAATTCATTTTAATCCTTTCTCTTCTTCCTATGCAGTTATCACACTCTTCCCTCTACTTCCTCAATTTCTAGCTTACAGTACTAGCTCTAAATGCATGCACTGATCAGCTAACTCAATGGACTATGGATCCAGTAGCTTTGGACAACTGGCATTTTTTAATACATTTCATTTTATTTTCCTGGATGGTATAGGCATAGAGTACAAGATCTAGGGTTGGAAATGATTTTAAAGATCATGTATTCCAATTCTTTCATACTACAGACGCCCCTGAGGCTGAAAGAGATCAAGCAATTTGCCTAAGAAGACCAAGTAGTATGAGTCCCCAATACCCTTTTAAGCATCTGTGAGATCAAAATAGTTTTCAAAATAATAAAATGTTTTAATTTCTAATACAGTAAATATTGATAAATATAACCCATAAACACAAAAGTTCTTTATGCTCTTTAAAGAGCATAAAAATAGTCCTAAGACCAAAATGTTTGGGAACTGGGGCTCTAACTGCAAATCTTCTCACCAAGTCAAATTACTAGATAAATATCTTTTAAGTAATTGCAGATCTCACTGAAAAGACCTCATAATGTTCTCAAGCTTCATACTTTTTAGCAGACTGTTATCTACAAGTGTTCAGAAAATCCTTCAGACTTGGGTCAACACTTTTGACAATTAGCCTTTTTGCTTTATACCTGGATTCACATGAAAGACCAAAGGGATTGTTGAACAGAATTTTCTCTTATATTTGTGAAGGAGTTTTGTAATGATGTTTGCAAATGTTTTAGGAAAGTCTTTTTGATATAGGAGAGGTTTTAAGGATGCATTCTGTCCTATTGAGTCAATTTCTTTTGCTTTTTGTTGTTTAATGAACAAATAATTTATATAGAGGGATCTTATATTCACTGAGCTTTAGAGTCCATTATGTGACAATAAAGATATAGACTGATACAAAAAAAAATCATTTGCTCAAACTTGCCTTTTTCCTCCAAACATTTTCTTCAAAGATACCTTTAAATTGCATGTAGAAAATTATCATTCAAAACTTAAAAAAAAATGAAAGTATCTTTTTTGAGGGGGATAGTGATATCACCTGTGACTTTCCCCTGTTTTTTTAGTAGCTTCCCCTTCCTAATACATCTCGTAAAGTAATCTTTCAATATTTTTGAAAGTGTGTCATTTCCAGCATAGATTTCTTGAGAATGTCTTCAGTCCAGTTCAGACTTGTTTATTCTTAAATGTCATTTCTATTCTTCTTACCTGGACTGATGTGTGAAAAATCCAAATGTTGTGGACTCATAGTCACTGATGATGCAAATATATCATTGTGGAAATCCTGACAAATCTCTTCCATTCTCTGTTTCCGTGTGTCCCATGCCATGCTTTCTGAAGACTTTTTCCTCACTCTATTGTTTGTCACTGTTTTATGGAACAAATAAGAAGGACATGATGCATAGTGGCTAGAGTGCTGGAATTGGAGTCAGGAAGATGTGCTTTCATATTTCATCTTTGACTCTTGTTAGTTATGTGGCCCCAAGCATATTACTAATTCTTCATGAAAAAACTCCCTAGGACTTATCTCCTGCATCATAGATAGGTTGTATTATGTATTAGCACAGTAAGCTTCCATAAAATTAATGGGCCTTTTGTATATAAAGATATAGTTCTCCTATTTCTAGAGCATTTTTCTTCACAACACCTCGGTGGTGGTGCTGGAAATATGCGCACTTTGCAAAAAGAGAATCAAGAATCAAAGAGGTGAAGGGACTTGCTTTTTCATCAGCTATCCCCATGCCTGAAATGCTCTCCCTCCTATTCTCTGCCTTCTAGCTTCCCTGGTTTCCTTTGAGATCCAGTCAGCTCAAATCTCACCTTCTACAAGAAGCCTTTCCTGGTCTTCTTCACTATCAGTGCCTTTCCTCTGAAATTACTTCCTGTTAGCCCATATATATCCTGTATGTAAATAGTTGTTTGCATGTTGTCTTCACTATTAGAAGAATATGAGCTCCTTAAAGGCAGTGTCCATCTTCTTGCTTTTGTTTGTATATTATAGTATCATAGTACCTAACATATAATAAGCACTTAATCAGTACATGTTGTCTTCCTGACTTATGGCTAGTAAGCATGAGATTGATCAGGACGGTAGTATAACCCAGGGTTCCTGCTATTTTAAATTTTAGTTGCCCACTGCCCACCCATTGCTCTCAGCCCTTAGCCCTAACCCATATAAATAACTTTATCAATATTAGTGTTGGAAGTGGTTGTTATTGCTATGCAAATCCTGGAAACTTCTCAGCACAAAAGCTTTGGCAAACACACCTGAGTGGATTGACCTTTTTGAGTTTTCCATCATGAGCAATACATTGCCATTCTCCAGAGTTCTGATAAACAAGTTTTGGCAAAGGCAAAGACAAACACTATTTTCTTGCCTTTTTGCATGTACTTCTCAAATGCAGAAGCAGTTAATGAGAAGTCTCCAAGAGACCCTGGCTAAAAGGGGCTTCTTCTGTACTGCTCTCTGCTTTGATGTCAATATAGAAATCATGTGAGTAGACCTCTAAAAGAGGTAAGAAGCTTCAATTATATATTTATTTAGAAGATGGAATACTAGAAGGCTGGCCGTATGTATGTTGTTAATCTATCTCAGGCTCTCCCAAAAGAGAAAACCTGTAGCTTTCAACTTATAAAAACAAACTAACAAACAAAACAAAAAATCAATTATATTGATTTAGAATTCCTGGTTTGCAGCCATTTAAATAAATTAATAAGCCATATTTAGGGGATCTGAATATTATTGTATTCATATAACGATTGTAATTTCTTATTATTCAATGCCAAAGTGAAAATATTCCACAATTCACCAATACATACATGCATAAACACGATTATACAACAACTACAGCAATAATAACGATTTATATAGTGCTTATTATGTGACAGGCATTCTGCTAAGTGCTTTACAATTATTATCTTATTTGGTCCTCACAACAAGCTTGGGTATTAGGTGCTATTATTATCATCCCTATTTTACAGATAAGGAAACTGAGGCAAAGAGTGGTTAAGTAAATTGCCCAGGGTCACATAGCTAGTAAGTTTCTAAGGTTAGATTTGAAATCAGTTCTTCCTGACTTCAGGTCCATCATTCCATCAACTCTGTCACCTAACTGTCACATGTGTATGTGTGTGTGTATGTGTGTATGTTTACATACACACATATGAATGCATGTATGTGTCTAATATATGAATATATAAAATGGTCCTCTAATGTATAGGCTATAATTTCTTGACATTATATAGAAAATCAGTATCACATCCTTGAGACATGGTATAATCATCATTGATTTTTGTTAAGGAAGTCACTTGAGATCATTAACTTTGATCTCTGCAGTTCATATGCATCAAGAAGTATCTTGATCTTATCCTCAAATTTATATCTGAAGGCAGCATCTTTCTTCAAAATCGACAATTCAAGTCCTACAGAAAATGGTTAAATATATCTTCCTTGTCCAAAAGCCTAAAATGGAAATTGAAACTTTCATCTGACCTTGTTGAAATGACATCAGAGTTGGAGTCATTGAGGCCAGTAATGGAATAGCTTTTGACCGTAGAAAAGGAAGTGATGCTCTATGGGGCCTTAATTACATTATTTGGAATAAAGGAAGAATAATATTCACCTGAGGTTTTTAGTAAGGAACAAAATAGAAATTAGCTCTAAAGTGCCAAGGCAATATCAACTCTTTTCAGTTCTGGAGGTCAAGAATACTCAAATAAAGCACCATTGCTCTTTGCTTTTAACATAACCAGTACATAGAATTTCCCACTATGCTTATTTCAAACTGTTTTTGAGATGAATCATAATATCATTTGGTGGTAGCAACAATGGCAGCTTACATTTCTCTATGACTCTGTAGGTTATGAAGCCTAGTATGATGGAAAGTACATCAGATTTGGTTACCTGGGTTCAAATCTTGGCTCTGCTACTTGTAAAATACCTGATACTGGGTAAGTTATTTATCCTCTTTAAGCCCCACATTTTTCATCCATAAAAATATAGCAAGTATAAGGTATAGTGTGAACAACAGCAGACTTATCATCAAAAGAAATGCATTCAATATCCATGTACTTTTTGCATGAATATAGGCTAGTCACTTCTCAGAATCTCACTTTCCACACTGTAAAACTGAAATAATATCATCCTTGGGTATTTCATAGGAATGCTGGGAGGATCTAATGAGAATTGAGTATGAGGTGAGAAAGCATTGGAATGGACTATTTTCTTGGAATTTGTCCGTAAAAGTGAGGAGTGATAGAACATGATAGTATGATATTATAGTAGGGTCAGGGGAAGTGTTTTTAATGATGTCATCTGGGCATGTTTTAGGAAACAAAAAAGAAAGCAGTAGATAAAGACTGGATGAAAATTAGAAAGGGTATGAGCTAAAGGATCATCTGGAATATATAGCAGAGGATGAACTCAAAGGTGAAATTGGTGTTGGCAAGAAGACCAACCCATCTTTCAAGATGAGAACAAAGGATGAAAGAATTGGCCAGGTTTTGGGATTGATTTGAAGTATGGAACAAGGTAGGAGATGGTGCTCTTGACAGATGGATTCATTTTTTCCCCAATGAAATATGAAGTAAGAGCTGATATTGTGAGTAAAGAGGAGACTTGTTGGTAGACGTGAAAAGAGAAGATAAGGATTTGGACAGCCACTGAAGTGTTGTAGATTTAACCAGGGAGGAGTAAAAGAATTCATATGCAGTGGTGAGGTCTCAGATAACACTGGAAAACATAAATTTGTAGTGGCATCAGTCAGAAAGACTATTTGACTTCCTCCAGCAGTGTTATGCAAGACAGGAAGAGAAACAGAGAAGATGGATGCTGAGAGTAATCCTGATTTGAGGTTTGGGGAAAAAAAAACGAGCATCAGTAGGAATGTAGGACAAGAGATTCCAAGGTCGAAGACAGCATAAAGTTCAGCTGGTGAACTGAAGTGCCAAAATTTTGAAGTAACAAATAAGGCCAGAGTAAGGCTGATGGTCTGAGAAAGTAGCAAATAGTGGACTGATTGGAGGTTGTGGTAATAATGATGAAGAATAAGTTTCTGAAAGGTAAGATATGGGGAGATATGAAAGCTTAGGACTTTAGGAATGGAAGATTCCATGGTATAAAAGAAAAAAAATACTGAATTCGTAATCAGAGGACCTGCATAATAGATTCAGACAAAAAACAAAGTAGTGTCTGCCCTCAAGGGAATTAAATTTTACTGGGGGAATACATCATTACAATGATAAGTATAGCAAAAGTAGGGAATGATAGTATATCATAGTGTAGGGGGGAGAGGAAGTGATTACCTCTCACATCTCAATTCCCCAGGTTAGTTGATATAATTACAGAATGCAGTCACAGATTATGAGGTTTTAATGTGTTATCAAATTGTAATACTATGTGATCCCTTTATAAGGTATGAATACCTCTTGTTGTGACAAGAAAGGGACAACATGTTTGGTTGAATAAGAAAATTAGCAACACCTCTGGGAATTTTAAAGAGACAAACCCTGGATTAATTTTAGCAGTTAAAAAATTAGAGATATTACATGTACAGGAGCCCCCTGCAGGTAGGAAAGAAGGAATTTCCCTCCTCCATTGGCCATATAGTTTAGAGGGGCAATTACTAGACCAACTGCAGATATTGCATAGAGAGGGGAAGAGAGACACACCCTTTAGACTGACATAGACACAAAGAGACAGTCACTTGAATAAGGAGGTAGCTTTCAGTCATGCAGGACAGATTGTGAAAATATATGAAGGCCTCAGTTGAAATGTCTGGGTTCTCAGAACAGCAAAAAGCAATAGAACTTAGCTATAGAGAGTGAAAAGGGGAGGAGAGTCAAAAATGACTGTGAGGTTATGAATCTGCTTTGCTAGGAAGATGGTAGCGTTCTCAAAAGAGATAGCATTCCTGCTATTGTTGTTGATATTACTATTAAGTTACAGTAATACACTACTCTATGATTTACAAAGCAAAATAGTTGATTTTAGAGGTAGGTAGATTTGGAAGTAAGGAAGAAGATGAGTTCAGTTTTGTATATATTGAATATCAGATGGTGACAGGTCATCAAGATTGTAGTTTCTAGTAGACAGATGATATATGGGGGACTGGAGGTCAGGAGAGAGGCTAGGTCTGTGTGTCTTCTATGTGGAGATAATATTTGTACTCATTAGGGCTGATGAAGCAAGACAGTGAGCCGAAAACTGGGCTCAACTTAGATTAGGAGACATCTATAATTAGTGAGATGGATGATTTAGCAGTTAGGAAATTATTTTGAAGCTTGGATCTAGTGATCTTAGTCAAGTGGTTAGATTAGAAGTTGAAGATATATATATATATATATGTATATATATATATATATATATATATACATATATATGTGTGTATATATATGTATACACACACACACACACACACACACACACACACACACACACACACACACACATATATATATATATATATATATATATATATATATATTCAAACACATATTTGTAACTACCCACACATATACGGGTTGTGAAAGATTTGGATTGATGAACAATAAATATCCTATTAATTAAAATATTTACCACAGGCATTAATAGCATTAGCTAAATATTAGAAATAAAAAGTTCAAACATAGCTATTTGTTGTTTTCACCTCCATGAGATGTTTTTTTAAAGGTAGATCTTGAATTACAGCATAATAGTTTAAAAATTGGGATCTTTTTAGACAAAAGTAAGCAAAGAATTCCAAGGCCTGGACTATCTTCATAAAATTTCTGCTCTTTAATGGTTTGAAGTGTGAATTCATATATTCTAAGAAGCATACCCTCTGACCTTCACTGTGCCCAAGGGAAGGAGCATCATCTTTCACAGATAGAGCTTCATTTCTTAGCTTATGGCCTTTGAAAGGACCCACTGAATTAAAGTCAGAGAAAGTCAGGATTAGAAGAGACAATCTAACAAAAAATGTCAGAGAGAGAAAAGCACAATAATTCCAGGGAAAATGAAGAAAGGTTTTGGATTTTTAAAAATTATGTTATAAATGAAATGAGAGCTCTAAAAGAAATAAATGGAAAAGAATGAGGGTTTTAGAAGGAAGTTTTAGAAGGAAGATGAATGTCTCATCCACAAGGTACAAAACTTTACTGACACAACAGTCTTCCTGAAAAATTAAAATTGACCAAGCAGAAACCCTGAAGCTACAAGAGACAACAATAAATGCTGAAACAAGATCAAAAGACTGAAAAAACATCAGCAAATATAAGGTATCTCCTATGAAAATCAACTAACAGGTGAGAAAACCTAAGAATCATTGGATTACCCCAGAACTTTGATTAAACAAGCAAACAAAACAAAATGTCTTAATAGCATAATTAAAAAAAAATATGAAAAAACTGCCCTTATCAGGAACTGGAAGTCAAAGAGGGAGCATCTGTCTCTCTAGACAATTTCATAAACAAAAGAATGAACAGATCCATGAATTGGTCACGCAACTGAAAGCAACTAAAAAAGCAAAATAAAATAAAAACCTAACTAAATTCTAAATGGAAAATTTGAAAATAAGAGTAACAAAATTAAAAGCATAACGAAGCAAAAAATTCCAATGAATTGATAAAAAATAGTCTTTTTAGAAAAAATTAAAAAGATAAACAATTGACTAGTCTAATTTTTAAGAAGAAATAATAAAAATAAATAGAAAGCATTAAAAATTTTAAAAAGTCTCAACAGGTGAAGAATAGAGAAAATTATGACAGTATTTTGCTTAATATTATGATAACAAAACTCACAATTTAAATGAAATGGATGAAATATTTACAAAAATATAAAATGTCTGGATTAATAAAATGAGAAATTGAGAATGTAAACAACTCTGTCTCAGAAAAATTAATTGAATAAGCTATAAATCAAGTCCCCAAAAGGGGAGGGTAGAGGATAGTGGAATTAGAAGGATTTACAAGTGAATCCTATTAAACATTCAAGAAACCATTAACACTAATTTATAAAATGTTTGCAAAAATGGTAAAAGAAGAGATCTTTCCAAATAACTCCTAATATATAAACAGGATCTTGATACTTAAACTAGGGACAGTGTAAATAGAGCTGGAAAGCTACAGATCAATATCTGTAATATATAAATAGACTAACATTTTAAAGAAAGCATGAGTAAAGATGTTACACTAAAATATTAAAATGATTATATGATATGACCAGGCTGAATTTATACCATAAATGTAAAGTTGTTATAATATTAGAAAAATGACAAACAAAATAGATTATATTAATAACAAAATAATAAGACCATTTAATTATACCGATCAATTTAGAAAAATACTTTTGAAAAATTCAAAATGCATTCTTGTTAAAAAAAAAACACTAGGAAGTATAAGAATACATAGATTAAAAAAAATATGGTAAATTGTATCTATCTAAAAACTAAGAACCATAACTGAATATAATGGGGCACAAACTAGAGGTCCTTCAAATAGGATCAGGAGTAAAGTAAGAAGGACCATTATCATCACTACTGTTTGATATATCATTAGAATTGCCAGTTATAGCAACAAGACAAAAATAAAGCAAATAAGAATAAGCAAGGAGGAAACCTCTTTTTTGGAAATGATGTTATATGCTACTTATAAAATGCTAAACACAGTAATATAAAAGTTAATTGAAACAATAACTTTGCAAATTTTGCAGGTCAGAAAATAAATTTAAAGAAATAATTACTACACATATACATGTGTATATAAAATTACTGACAAAATCCAATAGGAAGAGATAGACAAAAAGTTGTGTTGTTCACAATAATTACAAAATATGTAAATTATAAGATTCAACTTAGCAAGACACACACGACATCCATAAGAACACAATCACAAAATTCTCTTTACAAAATTCAAGACAAAACTAAATGGGTTATTCACTGCTGAGCAGTTGCACATAACTGAACAAAACTCAGAAAGAGGAAAAAATGTTCAAGAAGCTCAAGGAAAAAAATGAACTAAGTATAAAGGAAGACCACCGAATAGTACCAGATATTAACTATACCATAATGTAGTATAGAATTATTATATATTGGTTAAAAATTTTAAATGACTAATCCATGAAATTAATTAGATAGAAAAATAGAGAAAGAATTACACTTGGTTGTATAACTTTCAATAAATATAAATACCTGCAAACACTGGGTAAAAGATTCAAATCACTGTTTGGCAAAAACTTCTAGGAAAACTAAAGCAGTATGCCAGAAATTAGGTTTAGACTTGGAATTTCCACAACATATCAAGACAAGTTCTAAATGAACACATATCTTAGATATAAAAATGACTCATGATAAATTATGGGAGAAAGGAAGGAAATACCTATCACACCTATTAGCAAGGAAAGATTTCATGGCAAAATAATAAAGAGAGATGATCATGGAATATTATGTGGACAATTTTGGTTCATTAATATTGAAAAGTTTTTGAATGAACAAAATTAAAGCAGTTAAAATTGTAAAGAAAAGAACTAGGAAAAGAATTTGCAGGAAGTTTCTCTGATAAAAGTCTCACATCCAAGATATGTGTGGAACTGATCCAAATATATATTAGAACAGCATTCCTTAATACATAAATATCTAAAGGATATGAATAAGAGGTGTCAACCAAATATATCCAAGCAAACAAAAGACATATGAAAAATATTTCACATTACTAATAATTAGAAAAATGAACATTACTCTGATATTTCATTTCATATCTATCAGATTAGCAAAATTTACTACATATGGATATGTGTTGGCATCTATCTATATTTGGAGGGAATTTGAGATTTTAAAAAGTGCTCTAGTACATTGTTGGTAGAGCTGTGAATTCATGTAACCATTCTTGAAATTAATTTGGAACTCTACACAAAATGTTACTAAACTCTGCATAGCCAATGACACAGTGATACCATTACTTTGACCCCAAAGAAGTCAAAGAAAGAGGAAAAAGACCTATATGTACCAAAATATTTATAGTAGCTCTTTCTATAGTGTCAAAGAACCGAAAACCAAGGGATTTCCCATCAATAAAGATGTAGGTGAAAGAATTTTGGTAAGTGAATATAATGGAATATTATTTTGCCACAAGGAATAATGAAAGAAAGTTTCAGAGAAACCTGAGATTAGACTAAACTGATACAGAGGAAAGCAAGGGCAACCTAGAAAATCATTTATTCAAACAATAATGATGTAAAAAAAATCTAAAACTTTTGAACTCTATTCAATATAGTGACAAATCATTATTTCAGAATAGTGATTAAATAGACTATTCCCTTACTGACAGAGAGGAGATGAGCTCAAGGTACAGAATGAAACATACTTTTTTTTTTTAATATAACCAAAGGGGAAATTCATTTTGCTTAGCTGTTCATATTTGATGTGAAGGCTGCATGTTTCTTTCAATGGAGGGTCAAGGGAAGAGAAGGATTCTATCAATGTTAGTAGGCTACAAAAATGAAAAAAAGTAAGTTGAAGAGGGTCACTGAAGCATTTTTTCAAAATGCACTGCAGATAACAGAAGGAAGGTCAGTAGGAAACACAGACAAGTAGGTCAGCTTTGGAAAAAATATGCTGAATTCAATACATACTTTAAAAGGAGATCAAACTGGTTGTAATATAGCTTTTTGCAGCTTCACCTACAGTCCTCTTTTAAAACCTCTACTTTGTACATGGAAATGCTTATTTTGTATTTACTTATTTCAAAATTATACACACGCATATGTGTGTGTATATATGTATATGCACACACACACTATATATATATGTATATATATGTGCATGTGTGTGTATATATATATAAAAATATGTGTGTGTAGTGTATGTGTGTGTGTGCGTGTGTGTGTGTATGTGTGTGTGTGTGCGTGTGTGTGTGTGTGTGTATATAGCATTGGAAATGACCTTAAAGATCATCTACTCTATCCCCCAAACCTGAACAGGTATTGACTTCTCCTAAAATAGCTTGTGAATCCTGCAGAGGTGCCATCTGTCTAAAATACCTATGGGGGAAAAAAAATGAGGCCCAAAGATAAAGTTGAAGTTAGTAAGGTTTTTTTTAAATATTATTGAGGGACCCATTTTTAACTCTGAGGTAACTGCTCACCAATATTTAAACACCACTTTTTTTTTGCCATTTCTGAAGATCCTGATTTGTTTTGCTCTTTTTAGAAAATTTTAATACCTTCCTTATCATTACCTTGTCAATAATTTCTGTGATTAAAATATTCATCCTTCTGTAGCCAATCTACAGATTAAGCTTTCCTCGACTCAGTTATGTTTATCTTTCAACAACAGGGAAATATGTTTACTGGGCCAACACTTGAAGCATTTCCAGGTTAGTAGAATGTGTCAGAATGATGGTTGTCTGGACTTTAAGCTATGCTTACTTCCATACTATGAAGGGACACGAGTTAAGCTTTAAAGAAAATTATTCATACTTTTGTGGTTAAAATAGTTAGTGTCTTATGTGATGCTTCTATTCTCCCCAAAATAGACCTGTCATTTCAATATTGTGGGAAAATCCCAGCATGAAAATTCTCTCCATTAATACTGATTAGTGACTTGGATGTGGAAATCTAGAGAGTTCCCTGGTGAATTGAGACATTAAATGAATTTCTCAGAGGGTGTATGTTAGAGGCAAGGCTTGAACCCAGGCCTGGCTAACTTTAAGACTAGCCCTCTATGCCACACTGACTCTGATGTTTTCATAATTGGTACATAATTGGGTCCCTACATATCCATTGCTTAATTCTGAGGGAGAAACATTATGCCTTCATGATAAATATATTGATTCTTTCATCTCTCAGGAATCTGGTTTGGCAGAATTGACTTTTTTGTTTGTTTACTTTTATGATGTCATAATAAATCTATGTATATTGCAATTATTGTAAAATATATTTATTATAATATATAAATTTTATATAAAATATAAAGCTATATTTATTTTTGCTTATTTATTTTTAAATTTTATTTAAATTTAAATAAATAAAATTTAATAAATTTATTATTTATTTATTAAAATGCAATTTATATAAATTTTTTATATAAAACAATATTTTTACTCATCTTGGTCATATCTGACTCTTTTGTGACCCCACTTTGGGTGCACACTGGAGTGGTTTGCCATTTACTTCTCAACTCATTTTATAGATGAGGAAACTGAGACCAACAGGGTTGAGTCAATTTCCTAGGTTGATAGAAGTAAATGCCTAAGGCCAGATTTGAACTTGGGAAGATATCTTCCTGACTCATGGTCCAGCACTCTACCCACCGTGCCACTCTAGCTGTCCAATATCGTCCTAAGCTAACAACTATGTAGTTTCAGAATAATATTTTTGATTTTTTTAAGATAATGATCCTACTACATATATTATGGAATTACTAGACATGTTGGAGTATGACATTACTATAGTTTAAAAGGAGATATGACTTTCTAGTGAAATAAAATATCTTTACATTTTTTCTTGCCTAAGAAATGTGTTTGAAAACACTCTGTGGAGGGAAGTTTTATAGATACAATTCTGTGGCTCAGATGCCCCTGAACATCTCTTTGTAGAATTAAGATTTGTATGTTATATGGAACTACTCACTTAAGGTCTGAAAATCCAGTGATTTGCTTTAAGTTATTTTGTCTTTCTGTATTCAGTGGAACTGTGGAAATGTGGCCAGTGGTTGTTATGTGAGCTCAGTGAGCACGTTTTATTACTCCTAACAATTGAGCCAGAATCTTTGACAACTGCTTAGGCCATGGTTAAAGAAGATACCTAGAAAACAGAGTCAATTTTCAGGAACTGACAGTGGAACACACTTCTAAATATGTCTTTCTAGCTATAGATGTTTTCATCTCCTTTGGGAATCTCATAGAAATGAGTAAACTTCCAAATTACGTTTTAAGTAGCTGTTTCAATTCATTTGGTGAACTTCTTGTCAATTTAACCAATTCACTCATCTGTCCTCTTATGCAGACCTAGAGAAACCCTGTACACCAGAGATATTTTCCTGATATAATAACTGCATGTTTCCTTAACAGGTAACCAGAATAAATTTTGATTTGATTAACAATTAAGTGTTAGGAAACGATGGGGTGGAAATATCACACCACCTAAGACTTTGTTGGAAAGCTTAGGTTCATTGTCAGTATTTCTCTTTGTGGTATGATACACTTAACTCTCATTTCTTAGACAGAACCACAGGATATTAGAATATTTGTGTGTATATGGAAGTGGGGAATGGAAAGAGGTTATGGGGCCTATTCCCTCAGTTTAAGAAGAGAGAGTGTAGACACAGTGGAAGGGAGTGACCTGCTTAAGGCTACAGTGTTAGTAAGTGGCAGAAAAAGGACTCCAGTCCAAGTTTTCTGGCTCCAAATCTAGCACTCTTCACATACAATTACAGGTTTTTTCTTTTTCTCTTTCGTATATGTACCTCATTCTCTTCTTAGGCTCTAGGGTTTCAGAGGACATATCTATCTTATTTAGCTTTCTATTACTTACAGTTCTTTGTACAGTAGTAGTAGTTATTTAATAATATTTAATATTTAATAATATTTTTAAAAGTATTGAATTCTGCTAGATCATGGAATTTATTAAGTTTACACTATCACAGAATCAGGAGAGAACTCATAGGCCATCTAATTTAAACCATACAAGACCAAGAATTCACTTTATAACTACCTGCCATGTGGCATGGCAGCATCTCCAGCATCTGCTTGAAGACTCCTACTAAAGCAAAAACCACAACCTCCCTGGGCATCCCATTACAAAATTGGACAGCTTGTGAGTCTTGAAGACAATTATCTTATTCCCCCATATTTCCCCATGTTCCCCAGTTTCTTCAACTGATCTTCCCATAAAACGGTGTTTGATTTTCTTACCACTTTGGATACCTAGATGTAGTCTAACTCATCAATAATATTTCTAAAATAAGACATCCAGAATTGAAGAATACGCTCTAGGTGTTCTCTAGGAAGAACAAGATGCAATTAAACTATCATCTTATTAGTTCTAAATACTATTTAAATTTTTTTTAAGTCATCAGAGTTAGCAATAGCTTTTTTGATGGCATTTTTGATGACATTTGAAAGCCAATGATGGCATTGAAATGGACTTGTAAGATAGAGAATCGTGATAAGGACTGGGATTGTGATTTCACTGTTATGGGGAATTCCCATTAAAGGAAACTCTACTAACTCATGTGGTGGGGAACATTCACTACAACTTAGAATCTTAAAAATAATTTAGAGCACTGAGAGGTTAAGTGAATTACCCAAATTCACAAAGCCAGTGTGTGTCAGAGGCACATCAGGTAAGTGATTTCATATGTCATATTATTCAATCTGTAGTCCGATAAAATAACTAGATACTTTTTACAGGAACTATAATCTAGTCATACCACCAACATCTGGAATTTGTACATTTGCTTTTTTTCCCCCAAGCACAAAACTATTTATTTATTTATTTATATTAACTTTCTTCTTACAAAATTCACTCAGTGCGTTCATTCTGCTCAGCACTGTACAACTTGATCTGACAAACATATCGTGTATACCTTCATCCATATCATTGACAAAAACGCTTAACCACATAGGGCCAAGCATATTTCCTAAAGACTATGTATTAGATGCTTAAAGGTGACAGCAACCCACTAATTATTCTTTGGGTCCAGTGATACAACAAGTTTTGAACCTACCACCTTCTTGTAGTATCCTTCTATCTCTATTTTGTTCATAAGGAGAGCATGAGACGTTGTGAAATGGCTAGAATCCAGGTAAATTAGGGATATATCACTCCCCTGGATGACTAGTCCAATTGCTCTACCAAAAGAGAAGATCAAATTAGTATACAAACTTTTTTTTTAAATACATCTCTTGATATTTTCTGTTTTTATATTACTTACTTTCTCCAGTGTATCACTTCTTCCTATATCTCTTTTCCAAGGAACGATCATTTATCACAAAGAATTTTGAAAGTCCAAAAATTTAAGTCTGACATTATATGCAATTCCCCATCCTCATAGTCTTCTGTCTCTACAAAGCAGAATGGGGAAGCACCTTTCCATTTCTTCTTTCAGACCAAGCTTGGGCATTATAATTTAACATAATTCCATTTACATAGTTTTATTGTTTTCATTATTTTTATTTATATTTTTATACCCATTAGTTTAATGTTTTCTTGTATCTGCTTACTACATTTTGTGTCTGTTCGTATAAGTCTTCTCATGCTTCTTTGTTAGCATTTTTTATAACACAATGATATTACGTTATATTCATGTATCACAATGTGTTTAGTCCTTCCCCATGTTGATGGACTCATACTTGGTTTTCATTTCTTTACTATTACAAAAAGTATTGGCATGTCACCTTCTTCATAAAGTCATGCTGGCTTTTGGTGATCATAATTTCCCTTTCTAAATTTTCATAAACCAACACTTTACTAATATGATCTAGAATTTTGCTAGGAACAGAAGTCAAGCTCATCAGCCTACAATTTGTAGACTCCACTTTTTTAACATCTTGAAAATAAATCCTGTAGTACCTCTTCATTTCTCTATATTTGGAAAATAACTTATTATAGATCAGCAAACATAGATACTCAGTCACAAAATCCATATATCAAGAGATAGAAGGGATTATAGAGGCCATCTAGTTGAACCCTCTCAAATTAAAGGAAAATTTGAGATCTAAAGAGGTGAAATATTGTTCCCTAGGTCCCCAAGGTAAGAACCAGACTTGACATTTGAATATTAGTCTGTCCTTGAAACACTCAACTCAAAATTCTTTCAAAATGCTTTGATCAGAATTAAGATAATAATGATTCCATAGGAACAATGATGAAATGCTATCAAAATCACGTCAAAAAACTGTCAAAATCAAAATGCTATCTACCTCAAAATAATCTAGTCATACTAACCCTATACTTTAAAGATGGATTAGATATGCAGAATGAGACTCATTTTTGGACATAGCCAATAGGAGATTTTTATTTTGCTTGATTATGAATATTTATTAGGAGAGTTTTCTTTTCATATTTTATTAGGGGTAGGAAGGAAAAAAAGGAAATGATTACAAATTGAAAAAAAGATAAAATAAGAATATAATACTTTTTCTTCTATACCATGAAAACTCTTTTGGTGCTCTAGGATATAGTTTATCCTAACCTGAAGGATTCAATTCACTGAGGTCATCTAAGTCATGATTCATTTTCAATTTCAACCAATATTTCTGCCCTATCATTCCCAGAGCAAATATCATTCTCCCTAGAAAAGAAAACAGGAGAAAGATAAGAACTGAGTAGTTCCGCCTTTGTACAATTATCTGTTATCGTTGTGCCATCCATTACTTTGATCCTCCTCTGTTTCCCAATATAGCTAAAAAACAAACAAACAAAAAACATCTTTTTGATGTCCTTAGCATTCATTAGTAGCAGTAACCCCAGAATGTTTCTGAGCTTTAGATATCTTCATATAGTTCTTAAAAGAAAGTGTGTCTTTTTTTTTCTTTGTACTTATCCTAAGATACCTACCCACCTTTTATTTTCTTCATATGTGTTTAAAATAATACAATTTTTATCATTGGAAGGGCAGCCTCTTTCAGCAGAGTGCAGCCTCAGTTCAACAAGACACCTTATAGAAAGTGTATTCTGTCTTCCTCCATAAAATTTTCTGGATCCTTGATTCCCCCCCAGAGATGAAAATGAAATATAGAAGAAGAGATCTGGGTTTAATTTCTGATCCTGACATGTATTAGCTGTGAAAGTCTCCTAAGTTATCTATGACTCATTTTCCTTATCTGTAAAATAGGGTTAACTAAATCAGTAGTGTTTTAAGAGAAGTTCTCTTTGATTATTACAGCACTGTGATGATGATAATTATGGTGATGGTGATGTATAAAATGATTTCTGTTTAGATGGATTAAGAATCTAGATGAATTTTGTTTTCAAAATCTTCTGTTTCTTAGAGATATGACACATAAAACTTTTCATTTTATTAAAAAAAGCACTTTTTCAAAGTGCTTAGCACAGTACTTAGCATTCAGTAGATACCCAATAAATGCTTATTCAATCTTATTCCAAGTGCTTAATATTTTTTTAAAGTAAATATATTTGGTAAATTATTTATGAAGCATAAAAACCTTGTAGCATTTTTCTTTTGTCAGAGACAAAGGTAGTTCCTGGCACAAATAGCAATACTGATCATGAGTTCCTATGAGGAAGTTCATTTTGACAAGCTTGTTGCTTGACAGGTACATAGTATACTTGCCTCACGGCTTTGGGACCAGTTTTCAAACATAGCTTTTACTGAAGTGAATGAAAACATTCAGATCCTCATAACTGTATTAAGTGACAAATCATGTGAATTTAGTCAGTTTGGGTACAGAATGTTTTGTACTCTAGGCAGACAGAAAAATTCATCTTCCATCCCTATTTGTGAGAATCATTGCTCTGGGAAGGGGACACTAGAAGTCACCTAGTCCTCTGCTTCTTCTGAAGGGGGGGGGGAAATGATCATTTATCTCTAGAAATTCCCTCAGAATTTCAAGGTTTCACAGACAGGCAAGATTTTAGTGTATCTAACCTAGTCACTTGGTCCCAAAATATAATTTAAATCTATTCCTATCCTCATTGGAGATGGAGGACATCTTGTCTCTTTCTTGATCATCTTTTTAAAAAAACTCATGGTTGTATATATTGATAATTGTCATCAAAGCCATTTGTACATAAGTTTCAGCTACACTGAGGTATTTGGAGTTTGCTTAGGCTGATGCTGACAGTGATGGGGTTTCTCAGTGGAGGTTTCTCAGTGGATAGAGCATGGGTCTGGAGTCAGAAAGACCTGAGCAATCTGGCGTCAGACACTTACTTGCTGTGTGATCCTGGGAAAGTCACTTCATCTCTGTTTGCCTTAATGAACTGGAGAAGGAAATGGCAAACCACTCCTGTATCTTTGCTAAGAAAACCCCATGGACAGTATTGGTGTGCTATGGTCCACAGGGCCATGAAGAGATAGACACAACAGAGTGACTGAACAACAACAAAGGAGATATTGAGCAAGCATCTGAATATTTGGGGGTATCTGGAATTTCTAGGGCAACAGTTCACTTACTATCTTCTCAGACAGTTGTCTAGGTCCTTCTTATTGCATTTAATTAGTGGGGAATATTTAGTGAACATGGATCCATCAATTATTTTCCTGCACCCACCGTCATTGTCTGATTGGGTTATCAATCAGAATGAAAGGAGGGGGCATTAAGAGAACAGCCAATTAAAAGCACTGATGGCTGGCCTGGTGATGATCGACAGTTTAGGTATCTTCTTTCATGCATCTTCCTACATACAGTAGTCTAGACACACACACACGCATCACAAACGTTCACTCACATTATTATTTATAAGTAACTTCCCCCACTTATCTCTCTGAAGAAACTTAGTTCGATTGGTTAATTTACTGAGATAGATTTTAATTATGTCATTAGGTAGAGCTGATGTTTTTGGATTGATATGACCCTTCAAACACAACAGTCAAACCAATTGGTTGTGGCTGTTGCTGCTAAAGATAAGCTTTATTCACATGTGAAGTGCTAGGCAAAAAGTCAGTATTAGTTTATGTGGCTCAAGTGCTGCCTTTTGTAAATATCCAGGAAGACAGTGTGTCACTGTATGAATTATCCAGTGAGGTTTTTCAGTACAGTATCTGCATTGCTTAGCAGTGGCCCTCTATCTACACCATCAATCCAGTGGTCTGCTCAGTTTCTTTCTGGCATGATCATGTGAAAACCTTGTTAAAAGGCTACAGTATCCTTAGTGGCATCCAGACATGTTCAGCCTACAGATACCTAGATTGCCCCTTGACTGCCATGTCTCTAGTTTCCAGAAAGATACTAAGTGGTTTTATTTAACCCCTGCTGGTCAGGTCAAGAGTCTGACTAGAGGATGAAGTGGAATATTGCTCAAGCTATGAAAAATTTAAATTACATTCTATACATAATGCATGGCTCCACACCGTATGTGGCTTGGTCCTCTCACTTTTGATAACTCCTCACAATCACAGGTGTAAAGACTTAGAATACTATTGTTGTGTAGTTTCTTGTACATGACATACAATGACAGGGAATAGATCAAGTGCTCCTAAATGGAGATCTCTGTTTCCAACCATCTCCTAAACTCTGTTCCCTTGTATTTTTTTTTCAGATCTTCCAATCAAACACATGCATATAGAATTCATAGGAAATGAGAGTGCCAGATATTCTGTGATCTTTAAGATATCGTCCAGGTCTGATACTCTATATTCTATGATTCTAAAGTTTCTTCCTGCCCTGACATTCTGTCTTTCATTATTCTAAGGGCCCATCCAGCATTAAAATTCTGAGATTCTATTCTTTGACTCTAAGTATACCACAGGAAGAGGGTAACAAGTTGTGAATATTCATGTTCAATAGGCAGCCTATTTTGAAAATCATGAATTTATCAGTTCAATGTTTGCACAGCTGTCTGGGTATCTGTGATTTTTTTTTCATAGGATCACAGATACAGGACTGAAAAAGACGGTAGGACTCATTCAATCCAACTTCTTAATTTTACAGCAAGGCCCATGGAAGAAGAATGACTTGTTCAAAGTCATATAGGTGCTAAGTAGCAGAGATGATATTTGAACCCATCTCCTGAGTAGAAATCCAAGCCTCTTTGCATTCAAATCTTCTACTTCCCTACCATTGCCTTCTTTCAGCTATGAAGATGTGGAGTATAGGGATTGCTCTACTGATTAGAGTCTAATAAATCCAGTTTTAAAAGCATCAATTTCCTTTACTGTAAAATGAGGATGATCATACTGATATTATATATTTCAGGGGGGTATCATGAGGAAAAATTTTTAATACACTAAATGTTATATACCTGTGTTGTTTTTATTGATATTATTGTTGTTCAATTACTAACATTTACCAAACACCATATATCTATATCTGTGTGTATATATACATGTATGTATGTATGTATGTATGTATGTATGTGTGTGTGTGTGTGTATTTCTGTGCTAAGTACTGAGGGAAATGGGATACCAAAATGTAAAAGAGTTGCTAGTAAATAGATAAACCTAGCAGTAGAATAGATTTCAGGTAAGGGCAGATTAAGCTAGAAAAGAATTTGACAAGTCTTGAAAGTCAGGTTAACAAGGTTGATCTCAATTGTGTATTTATATATGTAAATGTATGTAGATATATGTGTATACTTATCTAAATATAGGTATATTTGTACATACATGTATGCATGTGTATGCATGTAAATACATGTTTCCCCTCACTGCCATTAGAATGTTATTTCAACATGCTGAGTCAGAGATAATAAAAGCATGAGCTAGAATGATGGTGATATGAGTAGGGAAAAGGGGCTAGACGTTAAAGTAGAATCAACAAGACTTAGCATCTAAATGGATGTGGGGGTTAGGGAAGATAACAGTCAAGGGAAAAGCCAGGAATGACTTCTAGGTGTTGAATCAGGGTAACTCAATGCATATTAACTTGAACATAAATAAGAAAGTAAAGCAATGATTTATGATCACTCTTAGAAAGGAGGGCAGCAATTAATAAGAGATGATATGGTTTCATCAAAAACAGCTCTTGTCAATCCAGCCTCATTTTGGAGGTAGAGGGTGGTGACAGGGAAATGAAACTAGTAGATCATATGTTGTTCATGGTGTATCTGAATTTATGCAGGCTTTTATAAAGTATTTCAGACTATCATTTTGGATGGGGATGGGGACATCTGGGCTGGATGATATTCTCGTCAGGTGGTTTCAGAACTGTTTCCATAACCATACCCAAAGAAGAGAAGTATTTTATGTCAACGTCATTATTGGAGTCCTTCAGGATCTATCTATGCATTTGTGCTTTTCAATATATCGTTTCAGTGACCTGGATGAAAGCAGAGGTTATTTGGTGACGTACAGTTGACATAAAGCTAGGAACTATAGCTAATTAAGTCAGAATACAAAAAGGTTTCAAGAGGCTAGAACAATGGGGCAAATCTCATAAGGTAACATTTAATAGGGAAAAATGTACAGACTTACTACTTGAGGTTCAAAAGAAAGTCAACTATAGCAGTGCAGAATATGAAGATACAGTTAAACCAACCATTTCTGTCAAAAAGATCTGTGGGTTTTGTGGACTGAACAATCAGTAGGAGTCAACAGTGTGATATAGTGACCCAAAAGGTAATAAGATAGTACCCTGCTTTAAGAGGCACAGGGTTCAGAATGAGGGAGGGTGGTGATAGTCCACCTGTTAACTGCTTTTGTCAGGTTACACTTGTATGTTAGGAGGGACACTGACAAATTGAAGTGGATTGTTCTAAAGACGGAAAAATTGCAGATACTATACACCCTATCCTAGCAGAACTGGCTGAAGAACAGGGAAAGGTCAGTTTGGAGAAAACAAAAGATTTAAGGGACAGATTGTGATTGGTGGCTTCAAATATCTGATGTGTTGTCATTGGGAAGAATAATTAACATTTGTTCTTCCAGAGAGAGCAAAAGTAGAAGTAATTAGAGCAAGTGCCGGAGAAAGGTAGAGTGAGACTTGGTGTAAGGAAGAATTTTCTAGGAAATAGAGTTGTGCAAAAATGAGCCACTTTGAGAGGTAGTAGGTTTCCCTCTGCTAGAAGATATTTAATTAAGAGCACAGGGCTCGACGACCACTTGTTCAGGAATCTTGTAAATGGTCCACCTTATTAATAATATCTTTTGGATTTGTCAACCCCAAGGTCCCTGCCCACTCTGAGATTTTAGGATCTAATTTACTGCTGGATTTAGAATATTTTATTTTAGAATGTTTCCTTTTTCTTTACAATACATGGAGAATCATGGAGTGCAAGGTGAGATCTGGAAAGAGCCTTATAATATGCAAGTCTTAAAACATTAGAGGTGCAAGTGCTCTTACAACATGGATTTGGAAAGAGGCTTTAAGGATCATTTTGTCCAATTCCATAGTTATTCAGATATGAAAACTAATGACCTGAAAAGGTAAAGTGATGAAGACTTTGATCTTCTATCACTCAATCCTGTTTTCATTGCACTACACTTCCTACTGTATAATGCTTTTTCTTTTCTCAATACACAAAGTGACACCATTTATTAATTTCTATACTTCATATTTGAAGGTTAATTCTGGTTAGAATTTGTCAATAATAGTTATATTTCATTCAAAGCAAGAAAATTGCATATCATGTTTTTATGATATTGATAAAAACAGTGACTACCAATTGTTTGCTTATTGGATATGAAAAAGCTTGTTTTACTTCAAATAGAAGTTGATGAGGTTTTTTTAATTTATACTTCTAATTGATTTTTGATTCAAATAGTAGCCATCTTCATTTGAAATATATTGTTTAACCGAAATAGGAAGTTGGAAATAAAGAAAATTAAATCAAAGCCCAGGATTCTCTTGAATAAAGATCTGCAACTGAAGGACAGAAATATTCCAAGTATTGATGTTTTTTAGGCAAGTTCTCTTAAAAGTAATTGGCAAAAAAATAATGATATATAAGTTGACTTTCAAAAATATTCTGTATTCTAGCATTACTTTCACATCAATGTCTACTTGCTTCTTCTAAGAAAAAGTTCCAAGACCTATCTTTACTACTGACCCATATGTAAAACAAAATGAGAAGTAATCATGTGCATTTTGCCATTGACAAGTCACTTCACTCCTCTTCATCTAATTCCCTCAAGTATGAATGAAAATAATGCTCTCTGATATGTGCCATAGCATACAATTCCATGGAAAAATGAGATATTATTATTAATACCAGAAATTGAGCTAAACACAAAACCAGCTAAACACAAGTCAAGCTATTGGCTGATTATATACAAATTAAATCTGCTTTTCGTCATCCGAAGAAGGCAACAGTTATTGGGTTTGAATTCCCTACTTTGAGTGTGGGAAAATAAACTTTCCTTTTGACCATATACATGATATAAAGTCAAGTTTTGTCTTTGTGAACTAAACAGCAGAATATGTGTGTATGTGTCTATGTGTACACACATACAGAATATGTGTACATATAAAAATGCATATTCATGTATATACAGCTATATGTTATAATTCAATATTAAAAATATGTATGTGTATATACATATACATATATATTCATATGTTTGTATATACGCACATACGTGCATGTACACACATATGGGCAGCTAAATGGCCCAATGGAGAGAGCACTGCCTGGAGTCAAGAAGACCTGAATTCAAATCAGACCTTGGACCCTTACTAGCTGTGTGAACTTGGGCAAGTCGCTTAACTTCTGTTTGCCTTAATCCACTGGAGAAGGAAATGGCAAACTATTCCAGTATCTTTGCCAAGAAAACCACATTGACAAGATAGTCCAAGTAATCACGAAGAGTCAGACAAGACTGAATGACAAAACACATACATATATGTTTATAAATATCAATCAATAAACAAATACTTATTAAGCCCCTATTATGTGCCAGGCACTATGCTGAATATTGGGGGATACAAAAAGAGGCAAAAGACAGTCCCTACCATCAAGGAGGTTATAATCTAATAGCAGAGAAAAGAGGTAAACAAATATATACAAAGCAAGCAATATACAGTATAAACAGGAAACAATTAACCCAAGTGTAAATAATCCTAGTTCCTTTCTTCTGTTGATTATTTCCAATTTATTTTGTATAGATCATGTTTGCACGTAGTTGGTTGCATGTTGTTTCTCCCATTGAACTGTGAGTTCCTTAAGATGAATGACATTTTTATTTTTATTTTTGCCTTTCTTGGCATCCTCAGTGTATAACATAATGCCAGGTACGCAGTAGACACTCAATAAATGTTTCCCAAATGACTGATTGGAATAAGTATTAAAAGAATAGATAATGTAGTAGCTGGATAGCCCCTTAAAGACCATCTGGTTCAACCCCCTCGGGAAATTAAGATGCAGAGAGAAAAAGTGACTTGCACAGGTAATAAATAACAACAACTGCTACTCTGACTCCAAATCTAGCCCTCTTTTCACTAGACCATGATGACAATTTAGAAATTTTTGAACTATGTTTGGAATATCCAATATTTCCATTTAAGTACAACACGGATTTGATTCTCTACTTCATAATGACTGTTTGGGACTGGAAGTGTAATGTTTTGATTTCCATTGGATCTCCTCACTCATATGTGGTACTGTTTCATCCTACCCTTGAGTCTGAATATATAAACATCCTCAGTAGACAAGAACTCATTCATTGTCCTTGCTTGTTGTTCTCCATTTTTCCTTTCTCCACTCTTCCCTTCCCCACCCCCACTTCCGCTACATGCAATCTCCAACTACTTCCTACTCTTGTTAGATGACACCAACTTTGCCAAAATCCAATTAGCAGGTCTACAGCAGTGTCACGACAGGAGGGCCTGATAGCTACAGATCCCTGTTGGATTTGGGGAGAGAGGTGCTTGATAAATGAAGATGATGCAGATGTGTGCCACTTTGTCATGAGTGCAGCAACTTGCTCCTTGACTTAATACTTCTGCATTAAGTGGAATTTTTATTACCCAATGATTTGAACTGGTGACATCTTGAGAGAAAGAGAAAGAGAGAAATATGCAGGTGGCATTTGCTTTTGAAGAGGCTGAAATACCTACAAGATTAAGCCTGGTCGAAGTAAAGCTTCAGAAACACAAGCATGCCATTAGGGCCCCAAATAGCAGCCTTAATTTAAGCATTTTGAAAATCAATTCTAAAAGTCAAGCTGATTTAAAGTCTTGTGATTTTCTGATTAACCTTACCAAATAGTCAATCATATAATATCACAATGAGAAGGAAACTTAGAGATCATCTAGTTCAATCCCTATCCAAGAATGAAGATACCTTATACCAAGGAGAAGATGTAGTTCAGTGGGGAAAAAAAAGAAAAACGAAACAAAAAACCTTTGGCTCTGGAGTAAGACGACCTAGAGATTCAAAATCTATCTCTAATTCTTACTGCTTGTATAATAAATCAGTTAGTCTCCTTGGGACTCAATTTCTCTCTCTGGAAAATAAGATTAGATGGCTTCTGAGGGCCCTCCTAAGCTTAGCACTCTGGTTCCCCTACATAATGTAATCCAGCTACTGACAAGAATTTCAACAGTGAAGAATTCATTACCTTAAGAGCGAGGCAGTTCCATTTTGGGACATTTGTGTCAATGAATGAATATTTTTAAACATGCATTGAGCTCACATTGATCTAGGTACCATTTTTATGTTTGGCTTATGCTACACATGAAGAGCTTATAATCAAGTACAGAATACAATGTCTGAACGCAATCAGGTAAAAGGGGCAATGAGTCAAGAGACTTGAGTCCTACTGTCAGCTTAGTGACTTAGTTAGCTATATGACCTTGGGCAAATTATTTCCCTTTCCTTGGCCTCTGTTTCTGCATTTGTAAAGAGAAAGACTGAACTACATGATCTTCAAGATCCCTTCTATCTCTTAAAGTCTACATTTCTATGATTCTGTCTCCTTCTAGATAGGTAATTCTAAGACAATATTACATACTGATATACTAATGTGCTACCTTTTGCACCAGAGAACAAACAAGATGGCAGGTGTGTCTATAAACTAATGTCCATATTAGTACTTTTTTTTTCTTCCAAAGTTTCCTTTGGAAGGAGACTGTTACATTCATTGCTCTGAGGTTGCCAGTGTTCCCATTTTCTGATTCTTTTTTGGAAACTGTCTTCAAATATTCTTTAGAATCTCCTCTATAGGCCAAATCTTCACTCATTGAGAGGAGATATTTTTTAGATGGATCACAGTCATCTATAGCCAAGTTAAGTAAATAAGGTCTGTGACAGGAATACCC
The DNA here is from genome assembly GCF_003287225.1 of Phascolarctos cinereus. NCBI lineage: Eukaryota > Metazoa > Chordata > Mammalia > Diprotodontia > Phascolarctidae > Phascolarctos > Phascolarctos cinereus. Next base: position 363,885,798 of record NW_027555625.1, on the reverse strand, counting down.
AGATGCTATTATAGCTTTTCATTAAAACTTCAGTGAAAGTAAAGTAAAGTAATGGCCAGAGTACAGAATGAATTGTGATCATATGAAGGGCTTTTGAAATAACTATGTTTCAGACCTTGTGCCACTTTGGGGCTCACTGTAATTTAGTTATGAGGATCGACTGTAAGGCTACCATGGCCAAGAAGTGTTATCTTATTTATTTTGGTGGGCCCATTTGGTTTCCATAATAATACTAAAAGCCTTTCGATAGTCTGTTAATTTCTGTAAGTCCCTTTAAGTACAACCACCCTATGAAATGCTGTATGTGGTACAACTATTGCCATTTCCAGCTTGTTAAGATGATGATGATGATGATGATTATGATATTGGCAACAATGAACTTAATGACTATGTATTTTTGGGGGGAGAGAGAAGGAGGGGGAGAGAGAGAGAGAGAGAGAATTCATAAACACAAACTCTCAGGGATGAGAAATCCCCATTGACTGAGATTCAGTTCTAGTTGTCCATAGGCCACAAAGTACCATCTTTTCAGGATAAATGACAGTGTTATAGACAACAGTGGCAAGCCAGGCTTTCCAATTCTCCTGCCCTATTTGCTGTAGTAAAATGTTAGATAAGAAAGTATGACTTGATGAGAATAGATTTTTGTTCATCATAGAGACAGAATCTTATAGGTACCAAAGGTGTCGTACCATCAATTCCTCAACTATTTATGCTTTGTCATTAGAACTCAAGCCCTGTGCCTGGAAGGCAGCTGAGAGGTGCTTGGAATGTAAGCCACGCAACATTTTATAAAGTTATCATAAGGCTGGCTCTCCCTAATCTAGGTTATAGCTCAACTCTGAAAGGTCTTTGGAGTAAAATCATTTCTTCATTAATGAGCTCCAGTCCCAATCCCAGATATAAAAATGACTTGAAAAAAGGTGTCTTTTTGCTGCTATTTAAATAAATGGGGGAGAAAACAGTGGGTGTTTTTAAAACTGTCCTCCTGTCATATCAGGATGGAGCTCATTAGTGAGGGGAATGATTTTACTGTGGAAAGACTGCTACAATAAGAGAACATAACCTACTCAAGATGAGCCAAATCCAAGTCAATTAGGCTAAAAAAAGGTGCTTCAGAAATACCACCTCTTTCTTTCTATTCATTTGAATAACAGCAAGGAGACATTTTATTTTTTTAATCATTTTTTTCTTCACTTGAATCAGACTGGATCTCATTAATATAGGAATGATCTCACTTAAAAGAGCTTCCAGTGTTAAACTACTGTTCAACCTAGATTAACCAAATCAAACATGATTTGACCAAAAAAAGGTCTAAAGTATTATATCTATTTCTAAGGCATTACATCTGACTTTAGAAAGAATGTACAAATAAGATTTCATATTCTGCAACTCTGTTTGAAGTATCTGGGATAAATTTTCCTAGGTAAATTGTAACTAAAATTTCAATGAGATGTGGTTAGCCACATGAAGACATTGAAAAGGAGTCAATTCAAATAATTTACTTATGTGGGGTAGGGTAGGGAGAAGGAAGCTTGTAAAATCTGCAGTGATATTTTGTTTTCTACACTACACAGAATTACAAAACCATAGAACAAAGAATGTCAGAGCTGGAGGAAGGGGCCTTAGAATCAGAGACCATAGAATGGTAGAAGTGAAAGGGATTTTAGAATCTTAAAATCATTGAAAAGCGGAGCAGGAAGGGAATGCAATGTCAGAACTGGAAGGGCCCTTAGAAAATTATAAGATGTTACAGTTTGTCTAGTCCCATTTTACAAAGCAAACATTAAAGGCTAGAAAGAAAAGGGACTTGCCCCAATTTATATACTAATTCAACAATAGAAGTAGGACTAGAACCCAGGTCTTTGAATTTCTAATCCAGTACCATCTTGGTTATGTTTTATCTCACTGTATTTTTGATGCTGTTTTAGACAACAGAATGAGGTTGAAGTTAAATCAAACCTGGAAACCAATAAGAACCTAAAAGACAGTATCAAAGTCGATGTGGCTAACTTGAATTTTTGTCTTCACAAGAAGCCACATTTGTGCTCATGGATGAATGCTGGATGAGTTGTGACTCTGTGGGGCTTTCTCTCCAGCTTTACAGGGATAGCAGCTTTATGTGATCTGCTGAGCAGTGTGTGTGTGTGTGTGTGTGTGTGTGTGTGTGTTTACAGCAGTCAATTTGGGGGGATTTAAAGTTCATTAAGCACATTTTCACCTAATGGCAAATGTTTAATGTAAACATTTGGGTCATTTTATACATACTTAAGATATATTGCTGATCAGCAGATTATTAAAAGTAATTTAAATTTAGAAAGAGCTAATTGCATATGAAGAAAGATATTTTCCACAGGGTATTTTCTCCCCTTTCGGAAAAGCATGTCAGTTTCTTTGGCAAATCCACAACCTGGCATGCCAGCACTCTTAGTATCTTAGTATTCATGCACACTGCTAATGGATTTACAATTGCAAATCATTCCTGTGACATGCTTTGTGATATTTAAGATTGTATTTATTATGTCTCTCGCGTGCATGCACACACATGTGATAATCAGTGTTTCTTCTCTAATAACAATTAGCGATGGGCCGACCTCCTATTGTTCACATTAGCATTGAATCTTTGAAGAGAGGAGGAAATCTACTCATGTCAAACTTTTCATTCTTACCAATATACTGTGTCTTTACAGCAGTGAGAATTGATTGGAAGACTGAACATAGCTTTCCCTTAAATAAATATCCAAGATATAATGTGGCTTGGGCAGGGTGGGATAACTCTATCATACGCCTATTAGCTTAGAATACATACAGAAGTACATGTAGCAGATGTAGCTTTAGTTTAGAAGAAATAAAGAAGAAAATGAGGTGTAATCTTAATTGGCAGTTGCCAATTAACCATACCACATTATTACATAATTATAACAAAAAACCCTTATATTTTTGAAAATATAGTTACAACCTCCACTGGTGCCAGTGAAATGCATCAATCAATAAGCCTTTTTTTGATTAAACATTTGATATATGCTAGACATTAGAATAAGCTCTGGAGATTTAAACACACACAGACACACACACACACACACACACACACACGCACACACACACACACACACAAGCCCTCAAGGAACTTACAATCTAAATGAGCAAAGAACATGAAATTAACTATGTACAGACTGCACACACATAATTATATATAACATATAGTATAACAAAAATTATATAGTATATAATGCCATTAATCAACCAATTAGCATTTATTAAGTGGTAGGTGCTGGGGTTACACATATAGAAATTAAACAGACCTTGCCTTTAAGGGTTTTACATTCTACTGTGGGCTTAAAAAAATATTCACAGATAAGTCAGGATACAAAGTTGTTGGGGGAGAACAGTGAAAAATAGGGAAATTAAGAAAAGCCTCTTGAAGGAGGTAGCATTTGAGTTGTACTTTGAAGCAAGGTATTTCAAAAATAGAAGTGAGGAGGAAGAATATTCCAGTTACAGAGGGAGGAATGAAGGGGAGACACAAGCTGATTAGTGAGTGTCTTCAAGAGGAAATGGTGATCACAAAGAATCAGCATGGTTTCATCAGTAACAGGTCATTCCAGGCTAATCATTTCCTTTTCTGAAAGTTACTTTCATAGTTTCCAAGAAAAGGAAGATCATAATTTCACTGTACTTTGCTCCTGGCAGCCCCCCCCCTAGATTATTGTATTCAGTCTTGGGCCCGTGGTTTAAGAAAAGTATTGACAAGCTGTGAGAGTGCTCATAGAGGAACAATTAGAATGAGATTTGATCGCAATTTGCACCTTGAGTTGACGTCATATGAGCATTGATTGAAGGGATATGTTTTGCTAAAGGGATATAGTTATATTTTGCATAGAGAAAAAGAAGACTCGGGAAGGATGTGATAAGTGTCTTCTAGTATTTGAAGGGCTGTACATGGATGAGGGCTTAGACTTATTACATTGGGCCCCAGAAGGCAGAACCAGGAAAAATGGGTAGAAGCTGCAAAGAGATCAATTTCATCTTGAAGTCATAAAACTTAGAACTGTCCTTAAGGGGAATGGGATGATTCAAGAAGTGTTGGTTTTCTCCTCCTTGTCCATCTTCACGTAAAGGCTGGTTAACTACTTGTTGTGCAAAGTATATTATAGTGGAGATTGTTTCTGTTTATAGGCTGAATTAGTGATATCTCTTCTAATTCACAATTTCCATGATAGAGATATGGTTTAACTAGATTTTAGTAAATCTTTTGTAGCAAAATAGAAAGAGATAGGTTACTCAATAGTAAAATTGGACAGGTTAGAGAATGGTATAATGAGATCCACTCCAGGCATAATCATGAATTGTTCAATGTTCCCTTGGAATGAAATTTTTACTGAAATATTCAAGGGACCTACATTTTTCCCTAGCTACACTGTTTTACATTTTTTTTCTCAATACAAGGCATAAATGGCACTCATCTAATCTGCAGGTTGGATTAGGAGGTCCTTATTAGATTGCAAATTCCTTGAGGGTGTGGATTGTATTTTACTTCTTTTTATATTTCCAGTGCTTAGTACAGTACCTGACACATAGTAGGCACTTAATAAACACTTATTGACTGACACTGCAAATAATGCAAAACTGGGTGGAGTAGTTAACACTGGAAGAAAAGTAGGGTTCACAAAGATCTGGACAAACTAGAACCTTGGTCTTAATCTAATGAGATAAAATATAATGAAGGTAGAAAAGAGCGAAATGATAAGAGGTATGATTAAAATGTTACTCAATAAATATTTATTAAATACTTATTATGAGGTTGACAATGTAATAAGTTCTAGTGATAAAAAAGCAAAAAATGAAACAATCCACATCTTCCAGGAACTTATATTCTGATAGGAGAGACAGCACATACATATATAAATTTGTATACTATATATATATATATATATATATATATATATATATATATATATATATATGTATGTATATATATGTATATATATATATACATATATATGTATATATATATGTATATATATATATGTGTATATATATACATATATATATATACGTATGTATATATATATGTATATAGATACATATATATATACATATGTATATATATATATGTATATATATACGTATCTATATACATATATATGTATATATATACATATATATATACATATATATATACATACGTATATATATATGTATATATATACACACATATATATATACATATATATATATATACATATATATGTATATATATATACATATATATACATATACATATATATATATACATATATATATACATATATATACGTATATATATATATATATATATATATATATATATATATATATATATATAAAATGTAGTTTTTGGACAAAGGGAACGAGTAGTTGAAGGGGGTTGGAGAGAGATCAGTAAAGGCATCATGTAGAAGATGATGATTGAGCTGAGTCCTGAAGGAAACCATGGATTTTGAAGTTGGAGGTGAGGAGAGAGTATGTAGATGCAAGGGTGTTAGTGAACTGCCATCTCAATCTGAGTCAAAAATGGGATCAGCATTTAAAAAGCCAGCACAGTAAATGAGCTGTGATAGAATAGGTATAGTGTTCATGACTATGGAGTTCATTCTGATATATTTATACTTTGATCAAATGACATTGAAAGTATTGTGTTTAATTCTGAGTAAGACATTTTAGTAAGGATATTGATGAGCAGGAAGATGTCAAAATGAGAGTGAGAAGAGTCTTGAATTCCTATCATATGAGGATTGAATGAAGGAAATGAGGATGTTTAACCTTTAGCAAAGACAGCTCATGTGAGACATGATTGCTGTCTTTAAATATGTGAAGGCTGTCCTATGGAAGAGAGATTAGACCTAGTCTAATCAATCATTCAATCAATAAGTATTTATATACCATTGACGACAGATATAAGAATATCATTATGAAATGTTCATTTAAAAGGGACACAAGTAAAGTACTATGTAAAATGTGAGAGGAGAGGGCATTATTATTTGGGGTGGTGGCATCAGGTCATTTTCTAGAAAAAGACGACATTTAACTTGTCTTTAAAAGGTGAATGTTAAAGTACTTAATAATTCAATATGAGAGATACAAGTACAAAGAATGAAACAAGGTAATTTGTTTCAAAACTTTCACATCTCATTTCTTTTGCTCCTGTTCTGCCTTCATTACATTTTATCTCAATAGATTACCTCGTTTAGTTCAAGATTATTTCATCAAATCCCTACTTACAAGGAGTTTATGTTCTAATAGAGGTGGGGAGACTACATACAAACACATACACATATGCGTATATATACGGCATAAATATATACATATCTATTTAAATATAAATAAATATATATTAAAACACACATAAATAGATGCAGCATAAATATAAGTAAATAATAAACAGTAATAGATAATCAATGAATACAACTACATTCAAAGTAGTTACATGTGAGGTAATTTGGGAGAAAGGGCATTATTGCTTTGAGAGATCACAAAGGGCTTCACGCAGAAAATATAATGTTGCTTGATCATCATTATGAAACAAAGAGAGACTGTAGGAGGCAGTTGCACGTAGATCAGCCAGACTGATCTTTGTACTTGACCTCCAGAGGCAAAACTTGGAAAAATAACCAACTCCGAAGGACAGTTTAAACATTGATTCCAAGGCATTGGTGGAGTGGGAGGGGAACTTCGAAAGAATTAAATAGAATAAGCTACCTCAAGAGATAAACTAATTGGAGGGCTTCAAAGACAACATTATGTGTTGCAGAAGAGTTTTGATTTTAAGTATGGATTCGACTAGTTAGCCTGGAGGACCCCTTCCAACTCTCAGTTTCTATGGTTCTGTGAATATCTGTGATTAGTTGGCAAAAAGGTGAACAAGAAGAGCAACTTTTGTTTTTGGAATAATAACTGAAGAGGAGGCAAAAGCATGATTGTGGCACCAAAACAGTTTCAACAAAAATATATTAAATGTTAACATGTGTACAGAATACTGTGCTAGAGGAGATATGAATTTTAGATAAGATATGATTACAATGTTCATGGAAATTACAATCAAATAGGAAGATTTGACACACACAAAATGAATATTCAGTGTTACATGGATCCATGTTTTCAATAGCATGAGCACTCTTTCCACCATTGCAGATGGTACTTTTTGTCTCAATCAATACTTTTCAGGTCTTGCTAGGATTAATGAATTTTTTCACAGAGCAGTCAAAACTCTGATGAGGAGCTTAGTTAAACTTGTCCCTGGGCCTTTCCATATTAGTAAGGACATGGACTTTTGTTTTTGAGATCATTTGCCATGAACTTCATGGATTTAGCTTTCAAGAACATAGGCCTCTATATTGTGCCTTTATGCCATGATTAGTTTTCAGTAGGTAACTTTAGTAAAGGTAAAAAAAAATATATAAAATACTATTATTTACATCTTACATGATAAGATCACTATAATAATGATATATAGCATGTAAGTAGTATGTTAAGTTTGCAAAGCACTTTACCTGTGTAAGGTTACCTCATAAGACTCTCACAATAACACTGTGAATAGGTAAATTGCTATCCCAATTTTACAAAGGAAGAAACAGGCTAAGAGAAAGAGACTTGCCTAGTGTCCGCACAAATAGTGTCTGTGACAGGATTTGAATTCAGTTTTCTTCATTCCAATTTTAGCCTTCTATCGTCTATATTAGCTAGTTGCAAAGTACTATTTGAGAAGACTGTAGGGGGGGTTCAGGGAGGATTGGCACTTCTGGTATGAGGGCTTGCCAAGTTCTTTTCAGGGTTTTTTTCATCCACCTTTGGTATCTACCTTCCACTCAACTCTCATCTGTGGCTCCAAGAATCTGTAGCATGAACACTGGCCACACTCAAGTAAAACATTTTAGCAAACAGGCTAAACCAGGTTGAGTGTAACTGACAGGTTTCAAACCTGTCAGTGTATTAGGTAGATATCTACCCTAAGCATGTCTACCCCTTCCTACACTGGGGGTAGATTAGAACAATTTATACCAATGACCACAAGGGTGGCTGAGGCAGGCACTGTGAGGTGCTTAGAGACACTGAAGATGCCAGGCTCATCCACTGAATAATGGGCCATAGCCAATCACTCTGACTTTTGTTTTGCCACTGGACTTTGATGACTGAGGCTGATGACTTTGTACAATTCGACCTTATTTAAATTCAATTCAGGCACAAGTCAGGATATCACCCCTGGTATCATTGGTCCTCTTCAAAAAATGAAAGAAGAACAACTATTTGAGATATACAGGGAAAGTTAATTACTAACTGGGGGGAATGAAAAAATATGTTTTGCAAGAGATTACATTAACTTTGGCTATAACAGTAAGTATGCCTCACAGAGATTAGAGAATGTATGGAGATAGTAAATAGGTAAGTGTGACAGGAGCAGAGAACTTGTGAAAGAGAGTCATATGAGATAATTCTGAGTAGGTAGGATGGTGTGAGATTGTGGAGGTCCTTGAATGCTTTACTTAGTAGATAATAGGGACCCCTTTAGATGTTTTAGAAAATTAACATGAACAGATCTATGAATAAGGAAGATGTGCATGTTCATGGTAAGAAGTATGGATGAGAGGTGGGAGACAGTACAGCTGAAAAACCTTGTACAAATAGATGATAATAAGAACTTATATTACAGTGGCAGTAGTAAGAATGGTTGACAGTTAGAAGGAGATTCAACAACACTTGGTGACTTCTATGGCAGGAGAAAGAAAAGAACTGGTTGAAGGTAATGCCAACTTTTGACAATAGGTATGAGATTAGTGAAGTGGTATGATGTCTTCCTGAAATACAAGGGTGAATACTCCCTGGAATGGGAGCAGATATTTTGGAATTCTTTTGTACTTCTGTGCAAGATTTCCCTAAATTCATAGAACTAGAAAAGGCACACTTTAATTAGGTTAATATTTTATTTATTTTACATTCTCCCCCTGTTCATGTCTAACAGAAATTCTATTTACAGTCTTGCCAAATACCAAGAGCCAATCAACAGAATATAAATTTACTTTTCGAAAAGATGTTACTTTGAAAGAATTTACATTTGAAAGTCTGCATTTGCATTCTATTCCATCTCTCTGCTTTTTTTCCCCCCTTCCTAGAATATGTTTACCTAGGAATGTTTTCTAGCGTTTTAAGAAAGGAGTGATGAGAGGTTTGCAGGATTTAGTTAGAAAGGATTTTTAAAACCTTTTAGTGCAAGGATCATAGGATTACAGATTTAAAGTTAAAAGGGATCAAGAAGTTTACATTGTCAAACTCTCCCTTTTTACAGATGTAGAAACTGGGGCTTGGAAAATAAAGCAACTTGCCAAAAGTGTTTTTTTTCTTGTTATTTTTATGTGTGTCTGTGCATAAAACATTTATGTACTTACATATATAATACATATATTTACATATCTATATATCACAAGATTTTAATAGTAGACACAGAAAGTCTTTGATATTATATTCATTTATCTTTAAATACTAAAAAAATCATCAAAAGGCTCCTTATGAATATGATTTAAGATATGCAAATAAAATCAAGAGCTAGAAACTTTTCATAGAGAAACACTATACACTTTTCTATCATATACAGAGGTAAAGCAAGGATGTCCCTATTGCCTATTATTATTTTATAAATGTCTTGGAAGTATGTGATATAGTAACAAGAAAAGAGAAATTAAATCTATAATTATCAACAAAATGGAGACATAACTGTTCCTACCTACAGAAGACTTGATGGTTTACTTAAAAAATCCAGTTTTAATCAGAGAGCAAAATAAAAAAAAAATCTGTACACGTGCGCGTGCACACACACACACACACACAGAGCAGCGTTTCTTTAAAATACTAACAAAATCCAGGAAGAAACAATTGGAAGAGAATTTCCATTGAAAAAACATGGAATATTTGAATGTTAACCCAATAAGGCACATTCAAATCTTTTGCTAATGCCTTCCCTTTAAGATTATCTCCAAATTATCCTATATGTATCTTGTTTGCACATAGTTTTCATGTTGTCTGTCCATTTGACTGAGTGCCCTAAGAGCAGGAACTGATTGTTGCTTTTCTCTATATCTCCAATACTTAATACAGGTCTCTATTGACCTCCATTTTCTCATTTTTAAAATAGGGAGTTTGAACTAGATGACTACTGTTTATGATACATTCTATCAAGCATGGGGCTTGGAGTAAGGAAGACCTGGTCCAAATCCTAACAAAATAAGACTTTTGTTGCTATATGACCCTGGGCAAGTCACATAATGTCTCTGTGCTTCAGTTTCCTCATCTGTATGATCAAGATAAAAACAGTATCCACCTCACAGAGATGTAGTGGTCAAGTAATTTAACATATATAAAATGTCTTGCAAACCATAAAGCACTATACAAATGCTATCTATTATTATCAGCCTTTCTGGCACTAAATTCAGGATCTTATGAACTATTAAAATGTTTGCACAGATAAAAATTGAAATAATTAGAAAATATATTCAATGCTTATATCTAGAGTAAATAGAATAAAGCTATAAATACTGCCAAAATTCTTTTACAAATAGAATATTATAACTTTTAAAATACCAATGACACATTCTATAGAATTAACAAAATTAATATGAAAGAATACCAAGGGGAAATGTGAAAAAAATCAAAGTGGAATTTGAATTTACAAACCTAGGTGTCAAGTTATAATTACTATAGAACAGTAATTATCAAAGCTAAAATACATAGAAAAAATAGATCAGTGAAATAGGTGAGGCTATAATTAGATACATGTCTGCTGTTGAATAAACCCAGGATCAAAAATTCTAATATATTTGTAATTTAGCAATTGTTAGGAAAATGAGAGAGCAGTTTGGAAGAAAATGGGTATAGACTGCCTTAATTCTAATCTTATAGATTATAGTTTTCTGTAAGCTCCCTCTTCTTCCCTTCTCTACCTGACATTTCCTTGACAATATCTTTGTTCTTTGTTGTCTCCTTTTTTATTACAATATCTGATGAAGAAGTGATATTTTACTTCACTAAGGTCAAAGCTTCTATATGTACCCTCAAACTCATTCCATGCTGGCTTCTTCATTCCGTACATTGCCTTCACAATTGGTTCTTTCTCTGATACCTATAAATGATCCCAAGTTTCCCTTGTAAAAAAAAAATCTATCACTAGGCCTAACATCCTTCTCTCAAGGCTCTTATCCCACATCTCTCCTGCCTTTCATTAAACTCCCAGGAGAAACCACCTATATTCATTGCCTCCACCTCCTGTCCCCTCACTTCTCAGCTCTCTGCAGTCTGGCTTCTGACCTCATCAGTCAATGAACCATCTCTCCTTAAAGCTATAAATGATCTCTTTTTCTCAGTCCTCATCTTTGTCGACTTCTCTGCAGCATTTGACAGTATCACACTGTTTTTTTCTTGACTGTCCCCCCACAAGTAAGACTTTTCCTCAGGTTCTTTTGCTGGTTCATCATCAATATCATGCCTCTTAATTGTAGGTGTATTCTGAGTAAATCTGTCTTCATCCTTTACCTTGTTCCCTCCACCTTCTCACTTGGTGAATTCACCCCCTCCAGTGAGTTCACTTCTCTTGCTGACTCTGAGGAAGCAACATGGAGTAGTAAATAGTGAGCTGGCTTTGGAGTAATGGACACCCAGACTCCAAACTCACCATTGCACTGACACATACTTTGTGTTTGACCTTAGCAAGTCATTTAACTTCTCATTGCCATAAGGAAACTTAGTAAGCTCACAATTTGAAGAGAAGAATTCCATATGCATGAGTAAAGAAAGTTTTTCACAGGGAGCTGGCTATACTAACAAAATCACATATTTTTAATGCATATGACTGGCAAATCTATATATTTAATTCCAGTCTTCTGAGCTCCATTTGTATTTCTTTAACTGCTGATTCATACTGGATGTCCATAGGCATCTAAAATTCAACATACTCCGAAGTGAACCTATTGAAATCCCTTATTTCTATCAAAGGCAGAACTATCTTTCCCAGTCATTCAGGTTCAAGATTTAATTGTTTCATTGATACTCCACTTTCCCTTACTCTACATATTCAGTCAATTGCCAAATATTGCTCTTTCAGACTCCACAATATCTCTCACATCTGTTCCCTTTTCTTACTCATACCACCACCAAATGGGTTAAAGTCCTCATCACTTCATGCCTGGACAATATATTATAACAGGCTCCTAATTCTCTTCTCTTCCCTCCATAATCCATCCTCCACACAGTTCCCAAAATAATTTCCCTAAAGTGCACATCTGGTCATATTCTTCTCCTCTTCAATAACATCCAGTGTTTCACTTTTGTCTCTAGAATAAAGCATAAAGACGACTTTTTAACTTTTTAAGTTCTTTACATTCTGACCCCAAACCTACCAAGAATAAGCCTTCCTAATAGTCCTCACACATGACTTTCTGTCTTCCATCTCTATACCTTTGCCCTAGCTGCTCTCCTTGCCTAGAATGTGTTTCATCATTCCATCATTCCTTCGACTATGAAAGTTATATTTTTTTCTTGAAGTGTAGGACTGACTGTGTCAGCTCCCTGCTCAATAAACACAAATGGCTGTCACATCCAAGATCATATATAAAATTCTCTATTTGATATTCAATGCCCTTCATAACCTAAACCCTTCCTACTTTTCTCACACTTTACATCTACCCTAAGCCACATACTTTTCATCCAATGATACTGGGTTCCTTGCAGTTGATATATTCCATCTCCTTAACTCCAGCCTTTTTCACTGGCTGTCCCCTATGAAAAGCTCCCCTTGCTTATCTCTTATCTATTGGTTTCTCTGGCTTTCTCCAAGTCCCAACTAAAATTCAATCTTCTATAGGAAATATTTTCTGATTCCCCTAAATTCTGGCACCTTTTCTCTATTGATTATTTCCAATTTAGTACTTAGCTTTGTACATGGTTGTTTAAGTATTGTCTCTTCCATTATAGGGTGAACTCCTTGACTACGGGGACTGTCTTTTGTCTTTCTTTGTTACTTCTAGCACTTAGCACAGTGTCTGGCACATAGTAGGTGCTTTATAAATGTTTACTGACTAACTGAAATTGCTACCTAAAAGTTATTTTCATAACCCTAGCTATTGGAAATCTTCCCAAAAAGTACCTTATATTTCTTCTTTATCTATTTTGTGCTGATTTATTTATTCCATGTTATCTCTCCTGAGAGAATTTAAGCTTCTTGAGGACAGAAAGTGCTTTTTCTTTTGTCTTTCTATGCTTAGCACCTAGTACATTGACCAGTACATAGTGATCCTTGAATAAATACTTGTGTATTGATTGGTAACACAGATAATTTCAATCAATATAATATCTATAAGCTTTTGACACAAAATCAATGCAATTAGAATTGGGAAGGGAGTAATTAGCTCGGAAAATTTTTTTTGGCATTTTAAAAATAAAGTTCTGATAGCCACGATATATAGGAATTTGACACCACACGTAGGAATAGAAGCCATTCTTTAACAGATAACTTATCAGATTATATGAATAAATAGCTTTTAACAAAGAAATGTAAGCTAAGAACTAATTGAAGTGCACAAAATCCCTTCCTAATAATAAGATAAATGTAAATTAAAAAAGCTCTAAAATTCTAGCATTACAAATGTGTAATGATGACAAGAATGATAATGGGAATTTTTGAAGGGGATATGGAAGGACATGAAAACGTTTAGTGGTGCAATGAACTGGATCAATTATTCTGAAAAACAAATTAGAACTATAGCTAACTAGTCACTAAACTATACACTCCCAGGGATACTATTACTGCAGCCATATATCACAAAGAGGACAAAAACAGAAGGAAAGGATGCAGTTGTATGAAAATATTTATAACAGTGTTTTTGGAAATAAAATGGATACTCATCAATTGAAGAATGACTAAACAAATCTCGTTTAGTAAAATGAAATATTACCATACCATATTAAATTAGGAATTAGAGAAATGTGGTAAGAGTCATATTGAATGATGTAGAGTGAAATGAGCATAGCTAGCAGACCAATATACAAGATGACCACCAAAACGTAAAGGAAACAATTCTGAAATACATAAGATCTTCAATCAATGCAATATGCCTTCATGATTTCAGAAAACTGGTGATGCAGCATATCATCCATCTTGTTACAGAAAGATGAAGGACTAGAGGTGTGAAATAAAACATACATATTCAGAGCTTTCTGATGTTTTGGATTTGTTGGTCTAGGGAAGGCTGCATTTGGATAATGTTAGAGATGGAAAAAAAGGAGGAAGAGGAGGAGAAGGAGAAGGAAGAGGAGAAGGAAGAGAAAACCAAAAAAGAGAATGCAGTATCTTAAAGTACACAGAAATAACATAAAATGATTCAAAATGGGAATAAAGAGGACAATTTTATTATTAACATGCTAAGTTTAATACAAATTTTAAAATGTAAATAGCAGAAATTCATTTTCACATACTTTTTTTGTTTCCTTTTGTTTTTTACTAAATGTTTATGTTTGGTCATAATTCTCAAGGTAATAACATGAAATAAAACTAAAAAAAACTTAAAAAATACTAGAGGACAAATGATTATTGTAATATTCATAACTGTGGAAGAAAATTGATTATCCAGAAGTTATAATTTTGAGAAAATTGCAAAGGATAAGAGATTAATTTGACTTTAAAAATAAAGACTTCAACAAAAAAAGAAAGAAAAAAATATGCTTTACAAAAATATTATATCAAACCCCTGGTCAAAGTCCAATATCCAAAATATGTGATGAACTGACACATGTATAAGGGTTAGAACACTTCTCCAGTTGAAAAGTCCTAAATAGGTATGCCCAGGCAGTTTTCAAAAGAAAAAAACACAAATTAAAAACAACCCCATAAAAAAAAACATTCAAAATATAAATCAAAACAACATTGAGGTTCTATCAACATCCATTACATTGACAAAGATAAAAGAAGAAAACAAATTCCAGTGGAGATATGGTTGTAATAACCATCATAGTTTTATCATTCTTACTGAGTTTTGGCTTGCTCTAATTTTTTTTGTAGAACAATGTAGAAATTGTGTGTGTGTGTGTGTGTGTGTGTGTGTGTGTGTGTGTGTGTGTGTGTTGTATATATGTGTGTATATCTATCTATCTATCTACTGATTCATAAAAAAGTCATATATTTGATTCAGCAGTTTCTGTATGTGTACTATGCTCCAAGGTGTTTCTTAAAATAAGGGGGAAAAACAGACCTATCAATATAAAATTGTTGCTCTCTACAAAATCTGTAGTATCAACAGCAACAAAAAAAACCCCTGAAAACTGGAAACTAACTAGATGTCCATTGATTGAAGAATAACTGAACAATTATGGTTGATTGAAGAATAACTGAACAATTATGGTGTGTGAATGCAATAGAACATTATAACAATGGAATATTGATTATAAGAAATGGTGTATTTAGAGACTTAAAAAAATTAAATTTTTAAAAATGAAAAAGTGTGGGAAGCAAAATGAAAAACAAATTGTAAATATTAAATGTATCAATGAAGTCATTATTAAGGGCTTATTATGTGCCAGGCACTGGACTTTAGGGATACAAATACAAATTCTTACTTTCATGGAGCTTACATTCTAATGGGTAGGCACATATAAGCACAAATAATAAATAAAAATAGACTAGATAGAAAGTGATTAAATACAAAGCAGTTTAAGAGGGAAGACTCTAGCAACTGAGAGGATCAAGAGAGGCTTCATGTAGAAAATGATATCTGAGCTTCATTTTGAAGGAAGAGTAGGCTATGAAGTCAAGGTGAGGAAGGAAGGCATTCCCATCATGGGGCATATCCATTGCATATCCACAGAGATGGAATGTTATGTTTGAAAAACAAGAGTGAAGATCAGTTTGGTTGGTTCTCCAAGTGAGATAGGAAAGAGTACAACATTTCATGAAAAGTACAATGTTGATTACAAGTTTATACTTTAAAAACAACAGTAACAAATCCATAGCAAAGAAGATTAAAAAGGATAATGAAAACAAAAATAAAGTTAATATTATTGTGCTAAAGTCAACATGCATGTGCTTTTGGGTAGAAATAACAATTAGTAAAGATTGGTAGTTAATAGCTATCTGCACAATTATATACAAGTTCTTATTTTTATTCTTATTTCTCTTATTTATTTTCTTCTGCTCCTGTTTATATATGGAGTAAAGATAGTTGTCAATGCTAGGCAAATTTTATATTATTTTCATATTATATTATGTTAATATGATCTTATTTTATTATATTATTCATATCATATCATATTATCCATATATTCTATATTATTCATATCATATCATATCATACCATATCCTATCATATCACATCACATCACATATCATATCATATCATATCATATCATATTATATCATATTATATCATATTACATTATGTTTATTATATTATATTATATTATATTATATTATATTATATTATATTATATTATATTATATTATATTATATTATATTATATTATATTATATTATATTATATTATATTATATTATATTATATTATATTATATTATATTATATTATATTATTTTATATTATATTATATTATATTATATTATGTTATGTTATGTTATGTTATATTGTGTTATATTGTGTTATATTGTGTTATATTGTGTTATATTATGTTATATTATGTTATATTATGTTATATTATGTTATATTATGTTATGTTATATTATTACATTACATTACATTACATTACATTATATCATATTATACCATACCATACCATACCATACCATACCATACCATACCATACCATACCATACCTTACCATATCATACTATATCATGTCATATCATATTATGTCATATCATGTCATGTCACGTCATATCATATCATATCACATCACATCACATTACATTACATTACATTACATTACATTACATTACATTACATTACATTATATCATATTATATTGTTTTCAAATGACTTCTCCCCTACTGATTCCAAGCTCAATTGCTCTGCTTCTATTCAATTTCTCTGATAGGGCATAATGGATGCATCATGAAAGGATGTGGTTAAAGCAATATCTACAATTGTCTCTGCCATGTAAGCAGGGCTAGTTTTCCCTAAAAGTCAGGAAGGCCAGTACTAACAACTGAAAAATACATCAGACAGATAGATATTCAAGTTGATATAACTTTCTGGTCATAGAAGACATAAAAAGCCCTGCTAAGAGAACTTGATGCTCTTCAAAATAATAGATTCCACATTGCTATTTGACCTAATACAACCTTTTGTCAAGACAAATTATTACATGGAAACAAACCTGAACCAGTGCTGTATCTGTACTTATTATTATTTTTTTCTATATGTGCTAAGTAAACTTCTTTTTTTGTTCAATATTACATGGTCAATTAGTGTCTCATTTTGTTCAAACCACAAGTCTGATCCACTGGACTGACCCAAGTTAGGCCTGGTTTACAATAAAAGGAATGATCACTTTTTGTAATAACAGCCTCAGACAACCTTAAATATTAAATATTTTAATATCTGTTTTAACAATCTCACATAGACCTTTCACTTATGAATTTTATTTGAACTTTTTTTGAAAGATACTTATATATCAAGCTATGTTGTATCTTCCAGCAACATGTTTTATAACTTTATTGGTCATTGAGTTGGCTATTGTGCTTCATTCTTGAAGGTGACCAAAATGATATCACTATGTTGGAGTCAAGGTACAGTTTGTCTGACTGTGGCTTATCAGACCTATATGAGCTTGGGAGGCTCTAACACAGGTTGAGGACCAATAGTTCACATAAACATTTGGAATAGAAATGTCTATATACTTGTGTAACTCGTGTTCCTTTTGAGCTATTGCAACACTACATAAAGCACAGTGCCTTCTTTCATGCAGGCACGCCACATGCTAGGTGGTCCTTTGCCAGTGTCTCTCGTATCATGCAATTGATTCCAAAGTTCTTCAGAGAGACTTTGAGAGCATCTTTGTATTGCTTCTTCTGACCACCTTGTGAAAGCCTGTCTTGTGTGACTTCTCTGTAAAATAGTCTTTTAGGCAAAAACATAAGTTTGGCATGTGAACAATATGGCCAGCCCATCGCCATTGCTCTCTGAAGTAGAGTTTGAATGCTTTGTAGTTTGGCTCAAGAAAGGACCTCAGTGTCTGGTACCTCATCTTGCCAGGTGATCTTCAGAATCTTCTTAAGACAATTCAAATGGAAACAATTCAGCTTCCTGGCATAACACTAGTATATTGTCCAAGTTTCACAGGCATACAACAATGAGGTCATCACAATGGCTCTGGACACCTTCAGTCTGGTAACAGTCTAATACTATTTCTCTCCCACACTTTTCTTCAGAGCCTCTCAAATACTGAGTTAGCAATGCATGAGTGAATCTCATCATTTATGTATACATCCTTGGAAAGTATAACGCCAAGGTAAGTTAACTTATCCACAGTATACAAAATGTCTCCATTTGCTGTA
The DNA here is from genome assembly GCF_003287225.1 of Phascolarctos cinereus. Lineage (NCBI taxonomy): Eukaryota > Metazoa > Chordata > Mammalia > Diprotodontia > Phascolarctidae > Phascolarctos > Phascolarctos cinereus. Next base: position 363,867,277 of record NW_027555625.1, on the reverse strand, counting down.
GCCAATGATTCTACATATGGATACATGGATGGTATGGTGATGGCTGTTGTAGAACCTATTTTCTTTTCTTTTTTTTTTTTTGGCTAGGCAATGGGGTTAAGTGACTTGCACAGGGTCACACAGCTAGTTAAGTGTTATGTGTCTGAGGCTGGATTTGAACTCAAGTCCTCCTGAATCCAGGGCTGGTGCTCTATCCACTGCACCACCTAGCTGCCCCAGAACCTATTTTCTTGATGTTAATTATTAGGTCAAAATTAGCACAAACAGCTGACAATTAATCCATACTTTGTTGCATCTCAGCTTTAGAGGCTGAGTTGAATGCACAATCATCTGGGAACCAAAAAAAAAATCATGTACCATTTCTCCCTCCACTTTAATTTTGGCTTGCAGCCTTTTCAATTTAAATATTTTACCATCAGTGAAATAGCTGACCTTGATATAGTTTTGTCCTTACTGAAGGTGTCTGACAATATTACTGAAAACATCATGCTATAAAAGTATAGGAGCAAGCACACAGCCTTCCTTTCCTCCACTGGTGATTAGGCAAATGTGAGAGCACCATCCATTATGTAGAACACGGGTAAGCATGTCATCATGAAAATGACATACAATACTTAGTAACCTCTCCAAGCAGCAAAATTTTGCCACAATTCTCTACAAGCCCTGAGGACTGAAAGTATCAAAAGCCTTGGACAGATCTATGAATGTGTACAGACCTGTGTTCTGTACCTGACATTTCTGCTGGAGTTGTTGGGCAGGAAACACCGTATTGACCATTACTTGGACCTTTCTGAAGCCACGCTGTCTCTAAGGTAAACGATTATCTTTCAGGTGAAGAATAATCCTATTTAGGAGAGCTGTAGCAAAAATGTTGCTAGCACTGACTAAGAGAAAGACCCCTTTGTGATTGTCAAAGGAAAACCTATTTCCTTCACCTTCTTAGAGATGGACAATGAAGGCATCCTTGAATTCCTGAGGGATTCCTCTTTCCACATAATCCAGAAAATTTCAGTCAGCTTTTGAATGAGTGATGACCCCCCCCCGCCTTGTAAATCTCAGCTGAAATAGAATCTACACCATGAGAGGAGCTGAATAGCATTCAAACCTCCTTCTTCAGTTGGAAGTTTGGCTAGCAGAGGGATTGACTTTAACCTAAGGGATATAGTCAGTGGCTTTGGCATTGATTGATGATGGTCTGTTGAGAATACTATGGCAGTGTCCAGCCCATCTCTCCAGGATCATGGCCTTATCAGTGAACAATGCGGACCATCAGTACTGAGCAGTTCAGATGCATCATAGGTCTTTGGGCCCTAAGTAACCTTGAGCGTATCATAAAAGTTATTGTTAGCATGAAATTGAATTTCATTTGCCTTCTTACTGAGACAGAATCCTACAACTCTTAAGTTTCATTTGTACTTTACTTCTGATGGAATTAAATGCTACCTTCTTAGAGACTGATGAATTATCCTGTTGGTAAACACTGTAGAGTCCTTATTTTTTCTTTAGTAGCTTCTTAATTTCTCTATCATTTTTGTCAAACCAATCTTGATGGTTGTGAGTGTTATGACCCAGATGAATAAATGCAGTGCCATACACCCAATCTCTCAAAGCTGCCAACTGCTTTTCTGCTCAACTGTTGCTAACCATGGGTTGGTTCAGCTTTTCTCCAAGTTAGCAATGAACTGTTCCTGGTAGGAGAAGCACTCTAATCTGTTGACATTAAGTCTTTTGGTAATTACCTTGTCTTGGAGCTTTCACTTTTGTTGAATGCAACTGTTTAACCTGGAGAGGATAAGTCTATGATTAGTCCAGCATTTTGCACCACACATTACCTTCCTTACTCTCACATCCTGTCTCTTCTCCTTACAATGGCATAGTCTATTAAACGGCAATGTACGCCACAAGGGTGCATTCACAAAATTTTATTGCATTTAGGTAAATGGAAAACAGTGTTCATGATGAGAAGGTCATGAGATGCACACATCTTCAGTAAGAAGTGACCATATTGCTTTTTCTGACTCCATTCCTCCCAAGGACTTCTTGCCATGTCTGGTAGTCTGTGCTTACTCTTGCATTAAAGTCACCCAGAATTATAAGCTTGTCTTCTTTCAGCACACTGATGATGAAGGTCTTGAGGTCTTCATAAAATTTTTCTTTGACCTATTCAGGGTTCATCTTGGTGGAAGCAAAAGCATTGATGATGGTGGTGTGGTGCTTTCCCACAAGTGACAATAGCATCATGATGAGCCAATTATTCACTCCTTTTGCTTGTTGACTAGATCAATTTTGATTGCAAAACTTATGCCAGATTCATGGAATACTCCTCTTTACTGCAACCAGTCTGGAAAACAAAAATGTATCCAGTTACAGCTTCTATAAGCTGGCCTTCATTTACCAGCTTTGTTTCACTCATGACTGTTATTTGGATACAATACCTGCTGCGTTCTCTCGCAACAAGAGATGGTTGTCTTCAGATATATGAAATTTTGTCTTGTATACCAACTTGCACACATTCCACTTACTAATGGTGAGTGGAATTATTTTTGCAAAAGTTTTTAAACACTTAATTTTTTTTTTTCATTTTGACTGTAGGATGGGTGAAGCAAACAACTGTTAGGCCACCTTTTCTATCCCTTTCTTCACACTAGAAGGTGAGCAGTGCAGTCCTTTAAAAAAAAACATTGCTCAGACACCCAGGGGACTGCTCACTCCTACTGTTACTTCTGGTAAGAAGGCAGCCCAGGTCTATGAAGGGTTGTAACTAGAGCTCCCAGTGTATCCACACCTGATGCTTTATCATTTGCTTCTTGCCACAGGAATTTCAGATATAAAAATGGTTTAAAAAAATGGGTGAAATCTTTTAACCCACATATAAATTGGATTTAAGTGAGGCATAGGTGCATGAAGTCATCAGCCTCACTCTCTCTTCCAAAATCATTGGAGTCCAGTGGCAAAGCAAAGTCAAAATGACTGGTGATGGCTCAAGATACAGTGGATGATCTCGGAAGTCTTTGATATATAAACAACCTCCAAGAATTTCACAGTGCCTGCTTCAGTTGTCTTCATGGCTGTTGGAATAAATTATTTTCTTCTGCCCATGCCACCAGGGGAAGTCTTCATATGGTTGAGGTGGACAACCCCCTAACTTACCAAAGGGTTTGAGACCCCTAAATTACCCTCAATCAGGATTAGCTAGTCTGCCAAAACATTTTACTGGGGTTTGGCTGCTGAACATGCTATACCTTCTTGGAGCCACAGGTGAAAGTTGGGTGAGTTAGGAGGACACAAAAGGTAGAAACTGGCCCTGAAAAGGGCTTGGCAGCCATTTTCGGGGGCAGAGCCAAGATGGTGGAGTGAAAGCAGTGACTTGCTTGAACACTCCCCCAAATCCTTCCAAATACCTATAAAAAAAAATGGCTCTAAAGCAGCAGAACCCACAAAAAGACAGAGTGAAACAAATTTCCAGACCAAGACAACCTGGATGGTTAATCAGAAAAGGTATATCATGCCAGGCTGGAAGAAGAGCACAGTTCAGCATGGACATGCAGGCCACAGCAAACCTGGAGCAGGCCTCAGAGGACTGAATTGTGGGCAGTTGTGGCAGATTCCATACTTCTCAACCCATGAACACCAAAGACAACTTAGAAGGCCATTGGGAAAAGTCTGTTTCTACAGTGAGAGAGAGAAGCTAGATCCTAGCTAAAAGTCCAGAGTGTGGCCCCAGGGTGCCGGCTGCTTCCTGACCTTCAGGCCCACAGACTGAGGGAGAATTGAATGGCTGATCAGAGGGGGACTGCAGGGATCTCTCTGCTGGTTCAAGATTCTCTTGGTTTGCCCGTAATTGGATCCAGGTAACAGTTCTGGGTGGCAATCCTGGGGTGAGGAGGAGTACTGGCATGGTGGAGCTTGTACTGGTGGAGTACAGGAAATCCTCTGCACAGTTCCAAGACAGAAGAGACTGCTTGTGTACACTCATAGACCAGAGAACAGGCCAAGAAAGGAGTAAACATCTCGCCCCTTATCATTCCACCTTGGAAGAACTGAAAATTTACAGGCCCATAGAAGTATCTCTGAAAACAGCTGTACAAACACCCAAAGCTTGGAACAGTATGTTCTCCACATTGGAAGCAGACTTTTACCTTAACAAGGAGTTTAAAACTCAAGTAATTAGCTGGGATCATGAGCAAACCTCACAAAAAGGGTCAAAGTATATTATCTTACTTTGGTGACAAAGAAGATCAAAACATACAACCAGAACACAACAAAGTCAAAGCTCCTACATCCAAATTCTCCAAGAAAAATATGATTCAGTCCCAGGCCTTGGAAGAGCTCAAAAGAGATTTTGAGAAGCAAGTAAGAGAAGTAGAGGAAAAACTGAAAGTGATGCAAGAAAATCATGAAAAACAAGTCAAGAGATTGCTAAAGGAGACCCCCAAAAATGCTGAAGAAAATAACACCTTAAAAAATAGCCTGACCCAAATGGCAAAAGAGGTGCAAAAATCCAATGAGGAGAAGAATGCCCTAAAACACAAAATTGACCAAATGGAAAAGGAAGTCCAAAAGATTACTGAAAAAAATACTTCCTTAAAAATTAGAATACAGCAGCTAGAAGCTAGTGACTTTATGAGAAATAAAGACACTGCAAAACAAAACCAAAAGAATGAAAAATTAGAAAGCAGTGTGAAATATCTCATTGGAAAAGCAACTGATCTAGAAAATAGATCCAGGAGATATAATTTAAAAATTATTGGACTGTCTGAATGCCCTGATCAAAAAAAAAGATCCTGGAAATGATCTTTCAAGAAATTATCAAGGAAAAGTGCAATGATATTTCAGAACCAGAGGACAAAATAGAAATTGAAAGAATCCACCAATCACCTCTTGAAAGAGATCCCCAAAGGAAAACTCCTAAGAATATTATAGCCAATTTCCAGAGCTCCTGGGTCAAGGAGAAAATATTACAAGCATGCTGAAAGAAACAATTCAAGTATTGTGGAAACATAATCAAGATAACACAAGATTTAGCAGCTTCTACATTGAGGAACCAGAAGGCTTGGAATATAATATTCTGGAGGGCAAAGGAGATAGGATTACAACCAAGAATCACCTACCCAGCAAAACTGAGTATAATCCTTCAGGGAAAAAAATGGTCATTCAGTGAAATAGATCACTTTCAGGCATTCTTGATGAAAAGACCAGAGCTGAATAGAAAATTTGACTTTCAAATACAACACTCAAGTGGAACAAGAAGAGGTAAACAGAGAGAAATCATAAGAGGCTTATTAAGTTTGAACTGTTTATATTCCAGCATGGAAAGATGATATTTATAATTCCTGAGACCTTTGTCAGTATTAGGGTAGTTGGAGTGAAAAAATTATATGTATGTGTATAGACAGATAGATAAATAGATAGATAGATAGATAGATAGATAGATAGATAGATAGAAAGATAGATGGATGGATGGATGGATAGATAGATAGATAGGTAGATAGATAGATAGATAGATAGATAGATAGATAGATAGATAGATAGATAGATGATAGATAGATAGATAGATAGATAGATAGATAGATAGAGGGCACAGGGTGAGTTGAAGATGAAGGGGTCATATCTGGAGAATAAAATTAAGGGGCGAGAGAGGATTATACTAGGAGAAGGAGAAAGGGAAAGCTAGAACGGGATAAATTATCTCAACAAAAAACAGAAAAGGCTTTTACAATGGAGGGGAAAGGGAGAGAAGGTGAGAGAAAATGAGTGAATCTTGTTTTCATAGGATTTGGCTTAATGACAGAATAACATACACAGTCAATTGGGTATGAAAATCTGTCTTACCCTACAGAAAAGGAGGGGGAAGGGATAACAGAACAGGGGGGTGATAGAGAGGAGGACAGATTGGGAAAGGGGGTAATCAGAAGCAAACACTTCTGAGGAGGGACAGGGTCAAAAGAAAGAATAAAATAAATGGGGGGGACAGGATTAAGGGAAATAGAGTTAGTTTTTCACAACGTCTACTATGGAAGTGTTTTGCATAACTGTACAAGTATAACCTATATTGAGTTTCTTGCTTTTTCAATGAAGGTGAGTGGGGAGGGAGGGAGAAAATTTGGAACCCAAAGTTTTAAAAACACATGTTTAAAAAAAATGTTTTCACATCCAACTGGGAAATAAGAAAAACAGGAAATGGGGTACAGAAGTCTATCCTGCCCTACAGGAAAATAGAAGGGGAAGGGGATAAGAGAAAGGATGGAGAGATAGAAAAGAGGGCTGACTAGGGGAAGGGGTATTCAGAATGCATGCCATCATGATGTGGGTGGGAGGGGTAAGACGGAGTAAAAATTGGGAACTGAAAATCTTGTGGAAGTAAATGTTAAAACTAAAAATGAATAAATTTATCAAAAAAGAAAGAAAGAAAGAAAGAAAGAAAAAAAGAAAGAAAGAAAGAAAGAAAGAAAAAAAAAAAAAAAAGAAAAAAAAAAAAAAAAAAAAAAAAAGAAAGAAAGAAAGAAAGAAAGAAAGAAAAGAAAGAAAGAAAGAAAAAGAGAAGGAAGAAAGAAGGAAGGAAGGAAGGAAGAAAGAAGGAAGAAGGAAGGAAGGAAGAAAGAAAGAAAGAAAGAAGAAGGAAGGAAGGAAGGAAGGAAGGAAGGAAGAAGGAAGGAAGGAAGGAAGGAAAGGAAGGAAAGAAAGAAAGGAAAGAAAGAAAGAAAGAAGAAAGAAAGAAGAAGAAGAAAGGAAAAAAAAGGAAAAAAAAAAAAAAAAAAAGAAGAAAAAAAAAAAAAAAAAGAAAGAAAGAAAAAAAAAAGAAAAAAAGAAAGAAAGAAAGAAAGAAAAAAAGAAAGAAAGAAAGAAAGAAAGAAAGAAAAGGGCTTGGCAGCCCTCACACCAGAGGTACTAGTCTTCCCTGAACACACCCTACACCTTGAGTATATTCGTACTACTTCCTTTATGTACCTACAAAGTCCATTTTCAAGCTTCAAATTAGAGGCCCTTAGATCTTTTTTTCTACGGTATGGTGAATGTAGCACATTAATTCTCTTGTTCATGTTTATGAGTTTTATAGACTTTGATCATATCTTTTTTTAATCCTAATTTCATTTTATCTTTACTTTCTAAATTCCATTTTATGTTTGTTTTCAATTCTGAATTCTCTCCTTCAACCATTGAAAAGTCAAGAAAAACAAAACCTATTAGAAATATGTATAATTATACAATTCAAATTTCCACTTTTGCATGCCCCCCCCAAAAAAAAAGAACAACAAAAAGAAAGAAAAGATATGATTCAATTTGCACTCTCAGTCCATCAACTCTCTGTCTAGAGATGGATAGCATGTTTAATCACGATTCCTTTGGAACTGTGGTTGGTCTTTGTGTTGATAGGAGTTACCAAATATTTAAAAGTTGATTATCATTACAATATTGCTATTACTATATAAATTGTTCTCCTGGTTCCACTCACTTTACTTTGCATTAGTTCACATAAATCTTTCCAAGTTTCTCTGAAACTGTTCCCTTCATCATTTCTTATAGTACAATAATATTCCATAATATTCATGTACCATGACTTTTTCAGTCATTCTCCAATTGATGGGTATCTCCTCAGTTTCCAATTCTTAATCACCACAAAAAGAGCTGTACACCCACACATGCAGACACACACATTCATGCATATGGGTCCTTTTCTCTTTCTTTGATCTCTTTCAGGGTATAAACCTCATGTGGTATTGCTGTATTAAAAGATACACACACACACACACACACAAACACACATATATGTACATATATATTATCTATATTATCTATATCTATATCTATATCTATTTTTTTTTATGGTCTTGGGGCATAGTTCCAAGTTGTTTTCCAGAATGCTTAGACTAGTTCACAGCTCCACCACCAGTACGTTAGTGCACCTTTTCCCCTCCCCTACCAACATTTGTTATTTTCCTTGTCATCTTGGCTAATCTGATGGGTGTGAAATGGTACTTCACAGATGTTTTAATTTGTGTTTCTGTAATTATGAGTGATTTAGAGTAGATCTTCATATGGCTATTTATAGCTTGGATGGAGCAAAATCCTACTCAAATCCTCTGTCTAATTAGACTGCCCTTTTGATATCTGGTGCTGATAAAGTTCTGAAGGACTACATATATCATTTCTCCATATAAAAATGTAAAAAGTGTAAATTTGTTTAGTCCCTTACCTTTTTTATTCTTCTTTAGACTCCTGTGCAGTGTGTCAAATTTTCTACTTAGCTCTGATCTTTTCATCAGAAATGCTTTGTAGTTCTCTATTTTGTTAAAGATTCATTTACCCCCTTTAGGATTATTCATTTTTGCTAGGTAAATTATTCTTAATTGCAAGCTTAGCTACTTCGCCTTCTGTCCAGCCTCTCTGTTCTTTTATTATTGTGGTTGCTAAATCTTGTGTGATCTTGACTGTGGTTCCTCTAAACTTGAATTCTTTCTTTCTGATTGTTTGTAATACTTTATCTTGACTTAGGAGTTTTAGGTTATGCCTATAATATTTCTGGGGGTTTTGATTTTGGAATTTCTTTCAGGAAGTGACTGGTATATTCTTTCTACTTTTACTTTGCCCTGAATAATTGTTCTTTTTTTATGGTTTCTTGAAATAAAATGTCTAAGATTTTTTGTTTGTTATTTTTGTTCATAGTTTTCAGGTAAATTATCTCTCCTCAATTTGTTTTCCAGGCAAGTTCTTTTTTTTTATGAGATAGTTCATTTTTTCTTCTATTTTTCAATCTTTTAATTCGGTTTTTATTATGTCTTTCTGTCTCATAGAGGCATTAGCTTCCATTTAACTAAATTTCTTCAGTAAGGTTTTGTACTTCTATTTCCAAGCAGTTAATTCTCTTTCATATCTTTTCTTTTTTTCTATAGCTCTTGTCTCTTTTCCTATTCTCTCCTTTACTGCCTAATTGGTTTTTTAACATATGTTTTAATCTTCTTTGTTTCTTTAATTTTTTTTTTAATGAATACTTGTTAGACTTCTGTCACAGCTCCAGTTTTCTTTGAGGCTTTGCTTCAAGGTGTTTTTGAGTTATTCTTTTGTCTTCTTGTGTTGTGAGCTCCTCTATCACAATTATAGCTCTTTATCATCCATTTCTTGTTGTTGTTCATTCTTCCCGGCTACTTCTTGACTTTGGACCTTATGTTAGTTCTGGGCTCTGCACACTTCTGGGTGTATGTCTGTCCTGAGCTTCTGTCTTTTTACATTATTCTGTTGATTTTATAGCTCTGGCTTTACGACTGCAAGTTTTCCATGCTCACAAATTTGTTTGGTATGGGAGAGGTCTATTTATTGCCCTTCCATATCTCAGTTCTGCAAGTTCCTGACCCAGGTTTGGATCTATTGGCTTATTTCTGTTTGGCAATTTCAGAAGACTGCTGCTTGACTGAGTCACTCAATCCACCGGGAAGCTCTTAGATTTGAAGCAGCTAAAAAGCTGACTTTCCCAATATTCCAGAATGCTGAACTCTTCTATGGGACTCAGAACTACCCACATAGCTACCATAAGCTTCTTGTAACTTGTTCTATGCTTGGTAGACTCCTAAAGCTACCACTCTTTTCTGCTGTGGACCCATGACTCAGCACCACATGGTGCACGACCCTAAATGCCAGATTATACCTTCTTATGGACCAAACACTTGCTCAGGGTTCTACTGGGATCTCTTTTTGGTCCCTTGTCTTGATCCTTTCTTGGTCCCTGGCATTGGAATGCTCCATACCTCTGATATTGCAGCTATCCACCCCTGGTCGGATTTCCTTCCCTGAGTCCACAGACTTCTCTCTCTGTATTCCTAAGTTGCTCTGAGATGGGAAAAAAAATGATTACTGTGACTCCTCATTGGCTTTCCACATTAGGCTTCAGTATCGTGGAGATGTGTGGAGAGAGTTAGACTCTGATGTTTCTCCTCACTCTAACATTTTGATTTCAACCTCAGGTTATATCCTCCTTCAGGCTTTGCTTTTTAGGACTAAACAGTCATTGTGGCTTAGCAAAAAGAACACTACATTAAGAAGCAAGAAACCAGATAGAAGGTTACAGATCTACACACGATTAGTTGTATGACCTTGAGAAAGTAATTTTACTCTCCGAGACTTTGTTTTGTCATCTGTAAAACGAGGGCATTGAATAAATGAGCTCTTTCATTCTAGGTCTGTTTGTATCCTCCTTTCCACCTCTAACATTATGTATTCTGATTCCAAGATCTGACATTCTATTTTCTACTATTTTACTGTTTAATGTCTATTTCTTTTCTGATATTGTATGTTCATTCTATGATGTTAAGGTTTCATTTACAAAATTGCATGTTTGTATGACACTAACCTCCTTTAGAGGTATAAGGTCTATTATCACTGCTGCAGTAAGGGTAAACCTGGGCATGCTATTTGGTCATTTTAGTCATTACATTAAGACTGGGCTACCCTTTGCAGTTCCTATTTGTATAAACTGGATATTAAAAAAAAAGAACACTTTTGAGAGTAAGTAATTAAAAAAAGAGAAGGATTTTTGGAGATTGCTAAAATTCCCACTAGGACCAGAGGATGAAACCTCCTTGTTCTCTCCAAGTACAAATTACCCCCATATGGTGATGTCCATTCTCTGGACTATAATTTAGTCATTATGCAATGCACTGAGTAACAACTGGTGAAATCATCCCAGCAGAACAATAGAACAGGCTCTGGAAGCTAATAAGATCCCAATCAATGAGAACCTAATGAACTATAGCATGTATTATTTCATAAGACATTCAAATTAAAAGGGGAAAGAACATGTAATATCAATTGACTTTTTCTAATACCAATCAAATGAGACAAGCTATGACCTCCCATGATGTAGTTAGGAAAGATATTGCAGAGAGCATTCCAAGATTTAGGATCTCATGAGGTCATAGAATTTAGAGTTAAAAATAGACCTTGGAATCATTTAATACAGCCCTTTTCATCACATAGTTGAGAAGACTAGGTTCACATCAGGGAAATGGCTTGCCTAAGGTCACACTTGCATAATAAGTACCAGACCAAGGATTCAAATCTAGATTTTTCTGTCTCAAATATTATGCTTTTTCTACTATAACAAATTACAAAACACTCCTCTCGGAGTGGGCATGTGCCCTTGCCACAACCTAAATGTTAACAAAAGCTCCCATTTCCCAGGGATGACTAGCATCAAATTCACTTCAAATGGATCTTCTTCACTTGGGTGGGGGGAGACTATAAGATGGCAGTCTGCCTCCTCTGTGAACAAATGGAAGCATCCATCTTTAATGGGGTTGTTCTGTGATTTACATACATTTCCGTGCTTTAAATATTTTTTTTTAACAATCTGAACAATCTGAATTAATCATGGTAATGTTAGGGAACAATGCACAACTATTGTTTATTGCCATTTTTAGAGTTTATCTATTTTCATAATATTTATTTGTATATTATTTATTATTTTACAAGAGAATATTCAACAAAGATAACTGTCAAACATTTGGCAATGCAAATTATACTTCTATATGCATGTGTAGACATATATACATACATACATATATAATAAAATTAAATGCATTATTTTTAAAAATGTAAACAAATATATGGTCTTATAAAATGACATTTAAACTAGATGGTCTTAATTGATTTACCTTCTGGGACCTATGGTAATTTATTTTCTCAAAACCAATAGAATCATACTGAATCATTGGTTTCATTGCCTACAAAGTGGATCATAATAAATGAGTCTCCTTTTCTAAAAACCTGTTCTTGGTCCTCTGCAAACATCATCCGACCTCAAAAAAAATGCAACATGATTTTTATAAAGGTCATTTGTTCGAAATATTTAGTATGGTTAGTATTCTACATGATTTGTAGTCATTGTTTCCATTTTTAGTTATTATGTACTTAAGATCATTTTCTTCAGTGTGTCGAACCTGACAAAGAATGAAAGCTCAACACGTGCATTTTGGAACATTGGACCAATCACCCTTGAGAATACTTTACTACTTTCACCCATAACAATCTTCTTCCATCAGTCAATTGTCCTAGTGTGTATATCAGCTCCTTTATGTACAGACAACATAATCATTTTCTGTCTTATAGCCTAATTGCATCAAAGAGAGAGGACAAATTCTAATAAAGGTGGTGATTTTTACTCTCTCGATGCTCCTCCAGCTTTGGAGATCCTCTTCTCACCCAAGAGGCTGGCTCTGCTCAGGAATTTCTCTTCTCAGTTTATCAAAAAGCATTTATTAAGCCCTTACTATTTTTCAAGCATTGTGCTAAGTGCTGTAGATACACAGGCTAAAAATGAAGCAATAACTTTCTCTGGACCTTATATTGTATCAGGAGAGACAATCTGTACATATATAAGTATACACAGTATAACCTGAGTCCCAAAGGTATGTAATTCTCTTCTCAATGGTTGGGATCAATCACCCACAACTACATGTGGATTAGGACAGTTAAGGAGAGCATGTGAGAGGAGTGCCCATTCTCCTCAGGTTTCTTTGGGCTCTTCAGGCTCTTTGGGGTGTTTTGGATTTCCAGTTTCAAGAGTGAAGATAGATGATGCTTTCCTTACTGGTATGATTTAAAGTCTCATTTGGAAAAAGGTTGGGGAAGATAAGGAGAGAGATGTCTATTCTACCTTCCTTCAAACCACACAATGACACCACCATGCCACATATGGGAAGACAGCTTTTCTACAACAGAATAAATTTATAAAGACAAAATAAACACAAGGCAATTAAGGAGGGAAGAGATTAGTTTGGGGGAGAGGGAAAGTATTTGAGTAGAAAGTAGTTCTTGAGATGTGTCTTGAAAGAGAGCAACTAAATCTGTGAGGTGGAGATTAAGGGGTACTTTCCAGGCACAGCAGACAAACAGTGCAAAGACGAAAACAGAAGATGGAGTTGTATGTGTGTGGTTAGACTAAAGTGTGTGACAAGGGGAAAACTGTAATCAAAATGGAAATATAGTCGGGGCAGGGTTTGAAGGACTTTAAAAAAGCCAAACTGAGAAGGTAATATTTTGTCCTAGAGGATATAGGGAGTCACTGGTATTTATTGAATAGGGGAGTAACATGGTCATATCTGTGCTTAAGGGAAAATCACATTGTCAGCTGCTTGGAGAATGTATCAGGGAGAGACTATAGAATGGGAGAACAATTAGTACTCCATTTCAATCATTGTAGCAAGAGGTGATGAAAGCCTGAAACAAAGTATCCAGACACCTCTCGCCATAAGGCTGTGTTCTGAAATGCTAGAATTTTGGTTTGCTAGAGAGGCAAATATGAGACTGCCTGAAACCTCTCTTATCTCTTGCCAAAAGTATGGATTCTGACATTCTTAAATTCCAAGGTTGTCACTGATCATAGACTTCTGTTCTTACTTCGGAATACTGGGGTCTAGGATCCCCTAATACTTGATACAGTGATTCCACTCTGCAGATTTATCTACCATGTGCCTTGGACAGCACCTCTCTTGAACTGCATCCAGGCAACCAGTGCCCAGAAATTCAGTGTCCAAAAACAATATTGTACCACTACTCTGGTTTTGCCCTCTCTTCTTCCAAGAGGATGATGGTTAGTCAGTCCCTCAGTGTCAATACCGATCATGACTTTTTCTCCTCAAGTTACATATTCCATCATCTATATCGTTTCAATCTTATCAGAAGATCTATGCTCATACTCCTGTGGAAAAAAAAATGGAGGCCCTTCATCAAAAGGATACTTTTCTAATTCTGTACTTCAGATTGCTTCAAAATCATTTCACTCTCTTCTCTATTGCCTCACTCACAGAGAAGCTGGCCCATCTTTTTTCCAAGAAAAACTTTTTTTTTTGGTACCTTTGATCTCATCTCCTCTCAAAGCCTCCCTCTTCAATAATTCTCTCCTCTCTAATTTTCAGTCTTTCCTAGCTCCTTCCCTAGTCACTGGAAATGTTCTTACATCTCCCCCATCCTTAAAATATCTTCAGTTGATCCCACCAAGCTATCATCTCACATTCTATCTTCTTTCCTTTTCACAGTCAGACTCCTGGGGGGGGGGAGTTGTCCTTGTTGCCTCCACTGTCTTACCTACCACTTATTTCTCAACTTCTTGCAATCCAGTTGAATATCTCATCATCCAACTGGAGCTTCTACAAGATTATCAGTATTTCATAATGCCAAATCCAGTTGCTTTTTTCAAACTTTATCCTTCAACTATACTGCGACAGTTACATTGTTGATAGCCTCTTCCTTCTAGAGAGTCTCACTTTCATGTTTTTTTTTTTATGACACAGCTCATCCATATGATTGGATGATTTGATACCTATATCTGACCCATGGTTGCTGTTTCTAATTGTAGTGTCTCCATAGACTCTTTTTTTTTTCCTAGCCTAAAATAGCAGTGGGAAATACTGACTGGCTAGAATGCTGGGAGCTTTAGGTTCAAACACCCTCTCCCTACTTTCACTGAAAAAGAAAAGAAAGACAAAATCCTTGTCACAAAATAAATTTTCTCATTGTCCATGCCCAAAAGATATATGTTTCATTTTGCATCTTGAGTCCACCACCTATCAGGAAGTGAGTAACATGCTTCACCTTTAGCCTTCGGGAATCATGGTTTATTATTAATTTGACCAGAGTTCTTATTTTTTTCTTAGTTGTTTGTCTTTACAATGTTGTTGTTATTGCATACATTTTTCTTCTGGTTTTGTTTACTTTGCCCAGCATTATTTCATACAAATCTTCCCAACTTTCTCTGAGATTGTTTCTTTCTTCATTGTTTACAGCAAACAATATTCTGCTACATTTATATTCTATAATTTGTTTGGCCATATTCCAATTCATGAGCTCTCCCTTAGTTACCAGTTTTTTGCCAACACGATAACAGTGGCTATAAATATTTTCATACGTATGGGTCATTTTCATCTTTCTTTAATCTTTTTGGTTAGTGGCATTGCAAAATCAAAAAATATGCCCAGTTTAGTATCTTTGGAGGCACAGTTACAAATTCCTTTCCAGAATGATTGCACCAATTCACAGCTCCATTAATGCACTTACGTTTCCACAGCAGTTTCCATTTATCACCCTCACTAACCTGATGGATATGGGCTGGAACTAAAAAATTGTTTTGTTTAGTATTTGTTTTATTTGTTTATGTTTATATTAGTGATTTGGAACATTCTTAATATGGCTATTGAAAGCTTGCATTCATTTCTGAGAAAGCTACCTGTTCATGCCATTTGTCTTGATCAATGAGGTTCTTATTCTTATATATGTGAATCAGTTCCTTATATATCTTGGAAATGAGACCCTTATCAGAGAAATGCTGAAAACATTCTTCCTTGAGATCTGATTTCCTTCTAATGTTAGCTACATTGATTTTGTTTGTGCAAAAACTGAAGTTTCATGTTTAAAAAAATTATCCATTTTATGTTGTGTAATCCCCTCTATGGACATGAACTCTTTCCCATCCATGAATCTGAAAGATATTTTCTTCCTTGCTCTTCTAGTTTGTTTAAGGTCTCATTGCTTATGTCTAAGGCAAATATACATTTGGAGCTTACCTTGCTGGGCATTATGAGATGTTCATATATACCTAGTTTGTGTCAGAAGATTCTCCAGTTTTCTAGCAATTCCTTTCAAATCGTGTGTTTTTGCTCTAGTAACTGAGATCTTTGACTTTATCAATCACAGGATTACAGTGTTTATTTCTGTATGTTGATTACCTAATTTGTCCAACCTCTCTATTTCTTTTTTTAATAGTATTTTTGCCCAATTACATGTCAAGACAATTATTAGCATTCATTATTATAAGATTTTGAGTTCCAAATTTTCCTCCTTCTCTCCCTCGCTCCTTCCAAAAAATGATAAGCAGTTTGGTATAGGTTATACATATGCTATCATGTAAAACATATTTCCATATTAGTCACAGTTGTGAAAGAAGAAACAGATTAAAAGAAGAAAAAACATCAAAAGAATAAAGTAGGTGAAAAAAGAATACTTTTATCTGCATTCATAGTCCATCAGTTCTTTATCTGGATATGCATAGCATTTTCCTCTGCAGGTCCATTGTATCTCGCTTGTATCATTTCATTGCTGAGAGCTGAGTTGTTTGCAGTTGATCATCACACAATGTTGCTAATATTGTGTACAATGTTTTCCTAGTTCTGCTCATTTCATTTTGTACCAGTTTGTATAAGGCTTTCCAGGATTTTCTGAAATCTGCCTCTTCATTTTTGAGCTCTTCTGTGAGTTCTTTCTGGACTTGAGACCACTTTCTGTTTTCCTTTGTGGTTTTGCCCTTAGGTGCTTTGACATTGTTGTCCTCTTCTGAGTTTGTGTCTTGATCTTCTCTGTCACCATAATAGCTCTCTATGATCAGATTCTTTTTTGTTGTTTTCTGCTTATTTGGGGGGGGGGTAGCTTTTTTCTTTCTTTTAAATTTGAGCTCAGCTCCCAGGGTTGAAGAGGCACTGCCTCAGGCTTCTTGTGCCAAGGGCTGCAGGCCCTGGCTGTTTACTTAGTGCTTCAGTGATGTTGCCGTGAGGCCAGAGTTCTGCTTCCGGGAGCCAGGACGGTGGAGTGAAAAGGTAGTCGCTCTCACTCTCCCCTATCAACCTCTGAAAAACCAGAAAATATCAGCCCAGAAAAAGAAAAAACCTGGAACACCTGAACTAGAAGAAAGACAAGGAGCAGCAGTGCAGCAGCCCAGCAAACAGGTCTCCCAGTGCCTCAGCAAAAAGAAGAGGCCCCAGGCTGATAAGTACCCTGCAGCATTCATCTGAAAGGAGGTGAAGAAAACAACCTAAAGGCTTCCTAAAGCCCCAGCCTTGCTGATTCCAACCCAACACCAGGTGAGCTGTAGGAGCCCTGAAGCCTCCAATTGTGAAGAAATCCTGAAGCCCAGGCGGTAGAGCAGGCAAACACCAACACCTGGACCTCCGAGTACCTCAGCGAGGGTGGGGAACTGGTGTAAACCAGCTCAGAAAACCACCAGGAGTCTCCGCAATCCACCACAAAGGAATCTGCCCATGCATTAGCAGAAACGAGGGAGACAACACTGCAGGGGGCCCCAGGCAGATAAACATCCTGCAGCAGCCATCTAAAAGGAGCTGAAGAAAGCTAAAGGAAAGGAAAAGCAGGCAACCTAGAATTGCCTGAAAGTTCCAGCCTTGCTGATTCCAGCCCAACACAAGGTAAGCTGCCAGAAACCTACAGCCTCCAATCCCATAAGAGGCCCCAGAACAAAGCCAGTGACCAAGACCTAGGCTCCCAACACAAGAAGCTTGGGTCAGTACCCTCTGTTCCCAGCAGGAGAGCTCAATCTCTTTAAAGGCCAGGGAATAAGAAACACCATGAGTAAAAAGAAACGTACCATAGATTCATATTATGAGAAGAGTGAAGATCAAGACAGAAATTCTGAAGAGGACAACATTGTCAACAAACCCACATCTGCAACAACAAAAGGGAATATGAACTGGTCTGAAGCCCAAAAAGCCTTCTTAGAAGAGCTCAAGAAGGATTTTAATAGTCAAATGAGAGAGGTAAAAGAGTCCTTCAAAAATACAATTGGCCAGTTGGAAAAAAAATACACTGAAGAAAAAAGTCCCTAAAAAACACAATTGGCCAATTGAAGAAGGAAGGACAAAAACTAACAGAAGAGTACACTGAAGAAAAAAATCCCTAAAAAACACAATTGGCCAGTTGAAGAAGGAAGTACAAAATCTAACAGAAGAGTATGCTGAAGGAAACAAGTCCCTAAAAAACACAATTGGCCAGTTGAAGAAGGAAGTACAAAAACTAACAGAAGAAAACAATCTGTTAAAAACTAGAATTGGACAAATGGAAACTAATGTCTCTATGAGAGAGCAAGAATCAGTCAAACAGAAACAAAAAAATGAAAAAATCGATGAAAATGTAAAATACCTCATCAGTAAAACAACCGACCTGGAAAATCGACTCAGGAGAGACAATTTAAAAATTATTGGACTACCTGAAAATCATGATGAAAAAAAGAGCCTGGACAGTATCTTTCAGGAAATCATAAAGGAAAACTGCCCAGAAGTCCTAGAACCAGAAGGGAAAATAACCATAGAAAGAATCCACCGATCACCACCTGAAAGAGATCCCAAATTGACAACCAAGAATATAATAGCAAAATTCCAAAATTACCAGATGAAAGAGAAGGTGCTGCAAGCAGCCAGAAAGAAAGAATTTAAATATCATGGAACCACAGTCAGGATTACACAGGACCTTGCAGCTTCTACATTAAAAGACGCAGGGCATGGAACATGATATTCCATAAGGCAAAGGAGCTTGGAATGCAGCCAAGGATCAATTACCCAGCAAAAATGAGCATCATTTTTCAAGGGAGGAGGTGGATATTCAATGAAATAGAAGACTTCCAAACTTTCCTGATAAAAAGACCAGAGCTCAACAAAAAATTTGATCTTCAAGTACAGGACTCAAGAAGGACTTAAAAAGGTAAATGGGACAGGATACAATATGTTGTTAATAAGGGGGGGCTGTCTAAACCCCTACAAAAGAATATGAGACTTGCAACCCCTTCAGAACTGTATTGTTATTACACCTTGTTAAAGGAGTATACATAAAGAGGGTGGATATTAGTTGACTTTGATGTAATGATAAAAAAAATCTAATCAAGTGGGTTAAATGGATCCAAATAAGTGGATCAATCTGATCTTAGAAAAGTACTGAGAAAAGGAGGCAGACAAGGGTAAATTACATTACAGGAAAAGACACAAAATCCTATTACAGCAGAGGGAAGGGGGGGAGCATTGTTTGAACCTTACTCTCATCAGATTAGGCTCAAGAAGGGCATAATATAATCAGTTAGGTATAGAAATCTAACTTGCCCTATAGGCAGTAGGTGGGAAAAGGGGAAAGAAAAGGGAGGGGGGAAAGAAAAGGAGGGGAAGATGGGAGGGAAGAAGCAGTAAGAGTAAAGGGGAAGAAAAGGGAAAGGGATAATAAAAGGGGGAAGGGACTGAAGGAGGCTGTGGTCAAAAGCAAAACACCAGTGAAGGGGAGAAAGGAAAAAGGAGAAAGAAAAGCATAAATAGGGGGAAAAGGATGGAGAAAAAGACACAGATAGTAATCATAACTGTGAATGTGAATGGGATGAACTCTCCCATAAAATGGAAATGGATTGCAGAATGGATTAAAAACCATAATCCTACAATATGTTGTTTACAGGAAACACATTTGAAAAAGAGTGACACATACAGGGTAAAGGTAAAAGGCTGGAGCAGAATATATTATGCGTCAGCTGAAGTAAAAAAAGCAGGGGTAGCAATCCTGATCTCAGACAAAGCAAAAGCAAAAATAGATCTAATCAAAAGAGATAAGGAAGGAAACTACATCCTGCTAAAAGGCACCATAGACAATGAAGTAATATCATTACTAAATATATATGCACCAAATGGTATAGCATCCAAATTCTTACAGGAGAAGTTCAGGGAGTTACAGGAAGAAATAGACAGCAAAACTATACTAGTGGGGGACCTGAACCTCCCCCTCTCGCACTAGATAAGTCTAACCACAAAATAAACAAGAAAGAAGTTAAGGAGGTGAATAGAACATTAGAAAAGTTAGGTATGATAGACCTCTGGAGAAAACTGAATGGGGATAGAAAGGAATATACTTTTTCTCAGTACATGGCACATACACAAAAATTGACCATGTACTAGGGCATAAAAACCTCACAATCCAATGCAGAAAGGCAGAAATATTAAATGTATCCTTTTCAGATTATGGTGCAATGAAAATTATATGTAATAAAGGGCCATGGAAAGATAGACTAAAAAACAATTGGAAACTAAATAATCTAATCCTAAAAAAATGATTGGGTCAAGCAACAAATCATAGAAACAATCAATAATTTCATTCAAGAGAATGATAATGATGAGACAACATACCAAAACCTATGGGATGCAGCGAAAGCAGTTCTTAGGGGAAGTTTTATATCTCTAAATGCTTACATAAATAAAATAGAAAAAGAGGAGATCAATGAATTAGGCATACAACTGAAAAAACTAGAAAAAGAACAAATTAAAAATCCTCAACTAAACACTAAATTAGAAATATTGAAAACCAAAGGAAAAATTAATAAAATTGAAATTAAGGAAACTATTGAACTAATAAATAAAACTAAGAGCTGGTTTTATGAAAAAAAAAATAAATAGATGAACCTTTGGTTAATTTAATTAAAAAAAGAAAGAAGAAAACCAAATTACTAGTATCAAAAATGAAAAGGGTGAAGCTACCACCAAGGAAGAGGAAATTAAAACAATAATTAGGAATTATTTTGCCCTATATGCCAACAAATTTGACAATCTTAGTGAAATGGATACATATTTACAAAAACAATAAATTGCCCAGATTAACCAAAGAGGAAGTAAAATACTTAAATAACCCCATCTCAGAAAAAGAAATTGAACAAGCCATTGATGAACTCCCTAGGAAAAAATCTCCAGGGCCAGATGGATTTACATGCGAATTCTATCAAACATTTAAAGAACAATTAATTCCAATACTATATAGACTATTTGGGAAAATAGGTGAAGAAGGAGTCTTACCAAATTCTTTTTATGATACAAATATGGTGTTGATACCTAAACCAGGAAGAGTCAAAATAGAGAAAGAAAATTATAGACCAATTTCTCTAATGAATATAGATGCAAAAATTTTAAACAAAATATTAGCAAGTAGATTGCAGCAACTTATCACAAGAATAATACACTATGACCAGGTAGGATTTATACCAGGAATGCAGGGTTGGTTCAATATTAGGAAAACTATCAGCATCATTGAGCATATCAACAACAAAACCAACAGAAACCACATGATCATCTCAATAGATGCAGAAAAAGCTTTTGATAAAATACAACACCCATTCCTATTAAAAACACTAGAAAGCATAGGTATAAATGGAGTCTTCCTTAAAATAATAAATAGCATATATCTAAAACCTTCAGCAAGCATTATATGTAATGGGGACAGGCTAGAAGCATTTCCAATAAGATCGGGGGAAACAAGGATGTCCATTATCACCACTGTTATTCAATATTGTACTGGAAACCTTAGCTTTAGCAATAAGAGAAGAAAAAGAAATTGAAGGCATTAGAATAGGCAAAGAAGAAACAAAGCTATCACTCTTTGCAGATGACATGATGATATACTTAGAGAATCCTAGAGAATCAAGTAAAAAACTACTTGAAATAATAAACAACTTTAGCAAAGTTGCAGGCTATAAAATAAACCCACATAAATCATCAGCATTTCTATATATTACCAACAAAGCCCAACAGCAAGAGATAGAAAGAGAAATCCCATTTAAACTTACTGTAGACATTATAAAATATTTAGGAGTCTACCTCCCAAACAAACCCAGGAACTCTATGAACACAATTACAAAACACTTTTCACACAAATAAAATCAGATCTAAATAATTGGAAAAACATCAGTTGCTCATGGGTAGGCCGAGCTAATATAATAAAAATGACAATCCTACCTAAGCTAATTTACTTATTCAGTGCCATACCAATCAAACTACCAAAAATTATTTTATAGAGTTAGAAAAAATAATAACAAGATTCATTTGGAAAAACAAAAGGTCCAGAATATCAAAGGAACTAATGAAAAGAAATGCAGGGGAAGGTGGCCTAGCAATTCCAGATCTTAAATTGTATTATAAAGCAGCAATCATCAAAACTGCTTGGTACTGGCTAAGAAATAGGGAGGTGGATCAGTGGAATAGGTTAAATATGCAAGACACAGTAGTCAATGACTATAGTAATCTATTATTTGATAAACCCAAAGACCCCAGCTTCTGGGATAAGAACCCACTCTTTGAAAAAAACTGCTGGGAAAACTGGAAAAGAGTATGGCAGAAACTAGGCATAGACCCAAATCTCACACCATATACCAAAATAAAGTCAAAATGGGTTCAGGACTTAGATATAAAGGCTGATACCATAAGTAAACTGGGAGAACAAGGAATAGTTTACCTATCAGATCTATGGAGAACAGAAGAATTCATGACCAAACAGGAGATAGAGAACATTATGAAAAGCAAAATGGATAATTTTGATTACATTAAATTGAAAAGTTTTTGCACAAACAAAGCCAATGCAACTAAGATTAGAAGGAAGGTAGAAAATTGGGAAAGAATTTTTACAACCAGTCTTCTGATAAAGGCCTCATTTCTAAAATATATAGAGAATTAAGACAAATTTATAAGAACACAAGCCATTCCCCAATTGATAAATGGTCAAAGGATATGAACAGACAGTTCTCAGATGAAGAAATTAAAGCCATCTATAGTCATATGAAAAAATGCTCTAAATCATTATTGATTAGAGAAATGCAAATCAAAACAACTCTGAGGTACCACATCACACCTATCAGATTGGCCAACATGACAAAACAGGAAAATGATAAATGTTGGAGAAGATGTGGGAAAATTGGAACTAATACATTGTTGGTGGAGTTGTGAAATGATCCAACCATTTTGGAGAACAATTTGGAACTATGCCCAAAGGGCTACAAAAATGTGCATACCCTTTGATCCAGCAATAGCACTTCTAGGGCTATATCCCAAAGAGATCAAACAAATGGGAAAAGGACCCACATGTACAAAAATATATAGCAGCTCTTTTTGTGGTGGCAAAGAATTGGAAATTGAGAGGATGCCCATCAATTGGGGAATGGCTGAGAAAGTTGTGGTATATGAATGTAATAGAATAATATTGTGCTGTAAGAAATGATGAACAGGCTGACTTCAGAAAAACCTGGAAAGACTTATATGGCCTGATGCTGAGTGAAGTGAGCAGAACCAAGAGGACTTTGTACACAATAACAGCCACATTATGCAATGACTAAGATTGTTAAACTGAACCCTTCTCAGCATTATGAGGATCTAAGACATTTCCAGAGGCCTCGGGATAGATAATGCTGTCCACATCCAAAGAAAGAACTATGTAAGTCGAATCGCTCTCACTTATTTTTACCTTCTGTTGAGTTTTGTTTCACCTTTCTGATGGTTCCTCGTATTGGTTTTAATTTTTACTTACAACTTCACTAATGTGAAAATATGTTTAATGGGTATGTAAATATATAAAGCCTATATCAGTGCGCCATCTTGGGGAGGGTGGGGGGGAGGAAAAGGTAGAAAAATTTTCAACTCGAAAGCATATGGAAAAAAAAAAAGATGTTGCCCTGAGGCCAATGGGGGAACCTTGTGTCTGGTGCTGTGCTCAAGGGGTGGAGTGGAAACTTGCTGTCACTGCTGGACGCCTTGGAGTCTGGTAGCTCATGTGTTGCTGATCCGGAGTCCTAATGCTGATATCTGGTGTGAGCTGAGGAAACATTTGCTTGTTTCTGCAGGGTTGACAGTGAAGCATGGAGGTGTGGTCACTGGAGTTTGAGTGAGACTATGCTGAAGTACTTGGCAGTTCTCAGAACTGGAGCCTGCCTATTCCCCTGGCTATGCTGAGGCACGTGAGGTCTCTTAGCGTTGGCATTTTCTTCCTTCATTGCACTGTGGCTCAGGATCTACCACTGGTTTGCTGAGGTGGGGGTTGGTGCTGGGACATTTCTTATTCTGGACTATGCTCGCCTTTTACCCAAGTGAAACAGACCTTTTTCGCCAATCTTCCAAATTTCTTGGGCTCAAATTGTTGCACTCCATCTTTTTGCTGGTTCTTGTATTCCAGGATTTGTTTTGGGGTGTTATTTTATGATTGTTTGGAGGTGAATATTGGAGAGTTATGGCAATTTACTGTTTACTCCACTGTCTTGGCTCTTAGAAGTCATGAACTTTCTATTTCTTTATTAGTGCCAAAACCATTTTGATGATTATTGCTTTGTAACATAGTTTGATATTTGGTACATCTAGACCTACTTCCCTCCTTTTTTTAAATTTCTCTTCAGATTTTTTGACCTTCTGTTCCTCCAGAAATTTAATTATAATTTTTTATAGATTTATCAATCCTTCGGTAGTTTGATTAGTATGTAACTGAATAAATAAATTAATTGGTAATTCTGTCATTTTAATTGTTTTACTTAGCCTACCCATGAACAATGAATGTTTCTCCAATTATTTAAATATTTATAAAGTGTGCTTTAGATTTCTATTCATATAATTAATTCTTCTGTTTCTTGGTAGATAGACTCTCAATTTATTGCTTCATGAAACAGCTCAATACATTTTCTAACTTCTCTAGTTATTAGAGAGTTTTTCCTAATATTGAGCTTCAATCCATACACTGTAATTTCTTTATATTGCTCCACTTCACCTGTGTCAAATACAGCAGATGCAAATCCTATTTCATATAACAGCACTTCAGATAATTAAAGGAAATAACTTTGTCCCTATTAAGTCTTTGCTTTCTAGTTTAAACTTGGTGCATCAAGGAAGATCAGCACAAAGACACAATGAGAAAAAGTAAGAAACATTGCCCTGTAGTGTTGGTTGTATACGTTACCTATGCCACGTGTGTTTCCTATGTGTGTTCTCCTTTGTTAAGGTACTCCACATATGTGTTCACTCTTTCTACTGTCATGTGTAGGTGTTTGACCTCCCAGGTTTACACAGGAAATGTTTTGTTGCTATTTTTCACAATATGTCATTTCAATAAATGCCTTTGCTTTTTGCTAATTGCATCTGTTGGCTAACTCTCAAAGGTGAACAAGACCAGTAGGGATTCATGGGAGTTCATGATTTTTATGAGTGCAGACCCACAGAGTCTCTTAAACCCGGTGTAGCCATAAGAGGGGCTTCCAATCTGGAAATCAATTGGAAGTGGTGTCACAGAGGTGTCATAGCTGTGTGTCTTTATCTATATCTAATTTATCCAATATATGGATATAGATATAGATATAGATATAGATATAGATATAGATATAGATATAGATATAGATATAGATATAGATATAGATATAGATATAGATATAGATATAGATATAGATATAGATATACACACAAGCTATATCTACAATCACCTACGTCATTTTAATTACAACTGTATCAGTTTGATTTTTAGTTATTTATTTTTTGGTACCAGAAACTCCCAGTGAGACAATTCCTCTTATCCATGCAGATCATCACCTAGTTTACAACTATGAGTCTTCAATAGTTGCTGGGAGCAATGACAGATTAAACAATTTGCCACGAGTCACCATCAAGTCAAAAATGGGATTTAAAGTTAGGTCTTCCTGACTCTAAAGATTTTTTTAAAATCAACTAAACCACATTATCTCTTTTGCAGAGTTCAATGAGGCAGCTTGCAATGTAGCACAATCACAGAATTAGAAACTTTGAGATTTGGGTGACAATCTTGCCTAACGTGAAGGGAATACCCACTGTCACATACTCCTCTGCTTGAAGATCACCAAAAAGGAACAACCCCCACCATTACCACCATCACCAATTCTCAAGGCATCTAATTTTGCTTTTGGACAGTTTTAGTTCTTCCCTCTGGGGCCACATAAACCATACCTAATCCTTTTTCCCAATGACAGCCCTTTAAATACTTGAAATACTATCATGTGCCTACTAAGTCTTCTCTTCTACAGACTAAATATCCCCATTTCCTCCAACTGATACTCTCATATGACATAGACTTATTCTTTCATTATCCTGATTGCCTTGCTCTGGATAATCTCTAGCTTATCAATGTCTTTTTAAATTAAGACACTTAGAAATGAGTCAAACACTCCACATAAAGTTTCATCTTCACCTACTTCTTCCTGGAAAGTATATCACTTTTAGTTTAACTCAAGATCACATTAGATTTTTTTTCACTTGATATTTCATGTTATGGACTTATGTTAAGTTTACAATCTACTAATGACCCTCGACCTTTGCTGGACAAACTGCCTCTCCTGCTTTAATCAAGTTGATATTTTTGTACCCAAGTGTAACACTTCACATATATCCCTAGTGACATTCACCTTGTTATACTACATATAATATTCTAACCTATCCTGACTCTGCCATGTAGAATCTAATATATATTTTTCCTAGCTTTGTGTCATCTATAAATATGCTGGGCATGCCTATGCTGTCTTTATTAAAATTACTCATAAAAATCATTGAACAACACAGAACCCAGCACAAATCAATGGAGTACTTTACTGAAGAAACCTTTCTAAGTTGATGATGAAACATTAATAACTTCTCTTTGATTTCATCCATCCAATCAGTTATGAATCTCTCTAATTATATTATCATCTTGTCTATAATTCTTTTCCACAAAAATATTGTGATACTTTATCAAAAGCATCACTAAAATCTATAAGCTTTTTATACAGCATTGCCATCTTCTTCCTGCTTTAGGATCCTTCTCTACAAAGGAAATGTGGCTAGTGTGCTATGTAGTCTGTTATTTATGGGGACATAGTGGCTATTTGTAATTACTGTTTCACTTTGTAGATATTCACTAATCATCACTTTATTGATGCATTCTAAAGTTTCCCTTGGAATCAAAGTCAAGCTTCCAGATGTACAGCATGTAGTGTTTGTTCTCATGCCTTTTGAGTATATACATATATCTATATATATATATATATATATATATATAATTTTTTTTTCCTTCTTGAACCTTTAGTACTTCTAACATTTTCCACAATGAAGAATAGATAAACAACTATCACAAGAGACAATGCATTAAATATCCAGGGGCTGTCTAACAAAAAAGGCAAGAGAAGCTAGAGAGTAAAAAGATCACTTTTAGTCAGATTTAAGGGAGGAGGGACCAGAGGACATTTCATGGCAGTTGAGTTAGGCATTGGCAGAAAGGAAGGATTTCAAGAGGCAGATATTGAGGATTATGGAGTGGGATGTGGAATCTCCTCCAGTCATAGGGGATGGAATACAGACCATGCATTTTCTTGTTCAGGAATTGTGAACATGGTAAAAATGGAAAGACCATACAAATAACTTAATTATGGGGAACAATTCTCCAAACCTCTAAGAATGAAGTGATTTTTATTATTCCTTGCATCTTTATTGTAGTAGCTCTCAAGTGCAGTCTTATCTATTCCCACTAGTTTGTGACAGCATTTACCCTTCAGACTTCATATGGTACTTTATTTTATAGTTCTCCAACACACTTATATTGTTTATTTTATAGTTGTGTGTGTGTGTGTGTGTGTGTGTATGTGTATGTGTGTGTGCATGCTCCCACTATACAATAAGCTCTACCACTGTAGGGAATAAGATTCATCTAAACTTCACATATCCCTTGGCACTGAACCCAGTGTTTTACGTACTTTAGGTAATTACTTTGTGTTTGCTGAATGAATGAATGAATTTAGTATGAACTCACAACACAGAATGATATAATTTAAATTTTTTCAAATTCTTTCAGATTTGCACTCTCTACCCCATTCCCTTTTGAAATAAAATTTGGGGCTTTTGTAGTTTGCCCCTTTGGGGAGTACCTAACCTTACTGATTCCATCATTTCCTTCTTTTTTGATGCTAAAATGTTTTGGTGCCTAGAAATTTCTACCAGGTGAAATGAGGGAATCTTGAAAACTTTCCTAACATGTGGTAGCAGGGAATAATGAAGAGGCAGCCATGTGTGCACTGGATAGAGCACTGGACTGGAATCAGGGAGACCTGAATTGAAACACACATTTACCAGTTATATGATCCTGAGTAAGTTTGCCTGCTTAAATTTTCTCATCTGTAAAATGGGATAATAATAGAACCTGCTTCCCAAGGTTGTTATGGGGATCAAATGAAATATTTGTAAAAGTACTTTCCCAACTTTAAAGCATAATACAAATGCTAGCTATCATGTGGCATGTGGTTTTAAAGAGTGATTTGGCTTCATCTCTTGCAGCTTACATATGTGTGTACATTTGTTCACATGAGCATATGCACATATATTTATCTATGTTTGCATATATGTACAATTCTTTCTTTACATATGCACACATGCTGAGTGAAAGGACAGGGGATATCTTCATATATGTTTCAATACTTCAAGGACTCCTGATATTTTTTTTTCATGGGGATGGTTCTTCCACTCATAAAAGTCCCACTCATTTCATGCCTTGTTAAATGGTTTTCATGAGTTTCTAGAGCATGAACAAATCTGTAGTTGTACTGATATGGCAAAGTACTTTGCTGGTATAAATTCTGAAAATATCAGGCCACTTTCATGTTATGAGACATTGGAAGAAAGCATTAGCAGACACAAATATTAAAGAAAATGACATATTAATGTGAACAAATAACTTAGATCATAGATTTTTTCAGCCAGTAAAAACCTTAAGATTTATTTAATTCAATCCTCTCAGAGGCACAGATAATATAAATTACTTACTGGTGTCACAGAGGTAGAATCAGAAATGAGATTTGAACTTAGATCTTCTGGTTCTAATTTTTTAAAAGTATTAGATTTGCAGTTAAATTTTGAATCTCAGACTTTTTACTTGCTCTCTATGCTACATAATACATCAGAATGACTGTTTGGAACTCTTTTCCATAAAACTAATTTCATATTAAGGTAGGTCCATCATGACTGTTCAGGTATTTAAAGTACTAAAAGGATTTCATTTTAAGGTGTTCTTCCATTTCCTTACCCCACCAAGGAGGTCCCTCAGCAAGAATCCTGAGGAGATTGTTAAAGAAAAGGTCTGATACAGGATTCAAAACATATCACTTCTCTCTGACCCTCAGGATTCTCATTTATACAATGGAGATTAAAATGTTACAAAGTGTTTTCTCATCCACCCTTTAAAGTCCAATTCAACTTACATACTAGAGTAATTTTTTCTCACCTGTGTATTGGTTTGCATTCCCCAGAAGAATGTAAGCTCCTTGAGGACAAGTGTTTAATTTTTGGCTTTGTATTTCCAGGGTCTTACTGATAACAGACATCTAACAATTTTTAAAAAATTGAATTAAAACTTCCTCTGGTCCCCTGTCTGTAATGATTGTTTTTCCTTGAACTTCAAACAATACTTTGTTTTATACTTATCATGCAGAATTGTGTATTTCTTTTAACCATGTAAGACTTCCTATCTACCAGAGTGACAACTCCATGAAGGTGGGGACAGTGTCTTTAACTATGCATCTACTCCAACATTTTGCAGATTAAGTATTTAAGAACTGTTTGCTGAATTGATCTGCTTTGCAGTCAAGAAGTACCACATAAATGTAATTTGTTCCCCCTATTCAATATCATTTATTTACTTTAAAAAGTTATAGGGATTGTCTATGTGTATAATAGCTAGTCAATGAGTGGATAAATGGTATGTCCACTATCTTATTCTGGCTTATTTTATCTCCCATTGCCTTCTGAACCATTCTTAATGATCAAGAAACCCCCACTGTTTGACACATTCTGTTACTAAAGGAACAAACGAATTCACTGAAAGTTTCCAAGTCATAAGAACGTTTGCTTCTTTGCCACCCACTGCAAATTCCTTTTATCACAATCCACCAGGCAAATTTTCAGTTCTTTTCAAAGGAAATGATGGAGCATCTTCTGTATCAGCTAATAAATCAGAAATCTACTCTCTTTTAGAGTAATCAATGTGTCATTTATTTTTGACTGAGCAACATAACATGCTTCTTTTTAAGGCCAAATTCTTCAATTGATAGTCATGAATATGGACTTTAAGGTTGCTTCTGAGCCCCCAAAAAATTTACAAGGAGACTCTATACCTCAAATTCTAAGGCTTCAAAAGCTCACTAATATATACTATAATTCATGGTCATTGAAACAGCATTGAGTGAAGAAGCTAACATCCCTATTCAAATAGTTTACTTAAGAGGGTGGAGCAAATTCAACATCTGAGTCCTGATCAAGCATGTCCATCTGTGCTTCCTCCATGTTTGTAAGCATATTTACACTTGTTTTGTGTCTGTATTAGAGATCATTCTGCATCTATACATCTATCTTAAATCATTCCTTAGGTATTAGCTT
This sequence comes from Phascolarctos cinereus, assembly GCF_003287225.1. Lineage (NCBI taxonomy): Eukaryota > Metazoa > Chordata > Mammalia > Diprotodontia > Phascolarctidae > Phascolarctos > Phascolarctos cinereus. Next base: position 363,837,323 of record NW_027555625.1, on the reverse strand, counting down.
ATCATTACCCTTCTATGTTCATAGGTCTCTCTATGCTCTTAACACCATTGTAGAGCCATTGGTGCTGAATTGTTAGATTCCTAAGCCTATTGCTGCTCATTTGTTATACATAGGCCTTCTTTTAGTTATTTCATGTTTGTGGGCCTATCTGCACTGATTTTATTCTTATGTGTTTATCTCCTCTGATTCTATGCTTTTAGGCTTCCTTATCATGTTCTATGCTTATTCCATACTCCCAGACTTATCTGATCTGATTTCCATACACCTATCTGTGCCCCTTCTGTTATCTATAGACCTGTATTCATAGGGTCATGTGCTTTACTTCTGGGTTCTTAGATCTGGGTTCTTTTTTTTTCCTCTACAAATATGATTTAAATCTCCTTCTACTATCTTAATTCAGAAGAGATTCCTTAACTAGTCTCCAATTATGTACACAATGACCACAAATAATTTACTCTATGAACAGTAACACTTCTGATCACGTGTCACTCTCTTACTAAAATACACACACATACATACACATACACACACACACACACACACACACACATACACACACACACCAAAAAAACTATCATTGTTTACCTATAACCTATAGGCTAAAATTTGGGCTCTATACCTTGGTCAAAACATTTCATAATCTGTCCCTAGTCCACTTTTCCACCTTTATCACCTACTGGATGTTGAAAGGAAGGAGGGAAGGAAAGAAGGGGAGAGAGGAAAGGAAGAGTGATGGAAGGGTTAGATTAACTTAGGAGAGTCACATTTTCTTTTCCATTTGGACAATTCTACTTTTTAAGCAGTTGTTTCCCTTTTTACAAGCTACTGACTCTTTCCCCCCCATAATTCTTTTGTATTACTCTCATTTGTTTTCCAATTTTTTCCTCTACCTTTCTTGTATGATTTTAAGCTCCTTTTGAGCTCTTCCATGGGTTCTTTCTGGACTTGAGACAACTTCCCGTTTTTCTTTGTGGTTTTGCTTTATAGGTGTTTTGACATTTTCATCCTCTTCTGGGTTTACGTCTTGATCTTCCCTGTCACCATCATAACTATCTATAGTCAGATTCTTTTGTTGTTGTTGTTGTTGTTTTCTGCTCTTTCTTTTCTTTTCTTTTTTTTTTTTTTTTTGCCTTTTTCCTTTCCTTTAAATTTGATCTCTGCTGCTGGGGTGGAAGGGGCACTGTCTCAGGCTTCTTGCGCCAAGGATTGCAGGCTCTGTTTGTTTACCTGCTGTAGCACCAATGTTTCCCTGAGTCCCACAGGGCACCCTTTTATCTGATGCTATGCTCAGGGAGTGGTGAAAGGTTGCTGGCACTGCTGGAGGCCTTAGAAATCTAACAGCTTATCTGGTGCTGAGCCAGAGTCCTAGTGCTGGTGTCCAGCATGTGTTAAGGCCACATCTGCCTGTTTTCCCAGGGCTATACTGAAGCATGAAGGTGTGGCCACTGGAGGTTGCCTATCTGCCTAGGATTATGCTGAAGCACTTGGCAGTTCTCAGACCTGGAGGCTTCCCATTCCCCTGGTTATGCTGAGGCACATGGGGTGTCTTAGTGTCGGCATTTGCCTCCTCCACTTGGTGCTGAGGTTGGGTCCTAGTGCTGGTATCTGACGTGTGCTAAGGCCGGTGGATTTCTTCTGTGTTTCCCTGGGGACAACACTAAAGCACATCGTTGTCTGGCTGCTGTGTCTCATGGGGTGCTTGGGTGCTTATACTCAGACCCCACTTCCAAAACCATATTTCTCCCTAGCCTCAAGGCACTATCCTTGACGATTTCCCTCCAGCTCAATGACCCTGTCTCTGGCAACAATCCACGAGTGGGCCCAGTGAGGCAAACTATCTCTCCCTGTTACAAAAACAAGCTGACCTCTATAGAATTGCCTTTGTAATATCTTGTATCAACAACACTATCATGTACTGATTCCCAGTTATTATATAAGATCCAGAGGTCATGCTATAGACGTCAACTCCTGAAACTATCTTGTTACAGACATAACTTACCAAAGATATATCCTTTAGGAACACCCCTCCTACAGTTTCTAGTAGTGAATGACATAGTTGTATGTTATCACTTAATTAGCATACTTGGCACATAATCCACTACTTTTCCTATATAATCTTTAGCATCATTCTTGTTAGGTTGCAAGTTCTCTAAGGAGCTCTGCCCACTGTATAGCATAAGAATAAATCTTTGCCGCCTTGATGCAAAGAATATTTGAGTCTGTGAATTCTTTCCAGATGACCCTGTCCTACACTGCAGTCCTTGAGGGATCTAAACCTCTCAGACCTCAACATGTCTACCTGTTTGCCCAGAGCTATGCTGAAGTACTTGACGGTCTGGAAACTGGAGTCTGCCCATTCCCGTGGCGTTGCTGAGGCACATGGGGGAGATTGTTGGTGTTTGCCTGCTCCACTGCACTGTGGCTCAGGATCTACCACTGGTTTGCTGTGGTGGGGCTTACTGCTGACTTTCTGGGGTGCTTCCTGTCTTGGATTGTGGTCACCTTTTACTTGAGTGAGACTGATCTTCCAGGTTTCTTGGGCTAAAAGATTGTTTCACCCCATGTTTTTGCTGGTTCTGCTGTTCCAAGATTCATTTTGGTGTGCTGTTTTATCATTTTTTGGATGTGAATATGAGAGAATTATGGCAATTTACTGCTTACTCCACCATCTTGCCTCCCAGAACCACATTCCAGATAGCTGATTCAAAGACGTAACTTCAATACAGATTAATTATCAACAGGTACAATTTCATAATTTTTATAGATGGAAGTCAAATAATCTATCAGATAAAATTCATTCTTTACTAGAAGCAAACTTTTAGTTTTGTTTTTTTTTTTTCTTCTTTCTGACTGGAAGTGGTCCTAGCTTCTCAAACTTCAACATATGGTTAGCAGGGCTAATAAAATCTTATGACCCAGCCCAAGTAGAAAGGCCCAAGGAATCCCACAGATAAGAATACCTTAAGAGGGTTTTGTTATTTTTTTCTTCCAACAGTAAGTTATTATTGTTATACACTTGAAAGAAAATATGTACCTTAAATATTTAAGTTTTTCAAGCATTTTGACCACATTCTTTTAACAGCTTACTTTACATCAAAAAATAGCTTTCAGATTAAAAAAGAAATTATTTTTTCTACAGCATTTCAGACACAATGGCTCCCCAAATTTCACAATATAAGAAAAAAATTAGAAACACAATAACAACATAGATGATATCATGAATTTAAAACATAAACTATAATGTATTACCAGTAGGGTAATATCAATTCATCTGAATGCATTTCCAAAATAACTTCCATAGAAAATCATTCATTTTTATCACTTTTGACATTTTATACTGATTGCATTCAAGACCAGTATGGAATGCTTACACATACCAAAATTTATATAGTACTTTTGGTTCCTTTAAAATCACCCAAATCAATTCCTTTGTGTTCTAACCAACCTCTCCTGGATACTTTAAGAAGGCAGTTGTAGTATCTACTATTCTCTGCAGTTTTGACCCTGAAAAGCCATCAGGGACTGGGGGCCAGACTCCAAATGGCTTATCTCCTATTCCCATCCTCCTGTTTCAGAGACTGAAAGACCCCTAAGCATTGTGACACACCTTTTGAATGATACTCCAAGGATAAAGCATCATCATGCCATTTAAATAATTTGATTTTACAGACATCTTTCTATATTTTTCATATCATAAAAAAAATCCAAAGAAAGTTTCTCATTTCATTCTTATATGAATGAAATTAAAACCCCTCCTCAAACTTTCCCAAATCTCCAAACCCTTTACTTTCATGCCCTGTATTCACACTGTCAGTGCAAACTGTCTATAACTTTCTTAACTTTTACCCATTTCCTCTAAGCCCTATTTGTGTAAACATTCTCTCCCTTTATTAAAGCCATTCAGAACTGCCCCTTTTTTTCTTTCCATATTCTGATCTAATACTTCTCTTATTTTTTTCTACTTGCTTAATTCCTCTAATGTTTATTTCCCAATCACATCCCAAACCATCTATAAAATTAATCCTCATGCCACTGAAGTTTTCTTTTAAAATTTGCCACAAGTTTTTATTACACAAAACCAATTAATTGCAAATCTGTTGCCTTCAGGATTCTTAAAAGCTTACAAAGTCAGGGTCTATTCCGATATCTTTTGGTGACTTTGTTTCTAGTTTACCTAAACAATTAAGTTCTTTCATATGCAGTAGTAACACAAGACAGTCTTCTAAATTATGTTTTTACTTAGTTTCAAGTTGCTTCCTGATTTAAACAAGCTTTTCTCTTTTCATGGTTAAGAAAGAGTAACAGACCATTCTTAAATTCAAACTGCATACCTTTTTTTTTTTTCTTTTTGGTCTTTAATCAGTGAAATCACCTTCCTTCCTTTAACTAAAATAACAAATCTGTCACTCTCCAGGGAAAAGACAATAAAAGGTCTACACCAGAGGTGCGGAACCTGAGGCCTTGAGGCCTTCTAGGTCATTGGGTATGACCTTTTGACTGAGTCCAAGTTTTGCAGAACAAATCCTTTTATTAAGGGGATTTATTCTGTGAAGGGCTGTGCTTGAGAACCTACAGGGCTACGTGTGGCCTCAAGGCTACAGGTTCTCCACCTCTGACTAACCACTGTTTCCATCAGAGTTTTATTATTATTTTTATTTAAAACAAATTCTACACAGTAGTACCTGAGAACTCACTGAGATATTTCAGCAATAATTTGGAAATTTACAGTAGAAAACTTACAGTTCAGTCACAAATTTAGTCTCTACTTTTCAACACCATAAATTACACCAGATTGAGGGCAAAAGATTCTCTTCCTTCCTTCTTATATGTCTTTATCTCTATAATCTCTAACCTGACTATGTTTAGAAATGCAGAGAGAGGAAAACTATCTTTCTGAAGACTGTGCAAATCCTTCAGAAAAGTTTTCACTCTTTTTTCTTTTGGATGATCAGGCCACAGGAAGAAGTTAGTTTGATTTACCAAGATACAAAACATAGACAACATGATAAAACAGACAGAAAAACAAAAAGTCAGTGCACATAATTTTCTAAAAGCAATCCTAAAGACTTTAATTTGCAATAATTGAAAGTCCCTTCTTCAGGAGTAATTTGGGACCCATCAGGATTCTTATATATCTTAGAACAATCTTTGTATAATTTGAGAACTGTCTTCTGAGTCATTCCCTTCTGAATGGGAAGTTTCCCCTGTTCACAGGCCAATAAGAACTCCCTAAGGAGATGTACATCAGCTTACTAGAGCCAGCCCCCATGGTACTCTTGTCAAGGGATCACTCAAAACTAAGGAGGTAACTGGATGTATTTTGGGAAGGCAAAGGTCCAGGGATAAGTGGTCCTTTGATGAGCAAGTTTATTGGTAGAAATCTTACCACAGCACCCCTGGGTGTTCCTTCAGAGAAAGGCAAGTAGGCACATGCAGACTTGCAGGCTCAGTTCCTTAATTGGTCACCATAACTGTTACGGTGGACTAAAGATACCAAGTAATTACATCCAGATAACAATTTATTTACCAATTCATGTGGTTCAAGCTCTAGGCAGACAAAGACACTGACTCTTCATTTCTACCCAGTTAATATACAATTTGGAGGAAGTGAAAAATGGAGGGAAAAGGATTATAGGGGATTTTTTTATTGGTGGAGAGGATTAGGAGACACTGAGGTGAAAGAGAGAGGGCTAGTTTAGTGATATTCTTTAAGTTGAGTGACAGTTGGAAAGAAGAGTAATCCTGTGACTTCTCCAAAATCAAGTGACTTCCAAGAAGTCAAAACTTCTCAAAATGGCATATAAGGACAGAATAGAGTCATCAATGACTTTTTATTTGCATTAAAATGACTAACTATTAAAGTATTAAAGTGATTTAATTTGGAGTGTGTTATCAACTTTATTTTTTTTCCTGGAATATCTTTATTTCTTATACTCTTTTTTCAGATTTTTGTTAATGAATTGTAATTTCCTCCAACCAGTTACTTTTTTTTTTTTTGCTTATTCTGATCCATGTATACAGCAAGGCAAGAGGAACAATTGACCTCAAAATGACAATTCTTGATACCTTGGATACATGATGGAGCTGATTCCAACAACCTCTTTATTTGCCTCTCCAAGAAGTCTCTTAGAGCCCCCTATTATTTAGTTACAACATCCTTTCTCTTCTGGCATCAGTTATAGGAAGAATGTAAGTACTGATACTCAGTTCAAGGAGCCTTGATTAAGTACTTACACTTTGTAAAACACAACATTAGAGCATGGGAACTCAGCAAAAGAAGTGAGGGAATAGCTTCTGCCCTCAAGAAGCTTACATTCTAATGATGTGATTCAGTTTCTATCTAGTATAACTACTTATTGGTAACTGAAGTCAACAAGCATTTATTATGCACCTACTATGTGTTATGCACTATTCTAAGTATTTGAGATACAAAGAAATACAAAAAATAGTCCCTGCCCTGAAGGAACTAATTATTGACTGATGCAAAGGTTTCATATTTAGAGTGCCAGTAGCAAAGTTACCACACAAACAGGAGAATATTTATATGATCCCAAACTAGTATGGTTCTTGCTCTCCATCCTTACTGACTCATAGCCTCTGCCCCATTTCTAACCCTGTCTCCCCTTCACTGCACTCATCTGGTTTGGTCCTTGGATGCAAGAGAGTGAGTATTGCACTGGCCTCCACACTTGTAGCCTTTCTAGCTTAGGTCTCTGCTGCTGCTTGTACTCCATAGGCATAGCCTTCTAGAACCTGGGTCACCTCCATACTCATGATGAGTTATCAGAGGAAGACTTCAAAAGGGATGTTTTTGTTCGTTTTGTTTTGACAAATAGCTTCTTTAGCTGATAAATTAAAGTCTTGTTTATATCCACCTCTCTCTATATATGTCTATATGCACATACAGACATATATACATGATTATGTGTTGTAAGTATATTATATGTGTATACATATGTAAGCAGCTAGCTGGCATAGGAGATAGAGTGCTGAAATTGAAGTTAGGAATATCCGAGTTCAAACCCAATTTCAAAAATTTACTGAGTGTTTGACCTTGTGAAAGGCATTTAACCTTTGTCTTCCTCAGTTTCCTTATCTGTAAAATAGAGATAATAATAGCACCTGCCTCCCAAGAAGGTTATGAGAAGAAAGTACATATACACATACATTGTTGTTGCTGTTGCTGTTGCTGTTGTTGGTGTTGTTCATCATTTCAATCACATTGATCTCTTCATGATCCTATTTGGAGTTTTCTTGGCAAAGATACTAGAGTATATTTCATTCTCTAGATCATTTTATAATTAGGAAAATGAGGCAAATAGGCCTGTGACTTGCCCAGGGTCACACAGCAAATATTTGAAGCTGAATTTGAACTCAGATCTTGCTGAGATCTTCCACTGTGCCACCTTGCTGCCCTTTATACATGCATACATATACATAGAGATATGTGTCTATAACCCCCCCCACACATATGTACATACATATTCATACCTATATACATTGAATCCTTTGATTCTCTCCTCCTAAAGTCCTTGTTTTTGTGGACAAAGTAATAATTCAGCCTTGGAGGGGCAGAGCCAAGATGGTGGAGTAAAAACAGTGATTTGCTTGAGCTCTTCCCCAAATCTCTGTAAAAAATGACTCTAAACAAATTCTAGCACAGCAGAACCCATAAAAAGACAGAGTGAAACAAGCTTCCAGCCTAAGACAAACTGAGTGTTTGATAGGAAAAGTGTGTTGTGACGGGCTGGGAGAGGAGCACAATTCAGCATGGGCCACACAGGCAAAGACTAGGACCTAGCAAACCCAGAGGCCTCAGGACACTGAATCACAAGCAGCTGTGGTGGTTTCCAGACTTCTCAACCCATAAGTGCCAAAGACAACTTAGAAAGTTAGTGGGAAAGGTCTGGGTGAGAGAAGAATGTGGTCTAGTCCTGGCCATACTGCAGCCCCTGGGTGGTGACCATAGTGGCAGCGGCTACTTCTGGACCTCTTGGCTCACAGACAGTGGAGGGATTGAGAGACTGACCAGAAGGGAATGGCAGGAGAGATCTCTTTGCTAGTGCTGAGGCAGGATTCTCTTGCTTTGCCCATGCTTGCTTCTGTGTCGCAGTCCTACTTCGTGGTCCTGGGGCAAGAAGCACTGGTGAGGCAGAGCTTATGGCCACAGTGGAGAGGAAATCCTCCTCACATTTCTGAGCAGAAAAGAGTGCTTTTCAATACTTATAGACCAGAGCACAGGCCAGGAAAAGAGTAAACATCTCTCCTTTGATCATACCACCTTGGAAGAACTTAAAATTTACAGGTCCCTAGAAGTATATCTGAAAACAGCTGCACAAAATCCCCAAAGCTTGGGACAGTATGCCCTCCACACTGGAAGCAGAGATCTACATTAATAACAAAGAGTTAAAAAGTCAAGTAATTGGCTAGGAACATGAGCAACTAGAGGGGAAAAAAAAGAACTCAAACTATAGAATCTTACTTTGATGACAAAGAAGATCAAAACATACAACCAGAAGAAGACAACAAAGTCAAAGTTTCTACATGAAAAACTCCAAGAAAAACATGAAGTGGTCTCAGGCCATGAAAGAACTCAAAAAGGATTTTGAAAAGCAGTTAAGAGTAGAAGAAAAATGAGGACGAGAAATTAGAGTGATACAAGAAAATCATGATAAACAAGTCAACAGCTTGCTAAAAGAGACCCAAGAAAATTCTGAAGAAAATAATGCCTTAAAAAAAATAAAATAGACTAATCCAAATAGCAAAAAAGGTCCAAAAAGCCAATGAGGATAATGTCTTAAAAAGCAGAATTGGCCAAATGGAAAAGGAAGTCCAAAAGCTCATTGAAGAAAATAATTCCTTAAAAAACTGAATGCAGCAAATGGAAGCTAATGACTCAATGGAAATCAAAAAAATGATAAAACACAACCAAAAGAATAAAAAATAGAAGACAATGTGAAATATCTTGTTGGAAAAATAACTGACCTGGAAAGTAGACCCAGGAGAGAGAATTTAAAAATTATTGGACTACCTGAAAACCATGATAAAAAAAAGTGTCCAGACATCAATTTTCAAAAAATTATCAAAGAAAACTGCCCTGATATTTTGGAACCAGAGGGTAAAATAGAAATTAAAAGAATCCAGCAATCACCTCCTGAAAGAGATCCCAAAGGGAAAACTCCAAGGAATATTACAGCCAAACTCCAGAGTTTACAGGTCAAGGACAAAATATTGCAAGCAACCAGAAAGAAACAATTCAAATATTGTGGGAACACAATCAGGATAACATAAGATTTAGTAGCTTCTACATTAAGGGATCACAGGGCTTGGAATATGATATTCTAGAGGTCAAAGGAGATAGGATTAAAACCAAGAATCACCTACCCAGAAAAATTGAGTATAATTCTTCAGGGGAAAAAATGGACATTCAGTGAAATAGAGGACTTTCAAGCATTCTTGATGAAAAGACCAGAGCTGAATAGACAATTTGATTTTCAAATATGAGACTCAAGAGAAGCATGAAAATGTAAACAGGAAAGAGAAATCATAAGAGACTTATTAAAGTTGAACTGTTTACATTCCTACATGGAAAGATGACATTTGTAACTCACAAGACCTTTGTCAGTATTAGGGTGGTTGGAGGGAATATAAATATAAATATATACATATATAAATATACACACACACATATGTATATGTATGTATATGTATATAGATAGAAATAGAGACAGAGATAGAGATAGAGATAGAAGGCACAGGGTGACATGAATATACATGGATGATATCTAAAAAATAAAATTAAGGAGTGGGAGAGGATAGTACTGGGAGAAGGAGAAAGGGAGAGATAGAGTGGAGTAAATTATCTCACATAAAAGAGGCAAGAAAAAGCTTTTACAGTGGAAGGGAGAGAAGGGATGTGAGAGAGAATGAGTGAATCAGTCTCATTGGATTTGGCATAAGGAAGGAATAATATGCACACTCAATTGAGTATGGAAATCTATCTTACTCTACAGGAAAATGGAGAGGAAAGTGAATAAGAGACGGAGGATGATATAAGGGAGAACATTTTGGAGGAGGGGATAATCAAAAACAAAGCACTTTTGAGAAGGGGCAGTGTGAAAAGAGAGAGAGAATAGAATAAATGCGGGGTGGGATAGGGTGGAGGGAAATATAGCTAGTTTTTCACAACATAACTATTATAGAAGTATTTTGCATGACTACACATGTATAACCTATATTGAATTGCTTGTGTTCTCAATGATGGGGTTTGGGAGGGAGGAAGGGATAGAATTTAAAACTCAAACTTTTAAAAACAAATATTAAAAATTGTTTTTACATGCAGCTGTGAAACTAGATATACTGGCAAAAGGGTATAGAAATCTAACCTGCCCTACAGGGAAACAGAAAAGGAAGGGGATAAGAGAAGGGGAGCATGATAGAAGGGAGGGCAGATTGGGGGAATGAGTATTCAAAATACACATTGTCTTGGGGTGGGGAAAGAGGAGAGATAGCGAGAAAATTTGGAACTCAAAATGTTGTTGAAATGAATGGTGAAAACTAAAAATTAGTTTATTAAAAAAAAAGAAATAAAAATAATACAGCCTTGGGGCATCTGTTCCACAATGTTATTATTGTGAGTGAGATCATAATTTACCACACAGGCCAGCCTGTAGATTCTATTATGTAACTAGTTGAAACTAAGAGGAAAGGTATACTTTAAAATAATCCTTTCCTTAGAAAGAACATTTGTAGTTCATTTCACTTATATTTCATTATTTCACCACAGGGGAACATTTTTTAGGAATTATTATGTTAAGTAGTACATTAAAAATGAGTTTTCACATGTAGAACAATGACCATTTGTTGTGGGGAGAAGAATGAAGATCAACACTTGTTGTCCTTGCCCTTGCCCCTTATCCTAATGAGAAATGACTAAAACTCACGATTACTGACTATCTGGATGGGCTCCCACTCCTATCTCAGTGAAAAACAAGGACCCATATTATGATAGGCTTTGTGAATTTATCAATTCAACAAATATATACTAAGCCCTTAAAATGTGTTAGAGATATCTAGATAGCTCAGTGGCTAGAGTGCTGGGAATGGAATCAGGATGATGTGAGTCAAAATCTGGCCTCAGAGTCTTCCTACCTGTGTGACCTTGGGCTTAACTTATTATTGTTATATATATAATTTTATTTGATCTTCACAACAAATGAGGCTCAAAGAATATAAACAATTAGAATTTAAGCTGGTCACACAGTTTATGAATGTCAAAGAATAACCTGACACAGAACTCAAGTCTTCTGATTATTCTCTGTGTAGATGTTATGTCCACAACTATATCGGAAGCTCTAAGGACAGAAACTTTATTCAAAGTAAGTTCTTTATCTCTCTCAGTACCTAGCAGAATTCTCTGCACATAGTAGGTGCTTATTAAGTGTTTGTTTAACGGATTTTTAATTCTTTAAATATAAATACTTCTATTTTTTTTTTGCTTTCTCCATCCTACCCCTGCAGTCTTTCTGGATCAAAGCATGCAGACACACACACACGCGTGCACACACACACACACACACACACACACACACACATAGTATATGTTGTCTTGCTTATTTGCTCAAATCTGATAAGATACCTGAGTAGGTATAGAAATATAGCAGTAAGGAAAAGAGTATATATCACATTCCCAGAAGGCAAGTTCCTTAGTTAAAAGAGGCATAAACCAAGGATCTGTTTAAAAGTTACAGACTTTTAAAATAACCACTTGATTTAAGTAAAAGCAAATATTCCTAACTCAGCAGGTCATTGCTGCATAAGTCACCTACAGATTCCACATAAATATACACATCAAAGCATTTATCTGGTAATAAAAAAAGGCTCTTTAAAAAATAGAAGTTTGGGTAGGAAATTGCTATTAACTTTGCACATCCTTTATTTCCCAAAAATTAGTTTTAGCTCTTAGGTTAGGAGACATCATGAAAGAAACCAGGTAGTCCCATGGTTAGAGCAGTGTGCATGTGTGTGTGTGTGTGTGTGTGTGTGTGTGTGTGTGTGTGTGTGTTTTGATTTGTTTGTTTTTTCTCTCTTCCTTATCATGAATCAGAGCTAGAAGGAATGTTACAATCATAAGGATAGGGACTGGAACAATGATTTCATTGGCAAAAAGAACTCATGGATGAGAAAATTCTACCAAAGCAAATCAGCAGCCTCTCTGTAATTTGTAGTCTTAGAGAGCAGCCTAGGGCATTAAGAAGTTAAGTGACTTGTTCAGAATCATAATACTTCTGAGACATAGATGCTATTATTATTCCTGTTTTATCGGTGAGGAAACAGAAGACAAGAGAGGTTAAATGACTTGCTGAGGCTCACACACTTACATGTTTGAGGCCAGATTTAAATTTGGCTCTTTATGACTTCAAGCCCAATGCTCTGTCCATTGATTCCTTGGCATCTGGTATCTTTTTTCCTGGCTATTTGCTGTACTTACTCTTTGACCTGAATTCTCTGGATTTTGTCTATGATATTTCTAAGTGTGTTCAGTTTGAGATTTCTTTGAAGAGATGACTGGTGGATTATTTCTATTTTCACTTTGCCTTTCACTCTAGTAATTCTTGACAGTGTCTAATGATTTAAATATGTGTACATATATATATGTACATATATGTGTATATATATGTGTGTGTGTATGTGTGTATATATATATAGCTATAGCTATAGATATAGATATAGATGTAGATATAGATATATAGATAGATATATACCAGATTTAAAAAAAATCTAATCATATGTTTTCAGGAGGTTGATGAGTCTTAAATGATCTATCTTCACCAGTTGTTTTTGGTTGCAGATATTTCATTTGTTCTTCCAATTTTTAGTCTTTTGACTCTGCTATATATTTCTAACATTGCCTTGCTGAATAACCCTGTCTTATTTACTCCATTTTATTTTTTCAGGGTTTACAATTACTTGGACAAGATTTTTCACTTTTTGCTCTAAGCTGATTATTCTCTTTCTAATTGCTCCAATTGATGTTTTAATCTCATGTTCCAGCTCTCTGTTTCTTCCATTTATTTGAGGGTTCTTTCTGGCCAATCCATTCTTTTGGGGCAGGGGGGTTTTCTACTAGAAACTGGTTCATAGTTATTTCCTTCCTCCAAGTTTTTTATTTTTTTCTTTAGATTTCTAAAACCTATAGTATTTCTTCACTGGAATAATTTTACTGTATAGCTGCTACTGTTGTTCTTTTCTGTTTGCTCATGCCTACTTCAGAATTTGTTTTAAGGATTGTTCCAGGGCCAGTATTTACCCTTTCTGACAGGCTCTGACTTATTCAACAGTTCTGGCCTGTGATTTCAGCCATGGCCTGAAGTTCAGAGGTAAAAGTAACATTGGCACAAGCTCCATCCACCCACTGTCATGATTTGCAGGATCTATTTTTTGAGAGTTTCTGTCCCTACCTCCAACCCCACTAGAGAGTGCTTCTCTTTCAGAAGATAGTACTGGTTTCAGCAGAGCATATACAAATCTCCAGACACACTGGCACTGGAGGGGGAAAAGAAATAAGGATTTCTATAATACCTACTATGTGCAAAGCACTGTGCTGAGAGCTTTTTTTTTTTTTACAAATACTATGTCATTTTATCCTCAGAAAACCCTGTAAGGTAATTAGCTGCTATTATAATTCCCATTTTACAGTTGAGGAAATTAAGGCTAAAAGAGGTTAAGTGGTTTGACAGAGTCACACAGCTAATAAAGTCCTACGGACTGATTTGAATTCAAGTTTTCCTTACTCCAGGGTGAATACTTTATTCACTGTGCCATCAGCTGCCTCTCTTTAGGTCATGTTGCTTTTGACATTACCCACAAGAGAAGACTTGGCCCCTGGAGTGGTGTCTTGCACTTCTTTGAAACACTTGAGCTAATTATTATGGATCCTATATCTTATGGATTTGCTATTTTCTCCATTTGTCATCTCCATTTATGTAAATAATCAGTCATATTATCAATGTGCAAGCTTTCTGATTCTCATTTTATTCAATTTGCTTTTTTGTTATATTAGAATTCTTGTGACCATGTAGACAAGTAGGAAATTTCCACATCCTTCTTTGAGGATTTTCTCTTGCTTCTATTTTTTTTCAACATCAATCCTCCATATTAAAGTTTTTCATTGGTGTTGAATTGTTTCTGTTATGCTTTGAACTGTTTTGAGTCCTTGCTTTACCTTAACCTTTGGAATTTTGCATTGAATTGCTGATTGAAGGTATCTATTAAACATTTTTACATGCTTTTGTTTTCTGAATTCCTTTCTACGTGTTTCTTTTCTGCTGCCTTTAATTGAGCAATACATTTAACTTTTAAATTGAAATTATCATATTAGCAAATGATTATATTTATAATTACAGTTATTTTATTATTATGATTTAGTTTACTTTTTAGATCTGTCCTTGCTTCTATCATTTAGGCATGAAGGAATAGTGGACACCTAGTTTCAAATTCTGCTTTTGATGCTCACTTTACATAACCTCTCTGAGCCTTGGTTTCCTCATCTGTTGTTCACTGGGTTGTTGTGACACTGAAATGAAATGGTGTACGTAAAGCACAAGGATTTTCCTTCATGTGGTTTAAAGATTATGAATAGTCAGTATGATGACATGTTAAAAAAATGGTTCCTATAATTCCATAGATTAATATTAAATCTGGAAAACCATGAATAATGTTCTTAAGTTTTTACAAATCAGTATTATCAAAGTGATTTTACGCAACAGTTTGGCTTGTATTAAAATTTGATTCTAATACAAGTGATTGTCTGAGACATTCCAGCTTATTTTGAGTGTGGGGTTTTGTTATCTGTCACTAAATGAAGGAAAGTAAACATATGAGGTATAATTCTAGCCACCAGTTCTTTTTTTTTTCCAGCCCAAAACAAGATTTATTAAAGATTCACCATATAACCCAGAGTCTTAAGGAATTTGAGCATCTGTGAGCTATCAGCTAGACTGTAAAAATCTGAGCAGTGGGTGGAGCCAAGATGGCAGAATAAAAAGAGTGACTTGCTTCAGCTCTCCCCCACACCCCTCCAATTACCTGTAAAAAATGACTCTAAACAAATTCTAAAGCAGAAGAACCCACAAAAAGACAGAGTGAAACAAATTTCCAGCCCAAGATAACCAATGGTTGATCAGAAAGGTATATCCTGCCAGGCTGGGAGAGGAACACAGTTCAGCTTGGGCATGTAGGCCTCAGTGAACCTGGAGCAGGCATCAGAGGACTGAACTATGGTCAGCTGTGGCAGTTTCCAGACTTCTCCACCCATGAACGCCAAAGACAATTAGAAGGTCAGTAGGAAAAGTCTGTGTCTGTGATGAGAGAGAAGCTAGGTGTCAACCTTAGGGCAGAAGCTGCCTCTGGAGTTTCTGGCCCACAGACTGAGGGGGAATTGAGTGGCTGGTCAGAGGGGGATTGCAGGTATCTCTCTGCTGGTGCAGGATTATCTTACTTTGACTGCGCTTAGATCTAGGTCACAGTTCTGAGTGGTGGTCCTGGGGGGAAGAGGAACCCAGGGTGGAGCTTACAGTGACAGTAAAGAGGAAATCTTCCTCACAGTTCCAAGACAGAAAAGAGTGCTTGTGGTCACTCACAGACAAGAGCACAGGCCAGGAAAAGAGTAAACACCTCACCCTTCATCATAGCACCTTGGAAGAACTGAAAATTTAGAGTTCCCTAGAAATATCTCTGAAATCAGCTGCACAAAACCCCTGAAGTTTGGGATAGTACATTCCCCACACTGGAAGCAGACCCCTACCTTAACAAAGAGTTTGTAACTCAAGTAATTGTCTGGGATGATGAGCAAGCAGGGCAAAAAAAATCAGACCATAGAATCTTACTTTGGTGACAAAGAAGATCAAAACATACAACAATAAGAAGACAACAAAGTCAAAGCTCCTACATCCAAAGCCTCCAAGAAAAATATGAATTGGTCCCAGGCTATGGAAGAGCTCAAAAAGGATTTTGAGAAGCAAGTGAGAGAAGCAGAGGAAAAACTCAGAGTGATGCAAGAAAATCATGAAAAACAAGTCAAGAGCTTGCTAAAGGAGACCCAAAAAAATGCTGCAGAAAATAACACGTTAAAAAATAGCCTTACCCAAATGGCAAAAGAGGTCCAATGAGGAAAAGAATGGCTTAAAAAGCAAAATTGGCCAAATGGAAAAGGAAGTCCAAGAGCTTATTGAAGAAAATACTTCCTTAAAAATTAGAGTGGAGCAATTGGAAACTAGTGACTTTATGAGAAATCAAGACACTGTAAAACAAATTTAAAAGAATGAAAAAAAAATAGGAAACAATGTGAAATATCTCATTGGAAAAACAGCTGACTTGGAAAATAGGTCCAGGAGAGATAATTTCAAAATTATTGGACTATCTGAATGTCATGATCAAAAAAAGAGCCTAGATATCATCTTTTTCTAAATTTTCTTAATTTATTTTGATTTATCAACAATCACTTCCATATGCTTTTGAGTTGAAAATTTTTCTCCCCCTTTCCCCCATCCCTCCTGAAGATGGCATACAATCTGATATAGGCTTTACATTTACATTCTTATTAAACATATCTTCACATTTGTGAAGTTGTAAGTAAAAATTAAAACCAATAGGAGGAACCATCAGAAAGATGAAAAACTCAACAGAAGGAAAAAATAAGTGATAGCCATTCGACTTCCATAGTTCTTTCTTTGGATGTGGACAGCATTTTCCATCCTGAGGCCTCTGGAGATGTCTTAGATCCTTGTAATGCTGAGAAGGGTTCAGTTTAACAATATTAGTCATCATATAATGTGGCTATTATTGTGTACAAAGTCCTTTTGGTTCTGCTCACTCCACTTAGCATCAGACCATATAAGTCTTTCCAGGTTTTTCTGAAGTCAGCCTGTTCATCATTTCTTATAGCACAATAGTATTCCATTACATTCACATACCACAACTTGCTTAGCCATTCCCCAATTGATGGGCATCCTCTCAATTTCCAATTCTTTGCCAGACATCATCTTTCAAAAAATTATCAAGGAAAACTGCTCTGATATTCTAGAACCAGAGGGCAGAAGAGAAATTGAAAGAATCCACCACTCACCTCCTGAAAGAAGTCCTTAAAAGAAAACTAGGAAAATTGTAGCCAATTTGAAGAGTTCCCATGTCAAGGAGAAAATTTTGCAAACAGCCAGAAAGAAACAATTCAAGCATTGTGGAAACCCAATCAGGATAACACAAGATTTAGCAGCTAATACCTTAAGGGACCACAGAGCTTGGAATTTAACGTTCCAGAAGGCAAAGGAGATAGGATTATAACCAAAAATTATCTACCTAGCAAAAGCGAACATAACCCTTAAGGGAGGAAAATGGTCATTCAGTGAAAAAGAGGACTTTCAAGCATTCTTGATGAAAAGACCAGAGCTGAATAAAAAATTTGACTTTCAAATACAACATGAAGAGGTAAAAAGGAAAGAGAAATCATAAGAGACTTATTAAGATTGAACTGCTTAAATTCTGCATGGAAAGATATTTGTAACTCATGAGTCCTTTGTCAGTATTAGAGTAGTTGGAGGGAAATATGTGTGTATGTGTGTGTGTGTGTGTGTGTGTGTGTGTGTGTGTGTGTGTGCATGTGTGTGTGTATACATGAATAGATGGACAGATAGATAGATACACAGATAGATCGATAGATAGATAGACAGACAGACAGACAAATAGATAGATAGATAGACAGACAGACAGACAGACAGACAGACAGACAGATAGATAGATAGATAGATAGATAGATAGATAGATAGATAGATAGATGGCATAGGGTGAGTTGAAGATCAAGGGGTAATATCTAAAGAATAAAATTCAAGGGTGAGAGAGGATTATGTGGAGAGAAGGAGAAAAAGAGAGGTAGATTAGGGTAAATTATCTCACATAAAACAGACAAGAAAAGGCTTTTACAGTAGAGGGGGGAAATGGGAGAAGGTGAGAGGGAGTGCCTGAATTTTATTCTCATTGGATTTGGCTTAAGGAGAGAATAATATACACACTCAATTGCATATGGAAATCTATCTTACTCTACCAGAAAGTAGCGGGCAAGGGGACAAGAGAGCAGGAGGATGACAGAGGGCAGGGCAGATTGCAGAAGAGAGTAATAAGAAACAAATATTTCTAAGGATAGACAAGGTCAAAAGAGAGAATAGAATAAATGGAGGGTGGGACAGGATTAAAGTAAATATGCTTAGTTTTTCTCAACATGATTGTTATGGAAGTGTTTTGCATGACTACACATGTATGACCTGTCTTAAGTTGCTTGCCTTCTCAATGAGGGTGGGTGGGGAGGGAGGAAAGGAGAAAATGTAAAATCCAAAGTTTTAAAATCTAAAGTTAAAAAATAATGTTTTCACATGGAACTGGGAAATAAGATATACAGGAAATAGGGTATAGAAATCTATCCTGCCATATAAGAAAATTGAAGGAGAAGTGGATAAGAGAAGAGGATGGGAGAGATAGAAGGGAGGACAGATTAGGAGAAGGGGTATTCAGAATTCATGCCATCTTAGGGTGGGGGGAGGGACGAGATGGGAGGAAAATTTGGAACTCAAAATCTTGTGAAAGTGAATGTTGGAAACTAAAATAAATTAAATTACTAAAAAAAAATCTGAGCAGTGGCTAGATTATAAGAATCTGAACCTCTTAATGGAGATAAGATGGACCTTATATACAAAAAGACTATGGGAGGGGTGTAGGAGTGGCCAAGTAGTCTGAGGTAATTGAACCCCAGGGGCGGCCAAGGGAGAATGGAGCTTTGATAGGATTAAGAGTGGGAAATGGCCAGGGGTGGGGGAGGTAGAGTAGTGGGAGCCCACGAGGAGGTAAGAAAATGGAGGGTCAAGCTAGGTTTAGGGTAACAGAGATTGGGCATAGCCACAATGAAAGGCCAGTTGATGGGATTATAGTCTTAGGAGACCATCAGAGATGAAAGTCCAGGGTTTTTCCTTTTTGGGGTCTAGCTCCCATCCTCATCATAATCCCCTCAAAAAATGGCACCCAAATTCTTTTGGGGTAAGGGGGAAAGGTCTCGGCTTCTGAAACTGCTTCCTGCTGGCAAGGGCCATAGAGCTGTCTCTGCCTTGAAGGGGTACCAAAGAGGAGATTGACTGGAAATGAACACAGGCTGCATCCAGGGAACTGTGGGGAGACATTGGCTGGTACCTGCTGTTTGCTATCAACTGTAGGTGAATGGCCTATACTCTGGAAGACGCAAATCTTCCAGTCTCAGCTGGTGAAGAGCTTGGTATAAGGCAGTTTTTCCCAGTGCAGGGAACCATATGATGAGGTCTAGAGGTTCAGGGATGTTAGAACCCCAAGATAATGAAACATGGGTGCTGCCTGAAAGAATTCTACCCAAGCATTCTTTCAGGAAAAAAAAGACTTATTTTTTTTTGTTTTTATACAAATTTATTTATTTTTAGTTTTCAATATTTACTTCCACAAGATTTTGAGTTCCAAATTTTCACCCTATCTCACCCCTCACTCCACCCCAATATGCATGCATTCTGAATATCCCTTCCCCTAGTCTGTCTGCTCTTCTATCTCCCCCCCCTTCTCTTATCCCCTTCCCCTTCTATTTTCCTATAGGACAGGATAGACTTCTGCACCCCATTACCTGTATTTCTTATTTCCCAGTTGCATGTGAAAACATTTTTTTAAACATATTTTTAAAACTTTGGGTTCCAAATTTTCTCCCTTCCTCCCTCCCCACCCACCCTCACTGAAAAGGCAAGCAACACAATATAGGTTATACATGTGCAGTTATGCAAAACAGTTCCACAGTAGACATGTTGTGAAAAACTAACTCTATTTCCCTTAATCCTATCCTGCCCCCCCCACTTATTTTATTCTTTCTTTTGACCCTGTCCCTCATCAGAAGAATTTACTTCTGATTACTGCCTTTCCCAATCTGCCCTCCTCTCTATCATTCCCCTGCTCTCTTGTCCCCTCCCCCCACTTTCCTGTACAGTAAGACAGATTTCTATACCCAATTGAATGTGTATGTTATTCCCTCCTTAAGCCAAATCCTATGAGAATAAGATTCACTCATTCCCTCTCACCTTCCCCTTTCCCCTCCACTGTAAGAGCTTTTCTTTTCTGTTTTTTTTGTGAGATAATTTACCCCCTTCTACCTCTCCCTTTCTTCTTCTAGTATAATCCTCTCTCATCCCTTAATTTTATTCTCCAGATATGACCCCTTAATCTTCAACTCACTCTCCTCTCTCTCTCTCTCTCTCTCTCTCTCTCTCTATATACATACATATAATTTTCCTCAACTACCCTAATACTGACAAAGGTCTCATGAGTTATAAATATCATCTTTCCATGCAGGAATGTAAACAGTTCAATCTTAATAAGTCTTTATGATTTTCTTTCCTGTTTACCTCTTCATGTTCCACTTGAGTCTTGTATTTGAAAGTCCAAATTTCTATTCAGCTCTGGTCTTTTCATCAAGAATGCTTGAAAGTCCTCTATTTCACTGAATGACCATTTTTCCCCCTGAAGGATTATACTCAGTTTTTCTGGGTAGGTGATTCTTGGTTGTAATCCTATCTCCTTTGCCCTCTGGAATATTATATTCCATGCCCTCCTTTAATGTAGAAGCTGCTAAATCTTGTGTTATCCTGATTGTGTTTCATAATACTTGAATTCTTTCTTCTGGCAGCTTGTATTATTTTCTTCTTGACCTGGGAAATCTGGAATTTGGTTACAATATTCCTAGGAATTTTCCTTTGGGGATTTCTTTCAGGAGGAGATCTGTGGATTCTTTCAATTTCTATTTTGCCCTCTGGTTCTAAAATATCAGGGCAGTTTTCCTTGACAATTTCTTAAAAGATGATGTCTAGGCTCTTTTTTTGATCATGGCTTTCAGATAGTCCAATAATTTTTAAATTCTCTTCCTGGATCTATTTTCCAGGTCAGTTGTTTTTCCAATGAGATATTTCACATTGTCTTCTAGTTTTTCATTCTTTTGGATTTGTTTTACAGTGTCATGATTTCTCATAAAACTTCCAATTGCTCTATTCTAATTTTTAACTAAGTATTTTCTTCAGTAATCTTTTTGATTTCCTTTTCCATTTGGCCAATTTTGCTTTTCAGGGCATTCTTCTCCTCATTGGCTTTTTGGACCTTTTTGCCATTTGGGTTAGGCTTTTAAGGTGTTATTTTCTTCAGTATTTTTTGGGTCTCCTTTAGCAAGCTTGATTTGTTTTTCATGATTTTCTTGCATCACTCTCATTTCTCTTCCCAGTTTTTCCTCTACTTCTTACTTGCTTCTCAAAATCCCTTTTGAGCTCTTCCAAGGCCTGGACTGATTCATATTTTTCTTGGAGGCTTTGGATGTAGAGCTTTGACTTTTTGTCTTCTGCTGGTTGTATGTTTTGATCTTCTTTGTCACCAATGTAAGATAATATAGTCTGACTCTTTTTATGCTGCTTGCTTGTGATCCTGGCCAATTACTTGAGTTTTAAACTCTTTGCTTCCAATATGGAGAATGTACCATCCCAAGCTTTGGGAGTTTGTACAGCTGTCTTCAGAGATACCTGCAGGGACTTGTAAATTTTCAGTTCTTGCAAGGTGGTATGATAAGGTGCGAGGTGTTTACTCCTTTCCTGGCCTGTGCTCTGGTCTATTTGTGACCACAAGCACTCCTTTCTGTCCTGGAACTGTGAAGAGGGTTTTTCCTATACAAGCACTACAAGCTCCACCATGCTAGCACTCCTCCTCACCCCAGGACCACTGCCCAGATCTGTGACCCAGATCCACGCGTGGGCAAAGCAAGAGATTCCTGCCTCAGCAATGGCAAAGAGATCCCTGAAACCACCCTCTGATCAGCCACCTGATTTCCCCTCAGTTTGTGGGCTGGTAGCTCAGGACACAGCCACTGCCCTGGCTCCTGTGCTCTGCATTCTGGAACTAACTTTGAGACCTAGCTCCTCTCTCACCTCAGAAACAGACTTTTCCCACTGACTTTCTAAGTTGTTTTTGGTGTTCATGGGTGGGGAGTCTGAGAATCGCCAGATTATAAGAATCTGAGCCCCATCAAATCTTTTAGCTAGGCATTGCTAGGTAGGTGGAAGTTTTGTACAGTACTGCAATAATGTGCTGCATGGTTTTAATATTTTTGCATGGGTCTACTTGATTATTGAGCCTAGGAACCTAAAGATAACTATTACATCATTCCTGGTGGTAATGATCTATCACTACTATATCAAATACTTATATACACATAGATATACATATACACATACATATATATATATACACACACACACATAATCACATATATTTACACGCATGTACATACATATACATATATATACACTTACATAATACACATAGGCATATATACAAGCTATATAACTTTTTGTAGGTTATTTTACTCTGGTTACCTGAGTTTACCCATCTGTAAAATGAGCTGGAGAAGGAAATGGCAAAATACTCCAGTGTCTTTGTCAAGAAAACCCCAAATAGGGTCACAAAGAGTTGGACGTGACTGAAGTGACTAAAAAGTAATAAATTAATTATCTTGATTAAATTTGTTGCTGCTAAACATCTAGACATTTAAAAATAAACTGTCATATTGCCAATGGGGATATTAAAGATATTTAACTTCTCTTTTTTGAGGCTCATTCCTTGAATCTGTCTTATCATTTGCTAGAGATAGTACTTGTAGAACTATACCAAATACTAATGGTGAGATTAGACATTTTTACAGATGTCTTCTTGAGGAGAAAATGTCTACTCTCCTAATGATTACATGTAATGGAGACAGTAGACATTAAATGGAAATAAAACATTTTTGAATTGAAATACATTTTTTATTATGCTAAGTGAAAATAGTTATTTTTTATGCTTTTTAAATTTAATTTTTTATAAAATATAATACTGTAGTATTATGGTGGTGTATTTTACCAAGATAGCTTTTTTCCCCTCATTGATGCAAATACATTGTTTTATTTTGTTGTTTTGTTTTCTCATTGATATGATGTATTATACTAATTGTTTCCTAATATTGAACCATCCTTTCCTTCTTTGTATAAATATAACTTGACCTAATGAATACATTTTTAGCCTATAGCTTAATTTTGTTTAATATTTATTCATCTGTAACCAATGCCCAAACAAATCCCGCCCTTCCCCTTCCCTCTTATCTGTTCTAGATGCTTACATACCCAAGAACTCAGAATGATTATATTTGGGAAATGAGATAGATGAATAACAGTACATTTTTAATTTTGTTCCCATGGTGATGGAGCCAAGATGGCACAGAAAGCACAGAGACTCAACTTAGCTCTCCCAAATTCCTCTTCAAATAACTTTAAATAATGCTTCAAAACAAATTCTGGAGTGGCAAAACCCACAAAAGGACAGGGTGAAATAATTCTCCACCCTTTGATAACATAGAAGTTCTGAAGGAAAGGTTTACCACACAGGGGTGAGAGTGGAGCTGAGGATATGCCAGCATAAACTTTGGAGGCAACTGAATCAGCAGCAAAAGTGGCTGCTTTTGGAGCTCTCATTTCACAGGTGGCAAGGGGGTCTGCAGGAGATTACAGGGGTTTCTTTGCTGGCACTGTGTGATGGATTCTGCTGCACCACCCATACTGGGATCCAAGTCACAGTACCGGGGCAGAAAAGAGTGCTTGTGGTCACTCACAGACCAGCAGAGTAGTAAACATAACTTTCCTTAGATCATACCATTTTGGAAGATACAAAAAACTTACAGGCACCCAGAATCACCTCTGAAACTGGTTGCACAAAAAAAAAAAAACCCTGAAGCTTGGGACAGTGCCCCCTAAACCCCAGGAGCAGAGCAAAACTTCAGCATGAAGCTAAAAGTCAAGAAATAGGCTAGAAATTGAGGAATACATCCAAAGCCTCAAATAAAAATGTAAATTGGCCTTAGACCATGGAAGGTCTCAAAATAGATTTTTAAAAAATCAAAAAAGAGAGGTAGCAAAAAATAGGGAAGAGAAATGAGAGTGATTCAAGAAAATCATGGGGGAAAAAAAAGTCAACAGATTGATAAAAAGGCACAAAAATACTGAAGAAAATAACACTTTAAAATAGAATAGTCCAAATGGTGAGAGATATGAAAATCCAATGAAGAGAAAACCTTAGAAAGCAGAATTGGCCAAATGGAAAAAGATATAAAAAAGTTCACTAAAGAGCAGAACTCTTTAAAAAAGTGTATTTGTTCAAATGAAAAATGAAATACAAAGCTCAGTAAAGAAAATAATTGCTTAAAAATTAGAATTGAGGAAGTGGAATCTAATGAATTTATGAGATATTAATAAGCAAGAAAACAAAATCAAAAGAATAAAAAAATAGAACATATAACATATATCATTTGAAAAAAACAGCTGACCTGGAAAAAAGATTGCGGAGAGATAATTTAAGAATTATTGGACTACTTGAAAGCCATGATTAAAAAAAAGAGCCTAGACATCATCTTTCAAGAAATTATCAAAGAAAACTGCCCTGGATACTTTAGAACCAGAGGCTAAAATAGAAATAAAATAATCTACCAATCATTTCCTGAAAGAGATCCCAAAATGAAAACTCCCAGGAATATTATAATCAAATTCCAGAGCTCCAAGATCAAGGAGAAAATATTACAAGCAGATGAACAGAAACAATTCAAATATTAAGAAGTCACAGTCAAGATAATACAAGATTTAGCAGTTTCTATATGAAAGGATTAGAGGACTTGGAATATGATTTCCCAGAGGGCAAAAGAGCTAGGCTTACAACCAAAAATCAACTTACTGAGCAAAACCGAGTATATTCCTTTTGGGTGAAAAAGAGGTATTCAATGAAATAGAAGACTTTCAAGTTTTCCTGATAAAAAGGCCAGAGCTGAATAGAAAATATGACTTTCAAATATAAGACTCAAGTATAAAAAGGTAAACAAGAAAGATAAATCATAAAGGGTTTAATAAACTTTAACTGTTTACATTCCTACATGGGGAAAATGATACTTGTAACTCCTAAAAGTTTCTCATTATTAGAGTATATAGAACAACTATACACAGACAAAGGGCATGGATATAAGTTGAATATGCTGTGATAATAATCTAAAAAAAAAAATTGAGGGGTGGGAAAGAAGAATGCATTGGGAAAGGAGGAAAGGGTGAGGTAGAATTGGGTAAATTATATCATATCAAAGAGGTGCAAAAGAGATTTTGCAGTGGAGGGGATCATGGAGGAAGAGGAAGGGGGAGCATATGAACCTTACATTCATCAGAACTGGCCCAATGAGGGAATAACGTACACAATCAGTTGGGTGTAGAAATCTATCTTACCCTGCAGGAAAGTAGGAGGAAAAAGGATACAAGAAGGGTGGGGGAGCTGATAGAAGGGAGGGCAGATTATGGGAAGCAAAAGTCAAGCAAAACATTTTTGAGAATAGACATGGTAAAAGGAGAAAGAGTAGGATAAACAGCAGGAAATTAGGATGGAGGGAAATACATAGTAATCATTACTGTAAAAAAACTTACAGCAAGTTTCTCTGATAAAGACCTCATTTCTCAAACACATAGAAGATTGAGTCAAATTTATAAAAGTAAGATCCATTCTTCGATTGACAAATGGTCAAAGGATACGAACAGGTAGTTTTCAGATGAAGTAATCAGAGCAAGCTATAGTCATGTGAAAAAATGCCCTAAATTATTATTGATTAGAGAAATACAAATTAAAACAACTCTGAGCTACAACCCTACACCTATCAGATTGGCTAATATGACAGAAAAAAGTAAATGACAAATGTTGTTGAGGATATCAGAAAACTGAGGTACTAATGCTCTGTTGGT
Source organism: Phascolarctos cinereus (assembly GCF_003287225.1). Taxonomy (NCBI): domain Eukaryota; kingdom Metazoa; phylum Chordata; class Mammalia; order Diprotodontia; family Phascolarctidae; genus Phascolarctos; species Phascolarctos cinereus. Next base: position 363,811,440 of record NW_027555625.1, on the reverse strand, counting down.
GTATTTATGAACTTATTCAACCATTCTGGAGAGCAATTTGGAACTAGGCCCAAAGGGCTATAAAACCATGAATACCCTTTGACTCAACAATAGCACTACAAGATCTGTATCCCAAAGGAAAAGAACCTGTATGTACAAAAACATTTATAGGAGCTCTTGTTTAGTGTCAGAGAATTGAAAATTGAGGGGATGTTCATCTATTGGGGAATGGCTGAGCAAGTTATTGCATATGATTATGATGGATAACTATTATGCTTCGAGAAATGATGAGCAGAATGCTCTCAGAAAAATCTAGAAAGACTTACATAAACTGATACAAAATGAAATTAGCAGAACCAGGAGAACCTTCTATACATTAACAGCAATATTGTATGATGATAAATTGTAAATGACTTAGCTATTCTCAGTAATACAATAATCCAAGACAATTCTGAAAGATTTATGTTGAAAAAAAAAATTCTGGGCTATCTAAGCCCAGAGAAAGAACTGGTTGAGTCTGAATGCAGATTGAAGCACACTTTTTAAACTTTATTTTTATTTATTTTTTGTTTTGTTTTTTGGTCAACCTGACTCACATGGAAATACATTTTGCATGACTACACATGTATAACCTGTATCAAATTGCTTGCCTTTTGGCAAAGGGGGCAGGGGAAGGTGAGAGAGGGAGAGGGAGATTATTTGGAACTCAAAAATTTTAAAAAAGTGAATGTTAAAAATTGGGGGTTTTTTTTACATGTAATTGGGGAAAAATTAAATACTAAATAAATAATCAAAAGTACTTTTTCTTCCCCCTTCTGCAGAAAGCTCAGACCAAATTGCTTCTTTCATAGAGTTTCAAAGGAGTATGAATTACCAACACTCTATGAACTAACAACAAATGTGAGAGTTCAGAGCTGCAACAAATCAAGAAGATGCATATATTAGATATTTGGATGTTTCTTGGATATTTTTTTCTTTCTTCTTTATGTCACCTATTGGATCCAAATTCTTCTCTTCTGGCCTATCACTCACTTTGCTCTAAAACCTGAAGAGAGAGAAAATAATAGAAGTTCTATATGGCTACAACTGATTTTTTCTTTCTACCACTGTGTCACTAACTAAATACCAACTATTATAAGTGCAATTGTAACTAGGCAAAGCCTAAGGGCCAGTCCTGCTGTAAGGCTACCAAATCAGGCTGAACAGCAATGTGTTGGAGGCAAGGAAGGAATGGAACTAGGCTGAAAGCTGTTTTGAACTCTTCTTGGTTGAAAAGAAGGCCAAGAATTCTACCATCTGCCTTCTTTCTTTTAGCACTCAGTTACCTCTTTACCACTCATTTATGGATCCAACCCTAGATAGGCCCCAGACACACAAGCCTTGATCACTTCTACAGCCTTAGATATGGAGAGCAATAAAGTGAAACTGTTCCCCCAACATCCAAATTGGAAAGCAAACAGAAGGATTTGGAAGGCAGTTAAACTAAGAGGTTTTTTTTGTTTGTTTCTTTTAGGCAATTGGGGTTAAATGACTTGCCCAGGGTCACACATCTAGTGTCAAGTGTCTGGTCTGAGGTGGAATTTGAACTCAGTTCCTCCCCACTCCAGGGCCGGTACTTTATCCACTGTGCCACCTAGCTGTTCCTAAAGTGAGTGTTTTATGAAGAGAGCATTTAGTAGTAATTTTATTATACTTTTGCTGTATTTAATAAACCACGAGGTTCTATAAAATGACTTACCTTTGGATAATACCAATTTGGCGGGAGGTCTCTAGTTTAGTATCTCAGTAATACATAGATTGTTGTGACCGAGGAGATCTGAGAAATGGGCATTGGTGTGATAAGTTTCAGTGATTATCTTCTAGTCTTCAAATAGTTCAGAAAAACATTTCATTTGCATACCCCTTAACTCAGGATTTGGACAAACTTGCAAGTATTGGTTTGGATACTTAGTAGGTTTAGGTTATTTCCATATAGTATCAGAAAAGATCTTTCTCATTGGCTATTTAATTAATTAAAATGATAATTATCTTACCTGTAAGCCTAGAGAAATCAGGGCACAAACTCTGTTTTGTGGCAACATCATTTTAAAAAAAAGCTTCCTGCAATACCCCCTCCCTCCGCCAAAAGCACATCTAGTTCAAATTCACAAGCACACACAAATATCCATTCATGAAATTTATGTAGATATTAATATTGATATATGTTTCTTTCTCTGACTCATTCCTGCCTGGTTTGGGAATCAGAAACAAGTTTGTCTTAGAAAATCTTGCATATGGTACAGTCTTTTTTTCTAGTTCTGAAAATGTTGAAGAAATAATTTAGTGTATTCTTCATTTTTCTGGTTTACTGAAAACATTTTTGTGCTTTGTGTAACAGAAGGAAAAATCATAACAGTAATATAAAAGCAGGTCTCACAATCATGATCTACTTAGAAGTGGAATATAGCTAGATTATTTATAGCCTTGCAAGTAGGTTGAGGAAAGCAGTATTATTAATGGTAGGAGAGAATATATTACTGGCAGTTGACAAAAATGAAAATCGAAGACAGTTTCTGGGTAATTAATAATCAATTTATTAATTAAGTTAGCCAATAAATTGATGGTTAGTGGTTTCTCTTGGTAACCAAAGATGAAAGCTGGAGATCATCCAATGTTAAATATCTTCGGAAAAGTGGGCACCCTTGACAGATAGAGACCAAAACTGACCCTGGCATCCTTTTACATAGTAGCTCATTAGTGTTATAGGTTTATTATCTTGTCTATTTATTGCTTTATCAATTTAGGTGTTCTAATTATGCATTCATTTCTTTTATATTTTTAGGATTTTTTTCCCTATGATTTCATTTGTGAAATATGGTTTAATGACTTTTTTATACCTTGTGGCAATATTACTAAACTAGTATATGAAGAGAATACTATGGTTCCTTTCATTTTATTTTAGCAAGGCTTTTTTTTATCTCATTTTACCATCATGGAGAAAACAGAGACATGGATACTAGATGATAATACAGTTAGATATATTCAGAATTGGTTAGATATCTAGATAAAAATAGTAGCTATTAATGCTTCAGTGTAAATGTAGCAAGAGATCAGTGTCAGACTACCCAGGGATATGTGCTTGGTCTTTACTACTTACTGTTTCATTTTTAATTAATAATCTTGCTAGAACTAATGATGGCATGGTTATCACTACAGATGACAAAAAACTGGGAAGGAGAAGTAACCTACTGGATGATAGTCATGATACATAAAGATCTTGGTGGACTAAAGTATTGAAATTGTCTTATGCTTACGTACAAAACAAGCTAACTTCAAAACCTCAAGATGGGGAAGTCATGGTTAGACAATTGTTCGGAAAAAAATGTTAGAGTTCTAGTGGACTATAAGAGTCGCATGAGTTGCTAGTATGATGTGGCAATCAACAGACAAGCGTGATTGTCAGCTGTTTTGAAAGGCAAAGCTTGTAGGAGTAGTAAATTAATAATTCCACAGTATTCTGCCTCAATTGACCTATTCTAGAATATTATGTTTATTTATTGGTTCCATGATTTAAGAAAGACTTTGATAAGCTGTGTAATTTCCATTAGAAAGCGACCAAGATAATGTAGTAACATGATGAGTTGAAGCTAGAACTATTTTCTATTGCTGGCCTGTTGACTCTCTCAATCTGTATCTGATCCTTGATGTCAATAATTCAAAGAAATTGTCCTACACATTTAATTAAAATAGGTTGATAGACTTTTTCTTCGCATTTCTTTCTTCACATAATTCTTGGGTTCTCTCTCTAAGCTATGCTCTTCTTTTCTATGATCTATGTTTTCAAATTGTAAGTTATTTTTCTAGTTGGGTTGTTTTCTGAGCCTATTTTGATATTTCTTCCACTATTAGATGACATCATTTTGTCATCCAGCAGAAATCCAAATTCTAAGCAAATCCCTAGCTTTATTAATATCTTATCAATATTTCAAGGATATTATTTTTATCTTCTATTTATTTTTGCCTTAGTTTTTTTGCTGATATCTTATATTTGTTTAAGTGCAATTGTTTTGTTTTGGTTATTTTGTTGTTGTTATTTTATTTATTTGTTTGTTCATGTATTTATTTGTTTTATTTATCTATTTGTTTGTTTGCTTATTCATTCATCCATCCATTCATTCATTCATTCATTAGTTCGTTAGTTTGTCCATCCGGTTCATTCATTCATTCATTTGTTTATTTGTTTGTTTTTTGGTGGGCAATTGGTGTTAAGTGACTTGCCCAGAGCCACACAGCTAGTGAGTATTATGTGACTGAGACAAGATTTGAACTAAAGTTTTCCTGACTCTGGGGCCAGCAGTCTCTCCACTGTGCCACCGAGCTGCCCCTAGTGTGATTGTTAACTACATTGATATATCTCACAATAGTTCCAACTTCATTCTCAAAGCCATTATTAAAGTTAATTCATTATTTATTCCATTCATTGTCTTCTTTTTATTTTTTTATTCTTTTATTTTTTATTTTCTTTTTTATAACCCATGTTCATTCTACTAGAGGTTGGTTGATTTGTTTGTTTTATCACTGACCATTCTTCTTCCTTTTATATGAGTTAATTTTCTTTTGAGGCTTTGTGTGTATGTTCTTTCTGTTTGTTAACATTGCTGTTTTGGAGAGGTGTCTTTTTGATGGGTCAGTAAACTGAATTTTTCAATGATCTCTCTCTCTCTGACAATGTATAGAATAGTATTTTATGTTTAAATCTCCTTTCTTTATAACCAGCTGATGCTGATTAGTAACAATATTGGAGAGTGGTAGAAGGACAAACGATGGAATAATTTTACAGGGTCATACAGGGATATAATTCCATCTGCTAGGGAGTTGAGAGAAAATCATTCCCCACCTAAAATGTCTATCACTCCCAGAATTTAACACACTAATCTACATACAGGTAGAACTTAACTGATATTTACTGAAGATTTTAATGTTCAAGTTGAAGACTGGCTGCCTTGGATGGGGTTGAAGTAGAATGGATAGGTTTTTGGAATTGAGGAGTTCATGGAACTGGGAGAGTAGTTCCATGAATCATCAATATGAATTTTGAAGTCACTGATGACATTAGCAGGCAATCAATTAGAAAGGAAGATTCCAGTATAAAGGTAAGATTGGTCTGGGAATCAGGAAAAAGCATTATAATTCTTACCTTTCCAGGAACTTCTCATACATCCTCTGGCAGATAATATTCGTTTTCCCTCCAATTTTCTCATCTTCTTAATGTGAGGGTTCATAGGATATGGAGTTGGAAGTTACCTCAGTACCTGTAGTGCAAGTATCTCATTTTACAAATGAAGCAACTGATGGCAAGAGAGGTAATGTTCCTTGAATCTAAGTCCATTGACCCCAGATCCATGATCTCAGTGAACTGAATTTTTCAATGATCTCTCTCTCTCTTTGACAATGTATAGAACACTATCTTATGTTTAAATTTCCTTTCTTTATGTACAGGTTTCACTAAAATGTCTCTGAGCTCCCTTCCAAATTTAGCATTTCATAAGTCTGATTCTTTGTATCAGAAATATGAATATAGATTGTGGTCTAAAGTATATCCTTTTGTAATTTTTAAGCTATATACTCTTGGTTACGCAAATGGTAAGGTCAGGACTGTCAATTAATAAAGACAACTTGCCAACCATGAATAATCCATAGTTACAGAAGTCTCCAGATGGGAAATGATGAAGGAGGGGGGCACTGACTCAAATGTCAGATTGAGCTCAACGCTGTGAAAGGAAGATGCTGACCTGATCCTATGGAAGCCACATATCCTGTCATAGCTGATCATTTCTTACAAATCCCCAGTGTTCCATTTGCACAACCCTAAAAAAATTATTGTTCTTTAGATCTTTTTTTCCCTCCAACCAATAAAATAAAACTAATATTATGGTGTCATTTGAAAATGTATTTATGTTTGTTTTCTCTATAAAAAGAGATAATAATGTTATGTTCCAATAATATTAAGTTGCAATGTTATTTGCAAGATTGCCGAGCTTTTAATTTTCTGATTATTTCCACAGTGGGAGTTTCAGCTCAATTTCAATGAAGACACTTCTATCTGTTTCTGTTATTTTTTTTTATTACAGCTAGAAGCAACAATAATTGCCTTTAGTGCAGGAAAACATCACTGAGGAGCCAATTGTTGTCCCTAAAGAATGTAGTCACCAGCATGCATTTTTGATGTAAATTTTTATAAATTAATGGCAGAGCCAGAAAAATATGATATTTGATAAAAATGTGTTGTCTGCTGTCTTCAAAGAAATCATCTCTCTTGTTTTCTTTGGTTTTAAAAAACAAAGGAACCACACAATCCTGGAGGTGGACTTTTACTATTGTATACAAAGTCTCAGGGAATTATTCCTTTTTCTTGGAAGCAAAATGCTTCAAAAACCAAGAAAATAAGATGAGGTTCCTATGAGCATTTAAAAAAAACCCCTCAACTCATTCTTAGTGAAATTATACTTCCTTGAAGTGTTCAACTATTGTATTGGGGTTGGCACAGGACTAGTAGTAGTAGTCTGTAGACTTGAATTCTTGTTCTAACCTTAATGGGCTGTGTGGACTTTTTAAAGGTAAAAGGATTTTATGAAATTATTTTGTTCAACACTTTCAGGTTACAAGAGAAAAAACTGAAGCACAGAGAAGGAAAATTGATTGGTTAAGGTCTGCCACATGCTAACTGGAAAAGATCAATTCAAACCCAGGTCCTCTGACTACAAAATACTATGTTTGTTATATTTGTTTGACACTTCATTGCTTATGGGTCTCATTTTCCTTATTTGTAAGAGATGAACTCAATGATCCCAAAGATACCTTCTAAGCTTACCAAATCTAATAAGCAGTGAGAACAATGAGTCAATGAGCATTTGTGTGTGTGTGTGTGTGTGTGTGTGTGTGTGTGTGTATGAGAGACAGATAGAGAACAGAGACACAGAGAGAGAGAGAGAAAGAGAGAGAAAGAAGGAGATTGAGACAGACAGACATACAGAGACAGAGAGAGTGAGAGTGAGAGAGATTGAGAGAAGCCTACCCTGAGACTGAGTGGAGAAGATTTGTATGGAGGATAGCGAGTCTACACGTGTCTTTAAAAAAGGGGAGGGGGGAATGGCAGAGTCCGGAGAAAATATATTTTTTCTGCTCACCCTTCCCTCTTCCACAATTTTATTACACAAATAAGCCACTTCAAACAATATGGAAAAAACAAACAAACAAACACTTCAAACAATATGGAAAAAACAAACAAACAAACAAAACAAAACATTTAGGAGTTAGCCTGGAAACCTCCTACTATACATATTCTTTCATTACCAATGCTCTTATTAATGAAAACTCCCTCTTATTATTTTCCCTCTCCTACCTGCCCCCTCCTAAATTACCTGAAAACACATTAACTCTCTAATCAATTAGCTGGCAATATGCCACCATTGTTCTGAGAGTTGCCATGTCTTCATGAGGATATGACCAGTCTGTATAGTCTATGTCTACACAGTGTCATAACAATCTATGGAAAGGTGAAAAATTCAGTCATAGCAATGGCAATGACAAAAATGAGCATTTATTAAGCACATACTAAATGCCAGGGATTGTGCCAGGTGCTGAGAATACAAATATATCTCTTAATGATTAGAATATCCCTTTTGCCCTAGAACGTTTCACTCTATTTGGGGATTTTCAGCAGTAACTGGGCCAAATTAGTGCCAAAATGGAGAATGAAAAGAATTTCTGTCATGCTATATACTTGTAGGGTTATGGTATGTGTGGTACATTTCTAACTGCCCAAAAGAAACATTTAGTCTTATGAAAATAAAAATGTATACCTACTGTTTCACACATCACACACAGTAATATTTTTTCTAGAATCATTAAGCAGTAGGTAGCAAAATAAAAGTGACCTCGGTGTTTGAAAAAACTTCAGTGTTGCTATACTGCCACCAAAAACATCTGGAATCCTTAGCCAAATGTTCACTTACGGAAAGTCTTCTGTGATCTGGCCCCAGCCAATCTTTATAGCATAACTTATACTCAAGTCAAACTGTAGTAATCACCATAACCCCAAATACTTCTTACTTTTGACAATATCCACATTTTTGCATGTGCTATTCACTAAATTTGTAATGTTTTTATCCTTGCTCAGCCTCTCTCACCACCATCCAGGCCTTAACTCTCAAAATCTGATTCCTATCTGCATAAATCTGGTAAGCAACTTGAAGGAAGGGACAATTATTTCATTTGGGGGGAGGGGAATATTTATATGCCTAGCGGCTAGTACAATTCTTTCCACATAGTAGATATTAAATAAATTTTATGTAATTGAAATCATAGAACCTTCTCTGACCATTTCCTCCATCTAAGAATAATCTGTTTCATTTTAGATCTCTCAAAACTTTTCCACCTCTCTTCTGCATTTATCCAATTTTATTGTGTATTCTGATTATTTGTAAGATATGGGGTGATTGAGAGGACATGCTGCCCTTGGATATGGGGGAAAAAATCAAGTTTCACTTAAGTACTGTTTCCCTGAGTTTGAATGAGTCACTTCATAAGGCCATCATGGTGCAATAAGAATGGAAAAGATCTGAGGTGATATATTTCAACTCCCACATTTTACACATAAGGAGGCAAGAAAGGCTAAGTACTCTATAATTGTTCATTGAATTGAATTAAATTTTAGTCTAATGGGGAGAGTAGGAATCATGTAAACTGTTTTTTGGATTTTGAATAGACAAAGTAACTGGATGATTGAATTTTTCATCTTTCAAAAAGATGTGATAGTAACATGCAGTCTTAAAGCATTGACTCGCAATCATTGCCTGGTTCACAAATAAATATGACAAGCCTGCCTTTGGGTTATCTGAAAATAAAGACAGAGACTATGGTATGGGAAAGGTAATTTTGAGCTTCATATCTGAATGATCCAGGTTCAAGTTCAGGATATTCATGATTCTGTGGGGAATTCACTTTGCTTCTCTAAATTAGGAGTGAACTTACAGGTCATCTAGTCCAACTTGTTCCTAAACAGCAGTTCCCTTTTAGGTTCCCACAAATGCAATCCTTCAAGTTCAACTTTAAATCTTCCAAGTAAAGAAGAATTAATTCATTATGTTTTCAGGCGGTCTATTCCCTCTTTTGGTTGCCCTTATTGTTAGGATGTTTTTCTTTGTATCAAGCATGTAACTACTTCTCTGAAATACTCAACCACCACTCCTAAATCTACCCTTGAAGGCCATGCAGCGCATCCTTTCCTTCACCCTGCAAATATTTGAAGGTAGCAACCATTGTCCATGCATTTTCTCTTGTCTGGAAAAATAACTCCTGAATTTTCATGAGTCCTCATAAAGCATGCTTTTAAGTACTCTCAACTTCTTAGATAATAGGATGATAGATTTATAGATGAAAAAGAATTTAGAGTTCATGTAGCCAATATTCCCATTTCAGAGTCACCCTCTCATCTTCTGAAAACTAATTATCTAATTTGTTTTATTTAGAATATTGTCTAAATTTCCTCACATCCTTGTGTGGAAGATGCTTTGTATACTTAAATAGATATTTGTTGGATGACGGTTATCAATAAGAGTTATATTAACAATAACCCCCTTCAAACTTCAACCAACTTGTAATGTACATATTTGGGAAAGGGAGAGAGATGTAAGGAAATTTCAACTTAAACGATGGTAATGTGCTTTGTTAGCAATTTATGCACTACTATAAAACATTTGAGTCAGTTACTATTGATCTTAACTGGTCTTACAGCTTCCTACTTTTGCAGAAAGGCTATAATTTCAGCTAACTCCTTGATGCAACTATTTTATTATTTATTATATTATCATTGCACAAGCTTTTTGGTTCTCCTTGGTTCAACATGAATTTTCATTGTATTGTATTTCTTATTCCACTTAGATAATCAGATATTTTCAATATCCACCATCTTCAGGGCTACTCTCTTGTCTTGGATTTCTTTTTTTTCTTTTTTTCCCCCACATAATTATATTTTATTTTCCAATTATATGTAAAGATACTTTCAACATTCACTTTTAAAAGATTTTGATTTTCAATTTATTCTTCCTCCCCAAACCCTTCCCCAGGACAGCATCTGATAAAGGTTCTACATGTACAATCATATTAAATATATTTCCACATTAGTCATGCTGTGAAAGAAGAATCATAAAAAAAGGGAAAAACCATGAGGGAGAAAAAAAACCAAAAAAAATTAAGAAGTGACAATAATATGCTTTGATCTGCATTCAGATTCCATAGTTCTTTCATTGGATGTGGATAATGTTTTGTATCATGAACCTTTTTAATTGTCTTGGATAATTGTGTTATTGAGAAGAGCTAAGTCTATCAAAGATGATCGTCACACAGTGTTACCATGTACAATGTTCTCTCAGTTCTGCTCACTTCACTCAGAGCTAGTTTATATAAATTTTTCCAGGCTTTTCTGAAATCTGCCTGCTCATCATTTCTTATAGCACAATAGTACTCCATTATGTTCATATGAAACAACTTGTTCCATCGTTCCCAATTGATAGTCAATCCCTCAATTTCCAATCCTTTGCCACCACAAGAAGAGCTGCCATAAATGTTTTTGTACATGTGGGTCCCTTTCCCTTTTTAATGATTTCTTTGGGATACAGACCTAGTAGGGGTATTGTTGGATCAAACAGTATGCACAGTTTTATAGGCCTTTGGACATAGTTCCAAATTGCTCTCCCGATTGGTTAGATCAGTTCACAACTCCACCAACAATACATTAGTATTCCAATTTTCTCACATCTTCTCCAACATTTATTATTTTCCCTTTTTGTCATGTTAGTCAATCTGATAGGTGTTAGGAGTTTTAATTTGCATTTCTTGAATCAATAGTGATTTAAAGTTTTTTTCATATAACTATAGATAGCTTTAATTTCTTTATCTGAAAGTTGCCTGTTCATATCCTTTTACCACTTATCAATTGCTAAATGACTTATACTTTTATAAATTTGACTCAGTTCTAGATATATATGAGAAATGAGGCCTTTAACAGAACCATTGGCTGTAAAAAATGTTTCCCAGCTTTCTGCTTTCCTTCTAATCTTGGTTGAACTGGCTTTGCTTGTACAAAATCTTTTTAATTTAATATAATCAAAATTATTCATTTTGCATTTCATAATGTTCTCTAGCTCTTGTTTGGTCATAAATTCTTCACTTCTTAATAGATCTGACAGATAAATTTTTCCTTGCTCTCTTAATTTGCTTATGGTATACCCTTTATATCTGAATCATGTACCCATTTTGACCTGATTTTGGTATGTGGTATGACTTGGTTTATGGCTAGATTCTGCCATACTATTTTCCAGTTTTCCCAGCAGTTTTTTTGGCAAATAGTGAGTTCTTATTCCAGAACCTGGAGTGTTTGGACTTATCAAATAGTACATTATAATAGTCATTTATTACTGTGTCTTGTGTACCTAACCTATTCCTCTGATCCATCATTCTATTGCTTAGTCAGTACAAATAGATTTGACGATTGCTTCTTTGGAATAGTTTTAGATCTGGTCTGGCTAGGCTACCTTTGCATTTTTTTTCATTAATTCCCTTGATATTCTTGACCTTTTATTCTTCCAGGTGAATTTTGTTACTTTTTTCTATAAAATAATTTTTGGTAGTTTGATTAAGTAAATTAATTAAGCTGTAATTTTCATTTTTATTATATTAGCTCTGTCTACCTGTGAGCAATTGACATTTTCCCATTTGTTTAAATATGACTTTATTTGTGTGAAGTGTTTTGTTATTGTGTTCATATAGTTCTCGGTTTGTTTTGCCAGGTAGACTCCCAAATATTTTATCTTGTCTACAGTAACTATAAATGGAATTTCTCTTTCTATCTCTTGCTGCTAGGATTTTTTAGTAATATACAGAAATGCTGATGATTTACATGGATTTGTCATATATCCTGCAACTTTACTGATGTTAATTATTTCAAGTAGTTTTTCATTTGATTCTGTAGGATTCTCTAAGCATACCCTCATATCATCTGCAAAAATTAATACTTTTGTTTCCTGATTGCTTATTCTAATTCTTTCAATTCCTTCTTTTCTTAATGTTAAAGCTAAAATTTTTAGTATGATATTGAATAATAGTGGTGATAATTGGCATCCTTGTTGCACCCTTGATCTTATTGGGAAAATTTCTAGCTTTTTCCCATTACATACAATGATTCCTGATGGTTTAGATAGATATTACTTATCATTTTAAGGAAAATTCCATTTATTCCCATGATCTTTAGTGTCTTAATAGGAATATTGTATTTTTTTGCTAAAACCTTGCTCTGCATCTATTGAGATAATCATGTGATTTCTGTTAATTTTGTTATTCCTAGCTCTGCATTCCCAGTATAAGTCCTACCTCGTTATAGTGTGTTATCCTTGGGATAAGTTGCTGTAATCTCTTTGCTAATATTTTTATTTAAAAATTTTCATCCATACTCATTAGGGAAATTAGTCTATAATTTTCTTTCTCTGTTTTGGCTCTTCCTTGTTTAGATATCAGCACCATATTTGTATCATATAAAGAATTTGGTAACACTCCTTCTTCACCTATTTTTCCAAACAGTATATATATATATATATAGTATTACAATTAATTGTTCTTAAAATGTTTGGTGGAATTCACTTGTAAATCCATTGGTCCCTGAAGATTGTTTCTTAGGGAATTCATCAATGGCTTATTCAATTTCTTTTTCTAAAATTGAGTTATTTTAGTATTTTATTTCCTCTTTGGTCAATCTGGGCAATTTATATATTTGTAAATATTCTTCCATTTTGCTTAGGTTTTCAGTTTTATTGGCATACATTTGGGCAAAACAGCTCCTAATTATAGCTTTGATTTCTTCTCCATTGCCAGTGAAGTCACTTTTCTCATTTCTGATACTGGATATTTGGTTTTCTCCTTTCTTTTTTTAAATCAAATTAACCAACAGTTTATCTATTATCTTTTTTTAAAATAAAAGAAGTTCTTAGTTTCATTGATTACTTCCCTAGTTATCTTACTTTCAATTTTATTAATCTCTCCTTTGATTTTCAGAATTTCTAATTTGGTATTTTATTGGAGATTTTTAACTTGTTCTTTTTCTAGCTTTTTCAATTGTGTGCCCAATTCATTGATCTCCTCTTTCTCTATTTTTATCACATAATCATTTAGAGATATAAAATTTCTCCTAAGTATTGCTTCAGCTGTATCCCATAAATTTCAGTATGTTGTCTCATTATTGTTATTCTCTTTGACGAAATTATTGATTGTTTCTATAATTTGTTGCTTGATCCACTCATTCTTTAGGATTAGATTATTTCATTTCCAATTAATTTTTAATTTATCTTTCTATGGCCCTTTATACACATAATTTTTATTGCATTATTATTTGAAAAGGATGCATTTAATATTTCTGTCTTTCTACCAAATGATTTTGAGCTTTTTATGACCTAATACAGGGTAAATTTTTTCTGTTGTGCCTGTACCGTGGAGGGAAAGATATTTTCTTTTCTATCCTCATTCAATTTTCTCAAGAGGTCTATCATATCTAACTTTTCTAAAATTCTAATCACCTCCTTAACTTCTTTCTTTTTTATTTTGTGGTTAGATTTATCTAATTCTGAGAGAGGGAGGTTGAGGTCCTCCACTACTATAGTTTTGCTGTCTATTATTTCCTATAACTCATTTAATTTCTCCTATGAGAATTCGGTTGTATACCACTTGGTGCATATATGTTTAGTATTGATATAACTTCATTGTCTATGGTACTTTCAACAAGATGTAGTTTCCTTCCTTATCTCTTTTAATTAGGTCTATTTTTGCTTTTGCTTTGTCTGAGATCAGAATTGCTACCCCTGTTTCTTTTTTTTTCCTTCAGCTGAAGCATAATATATTCTTCAGTCTTTTGCTTTTATTCTGTGTGTATCTCTCTGCTTCAAATATGTTAGTGTAAACAATATATTGTAGGATTCTGGTTTTTGATTCATTATTCTATTATTCATTTCTGTTTTATGGGAGGGTTCACATTCACAATTATGATTACTAACTCTGTATTTCCCTCCATTCTATTTTCCCCTTGTTTACAATTTTCTTTCTCCTTTTATTCTCTCTCTCCTCAACAGTGTTTTGTTTCTAACCACTCTTTCCCTCAAATCTGCCCTCCCTTCTATGCACCCTCTCCTTTTCTTTCCCCTTTCCCTTCCTATATCACTATAGGGTAAGATAAATTTCTATACCCAACAGACTGTGCATGTTATTCTTTCTATGAACCAAATCCTCTGAAAGTAAGGTTCAAACAATGCTTATACACTCTCCCTTCTTTCCCTCTATTGTAATAAGTGTTTTGCACCTCTTTATGTGATGTAATTTACCCTATTTTGCCTCCCCCTTTCAGCTTCTCCCAGTACAATCCTTTTTTTTTAACCTCTTATGCTTCTGAATTAAAGCCTTTTCTTTTGAAACTAATGTTGGTTTGCTTTTTTTTTTTGTTCTTTGAATAACCTTACACTTTTGACTTTCCACCTTCAATTGCTGACTGAGGGAATCCAGAATTTCTGATATGCTTATTTTCTAGTATTGCCTTCTGATTCTTTTTATTGCTCTTACTTGGGAAATATATTTAATTTTTTGTTTCTTTTTACTGAAATGTAATATATTATATATATATTAATATATATATAAATTAAATATAATATATTAATATTTACTGAAATATATTTCTCTTCCCAGTTTTTCTTCTACTTCCCTCCTTACTTGCTTCTCAAAATCCCTTTTGAGCTCTTCCAAGGCCTGGGACTCATTCATATTTTTCTTGGAGGCTTTGGATGTAGGAGCTTTGACTTTGTTGTCTTCTTGTGGTTGTATGATTTGATCTTCTTTTTCACCAAAGTAAGATAATATAGTCTGACTCTTTTTGCACTGCTTGCTCATGATCACAGCCAGTTACCTGAGTTTTAAACTCTTTGTTAAGGTAAGAGTCTGTTTCAAATGTGGAGAGTATACTGTCCCAAGCTTCAGGGGTTTGTGTAGCTGTTTTCAGAGATACTTGTAGGGACCTGTAAATTTTCAATTCTTCCAAGGTGGTATGATAAGAGGCAAGGTGTTTATTCCTTTCCTGGCCTGTGACCACAAGTATTCCTTTCTGTCCCATAACTGTGAGGAGGGGCTTCTCTCCACAGCCACTCCAAGCTCCACCACGCCAGCGCTCTTCCTCATCCCAGCACTGCCGCCCAGAACTGTGACCCAGATCCACACACGGGCAAAGCAAGAGATTCCTGCCTCAGCACTGGCAAAGAGATCCCTGCAGTCCCTCTCTGATCAGGCACTGGATTCCCCCTCAGTCTGTGGCCTGGAAGCTCGGGAAGCAGCTGCCCCCCTCCCCCCCGGGCCATGCTCTTGGGGAATGGGGCTGAAACCCCGCCTTCCTCTCTGACCACCGACAGAAACAGACTTTTCCCACTGACCTTCTAAGTTGTCTTTGGCATTTGTGGATTGAGGAGTCTGGAAACCACCAGAGCTGCCCATGATTCAGTCCTCTGAGGACTGCTCCAGGTTCGCTGCGGCCTGCGTGCCCATGCCAAGCTGCGCTGTGCTCCCAGCCCGGTGCGATACACCTTTCTAATCAATCATTCAGGTTATCTTAGGCTGGAAATTTGTTTCACTCTGTCTTTTTGTGGGTTCTGCTGCTTCAGAATTTGTTTAGAGCCATTTTTTTATGGGTATTTGGAGGGGTTTGGGGGAGAGCTCAAGCAAGTCACTGCTTTCTCTTTGCCATCTTGGCTCTGCCCCCTAGTTCAATAATTCTTAAATTATCTCTCCTGGATCTATTTTCTAGGTCAGTTGTTTTTTCAGTGAGGTACTTTACACTTTCTTCTATTTTTTTTCATTCTTTTGATTTTATTTTATTGCTTCTTGATGTCTCATAAAGTGATTAGCTTCCACTTGCCCAATTCTATTTTTTAAGAAATTGTTTTCTTCAGTTGCCTTTTGTACCTTCTTTATCTATTTGATCAATTCTACTTTTTAAGGAGTTCTTTTCTTCTGTGGATTTTTTTTTTCTATTTGGCCAATTCTATTTTTTAAGGAAACCTTTTTTTGTTTAATTTTTATCCTTCCTTTTCCAAGCTGTTGACTCTCTCTTACATACCTCATACTTCTTTCCCTGATTTTTCTTCTATCTCTTTTATTTGATTTTTAAAATCCTATTTAAGTTCTTCAAAGAAGTTTTTTGGGTTTGAGACCAATTCGTATTCCTCTTTGAGGTTTCACATGTAGGCATTTTGGCATAGTTGTGCTGTTCTGAGTTGTGTTTTGATCTTCCCTGTCACCATAATAACTTTCCATGATCAGGGCTCTTTTCTGTTTCTTGCTCATTTTAAGCCTATTATATAGCTTTTATAGCTGAGCTCTGATCCTGGAGCACAGGGAAAACTATCCCAAGCTTCTTGTACTGGAGGCCAGGAGACTGATCACTGGTATTTTTTGCTGGGGCCTCAGGTAATGATGGCCTGCAGGCTGGGGTGGCCTGGCCTAGATGCACCTCTTCTGCCCTGAATTCTGGGGCTGGCAATTTGCCTTCTGCTCTGGGATTGGAGGCCTCACAACTGGCCTGCTGTGCCACTGACTTGCTGAGCCAGAACCACAGGGCTTCAGTTGTTGATCTGTGCTGTGGCTAAGAGCCCCCAAATGGTTTGCCTCTTTACCATTTCTTCTGGGCTGCACTAGGCTGCACTCCCCTCCTACCCAAGTAAGACAGACCTTTCTTGAAGTTTATCCACATTATCTTAAGCTAGAAAATTGTTTTACTACATCTCTTTGTAGGTTTTATTTCTCCAGAATCTGTTTAATGGCTTGATTTAACATTATTTCTGAGGGAAACTGGGGAGAGCTCAAGCTCAGGCTCCCTGGAGGCTTTTCTCCACCAACTTGTGGATTTTTTTTCTTACGCTTCTGAATTAAAGCCTTTTCTTTTGAAATTAATGTTGGATTGTTTTCTTTTTGTTGTTGTTGTTCTTTGAATAACCTTACACTTTTGACTTTCCACCTTCAATTGCTGACTGAGGGAATCCAGAATTTCTGATATGCTTATTTTCTAATATTGCCTTCTGATTCTTTTTATTGCTTTTACTTGAGAAATATATTTAATTTTTTGTTTCTTTTTACTGAAAATATATCTACCCCCTCAAACATAGGTAAATTACATGTTCATGTATATTATATAAAATATTTATAAATTTATCATTTAAACAATTTTTGTAAACATTTACAAAACAATATATTGGCTAAGGACTAAAAAAATGCCAATAAATTACAAGAGCATAAAGGGAAACCTATTAATAATTCAGCCAATTTGTGATTCAGCTAAATTTATTTTATATTTGTTGAAAATCACAAAGCTTTGTACTCAGTTTTGTACTCATGGCTTTTTCATGTACTACAATTACATTAAATAGATCCAATATAGTGGGCACATGAGAAAATTTGATGACTATTTGCTTGGAAATCTATTTTCTATTTAAAACAAGCCACCCACACAATGTCAAGAACATGTGATAGCAAGTATCATGTTTTTCAGGGATAAAGGTTTATCCATTATGGTTCTGCCTAGTCTTAAATACATGCTCATGTCTTCCAAAAAAGAACTAAACATGGCTTCCAAATTAAAGAAGCAAACAAAAATGTCTCGTTATTCATGTAAGACACATGGTTGATGTCAAGCTCCAAGGCTTAAAAATATATCAAATTGCCTCTTCATCTTGTGAGATTTTTCTCCAATTATATAAAATAATGTCAACATGTAGTAAGGAGAGTTAGGGACTTAGGTATCAAGCTTAATACTGATGGTTACCCTGAACCAAAGAATTAAAACAAAAGCTCCAAATGCCTTAGTTTTCTCAAGGCAAGACACCAAGAACATAAAACTATCACAAAGAAGGGTGTGGCTAAATACATTAAAAGACTTTGTGCCATCTTGAAATGAAAGCTGAATGGGCTGAGCATTTTGCAATCAATATATCACTATTTAACACTAGTCTTAATGCAAACTTGGAAACTATGAAATAGATTATAACAGATCCTATTATTATGCTTTTACACTCCAAATAGGTATAAGATTAATGAAACAAAAGGCCCATCACCCTGGGGCAGTTATGAAAAGACTCCCATTTTATCACCTAAAAGGCAGAAGATTGACATACATTCTTGGGGCACAGGATGAAAAGAAATACTTCACTGAGCAATAATAATAATAAAAGCTAATAGGTAAATTTTGTAAGTAACTACAAATAGTTGATTTCCAGTTAAAGCCTATCAAATGGCTAATATCCAAAGAATGGAATCAAAAGGGCAATACATTGGGCAATAAATACTAGCAATATTTGGATGCAGATTCATCAAACAAATGACTGTATCAGCTATATTTGTTTGTGAAAACAGGATTGATTGTATGAAGGCAATTCAGGAATTGCCACCAAAAACTATGGATTTTCTTTAAGGAGCCCAGTTAGAGTAATGAAAATCAATTATTCAAATAAATGGCAGAATATATATAACTTATCATTTATAGCCCTACAAATTTACTACCTTCCAAATACCTGTTAATAAATGAACTGGTGGCTAGAAATACATGTTGGAAACTCTATGTATCATAGACTGAGAGATGAAAACTGTATGTTGTAGAGACATGCTTTAGAATACCTTGGAAAGCTCAAATAATAAACCATCTTAGAACCCAGATAATTACTCCAGACAAAACTGTGTTCACAATCCCCTAGACATAACATTGATCCATAAAAACTAAAGAACAACTTTCTTAATAGATGTCATCATTCCAAAACCTCAAAATCTCCAAGCTAAATGGAATGGAGAGCTTTCAAAATGTAGAGATCAACAGAAGAGATCAAAATTATGTGTTAACAGATCCAGTCCCTATTTTCCCTGGTGTCTTGTGTATCAAGGATGATTCCAGTGAGCCTATAGAAGTTACACTTATGTCCTAATACTTGCATGAATCTACACAAAGTAATGATTTTATCTACCTTGTGCAATACTCTGTAGAATATTAAACACAAAAAATAAGAAAATAATGGCTTGTCTTTGGCTATTCCTATCTGAATCTCCTTGAAGAAAAGATAAAAATGAGATCACATAGAATGCTGGAATTGGAGATGGGAATATCTGAATTCAAATCCTTCCTCAGACACTTACTAGCTTATTGTATAATGTTTACAATGTGAATCTGGACAGCTTACTTAGCCTATCTCAACCTCAGTCTCCTCATCTATCAAATGGGAATAACAATAGCACCTATCTCATACGGTTATTAGGAGAAACAAAAAAAAATATAGATAGATAGATAGATAGATAGATAGATAGATAGATAGATAAAGTGCTTTGCAAACCTTAAATACTATATAAATGCTAATTATCATCATTTTTCCCTCCCCATTATTATAACAAAATAAATACTGCCAAGATAAGTAGAAATAAGATTGAATTTGGCTGTCAGTCTACAGTCGTACCGGATTACTAAGAAGCTGTGAAACTATACCAGAATGGCCTTAAATAGTACGTTTTCTTGTAAGCAGGGAGATAACTGGTTTCAGAATGCCCTGGATTTACACACAGATTTGTACCCTAGCAGTTTTGGTTACTAACAAGTCATTGTATGAGGAAATCATCATCTTTTCCCTTGAAGTGAATCAAGGTTTTTTTTTTTTTAATGTAGAATATATGTGCTTTTTATATAAAAGTGAACTGAAAAGCATTTTAAAATTTGAAATGCTAAAATCAAAGAAAATTGTGTTGACTTTAGAATGGATACTTTTATTTTTAAATGTAAAAATGTTTTCTTTCATTTTCTTGCTAGGCTTTGAGGTTGTCTGTTTTTCTATAGCATCTAATTCTGAGCGCTCTGCTGCTGTCTGTTTGAATATATCAGCCTCTGAGTGATCAGTGTCTCATGTTTCACTACTAAGGCTATTAATAATCATGCTTCTTAATTCAATATTTTAAAGATATGTATTGTTATTTCTTCTGTCTGACTACTCAGTTGCCATGAACAGAATACAAGTCTTCTGGTCCTTAATACAAAGTTTGATAAGATTAAGTGTCTTTAAAAAAAAGCATCACTTGTTAATAGGTTTCTCTTCTCTGAACTAGCCTGATCCTCAGACAATAGATATGTAGTCCAATACACTCAAAGTACTTCATTCATAGTAGTACTTTTAGACCATGGTCTCCAATGGAGTAACCTTGGAAGGTCAGGGCCATCCCTCTATCATAATGAAAAATTAGAATAGGACTTTGATAGAGCTATATTATTATTAATAATCACAGCAATGAAAATATATATCACTTTACCTTGTAAATTAAAAATATAAAATTTAGATAACATGGCTTACACTGAGTTCTTTTTTTTTAATAATAGCTTACAGAGTAAGAGTCATTGCTATTTTCTCCATTTTACAGAAAAGGAAACTGAGGAACAGAAAAATAACTTGCTTGAGTCAAGGTCTCATAACAAATAAAGATCAGAACTGGGTCTTGAGCCCAGGGTTTAGGACTCCAAATTCAGAAGACTGCTTCAGTGGTATGAATGAAAGAATGCTGAATTTGAAGCCAAAGGACTTGCAGTCAAATCCCACTTGGGCCACAACCTATGTGATATAAGGTAATTAATATAAATCATATAATGAGGGAGTTGGGAAAGATGCCATTGAAAGTCTTTTTCACCTCTAAATAGATGACCCTGTTTATTCGCTCCTTCTATCTTTTCTTCTGCTGTGTCTCACCATGGGAAATATGGATTGATGAAAGAGGCTGTGAAATGTGTTGGGAATCACTCTGGATCTTGCACCATGAAGGCTTTTCTTCCCTGAAGTTTCTATAACCCTTTAGTTCCCCTCTGCTTCTTACTTACCCATTCTGTTCCCATTCTCTCCTTCCCCCAATCCCAGTGCATACATGAGAGATATAGAGTCACTTATAGTGAAGCATGTAGTTTAGTCCCTAAGACATTGATTCAGTTTCCCTTGTTTGTCTTCTCCTAATTTCTGATAGTTCTCTTAAATCTTTGATCACTAAAATCCTATTTGTCCCTTGAAGAACCCCTGATGATTCTGTTTTTCTGGCTAGCAAGGTAGCACACTGGAAAGAGGACTGGACAGGAATATCTATGTTGAAAATCTTCCCTGAAGACACTTTCTGGGTAAGTAAACTTCAGTTTCCTCATTGGTAAGATCTGTAAAATAATAGCACTTCCTTAATAGTGCTGTTGTGAGGATCAAAATAAGATAATATATGCAAAGTGCTTCACAACTGGGTTTCCCAAAAATCTTATTACCATTGACATTCAGATTTTTATTTTTTTTCTTTTTCTTTTTTATCTGATTCTTTTTCTCTACAGCAATAGCCTAGAAACATGAGCAAATTGATTTGTTAGTTCCCCCACTCTTTCCATATATGTGTATATGTATACACACATTTTGTGTGTTTGTTTCCTTTCTAAATTTGTAAGTTTTTCCTGTTTCTTGCAAGCAAAATTCTGTGTTCACATCTTATTTTTGTTTATTAGTATTTATTTGTTTTAATTTTTTAGTAATACCTTAAAAGCCTCTCTTTCTCTCTCTCTCTCTGTCTCTCTCTCTCTCTCTCTCTCTGTCTCTCTCTCTCTCTCTCTCTTTCTCTCTCTCTCTCTCTCTCTCTCTCTCTGTCTCTTATGTTCATCGTGTTAATTCATGGTTAGGTTAAGATTTGCTGGACATGTTATTTGAGAGTTACACCTTCAACTCCTTTTCCTTTGGGGAAGGTACAATGAAAACAATGCTGAGCTTTCCTAGTGAACTTGAGTCATGGGACATGATTTTGAAACCCAGATCTACTAGTTGCTTCTTGTATGACCTCAATAAATACACTTAATCTTTCTTGGCCTCAGAGGGGGTTGTAATAGATGACCTCAGATATAAATCTATGATCATTCAAATAAATTTGTATTCCCTTATTTTTTGTCTTAATTTTACTTCCATATTTTCAATTAAAAACAAAAAATCCTTTCCCTCTCATCTTTAGTATTTGAAAACTCAAACAACAAAAATTCTTTTCATTAGCCATAATCAAAGGCAGGTTTCATTCTACACTTTGAGTTCATTACCTTTATGTCAGGAGTTGGTCAGCATGCTTCTATCATCAGTCCTCTAGAATCCATTTTGTTTATTACACTGAGTAGAGTTCTTGACTCTTTTAGTACTGTTTGTTTCTATGATGATGTGTCTTAGTATAAATTGTTCTTATAGTTTTGCTCAATTCAATTAGAATTAGTTCACAAAAGTCTTCTTAGATTTCACTAAAACCATCTATTTTATAATTTTTCACAGCACAGTTGTATTCCATTGCATCCATATACCATCATTTGTTTTATCTTTCCCCTTTGCATTGATACTCCCTTAGTTTCTAGTTCTTTGGCACAGAGAGAGAAAGAGACAGAGAGAGAGAGAGAGAGAGAGAGAGAGAGAGAGAGAGAGAGAGAGAGAGAGAGAGAGAGAGAGGAGGGAGGGAGGGGGAGAGAGAGAGAGAGAGAGAGGGAGGGAGGGAGAGATAGAGAGATAGAGAGAGAGAGAGGGAGGGAGCGAGGGAGGGAGGGAGAAAGAAGAGAGAGAGAGAGAGAGGAGAGAGAAGAGAGAGAGAGAGAGAGAGAGAGGGAGGGAGAGAGAGAGAGAGAGAGAGAGAGACAGAGAGACAGAGAGAGACAGAGAGAGAGAGAGAGAGAGAAAGCTGTAATTCATTTCTGCCTTTTTTTTGTACATTTAGGTCTTTATCTTCTTTATTTGATTTCCTTGAGGTACAGGTCTAGTAATATTGTCGCTGAGCCATGTTTCATTTCTTGTGGCTGTGATCATGGACTAGTTGAATTGATGCTCCTTCACGGCAAATCTTTTTTCTTGCTTGACATTTAAACTCTGAAATTTAAACATTATGTTTTTCGTAGTCTCCAATAGGAGATTTTCTTTGATAATTATCCTTGGATTTGTTGAATCCGTGTTTTTTGTCTGTATTCATAGGCTTTGGGTAGTTTTCTTGTATTAATTCAAGCGATATGCTATTCATACTGAGAGGTGTTAGTTGGCTTACATAGAATTCATGTGTTCTTTCAAGTGGTTGTCTTTGCATCTCGTCTGTAAAAATTTCCTTCCATTTTTGCAGTTTTTATTTCTAAATTCTTTCTTTTTTATTTCTTTACTATTACAAAAAATTATTTCTTGTGAGGTGCCTATTTTCCTTATTTTGGCTTTGAGAACTTTTAATATAAGTTACATCATAATATCTTATCTTAAAGATATTTATTTATTTCTCACTTGAATTGTTGTATAGTTTCTTGCTGTTGTTTCAGGATGTCTGGGGAATTTACAGAATTATCTTTTTCCACTGAGAGGTATTTGGTTCATTTTCCTTCAGAATAGCTTACTTATTTGATAATTATTTTGAATTCTTGCTATTTTTTCATTCTATATTTATGAGTCTCTTTATTGATTTATCTACTTAGAACTAGCTTTACTACCTAGCTGCCTTCTACTGCTTCTTCCTGTCAAAAGAATTAAAACAAAACAAAATCTCTTCCAACTTGCTAACGATCTACAATCAAATTCTTCTCTTCAAATTCAATATATACCATCTAGGGTGTCCCAAAAGTTTTAGTACTCTTTTAAGCTATTTAAACTATTAAAGCTTAGAACATCACTAAGACTTTTGGAAACCTTTATATATTGTATAGTCATGATAGAATGTATGTTTGGGGTGTTTACATTATTGAAATACACATGCACACACACAAGCATACATATATACATGCAAATATATATATATATATACATATAAATACACATATATGCATATGTATATATGAGTGTAAATACAAAAGGCAGAAAGAAAGATAAGTATATTTTATATATATATAATATAATATATACGTGTTATACGTAATATGCATATTTACATATTCTTTTCTTTCTGCCCTTTGTATTTGTGATATATCATTGACCTCTGCTTTTGATGGTATGGACATTTCCTCCACTGAAGCAGATACCAACCCTGCTATTAGTAGATAACCTTTGAGTTGTGGCTACAAAAATACATCAGTATATAGTCAGCTTGTTGATGAGCCTTTATGAACCTAGCTGAGCCAGTGCATAAATGCTAGAAAGGATTGCCTTTCCAGGTTGAGAGCATCAACCAGAGCATACTTTTTTCCTGGAACCACCTTAAGAACCTGGGTCACCTCCTCCACTTTATAACAAGACATTAAAGGATGACATTTGTGGATTTTTTTTTCATCTACAGCACAATACACCTGTAATGGAGAGGCAGCATGGTAGCATACAGAGCCAGGAAGATTTAGGTTTAAACCCTAGATCTCCCTGACACATACTAGATGGGGTGAAGCTGGACAAATTAATTATCTTCTTTGTGTTCCAAGTAACCCTCTAAGACTATAGTTTACTGATGAATTGACCATCTGCATATGTAGAGGGCATTCTCATATCAGGAGTTCTCTATGTCAATGAAATAACCAAGATCTGGACCAGCACAAGAATGACAGTCTCAATAAGCTATAGTCTCTGGCCCCAGTCAGGTTAAGAATACAATTAATGGGTTACTGCTTTGGGAAATATAGTGTCTTCTGTCTAAAGGAGACCATGACTAAAGCATAGTGGTATGTTGCATAGTGGAATCCAAGTGTGAATTAAAATCAAGAGAGATCTAGCTTTGGATTCCACCTAAGACATTGTGACACCATAAGCAAGGCACTTAATAATCTCATTTTCCTTCCCACCCACCCCCTTTTTTAGTCTCCCTTTCCTTCTCTATAAAATAAAAATTGTACTTGTAGGAATGACCTCACAAGGCTTTTGTGAAGATCATTTAAGATAATGTAGATATGTATATAAAATGCTTTATAAGCCTTAAATGGAAACCATTATTATATTATGCAGTTTTTGATTCCATATATTAGGGTGACTCTTCAGAGGAAGACAAATAGGAAGATGAAAGAAAAGGAAAACATGCCACATGAGGACCAGTAGAAGACACTGAGAACCTTTAACCTAGAAAAAGACTAGTGCAGGCATAATTCTTTTCTACACATATTCAAATAGGTGAATATATCAATAACCTGTAATTTCATGTGTGATGAAACTCCCTCTACTTGTACAAGTCACTACTTATAATTAACAGTGTTAGAAAGTCTCCTTGGTTCAGTGAGGTTAAGAGATTTTTCATTGGGCATATAGCTAATGAGGGACAGAGGCAAAATGTAAAGCGACACCTTCTATGCTATAAGGCTATCTATGGATTCCATTTTTTTCTACTTGACCCCGAAGGGAAGAACACATCCAAATGACATGAAGATATAAGTAAGCATGCAAATTTCAGTTCAACAGTGAAACTCCCTGACAGCTGTAAAATAGGGATTTCCCCCATCACTGGAGGTCTCCAAGAAGATGCTGGAAAATTACTTCTATATTCATTCTGTAGAAGGAAAGAAGAGGCCCACTAACTTGTCCAAGATTTCATATGTTGTAAGAGACAGAAAGAAGATTCAAATTCAGGCACTTGTGATTATAGATCTACTGTTCTTTTCACTCTGCCTTATTGTAGAGAGCACCATTAGGGCCGAAACAATGTAAATAGCAATTGTTTCTGTTTTGGCCAGAAACCCTGAGAGTCTTCCACTCCCACATTATATTTTTTTTTTGTCTAGGTAGAAGAGGCCATTCTTTGCCTCATTCCTTACCTAGCCTTTTTTTTTAGTATAAATTTATTTATTTTTACTTCTCAACATTCACTCCCACCAGTTTGTGAATTCCAAATTTTCACCCCATCTCCCCCCTCCCCAGACCCCAAGGTGGCATGCATTCTGAATATCCCTTCCCCTAGTCTGTCCTGTCTTCTATCTCTCTCCCCTTCTCTTATCCCGTTCCCCTTCTATTTTCCTATAGGACAGGATAGACTTCTGTATCCCATTTCCTGTATTTCTTATTTCCCAGTAGCATGTGAAAACATTTTTTTAAACATATGTTTCTTAAACTATTAGGTTTGAAATTTTCTCTCCTCCTCCCTCCCCACCCACCCTCATTGAAAAGGCAAGCAACTCAATATAGGTTGCACGTGTGCAGTTATACAAAACATGTCCATAGTAGACATGTTGTGAAAAACTAACTCTATTTCCCTTAATCCTATTCTGCCCTCCTATATATTCTATTCTTTCTTTTGACCCTGTCCCTCCTCAGAAGTATTTACTTCTGATTACCCCCTTTCCCAATCTGCTGTCCTCTCTATCATCCCCCTACTGTCTTGTCCCCTTCTCCCCCTATTTTCCTATAGGTTAAGATAGATTTCCATATCCAATTGAATGTGTATGTTATTCCCTCCTTAAGCCAAATCCTATGAGAATAAGATTCACTCATTCCCTCTCACTTTCCCCATTTCCCCTCTACTGTAAAAGACTTTTCTTTTCTGTTTTTTTTGTGAGATAATTTACCCCATTCTACCTCACCCTTTCTTCTTCTCTGAGTATAATCTTATCTCATCCCTTAATTTTATTCTCCAGATATAACCCCTTAATCTTCAACTCACCCTGTGCCCTCTATCTATTTATCTATCTATCTATCTATACATACATATAATTATTTTCCTCCAACTACTCTAATACTGACAAAGGTCTCATGAGTTATAAATATCATCTTTCCATGCAGAAAAGTAAACATTTCAATCTTAAGAAGTCTCTTATGATTTCTCTTTCCTGTTTACCTCTTCATGTTCCACTGGAGTCCTGTATTCGAAAGTCAAATTTTCTGTTTAGCTCTGGTCTTTTCATCAGGAATGCTTGAAAGTCCTCTATTTCACTGAATTACCACTTTTTCCCCTAAAGGATTATACTCAGTTTTGCTGGGTAGGTGATTTTTGGTTGTAATCCTATCTACTTTGCCCTCTGGAATATTATATTCCATGCCCTGCAGTCCTTTAATGTAGAAGCTGCTAAATCTTGTGTTAGCCTGATTGTGTTTCCACAGTACTTGAATTGTTTCTTTCTGGCACCTTGTAATATTTTCTCCTTGACCTGGGAACTCTGGAATTTGGCTACAATATTCCTAGGAATTTTCCTTTGGGGATCTCTTTCAGGAGGAGATTGGTGGGATTCTTTCCATTTCTATTTTGCCCTCTGGTTCTAATATGTCAGGGCAGTTTTCCTTGATAATTTCTTGAAAGATGATGTCTAGGCTCTTTTTTTGATCATGGCTTTCAGATAGTCCAATAATTTTTAAATTCTCTCTCCTGGATCTATATTCCAGGTTAATTGTTTTTCCCATTGGATGTTTCACATTGTTTTCTAATTTTTCATTCTTTTGGATTTGTTCTACTGTGTCGTGATTTCTCATAAAGTCATTATCTTCTAATTGCTGTATTCTAATTTTTAAGGAAGTATTTTCTTCAGTAATCTTTTGGACTTCCTTTTCCATTTGGCCAATTTTGCTTTTTAGGGCATTCTTCTCCTCATTGGCTTTTTGGACCTCTTTTGCCATTTGGGTTAGGCTATTTTTTAAGGTATTATTTTCTTCAGTATTTTCTTGGTTCTCCTTTAGCAAGCTGTTGACTTGTTTTTCATGATTTTCTTGTATCACTCTCAGTTTTTCCTCTACTTCCCTTACTTGCTTCTCAAAATGCCTTTTGAGCTCTTCCAAGGCCTGGGACTGATTCATATTTTTCTTGGAGGCTTTGGATGTAGGAGCTTTGACTTTGTTGTCTTCTTGTGGTTGTATGTTTTGATCTTCTTTTTCACCAAAGTAAGATAATATTGTCTGACTCATTTTGCAGTGCTTGCTCATGATCACAGCCAATTACTTGAGTTTTAAACTCTTTGTTAAGGTAAAAGTCTGCTTCCAATGTGGAGAATGTACTGTCCCAAGCTTCAGGGGTTTGTATAGCTGTTTTCAGAGATACTTGTAGGGACCTGTAAATTTTCAGTTCTTCCAAGGTGGGTATGAGAAGGGGGCATGTGTTTACTCCTTTCCTGGCCTGTGAGCACAAGTATTCCTTTCTGTTCTGTAACTATGAGAAAGGGTTCCTTTCCACAGCCACTCCAAGCTCCACATGCCAGCGTTCCTCCTCACCCCAGAACCTCACGCAGATCCAAATACGGGCAAAGCAAGAGATTCCTGCCTCAGCACTGGCAAAGAGATCCCTGTAGTCTTTCTCTGATCAGCCACTGGATTCCCCCTCAGTCTGTGGGCCAGAAGCTCAGGAAGCAGCTGCCCGCCCCCCCCCCCCCCCCGCCAGGGCCACAACTCTTGGGGAATGGAGCTGAAACCCCACCTTCCTGTCTCAACACCGATAGAAACAGACTTTTCCCACGGACCTCCTAAGTTGTCTTTGGTATTTGTGGATTGAGGAGTCTGGAAACCTCCACAGCTGCCCACGATTCAGTCCTTTGAGGCCTGCTTTAGGTTCGCTGAGGCCTGCGTGACCATGCCGAGCTGCGCTATGCTCCCAACCCGGTGCGATATACCTTCCTGATCAATCATCCAGGTTGTCTTGGGCTGGAAATTTGTTTCATTCTGTCTTTTTGTGGGTTCTGCTGCTTCAGAATTTGTTTAAGGTAGTTTTTTATGAGTATTTGGAGGGGTTTGGAGGAGAGCTCAAGCAAGTCACTGCTTTCACTCAGCCATCTTGGCTTCGTCCCCCTTACCTAGCCTTAATCACCAAATGGGCATTGCCTCAGTCAAACTAAGACCTAGGAAAAACCTTAGCTTAAAAAGCCAAGGTCTCCCACTGCATCCAGGGCCCATTTCCAGTCATCCTGATCTATAGCTTTGTCACTGGATCCATATGGCTCTGGAAGAGAAAGTGAAGCTGGTGACTTTGCACAGCCCTCCCTCACTTAAATCCAATTCACTTGCAGGTCATGGCGTCACTTCCTGATCCTCTTTGAGAATGAAAGACAAACAACAACAGGTAAGGATTGATGTGGTACAGCAGGTAGAGTGCTGGGTCTAGAGTCAGGAAGACCTGAGTTCAAATATGGCCTCA
Organism: Phascolarctos cinereus; assembly: GCF_003287225.1. Classification (NCBI taxonomy): domain Eukaryota; kingdom Metazoa; phylum Chordata; class Mammalia; order Diprotodontia; family Phascolarctidae; genus Phascolarctos; species Phascolarctos cinereus. Next base: position 363,782,352 of record NW_027555625.1, on the reverse strand, counting down.
GATACTTACTAGCTGTGTGACTCTGTGAGACTCAAGTCACTTAACCTTGTTTGCCTCAGTTTCCTCATCTGTGAAATGAGCTGGAGAATTAAATGAAAAACAACTATAGCATTTTTTTTTGCAAGGCAATTGGGATTAAATGCCTTGCCCCAAGGTCACACAGATAGTAAGAATCAAGTGTCTCATGCTATATTTGAATTTAGCCTCCTGACCCCAGGGCCAGTATTGTATCCACTGTGCTGCCTCACTGCCCCTACTACAATATTTCTCCCCAACCCCCCCCCCCAAATCCCAAAAAACAAAAGAAAGCCCAAATGGGGTCACAAAGAGTCACACATGACTAAGACAACCAAACCATAAAAACAAACAATTGACCTTTAAAACAACTTCCAGCACTGAGAACTGGAAATGTAATATGAACTAAATATGCCTTTCTCAGCGTGCACTTCTGTACTTTACTTTTTTTTTAACTCAAGTTTAGGGCTTTACATTTATTTCTATTTAAATTTATTCAATTATATTCAACTTGGGTATAAGTTGAATGTATAGGCTGCTAATGTTAATATATGGGGATAAAAGCACCAAATTTGGGAAGGCAAGTGCTGGAGCCATAAGACCCAAATGTTAAATTTTCAGTGAGAGTATTTATACCTTGGAAATCAGCAAACACTATAAATCAGCATGACTTGCCACTGTTTTTGTTGATTTTCTAATCTTAAGAAAATAAAAAAAAAACTGTTAGTAGTATAGATTAAATTGTGTCATGTGCACACTTTTTAGAGAGTTGGTTGTTAAACATTTACCAACACACCACTGATTTGAAGTCAGAGGCATTGCATTCAAACTTGGCTGTTTCTTACCACTTGTGTCTAGGACAAATCATTAACTTCTATGTACTGCATTTTACTCATCTATCAAATGACTTCTGTATTGTATTAAATGATCCCCAATACCTCCTCCAAATTCAAATCTTTAATCTTGATCCTTCCAATTCCATGATTCAATTGAATAAGCATTGAGCAGTGCCTACCGTCAGGAGCACTGCATAAAGCACTGTAAGAAATACAAAGGTGAATTTCCCAATTGATAGGTGGTCAAAGGATATGAACACACAGTTTTCAGATGAAGAAATTAAAGCCATCTATAGTCACATGAAAAAATGCTCTGAATAATTATTTACTAGAGAAATGCAAATCAAAACAGCTCTGAGGCACCACATCACACCTATCAGGTTGGCCAACATGGCAAAACAGGAAAATGATAAATGTCAGAGAAGATGTGGGAACACTAATGCATTGTTGGTGGAGTTGTGAAATGATTCAATCATTTTGGAGAACAATTTGGAACTATGCCCAAAGGACTATAAAAATGTGCATACCTGGCATTTCTATTTCAGGAGATAAGATGGTGGAGTGAAAAGGTAGTCTCCCTCACTCTACCCTATGAACCTCTGAAAACCCAGAAAATAGCACCCCAGAAAAAAACCCTGGAACAGCTGAACTAAAAGAACAACGGGGAGCAGGAGTGAAGCAGCCCACCAAATGGGTCTCTCAGTGTCTCAGCAAAAATAAGAGAGGCGGAACTACAAGGGGCCCCAGCCAAATACGTACCCTGCTGTATTCATCTGAAATGAGGTGAAGAAAGCAACCTAAAGGCTTCCTAAAGCCCTGACCTTGCTGGTCCAACCCAACAGCAGGTGAGCTGTCAGAGCCCTGCAGCCTCCAGTTCTGAAGAAATCCTGAAGCCCAGGTGGTAGAGCAGGCAAACAACACCTGGACCTCCGAGTGCCTCAGTGAGGGCAGGGGAACCGGTGGAAACCAGCTCAGAAAACCACCAGGAGTCTCCGCAATCCACCACAAAGGAATCTCCCCATGCATTAGCAGAAACGAGGGAGACAACACTGCAGGGGGCCCCAGGCAGATAAACACCCTGCAGCACCCATCTAAAAGTAGCTGAAGAAAGCTAAAGGAAAGGAAAAACAGGCAACCTGGAATTGCTTGAAAGTTCCAGCCCAACAAAAGGTAAACTGCCAGAAACCTACAGCCTCCAAATCCCACCCTAAGAGGCCCCAGAACACAAAGCCAGTGACCAAGACTTAGGCTCCCAACACAAGAAGCTTGGGGCAGTGCCCGCCATTCCACAGCAGGAGAGTTCAATCTCTTTAAAGGCCAGGGAATAAAGAAACACCATGAGTAAAAAGAAATGTACCATAGATTCATATTATGAGAAGAGTGAAGATCAAGACAGAAATTCTGAAGAGGACAACATTGTCAACAAACCCACATCTGCAACAACAAAAGGGAATATGAACTGGTCTGAAGCCCAAAAAGCCTTCTTAGAAGAGCTCAAGAAGGATTTTAATAGTCAAATGAGAGAGGTAGAAGAGTCCTTCAAAAATACAATTGGCCAATTGGAAAAAAAATACACTGAAGAAAACAAGTCCCTAAAAAACACAATTGGCCAATTGAAGAAGGAAGAACAAAAACTAACAGAAGAAAACAATCTGTTAAAAACTAGAATTGGACAAATGGAAACTAATGTCTCTATGAGAGAGCAAGAATCAGTCAAACAGAAACAAAAAAAAAAAAAAGATGAAAATGTAAAATACACTCTCGGTAAAACAACCGACCTGGAAAATGAATTCAGGAGAGACAATTTAAAAATTACTGGACTACCTGAAAATCATGATGAAAAAAAGAGCCTGGACAGTATCTTTCAGGAAATCATAAAGGAAAACTGCCCAGAATCTAGAACCAGAAGGGAAAATAACCATAGAAAGAATCCACGATCACCACCTGAAAGAGATCCCAAATTGACAATGCCAAGGAATATAATAGCAAAATTCCAAAATTACCAGATGAAAGAGAAGGTGCTGCAAGCAGCCAGAAAGAAAGAATTTAAATATCATGGAACCACAGTCAGGATTACACAGGACCTTGCAGCTTCTACATTAAAAGACCACATGGAACATGCAAAGTAAAGGAGCTTAGAATGCAGCCAAGGATCAATTACCCAGCAAAAACTGAGCATCATTTTTCAAGGGAGGAGGTGGATATTCAATGAAATAGGAGACTTCCAAACTTTCCTGATAAAAAGACCAGAGCTCAACAAAAAATTTGATCTTCAAGTACAGGACTCAAGAAGGACTTAAAAAGGTAAATGGGACAGAAGGATACAATATGTTGTTAATAAGGGGGGGGCTGTTTAAACCCCTACAAGGGAATATGAGACTTGCAACCCTTGAGAACTGTATTGTTATTACACCTTGTTAAAGGAGTATACATAAGAGGGTGGATATTAGTTGACTTTGATGTAATGATAAAAAAAAATCTAATCAAGTGGGTTAAATGGATCCAAATAAGTGGATCAATCTGATCTTAGAAAAGTACTGAGAAAGGAGGAGGCAGACAAGGGTAAATTACATTACAGGAAAAGACACAAAATCCTATTACAGCAGAGGGAAAGGGGGGAGCATTGTTTGAACCTTACTCTCATCAGATTTGGCTCAAGAAGGGCATAATATAATCAGTTAGGTATAGAAATCTAACTTGCCCTATAGGCAGTAGGAGGGAAAAGGGGAAAGAAAAGGGAGGGGGGAAAGAAAAGGGAGGGGAAGAAGGAGGGAAGAAGCAGTAAGAGGGGAAGAAAAGGGAAAGGGATAATAAAAGGGGAAGGGACTGAAGGAGGCGTGGTCAAAAGCAAAACACTAGTGAAGGGGAGAAAGGAAAAAGGAGAAAGAAAAGCATAAATAGGGGGAAAAAGGATGGAGAAAAAGACACAGATAGTAATCATAACTGTGAATGTGAATGGGATGAACTCTCCCATAAAATGGAAATGGATTGCAGAATGGATTAAAAACCATAATCCTACAATATGTTGTTTACAGGAAACACATTTGAAAAAGAGTGACACATACAGGGTAAAGGTAAAAGGCTGGAGCAGAATATATTATGCTCAGCTGAAGTAAAAAAAGCAGGGGTCCTGATCTCAGACAAAGCAAAAGCAAAAATAGATCTAATCAAAAGAGATAAGGAAGGAAACTACATCCTGCTAAAAGGCACCATAGACAATGAAGTAATATCATTACTAAACATATATGCACCAAATGGTATAGCATCCAAATTCTTACAGGAGAAGTTCAGGGAGTTACAGGAAGAAATAGACAGCAAAACTATACTAGTGGGGGACCTGAACCTCCCCTCTCGCACTAGATAAGTCTAACCACAAAATAAACAAGAAAGAAGTTAAGGAGGTGAATAGAACATTAGAAAAGTTAGGTATGATAGACCTCTGGAGAAAACTGAATGGGGATAGAAAGGAATATACTTTTTTCTGGCAGTACATGGCACATACACAAAAATTGACCATGTACTAGGGCATAAAAACCTCACAATCCAATGCAGAAAGGCAGAAATATTAAATGCATCCTTTTCAGATCATGATGCAATAAAAATTATATGTAATAAAGGGCCATGGAAAGATAGACTAAAAAATAATTGGAAACTAAATAATCTAATCCTAAAAAATGATTGGGTCAAACAACAAATCATAGAAACAATCAATAATTTCATTCAAGAGAATGACAATAATGAGACAACATACCAAAACCTATGGGATGCAGCAAAGCAGTTCTTAGGGGAAGTTTTATATCTCTAAATGCTTACATAAATAAAATAGAAAAAGAGGAGATTAATGAATTGGGCATACAACTAAAAAAACTAAAAAAGAAAAAATTAAAATCCTCAACTAAACACCAAATTAGAAATATTGAAAACCAAAGGAAAAAAAAAATTGAAATTAAGAAAACTATTGAACTAATAAATAAAACTAAGAGCTGGTTTTATGAAAAAAAATAAAATAGATAAACCTTTGGTTAATTTAATTAAAAAAAGAAAGAAGAAAACCAAATTACTAGCATCAAGAATGAAAAGGGCAAGCTACCACCAAGGAAGAGGAAATTAAAACAATAATTAGGAATTATTTTGCCCAACTATATGCCAACAAATTTGACAATCTTAGTGAAATGGATACATATTTACAAAAATATAAATTGCCCAGATTAACCGAGGAGGAAGTAAAATACTTAAATGATCCTGTCTCAGAAAAAGAAATTGAACAAATCATTCATGAACTCCCTAGGAAAAAATCTCCAGGGCCAGATGGATTTACATGTGAATTCTATCAAACAATTAATTCCAATACTATATAGACTATTTGGGAAAATAGGTGAAGAAGGAGTCTTACCAAATTCTTTTTATGATACAAATATGGTGTTGATACCTAAACCAGGAAGAGTCAAAATAGAGAAAGAAAATTATAGACCAATTTCTCTAATGAATATAGATGCAAAAATTTTAAACAAAATGCTAGCAAGTATACTGCAGCAACTTATAACAAGAATAATACACTATGACCAGGTAGGATTTATACCAGGAATGCAGGGTTGGTTCAATATTAGGAAAACTATCAGCATCATTGAGCATATCAACAACAAAACCAACAGAAACCACATGATCATCTCAATAGATGCAGAAAAAGCTTTTGATAAAATACAACACCCATTCCTATTAAAAACACTAGAAAGCATAGGTATAAATGGAGTCTTCCTTAAAATAATAAATAGCATTATCTAAAACCTTCAGCAAGCATTATATGTAATGGGGACAGGCTAGAAGCATTTCCAATAAGATCGGGGAAACAAGGATGTCCATTATCACCACTGTTATTCAATATTGTACTGGAAACGTTAGCTTTAGCAATAAGAGAAGAAAAAGAAATTGAAGGCATTAGAATAGGCAAAGAAGAAACAAAGCTATCACTCTTTGCAGATGACATGATGATATACTTAGAGAATCCTAGAGAATCAAGTAAAAAACTACTTGAAATAATAAACAACTTTAGCAAAGTTGCAGGCTATAAAATAAACCCACATAAATCATCAGCATTTCTATATATTACCAACAAAGCCCAACAGCAAGAGATAGAAAGAGAAATCCCATTTAAACTTACTGTAGACATTATAGGAGTCTACCTCCTGAAACAAACCCAGGAACTCTATGAACACAATTACAAAACACTTTTCACACAAATAAAATCAGATCTAAATAATTGGAAAAACATCAATTGCTCATGGGTAGGCCAGCTAATATAATAAAAATGACAATCCTACCTAAGCTAATTTACTTATTCAGTGCCATACCAATCAAACTACCAAAAAATTATTTTATAGAGTTAGAAAAAATAATAACAAGATTCATTTGGAAAAACAAAAGGTCCAGAATATCAAAGGAACTAATGAAAAGAAATGCAGGGGAAGGTGGCCTAGCAATTCCAGATCTTAAATTGTATTATAAAGCAGCAATCATCAAAACTGCTTGGTACTGGCTAAGAAATAGGGAGGTGGATCAGTGGAATAGGTTAAATATGCAAGACACAGTAGTCAATGACTATAGTAATCTATTATTTGATAAACCCAAAGACCCCAGCTTCTGGGATAAGAACCCACTCTTTGAAAAAAACTGCTGGGAAAACTGGAAAAGAGTATGGCAGAAACTAGGCATAGACCCAAATCTCACACCATATACCAAAATAAAGTCAAAATGGGTTCATGACTTAGATATAAAGGCTGATACCATAAGTAAACTGGGAGAACAAGGAATAGTTTACCTATCAGATCTATGGAGAACAGAAGAATTCATGACCAAACAGGAGATAGAGAACATTATGAAAAGCAAAATGGATAATTTTGATTACATTAAATTGAAAAGTTTTTGCACAAACAAAGCCAATGCAACTAAGATTAGAAGGAAGGTAGAAAATTGGGAAAGAATTTTTACAACCAGTCTCTCTGATAAAGGCCTCATTTCTAAAATATAGAGAGAATTAAGACAAATTTATAAGAACACAAGCCATTCCCCAATTGATAAATGGTCAAAGGATATGAACAGACAGTTCTCAGATGAAGAAATTAAAGCCATCTATAGTCATATGAAAAAATGCTCTAAGTCGTTATTGATTAGAAAAATGCAAATCAAAACAACTCTGAGGTACCACATCACACCTATCAGATTGGCCAACATGACAAAACAGGAAAATGATAAATGTTGGAGAAGATGTGGGAAAATTGGAACACTAATACATTGTTGGTGGAGTTGTGAAATGATCCAACCATTTTGGAGAACAATTTGGAACTGTGCCCAAAGGACTACAAAAATGTGTGTATCCTTTGATCCAGCAATAGCACTTCTAGGGCTATATCCCAAAGAGATCTTACAAATGGGAAAAGGACATGCATGTACGAAAATATTCGTAGAAGTTCTTTTTATGGTGGCAAAGAATTGGAAATTGAGAGGATGCCCATCAATTGGGGAATGTCTGAGAAAGTTGTGGTATCTGAATGGAATGGAATACTATTGTGCTGCAAGAAATGGTGAACAGGCTGACTTCAGAAAAACCTGGAAAGACTTGTATGGTTTTATGCTGAGTGAAGGGAGAAGAACCAAGAGAACATTGTATACAGTAACAGCCATGTTATGCGATAGCTATTATTGATTGACTTAAACCTTTCCAGCAATACAAGGATCTAAGACATCTCCAGAGGCTTTGTGATGGAAAATTTTATCCACATCCAAAGAAAGAACTATGTTCACATGCTACTGGGAAGTAAGAAATACAGGATATGGGTACAGAAGTCTATGATGCCCTACAGGAAAAAAGAAGGGGAAGGGAATAAGAGAAGGGGAGAGACATAGAAGAGAGGGAAGACTAGGGGAAGGGATATTCAGAATGCATGCCATCTTTGGGTGGGGGGAGGGGGGAAATGGGTTGAAAATTTGGAACTCAAAAACTTGTGGAAGTGAATGTTGAAAACTAAAAATAAATTTATATTAATAAAATGAAATAAAATAAAAACAAAAAAAAAAGAACTATGAAAGTTGAATTGCTATTTTTTTTCCTCTTCTGTTGAGTTTTGTTTCCTCTTTCTGATGTTCCTCCTATTGGTTTTAATTTTTACTTACATCACCACTAATGTGAAAATATGTTTAATAGGAATGTAAATGTATAGCCTGTATCAGATTGTGTGTCATCTTGGAGAGGGTAGTGGAGAGGAAGGGGGAGAAAAATTTTAAACTCAAAAGCATATGAAAGTGATTGTTGATAAATCAAAATAAATTGATAAAATCAAACATAAAAAAGAGAAATACAATGGTTAGCTTAAAATATGACCTTGGATCACCAAGTTCACCCTCTCTTAGGGGATAGGACATATACATAGATAATGCACAATAATATTGAAGAAGTGTATTGCACGGTTCTATTTAAGAACACAACAACAGGGTGGACATGCCAAAAGCCTCTGATGGCTTTTATTTTCACTAAATGTTTTCATTGTTGCATTTAAAATAACTCCATGTGAAAGTAAGGAAATACTGCTAGCAGGGGTTTAAGTGTTCCTAGTATCTACAGAGAAGAGCAGTTTTAAAAAAAACACCAAACAAACAAAAGAAAAACAACATAACTACTTCTGAAGCAGCTTGATTCACCTATTTTATTTCTAGGGATAGAAGTATCAGATATGTTGCCTGCATAATACCAGACATCTGTATCTGAATCAATGTGTTTTTCAATTTTCTTCCAAATATTTGCTATCATGTATGAATCTGAAGTCTCAGAACAATCCCAAGTCCTTGGAAAGTGTAAGTGACCATTGTATTTATCTCTATCTTATCTTTCTGATAATTGTTTTGAGAAAACTAAAGCCCCAAAATGTCAAGTAAGTTTCCTATGGTCATAGACAGCAAAGTGATAAAGCCAAGATATTGTCTTTGCTCTCAAACTTCTGGGAGAGTATGATTGCCATTTGTAATAATATCTCATGGTTTATAGTGGTCAAAGTTCTTCCACATAATAAACTGAGTCTAAGTTCACAAAAAACCTATAATGTGAGTAGAGCAAATATTATTACCTCCATTTTACATATATTGAAACTAAGGTTTAGAAGGTAAGTGACTTGGAGGAAAGGGAGAAATGGTAGAAAGAAAAATGGACTGGCCTTTAGGGGATCTGGTTTTGATTCTGGCTGTGTAACTTTGGCCAAGTCACATGACTTCTTGAGTTGTACTCCTCAGAGCACTAAACTAAATGACCTCCAAGATTTCATCAACCTCTAATAGTTTATGAACTCTGACTTAACCAGGGTCACACCATTAATTAAAGGTGTGACAGTGATTCCATAGAATTTAGGTGATCTCCCTACCAGTCCAGTAGGACTTTTTTTTTTCTCACTGCATTGCTACAATTAAGGTCAATTCAATATGTGGTATAGGAGTGACTTTTGACTACTGAATTATTCATGAATAAGGGATCAGAGTCAACAATTTCCCACTGCTTGTCATTGAAAGGGAGGAGGGAATATGTTTTACTATCTGGGTACCAATAGTTCAAGCTTTCAAAACAAATCCAATCCTGTCAAGAAATAAGTTTCTATTTTTGGAAAAAATAGAACTTCTCAGTTCAAAGCAAAGTGAATTTGAAAAGAAGTTGCAATACATAAACTTCAGGAAGCAACTTAAACATCAGATTCCCCTAACAAAATGAAATATTGTGATCTATGAGTAAAGAAATTAGAAACATATGGCTAGATTTTCATTGGTAGTCATACGGTTTATTTTTGTTTTTGTTTTTAAGCAGGGAGAGATGTTTTTGATCAAATGAATTTAATATTTCTGCCCAAATGACACTACTTTGAAAACAGGTAAAAAGATCTAACAAATACAAAATTCCTTCCTTCCTTCCTTCCTTCCTTCCTTCCTTCCTTCCTTCCTTCCTTCCTTCCTTCCTTCCTTCCTTCCTTCCTTCCTTCCTTCCTTCCTTCCTTCCTTCTTAATATTTAGTAAGTGATTATATGCATGTTCCTGTGAGAGGTGCCTATTCATCTAGTAATAGTACCTTAAGGCTGCACCTATTTCATGAGTTCCTATAACTTACTCTGTGACCTTACAAAGTAACTTCCTATCTCCAATCCTGTTTTTTTATCTTTAAACAAGAGAGAAGGACTAGATGACCTTTAAGACCTCTTCCAGCATTAACATTGTATTATACAATTCCAGGGTTTTTTTCAACTCTTACATTGTATGAGCTTATAGTGAAAATAAATCTAATATGCGATCCTCCTGGGACATCATGAGAATTCCTTTTCATTTTATATTGTCTCTCAGTAGTTACTAATACCTCTCCAGTGGCTGGGGTATGTATAACATCTCCTTCATTGGCACAGTTTTTTTTTTCTTGTATACTCCATTACTTGCTTCCTGAAGCTGTTTCATTCATTGAGTATATTCACTTCAATAAATGATGTGTTTGCCATCAGAACAATTTGAATATTGTTCTAATTATAGCAACAAGCTGCTTTCTTCTAGCATATTATGGGTGTTTCGTTATTTTAAATTGTTATCTTCCATATTAATTACAGAAACAGTTGATCTTTTCTGATAAGCAAGCAGCTGTGAGTTTCCTTTTTATGTCTCCTAGTAATAGGTGAAACATCAGGTAAAAATTAAATCAAATCCTAATACAAATCATGAGGAAAACATATGTAGGTACAAAGGCCTGCCTACAGTTGTCCTTGACTGAATGATGGGAATGGCCTGGCAAAAGAAAGAAAGGCAATGCCTAGACTCCTTTTCATATGAACAAAGTCCCATAAAAGTCTCTTGGTCAAAGGAAAATTAATAATTACAGCCCAGTATAATGGAATGAGTGTAAGGCTGAAAGTAAAAAGGCATGGGTTTTAATCCTGACTCTGGCAATTCGTGCCTCCGTGATTAAGAGTTTCTAGCTTTACCCTAGGCCAGTTTACTGATCTCTAAAATGAAAAAGTTGGGTTATGCCTTCTAGTTTTTATTTTTTGTTTTAATGGTTTTCTGATTTTTAGTCCTCTCTTGCTCTGACATGCTCTCTGATTCTAAGACTCTTTCCAGGTCTGATATTCTGTGTTTTATGATTCTAAGGCTCCTTTTAACATTGATATTGGTTGTATTAAAGCCCCAGAGTAAATCAGCTCCCCACACTAGGGAACAAAGATAGTATCTTGTTGGGATTGCTAACTAAATCTTACTCACAGGGAAAATGAGATGGTGGGGCCACATTTGGGCAAATCCTCTCTGGAGGAAAAGAAACCAAAGACTTCAGCATAACTCCCTGGAAGCATTCCAGATTGAGATTGGGCAGGAAGACAAGTGAGCAAGCCCATGCAGAGAGCACAGAAACCAAAACTTGTCTGAGCAAAACACTGTCCCTCTACTGTCCTTGTCAGAAATGATCACATGGTCAAGGCACAAGCTGGAAGAGGGCTGTAGCTTTACAGGGCTCTGTAGACATAACTATCCTTTTGTGCAAACTTCAAATTCCAGACCAAAAAGAAAGACATAATCTTCTTTTCTTTCACTATGCCAACCAGTTCCCATCACTCATCACAAACCTCACATTCAAAGTGCAATCATTAAGACAGTCACGTTTATCTTAGTAAAATAATTCTGCCTAGTGGAACCAGGAAAAGTTAGGTGAAGAAGATAGTACAAGTATTATTATCCCTGTCTTACAGATGAGAAAATTGGGTATCAAAGGCATCTTTCCCAAAGTATCCTGTATGCCTCTGTCAGAACTGGAATTTGAATCCATGTATACTAATCTGATGCTTTTTCTACTACTCCAAAGTTGCCACTTTGGGAATTAAACAAAGGACTGCTTTTAGGGAGTTTTGAGTCTATAAATTCATGTATGTTTGTGTATACAAACAGAGATATAGATATCTATGTGTAGTGTCTATATATCTATAGGCTCAAATACATAGAATATGGGTTCAAGATGTAGTATGATATATTATACATATGATTACATAGTATAGCATAGTATAATACAGTATAGCATAGCATAATAAAGTATAGTAACATACTCTATATGTGTATATGTTGTATATAAATATGTATGTACATATCTGTATATGTTTTTATATGTATATATGTACATAGACACATGTGTTTGCTTTAAAACTGTGCTAAGACTTTTGGAAAAGTGTGTGTGTGTGTGTGTGTGTGTGTGTGAATTCCAACATCAGATGGTTGTATGATTTACAATATATTATTTCCACTTTCCTCCAGTTTCCCATATTCTAACTCAAGTATTGCCTTATTGGTGAAAGCTTGTTAGTTATTTCAAGTCATTTAGAGTCTATACTAGAGGTATCAAACATACAGCCTGCTCAAGTGTGGCCAGAACTAGAATAAAATGTAGTTCCTATATGATTTGAATGTGTTGATACATAAACAGAAAAAGAAATATAAAAACATATGAGGTTTTCTAAGTCAATACATGGCCCACAGGGATCCTTATATATGTTTACTGGCCTCATGTCTATTTGTGTTTGACACCACTGTTCTGTACCAAGGGATTTAGTACTTAATTACAAATATACTTTCTGTGATCTTGCTATATACTTGGCATGATCTAGTATTATTTTACATGGACTAGGGTTAGTTTTAATTCCCTAAACTAGACTGTAAACTTCTCAGATAGGAATTATGACTTTTGTCCTGTATGCAGAAAAATATTGAATTTCACGTGTTCTGGTCAAATCTCTGATATTTTCTATCTCTGTGATGCTGGACACTCTCCCTATATGTTCCTTCATTTCTTCTGCTGTAAAATGATAGAACTTAACTGGAAGATCCAGGGAAGAAAGTCCCTTCTCACTTTAACAACCTATGATTCAGTCTTACGCATGGATATTCACACATGTTTGCATATCTCTTGTGCACTTTTCATATCATAACTTTGATCATAGCTATCTATATATTAGTCATAATTTTTAATGGTATGGAAGTTTCACATAGTCTGGGACTATGTGTTGCTTTATCTTTGTATTCTCAGCAGCTAAGTTCCATGTAAATTGCAAACATTTCATAAGTTTTATCTCTACATCAATATACTTGTTGAATTATTAATTTAAATTATTTTCCAAAGGCTTTTTGAGAAGAAAAAATATTAGCTAAATATTTCATTACTTAAAGGACCCTTGGCAACATTACCATGGGTGCTTCTCTGCTGACACTGACCGTCAGAAATTCATATCTTAATCGTTGGCTTTCATAAATTGCTATGGTGGAAAAATTCAAGAAAGGAGCAAATAATAAAATCCGTTGCCTTAAATGGATGTACACAGAGGCACAAAGTAGGGGTGATGATCAGAGTGACCTACAAATCTTAATTTAAGGAGATCAATTTGGTATCACCATGATTTGGTGGGAGTGGTCCAATGACTAGAACAAGACTCTGAATAGTTTTAATTTATTCAAAAAGAACAGAATAAGGAAAAAATATAGGTAGAAAAACCAATGTGTATCAATTAAATACCCCTCTAGGACATTTACAAAACTTGCATTCAGAATCATAATTTGAGTTGCCAGAGTTGGCTACTACTTTCACCTTATAAGGGTGTAGTCTGTATGTCTGGGCTTCTGCTATTATAGTTCATGAGCAACCACCAGTGAGCTTCCCCTTAATAGGAAGTAAGGAGACATAATTAGCCCATAGTAAAAGTATTTATTAAGATGAATAGTAAGAATAGTTGCCACAAAAATATAGAACATTTGTGGGAAGTGTGACCACTAAGTTGGAGTATAGTAGCAGGGAGGCATATTAGGAAACCTGGGGCCAGGGCCACTGATGCCTTTAGTATGGCAATCACTAAAGGTCCTTTCTTTTTACAGCCCTCTCCAAAGCTCAAATGTTGACTGCTGAAGCCAATTCTTTCTTGGACCTATGGTAAACTCTCCATTTTGTTGTACCTCAACTGTACCTCTAATTCTCCCCAGGTGATTGACTCTTTAACTATTGGATGGACTATTTTCCATTGAGTGAATAGCTTTTCTATTGGACACAATGTGTAGTGGGAAATAAAAAGCATAATCTACCTTAACTCACTCATCACTTTCACTATCACCCTCTGTTATAGCCCAGGGGTCTTGTCCACACATCTTATTGTAAAACTGAAGGGATCCAACATTTTAAGGGGCAATCCGTGATGTGGACAATTGTTTTCTATCTAATAACATTGTCCCTGCAAAGTTGAATCAAGGAGAAACTTATTCACACTTCATAAAGGGGTAACCAGACAGAGACACATCTTTTCAGTTACTTTAACACCTCATAATCTGCTCATTACTTTCTATGATTAAATCAACTGCTGGGCTGGGGAATTAATGAATCAGAGGTCAATTAACTCCTTCCCCCACCCCATTAAAATATATATTCATGTAAGGAAGTCTAGCAAATGGTAGGGATTAGACAGCAGGTGGGTGGCAGCAGCATTTTGATGACTATAAACGAAGCCAGAAACAGAGGCAATGTTATTATTGGCATATTTTATAGATCTACAAAGAAAAAAAAAAGACCAAAGCCTAACAGAGTCATAATGTTGAGACTGAAGGCTTCAGTTATCCAGACTTACATCATAGTTTTTTTTTTTATATCACAAGCAGAACAGCTAATAATTTTCTGGCTTGCATTTTTTAACAATTTCAACTTTTAATAGGTGGCAAAAATGAAAGGAACTGCTAAAATGAACTCCATTCTCATCAACAAAGTAAAACTAGTTGTTGAAGTAAAAGTAGTGGGAACTGTAGGGGAAAGTAACAACATTATCTAAGAATTTTTGATAAATAAGTAACAGAAGGTCAGGCAGAGACTGAGATTCACAATAGATTAGGCAAAATCAGATTTTAAGGAGTTCAGAGAAGGTTTGGAGAATGTCAAATAAAATTCTACATGGATGTCACATCTAGAGGCACGGTAAGCTTTCAACAATTCTGAAGACACAAAAAGAGAAGATGCCATCAATGAAGAAAATGGAGAGCTACTTGAAGTGAATGATGTAAATGCAAAAGCAAAGCATTGACCAATTTAGATTTTTTTTAAAGATGCATACAGAAGTTAGAAACAAAAGAAATAGAGGACAAAAACAAAAGTGTGAGAGAGTTTTGTAAGAACAATAACAGCAGTTCTAAAAACTAAGATGAATTATGTCTGGCAATGAAAGCTAAGGACAGCATTTAAAAAAAAGTTATATGAGAGAAAAGATAAAATTCACTAAAAATGGCATAACTGCTCAGAGATACTGCAAAAAGTAGAATTGTTCATTTACTATTTTGCTTCCGTTTTCTCTGCCGAGCAGAATAATCTTTGGAATGGGAAGGACAGAACAAAAAATGTCTAATAGGGAATCAAAACCAAAGATAAACAGGTAGCTATTAAAACAATATCTGGACTTCTGGTCAAGACAGCATCATGAAAAGTAATCATAAAGTGCAGCTGTATTTCTATTTCTTGAGCCAGATTTATGAATGATCAAGAAAAATAATTATTACAAAACTCCTTTATTTATCTGAGAACTCGACAGAAAACAGCCAGAAGTGACAAGTGGCAAAGTAAGGTTCTGCCGTGGTAGCCTTCATGAGTTCAGTTGAAGATGTTGAAAGTGTATGCACTAACACCTTGACCAGGGAATTCCCAGGACAGACAGAAGCCTAAAGCAATACCCTAAGCTGGGATGGATGAATAAAGAGCTATGGATGGGGACACCAAAGTTTCTTATTTTTCTTAGCTGAGACACACCAGAAAAGGTAGAAGCCAAGTCCAAGAGCCCATGAAATTAAGGTCAGTGCTAAATGGTGATGAATCATCGTATTCAAGACTGTAAGGAGGAACAGAGTCTGGCCCTAACACAGAGATTCGAACCAGGAACTGAGATTATAAGTATATGTAAGAAGAAGATACTGAACACTTTGAAGAAATATTAGGGGCCAACGTATGTTCAAGAGACAAACTCAGGGGAAAAAAGGAGCAACAAAAAAATTATAAGCAAAGGCTCTTGGTAAAAAAAAAAAAGATTTGATCATAAGGTCTATGTTAGTACTTATGAGAAATAAAGTAAGAAATTAAAAAAAATTATTAAAACTGAAAAAATGGATAGGGCATAAATATCTTGGAATGGAAGGTAGAAAATATGAACTGAGTAGCAGGCTCCCTAAAAGTTGCAATGATCCAGATAGAACTCATTGACTCCATAAGACAACAAAAAATACTAGAACAAAATGAAACATTGAAAATTAAAAGGAAATACAAGGTCCTAGATTTATTGGATAACAATTTAGAGTTAGAAGGGATCTTAAAGGCAATCCTGCACTACCTCCTCATTTTATAGATGATAAAAGTAAGGGCAGGGAAGTTATCTTATCAAAGATCATGTATGTCAAAGAAAACAACTGAATGGGGGGGAAGGGTCAACAGGGATATGACTCACTGAAAACAATAATAAAAATACTACATATATGTTTCAAGATTCAATAAATAGAAACTGCCCAGATTTATTAGAATCAGTGAGTAAAATGAAAATCCAAAGAATTTGTCATTCATGCCATGCAAGAAATCCTAAAATGAAAAGTTCTTGGAATCTTATAGAGAAAATTCTGAAATCCATTTTCTTTGTGAAGATTTTCCTTACTTCTCCAGACCAGAGATGATTAAACTTCTCTGAACTAGAATGTCATTTGTGCCACTCTAACCTATACTACTTTGGGTTGTTTTGTTGTTTTGATGTTTTTGCAGTTCTTTCGTGCATAGCATCTCCCTCTCTAGACCATAACCTGGTAGAAGGTAGAAGGTAGAAGCATGCTTTGTATTTCTCTTGTGCCTCCCTTCTCCCACAGTGACTAACACTGATCTTCCCACATAGTAAGCATGCGTTAAAATTTTGTTAAATTGAATCTTAGAAATGTCAAAAGTAATTGGGAGGGCAGTTTAGAGTCAGAGGATTAAAACTGGAGCAAGTTCCAGTTGTGACACTTCTTAGTGACCTTGACAAGTTAAGAGACTCAGGCTTGCTGCGTACCATTTCTCTTGGACTTCACTAAGGTACCTTCCATCTCTAATTAGGTATTTGTAAGGTGTGGTACTTGGCTAAGGGTGACCTAAGACTTCTTTACAAGACCAGTCTAAAGAATCTTCACATTTGGAGGTTGGACATTAACTGAGTTTGATACTTCTCATTCAGAACATCATCCTTGTTGAATGGAAGGGAGAGAGGTTACATTTGTGTTCTTAGTTTATGTCGCTTTTACTTTGGAAACACTCTCACTAAAACTGAGCTTTCCTCCTTTCCTCCTCCTCTTGGTCTCAAAAACTGTCTACATGAACTGGAAAATTGGAGGAATTGTCCGTTTAATTTGAGAGTTTTTAGCCTGGGTGCAACAGACAGTCCAAGAGGTCTGTGTGGGGATTCATGAACTTGGAAAGGAGGGGAAAATATATATATATATATATATATATATATATATATATAATGCTATATATTTATTATGCTATATATTATATATATGTGTATGTATGTATAATATATGCATTATTTCAGTATAATTGATTTACTTTGCAATACTATGTATTTTACTTTATGCACTAAAAATATATATAGTCTGAGAAGAATTCCATAGGCTTTACCAGACTGCCGAAGGGGTCCATGACCCACAAAATAAAAATAAGAATCCCTGGTTTAATCAAGAACAAAATAAATTTTGTCTTAATAATTCTGGTGGAATCATTTAAAGTTTATGAACACAAGGTATCGATGGATTGAGTTGTAATGGTATAGACAGCTTGTGAAAATTTAAGTAGAATAAATGAGATTGTGGGGAGAACTACCTGACACCAAGTAACTGGTTCAACTATTTTTATTTCTTTTTACTTTCTACTTTTAGGCCTCCATGTCATGTAGACCCAGCAATCCATTTATCATTCCAATAATAGAGGAAACACAGCTTTTCCTATCCATGCTCTGATGCAATTGCAGAGGTCAGTCCTGCAGAGTGGCAGTGATGCCCTAGAATGACATCTATCAGGAGCTGAGTCCATGTGTGGAAGATATAACCACTGTCAGAAAACTCGGAGGCCTCTTCACGCCTCCATTGTGGTAAAGGTCATCCCTCCCCTTGATTTGGAACACAGCTGGTGTTCTGATCATGCAAATGACAGGCCCCCGTAGAATTAAAAAAAGAGAGAAAGAAATGTTTACACAAAGAAATGCATGACTTCCCTTGCATGAATTATCAATTTCTCTCACCTGGTGATTTAATTAAGAAGGTGTGTGATTCTTAAATATATTTTTTAAAAATAAGATAAAGTCTCTGGAAAGAATAATACCAGAAGAGAATACAAGGCACAGGATGAGAAATGTAAAATACATTCAACAATGGTGGAGACTGTTATCTAGAAAAAGAAAATCCTTTATTAAATTCTTGGAAAGCATTGCACTGATTACAACTATTGTTAACACTGATCTTTTTTTTCCATTTTAGATAGCATTAATCTATTTCCCTATTACTCTTGATATTGTGACTACTTCTCCCATGTAACCTGTGCTTCTTTTAAAACTATGCTTCAATCTTGGGCTTAAGCATATTCAGGAAACAATGAACCTAGGCCAGAGTAGTTACCTGGATTCCCAGAGAGCAGTTACACATGGCCAGGGCCCAAGAAATCCAGACAGAAAGAAAGAAAGATGGGGAAAGCACAGAGAGGAATGGAGAGGCAAAGGGATAACTATCCTGTTGTACCCAGAAAAAAAATCCATTTAGAATACTGGAATCATCCAGAGATAAAATGCTGAGTCTAAAGGAATAGCTTCTGATAGTGTCTCTGAGCATCCTATTCAAATGTTTCAAATATAGAATATTTCAGAGACTGCTACAAGATGATGTAATGGCAGGTAAAATCAATTGCTTGAAAGTAAATCAAAGTTTGTGGAAAAGAAGGGAAGTAGGATGGGTGGTGAAAGAGGGAGGAGGGAGGCAAAAAGAAAGAGAGAGAAGAGGGTAGGATGAGAGGGAAGAGCGAGGGAGAGGGAGAGGAAGAGGGAAAGAATGAGTTCAAAAGCATTTACTAAGCCCTTTCTCTGAACCAAGAACGTTGTTGAATGCCAGAGATACGAGTAGAAAAGTGAAACAGTCCCATCTCTCAGGAGTTCATGGGGAGACAAGATATATGAGAGCTTAGCTACAGAGCCAAAGGACAGGCTAAAGGTGAATCTGCAGTGTCAACGGTCCAGGGGTTCTTATGGTACGTTGACTGGTCAAGTGTAAATGCTTGTGGATCTCCAGTGTGTAGTGGCAAGGCAAATGGTAAGGCCCAGGAGTTCTACACTTTACTGAAAGGATTGTGGTCAGTGACTCCTCTTTTTATCCTCTGTGGCCAGAGGTGTTGGTGCTAAAAGGGCCTAGCCCTCCACTATTGAGAGGGAAGGAGCAAGTTTGAGGAATGGAGACAGATAGGGTGCTTAGCACAATGCCTGGCACATGGTAGGTGCTTAATAAAGGTTTATCAGCTGACTGAGTGAGATAGGGATCATAGAGGATGAAATCAAATGGGGAGCAGAAAGGGACAGAGACAAAAAGCCAGAGAAAGGAAGAGAGAAAGTGACAGAGGGAGACAGAGACAGAAACAGAGCACAAGCCCACAAAGGGAAGAATTACATGTATTCTTCCCAAATAAATTAAAACAAACAATGCTTTCTAATCTTCAGATCAACTGACAACGAAGGAAGATGCAATTTATGTTCAAAAGCTCTATTTTGTAGCATACATCTTAAATTGAAGCTTTTGTTTATGTGACTAATCACTAAATACTGAGTAAATATGATACAACTATATTTTTTCTTTAAAAAATAATAATTTATTGGCTCTTGTACTGAAAGAAAACACACTACCTATTTCTATTACCTCTAAACTGAAGGTGATTCTTTAGCCGAGTAGTAGAACAGAGATTCAGTTGTGAAATATTCACAAGCTGATATGTCTGTGTCCCCGTGGGATTTGTGAGGAGATCTTTGCTGCCCCACCACCAGTATCACCACCCCGCAAGTATACACACACACACACAAACACACACACACACACACACACACACACACACACACACACTCACTCTCTCCAAGTTAAATAATGAACAGTCAAAAAGGTATGGGTGGCTCCTTTGAAATATTTTCTTACATTGCCTTCTTATCTGTGTTCAAGAAGGGAAAGTATTCTAGCAGCTAAGAATAATGCACAGCATAACACCAAGCAAAATAGAGTGCTGCTGAGAGGTCCAGCTTATGGGTCCAGATGCAGTCAAGAAGATACAGTACCAGAAAAACAAAGAGGTAAGAAGAGAAGCATTTTCACCTTACCATCCCAAGCCCCCTCTCCCAATCTAAGTAGTAGATGTATTATTAGGATCCAGTTATCCCTGCAAAATGTTCTTTAAAATCTTATTGGGTTTAGAGTTGGAAGGGACATTAGAAATCATCCAGAAATCAGGGATTCTGAACCTGGGGTCCAAGACTCCCAATATTCCTATAGTGTGATTTTAGATACTTCACATTTGGATGAGAAAAAAAATCTATCTATCCATATCTATCTATCTGTCTGTCTATCTATCTATCTATCTATCTATCTATCTATCTATCTATCTAATCTATCTATCTACCTATCTATATATTTATTTATTTATTTTTCCTAACCTCTAACTGAAAATTAGCATTTCTTTTCAATTATGATTTTTGTGTAATGCATTATTTTTGAACATGGTGCCATAGATTTTACCAGACTGCCAAAGGAATCCATGACATTAAAAATGTCAAGAACTTCTGATTTAAACCAACTCCATTTTCAGTAGAAGAAATGGAGGCCCTGAAAAAAAAGTGACTTGCTTATTGCGGCAAGTAATAAAGTTACATTTAAACCAAGGACTTGTTTCAAGTGCTCTTATCTCTTCGTTATATTACTTTTATTAAATTTCCACCAGCTGGAGATAGAAATTCAAATACACTAAATCAAATGCACTTAACCAATCTTGTGAGTTAGGGAGCAAAAGGGATGTTATTCCTATTTTACAAATCTGGCAACTGACTTCCAGAGAAATGATTTGCTCAGGGTCATATATCTAGGAAGTATCCAAGCCCAGATTCAAACTTAAGTGTTCTGATTAGAAGACTAATTAATGCTCTTTCCTGGATGCCAGGCAAATAGGCTTAAGTACCTTTTTCTTATCTTTTTAAAAAAATTTTAAGCCAGATCTGTGATTTCCCTAATTATTGGATTAAGAAACTCCAATGGAAGACATTCCTTTCACCAGTGCAGTTTGATAAGCACCTTTTCTGAAATTTGCCTAAGGGCATTAGGAGGAATAATGTCTTGTACATGGTCAAGCAGCTGGGCCTTTACCCTGGTCTTCCCAACTCTGAAGATTACTCCCTATTAACTCTAATTTCTATAGCAGTACATGGTTCAAGTGGGTTCAATTAGAATTGGATGACCTCTAAGGTCACCCTATCCAGCTCTCTCTGTTAGGTTATATGACTTGTCTGACAGCACATAGTAAACAGTGGAAATTAGGATTTGAACTCACATTGGCAAACTCTAAACCTTATTCACGTTCCATCCTATCATGATGCCTTCTCAGTAAAATATGAAAAGAATAATTTGATTTCTTTGGTGGAGGGCCAGAGTGAGATATGGTGTTTATTTATTTAAACATTATAAACTCAATTCACTAACATGAGGAAATCCCCTTTTCCTCTTTGAAAGTAACTCTTTCCAAAATGTTATTCTACTTTGTGTAAATAAAGACACTCTAATAAGATTAACTTTCCCTCATGGATTATAATGCTTGGATTTTAAGTGATGACTTCACCTAGGTAAGAGTCATTGTAACATGTAAGCAATTGTAAATCAGGTCAAGTTGGAACTGAGGACTAACACTGACAAGTATGGAATTTTCCATGTGTGTGTGTGTGTGTGTGTGTGTGTGTGTGTGTGTGTGTGTGTGTGCATACATGTGTGTGTGTTCTCTTGGAAATCTGCAATCAATAAGGAAGGGCTCTTGTCCATGCATGCCAAGGATAAGGCAGATGCATTTCCAATAAGGTGAGGGGTGGGGTTGTGGAGCCCAGTAGGAATAAAAAAGGTGATTGCTTTATCTTCTTACTAACTTTTCTTCAATCTGTTAACCATTTTCTCTTTGTAGGACTGCCTCTTTTAACATTTTCTCACCTTTAGATCTGGGGATTTGGTTAAGAGACTGATTTGCTATGTCATGGTAGTATCGAGAGGCAGCTCAGCCTAATGGGGAAAAAATGCTGTATGTGGCAGCTGGAATCCTCAGCTCAAATCCTAGCTTGAATGTTTCTTAACTACATGACCGTGCACAAGTCATTGAATCAATTTCTTCATTTGTAAATAGTGGTAGTAACATTTTTATTGCCTACCCCACAGGCTTGAGGTGTGTGTGTGTGGGAGGCGGAGGATAGGATTCTCTGTTGTTGTGGTTCCATGGATTATGCCAATCAATGGACAAATATTGATTAAGTGCTGTGTTGTTATTCAGTTGTTTCAGCTGTGTGCAATTCTTCATGACCCCATTCCGGGTCTTCTTGGCAAAGATACTGCAATGGCTTATCATTTCCTTCTCCAGCTCATTTTACAGATAAGGAAACTGAGGCAAATAGGGCTAAGTGATTTGCCCAGGGTCATACAGCCAGTAAGTATCTGAGGCCAGATTTAAACTTGGGAAAATGAGTCTTTCTAACTCCAGACCTGGCACTCTTTCTACTGCTCCATCTAACTACCCTGGGTTAAGTACTTCCTTTAAGCTATGTAATTTCTTCACAACCACTCCATGAGGTAAATAGTGCAAATATTATCATTTTCATTTTATAGATGAGAGAACAGTCTCTGAGAAGTTGTCACTCGATAACCAGTAAATTTCTGAAACAGAATTAAAAATCAAGTTGCCAAGTTTAGCACTTTCTATTAAGTAATGCTAGGTTAGGCACAGGAAAAGGTGTATGTATCTTTCTGTCTCTTTCTCCTTCTCTGTTTCTGTGCACCTCTTTCTCTGTCTCTCTCCCTCTCTCTATTGCACCATCATCGCCCTTCAAAACTTAACAAACCAGGGACAAAGAAAAGAGAGAAAGGTAGACAAAAAAAAGCTCATAATGATATGAGTTCACGGTGATAGAAACCTCTTGCCTATTAAACTGTAATCTCCATAATGGCAGGGTCTATGTCTTGTTTAGTCTTTGAATCTTCCTCAGTCTACATCATTGGTGCAAAATGAATGAGATAAAGGAATGAAAGCCTTAATATGTCATTCTTGATGAGTTAATATAAAATGTAATTTCTGGTAAATGATGGCGTTTTGTAGAAAGAGTTAAAAAGAGTAAATTTTAAGTTCACCAATTTGTCTAGACTGGAATCCAGATTCCAGTTGATATATGTTAACTTCAACAAATATGAATTAAGCACCTTTTGTGAGCAGAAAATTGGAGATTAACCAGAGAATAAAAACAATTGTATCCCTGGCCACATGAAGCATACATATTGGACAGATATGAGGATAGGGGCTGAGTCTGTAATTTTATGGTATAGAGAACTGCTAATTGAGTTAACTCCTAACAAGTCAGGCTGACACCTTCCTTGTAATTTATAGTCTTGGAGAATTACCTAGAACAGAAGTATCAAACTCACCGGCCCCTGCAACCCACTGGCCAGCAAAACTCCCAAATGAGATGTTGTAAGATTAAAATGTAACTGTGAAATGCTTAATAAAATTATAATTAACATACTTACTGTTAATTTGTGGTTTTCTAAGTCAATATGTAGCCTGCAGGGATCAGTTTCTACTTGAGTTTGACACCACTGACCTAGAGAACAGAGAGGGTAAGTGTGTTGCCCAGTATCACTCAATTGCTTGGAATGAAATGATACAGACAAATAACTATTAATGCAAAATTATGTGTGATGCACAGATCTTGTCAAAACACTTCAATGTCCTACCAAATAAAATTCAAATTTATTTGGTTTGCAAACAGGATAATTATGTTAGAAAGGTGCAAACTAAGTTACATTTAAGTCCTTAAGTTATAAAGAAGTCTTGAGAATACAAGGATCTTTACTGACTAGAAAGAATTCGGAAACACTCCTTAGAGGAGATAGGACTTGGGCTAGGCCTTAAGAATAGGTTGAATTTCAACAAGTAAGGAAGAGCAAAAGGAGGTTATAGCCGAAGGTAATACTGGTATGAACAGGAACAGGGAGAACATGTTCAAAGGATGAAGAGTAATTCAATTTGGCTAGTGCCAGTGTATGTGACATCTGAGTAGGGTTTGGGGGTGGGGAAGGCAAGAAGGAGGGAAAATAGTGAGAGATAAGGCTGGGAAAGTGAGGGTTTTACCCCTGTTAGATTCCAGGAATCCTGGCAAAGGAGGGGCAGCTATGTATTTGAGTCTACAGAGGCACTTTTTATAGATTCCAGTCATCCTCTGGGTTTCTTTGAGAGATACAGGGGTTTCTTCTCCATGTTGGTATTAATCACATCCCTGTGAAAACTAGCCCCTGGCTACGGTGATAAGGAATTCTGGGTAAAAATTTAGTGATATTTCAGGAGGTCTGAGTTTGTGCATGAGAAAAAGACTGAGGGAGTGTCCTGTAGGCTGCAGCCCAGGAGTTCTGTGAGAGAGTCAGGGTAAGATCACAAACAGACAGAGAGAAGGCATCAGTGTATGTGGAAGAGAAATCCTATCTTCTAAACCTGAGAGAATCAGTTACATGAGGACATTGAGGCAGCCAGGTGGCACAGAGGATAGAGTACCAGGTCTAGACTCAGTTAAGTTGAAATCCAGCCTCAAACATTTACTAGCTGTGTGATCACATTTAACTTCTGTTTCCCTCAGTTTCCTCATCTATAAAATGGGGATAATTATAACATTTACCTTCCAGGGATGTTATAAAGATCAGATGATATAAAAGATATAAAGTGCTTTCAAACTTTTAAAAATTATACATAAACTGCGATAATCACTTATTTAAAGGGTTATAGCACTTAAAAAGACTTTGTTTTTCTTGTTTTCTTTTTTTTCTTGGTCTGTTTTCTTTCACAACATGACTAATATACAAATATGTTTTGCATGACTGCACATGTATGACCTATATCAAATTACTTGCCTTCTCAATGAGGGAGGAAGGGAGAAATGGAGGGAGAGAATTTTGAACTCAAAATTTTGAAAAATGAATGGTAAACAATTTTTTTACATGTGATGGGAGGAAATAAAATATTAAATAAATATATTTTTAAAAATTAAAAGATTGTAGTCCATTTGTGTACATGGAGACTTGGGGTGTGTGTGTGTGTAATTATGGTAGGAGTTAGGCTTTACTCTGCCTGCCCCTTTTCATCAGAATCAGAACTTAGGAACAGTGATGATAATCCATTAATTAGACTTAGTCTCATACCACTTATCTAAATAGGTAAGTTTCTTAGCTCAGTGCAGTCTCTGTAAAAAGGTCCTAGATTTAGACCTGGAGGATGTCTTGAAGGGTATCCAGGCCAACTCGCTTATTTTGCACATGAGGAAAATGAGGACCAGAAAGAGCCAAAATGGCTGATGTTACTAAGGTGACACTGCCAATAAGTCACAGAACCAGGAATTGAACCCAAGTAGGTCTTTACACTCCAAATCTAGCTTTCTCTCTTCTTTACCATGGAGACTCCCAAAAGGAAGAATGAGTATCCAGAAAGGCTCAGAGGATATAGACAATGTAAGGGACAATGGCATGCTGGAGATGCCCCTCTGGCTAGCAGCCCAATTATCAAGGGTCTTGAATATCAAGTTAAGGAGTTTTAACTTTTGAGCAGTCCATCAAAAAAAAAAAAATATATATATATATACATACACATATTTAAATGTATGTGTGTATATATATATTTAAATGTGTGTGTATATGTGTATATTTGTACATATGTGTATGTGTGTATGTATATGTGTGTATATATATATACACGTGTATATTATATATATGGAGAGAGACAGAGACAGACAGACAGAGAGACAGAGACAGAGATAGAGCACCTACTATTTCTGGGCACTGTGGTAAGCTCTAGGAATAGAAAGAAAGGTAAAAGACAGCTGCTGCTGTCTGTAAGAAGTTCATAGTCTCGTGGGAGAGACAATAGGCAAACAACTATGTACAAAAATCTGAAGACAGGATAAATTAGAAATAATCTATAGAGAGAAAGCACTAGAATTAAGGGAGATATTTTAATTCCCACTTGTGATACATGCTGGCTCTGCGACATGAGGCAAGCACTGAACTTATCGACCTAGGCAATTTGTTAAGGCTGAAGTTGAAAAAACCATTGTCATTCTGTTTTGGTGGAGGGAGTTTCCCTCACTGGGAGTTCCTACATCTGTAAAATCACAGAGCAAGGCAAGATTTCTAAATAAAAGGCTTAAAGATTTCACACTATGCCTCAAATGATTGTCACAACTGCCACTACCATTAGAAGGGATTTCATATTTATTAGTAGCCTGTAAAGTCTTAGAACTGTGGTTTAGTTCAACAACTCCACCCTAATTCTAAGGTATGTACCTAATACAGGCCATCATTATCACCTGCTTGGATAATTGGAACAACCTCTTAACTGGTCTTCCTGCCAGTACTCTCATCCTCCTCCAATCTATTCCTCAAACATTGACAGAATAAACTTCCATCTATATATAGCTATAAGGGTCCTTTTGTTCATTTCTCAAGCATATCAATTAGTTGATCGACATACTTATCAAACATCTACTATGTGGCATATACTGCTTAGCAACGGTGCTACAAATACAAGAGCATGACAGTTCCTCCCCTAAAAGAGCTTACATTTCACTGGAGGGGTACAACATGTTCACAGATGAGTAAATATAGTATCATTGATGTTCATCCTGGATCCCAGAGTGATCACAATTTTTTTTTTTGAAATGGGTGAGGTGGTGTTGTTTGTTTTCTGTTTTCCAAGAAGACCAATGACATCAGAGGATAATGATGTCTTGACTCGTGTTTGAATTGGATCTGAGTGAGATAGAATTGCATAAAGTCATCAGCCTCACCTCATTCTCTCTTCCAGTGTCATCAAAGTCCAGTGGCAGGACAAAAGTCAGGATGACTGGCGATGGCCTGGGATGCAATGTCTGGCCAAGCTCTAGGCGCTCCACAGCATCTGCTTCGGCTGCCTTCTTGGCTGTTGGAACAAAGTGTTCTCATCTGCCCATTTGCCAGAAGAAGTCTTCATGTGCTTGGGAAGGATATCCCCTTAACTCACTGATGGGTTTGAAGCCTGTTGGTAACCCTCAACCTGGTTTAGTCATCTAATGAGAAAGTTTCACCTATGGATGGCCTCTGCACAAGCTACAGCTTCTTGGAGCTGCAGGTGAGAGTTAAGTAACAGGTAGACACCAAAGGTGGATGAGCAGCCCTGAAAAAGGCTCAGCAAACCCTCACGCTGGAGGTACTGGTCCTCACTAAACACCCCATGCACCCCCAAATATAGTGAAAACATAAAATAAATATACAGTGATGGGAATAGGGGTTACAACTGTTTGACTAGGAAAAGCGTTCTTGGGGAAGAAGCATTTGAGTGGAACCTTAAAGTGAAGAAAGATTAGGCAAAGGTGTGGAGGTCAGAGATGGGGTATGATGTACAGGAAATGACTAGTTTGGCTAGAATAGAGAATGTGTGAAGGGGGATGATGCATAGCCAACCTGGAAAGAAAGGCTAGAACTAGACCATGAAGAGATTTAAAACACAAAACAGAGGAGTTTGGATTGTATCAAGGCGCAAGGAGTCACTGAAGCTCCTTGTAAGATATTCAGATCTACTCAGTAGAAGTTCCAGGTGTATGGTGTGATAGGCACAGAAACACAGTTTAAATAAAATATGCCTCTTGTTTTCATTGAGGTTTTAGTCACAGAGGTTTTGATAGTGCTTAACGTAAACCACTCAATATTTTTCCTGTCACCAACTCTACGACCATATAAAGTTAAAACTTTCATTCAAAGCCCTCCAGAATATGACCTGCTACAATCTAATCAGGGTGGGGGTAACTTGTGGCCTGGAAGCCATAGGTTCCCCACCCCTGAATATCACATTAATCACTTTCTTGTACTCTGCTCCAAAAACTGTAGTCAGCTTGGAATATTTAACAGTAGTGCATTTTCCAATTGCTCGTGCCCCTGCCTTTATTACCAATCTTCACAATGTCTAGAGTCTTCTCTTCGCCCCCACCTTCCCCTATACCTTTGGAATTACTACATGTTGTTTAAAGTCAGACTGAAATGCATCCTCCTCCAGGAAGCTGTCCCTGATTCCCAGTCAGTACCAACCTCACCTCACTCTGGATATCACAGAGCCTTAGTTTGGCCCTTTCACCCTTATCTATCATTTTTTATTAGAATTGCTTGTATGTATGTATGTATGCCATTCCTCCCTACTCTACGGTAAGCTCCTTGTGGGCAGGGACTTTGTCATGTATAAACATCTTAACTCCTCCAGTGGTTAGCGTAATTCCATGAACATAGTAGATACATAATAAATAAATAAATAAATATATATATATATATATATATATATATATGTATATATATATCTATATATATATATATCTATATATATCTATCTATCAGATTTAATCCATCATTTATGCACAGGGATCCATAGATGTGCTTTCAATGCATCTCAAAATATGCAGGAATTCATTATGCCACTCCACCTGATATCCCTGAAATTTCCATACCTTGTATTAAAATGCAGGTTTCTCCGAGATGGAAACTTTAGTCATTATTTTTCCATATTAATGTTATTGTTTTGCCGCAGCTCCTGTTGTTCTGTAATTCAAGGAGCCCTTGTCTAATCCCATATGTAGCATGTTTATTAGATGTAATATTTTATCTCTCGGACTCAGTGGCTGACACTATCATTTCGTTCTTATTTCAATAAAAATGATCTCCTTCTTCACGGTTCTGACAGGAGCTAATGGTTTTCTTTATCACAAGAGAAAGTAAGAGAGGTGCAGCTCTAAAAGACAAAATGAACTGTATATATTTGTGCCTTAATTCAATTTACAGTGTAAACTCCAATCTTAATAAAGTAACTTCATAATATTAGATATAACAAGAAAGGAGCAGTTCTTAAAATATATGGGCTTCCTGTTCCACTGTATTTTCAGTTTGTTGATATGAAAACCTGATTCAAAACAAATCCTGATGGAAATAGAATAAAACAGTAACAAATGCTCAAATGATTTCTGATTTTCAGTGGGAATTTTCTATCTATGTACTTTAATCAAGTGATAATAGAAACTCGTCCAACTCCAGCTGACAAAAGTACAATATCCTCTGTTTGATGAGAACTCCTCAATGGGTACAAATTCCAGGTGGACACTACCCGGCTTTGTACATTTATTAAAAAATAATACATTCCAGGCACAATTAGATCATGAATGTTAAGGCGATGTGTTGAGGATTTTTATTACAAATGCTGAACAATACTGAAAATAAAGATGTTTAACAAACAGCACCTTTAGCTTAATCAGTATAAAATGGGAATGGGAAATAGGAAATGTTAATCCTTTGTGGTTGCCTATGGCTGGGAAACATTTGGTCCATAACATGGACAGCCTATTGTAGATGAGAAAAATGATCTCCTCCAACTTTTGGGGGTAGCCAGTCATGCTTCATCTCTTCACTCTTTGCTGCCGTTGTCCTTCAGCTGCCTTCCTCTACCCTGAGGCTCCCTTTGGCCTTTGGCGATTCCTCTCAGAACCTCCATTTTGAGGAAGGGCCCATATCACCCATTCTTCATTCTACAGGCTTCACCACTGTGCCAGGACTGGTTCCTTCTTTCATTCCCACTCTGGCACCTATTCTTCAGCTCCCTTTTACATTTTCCCTCTACCTTTAGGATGTAAGCTCCTTGGGGAAGGGACTGGCTTTCTTTCTGCTTGTATTTATATTCCCAGCATTCGGCCCAGTCACTGGCACATCGTTAAGTGCTTATGACAACACTGACTTGACAACAGTTATAGTGTTAAATAAGTAAATAATTCCTTTCTTCCTTTTATAATGGTAAGATCATAGAATTAAAGCTAGAAAAGTTATCTAGTTAGTTATCTAGGTTAACTCAGAGGTTATCTAGTTAACTCCCTACCTCCTTTGCAGGATGAAAAACTGAGGCCTACAGTCTTACCCAAGGTCGTACAAGTATTAAATGTCTTTTTTTAAGAACGTCCATGCACAATACCCAGTATTAGATGTGATATGTGTGTGTGCATATATATAAAGTACATATACATATACATGCACATATATATGCATACATGTACATGTATATGCATGTGTGTATATATGTATATATGCATATATGTATATACATATGTATGTATATTTTAAAAATGAGACCTGGTCTCTGACTTCAAGGAGCCGATGATCTAATAGGAAAGATAAAATACATGTTGAGATAATTATAAAATAGAACATGTTAAACTGATAAGGAAGACAAAGTGAAATGATATGAGATCATATGATGGAAGGATAACTATTAACTGAAGAAGTCAGAATCATTTCCATATCATTTAGTATTAATTTCCAATAATTGGTCACTATTTGGCATTATAGGTCTCACAGATTACAGATTTAATATTATGTGCTTGGATAGGGGAAGGATGTAAAATTTTGTAACTAATTAATTTATGGATCACAAATTATGAAGTGCTTGCTGTGCAATATTACTAGTAACTCAGTTATTAAATAAAGGAAAATTGTCGTGTGTATTTCTCCACATAACCATCTCCCTTCCCTCTCCCAGAGAGCCATTTCTTATAAAAGAGAATTTTAAAAGGAAACTAAAAAGTAGCAAAATGAGATATATAATATTTACAACCCATTTATACCCACATACATACATACATACATACACATATACATATATGTGTATGTGTATGTATGTATGTATGTATGTATGTATGCATGCATGTTACATACAGTATCCTCTCCCCACAGTGCCCCCATCTCTACAAGGCAGGAGATAAGGTGCCCTTTTTCTTTGAGTCCAAGTTTGGTCATTAAAATTTCCCAGCATTTACTTTTAATTGTGTTGTTATTATTGTTGTTGTTGTTGTTGTTGTTTTTTCCATTTACACCACTGCAAGATTCCCCACAGATGTATACCCAGTCAGCTCGGTCTAAACTCCTCCCACCAAAATCCTGCCAGGATCTATCTCCCATGCCTTCTCAACAGTGAAATCTCGAAATGCTGAGGGGTTTTTCCATAAAGCTTGTAGCCGATCCCTTCTACTTATGTTGTCTCCCTCAACTAGAATATGAGTTCTTAGAAAGCAATGACTATCATACTTTTCTATTTGTGTGCCTAGTGCTCAGAAAGAAAACAATAAGCATTTATTAACTGCCTATTATATGCCAAATTTTATTTTATTTATATTTTCCAAATTTCATCTCTTTTGAACCACACAACAGCAGTGGGGAGTGCTATTATCACCCCCATTTTACTTTTGAGGAAACTGATGCAAATAAAAGTTGTGTCTTGCCCGGGGTCACCAAGCTAGTAAGTGTCTGGGGGCTGATTTGAATTCAGAACTTCCTGGCTCCAGGCCCTATCGACTATGCCAACCAGCTGCCTCATAGTAAGAGCTTACTAATTTTATTTTTTCCATTCCATTTTATGAACTATATATTTTGTAAAATGAACTACATTTTATTTGGTCATTCTTCAATCCATGACCACTTACTTTGTTTCCAGAACTTTGGTACCATAAAAAGGGCTGCTATCAACATTCTGTTGTCTATGGCACAATAAGTCACATTTATAAAGAGCTTTGATACATAATCAGTGCTTTTCTAACCTTTACATGTCTTTTTATTTTTCCACCTTTAAAAATGGGGAAACAGGACCTCAAATGAATCCCATTTAGGTACATAAACAGTGTCAGAGCTGGAACTTTACCCCGGGTTTTCCCACTGTAGATCCAGCACTTGACTATTCTATGCTGGCATTCACTGAATAATATTGATGAAAACATGGATGGGACAGAGACCTTTCCCAGGGGTGTGCTGGAGCCAGCTTGTGAGCCAATTGTTAACTTTTAATATGAGCATTCACAATTTGAAAACTGGCCAAAAGTACAAATCAGAACTTGATTAATTGTTTTGTTGATTTCTAGACTTACGAAAGGGATGGAGAAAATCTTAATAAGCAGATTAAACTAAAAACGTGCTGAACCTACTTCCCCCCTCCCAGAGTATCAGTTGTTAAACATTTACCAGAGTACCCCTGTCCTTCTCTTAAAATGCTTATAGTTTAATGGGAGGTAGGAGAGAAGAACCCAAACAGCAAGGTAGAGGGAGATAGTGCAAAGAAGAGTTCCAGGAACAGTGGCTTCATTGGGAGGAGAAAAATAACTTTTGCTTAGGATCTTGAAAGATAGGAAAGTAGAAAAAAGCTTCCCAGAAAAGTTGGCACCTGTATTGTACCCCGAAGGAGGAGATTAACTTCCAAAACTAGAATAGGGGTGGAGAAACTGCTTTCCAAACATGTCATTGGAATATCATTAGAAAAGACATGGTGCTGGGAGAGGGAAGGACAAGATCAGGAAAAAGCTAGTAATCAAATTGGATGAAATATGACATGTATGAAGGAGAGCTCTATTAAAAAAAGGGGAAAGGTTGGTTGGATCCATATTATGAAGGGCCATAAATGACAGTCTAAGGAGTATATACTTTATTGTTGTTGCTTGTCCTTTTTTCTCAAAGATGGTCATCAGAAAGGTAATGTCATGACTTGCAAGTGTATTGGATTTAAATGAGGGAGGGCTGCACAAAGTCACCAACCTCATTTTCTTCTCCACAGCCATCTGGATCCAGTGGTAAGTTATAGATCAGGACAACTGGAGATGGCCCCAACTGACTTTATTGTCAGGTACCAGGGAAAGACTAAAAGTTTTGGAGTGTGGGGTGTGGGAGAGAGAGAGAATTGAGGGAGAGAAAGAGGCAGTAGAAAAAACTGGAAACTAAAATGGTGCCCATCAGTTGAGGAATAACTAAACAAGCTGTGGCATATGAATGTGATAGACTACCATTTTGCCATAAGAAATGGATGATTTCAGAAAGGCATTGAAAAACTTACATAAACTGACTGATACAGCAGAACCTAAGGAACAATGTTATTGAAAAATATTCATAAAATAAATATAAAAAATATTGAGAACTTGTATTATAAACTCATGAAGAAGAACATGGGCAGAATAAGAACAATTTATGCAATAACAGCTACACTGTAAAAAACAAACTTTGAAAGCTTTAAGAGCTAAGATCAGTACAATGACCATTCATGATTTCAGAGAATCAATGATGAAACATACTATTACAGAGGTGCTGGATTTAGAGTATAGGACATACACACACACACACACATATGCATATATATATATATATATATATATATATATATATGTGTGTGTATGCATGTATATGTATATATATTTTGGATATAGCCATCTCAGGGATTGTTTTTCTTGACTATACATATTTGTTACCATAAATTTGCTTGTCTTTTGCTCTTTTATCCCTGTGTGGAGAGTGATAGGAAGGAGAGAAAATACATTTCTGTTCATTTGCTTTTTAAATAGGGAGGTGATGGGGTATGCAATAGATATGGAATATTGCATGCACTTTCACATGAGTTCACTGTAATACTAGTTTTATTTAACTATTATACTTTGTTACAAGAGACTTGCCACAAAGTGGGAGTCATCTGTAAATGTTTGTAATGCAAAAGCAAAACACATCAATATATTAAAAAATACATCTTACCTAGCCTTAAAGAATCTGCTCAAATGGCAGCACCCAAAGTCTTCCCTTGACTGCAGCAATTTCTCTCTCACTTGATCTATATGTAGTCCTCTTGTGTATTTATCACCGTCTAATTTGTACTAAAATTATAATGAACTCCTTGGGGCTAGAGGCTCTGTGTTCATACCTCTTCCATCCCCTAGCATAAGTACATTCCATATAGTAGGCATTTATTGATCAAATGAGATATTTGTAAAAAGCTCTTATCACAGTGCTTGACACATAATATGTACAATGTAAATACTTATTCCCTTTCCCCTTATTAAATATATGTTAACTGTATATTTTATATTATATGCAATATACATAAATACATAAATATTTTAATTTAAAATTCCACTTGTTAGAGGTTCTTTGAATAGATAGACTATTATATGAACTAATATATGCTATTATGTTTATAATGAATATTGGATTTTTGAGGCAACTTATATATCTAGAGAAAGACAGAAATAGTGTGATATGGTGGCTAGAGCACTGGACATAGGTCAGGAATATGGGAGTTTAAATCTTACCTTACATACTGACTAGCTATATGGCTCTGAGCAGCAGCTCACTTAATTTCTCTGAGTCCCAGTTTTCTCATTTATGTAATGTTGGGGTTGGAGTGGATGAACTTTAAGATCCCTTGCAGCTTTAATTCATGATGTTATGTATATACATATCCATATATACATATAAATAAATAAATATATATGTATGTATATATATATATATGTATACATACATATTATGAAAAGTCTTCTTGGTAGATTACATCATTTCCTTAGTGTGTAGAAATAAAAGAAAGTATTATATTCCATCAAGTATTTGTATTTGAGAAGCTAGCATGATGGGATAGAAAAAGTCTAGAATCTGGAGTCAAGATACTTGGAATTGAATGTCAATTTCGTCATTTATTATTTGTGTGACCCTGGGCAAGTCACTTCTCTGCTTGAAGCCTCAGTTTTCTCAATTATAAAATGAAGTAATATGATAGCAACATTACAGGGATCTTATGAAGTTTGTTTAGGGGAGATCAATTGATTGAATCAGTCACACAAAGTAATTGGAGGAACCAGGTGAGAACACATTTATGGAATCAATCAATCAATTAAAGGTTTTAGGCTAGGAATGAAAAGTACCTGACCAATTTACAAATCTTTGAAAGACATTAGATGAAACAAGGTGACAGAATATGCATTTGGATTAACTGAAAAGGCTTCACACTGGGAGTTGCATGAAAATAACAAGCTAGTTGGGAGCTAGGCATTCAAGAATATGGCAGCCTAATGGCAGGAGCTTTTCCACTCAAGTCTCTGAAAGAAAAAATGAAAGGAAGGAAGGAAGGAAGGAAGGAAGAAAGGAAGAAAAAAGAAAGAAAAAAGCATTTAGTAAGTGCTTTACAAATGCTATCTCATTTGATCTTCACAACTACCCCCAGGGAAGTAGATAGTATTATTATTATTATTATTATTATTATTATTATTATTATTATTATTATTTGCATCACCACCATCATCATTATCAACATTTTACAATTGAGAAAAATGAAACAGGCAGAGGAACTTGCCCACGGTCACACAGCTAGTAAGTGTCTGAGGCTTGATTTGAATTCAGATCTTCCTAACTTTAGGACAAGCAGTCTATCCCCTTCATTCCCTAGCTGCCTTCTACTGCCTCCTCTTGTGAAAAGAATTAAACAAAACTAAACATTCAAGTGTTTCCATGGCATGTTAACTCAACTCAGACTCTGATAGGAATAAAGTCTTTTATCTAGGAAATGAGCCCCTTAGGTACCAATGTTTGTTTTCCATGTCTGTATCAGGATTCTGTAAGATCTTGATTTGGGAGGGATTGTAAGGACTTGATAGTCCAACCACCTCATTTTATACATGAGATACTAAGGCTTAGAGAAGTCATACAAATAATGGGGAGCAGAGCCGGGAATCACAATCAGTTCTTTATCTCTAACTATAAGGCTATTCTTTGAAGTTGTATCTCTTCTTCATCGAAAAAAAAAAATGGAATTGAGTGGAGTCGACAAAAAAATTGAAGTCAGAAGTCTTGAGTTTTGGTCAAAACTCCTCCACTGTTAGCAGCTGTACAATTTGGTATGAGCCAGTGAGTCATATTATTTAAAGCTGGAAGATACCCTGGAGATTATTTAGATTTTTGTTGTTCTGTTGTTTTTCAGTCATGTCCAAGTCTTTATGACCCCACTTGGGGTTTTCTAAACAGAGATAATGGAGTGGTTTGCATTTCCTTTTCCAGCTCATTTGACAGATGAGGAAACTGAAGCAAGTAATGTTAAGTGGCTTGCCCAGGGTCACACAGTAAGTGTCTGAGATCAGATTTGAACTCAGGAAGATGAGTCTTTCAGATTCCAGGCCTAATACTATCCTCTGCACCACCAAGCTTCCCATTTATTTAAACAAGTGGTTCACATAAAGTAAGCTGTAGACTTGTGGAGATCTGCAGCTTTATTGCAAGATGCTGATGAATCTTTCAAAGCATCTAAACTACCTTAAATAGATTGAATAAACAAAATGCCTCATGTATGTGTGTCACTGTTTTTCAAATGAATGTAAATATTGTCATGATGCATAAAGTACAAATATATTTCAAAGCATTATGGAATTCATAGTCATTATTTTTCTCAATCAACAGCTGCTATTCTTTGCAATTTCTATCATATGTGGGTCTTTAGTGATTTTTGATGTAAAAAATATAATACTTATTTGCAAAATTTTGAGAAAAACTGATCACACCCTAGCTCTTAAATTTATAGATGTCTTCATTTATAACTGAGTACAAAAGTAAATATAACCTTCTAATGGCTGCATAGGTAGTAACTGTCAGAGATGGGATTATGAATTCTGGTCTTCATTGCTCTTTCCACTATGCCACCAATTTCTCTGAGTCTCCGTTTTCTTGTCTGTAACATGGGAATAACAATACCTGTACTATGAGTTTCATGAAATAGCTATGAGGATGAAATTAAACAAGATGAAAAATATTTTAAGATAAAGTGCTCTATAAATATGTCATTTTATTATTAAGGTAAATTTCAGAAAGTTGGTAAAGTTAAATAATTTTGAAAGTATTATTTATAAAATATACCATTAAAGATACTCTACAAACCTATGATGTCCTTTTTGTGGAGGAAATCCTGGATATGAAAATGCATGCCCTGAACTGAGATTAACAATGTATCTGGAATTTATAGTCTTAAAGAATGGCCTGGAAAACTGAGAGATTAAATGATTTGCCAATGGACACATATCATTGGTGTATTAGAAGTTCACCCTGAAGAGACTTTCTAAGGCTAGCTCTCTCTATATACTTCTTCCAATGTATAAAACAGCTTTGTTAATACCCATGGGAAAATCCAAGTCTCTTCATCTAAGGAAGGGAATATTGACCTTATTTGCAACTAGTAAGTAAAGGCTGCTAGATTAATTTGACATAATTACGGAGGTCATCACATATAGTAAGGGCAATTTCCCCAAGGAAGGGTTCTTTAAATAAGAACTTCGCAGATGAAGGGATGGGTTACATCTCTAAAGGTTATCGTTTACACTGCTTCAACTGATTGCATTGCTCATAAGAACAAGTAATTGCTAACCTTAATACCTTTCTTTGGCTGGAGCTGGAAGCCTATGTTTTAAATAAAATTCAATGATAAAGAGCCTTGCTATGAGATCTGGGGAAAATCACATCCCATTTCTGAGCCTTAATTTGACCATCTGTAAAATGAGAGGATTGGACTAAATGATCCTTAATATCCTTTCTATCTCTGACATCCTATGTTCTTTGATTCTAAGGGCGTTTCCATTTCTGTCATTCTATATGCTACCATAAGGTCTCTTTCAGTTCAAATACTCTATGTTCCATTATTTGAGGTACCTTACAACTCTACCAATCTATAATTGATTGTTCTAAGTATTTTCATTTGATCTAATCATATATGTATATGCAATTAAAAACAGAAAATAATTAGTCAAGTATGATGACTTTACCATCCAAATGGCATATATGATCTTTGAGTTTACTTATTTATGAGCTCTATTGGTTATACTGAAAGATGAGTTTAGCACTTAAGGTTCATTTTTTTTCTCACTTTTAGAATTTACGTTCAACACTATGTAAAAAAAATGATTTATGTTCAATACAACATATAAACTGAAGACCTCATCTTCACTGAGACAGTACTCATAGATTTATTCAATCAACTGCTTTCCTCCACCCCAAAGATACTATCCATTATGAAAGGGAATTATTGTTCTCTTCATGTTTTCTTTCTTTGTTGACTTGGTACCTACTTATTTACCAAATTCCTACTTGTCATGCAAAGAAACCAAAAATAATGTGAAATTCATCTTCTTTCTCTTGGTCAGAAAAACATAAAATGCAAAGAGATAGAGAAGGTAGAGGGGACAAAGGGAGGGAGTAGGAGGAGGATGTAGAAGAGAGCAAGATGAGGGAACAGGAGGAGGAGGGGAAGAGGGAGAAGAAAAATAAGAGAGAAGGAAGCAAGAAGTCAAGAAAAGAGGAAATAATTACAGAAAAAGAGATGAAAGGGAATGAAGATGGAAAGGATGAAGAAGATCCTCTTTCCAATATTTTTTTCTTTTCTTCAAAGGAAAAGAAAGGGGAAAAAATAGAGAACAGATGATGTGAGGGAGTCAGAGAGGAAGGAGAAAAGAGAGAGAAAAAAAGATTGGAAAAGAGGATGAATAAATAAAAAATAAAACACACATGAAGGAATGAAAAAAGAAAAAATAAAATAAACTTAAAATAATTAAGAGGAGAGGAGAGAGAAGGAGGAGAAAGAAGAAAGAAGAGACACACAGAGAGAGTTTCAGAAAAAGAGAGAAAGAGTTTGAGAGAGAGAGAAAGAGAGACCAAGAAGGCAGAGGCAGAGACTGAGAGCTAGAGGAAGAAAAGAAAGGCAGGGAGGTGCAAGCCTCAGCCGCAATGGTGATGGATAACTAAAGTCAATGTGTCAGGATGGTATTATGTAAATTACCAAGACAGCCAAGCTATGCACTGATGATTACAGAGGATGTGAACAATGTTGCGGTCCCTAGACGCCTGTGTGCCTTGTTATTTTTCTTCCCTCCAACTACCCTTGGGGTGGATTCTTCCTGACCCTGGTCCTTGGGAAAAATAAAAAATAAATCCTTCACTACACACACAAACACACACACACACACACACACACGACACACAATCCATCCCCCACCATCAAATAAATAAAGAAGAGGAAGGAATGACCATTCATTGGTGATATTTTCTTTAACCAGTCACTCCTTCTCCCTTATGGATATTTTCTTTTGTTTAGATCAGCCAAACATCTGACTTTATCAAGCATTTTTATTATCCCTTAGTGTCAAAGGACAACACTTAGCCCAGAAAAAATCTACAGTACAGCCAAGCTTATTAGAGAAGCTGATGATGGCGTTGTTTCTGGAGAAAGATTTTCTTGATACATATTTTCAGAAAGGTAAACTGATCATTTCTCTTGAGAGTGGCAACTGAAGCTCTGAATCAAGCACTTACCAATTATTTATCTATTCAGGATTCATGACATAGAGCTTTGTTGATACTGTATGTTAAGGTACCATCCTTAAGGCTTAGCATACATATGACCTTGTACATAATATGTGTTGAATAAATATTATATTTTTCCCTAAGCCCATTTCTCCTTCAAACTTTAATATTTCTCTTGAGGGCACTACCACCTTCCTGTTACTCTGTTTTAAAATCTTGGAGTGTTCCTTAATTATTCTTTCTACATCAACTCTCATATCCAATCAATTATAAAGGTTTATTTATTCTACTTTCACAATATTTCATATCCTTCTGCTTCTTCTTCCTTATAGCCATAACCCTAGTCCAGACATTCATTACGTCTTGATTTCACTATTACTTCAGCCTCTTAATTTCTCTGCCTCCACTTTTTCTTTTCTCCATTATATCCTCCACATACTGTAGCTGCCAAAGTGATGTTCTTAAAATGCAGGTCTTACCTTGCCATCCCTTCCTCAACTCAAATATGAGTGGCTCTTAGAGGCTTCTGAATGACTGCCTCTGGGATAACACACTAAATGTTCAACCTGGCATTTAAGGCCCTTGAAAATCTGATTCCCATTTAACTTCCTAGTCATATTTTTGGTTAGTTCCTCTTCATATTGGTCTTAGTTTGGGCATCATCAGATGATAGATGGGATGATCTTAAGGCTACATCAGGGTCAAGAAAGAGTTGTTTTCCAGGTTATACCAGGCTTTCATCCCTTCAGTTCCCATTTATACTGTATAATACCCCACTTCATCCATTTACAAGCAACTCTCCTGTAGTCCCCTCCATCCAATGGTTGACTGGTTTCTCATAGTTATAAGAACTCTTAGCTTCTCCTTTTCTACTCTGGGGTTTGGCCCTATTGACCTTCAGGGTGGTTATAACCTTACACCATTATTAATATTATTTAAATGACAGTAAAATATTTTTAATGACATCAATAAATAAAATATTATTTTTAAAATTCTTCTTTATTTTTGTTTTGTAATTTTTAATTTTCCAGCCTTATGTATTATAACAGTTAGACTGAGTTTTTAGGCAATTAGGGGTACAGATAGATATGTGGATAGAGTACTGGACTTGCAATAAAAAAAAATCTGAGTTTAAATCTGGCCTTAGATGCTTACTAGCTGTGTGATCCTGGGCAAGTCAATTAACCTTGGATTAGCCTTAGTTGCCTCATCTGTAAAATGGAGATAATAATAGCACCTATGTCCCAAGGTTATTGTGGGATAAGATGAATTAATATTGTAAAGTGTTTGCAAATCTTAAAGTACTATATAAACTCTATTGTTATTATTATTAGTAGTATTAGTGTTGTGGCATAATGTTGCACGTATATAATATATTAATAAGTACACATCCATATATTGAAAATACATGTCTTTTATTTTATTTATTTATTTTTCACTAAAATTACATACTCCTTTAGAAAGGATATGTAATCATAAAGGTTTGAACGCCACTTGTCTAGTACCATTAGTAATTGCATTTTAGTAGGAGCAATGTGACTAAATATACTTCATTATTTTAAAAA
Source organism: Phascolarctos cinereus (assembly GCF_003287225.1). Classification (NCBI taxonomy): domain Eukaryota; kingdom Metazoa; phylum Chordata; class Mammalia; order Diprotodontia; family Phascolarctidae; genus Phascolarctos; species Phascolarctos cinereus. The sequence continues at coordinate 363,741,425 of NW_027555625.1, read as the reverse complement.
AATATATTAATTCAATACTTTGTGATGCAGTAATCTGAAGACTTGGTTCTAAGTTGCTTGTTTTGATACTTACTTTAAATGACTGTGATCAATAAAAAAAAGAAGTCTCATAAAGATACATAGAAACAAATAAAAGATGTGCATCATTGACCGTGCCTGCTCAGTCATGCTATTTTTTGTCCCACACACTGTTTACACTAAGTTTTTTTGAAATTTGGCTGGTGAATTTTTAACTTCCCTGATGCCAATCAATTGTTCTTGCAAAAATAATCAAAAAATGTTTCCTTTTTGGGTTTTTAAATTAATACATTTATTTTTAGTTTTCAACATTCACTTCCATAAGCTTTTGAGTTTTAAATTTTCTCTCGCTCCCTCTTTCTCTCCCTCCCCAAAATGGTGTGCGATCGGATATAGGCACCTTCGCATTTTTTAACAAGTGAGTTAAAAACTCACTGAAGTCCTTAATTTGGAATATTTTTTAAATAGGTAAGAAAATTGTTTACAACTTTTTAAATGGGCATAGATTAGAGTTTTTATAAGTTACACATTTATGTCCTTTTCAGCAAGCCACAGAGGCTAGAGTAAGTATCTAGGAGTAGAGGGTGCTCAACAAGGTCAAATGTTTCAGGGAGATCAAGAACAGTCAGGACTAAGGGAAATAAATGGGATTCAGCAATAAAGAAATCATTGGTAACTTTGAAGAGAAAATTTTCCATTGGGTGAGGAGTCAAGGATAATAAGTATTGTTGAGAACTTGGAAGATTAGAAAGACAGTAAAGTCCTTATTATAAACCAGGTGTTTCAGAAAAGTGGACTTGGATGGAAAAATGTCATGAAATAAGCACTACAAAATGCAATCCATGCCTATCTGTTCACTCTTTAGAACGTGCTCTGTCCATCGAAAGACAAAAGGGAGAGTAGGGATATTACTGGCCAGCCACTGACCTGAAGCATGGAGCATACTCCTCGGGGTTTTTGCTAAAGCCAGAATGTAACCTGGGGAGCTTGGGTGTGAATACCTAATTAGGGACAGGCTTTTGCCTGCTTAGCTACTGGTACTGGTGCCTAGTCATAGTTAGGTTATAACTGCCCTGAAAGGCCAATGTCAGGGGCAAAAAGGGAGATATGGAAAGATTTCCTAGTTATGGGCAGTAAGCTACAGGAGCAGATAGAGTGATAAAATATTATTTGATAATAGGTGAAGGTGATAGTTTTGCTGAGGAGAAGCTCTGCATTTGGCCACTGTGTGCAATGAAATGCTAAACCTAACTTCCCAGCCTTTACTGATTATCCTTTGGGGTTATGCCATGGCCCCATTGAGGTGATACAATGGTCCAAAAGGAGTCTACAATCTCTACTGCAGAAATCAATGGTTTAGTTATTCACTTATTTTTTTTTTATTTTTGTTTTTGTATTTGTTTGTGTTTCCCTGAGGTGGACTGAATTCTTTTGAATATTTGTGGATCTCATTTAGAAGACTCAGTCATGTTTTGGGACTTGATTCAATCAGCACAAAGTTACCTGTAAACAAGTGTGTCTAGAGGACATAATCATCTATAAAGAACCATTTTTATACTAGATCTTCTCTCTGGAAAGGGTGAGCATCTTGGGTAAGCATATATCTTTCTGTTTTCTGTCTTGCTTGATATTAATAGTAAGAGGACTGTCCAACAACAGAGTACTGTCTCTGTTATGTCTTTCAAGAAATTTCATCAAATTTTTACATGGACATGGGAAACAACTTATTGGAAGGGGATCTTTAAGGTCGCATTTACTGTTATTGAATCAATTACTATTTTATAGTCAAAAACAACAGGTACAGTTGGATTTCTTGTTGTCTACATCTTTCAGTTAATTGTATGATGTTAAAAATGCTGCTGGTTAGGAAATATGACTTAGGAAAGCATGACTATAACCTTATTAAGGATACCCTGGAAATGTACATAGATTATGGGAAAAAAATTATATGGATAGGAAAGAAGGCACATGGGTCAATAGTTATTAATATTCTCTCTGTTATGTATTTGAGGTTGCAGTTTGGTCCAAGATTTTTCTCTTGACTTTGGGAAGTCCTTCTATCAGGTGTCTTAGGAATCAGTTCTTCAACTCCTCAAAGCTATAACCTATATCATAGAACTCCTGCTTCTATCTTTGTTTCCTTATATGTCATTTCTATTTCCTCAATATACTTGGAAGTCTGATGTTGGACTTTGAAAGTGGTAGCTCTGCTATCCTAAATTGTAAAAATAGTCTTTTATACAAACCTTTAGAGACCTTTGCAATCTTTCATCTGTTCTTGTCCTTCCAGTATGGTCTCTGAGCGCTTTTTCTGAAAACATTTTTTCCCTTTTATGGATTTCCCCTTTTTCATGACAACCTTATTCATAATCTTCCATCATCCTTTCTAACAGGCTTTTCCAAGTAAATTTATATTTGAAACCAGTTTTCATCATGGTTACCATGTCTTTCTATTAGACAAGTAGACTAAGTGTTTGATGATTTCCTATTTTATGTTTGTTGTTTTCCTTTTTAGGTATTTTTGACCCTTTGATTTTGGTGGTGAGAATTAGATTGTACATTGCCCCAATTAGATTGTAAGTTCCTTGAGGTTTTGGATTGTCTTTTGATTCTTTTATGTCCCCAGCAATTAGCACAGTGCCTGCCTGGTACATAATAGACACTTAATAAATATTTATTGATCAATTGATTGGTAGTTGATTTACACTGGTTAAACTCTGGTCAAAATAGTTGTACTAATCTGTGAGAATATCTTGTCTTTTAACCATTTCCCATTTTTCTGTATTATTACAGCTAAGTCCTGATAAGTGAAACTAATGTTTCCCCTGAAATGGTCTGATTGTTCAAATTTGTACTGCATGTTTCCATTGGGCTGTAACCTATTACCATATTTTTCATAATTATAACTTGAAATAGCGTGAATTAGAATACATGCAACCACTCAAGAGATTCATGTATTTGTACTAATTGGGAATTAACTGTACTTGATTCCAATAGGTCAAGCTGAAGTTATTTTAATTGCATACCATATATTTATCTCAGTTTCCTAGTTTCTTCTAGTTTTCTATTCTTTTTGATCTACATTCTAGGCATCCAGGTAACCCAGTGGAGAGAGCACTGGACCTGCTGAGGGACACCTCAGCTCAAATTCTGTCTCAAATTCTGTGTGATTCTCAAAGCAAGTCACTTAACTTCTGTCTGCCTCAGTTGTATCATCTGTAAAATGGGAATACTAATAGCAGCAACCTTCCGTGGTTGTTTTCTGGATCAAATGAGATAGCACATGCAAAGTACTTGTAAAACTTTAAGTGCTACATAAATGTTATTATTATTAACAAGTCAGTGATTTGATGGTAAACAACTGATTGAGGAATGATTCAATAATTGAGTTGCTTCCTGACTTTAACTATAATTAATTTCAGTTTGTGATGTGTTTACCAAGAACATGGCTTTCAGTTCTTTTCTTGAAGAAAAATTGTATTATGTACAAATATGAAACTTCTGTATATTCCATAAGCCTTTAGCCTCCTTTTCCTTTTTTCACAGATTTTTAATGACATTGAAGACATTTCTAATAAGGATTTTTTAAAGGAAGAAGAGGGGGAAAATCAACAAAATGAATAAGAACATTAAAAATATCTGATGTCACTAAGAAGTATTTACTAAGGGCTTACTATGTATGAGACACTATGCTAACTACTGGGGATGAAAAAGGTAAAAACAGCCCTTTCCTTCAAAGAGTTCATCATGTTCTAATGGTGGAAACACCATACACAATGTACATAGGGTAAATGAAAGGGAATCTCAGAGGGAAGGCAATAGTGGTAGGGACACTTGGAAAAACTTTATGCCAATGTTAGAATTTGGGCTGACAATTGAAGGTAACCAGGACATTAAGGAGGTGAAGATGGGGATGGGTGGCAGGGGGCATCTTAATATGTGTACTACTATACACTTCCTAAGGGTAGGGAGCCTTTTAGGAGAGTTTTTTGTTTGTAATTACTAATAACCAGTAAAGGACCTCATATTCTTTGCACCTTTCCATCACTTAAGTGAATATGAAGATTTGGTCAGCTCTAAAGAATCAGTTCAATTTAAATAAACTCAACAAATATGTTGAACTCCTTTATATACTTTTCCATGGAAAACTTATGAGTCATCCTTTAATTTAACTGAAATTTTCTTTTTTTAATTTTATTTATTATAAGAATAGCAATATTGATATGGTTAAGTTATTACATATGTTGGCAACATAGTGCTAAAAATTAAAAACAATCCCTAGCTACAAAGAATTTATATTCTATTAGTTTATCATCAAAACCTGCCTGTTTCCCTCTTATATTTTCATCGAGGATACTCTTCACTCATTTGTATATCATTCTCATACAGATTTTTTTAAAAATTGAGAAATTAGACATACGGGTCATAATTACAGATGTCCTATTGATTTCTTTTTTTAGATGTTGATCTTGTATGTTATTCCTTCCCACACACACAATCAGTAGTGATCTTACTCTCCCTGAGATATTTTGGAAGGTGATCCTTTCTACATGAAAAACTTAGTTAATATTTGGTTTGGTCCAATTGCTATTCTAAACTTTATCTTCCTAAGTGCCAATTTTTTTATTTCTTAATGATAGCTAATAACAGACTTTTAAAAGTTTAGAAAATATATACACTCATACATGCATACATATACACATGTGTATTATATATACCTATGTCTATGTATATATGTATATACACACACACTCACACACTCACACACACACACACACACACACACACACATATATATATATATATATATACACACACACACACACATACCCACACCATATATATATATATATTCTTACTTGATCCTCACAAAAACTCAGGTAGATATTATTATTATCCCCATTTTACAGATGAGGAAAATGAGGCTGAACATGGGTAAGTGATTTGTCAAGAGTCACACAGCTAAGTAAGTCTGATGCAGCATTTGAATTCAGGTCTTTCTAGCTCCAAGTCCAGCTTTCTATCTACCATGTCACCAAATTGCCTCATGTAGAAAAGCAGGGACTCAAGTGTTATGGTCCAAATGTGGTAGTTATTCTACCATTGGTAATGAAAGCAGATCATTATAGAACATCTAACTTTTTTTTTTCATTTTTTTCCATGTACTGTCTTCCTGACAGTTTTTCATATGTGAATGTTCTTAGAATCATGTGTCTCATTTGGGTCTCACACCAAATTGTGTTTAAATTTGTTTTTTGCTTTTCTTTTTTGCCATCTTGACAGGAGATACTGCTTCAATCTGTCTCTTCTGAAGTATTTTTACAAATGAATTTATATTCTAAACCATTTTTGTCCTTGGCAGCCATATCTTTCTACTTGGCAAGCAAATTAAGTGTCCATTGTTTAAAATGGTTTATGGGCTCTTTTGACCTTGTTGTTATGACTTTTATATTGCTTAAACATTTTCAAGAAATGATAGTAATCATATTCATTTGGTTTTGGCTTTGTAATAACATTCAGTGTTGGTAGCTCTTTGAAACGGTTCTCACAAGGGCTCCATTCTCCTTTTTTCTTCCTTAGTTTTTCTTCAAATTTGGTATTAACTTTGACCTTTTCTCTATCTAATCAATGGTCCATCTGCACACAAACAGCTCATGCTGCTATAACTCCACTTCACAAATGTGAGAAATGATTCATTTGTACCCCTACTTTATTTCAATCAGTATCAATTTGATATGATTCCATAGTGGTAATGATTGTAAGTTCTGTATATTAGGCCCCAGAGTTGTGAACTGCAGATTGTAAGTTCACTTGCTTAATCATAGGAAACTACTTCACTCTTCTTTTTCCTTGTTATAGTGACCACACCCAGTGTGGTGCAGGTGACTCAATTGCAAGGAAAGTCCCCCTACTTATTTTTGTACCTCCAGACTGCTCTCTCTTGTCCATTTTATGGTGGCCATCTTATGATCACTCAGTGGTGATGCTTGAGCTTTGCCCAGGCTGCCACACCCTCTGCTGAAAGATCATTTTTAGCCCTCAAGAGCAAGGTCTATCAACCAATGAGATTCTGTATTTTTTTTATGCCTATTTTGCATATTTGGATGTCAAAAGCTATAAAAACAAGGTTCTGAGGACCAGGGACGTTATAGATTGTGAGGAAGATCTGAGGTCCACCTCATTAGAGGAGACCATGGACCCTTCAATAAAGTGTCATTGGCTCAGATCTCTACTTCAGTATCTTTTATTGTAGATTGGACAATTTTAAACTCCACAGTAACCAATCATATCTTTTCTGTTAAGCTATAATAAATTTCATATTTTGTGATGGTTGAGGCTCCATATATCTTAATACATTCTAACTTTGTTCTAAAAGTATTAGTGCCATATAGGGAGACAAAGTTTCAAAATATTCTTAAAGGCTTGGCCTCTTTCATTTCTCAAGTCTAAGCCTAGGTTTTCGATGTGTTTTTGCAATTCTCCTCCACCTCCATAACCTGCATAGTGAAGGCTTCATGTTTTAAAGTGTATGGTGACTTCAACAGTTCTTTGTTCAATTTTTCAACTTCTTCATCCTATGCAACAAATGTTGGCATTGATAGTTCAATTGACTTCATGGTGTTTTTGTTTGTTCATTTGTTTGTTTTTCTTACAATGATGATTAACATTGTAAATAAGATGACCACATATATTTTTGTAGTCCTTAGACACATGATGAAACCAAGTCCCCAACTCCTTTCTTTACCTGTTAATGGAGAACTTATGAATTATCCTTTAGTGTAACTGCACCTTTTTGTTTTATTTTGTTTTCTGGTTTCCTTTTTTTTTTTTTTTGAGAATAGCAACATTGATCGATTCCATTCTTACAGTAGTATATAATTTTTGCTGGTCATTGGACTGAAAGTTCACATTTACAGTACTTATAATTAAGTTAATATTTATAGTCTAAAAACTGTTTTTGTATACTCTACTCCTTTTCTGTCACTCTGCTAAAACTATGAAAGTTGAAAGGGAACACATATAACTAGGGTTCATTTTGTAGTTTTATTTTTCATGAGTCAAATGAACACAGAATTTGAAAGTTGAAATGGATGTCAGTGGCCATATAATACAAAACATACATGAAAAGAATCTCTGATATATCATACCTAATAAGGTGTCATATGCTCTATTTCAAGGTCTCCAAGGGAAATCACCAATTCTATAAGCATTTTATACTATCTTTGAGAAATTTATTATCTAGAAACAAGCCTACTGTGATATGTCTTTCCATTCTTAACTAGTTTTGAGTTTCACACAGCAGACATACCTATTATGTATCAAAGTTAAACCAGAAGGTAGATCTTCTTGACTCCAAAGCTATCTATCGCTCTAATCACTGTCATGGTTTTCCACTTTGCACCTGATAGATGCTTTATAAGTATGGAATTGGACTGGATTGATATATTACTTTTTGGTTACATGGCACTTTACATATATTATATAGCCTCACACAGAGGTAACACAGGAAATTCTTTTCCCATTTTGAAGATGGGGAGGTGAGCAATGAAGTGACTTGTCCAAGGTTTCATAGCTGTCAAGGGAACAAAGCAAAGGTCTTTTGGTTTCAAAAGCTGTTGTTTTATTATTAATATTATTGTTATTATTATTACTGAACTCATGTAATTGTTATTATCATTACTATTTCAGCACTGTGTAGTTGTAATTACTAAGCTCAGCCCTAAAGAAAAGATTTTCAGATTGAATTTGCCTTCTTTCTCCAGAATGATAGAAGGCAATTTGTGGGGCAGATTATAAATACTGTCAGCTAAGTGGCTCAGTAGAGAGAGCACCAAGCCCGGATTCAGGAAGATATGAATTTATATCCAGCCTGGCATAATTATTAGTTGTGTGACACTGGGTAAGTCACTTAACCTCTGTTTGTTTCAGTTTCTTCATCTGTAAGATGGGAATAAAATAATAGCACCTACCTTCCAAGGTAGGTGTAAGAATGAAATGAGATAATAATTTTAAATCACTTACTGTAGTGCCTGGCATATAGTAAGCACTACATTAATATTAGTATTATCATTATCATCATCATCTTCATTATATTGGTCAGGTTGACTAAACTGCTTTTTTTCCTTCCTTCTTTGGAATTTTTGTTTTTTGGTTATAAGAAATAGCTTACTGGGTGAGTGCATATTTGGAAATGAAGATAATGTAAAAGGAAAATATCAAAAGATGCCATTAAAATTAATTAATTACATACACACAAATGTAATTTCAGATATTTGTCCCAAGAAAAACTGTGTGTATGTGTGTATATCATATGGATTTTATTTTACAACTTGCCAATTTCAATACAATTCAAATTAATTTGATTGAACTACACAACCATTCCCTCAAACACACACACACACACACACACACACACACACACACACACACACATGCATGGCAAGATCCACAACACGGTCTCTGCCCTCGAAGAGCTAAAGTTCTGTTGAAGGGTCCATTGATAAGTAAATGCAAGATAATTTGTGGACATACTGGATTACTATGTGGAAGGAGCCTGACCATCTAGGTCAAGGGTCAAATTCTTCTTCTCACTTTCTTTGGCTTATTATGTCTGCTACCTCAGTGTCCCTGTGGAAAATTATTCATGATTTTCATTTTGACTTATGTCTAAGGTCTTCTCACAAAAGAAAGTAGAAAGTTATTTAATATATAAATGAGTTGGACATGAGACAGATATTTATTCCCTACACCCAGAAGAAATACTAAAAGGAAAAGACCTCTTCGGGGTCAAAAAGACACGAAACAGGATTAAGCAATTTAACTTCTAAATTGTTACACTCTCTCCTTGTAGGCTGAAACTTAAAACTCATCATAATATGGTTTGCAAGATGGATTATTAAGCAGTTGACATTTTACATTGGTTAGACATTGTAATTCTTGAAGACACTATCTTCTGGAAAGCCAGGTTAGAGATTATGCTCATCTTCTGACAAGTGATCAGATGCTGTTTTGGCAGCAAACTCCTTACTGAGCTGGAAGATTTGACACAGAGGACCTTTAAAAACATAGTGACTCCTCCCAGTGCTTCTCTTCCTTCAGTGTGTCATTATTTAGCCCTGACACTTACTGTGAGGTTTGAGAGCAGATAGTTGCCACCTGGAAGGTAGAAGGAAGAAAGGTTAAGTGCAGAATCACCCCGCTTTATCAAGATTCACTGATTCATCAGCTCTTCCTGCTTAGTATGGGGATTGCCTCCTAATCTCAAATTTCTGAAACCAGTCAGTGCTGAGTCATGCACAGGTGGACAACTAGAAGTAGAATGGGGAGTGCTTTGAATTCTTTGCTCAACTCCTGGTTACATCCATGTTTATGTAACAAGCAAAGATAGTCATGACAGACACAGACAGATAGGAAGGCAGGCAGGCAGACAGATAGATAGATAAATAGACAGATAGACAATAACAGCCAATGCTATTGTATATTTATATTAAAAAAAATTAACAGCTAATCAAGCTGTATGACTATTTAAAAAAAAAATTAACTTTATTTTATTGGCATACAAGTTCCATGATTCAAAAATGTGAAAATTCCTGGTTTCTTGTCACTTCTTTTCCCTAGAAATTCCTCTCAAATAAGTAAGTCTGAGTTCATCAGAAAGTTGTTCTTAAATAAACCAAGAGGCTATTTAAGCACTTATTCTAAAACCTTAATGACCCAGAATTTTAGCCATCATTTCAAAAAAAAATGAATACATTTCAGCAAAATAACAAGATGTGTCAGAAACTGAGTTCATAACATGAACAAGTTCCTGTAGAGGGAAAATGCAGCATCCAGTTTGATTTTATGGCTATAAATGGTCTATCCCATAACCCTTCCACTGACCCTGTAACCAAGTGCCTTCCAGCTACATTTTAAAAAAGAGTTATGTATTTTGGTTTTCATTTCAATCTGAATCCTTCTTATTCTGCATACTAACCTTATGAGCTAGGTAATTCATTTCATCTCACTCAGCTAAAGTTTCATCATTTATAAAATGAAGATATCAATATTTGTACAGCCTGCTTTATAAAGTTGATATGAGGATCAAAGACCACCAATTAAAATCACTTCATAATTATAAAGCCCCATATAATAATATGTATTATTATGGCTAGGCCAAAATATGCTCAGTTTTCATTCTCAGGTTAGGAAGTAAGCTATTTTCAAAGAAAACATTATTTACATCATTCTTATTTCATCCATATCTCAAACTTTCCTCCACAAAGAAATAGTCATGGCCTCATGAGATAATAGATGTAAAGTGCTTTGCAAACCTTGAAGTGTTGCATTAATGTTAACTATCTTAACAACCATCATCATTAACATCATAATCATCATCAATATAAGTATTTGGTGGTTCGTCTGCTCTAGCCCCCTCATTTTACAGACAGGAATCAGAATCCCAGAGGTATGGAGTGATTTGGGCAAAGGTGCTTATACAAGTAGCACAACCAGAATATGAATGAATTTGAAACGAAGCTCTCTGACATCAAACCCAGTGCTCTTATTTTTTCAGACTGCCATCTTCTTATCCAACAGATGAGGACACAGAAACCCAAAAGAATGAAATGATTTGTCCCAGAACCACAGCTATAACTCCTAAAGAAAAGTACTTTGGTTGCTATGACTCTCTGTGTTCAATGGACAGACCAAAAAGACCAGCTTTGATTTTTGTCAGCTTTGTAAAGCCAGACAGTTGTATAAGGAAGTATAGGGTGATCTTTTTCTTGAGACAGCATTTTTCCAATTTAGAGCACATGCTACTTTGGAATCTTGAAATTTCCTAGGCTGCTGTATGCATGTATGTGTATGTGCAGGAAGGGCAAGGAGGTATTCCTTGTTATTTTTTAATAACATAAATGAGGAAGGGGATAAGAGAAACAAATGCATTCATTAGGGTCCCAATGTGCTCGCTCTAGTTGTGCAGTATATAAAATATTAACCTTATTGCTGCTTTTATTTTAATAAGAATCTCTTGGACTAAATAATGGGAACCAAGTATAGTAATATACTTTCCAAAAGCGCTATGGGCAGCCCCCTGGGACTATCAGGGGGGACTTGGAAAGTGACACTTGTATGGGTTTAAATTTGAAATTGCATTTAATTTGTCTATCCTATTACTTAGTTGAAAACATGTACCTTGAAGGCAAATGCAGAAGGAGATGGGCATTCTGCTAAAAATATTTGAGAGGCAATAATTTGATTTAATGGCTTCCACACCTCGATGGAGAAAGTAATGAAGCATCTCTAGGGAGGGATTTTTTTTTCCTTTTTCCTTTTGCCTTCATTGTGTGTGCATTTTTTTAAGCATCAGGACCAACTTCGCAACTTCAGAGATTCCAAGACAATAGGAATTCACCTGTAAGGGTCAGTGGGGATGGCCAGCAGCCATTATCCATGAACTCAACTTTGGGTAGGAATCAGGGGGATGACTTGCTTTGGGGAATAGAATATGTACTTATGGAGGCAAATTGGGGCTTAATCTGTTAGGATTACTGCCAGTATATGACAGTGAAAAGAACATTGGTCTGGGAGTCACAAGACAGGTCCAAGTCCCAGTTCTGTGATATGCCAATCATGTGACCATAAAAATTATTTGCTAACTCTTATCCTGTTATACTCTGCCTGAGGCAGGGCCAAGGTATACTGGGTGATTAGGAAAACCTCTAGGCAGACAAAAGGGTACACCTTGCCTGGGGTTGAAGGGGAGTTCAAGTTGGGAATAAAGTAGATAAATGCCTAAAACCCAGGACTGGTCAGTTACAAGATCCAAGGTGCTAAGATGACTAGATGAACCAGTCCCAAATCAGACCATTCAAAGATCTGCAAAGAATTAGCCAGATTCGTGCCAAAATGCAAGAATCACTTTGGAACCTATGCTTTGTTTGACTCAACCTGATCTCCTAAGATAAGATGGGTTTTTTGTTTGTTTGCTTTTTTTTTTGCATCACATGACCTTGCCAGAGTTCTGAAGAATTCACTTATTGACAACTGGACAGCTGTATTATTGTCTCACTCAGCTATTCCCAGTGAACTGTGGGTTTTTACAAAGTCTTAGCCCTTTCATCTATCAAACTGAATAAATGGATGAATGTGCTAGGCACTTTTCCCAAGTATTGGGGATACAAATACAAGCAAGTAAGCCAGTCCCTACCCTCAAAGAGCTTATTTTCTAGTAGGGGAAGACACTATGGTGGCCAGGAAAGGGCATTTTGGTGAATAAAGCTATAGGGCAAATGCTTGATATGTCCATTCCAAGAATGGTAGTGAGGACTGAATGACCCCCAGAAAGTGGTGTGTTAGGCCTAATATCAGGCAAGCTAAGGTCAAGGCTTGTAGAGACATTATGAGGAAAGCTTGTGCTAATTATTTTCTTAAGCCATATCTTGGATTATGATGCAAAAAAGGAAAAGAAAATTATTAAGCCCGTTTGGACCTCTGCATTCTCACACAACTGGTTCCATCATTGATCAGTAACCTATCCTCCCTACCCAACTTGACCTCATCTTCCTCAAAGGTCTTTAGATAGAACCTGATTCTCTCTTCTGTTTTGCTCTCTCTTACTCTCTCTTCCTACTGATGCCTACTTGGAATTGTGAGAGAACTCAACTATAAAATGTTTCATAATCACTCTTCTAAGAAGTAGGTGGATAGAGCACTGGATCCAAACAAACATCCAATCTCAGACACTTACTAGCTATGTGACCCTGAGCAAGTCACTTAACCTCTGTCTGTCTCAGTTTCCTCATCTGTAAAGATCTTTGCAAACTTTGCTTAGAGTGCTATATAAATTGTTCTTAATCCAAGATACTCAGTCCTAGGAGTTAGGCTCAGCTTTTGCCATTCAAAAGAAGCCACCTGCTAGCAACTCAGTGAATCTTCTTTGAGCTAAGTTGAAGAGAGTTGAGGGAGGAGGTCAGTGAAAAAAAAAAAGGGGCCCATATCCATCAAAATTTTTAGAGCAGCACTTTTTATGGTAGCAAAGAATTGTAAACCAAATACACACCCAACAATGGGGGAATAAAATGGAATATTACTGTGCTACGATGTGATGTAAAGTGAGGTGAGCAGAACCAAGAAAACAATATACACAATGATAACAGTGTAAATGGAAAGAACAACTACAAAAATAATCAAAATAATCCATAGAAATTAAAATGAACAAAGTTGGCCCCAAGAAAATCTGTGAGAAGGAATCCCCTTCCCATTGACTCCTTTGTAGGAGTAGGGAACTAGGGACATGGAATACTATTTAAGTGTCAGAGATTTATTAATATGCTGACAGTTGTGCCAGACTTTTTCCCATCCTTTTTTATTCTTTACTATAAGGGATGACTCTCTCATAGTGGGAAGTGAAGAAGACAGATTCAGAAAAATGGGTGTAAAAACAGCAATTTTTTTTTTTAAAGAAAGGGGGATGGAAAAACAGCTTCAGGTAAATGGATAAACTAGGGGAGGAAAGAATTAACAAAAAAAAAAACAGAAAGAAGGTTAGAAAGCTAGATCAGAGTCTATATTATTTTCTCCTTGGGTCATTCATTTCACATTATGCAGCAGAGGTAAAAGAATTGGATGTGAAGACAAAAGACTTGAGGTCTTGTTTTGGGCTCTGTCAATAACTTTCTCTGATACTTTGGACAAGTGATATCCCCTCTTTAGGCCTAAGTTTCATTATTTGTAAAATAAAGGAATGAGCCTGATCTCAAGAAGTCATTTTCTCTCTTTGACTTGTGCTCCTCCTACCCCAAAGTTTTACTCTCTATGGCTCCTTTCTAAGTTTCTTCTAAAGTGTGTAATAAGATTTCTAATTCCTACAAAGACACTCAAGGTACAATAAGGGCATCAAATTATGAGGTAGGCTCTATTTCCTCCACCAGAGAAGGTACATTAGAAGTAAAGGACTCACAGAAGTCTGGGAACGAAAAAAAAAAACCCACAAAATACTCAAATGCCACCCCTGAGGCATGAAAAGAAACTATTGGGAAATGCTGAAAAGATATTCTCTATTCCCCTGCATCTGCACTATTTTACCAGTTAGTGGTAACAGCAGGGTTGGCAGGATCCAGATTCCTTACTCTACTGACGCTTCTCCCCTGTAACTATAGTCCTTCAGATGGAGGGTAATCTTTCTTCCATGGTACTCTTCTTACCCCAAGGAGCATGCTACTAAAGAAATCTCCCTGGAAGAGGATGATATGTGACTTAAACTCAGCAACTCTTGATCTCTTGGAAATCATAGAACTTTTAGGAAAACCTATGTTCAGAAAATCTGCTCTCTGACCTGTGACCCAGAAAGGTTACAGGAAGTCAGAAGGCAGTTAGGAATTCCAGGTCCAAGAACCATCCCCCACCTTCCCACTCCCCAGTCGCTTCAGAAAGCATAAGCAATTGATTGAGTACTTTTCAATCCAGTTATTGTTATTTTGATCCCAAGGTGGGGTACATGGGGAGAAAACCACTTACCCCTTCTCTGCAACTCTACCACTGATGCTCTATGGTCTAGAACACCAAGGGAGAGAAAAAAAAGGGAGAGGAAGAAAAAGGGTAAGCTATTTCACAGGTTAATTGTATAGATCTCAGAAGAAACAGGTGGGTCTTCATCAAGAGTCTGTTCCTCATGACTCTTAGCTATCAATTATTTTGAAGGTAATTCAAGTCACTAGAAACCAAAGAGAGTTCTCAGTGATTTTTCAATCATGGCATGCATGTATGTGTACCTCCATAGGAAGTATGTTGTGAGAATCAAATGAGAAAATAATTAAGTGCTTAGCACAGTGCCTGACACATAGTAAGTGCTATATAAATTTTAGTTTATTATTATTTTTAAATTTTACAGCTGATTTAACTGTGATGTTCTGGGAAGGAAGGAAGGAAGGAGGGAAGGAAGGAAGGAAAGAAGGAAGGAGGGAAGGAAGGAAGGAAGAAGGAAAGGAAGGAAGGAAGGGAAGGGAGGGAGGGAGGGAGGAAGGAAGGAGGGAGGGAGGGAAGGAAGGAAGGAAGGAAGGAAGGAAGGAAGGAAGGAAGGAAGGAAGGAAGGAAGGAAGGAAGGAAGAAAGGAAGGAAGGAAGGAAGGAACGAGGGAAGGAGGAAAGGAAGGAGGGAAGGAAGGAAAGAAGGAAGGAAGGAAGGAAGGAAGGAAGGAAGGAAGGAAGGAAGGAAGGAGGGAAGGAAGGAGGGAAGGAAGGAAGGAGGGAAGGAACGAGGGAAGGAGGAAAGGAAGGAGGGAAGGAGGAAAGGAAGAAGGGAAGGAGGAGGAAGGAGGAAGGAAGGAAGGAAGGAGGGAAGGAGGAGGAAGGAAGGAAGGAGGGAAGGAAGGAAGGAAGGGGGAAGGAGGAGGAAGGAAGGAAGGAAGGAAGGAGGAAGGAAGGAAGGAAGGAGGGAAGGAGGGAGGGAAGGAAGGAAGGAAGGAAGGAGGGAAGGAAGGAAGGAAGGAGGGAAGGAGGGAGGGAAGGAAGGAAGGAAGGAAGGAGGGAAGGAAGGAAGGAAGGAGGAAGGAGGGAGGGAAGGAAGGAGGGAAGGAAGGAAGGAAGGAGGGAAGGAGGGAAGGAAGGAAGAAAGGAAGGAAGAAAGTAAGGAAGGAGGGAAGGAAGGAAGGAAGGAGGGAAGGAAGGAAGGAAGGAGGAAGGAAGGAAGGAAGGAAGGAGGGAAGGAAGGAAGGAAGGAAGGAAGGAAATATACATTTATTAAACAACTATTATGTACTGGATACTGTATTATGTACTTTACGTATATCTCATTTAATCTTCACAACAACCCTGAGAGCTGGGTACTATTATTAACTCCATTTTACAGCTGATGAAATTAAGGTAGAAAAAGGTTAAGTGACTTGTCCAAGATCACACAGCTAGTAAATACGTGAGGTTAGATTTGAATTCAGGTCTTCCTGACTCCCATCCTAAAGCTCCATCCACTGCTTCACATAGCTGCCTCTGAGAGGCTATGAGCAGAAAAATTCATGGAGGGTGTCTAGGCTGTGAGTGGAAAAACATGGGAGATGATTGGTCACTAAAGCATTGGGAATGCTTGTCCACTCCTAGTGGGAGAAGCTGAGTCTAGGCACCTGAATAGCTGCTGAGAAATTCTGGGTTTGGGGCTATGGGCTGCCCAAGTTTGAGAGGAGCCATGTCAAATAATACAGGTAGTCATTATTTACATATAAATTTGATATTAATCCTCTTTGTCTGCCTCTTTAGTTAGAAATAAACAGTATATAGTTAAACAATGCTTATGTGATTAATTCTACTATGTTCATGAAACAGACTTCTTTGAATGAAATATAGTCAGAAAGGAAAGAAGAGTAGTTTTCCTGGCGGGTGAAAGCTTGGGCCAATATTCCAACTGGATAGTTATACACTGACCCTCCCTAGTCACATAGTCACACATATCTTCCAGATTAATAAAGTAAACTGTTACTGCTCACACAAGGTGGAACCTAAAAAATAGAGGTAATAGTCGAGAACCATAGAGATTGATATTCTCATGCAGTGCCCTCTGGTATAAAGTGGATCATAACCACTAAGGTTAAGTTGAAACTGCCATTACTGGGACCTTTACTCACTACTGAAAAGAGCCAAGTCATTGGGCTAAGTGCAATCTGACAGGTTAAACATATTTAGCAGGAAGAAGGCTATTGTAAATGTTACTGTTTGTGAAACAGGTTCTCCATTTGTAAAATGTATATAATAATACTCTTACTGTCTAACTCACAGTATCTCTGTGGTGAGTGGTCTTTGTAAATATTAAAGAGTTATAGTAATATGAGTTATTATTACAGTTTATAGAGTTTGGTGAGTTGAATTTGTAAGACATCTTTAGTACAAAACCTTATTTTTTTGGTTTGTGGCAATGGAGTTTCTTTCCCTGACACCCATTTTCCCCCACCCTCAATCATCCATTCAGCTATTAAGTTTTCAATGAATTAATTAATTGAAAGTCTTTTGAATACTAATCAATCAAATGCTTCACAAAGAGAGCACTTAAAACCTTTTTTAAATGCACACACTCAATTTCTGAAAACCTACAATGTTCATTTTTAGCTCCAAGTGTCCCAGTTTGGGTGGATGGATGGATTGCTTTCCTCCGCAAGGGCTACCCATGTGGGAAATTTCAATTTTGTTGGTTCAGTCACTATTCACTGTTCTTGAGAAAATCAGTGGACATCTTTATTAAAACAGAAGCAGGAATTTCTTTATTCTCTCTGAGTAGAAAAATGAACAAATAATTAACCCTGCCCAGTTAGAAAAAATGTCACCTTTGAAATAAAATTAAATAACAAGATATATAAAGTTACCTGTTTGCAAAAATTAACTGATGAGTTAGAATGTATAGTTGAAAGGAATGTTATTCAGATATTCATATACAGGATTCTAAACATTATAGAAGTAGATCTCTAAGAAGTCAACATCAGTCAGCATGAATTTACCGAACATGTACTGCATTCCAAATATTGTGCTAAACTCACTGATATAAAAGCAGATATGTAAGTCTCTGACCTCAAGGAGTTTATAGTCTGGGTCATCAGAAATGGCTTCATGTAGAAGGTAACACTTGAGCTGAATCTTGAAGGAAGCTAGGAACTGCAAGAGAGTAAAGTGAGGAAGGAATGCATTTCAGGTATGGAGGATAATTTGAAAATGGGATAGTTTAAAGGAGCCACATTTTTATTAATTGAAAAACATTAAATTAAATTTAAAAAATCAATAAAATTTTGCTGAACCATATATATTTGTTAAAAGGGTTTTGTTTTTCATTTTTCATTTTTCTTCTTCCAATGAGAAGAAAGAAAATATTGTTTTTCTTGATTGGAAAATCAAATTAAAAAATAAAAAGTCAGCCATACTTATGTGGTGTCAAATCAACTATCAATTTATTAAAATATATCAGCTAAACTAATCTGCAGATGAGGGTGTAGCAGAAGAAAACAAAAAACAGCAACTCATTTTTTTTTTGTCATTTTTCAAGCAGCTTTTTGGCTCCCACTTATGTGTTTTCAAATGGAGAACAGAGACCATATTGGGTCAGTGATAAATATGTGATCCTTGAAGGCAAGAAAACTTTCAATTCATATGTACGTGAAGTTGGGCTCCGACACTTCCTATCTATGTGATAACGGGCACTGAAACTTTTTGAGTCTCAGTTTACTTATTTGTAATATGAGAATATAAATGTATGATAAAGCGTCTATGAAGTCATTACTATATGCACCAGACACTGTGATAAACGTTGAGGATAAAAATGCAAGCATACAAGATAGTTTCTGTCCCTAAGGAGCATACCTTCAAATGAGGAAACAATATTTTATGTAAAGAAATCAGGATGCGGTCTACACTCCTGATAGATACCTGGGGATATCTCATCTCTACCACCATTGGCTCAAGAAACAAACAGCTATGTTTCTCCCGTTGTTATAGATGCCAGTAACTAGCATCTCAATACTACTTATCTACAGCAAATCCACTACAATTTTCAATGGGATATTTCCTAAGATATAATAAGAACAGAAGTACAAACATTTCCCCTAATACTTCTGGGTCTCACTCCCTCCTTGGGGAGAGTGAAGTCACTCAACACAATTTCTACCTAACTTTAGTCTCACAAAGTTCATAGCCACATCCAGCATGAGTTAGATGAGTCCTTATCCAATCTACTGATGTTCTGGTCTCCGAAGGTCACTCCCGAGTTTTCAAATTCACAAGGTCTGAGTCTCCAATTCTTTTCCTAAAGACGAAAAGAAAAAAAAAAGATGCTGTGGTAAAGAACTGAAACCTGTCTCACATGAGCATATGTCGTCCCTAAAGAGGAGTAGGTCCAAGTCCTCTCCCTTTCAAGCACTAACTCTCACCAGGCACCACCAGCAAAGGAGTCATAGAGAGAAGAGCCAAAGAAAATGGCCACAGGAGACTAATCCCTTTCAAAGGTACCTCCAGGTCTGGCTATTCAGCCAATCAAAGAGATTTCTCTTAATCACGTGGCTAGCAGATTGGGCCCTGTTAAAAAATCTGGATACCTGCTTTACATTTTCTCCAATCAACCTAACTTTCCCAGACTCAGGCTTCTTAGCCTGTCCATGTTAGAGGTACTCTGTTCATGTGCCAGTCCTCATTACATATACTACATTAACTTCAGTTCCCTATGTGTAATATAGAAATAATAATATCTCCCCAGCCTGACTCAGAGGGCTGTGGTGAGGAATGAATAATATGAGAATATGAATATGACCCAGCTCTTTAAACTTTAAAGCATTGTAGAAAGTCAGAATATTAGGACTATATAAAGTGGTCTAATTTTTTATGACATTACAAAAATGTCAGTCAGTAGGTTTTGAGTAGTTTCATTTTTTTTTAGAGAAGTAATTTGCTCATTAGATTTTTAATCAGTTAAGAATTTATCAAATGACTAAGCCAGTGTTCAGGATCTTTTTTTTTTCTCTTTAAATTCCAAAGAACAACATCAAAGCTTAGCAAGCCATACCACAAAAACCCCAACTGTTCATCATGGAGTGAAATGATAATGTGATAATTATGTTAATTAATTATGCTAATTGTCTGTTTGCTCCCCCCAAAATACCATCATGAACAGATAATCTGGGGGGAGGGAACAGCCTCCACTTAGGGATTTCGTGATAACCAATAATGGATAAAACTCTACTTTCCTTGTTTCTGTTGGAAATGCTTTCAACATGAACTCTATAGGTGAAGAATAATCTAAATAGATCTTTATGTTATACATCCATATAGAGAAATGGAAAGAACAGTAATCTGGGTTTTAGTTCTACCTTTGACACCTACTACATTTGTAAGCTGAGAGCATTTTAAAAGCATCTTCTATGTCCTAGGCACTGGAACTACAAAGACAAAAATGAAACCATCCCTGACCTCAAGAAGCTTCTTGGCAAAATGAAACTGGATCAGGTTATGGAGTGGTTAAGAGCAAGTACAGCTACCACCAGTCTTTAAGAAATGTTGCTCACCTGAGGTACTGTACCTGACCTCCCGCTAAACCCTCACTGAATGGAATATATGCGAACCACCCTACCTGTTCCTCTTTGGCTTCTCAGGCCAGAGGGAATCCCTCACTTCTGCAGGCTACTTCTACCTAGGGTTACTGAAGGTTTTTACAAGGAAACAGGAAGACCATTCCCTATATATCATTGTAGTACTACAAGCATACCTCAGAGATATAGCAGGTTCAGTTCCAGGCCACCACAATAAAGAGAATATTGCAATAAAGCAAGTCACACAATTTTTTTGGTTTCTCAATACATATAAAAGTTATGTTTACACTATACTGTAGCCTATTAATTGTGCAATAGTATTATACCTAAAAAATGTGTATACCTTAATTAAAATATTTTATTACTAAAAAAATGCTAACCATCATGTGGGTCTTCAGTGAGTCATAATCTTTTTACTGGTGGAGGGTCTTGCTTTGGTATTGATGGCTGATAATCGGGTTTGGGGTGGCTGTGGCTATTTCTTAAAATAAGACAACAATGAAATTTGCCTCATCTCTTGACTCTTTCATTTAAACACTTAGAGGTTATTGTAAGGTTATTAATTGGCCTAATTTCAATATTATTGTGTCTCAGGGAGTAGGAAGGCCTTAGGAGAAGGAGAGGGACAGGAACAGACAATCAGAACACACACATTTATCTATTAAATTTGCCATATTATATAGGGGCTATTCATGGCACCCCAAAACCATTACAATAGTAACACCAGACATCACTGTTCACAGATTACTATAACAGATATACTAATGATGCAAAAGTTTGAAATACTGCAAGAATTACCGAAATGTGACATGGAGACGTGATGTGAGCATACGCTGTTGGAAAAATAGTGCCGATAGACTTGCTCAATGCAGTGTTACCACAAACCTTTAATTTGTAAGAAATGCAATATCTGTGAAGAGCAATAAAGCAAAGTGCAATAAAATAGGTATGCCTGTATATACCTTCAGGTTTATAGCCTTTGTAGTTCAGTGAAGCCATCACTTACTTGCATGCCTAGACTCTGAATACTTCATGGTGCCAGATATGATCACTACCTAATGCAATTGGTTTTGGGGAGAAGGAATCGGCGCATTGCTTTTTTTGTTCAGAAAGGGTAGTAGTTAAGACAAGAGCTAACAAATGCCTATATGACAAATTGTGGAAGAAATATAGACTTCAGACTGGGAAGAATGGCATTAAGCCCCAGAACACAGAGTGATAGATAAGGAAAGCAATTGGGAGAAGGGGCAGTGCAAGGAGGACCATCTCCTAGATACTGCTTATAGTAATAACAGCTAATAATAAGGATCACTAACATTTATATATCCGTTACTATGTGCTAGGCACTGTGGTAAACACTTTACACAATGATTATCTCACCTGAACCTAGGCACAACTCTGGGTAGTTTTAATTGTGGTAGTGGTTCATTCATTTCAGTGTTGTCTGATTCTTTGTGACCCCATTTAAGGTTTTCTAGGCAGAGATACTGGAATGATTTGCTATTTCCTTCTTTAGCTCATTTTATGGATGAGGAGCTAAGGGAAACAGGCAAACCCTGACTTAGCCAGGGTCAATCAGCTACTAAGTGTCTGAGATCAGAGTCGAACTCAAGCATTTCTGACTTCACGCCTAGCTCTCTATCCACTGAGCCACCTAGCTGCCCCTGGCTTTCATAGTATCAACACTCTATTAGCCTCTGATACCTTCTGGCTGTCCTTATGCAGTCTTTTTTCTCCCTTATTCTCAATTTTTTTTAATTACTTGCTTTCTATAACCCTTTTCAGACACTTGCTGGGATTTATGTGAGAGGGCCAGGCTTCTCTGTAACCTTTCACATTGCCATCTTAACTGGAAGTTAAGGTTATGTTCCTAATAATTCCTGTCCTACAAACCTCACAAGAGTTGTTGTGAGAACACATTAAAATAATGTATATGAAGGAGCTTTATGAACTATTGAAATAAGATATTATTAAAATGAGGAAATTGGCCTAAGTGATTTTAAAGTCATTTTAATAGTTCTGATATGTTACATTCTCTGCTTCCATGTCTATCATTTTATGGCTTTAGGTTCCTACATTCTATGCTCTAAGGCCACTGCTAATTTTATTATGCCTTAGTTCTATTACTCTGAATTTCCTTCCATCTCTAATATTTTATTAGTCTGCCTAATTCTTTTAAAAATGATGCTCCAGAAAAAAGAAATATTAGGCTTGTTTCCTTTTGGAAGCTCTGTCTCCAAAATTCTCATCACCTGTTATTTAGAGGTTTACCATTATCCTTTTAGTATCATAGTGTGGTCAGAAGCTAAAGGTTGCAATTTACTATATAGCCCTAGATTTATTTTTTTTTTAGTACAGTTGAACATGTAGAACCCCCTTTCTGTAATTTTGCCAAATAGCTTCATTATATGCACCTCCATTTTCCTTTACCTTGAGGCAGTTTTCATTTTAATTCTATGTTCAATGGCACCAAAAATCTATTACTTTGTATTCATATTCAGATCTTTCATTGATTGGCATGATTGCAAGCTTAGGAGCTTAGAACACTCAACAGCAGATCACCAATCTCCTGCTTACCTTTTCTGTCTCCATGTATTTGAATGGCTGCCATGTGAAGCAGGGATTAGCATTTTTCTGCTCAGCAATTAGGAACACAGCTAAGAGAAATGGCTTTCAGTCTTTGTATCCCCAACACCTTGCACGAGGTTTCATCAGGAGGACTTGAGTTCAAAGCTAGCCTAAGACACTCACTAAATATGTGACCCTGGGCAAAGCACTTAACATCTGTTTGCCTCAGTTTCCTTATTTGTAAAATGGAGATAATAATAACGTCTAACTCCCAGGGTTGTTGTGAAGATAAAATGAGATAATTATAAAGTGCTTAGCTCTGTCTGGCACATAGGAATTGCTATATAAATGTTAGTTATTATTATTATTATCATTTTATTATTTATAAGAGTGTAACAACCTATTCCATCCCTGTGTATTATGGTTTCTGAAATCAGCACTCAACTGAAACCAGTCTCTCCAAAGCTAACAATGATCTAATGCCAAATTGAATGGTCTTTTCTAAATCCTAATGCTTGAACATTTTGCAGCATTTAATATTGCTGACCACCTTCTCTTCTTGGTAACTTTTTCTTTATGGATGTTCTTGACTCTTCTTTCTCCAGTTCTTCATTGGCTCATCTCACTGTGCCTTTTCAATAACTTTTGCCAGGTCATCATCCATATCAGCCATCCTAAATTTGGGTCCCCCAACCAGCTTCTTCCCCCTCAACATTTTCTCTCTTAGTAACCCCAACAGCTCATATGGGTTTGGTTGTCAAATAATTCACAAATGGATATATTCAGTCTCAGTCACCCTTAAACGTTGGTTCCACATCAACAATTGCCTATTAGATACTTCAAACTGTATATTCCTGAGACATCTCACAATCAACATGCCCAAAACTGAGCTCATTATCTTTCCTGTAAAACATTCCATCTTCTGAACTTTCCTATTTCTGTGGAAGGCCCTACCATCTTTCCAGTCTCTCAGGTTCATTTAGCATTATCCTGGACTCCTTACCCTTCCCCCACAACATATCCAATCAATTGCTAAGTCTTAACCATTCTACTTTCTCATTTCTCCCATTGTATCCCTTCTCTCTGCACTCAAAGCTACCACCTTAATCCAGGCAATATCACTTCTTTCCTATATTATTGTAACAGCCTGCTAATTCGTCTTTCCACTCTAATCTTTTCTTCACATTGCCGACAAAGTAATTTTCTGTAAATATATATCTAGCCATGTGAATCTGCTACCCTACCAGCTCCAGTGGCTTCCTTAGGATAAAATATAATTTTTTTTAAGATTTGAGCGCTTTATGTGTATATCTATATCTGTCTATCCACACATACATACATATATACATACACATATACATATATGCCTATATATGTATGTAATATAAATATATAATATATTGTTATATGAGACAGTTAATGTTATGTTGCTATGTTATATATTGTATATTTATTAAATATATTAATAAATTGTATGTATAAATATTAATATCATATGTCTAGCATAAAAATAAAATAAATATATACAAATTAGTTAAATATAAAATAATTGGTGGTGAGGGAGCTAGCACTTCCAGGGATCAGGAAAAGTTTCATGGAGAAGACAGTGCTTGAGGTGCTTCTTAAATAAAGAGAGATCTATTAGGCAGAGGTGAGGAGAGAGCACTTTATAGACTTATGGAATAGCTAATGCAAAGTCATGGCTTTGAGAACTGAAGTGTTGTGTATAAGGAAGAGATAAAAGGCCAGTTTGGCTAGGTCACAGAGGTCAGGAGAAAGAATATTGTCCAATAGAAGGCTAATTTGGGGCCAAAATGTATTTCTTTTTAAATGCTTAAAAGAGGAATCTCAATGTAGTGTTCTGCCTCCATAGTAAGTGCCTAATTAATAGTAATTAAATTGAGGGATGCAAAGCTGCACTTTGACCTCAACATGTGCTCACCTCCTTCTTGCCCTGTTTCCTCACAAACTGTCATCTCCTCCTTTAGTTTGTTGTTTCCTTATAAACACATTAATATCCTAGAGTAAATAGACTCCTTTTATCCCCATGTCTGTGGTTTGGTGCAAAGAACACTTGATTTAGACTCGGGAAATATTGTGTCTGTTAATATTCTGGCAACCTTGAGAGAGTCAATTAACTTCTCCAAGACTCAGTCCCCTCCTTTATGAAGTAAAAGGATTGAAGGAGATGAATTCTAATATTCTTTGCAATTTTCACTTCTGAGATTCCAAGTACAAGGATGCATGTACATAATGTCAAAATATAAACACTTCCTTACAATTGAAGCTGTTCTAACCTAGAATTGGCTGCCTCTTCAAACAGCAGATACCTACACACTTAATAGAGAGACTTAGAAAGAGTCTGGATGGTCACTTGTCAGGTACTTTGTAGAGCAGACTTATCAAACATGAGCTAGGCACTCCAGAATGCAGTCAAACCAGATTAAAATGTAATTGGGCAATAATTAACAAAATACATAAAAATGCAATACAAAGTAGGTAATGTTAATCCATGGTTTTTCCAGTCATGATGTAGCTACAGGGATCTTTTCATATAGATGAGTGGGCCTGTTTTTATCTGCATTTGACATTACTGTTGGAGAGAATGTTCCTCTTCAGGTATAGGCTGAAGCTGGTTCATATCACGTGTTGACAGTTGATTGTTAAATTTTAAGTGTGAGCATTTACACTTTGCGGGTAGGAGGGGGTGCAGCAAAAGCTTCAAATCAGGGCATGGATTATTGTTTTGCTGCTTTTCTAGATTTAAGAAAATGATAGAGAAAATGTTGGTAATGTAGGTTAAACTGTTATGGTATACTTTTTTTCTCTCCTTCTGGAGAGCTGGTGTTTAAACTTTTATCCACACATCCCTGGGTACAGATCAAACTAGCTGACAGCCAAGGCTCCTTCCACATAACTCTGAAATTCTGTTTTTTTTTAAACCTCCTTACTTTTAAACTTTACTTTTTACTCTAAAAAAGGTGCTCATGGGTTTCAAATAGCTTAGCAATCATCTAGTCCAAGACCCTCATTTTACAGATGAGGAAACTGAGGCTAACAGAGGTGTTAAGTGACTTGTCCAGTGTCACACAGTTAGTAAACATCCATACTGGGATTTGAACCCAGGTTCCCTGACTCAGAATAGAGAATGGCTTGAAATGGTGCTCATCCAAGGAGATGATTTTGAAAAGGACAGCGCTCATTAAGCTATAAAAGTTTTAGTCTTTTAATTAAAAAAGAGAATCATATTAACTTAGAACCATGCTTTCTGTTATTTATATTCCTTGCTTCTCCACAATTTGGTCTTAGTATCTGTAATACATAGCTATTTAATTTTAGGCAAGTTGGGATCTTATTTTAAGATGTCAGATTTTACTTCTTTGGAATTTGGAAAACTTTCAGTGCATTTTTAATTTGGTGAACAGTTAAGGTGCCTTTTTCTTTTCACCATCATTAGTTTGACAAATTCTCATGGACTTTATCAGGCCAAATAATAATGATAATTGCTCAGAATGACATAGCCCCTCACAGTTAAAAAAAATGCTTATACTATCTTTCTTCACACAAAAATAATATTTTATTTTTTCTTATGAAGATTATCTGTTTCATTTTTCATGATAGTTACTTGTGTATGGAGCACACTCCTGACACTTCTCCACATCTAGCTGTCCCATAGGTGATTGTTTCTTAAAGAGACAAAATGGATGCTATCTCAGAATTATAGAATGTCTGAAGTATAAAGGACCTTGGATGTTATCTGGTCCAAAACTTCTTACGAACAACTCTACAACATCCTTGGCATCACATCTCAACTTGAAGACCTCTAATAATGAGAAACTCACCAAGGGCAGTCCATTCTGCTTTTGGTTAATTATTAATGTTAGGAAGTTTTTCATTCTATTGAGTTAAGCTTCAATTTCTATCCATGCTTTGTAGTTCTGTTTTTTGAGGTCAAATAGAATTCATCTTTTTTTTTCTACCTAATGTCAACTCTTTAAACATTAGAATGTGACAATTGTTTTCCCTTTAATGTCTTCTGTCAAATGCTTAAAAACAGCTATCATGGTCTCCCTCTTTTTTCCTCTATGCTAAATAATCCCTGCTCCTTCAAATGATCCTCATTCATCATGGATGATCTCATGACTTCTTATTATCCTGAAGATTTTCTTCGGGCTAATCTCAATCATGGGCAGCCAAGTGGCACAGTGGATAGAATGCTGGACCTGGAGCCAAGAATACCTAAGTTCAAATCTGGTTTCAGATACTTACTAGTTGTATAACTTAGATAATTCACTTAACTCTGTTTTCCTCAGTTTTCTCATCTCTAAAGTGAGCTAGAGAAGGAAATGGAACTCCAGTATCTTTGCCAAGAAACCTCCAAATGGAGTTGTGAAGAGTTGGACACAACAGAATGACAACAATCTCAGTCATATTAATGTCCTTTAAAAAAAACAGTGCCCAGAACTGAGCACAATCACCCAAATGTGGTCTGACTGTGGCAAGGGGCAACAGCACTTTCATGTTCCTAGTACCAGAATGCTATTTCTCTTACTGCATCCTAAATTAGCTCCAGTAGTTTTTGTTAATATGTCCCACCATTTTCTCACATTAAGCTTGTCATCCACAAAACTCCAGAATTTGTTTTAGCATGAGCAGCTATATAATCATCTTCTTTATCCTGGAGTTCTGAAATTTGAGGTTTGAGACCTTAATTTTGGCTTTACATTTATCTCTAATTTCATTCTATTGAAATCAGTCCATCCCCCAGATTTATCAACATCTTTCTTGGATGCTGACTGCCTTGGATGCATTTCTTAGCAATTCCTCCTAGTTTGGCTTAGAACTAATGACCTAACCACGATAAATGTTTTATAAATATTTGCTGCAGTGAGTTTTCATAGATCTTTAGAGTGGAAAGTGGTGTTAGAGATTGTGAAGTACATTCCCAACAGTTAACAGGAGAGAAAAACAAAACCTAGAATGAAAAATAGAACTTAGGTCTTCTAATTCCAAGACCAGTGTTCTTTCCATTGCTTGTGTCATGGAATTGAATAATTGAATTGAATGCAGAAATATGGTAAGGTGGCTAAGGCACTGAACTGAGAGTCAAGTTGCTCTGGGTTTATATACCACTTCAGACACTTAACCAGTTCTGACTCTGAGTAAGTTTCTTAACATCTATCTCTAGGCTTTCGTTTCCTCATCTGGAAAATGAGGAGATTGGCCTCTGAGGTCCCTTCCAAATCTAGAACCAGGATCTTACAGTTCAGTTTGTAAGACTTTAGAGGACATAGTCCAACCCCTTCATTTTATGGATGAAGATATTAAGCCCCAGGAGATTAAGCCGCTTGCATAAGGTCAAACAGGTCAAGATGTCAAGCAGAATTCAAACACAGATCCTCTGACTCTAGAGTCAGTGCTTTCTTCTGAATTAAGTTGGATTTAATCAATATCATTTCCTTCTCCACCTATTAAGTAGTACAAATGGTGCAAAAATGTTATCTTTATTTTTCATATGAAAAAAATTGAAGCAGAGAGACACTGAGTGACTCGTCCAAGGGAGAAAAGTCAGTTATCCTAAGGGTAAATGACCCACAAGCTTCTAGACCAAAGGAACCAACACACAACTTTTCACTTGGTTGGCACACTGGAAGAGATCTTTGGAATTTCCTACATAGTAAGGTTTCTCTTTCTGTGACACCAGAGGAGATAGTAAGTGTGGGTCCAAACTGGGACAGTAATAACCTTTCTTCATAACCTGCCTGCACCCTTCTATGTTAACATACTGTGAACCGGGCACACGTGACAAGACCAATCCATCAGAACCTCACCAACACAAAGAGGAATAGAGAGGTTAACAGAAATTGATGACATCCCCACTCGAATTTTACACTGATTCGGCCAGCTCCGCGATTGAAATAGACAAAGATTTATAGTCCGGGCGAGGACGCTGGCTCCCCTTGATTGCCTTGATTTTTTTATGTGCTTCTGCATATTTATTTCCAAGCTCATCACAGGCTTGTAGTATTAGAATGCTGATTTGATTTCACATTCCAAAAGGAGTAGGCATTATGCAGCCATTTGCATGATGTGAGAAAAATCACCATAACGGCTTGTGATACCGGCCGACAAAATGAGCACTAATGTTCACCTGCATAAGCAGGATTGTGTAATATTTTTTTTTAGAAATTCAGATTTCCTTTTGCTTTCCTCTCTGTAAAAATAAAAAAGAGAATTATTCCATATCCTGTGGATGAGAAATTGTGTTTTGTCATGCCTCCGAGGGCTACAGCAGGATTGAGCTTTTATGAATTCGTTTGATATCAGGGCTGTGCATTACGAGTTCCAACACAAATTTCCCCCCCATGACATTATTACTGAATGCTTTTATCAGTTCATTGTGACAGAAAATTGATTATTATCCTTGGCATTTGATGGATAGCTTTCATAAAAGTACATTTTGGGGTGGGGGAAGAATTTTGTGTAGCTCTATAAAGTTTTCCAAAAAAAAATTAAAAAAGGAAGAAAGCATTATATTACTTTCTTAAAACATTCTCTCTTAAGACTTTATTTTTTTAAACCTTCTCTTTACTTGAAACTTCCACAGTTTGTGAAAAGAGAGTACAAGTAAAGAATTTATGAAAGTCCTCATGAAAGCCTGATCCTGTCACTTTCACTATACACTTCACCAGCTGATGAATGAATAATCAGGTGAGAAAAACCTCCAGTTGTGTAATTGTTCGACCAAATAGTTGAAAAAGACAAAAACCAAACCAAACCAACACCATCGCATCAAAAGCAACTGAAAGGTGAAGTGATTGGAAGTAATGTTGAATGGAAAGAGTTCTGGATTTTGAGTTGGGAGACCTTTGTTTGACTCGTATCTTCCCCTTGCTGTGTGACCTGTAAAATGAGGAAATTGGACTAGATAATGTCTAAACTCACTTCCATCTCCAAATCTATGATCCTATGATACTCAGGGAGTCACCAAAACCTATGCTATTATTGTAATTGTTGCTTAAATAACATTTACTTCTTATCCTATAAGAGCAACTCTTTTCTTCACCCTTTCCCTTTATCCTTCTATTACATTCAGGTATCCTATCATGTTTCTCTTCATTCATAATAGTAAAATTCTTAAAAAATATGTTTACACATGATATCTCTCCACTTCCTCAGCCCCTATGCATGTGCCTGGCTTTTTATGTCCTCTACAACTATAGGTCTTCCTCTGCTTTCAGGCTTATTCACACCCTCTCTATACATGTCCTGGATTTTCTTGTCTCCATGTCTTTGTTCAGGTCATTCCTAATGTCTAGAAGGCCCTTCCTCTCCTTTATTGACTATTGATTTCCTGCCAGTCCTTTAAAAACCACATGATACCTACTCAATGAAATCTTTCCTAATCTCTCTGCAGTAGTAATGACCTTTTCCCCAGACCAGAGAGTTGTTTTGTTACCCTCAAAATCTCTTACTATATAGTACTTTTCTCACAGTAGATATTTAACTAATGTTTCCTGAACAAATAGATTGACTGTGGAATATTTTTTGAACAGCTAAACTAAGCCAGTTCTAAGTATTTGGAGGAAAATTCTTGTGAAGTTGCCCTGAAATAGTTGCAAAGCCAGGCCTAAACTTCACTGTACCCCCCCACCCCCCACCCCCACAAAGAGTGCAGTTCCTTGTAGAGATTTAAATTTATCCCTTACTGTGACATTTCTCTTAAAATCAGAATAATCCTGTGAAAGGAGTAGTGTGTTATACCTAAGAGATATTGAATTAAATATCAGGAGAACTAGTTTTTGTCTGTTACTAACTCTGAGTGACTTTGGCCAAATCAATTAATTTTTCCAGTCCTCATTTTCCTTTATTTATAAAATGAGAAGGTATCAACTAGCCTATGTCTAAGATCTTTTCTGGCTCTAAGTCTTATGGACCTTTGATCCTAGCCCTCCGAAATCCCTTTCTTCTCTTAAAAATGATAGGATCCTAGCACAGCTTTCTTCCATCATTCTCAACAATTCATTGTATTTAGTAATGTAGTAAAGTTCCCCATGCAATTCATGAGACCTCACTCACTGTTAAAATCCATTCTTTGTTTCCCATAAGAACCCCAAAGTCACTCATTTTTTTCCTTCCTTTCCTGATGACCTCATTTAACACGACATCACAAAACACGATTGTTCCTACAGTCCCTCAGGGGCGTTATAATGAGATCTGACTGTATATTTGAATTAATAAGAACAGTAGGTGTCTAAAGTGAAGAGTACACTTCAGAGTTGGTTCAGTGTAGGTGGCAGAAAATTGTGATGAATCAAGTGGCCTTCATTTTTAAAAATGAACATTTGCTGGGTACTTGCAGATGACACTTTTAAAATTACTTTGGAGGAAATATTTTGAGTGGAAAAAATGATTAGATTTAAAAAGTAACAAGGCTAACAAACAAGCTAATAGGATACTTGATGTATGACTAGGTAATTTGCTCTGGTCTCAGTAAATGGAGAGCATCTTAGAACAAATATCTCCAAAACATCTGTATTGTCCCTTTCAGCTCAAACTTGGTAGGGTTCTATGATTCTAAATGTCTTTCAAGATCTGACATCTTAGGGTTATATATACTTTCTCTTTACTATAAAGGGGCCACTATTTTCCCAGTCATCTGGGCTTGCAATCTCAGTGATATCCTACATTCTTCACTTATAGTCACCCTACTTATCCAATTTGTTGTTAAATCATGTCCATAACAACATACCTCATAACACATCTCTGTTACATTCCCCTTTTCTCTACTCACACAATCACCACCTTAGCATAGGTCCTCATCGCCTCTTGAATGGACCATTGCAACAGTCTTTTAATATATCTCCTTTCCCTAAATCTCTCTCCATTTTAATCCATCCCTACTCAGCTGTCAAAGTGACTTTCCTAAAGCACAGGCCTAACTCTGTTCTTGTACTCACACCTCAATAAACTCAGTGGCTCCCTATCAAATATAAAACCATATCAAATAAAAAAAAATGTCAAATATGTTTGACATTTAAAGACCTTCACAACCTGACTTATTTCTACTTTTATGGTCTTTTTACATTTTATGCCTCCCATTCACAACTCACACATGCTTTCCCCACTCTATTGTACTACTACTCCAAGCTCAAATATGAAATTTAATCTCTTGCTTGTATTTCTTTGTGTGGATATCCCCCATGCCTAGTAGGTAGAGATGAGACAAGGAGAGTTGAAGAAAGAATCAGATTTGGATCCAAATTGTCATTAGCTGTCTATGAGGAGGAACAAATGACCAGACATCCCAGTTCTTGAGTTTTCCAGCTGATTTGATTGTGACCAAGAAAGCTGATGGGGGATGCGTAAACTGTGAGTGAGAAAGCACTGGAGATATTTGGTCAATCCAGCAATGGAAATGCTGGCTCATTCCTGGTGGAAGTGGCTGAATCTAGGCTCCTCAGTTGGGTTGGGAACATGCCTGTAGAGTGACCAGGAGCTGAGTCTGGGAGGATTCATGGCAAATGGCACAAAAAGTCATTATGTACATGTATGTTTGATGTTATTGCTCTTCTTTTACATCTTTGATCACAAATAAAGAAACTGTATACTGTTAAGCCATACTCATCTATGACTCCTAGTTTTCATGGTCTTCAAAATTCAACTCAAATCCTGCTTTCCACAGGAAGCCCTTCCCAGTACCCCTCCTTGCAATCTCTTCCCTTTTAGAATACCATCCTTTTACACTGCATATATCTTATATTTATTTAGTTACTTACATGTTGTCTCCCCCATTATACTTCAAGCTCTTTGAGGGCAGGCTTTTGTCTTTATCTGTATCCTAAGTCTTTGGCACAATGTCTGACACATAATAAATGCTTCATAAATGTTTGTTGACTGACTGCCATGCAATGGTTATGTAATTCCAAGATTCCATTTAACTGACACCTGGCTTTATAATTCTAAAGCCCTTTCTAATTCTGAAATATTACATTTCTAAGACCCTTTGCAGATCTAACATTTTATATTCTGTATTCAATACTCTAGGTCCGACATTTATATCTTCTATTTGTAAGGCTCTTTCCAGCCCTAAGAATTGAATATACCAGTTGAATGATGGAGTATTAAAGAAGCATGGGATCTTAGCATTTGGAGGAACTGTGAAGACCATTTCTTCCAACCTGTTGCTATCCAGCTCATTCTTGAAAACTAAGACTTTTATTTTGTCCATTATAAAATGGAATATAGTTTTCCATATGGCTGTGATTTGAATGATCAAAAATTAGCAATCTGTATATTTTTAGGAAGTTATAAACATGATTTTGTTTGTAAGAGACATTGGTAAGGTGACAAAGGTCACAAAGATGTTCCCTTCTAACACCCTCCCAGCATACAGGAATGAGGGGAATTTAATCTTCTTGCTGTTATAGTTGGGGAAAACGAAAAACAACTTGTTCAGAGACACTGAGGGAGGCTATATAAAGGGTATAATTAAAACTTATGAAATCCCTTCTTTGGAGCTTGGGCAGTGATCATTGAGTTCAGAAAAAAAAAACTAAGTGAAAAAAGATCATTGGGCTATTATAAACTCATGGCACTTAGCAAGTTTCTTATTTCTGTTATTTTGTGCATGAAATTATAGCTCTCCTCTTTGTGTATGTATGGCCTTTTAACTAAATGAAACAAGCATTTTTGAACGATCCCTAATGTGCCAGGCTCTGTGGACACAAAACCAAATAAAAAATAGCTTTTGCCCTCCAGGATCTTCCATTCTATTGGGGAAGGCAACATATATGCAGACAAGTGTGTATGTGTATATACCTGTGTATATATGTACCTATGCATATATATGATGTTGATATTTCTATATCTGTATCTAAGTATACACACACATACACAGTCATTGGAGTGGGGATGGGGTGGGTAGCAGGGAACACTATGAAATGAGACAAATAGGAAAAGACTTTTATAAGAGGCTAAGGTTTTAAGAAGCTGAACAAATGGAGTGCTATGACACACTCAGAGCGAAAGTGAGCCATTTGTTAAGAATATAGAAGGCATGAAGAGTTATAAAGGGTTTAAAATAGAAGACAAATTTGTATTTTATCCTAGAGGTAATAGGGAACAGTAAGGAAATTTCTTTTTTAAATTGTATTTTATTTTTTGTAATCAATAAATGTTTGCCCTCTCTTCTGCCTCTCCCCACTGCCTATTGAGAAAGAAAAAGACAAAACAAAACTCCTCTTACAAATGTGCATAGTCAAGGAAAACAAATTCTCGTATTGGTCATATCCAAAAAGATATTTTTTAACTTTTACTATGAGTCTGTGGCCTCTCTCTCAGGAGGTGGGTAGAATATTCTATCATGAGACTTATGAAATCATGATTCGTCAGTGTACTGATGAGAGTTTCCAAGTCTTTCATTGATTAGAAAGGACACATTTTTTCAGATGACTACATATGCATATTGAGAGAAAGTAAGGAGTCAAGGATAATTCTGAAGTTACACACCTAGGAGAGTGGAAGAATTATGGTGCCATCAACAGAAATAGGGAAGGTTTGAAGATAAGTGGTTTTGGTGGAAAAGATAATGAATTCTGCTTTAAACATAGTGAGTTTAATGTGCCTCTGGGACATCTCCAGTTTGAAATATCCAACAGACATTTGGTAGCGTGGGACTGAAGCTCAAGGGGTAGACTAGCCTTAGATGTATAGATTTGTGAGTCATTTGCATAGGTATTATGATTGAATGGAAAGGAACTGATGACGTAGAAAGGGAAGAAGTGACAGTCCAGAATAGAGCATGGGGGTGTCACAAAATTAAAAAGTGTGATATGGATGGTATGCCAACAAAGGAAATGGAAAAAGAATAAACAAACAGAAGAACCCTGAAAGTGTTACCATGAAAACCCAGAGAGAGGTTCAGGGAGGAGAGAACAGTCAAAAATCCCCAATGCTAAAGAGAGGTTCAAGAAGGAAGGAAGCTGAGGAAAGAAGGGGGGGGTATCCTGAAAACCTAGGGAGAAGAGGTGTTCAAGGAGGAGATACTGTGAACAACCATGTCAAAGAGAGGTCAAGAAGGAGGGGAGCTAAGGAAAGATAACCAAATTTGGCCAGTAAGAGATCATTAATGACTTTGGAGAAAGCACCTTCAATTGAATACGTTTAGAAGCCAGATTGAAAAGTACTGAGGAATGAAGGGAGGAGAAGAAATGGAGGCTTTGGATGAAGACATGCAAATAATTCTCATACTTCTCTGCTGATCTCTAGTCCTGCATCAGCAACTGCCCATTAGATATTGCCGACTGGATGTCTATCCTGTCCTGGGCACAACTCAACTTCAATACATTTGAAACAGATCTTATTATCTTTCCCTCTACCAACATACCCCTCTTCTAAGGCTCTCTATTTGTTTTGAAGGCAGTACACTATTGTTTCAATCACTCTGGCTCACTATTTCATAGTCAACTTTAACTCTTCTTTTCCTTCAGACTCCATATCAATCAGTTGCCAAGGTTTATCCATAACTCCACAGCATCTCTCTTATCTGTTCCCCTTATCTCTATTCATACACTCACCACCCCTGTTTGGGTCATCATCACCTTTCTTATAGACAATTTCAATAACCTCTTAACTGGTCTTCTGCATCATTTCTCTTCATTTCAATCAGACCTCTGTACAGCTGCCAATGTGAAATTCCTGAAGTTTAAATTTAGCATTCTCCTGCTTAGGAAGTTCTAGGGCCTCCCTTTTGTCTCTTTGATAATATATAGATTCTACTTTCTGGCATTTCAAAATTTCCATCTGGCTCCAACCTACCTTCCCATGCTTATTACATCCATTTGTGTATTCCACAATCAAGTTATATTAGACCTCTACACAATATTCTATCTTGTATATCCTTACTTTTGGGGAAAAAAAAGAGTCCCCATGAATAGTACAATCTTCCTGTTAGAATTCCTATGTTCCTTTAGAACCCAGGTCAAGTGCCAATATCTACAGCAAGGCCTTTTCTGGTCCCTCAAATACTAGTGCCCTTTTACCTAGAAATTAGTTCATATTTACTTCATAAACATCATGAATTTATCTGTATAGGTACATATGATATTTTCTCAGTAGAATATTAGCTGTTTGAAGGCAGGGACTTTTATTTACTTTTTTCTCTCTATTCTCACTGTGTGCTATGTTGCCTGGCATATAGTAGGTGCTTAATAAATGTTCTTTAAAGAAATTAATCACTCAAGTATCAGAGCTAGGAAAATTCAAGTACAGTTTTTTTTTTCTTCATTCCAAAAACAATAAAAAAGCATTCACTCAATTTCTTTCACCTTAACAAGTCAACTAGCTTCCTAAGGAGCAACCCTCTACTAAGTCTTATGGGGAAATGATGGGATCACAAATATATGGGAGGGATCTTGGAGGACATCTAGTTCAACTACTTTTTGTTTTTGCTTACAAAGAACTGATTCTCAGGAGGGTAACATGACTTGCTCATACAAGCAGATTTTAAATGACTGAGTCAGTTGCATTAACTGATGCTGAGTGAAGTGAGCAGAAACAGGAGAACACTGTACACAGTAACAGCAACATTGTTTAATGATTGACTTTGTTAAAATTAGCTCTTCTGAGCAATGCAATGATTTAAGACGATTCCAAAAGACGCACGATGGAAAATGCTAAACACATCCAGAGAAAGAACTATGGAGTCTGAATGCACATTGAAGCATCTCTCTCTCTCTCTCTCTCTCTCTCTCTCTCTCTCTCTCTCTCTCTCTCTCTCTCACACACACACACACACACACACACTCTCTCTCTCTCTCTGTCTCTGCCTTTCTCTCTCTCTCTCTGCTTTTTTCTTTCTCATGTTTTTTTTTCCCTTTTGTTCTGATTCTACTTTCATCACTTGACTAATATGGAAATATGTTTAATGTGATCATACATGTATAGCCTATATTAGATTTCATGTTGTCTTGGGGAGGGGTGACTGGAGAGAGGGTGAGGGAATTTAGAACTCAAAATCTTATAAAAATGAATGTTGAAAACTAAAACAAAAATGGCTTAGTCAGAATTTGGCCAAATCTTCTTGTTACAAATCCATACTTCTTTCTACTATGCCATGCAAAAGATTCAGCTCCTTTCTTGAAGAAATCTCAACCTGAAATGTCTGATGTTTGATAATTTCTACCTTGTTAGAAATTACTTTCATGCAAGATAAGTTCAAAAAGAGGAAGAAGACAGATTTTTACAAACTACAAACCACTAATTCCTGAAAACAAAATTGAAAAGAGATGATTAAACATACAGTTCTTGGGGACTCATAAAATTAGGACCAAAGAAGGAATTTTCAAAGAAAACGTCCTGGTAGACTAAGCCCATTTCCATTTTTCAGGCCAAAGGAGAAGATTAAAGAGATGCTATAGACATATTTGGAATCTAGCAAGGCCTCAAACAAAACAGCTAAAGATATTCTTGTTGAAAGCATAGGGAAATATATAATCAATCACAAAAAAATTTAAGTGAATTAATGACTAAATGATGAGACTCAGTGCTCAGTAATGAATCAATGATAGAATGACAGGGGATCTCTGGTGAGGTGCTACATGGCTCTGCCTTCATCCCCAACCATGAATAAAGTCATAAATGCTATGAGTGCATGATCATTTGGGGTAGCTAATCCATTGGATGACACAATAAAGTGCAAAAAAAAAGGTCTTAATAAGATGGAACTTTGGGGCAGCTAGGTGGTGCAGTGGACAGAGCACCAGCCCTGGATTCAGGAGGACCTGAGTTCAAATCTTCCCTCAGACACATAACACTTATTAGCTGTGTGACCCTGGGCAAGTCACTTAACCCCATTGCGTAGCCAAAAAAAAAAGGATGGAATATTAAACTGAATAAAAGAGTATAAAATCCAATACAGATAATTATAAAATTCTACACCTCAGTTTTTGTATTCTAAATCTGCTACAAAAGTACAAGATGGGGATATTGCAAAATGCTCATAGGAGAACATTTGTTGTGGCAGTACACTGGAAACAAAAGAATTTATTGGAGCACTGAACAAATTATAGCATATAAATATCAGGGAATATTATCATGCTACAAGAAATCATAAATATGAAGAATTTGGAGAAATGTGGGAAAACGTATGCTTTGATGAAAAATGAAATTTACCGAACCAGGCAAACAAATATATACAATAACTATGATAATATAAATGAAGACTAAGAAAGTTTAATGCTATCTAATTGCAATGACCAATCTTGATACAAGAGAAAAATATCAGGAAATGCATTGCTGTCCTTCTATTTGAAGAGTGGGGGAGACTATGTCTGTAAGATGTTGCATAGGCCATCAAATATATTTTCTGGATTGGCTGTTTTTTACTTATCTGTTATCATTGTTACAAAAAAAAAAAAAGCTCACTGAGTGGTTGTGGAGAAGCCTTGGGCAGTATAATTTTAAACTACCATGATAGAAAATAAAAGACATCAATATAACTTCAAAATAATATTTTAAAAACTATGTGCTTAATATTTTATATATTTATATTATATTTAATATTTTAAAAACTAAAGGGGGATTGTGCAATATTAGATTGCATTCATAGAAGTACGTGTTCTAGAGGGAGAGAGGTAATAATCCTTCTGAATCCTGCCCAAATCAGACCAAAATAGTAATACTGTGTTCAGCTGTGCAAGGCCCATTCTTAAATGGAATCTGGAAAGATGGAAAGTATGAAGAGCCATATGGCTAAAATAATGGAGGTGCTTAAATCCTGGCTTATAAGGGTTGGTTAAAGGAATGCTTAACCTTGAGAAGAAAAACTTAAGGGAAACATGATAACAGTATTCAAGTATTTGACTAGTTGTTACAGAAGAGGGGAAAAATGTTTTTATTTTCCATGAAGAATAGAATTAAAGGAGAAATGGGAGTTATGAAGAGGCAGATTTCAGCTCAGTATAAGGAGGGATCTACTGATAAATGCTTGACAACTAGCTCTTTGGGGCAGGGGAGAGTGTACACATAATACACTTTTAAATTTAATCTGAATCATTAGCATTTTATATTATTTGCCAATTTCAAAGGTATCTTAAACCTGTTTGTCTTAATTTCCTTTTCTATAAAATGAGGTGAAGAAGGAAATGGGAAACCGTTCCAATATCTGGCATGAATATCTCAAATGGGATCATGAAGAGTCAGACACAAATGAAAAAATGAGTGAATTAATGAAAAAAATGCTTACCCTGAAAATTTAAGAATCTGTTCTTGTATGATCCTATGAGCTGCCTCCACCACACTATATAAGTATGGATTTT
The DNA here is from genome assembly GCF_003287225.1 of Phascolarctos cinereus. Taxonomy (NCBI): domain Eukaryota; kingdom Metazoa; phylum Chordata; class Mammalia; order Diprotodontia; family Phascolarctidae; genus Phascolarctos; species Phascolarctos cinereus. The sequence goes on along the minus strand of NW_027555625.1, from coordinate 363,702,488 downwards.
CTAAAAATTGCAAAAATGCAAAAAAATCAAATTGACAACCTCTTGAAGTATTGACTTCCCCATAAATGTTGGTATTTACTAAGATTCAAGTCAACCACTTTTGGGAGATTTTATGCAGTGGATTGATTTTTTGGTAAGGTTTGAACAAGATAACTTCTGAGAACCCTTTGAACCACAAGATTTCTAAATTGAATATTTAGTATCTGTGGGTAACCCCCAAGACAAGTTGCCTCGGATTCAAAATACTCTGTGTGTCTGATTCTACAATGAATCTGTAGTTTACAATTCATCACCAATGTATTTATTTTTACTAGTCAGTTAAAGGAAGCATTTAAAAAATGTCAATGAAGGGGCAGCTAGGTGGTGCAGTGGAGAGTACTGGCCCTGAAGTCAAGAGGACCTGAGTTCAAATACGGCCTCAAACCAAACAGTCGACACTTACTAGCTGTGTGACCCTGGAAAAGTCACTTAACCTGAATTGCCTAAAAAAAAAAAGAAAGAAAGAAAAGAAAAACCAACAACAAAAATGTCAATGAAATAGCATAGTAAAAAAAAAAAAACAGCAGTATAAAATTTATCCAATGAAACCTGGGCCTTCTCCCTTACAAATACTCACACCAACAATGGTGAGAGAAGACAGAACCTGTGAAAAGCACATAGCTCTATTCATTCTAAGTTTGTCAAGTTTCTCTCTATTCTCAAATTCTGGCTTAATCTGGAGTCCTTAGCTAAAACACTACCTCTTCTTCCTAACACATATAACTGAAGCAGTTGCCATCTTTTTAAGTTAAAATTCAAAGGCTTAAGCTATAGCTCTTTTAAAAAGGCTGAGCTCTCACATACATAGTCATTGAACTATGAAAAAAGCAGCTCTTTGCTGCTTTTTGCTCTCTCATTAAACAAGTCTGTCTATCTTGAGAATTCTGATTGTGATTGGCCTTTCCTCTCCAAAAAGGGAATCTTTGCCCTAGGGATAGAGCTTTTTGGAACACAGAAAATCCAGCTAAGTAGTGCCTGCAGGTATTGCTTATACCTAACCTAAACTTCTTGTTCACCAAGAACAATGCATTTGTCCTGGACTTCTAGCTGGCATAAAGTTAAAAAGTCCTTGTAACTACAGTTAATGTCTGATTATCAAAAAGTATACTCAATGTATCATTATTTTATTTATTATCATCCCAACAAATCATCATGACCTGAGTCATGAACCCCACCCACCTCTAGTGTTCTCAACCCCAAGATTATTTTTTTTTCTATTCCAATGAAGATGAGTAGGAAGGAAAAATTCAGAGAAACAAATATATTTAGGTATACCAAATTTCAAGGCATTGTCCTCTATTTCAATTTCTTCAGATTCTAGCCTTTATTATGTCTCTGTGGCCAGCAATATGATTTTCTAGGCTTACAGCCATGCTATAGACATAATTCTTTGGCAAAGCAAGGGAGACAGTATCTTCATCTTACAAAGGGACCAAAATATAGTCATATTTATCATCTTAAAATAAAGTTTTACAATTGTTTGTCATGTGGTAGATACAAAACAATCATTGGGTCATCAATTTTTAAGAGAAGAATGGGTCCATATAATTAGAATCATAGTGTGTCAAAGCTGGAAGGGAATTATATTCAATAAATGTGAGCTTTTTGAAAGCAGGATGGTTTCAGTATTGTCTTTGTATTCCCAGTGCTTAACACAGCATATGGTAGGTGCTGAACAAATGTTTGAATTTAAAGTCATAGAACCATAGGAGGTCACAGACAAAAGTAGCCTTAGAGGTTGACTGATTCTGTTTAACTTTAAATTGCAAGATCTTATGATTCAATTCAACTTCTTAATTTTATAGGTCAGACAATTAGGCAAAGAGAAATTAAGTTCATAGAGCTAACTAGATAAATCCAAGTTTTATTTTCCTAGTTCCATAATCTTTCTATGAGATATTGCTTTCAAAATAAAAAGTAAACTAGGCAATGAAATGTTTGATAAATAATAATTCTCTATATAAATAACTTCTAGGAAATCCAAGAAATAGTAAGAGCCTACTGGGTGAAAATGATGTGATAAGTGTTAGAAAACATGCAAAAACTGGATAAGGAATTATTCCTGGTCTCCAGGATCTCTTATTATATATTTTTTAATCTTCTTTTCATTTTTTTAGTGAAGCAATTGGGGTTAAATGACTTGGCCAGAGTCACACAGCCAGTGAGTATTATGCATCTGAGGTTGGATTTGAACTCAGGTCTTCCTGACTCCAGGGCCTGTGCTCTATCCCCTGTGCCACCTAGCTGTCTCATGGACCTCTTATTCTAATAAAGAGCTAAGACACAAAAATAAATGTGCATATGAAGAGTGTATTAGAGAGGTACAAAAAAATTGATATGTGGGGACTGAAGAGAGGAAAGATGATACTTATTTACAATAAATTTCATGGAGGAGTTGACATCTAATATTGATATTAAATGATAGATCAAAAACTCAACCAGAAAAGGGATCAAGAGAAAATTGTATATGAATTTTTCTGCCTTACAAATATGATATTGGTCCTTTATTTTTAATCAGCCACTTTTCCTTGGAAGAAATATGTAACTAGAATACAGTAGGCAAATTAGTTAGATGAGAAAAAAAGGGAAAATATTTCTTGAAAAGACCATTGCCAATGAAACATATTTAGAAATGATGTGTTCAGAGGGGATAAGGAAGCAAGAATGGAACTGGCTCTGAGCCAAACCACTTGGAGATTCCCAAACTCATTGGCTTACTGAAAGAGTAGAATCTTCAGGCTGTCTCACCCAGCAATTATTAGATGAGCAAAATTAAGCCAATATGCCAAAATTGGTGGAAAAGTCAGATGATGCAAACCTCAGAACACTATTCTGATTACTTTATTGAGATAATTGCATGACTGTTTTTGCAATCAGTTCTGAGAAAATGACTCCTCACAAATTAACTTATCCTTATGTAGTATTTTCATGTTCATGGCTTTTAATTTCTTCCAAATATAAAGATTACCAACTTGTGGATGATTGGGTTGGACATCTCTAGCCAAAGAGAACACTTGAAGAAACTTCCCAGGTCATATGCCATCCATTTTTCTTTTTTGATCTATTTTCTTAACTAAAGAAGTTCAATTAAAGTTTGGTTAAATTAATTCCTATGCATTCACATTTAGAAAAAAAAAATCTTCTGCCTACTTCTCTCCAAAGTACTGTAGTTCAACTTAAACATGATTATTTATCCATTTATAAAATAGGACTGTCAACTCCCTCTATATGAACACTATACTTCTACTAAATCATTTTAAGACATTGAAATATTAATAGATTTTTAAGCTCATTGTGGTTATTCTGGCATGATGTGGAGGATTTCATCTTCTAAAGGAAATCTATCCTTCATTTGGGCTCTATGCTGAACATCTTCAAGGACAGTGTCCAATATCTTCGTTAAATATGCATCATGTTTATAACCTCACTTGGCATTTACAATAGGATCATAATTGAAGTGATCTCTTGTCACACCTTCTCACACTGTGTGACTCTTATTCATGGCCTCTGTCAACTCTTGAATGAGAGTACACAATGCTAGAAAACTTCCTCTCTCAACAATACATGGATGTTAATAAAATGTATGAACTGTCCATTAGTTGTTCTAAACTTTTACTATATGACCAACCCATCTATATTTCAGGTCATATATAACATTCTTTATAATTACTTTTACAATTTTTCATTGGTATAATATTGAACCCCAACTCATTATTCTTATGATTCTCCTCATTGTCATTTGGTGAACCTACACTTTAAATTATAACTCTCAGTCATATAGTATCCCCAGAGTAATTTCAATGGTAAAAAAGATTTGTTTCATTATTACTTTTATGCTTTTAACCAGCATCAAATTTTTTTTTTATGATTACTGTTTTATAGTATAATTTGAGGCCTAATAGTGCTAATACTCTTTTATTTCTACTTTTGTCAGCATTTCCCTTCAGTTTTAAGATCTTTTGTTCCTCCAAATGAATTTTCTTATCATTTTCTCTATCTCTATAAAGTGATATGACCTAAAATCTATGGATTTATTTACATAGTATCATGATTTTTATTATGTTGTACTGACAAAATCATGATGATTGAATATCTTTTTAGTTATTTAAGTCATCATTTGTATTTTTAAGGAGAATTTTATATTCATGTCCATGTAAATCTTAAATCTTAAGTGTAAATTGGTAGGTTGATCCTAGACAGTTAATGCATTTTGTCATTGTTATAAAAAGAATTACTTTTTCTAATATTTCCTCCTGTTTTTTTCTAATTCATATGTAGAAAATATGTTAATTTTATAGAATTATTATACAGTACTACTTTATTCAAATCATTAACTATTTTATTTGCTGATTTGTTAGAATTTTCTAAGTAAGCTATTGTTATCAAGCAATAAGGACAGTTTTTTTCTTCTTTGTGTTTATGCTGTTAGTTTCTTCCTCATGTCTTATTGCTATAATTAGTATTTCTAGAGTTATATCAAACAAAAAAAAAGAGAAGAGTTATCCTCGCTTTACTCTGGTATTTATTAGAAAAGATTCTGTTTCCATCTCAATAAAAGTTAGCTTGTTATAATATTTTGAAAAGGATCTTCTATGTTTATGATTTGTATGCTTGTCTATATTGATTTAATAAAAGGGAAAGCTTTTATTTTGGAGGAGAATGATTTGTGAAAGGGAGTGGTATGTGTAGTGGCTAAAAGTACTGATAAATAAAGAAAAAAAGAAAAAGAAATGAGTGTCACTAAAACATAAAAATACACTAAAGAAAGGAAAAGGAAGTTAAGAATGGAGCTGAGGTGAACAATGTTATTTTCTTATGATTCTTTTAAATTTAATATACTTTTAAAAAGTCAATAAACCACTCCATCAAGAGGTGGGAAGCATGTTTCATCGTGTAGCTTCTGGAGTTAAGATTGTTCTCCTGGTTTTATTTGCTTCACTGTGCAGTGGACCATAGAGGGTTGTTCTAAAATCCCCCCTTTAAAAAAGTACATCACAATAATATTTCGCTATGTTAATACACCATTATTTGCTTAGCTATTCTCCACTTAATGGAGAACAACTGTCCCCAGTTCTTTGATACAATAAAAATAGATGCTATGTGTATTTTTGCATATGCAGATCCTTTCTTTCTATCTTGGATCTCTTTGAGGTATATGTAAAGTGGTGGTTTTGCTATGTCAAAGGGTATTTATGGTGTAGTGATTTAGAGGGTTCTTCAGAGTGAATGGACCATTTCACAATTCTGTGAGCAGTACTTTAGTGTGCCCATCCTTCCACATCAACTAGTACATTGAGATTTTCCTTTTTTGTTATTTTTGAAAATCTGATAAGTGAGATTGAACCTCAAACTTGTTTTTAAAAAAAATAAGTACACCAATGTCCCATTGTTGGGGCTATGAACTATTTTGCAAAATAATTTGGATCTATGGTCAACAAGCTATAATACTGTTCATACCCTTTGACCCAACAGTAAAAATAAAGAAAATAAAAATAAGTCTATTAGGTCTATACTAGAAAAAGATCAAAGTAAAAGGGAAAGGACCCATATATATGAAAAATTGTAACATCCATTTGTAATAACAAAAAACTGGAAACTGAGGGAATGCCCAAGTTGTGGTATATGAATGTGATGGAATACTATTATGCTATAAGAAATGAAGGGAATGGCTTCAGAAAAACCCAGGAACAGTTTTATGAATTGATGCAAAGTGAAGTGAGTAGAATCAAAAGAGCAACACATAGTAATAGCAATATTGTAAAGAAAATCAACTGTGAAAGACCTAATAATCAATACAATGATCAACCAAAACTCTAAGGGACTCATGATGAAAAATGCTATCCACCTCCAAAGAGAGAATTAGTAAGCTTAGAAGGCAGATTGAAGCATTTTTCCCCTTTTTCAAGTTTTCTTACTGTTTTTGGAGGAAGGAGCATTGCTAATATGGAAATAAATTTTGCATGACTTCGTGTTTAATAGGTATTATATTTCTTGTCTTCTCAATGGTTAGGGGAGAATGTGGAGGGAGGTAGTGAATTTGGAATGGAAGATAAAGATGAAATTTAAAAATAAAAAATGATTTTCATTTCTCTCATTAATGTTTTGAAACATTTGAGTACATTTTAAAATGATGTGGGTAAAAGAAGTTCACTCAATGACAGTATTTTTGTTCTTTCTATATCAAAATGCTAATGTTTATGATTATTATATTCATAATAAAATATCGTTATTATTATTTAAAGCACTGGGACAAGAAAACCAAAACCTGACTTCTGGTCTCAGCTTACTGACTCACTGTGTGACCTTAAGTCAATCACATTTCCATCTATAAAAAAGGGTGAAGTTTGATTAGATGGTCATTAAAGTCTCCTCTATCTCTGAAGTTATATGATCCTAATAAGTTCCTTATTTTTTTCGGTAGGTTAATGACCTGATCCTTAGAGGGGTCTTTTTTTTCCCTTCATTTTTAATTTTTAAAATTTATTTATTTTTAATTTTCGACATTCACTTCCACAAGATTCTGAGTTTCAAATTTCCATCTCCCCCCTCCCCCCACCCCAAGATGGCATGCATTCTGAACATTCCTTCCTCTACTCTGCCCTACCTTCTATCTCTCCCCCCCTTCTCTTATCCCCTTCCCCTTGTACTTTCCTGTAGGGCAGGATAGATTTCTGTACCCCATTTCCTGTATTTCTTATTTCCCAGTTGCATGTGAAAACATTGTTTTTTGAGCATGTGTTTTTAAAACTTTGGGTTGCAAATTTTCTCTCTCCCTCCCCTGACCACCCTGACTGAAAAGGCAAGCAACTCAATATAGGCTATACATGTGCAGTTATGAAAAACACTTCCATAGTAGTCGTGATGTGAAAAACTAACTCTATTTCCCTTAATCTTATCCTGCTCCCCCCACTTATTCTATTCTTTCTTTTGACCCTGTCCCTCCTCAGAAGTGTTTGCTTCTGATTACCCTCCCAATCTATCCTTCTATCATCCCTCCCCCTTTCCCTTTCCCTATTTCCTGTAGGGTAAGACAGATTTCCATACCCAATTGAGTGTGTATGTTATTCCCTCCTTAAGCCAAATCCTATGAGAATAAGATTCACTCATTCCCTCTCATCTTCCCCTGTTTCCCCTCCACTGTAAGTGCCTTTTCTTTTCTGTTTTGTTGTGAGATAATTTACCCCATTCTACCTCTCCTTTTCTCCTTCTCCTAGTATAATCCTCTCTCACCCTTAATTTTATTCTCCAGATATGACCCTTCATCTTCAACTCACCCTGTGCCTCTATCTATCTCTCTATCTATCTATATATACATACATATAATTTTTTCCTCCAACTACCCTAATACTGACAAAGGTCTCATGAGTTATAAATATCATCTTCCATGCAGGAATGTAAACAGTTCAACTTAATAAGTCTCTTATGATTTCTCTTTCCTGTTTACCTCTTCATGTTCCACTTGAGTCTGTATTTGAAAGTCAAATTTTCTATTCAGCTCTGGTCTTTTCATCAAGAATGCTTGAAAGTCCTCTATTTCACTGAATGACCATTTTTTCCCTGAAGGATTATACTCAGTTTTGCTGGGTAGGTGATTCTTGGTTGTAATCCTATCTCCTTTGCCCTCCAGAATATTATATTCCATGCCCTGGTCCTTAATGTAGAAGCTGCTAAATCTTGTGTTATCCTGATTGTGTTTCCACATACTTGAATTGTTTCTTCTGGCTGCTTGTAATATTTTCTCCTTGACCTGGGAACTCTGGAATTTGGCTACAATATTCCTAGGAGTTTTCCTTTGGGGATCTCTTTCAGGAGGAGATCTGTGGATTCTTTCAATTTCTATTTTGCCCTCTGGTTCTAAATATCAGGGCAGTTTTCCTTGATAATTTCTTGAAAGATGATGTCTAGGCTCTTTTTTTGATCATGGCTTTCAGATAGTCCAATAATTTTTAAATTCTCTCTCCTGGATCTATTTTCCAGGTCAGTTGTTTTTCCAATGAGATATTTCACATTGTTTTCTAATTTTCCATTCTTTTGGATTTGTTTTACAGTATCTTGATTTCTCATAAAGTCACTAGCTTCCAATTGCTGTATTCTAATTTTTAAGGAAGTATTTTCTTCAGTAAGCTTTTGGACTTCCTTTTCCACTTGGCCATTTTTTCCTTTTAGGGCATTCTTCTCCTCATTGGCTTTTTGAACCTCTTTTTCCATTTGGGTTAGGCTATTTTTTAAGGTGTTATTTTCTTCAGTATTTTTCTGGGTCTCCTTTAGCAAGCTGTTGACTTTTTTTTCATGATTTTCTTACATCACTCTCAGTTCTCTTTCCAGTTTTTCCTCTACTTCTCTTATTTGCTTCTCAAAATCCTTTTTGAGTTATTCCAAGGCCTAGGACTGATTCATGGTTTTCTTGGAGGCTCTGGATGTAGGAGCTTTGAATTTGTTTTCTTCTTCTGGTTGTATGTTTTGATCTCCTTTGTTACCAAAAAAAGATTCTATGGTCTGACTCTTTTCTGTGCTACTTGCTCATGATCCCAGCAAATTATTTGAGTTATAAACTCTTTATTAAGGTAGAGGTCTGCTTCCAGTGTGGAAAATGTATTGTCCCAAGCCTCAGGGGTTTGTACAGCTGTTTTTAGAGATACTTGTAGGGACCTGTAAATTTTCAGTTCTTCCAAGGTGGCATGATAAGGGGCGCGAGGTGTTTATTCCTTTCCTGGCCTATACTGTGGTCTATGAGTGACCACAAGACTTCTTTTCTGTCTTGGAACTGTGAGGAAGACTTCCTCTCCACAACCACTACAAGCTCCACCACGCTAGTACTCCTCCTTGCACCAGGACCACCCCTCAGAACTGTGACCTAGATCCAAGCAGGGGCAAAGCAAGAGATTCCCACCTTAGCGCTGGCAAAGATATCCCTGCAATTCACCTGATTTCCCCTCAGTCAGTAGGCCAGAAGCTCATGAGGCAGCCACTGCCTTGTGGCTGTGCTTGCTCGGGAACTAAGGCTGAAACCTAGCTTCTCTCTCACTGCAGAAACAGACTTTTCCCACTGACCTTCTGAGTTGTCTGTGGCGTTCATGGGTTGAGAGGTCTGGAAACTGCCACAGTTGCCCGTGATTCAGTCCTCTGAGGCCTGCTCCAGTTTGACTGCAGCCTGTGCATCCAAGCAGAACTGCGCTTCTCTCATAGCCTGGTGCAATATACCTTTCTGATCAACCATCCAGGTTGTCTTAGACTGGAAATTTGTTAAACTATGTCTTTTTGTGGATTCTAATGCCTTAGAATTTTTTAGAGCCATTTTTTAACAGGTATTTGGAGGGTTTGGGGGGAGAGCTCAAGCAAGTCACTGCTTATACTCCGCCATCTTGGCTCCGCCCCACCATATATGCTTAGAAGTGTCTTAAGTGTAGTCTCATGAGAATCCAAATACTTGTCATTGAAACTACCTCATGAGTAAGGTGACCCAAGCATTTCATGACGAAGAAGACTGGTCCCATTCCTTCAAATGCATCCTTTTGTGAGTGATTCAGATTTAGTTTTGTGGATGTATACAATGTGAGAGAGGCGTTTGCAACATGGAAAGCAAATTATTTATTTTCTCAAATGAAACTAAATAGAATTTTATAAGGTAATCACAAGTAAACAAATTACAGTAATGACCAGATCCACCACCGCCCCACACCATCCCATAGAAATATTGTCCTCTGAGAATTTTAAATGAACTGAACATGGGCCATTGAACTGATTTATGCCTCATCCATATAGTGTATTCTTGTAAATTTGTAGTTTATAAAGAGAAATAAAAGGATTAAATTTTTAGGGCTGAACAAAACTGAAAGCTACCGTATGACATGCAGAATGTATTGGCAGTTAGAATAAAGTAAACATATCTGTAACTTATATGACTATGTGTATTAAGTCATGTAAAATGATGTTGCCACATTTAGGTTACTCCAAATAATGTTATTTCATAACCGAGGATAGTCTCTTGAGAACTACCCCTAATGTACAGGACCCTAATTCATCACTGAATCACAACTGTGCCAGATAAAATTTGTCATCATTCCTTCTCCAGCCTATCAGTTGTTGCCAGGCAACAGGTCAACTGTACAGGGTATGTACTGTAACAGATTAGTAGAATTGTTACCATAACAACCAGCTTTGTTAGTTAATTAAAATGATTTTACTTAGAATTGTCTTTTGGGGATAAAAAATGTTGTTGTGTCAAGTAGTAAACACGGGCACACAGTAAGTCATTCACACTCAGGTGTAAAGCCATCACCTAAGATCAACAGCTCCACTGGAAAATTCTCAAATGGTTCTGACAGTTCTTGGCTACTGAGACTAACTTTGATGTTTCTCTCTCCTTTTACATTTGCATTCCCTTAGCAATCCCTCCCCCCATCTAAGATAAACTACAAATTGATAGAGAAAACAATTTGGCCTGTTAGCTACTTCCATTCAACCTTATCAATCAGTCAACATTTGTAAGGTGCCTAGTATGTGCCAAGCATTGTGCTAACAGCTGGGGATACAAAAAGAGGCAACAGCTTCTCAAGGAGCTCACAAAGTAATGGAAATCAACATTTGTTAAACATCTACTATACATAACACATAGACCACTCTGCTAAGAACTTCCTAGTAGATAAGATCCCTATTGACATGGATCTTACCTTCTAGTGAGGTGATAAGCCATAAGCACAGATGTCTTTGTGCACTACGTAATAACTACATAGAAGAATTATGAAGCATAATAACTACATAGAAAAATTATGAAACAAAATGCTATATGAAATTCTGGGAGAGGGCTTATTATCAATTATGGAAAATAGTGAAAATTTCATTAAATAGGTGAATTTCAAGGAGCATTTATCATGACCCTACAATGTATAAATATTGTTTGGGTTAAAAGCTATTCTTTGAAAACTAAAAGAATTGTTCTTTTAATGTTTTTTTTTCTTCAGTATTTCCAGAATTTTTGGTTCCATCAGCGTAAACCTGGGCTTCCTTTCTATCAAAACAGAAGATATCTTTCCATGACAGTAGATAGTCTTCCAGGATTGCTGTGGCCTAAAATATTCATCACCCTGTGACTGACCTGGGAATGAGTCTTCACATTATGTAGAATGGTTTTCAGATGACAGGCAAATGACCTGTCACTGGGACCACACTTGAAGTCTTTCTAACTTGTGCTTTGCTGGCACAGTCTTCAAAAAGCCCAGCTCACTTCCATGCTCAAAGAAGAAGATTCTAAGAAGGACTTCAGTGGGAGATTTAGGTCTGAGGCAGAGCAAACTGTCATTTAAGGGCACTTGCTTGCTTGCCAGAATAATAATTCTTCAGAGGTCACTATATATTTTTAAATTAATTACTATATTTTGATTTGTCAACAATCACTTCCACGTGCTTTTGAGTTTTAAATTTCTCCCCCTTCCTCCCCACCTCCCTCCTCTAGATGGTGCATAATCTGATATAGGCTATGCATATACATTCCTATTAAACATATTTTCACATTAAAGATGTTGTAAGTAAGAATTGAGAAGTCACTATATTGAGTTTAGGTATTGAAAATTCAATATTCCATTTGGTCTTCAGGAATATTAGGTATTTGGTGAAGATAACATGAAAAGGAAGGAGAAGCTTTACAGTTATGTTGACCTTCAAACAGAATCACAGAATTCCATAGTTGGATGACACCTGGGTTGGCGTCCAGTCCAACTGTATCTCCTCAGAAGAATCTTTACTATCATGCTTGTGACAAGTTATTGTTTAGCTTTTTAGTAAAGAACTTGGGTGAAAAACAATCCACTACATCCCAAAATAGTTCATTCCACTGTTGGATAGTTCTGTTAGAAATATTTTCCTTAAAATAAGCCTAAACATGCTTCTCTCCAACATTCACTCACTACTCCCTTTGTGTCCAAACAGCTAGTCGAATCTTTTTTTCCATATAACTGTTTTAAAGTACCTGTAGTGAGTTCTCATGTCCCATTGATCTTTCTCTTCTTCAGTCTAAATACCCCCAGTTTATTAAGCTCATATTCAGAGCCACCACCTTGAAGACCTTTGCCATTCTGGTTACCTTCCTCTGGATGCTCTTCAACTTACTAATGTCTTTTCTAAAATATGGCACTCAGAACCTAAGATATTCCCACCAAAGAAGGACACAGAGACTAGCATAATTTTATTTCTGGAAGTTATGCCTCACTCAGTACATCCCAAGATATATGTGAACACATTTTCTGACACTATAAGATGCAATCTTCTTGAGGGCAGGGATTGCTTTATTTATGTATTTATATCTCTAGTGCCTTGTATAAAGTAGGCACTTAATAAGCACTTGGCAATCCATTGATTTCATTGAGTTCTTTCCTGACTGCCTCGTTGTTAGTGATCCTCTCCCACTTAAAATTTACTTTATATTTGTATATATGTGGACTATAGATGACAGATGGATAGATAGATATTATGTGTAGATGATGCTTTTCCCAAGTAGAATGTAAGCTCCTTGATGACAGAAATTGTTTTGTTTTTATCTTTGTGCAGTACGTCCTTGATTAAGGAATTTGTGTGGCTACTGGAGATAAATGTCTGTAGGTAAGAGCAGAAATCTTTAAGTTACTATGAATAAAGCCTAAACAGGCTATGACTATGTCTGTGTCTGAAGGGACACTATCCTTCATCCTCAACCTAAAAGTGAAGAAGAAAAGAAGAAAACTACTCACAGGCTCTATAGGGAGGACATCAGTATCTGCAGTACTCTTGGTAGGGAGAAGTTTCAGTGATATCCCTACATCCTCTCATTTTACAATATTTGATCTGAAATTATACATCAAGAGTATATTAATTTTAACATTTATGGTAACTTGAAATATCTTTCCAGGCTACTATTTTAAAAGATTCCAGCTTTTAGCATTTGGGGACATTCATGTCTTAAACTGTGTTTGAGTCTTAAGTCACTAATAAAATCATACATCCTAAATTATTCCAAGTGATTGATTTAATATTTTATAAGGGAAATATAACTTGCACTTTAAATGCAATGTTTTTTGTTTTATTTTTTTGCATATATACATATTTAGATGCATCATGATTTTGTATGTTGGTAATCTCTTAGTGGTTGTGATTCTCACTGACTTTTGCAGAAAATAAATGCACTTATGAAGCTCAAGTTGTCTTTTCTTTTTAAAATGTTAATGAATCACTTGCAATAATTTGTAAGTTAAGCTCTCACAAGAGATAATGACCAAAAGAGGGATTTGAACCAAGGTTCTCTGACTTCAAAGCCAATGTACCAGGTTTCATGGTGCTTATAGTATTGTATTCTTCTCACAATCCATACTTCCTCCTTCAGGAGGTACTGAGTTCCTCAGTCAATGAGGAACAATCAAATGAGAAAATGTATATGAAGGCACCTTGTCAGTCCCAGTGTTCTATATATATAAATGTGAGTTGTTGTAACAGCTGGAACAGCTAGGTGGCACAGTGGATAGAGTTCTGGGCCTGGAGTCAGGAAGATTTATCTTCCTGAGTTCAAATCTGGCCTCAAACACTTACTAACTGTGTGCCTTTCGGCAAGTCACTTAACCCTGTTTTCCTCAGTTTCCTAATCTGTAAAATAAATTGGAGAAGGAAATGGCAAACTACTCCAGTATTTTTGGCAAGAACACCCCAAATGGACACGATGGAAAAAGATCAAACAACAGCAACAGCAGCATTATTGTAATGCATGTATCCTAAACATGCTAAGAAAAGGAACCCCATAAATTCTGTCAAAAGTACTGGTCTCTTTAAAGCATTCTCCCTACTTCAACAGTATTTGCCACTTCAGATTTGGGTCTAACTTGGGCCCTGACAAAGAGACAAACTGTCTGTCTGTCTGTCTGTCTTTGTCTCTGTCTCTCTCTGTGTATATATGGGCATGTGTGTATATGCACGTTTATACATTTGTATGTATCATTGTGTCCTGTATATGTACGTATATGTATGTATACACATGTGTGCATGTGTATGTCTATACAAACATCTATATCTATCTATCTATTCATCTATGTTTCTATCTATCTATAGTTGTTCAGTCTTTTCAGTCATGTCCAACTATCATGACTCCATTTAAGGTTTTCTTGGCAAAAATATTGAAGTAGTTTGCCATTTCCTTCTCCAGCTCATTTTACATATGAGGAATTAAAGCAACCAGGACTGAGTTGCCTAGGGTCACAGAGCTAATAAGTGTATGAGGCCAGATTTGAACTCAGGAAGGAACTTACTCCAGGGCTGGAACTGTATCCTGTTCCACCTAGCCGATATGTATGTGTGTGTATGTATATATAGCAACACACACGCATATATACATATATGCACACATATGTATATACATGTATACATACACATATATACATATGTATATATGTGTATGTATACATACATATCTTTCAATCTCATATTATATGTATATGACTGCAAGACACATGGAACCAAAATACAGTGAAGTTATTTCAAAGGCCTTAGCCAACCTATTTAACAAGCTCCAAGTAGTACCATTTCTTAGCTCATCATGATTTTATATGATGGTAATACATTAGTGGTGGAAGTTCCCATAGACCTTTTTGAAAAATGTACTTATAAAGTTCAAGTTGTATTTTCTTTGTGAAATGTTAAATGAATCACTTGGAATAATTTGGAGTTTATTATTCTGTGATTGATTTAAGAACAAAACATAGTGCACTGCATAAATGTCCCTCCCCCTTACCTCCCCCTTGCTAAAAGGAAAGTCTCAATAAATAACAGTTCAAAAAGACAAGAAACCTGAGGATGAGAATGAGAGAATACCATAAAACGAAAATCAGAAAAAAAAATAGAGATAGAAATGACGAGGTAAGAAGAATAAAGGTAGTGTTATTCCATGAATCAGCTGGTATGTGACTCAAGATAAGAGTGTTAATTCTTCGCACTTCAATCTTATTAACTATTCTTTACCCTGAAGAGAAATATTTGTTTCTATTGATTTATAATAGACTTTCTTTTTTTCCCCCTTCCTATCCCTTTCCCCAAATGGCTTTTCAGAAAGACAGTCTACTAAATAAATGTTTTAGTTAAGAGTTCTGCATTTTGAAATATATCTTTTAAATATTCATTGCAGTAGCCTCAAAAATCTTTGTTGGTTATATAGAAATCATTGATGCAGCCCTACTCAAAACCAGACTTATCATTTTCTCATTCCATATTTACTAAGAATGTCAAATTCACATCCTTCTTCATAGTATGTTCAACTATAAAATGGGATCAGCCAACTTTTAAAATATTTGAAAAATTCCAAAGGAGTTTTTTGACCCAAAAAATTATAAGAACTTACGCAAAAAAATATGATAGCTCCCCTCAGAGAGACAGTGCCCAGGGTTGAAGAACTTTGCCTTCCCCCTTTTATTATTTTTTTTTTTGAGGACAGAATGAGGAATGCCAGATAAATAGGAGTAGCTGGATTATTGCCAAATTATGCATCTTGTTAAATTATTACTGCCCATTCCTCTTCTTAACTTCTGTATTAGTTATTATTATATTACATATTATACATGATATAATATAAAATAGTATATGATATAATGGATATTATTAAAGATGCCAACATCCTATCAGTCACCTAGCTCAGAAACTCAGGGTCATCTTTGACTCCTTAATCTCGCTTAGGCCACATAACCAGTCTGCTGCCATATCTTATCTTTTAACCTCAGTAACTCTTATATCTGTCAATTTCTCTCTATTCACACAAACCAACATCTTAGTTTGTCTCCTCTTCACCTTTTGTCTTGTAACTTATGACAGCTTTTTGAAAATTATTTATTTGATTCTGAACTTAAGAAATAAAGCATTTCTATAACATATTAGAAAAGGAAAAAAAAAGATGATTGTACATGAAACTTCAAATATATTATGAACAACTTGCTATTATTTTTAAATATATAAGAAAGTTATCACATAACTATCTTTTTCCCTTTTTTTCTTCCCTTTCCCCACCCTGTTCTACAGATGGCTACCATTATCTGTATGTGTGTGTGTGTGTATACTATCATTTTCCCTTTGTTTTTCTCATTTCTCTCATTATTCTGTGCAAGTCTATCTGTGTTTTTCTAAGATCATCATGCGCATCATTTCTTATAGCATGATAGTATTCTATCACAATCATATATCACAACTTGTTTGGATATCCCCCAATTGACAGGCATCCCCACAATTTCCAGTTCTTTTCCATCACAAAGAGAGCTGCTATAAACATTTTAGAACACATAGGTTCTTTTCCTTTTTCCCTAATCTAGTTCATCCCCCTTCCTCAAATCCCTCTCCTTACCAATCCATCCTCCAAACAGCTACTAAAGTGAATTTTCTGAAGTGCAGGTTCGACCATCTGATTTCTCTTCTCAATAAACTGTAGTAATTCCCTCTTGACTATAAGATCAAATATTATCTTATCTTATGCACATCCTTTTTTAAAATGATTTCTATTTTTGTAAGTTTTATAAGGTACATACTTATTAGGATAGAGTATATGTGTATACATATATATATAATATATGTATATATAAGCACATATATACATATATACATAAACAAATATACATACATAAAGAGTCTATGCTCAGTTTTTTTTTCTTTTTAAGCAATCAGGTGGACACTCAAAAAACTTTGGAAACAATTGTCCCAAGATGATCAATTTCTCCTCCCAAAAGCAAAGTTTCCAGAGTTTGCATTCCTATTACTAGATACCAATGAGAACAGGCTGTTCATGGGGACTTTCCAGCATGTAAATGATCTTAAGTCTTACCCACTTTTGGACAGTTCTTATCTTAGATATATAAGAAGCCTTTAGATAAGTTCTATAGGTAGAACTGGAGGGGTAATCCTCCCCTCCCCAACACACACAAAAAAACAAAACTATCCTCTATAGAAACCAAAGGCATGAAACCTTTCAAGAGGAATACCCTTCTCCTCCCCAAATTTGAAATTATTTTATCCCTGATCTTAAAGATATAATCCAATAGTTTTGGGGTGGGAAGGGTTGAAGGCAGTTTCCATAAGTAAATTTGCACTGATGAACAGAAGCAGCACCAGGAACATCAAGGTCACTGCACAAATGATGGCACAGTCTCTATTTTCATAAAGGATAAAGATCACCAGCAGGAAGATAGTTAAGAGGCCATAACGTGCTTACATATAGCTTATTTCAGTACCTACATTGATACTGAGACTCATGACAAACCACCTACCACTCAGTGTTCTCCATTTCATCATCTATAACCTTATCCTCTCTGAGAGTCCCATCAGAAGGAATGATAGTAAGTTTACATCCCTCTGGAGTCCTCTGCTGAGGTATTGCTTAACTTTTTCTGTAGGATCTGGGTAAGAACTCTTCCTTAATTTCAACTAGGAATTGACAATTGACACCAGATTGGACAAAGACTTAGAAAACACAGTATCTTCCAACAATTTTAACCTTTGGTCTCCCCAACCCACACAAAGAAGCTATCTAAACCATCCTAGGGAAAGAAGACCTGCTAACATAAGAGGAAGTATTTTCTTAGAGTACACAGAGTCCTCTGAGGAGTCAGAAATGTCAAAACCCTGGCAACTCTGTCCAGGGATACAAAATAAGGAAAGGCTAAAGATCAACCAGATCAGTGTATAAAATCAATCTGTCCTTGTTGAATAAATCTTACTGGAGGAGGTTAGCTCCATGAACCTGCTGGAACTGAAGGCCACCTTATTTCTAGGATGTCTCTAATTCGTTACAGACACATTTCTGGGGAGATGGAGTAATCAGATTGTGTTTTCAACCAACACTAGGCACAATGCCTAGTGTATTAATCTATCTTTCAATAAATAAATATTTATTAATAAATACTTATCTACTATGTGCCAGGTACTGTGCTAAGGTCTGGGGATACAAAGCAAGTAACATAGAATGAATGATTATTAAATGCTTGTTGATTTGAAGACAAAGCTATTGTTGCAAGAGTCCATGTAAGTGTTAGCCTGATCCCTCATTTGCTCTTCTTCATATTTGGGCAAAGAGTCATTATAAGGTTGATCTCTGGGTGTTGGATTGACACCAGTATGGAGTGGCCTTATCAGTTCCAGATTATGGTAAGCAAAGGGTGATAATACGTATATGCTGGTGGGGCTAGCAGACCTGGTGCCTGCATAGTTGCCCAGGCTTGCTGCCTATACTGCTTTTTGTATTTTTGTCTGAATCTTGGTCACATAGCACCATTAAAAAACTTTTGGTGGATAAATAAATGTAATATACAAAGATAGATACCATTTATCTCTCTTTATAAACATATATCTATAAAGATAATATCTATAAACATACATATATATGCATACGTGTGCCTTTATTGTTCTACCCCTTGGCCACTGGGTTCCAATAGGTGAGCTTTTACTTCATCTTGACTGGAGCCAAGTCTCTATACCACTTCCTGGCCAATTTCAAATCTTACTACCTGTATTCTGGCCATCCACCTCTTCCTCCAGATCCCCTTTCCAATGAAATTTGATTTCTGACCCCTAGGTCCCTAAGTTTGAATATATCATAGCCTTTTCTAAAGCATACATCATTTTCTCAGTAATTTGAGGTGTAGTTTTCCTGGATCTGTAGCTATTGTCAAAAAACCTATTTAACTCAAAAAAAAAAAACAGAAAAAGGAAGTATACTCCAGAGATGTGATAACTAAAGTTAAATCCAGAAGATCAAGAGAAAAATTATATGCAAAGTTAAAATAAAACCTTGAAATAACATTGGACAAATGAGTTCCCTCTTAGAATTGCCATCCCTGATCCCTGTTGTGTGTGTGATGAAACTAGTGCAAGAAATCTTCAAAGCTTGGGCTATCAGAGTTCTTCTCCAGTCCTTCCGTGGAAGTAACTCAGCTAGAATTCTGTCTGTCTGTCTGTCTGTCTGTCTCTCTCTGTCCGCCTCTCCTCATCTCTGTCTCTTTCTTTCTGTGTCTGTCTCTCTCTCTGTCTCTCTCTTTCACACACACACACACACACACACACGCACGTGCACACACACACACACATCACACAAGAGATGGCAACATAGATTCCTCCCAGCCACAGGAACAAAATGGAAAATAACTAGAAGGAGAAAGAGGATTGGGGTAGGCAGAAGACATGGGAAGCACATAGCCACCTAAAGGGTTGTAGCAGTCCAGTTTTTTATTAAGGAAGAAAAATTCAAAAGAGGGCAGAATAGAAAGAACAAATGTATGCCATTCAGTAAAATATCCTTAATAAAAAATATTCTGTGAACCTTCCAGAGATCAATAAACAGTAAAAAAAAAAAAGCTACAATATAGCTCTAAAGAAAAATAAAACTTCCAAAACAATGAACATTTAATTCATATTAGGGATGAAATCAGGTCAAGAATTACAATGTTTTTCAAACAAAAAAAATAAAGACAAAAAAAGGATACAAATTAGAAGACATGTAGAGGCTCTGAAAGAGAACATGACAGACTTGAAATTTTAAAAATATAGAGTGAGGTGTAGAAGAAAATAAGGCTGAAGAGATCACCAAGGGAGAATGTTGAGAAAAACAGAAGATAGAAACCAAGGGTACATCCCTCCTAAGAGTAATAGGAAATGGATGATCCAGCAAAGAAGACTGAGAGTTTATATTCAGGCAGTTAGTAACAGAATTCAGAGAAGTTTCAGAGAAGCCCAAAGGGAGAGAAAGTATGAAGGGAAAGGGAAAGTAAATGAAATCAAGAAAGTAGAGGGTCAAAAAGTATGGGTACTGAGAAAAGGTCACCAAAATGTGCAGTTGAGAAATCATTGATTATCTTATGAAGATCAACTTGAAGCAATAGAATTAGAAACCAGAATTTGAAAAGGTTGATCAGTGAGTCAGTTTTAACAAAGTTAAAATACTAAGAATAGATGTTCTTTCTAGGACTAGGTAGTGAAAAGCAAATGATATAGAATTATAGTTTAGTGAGATAGCACAGTCAAAAGAAGGGTCTTCTTGCTTTTTTTTTTTAAAGTTGGGGAGATCTGGTCCTGTTTCTAAGAAGAAGGGAAATAGCTCAAAACATGGTAATATTCAGAGAACCCATGATTTTTCTTAACCAACTCCTATGACTTGGCTAAAGAAGTATCAGGTCCTGAAACCCATGAGAATAGTGAAGTCAAGTATCATAAGTGGTTTTACAACTAAATAACTCATGGGCATGAAAGAAGGGAAGGTCATAAGGTTAGAGCAAATGTGACCTCTGTATTCAGTCTATTTGACCATCAGCAGAAATAAATTACATGGCTAACCCTGAGACCCTGAGGTCCCAAGATCAGATTTTAATGGGCGATGTCTATTGACATTTTATTTGTTTGATTAAAAAACTTGTTAAACCAGTTGGGAATTGCTTTAGTGCAGGGGTAGAAACCCATGTGTGCTATTGGGATTAGTTGTTTTGATTTTCTTTTGTTGAGTATGATTTGGCCCTCAAGACCAAGAGGCTCAGAGCTGCCCTGTTGTTTATCTTCCTCGTCTGGCCACATACCTCCCTCCCATTTCACAGTGTTTGGGTGCTAATAGGGTTTGCTCTTCAGAGTTAAGGTTCATTATGTCATTGAATAAGTCCTCTTGGTTAATAGTTAGCTCAAGATATATGAGGAGCTCTCCTTATTTAAATGCTTTTTACATATTTTCTGATTGGATTTTGATTCTTGATTTCTAGCTTATAAAGACCACATGGTGACATTTGACTGCCATGGTCTCATTTGTCACCACATTTTTGCCACAGTGGGGAAACTCTTACCTTACCCCAAAATAGTCACTTACAACAGTATAAGCACAATTTTGTCTATCATAAAACCATTGCAAGGGACCTAGTAGTGACAAATATCTATCTATATACACATACATATACATACATACATACATATATACACATACATATATATATATACGTATATATATATATATACATATATATATATATATATATATATATATATATATATATATATATATAATCTTGCTTCGACACAATGCAAGATTCCTCTTTAAAACAATAGCAACAAAAATTCTTTAGGATAATAGGATCACAAAGTCTTAGAATAATAACTCCTCAGCATTATAAAAATCTTATTCCAATAGTGGAATATGAGCATTTTAGAATCTTAGGGACATTGAATAATAGAATGCTAGTATGATAGTCTCTGAAGAGCAAAATCACAAAATGATGGAGTTAGAAAGGAACTTTAAAGTCACCTGTTCCAACTTCCCATCCAAGGCAGTAACTAGATTAGAGTTGGTTCCATAATATTTCTTTTTCTTTTTTCTACATGAAAGTTTTCAAGTTATGGTATTGCTACCATATCCTGATGTAGTTTTTTTTTTCTGAATTCAAATGCAGTACTTTACATTTATTATATTATTAGCATCAGCCCACCATTATAGCATATTAAAATCTTTAATTTGAGTGTCTGTCCTTCTATTGGCTCTTTCCTGGACTGCTACAAAACTGTTCCAAACTCCTCCACTTACCTGACTATGCCATCCTCAAAGGATATCTTTCCTCCTTTTCATTGTTAAACTCTTGGAAGCGGGGCGGGGGGGGAGGGAAGAGGAAGAAAAACTTCCTATATTAATAACCTCTACTTTCTCTCCTTTCCCCATCCCTCACTCCTTTGTCCTCTGCAATTTAGTTTCCCATTCTACCAGTTAACTGAAATGTCTCTCTACAAAGCTATCTACAAAGTAATCAATGATCTCCTAACTGCAATGACCTTTTTTCAGTACTCATCTATCTGAATTAACTCTACTTTTTGACACTGCTGACCATTCTCCTCTCAGAAATACATTCTTCTTCCTGGTTAATAAACCAGGTTAATAAACCACTATGCTATCCTAGTACTGCTCCTACCTGATTGATCATTCCTTCTCATTCTTCTTTGATAGATCATTTTCCACATTTACACTTTCTTTTGCATGGTTGAACAGCAAAGATCTCTCCTGGAACCTGTTATTTCTCTACATTGTCTCCCTTTCTGAGTAATCTCAGCACTTCCAATGGGTTTAGTTGTGATCTTTATGCAGATAACTCCTAGATCTACATAACCAAGACTTCATGTATTCTTGAGATACATTTCTTTTTTTCTTTTTAATTTTTAAAAATTTATTTAAATTTTACTTTATTTTCAACATTAATTTCCACAAGACTTTGATTTCCAAATTTCTCCCCATCTCACCTCTCCCCCCACACCAAGACAGAGTGCATTCTGAATACCACTTCCCCTAATTTGCCCTCCCTTCTATCACCTTCCCTTCTCTTATCCCCTTCCTCTTCTATTTTCCTTTAGGAGAGAATAGATTTCTAAACCCCGTTTGCTTGTATATCTTATTTCCCAGTTACATATGAAAACAATTTTTTATATTTGTAAATTTGTACATTTCCAAATGCTCTCCCTTCCTCCCTCCTCACCCACCCTCATTGAGATGGCAAGCAACTCAATAAAGGTTATACGAGTGTAGTCATGCAAAACACTTCCACAGTAATCATGTTGTGAAAAACTAACTATATTTCCCTTCATCCTATCCCACCTCCTGTTTACTCTATTCTCTCTTTTGACACTGTCCCTCCCCAGAAGTGTTTGCTTTTGATTTACCCTCTCCCCCATTCTGTTCTCCCTTCTACCATCCCCTCCTTATCCCTTTGTCCCCTATTTTCTTGTAAGGTAAGATAGATTTCCATACCCAAATGAGTGTGTATGTTATTCCCTCCTTAAGCCAAATCCAATGAGAATAAGATTCACTCATTCCCTCTAACTTCCCTCACTTCCCCTCCATTGTAAAAGCTTTTTGTCTGTTTTATGTGAGATAATTCTACCCATTCTACTTCTCCCTTTCTCCTTCTCCCAGTATAATCCTCTCTCACTCAATTTTATTTTTCAGATATCACCCCCTCATCTTCAACTCACTCTGTGCCATCTATCTATCTATCTATTTATCTATCTATCTATCTATCTATCTATCTATCTATCTATCTATCTATCTATGTATCCCCTCCAACTGCCCTAATACTGACAAAGGTCTCATGAGTTGTAAATATAATCTTTCAATATAGGAAAGTAAACAGCTCAACTTTTATAAGTCCCTTATGATTTCTCTTTCCTGTTTATCTTTTCATGTTTCTCTTGAGTCTTGTATTTGCAAGTCAAATTTTCTATTCAGCTCTGGTTTTTTCATCAAGAATGCTTGAATGTCCTCTATTTCACTGAATTTCCATTTTTTTCCCCTGAAGAATTATACTCAGTTTTGCTGGATAGGTGGTTCTTGGCTGTAATCCTCCTCCTTTGCCCTCCAGAATATTATACTCCAAGCACTCTGGTCCCTTAATGTAGAAGCTGCTAGATCTTGTGTTATCCTGATTGTGTTTCCACAATACTTTGAATTGTTTCTTTCTGGCTGCTTGCAATATTTTTCTCCTTCACCCGGGAACTGTGGAATTTGGCTATAATATTCCAAGGAGTTTTCCTTTGGGGATCTCTTTAAGGAAGTGATTGGTGGCTTCTTTCCATTTCTATTTTCCCCTCTGGCATTTTTTTAAATAGTTTTTTATTGTTTTACTTTGTTTTGTTTTTTATTTTTTATTTTATTTTTTAATATAAATTTATTTATTTTTAGTTTTCAACATTCACTTCCACAAGTTCTTGAGTTCCAAATTTTCACCCCATCTCACCCCCCCCCCCCAAGATGGCATGCATTCTGAATATCCTTTCCCCTCTCTTCTATCTCTCCCCCCTTCTCTTATTCCCTTCCCCTTCTATTTTCCTGTAGGGCAGGATAGACTTCTGTACCCCATTTCCTGTATTTCTTATTTCCCAGTAGCATGTGAAAACATTTTTTTAAACTATATGTTTTTAAAACTTTAGGTTTCAAATTTTCTCTCTTCCTCCCTCCCCACCCACCCTCATTGAAAAGGCAAGCAATTCAATATAGGTTGTACATGTGCAGTTATGCAAAACACTTCCATAGTAAATGTGTTGTGAAAAACTAACTCTATTTCCCTTAATCCTATCCTGCCCTCCCATTTATTCTATTCTTTCTTTTGACCCTGTCCCTCCTGAGAAGTGTTTGCTTCTGATTACCCCTTTCCCAATCTGCCTCCTCTCTGTCATCCCC
This sequence comes from Phascolarctos cinereus, assembly GCF_003287225.1. Lineage (NCBI taxonomy): Eukaryota > Metazoa > Chordata > Mammalia > Diprotodontia > Phascolarctidae > Phascolarctos > Phascolarctos cinereus. The sequence continues at coordinate 363,678,274 of NW_027555625.1, read as the reverse complement.
CTGCTCTCTTGTCCCCTTCTCCCCCTATTTTCCTGTAGGTTAAGACAGATTTCCATACCCAATTGAATGTGTATGTTATTCCCTCCTTAAGCCAAATCCTATGAGAATAAGATTCACTCATTCCCTCTCACCTTCCCCTTCCCCTCCACTGTAAAGACTTTTTTTCTGTTTTTTTTTGTGAGATAATTTACCCCATTCTACCTCTCCCTTTCTTCTTCTCTGAGTATAATCTCTCTCATCCCTTAATTTTATTCTCCAGATATGACCCCTTAATCTTCAACTCACCCTGTGCCTATCTATTATCTATCTGTCTATCTATCTATCTATCTATCTATCTATCTATCTATCTATCTATCTATCTATCCATATTTTTTTTCCTCCAACTACCCTAATACTGACAAAGGTCTCATGAGTTATAAATATCATCTATCCATGTAGGAATGTAAACAGTTCAATCTTAATAAGTCTTTTATGATTTCTCTTTCCTGTTTACCTCTTCATGTTCCACTTGAGTCTGTATTTGAAAGTCAAATTTTCTATTCAGCTCTGGTCTTTTCATCAGAATGCTTGAAAGTCCTCTATTTCACTGAATGACCATTTTTTTCCCCTGAAGGATTATACTTAGTTTTTCTGGGTAGCTGATTATTGGTTGTGATCCTATCTCCTTTGCCCTCCTGAATATTATATTCCAGTCTCTTAATGTAGAAGCTGCTAAATCTTGTGTTATCCTGATTGTGTTTCCACAGTACTTGAATTGTTTCTTTCTAGTAGCTTGCAATATTTTCTCCTTGACCTGGGAACTCTGGAATTTGGCTATAATATTCCTAGATTTTTCCTTGGGGATCTCTTTCAGGAGAGATCTGTGGATTCTTTCAATTTCTATTTTGCCCTCTGGTTCTAATATCAGGGCAGTTTTCCTTGATAATTTCTTGAAAGATGATGTCTAGGCTCTTTTTTTGATCATGGCTTTCAGATAGTCCAATAATTTTTAAATTCTCTCTGGATCTATTTTCCAGGTCAGTTGTTTTTCCAATGAGATATTTCACATTGTTTTCTAATTTTTCATTCTTTTGGATTTGTTTTACAGTGTCTTGATTTCTCATAAAGTCACTAGCTTCCAATTGCTCTATTCTAATTTTTAAGGAAGTATTTTCTTCAGTAATCTTTTGGACTTCCTTTTCCATTTGGCCAATTTTTCTTTTTAGGGCATTTTTCTCCTCATTGGCTTTTTGGACCTCTTTTGCCATTTGGGTTAGGCTATTTTTTAAGGTGTTATTTTCTTCATTATTTTTTGGGGGGTCTACTTTAGCAAGCTGTTGACTTGTTTTTCATGATTTTCTTGCATCACTCTCATTTTTCTTTCCTGTTTTTCCTCTACTTCCCTTACTTGCTTCTCAAAATCCCTTGTGAGCTCTTCCAAGGCCTGGAACTGATTCACATTTTTCTTGGAGGCTTTGGATGTAGGAGCTTTGACTTTGTTGTCTTCTTCTGGTTGTATATTTTGATCTTCTTTTTCACCAAAGTAAGATAATATAGTCTGACTCTTTTTGTGCTGTTTGCTCATGATCCTGGCCAATTACTTGAGTTTTAAACTCTTTGTTAAGATAAGAGTCTGCTTCCAATGTGGAGAATGTACTGTCCCAAGCTTTAGGAGTTTGTACTGCTGTTTTTAGAGATACTGGTAGGGACCTGTAAATTTTCAGTTCTTCAAAGGGGGTATGATAAGGGGCGAGGTGTTTACTCCTTTCCTGGTCTGTGCTCTGGTCTGTTAGTGACCAGAAGTACTCCTTTCTGTCTTCTAACTGTGAGGAGAGGTTCCTCTCTACAGCCACTACAAGGTCTACCATGCCAGTCCTCCTCCTTACCCCAGTACCACTGCCCAGAACTGTGACCCAGATCTAAACACAGGCAAAGCAAAAGATTCCTGCCTCAGCACTGGCAAAGAGATCCCTGCAATCCATCTCTGATTATCCACTGGATTCTTGATCATTCTGTGGGTCTGAATCTAGGGAAGCAGCTGCCCCCCCACCCAGGGCCATGCTCTTGGGGAATGGAGCTGAGACCCCAAGTTCCTCTCTCAGCATTGCAAAAACTGACTTTTCCCACTGGCATTCTAAGTTGTCTTTGTCATTTGTGGGTTGAGGAGTCTGGAAACCACCACGGCTGCCCACAATTCAGTCCTCTGAGGCCTGCTCCAGGTTCGCTGTGGCCTGTGCACCCAAGCCACACTGCGCTCCGCTCACAGCCCGACGCTATACACCTTTCTGCTTGATCTTCCAGGTTGTCTTGGGCTAGAAATTTGTTTCACTCTGTCTTTTTGTGGGTTCTGCTGCTTCAGAAATTTTTTAGAGCTGCTTTTTATGAGTATTTGGAGGGGTTTGGGGGAGAGCTCAAGGAAGTCACTGCTTTCACTTTACCATCTTGGCTTCGCCTCCCCCCTCTGGTTCTAGAATATCAGGGCAGTTTCTTTGATAATTTCTTGAAAGTGATGTCTAGGCTCTTTTTTTGATCATGGCTTTCAGATAGTCCAAAAATTGTAAAATGATCTCTTCTGGATCTATTTTCCAGGTCAGTTGTTTTTATAATGAGATATTTCACATTGTCTTCTTTTTTTTCATTCTTTTGGTTTTGTTTTATAATTTCTTGATTTCTCATAAAGTCACTAGCTTTCCTCATGTTCTCCCTTTCTGGCTGTACCTCATAGAATCACTAGCTTCCTCCAAAGGATACTTCAAGTGCCACCTTATACAAAAGGCCTTTCCTAAATTTTCTATTGTTACTGTGGTCCTCAAACAAAAATACTTTGTACATCTTTATAAATATTTTCTGTATTTTCATTTCATATGCCTGTCCCTCCATCCCCCAGAGTGTAAGTTATTTGAATGCAGAAAATATTTTTGTCTGTGCAATGCCAATAACTAGGACAAAGCACGTGTACAAACATATTTATAGCAGCTTTTTATGTGGTGGCAAAGAATTGAAATTGAGGGGATGCCCATCAATTTGGGAATAGCTAAACAAGTTGTGGTATATGAGCGTAATGGAACACTATTGTTCCACAATAAATGATGAGCAAGCATACTTCAGCAAAACCTGGAAAGATTTACATGAACTGATGCTAAGTGAAGTGAGCAGAACCAATCAAACATTGTACGCAGTTACAGCAATATTGTGTGATGACCAACTTTGTTAGAATTAGCTCTACTGAGTGATGCAATGATTTAAGAAAATCATAAAAGACTCATAATGGGAAATGCCATCCACATCCAGGAACAGAACTGTGGAGTCAGAATGCAGATGAAAACATGTCATTTCCCTTTATTTTTTTTTCCTTTCTTGTGGTGTTTCCCTTTTGTTCTGATTCATTTTTCACAATATGACTAATGTGGAAATATGTTTAATATGATTGCACATGTATGGCTTATATTAGATTGCATACCATCTTGGAAGGGGGAGGGGAGGAAAGTGGGAAAATGTAGAACTCAAAATCTCATAAAAGTGAATGTTGAAAATTAAAAATAATCAAATAAAGATGTAAATTTTTTTAAAAGCCTAGGAATAAAATATCTTGCCCTAAACAAAACCAAAAGTATTTAAATCTAAAATTAAGAGCTTGCTTTTTTTTTTTTACCATAGAGAAACACTGTAAACATTTATAATAAAGGCAAGAGAGAAGTAAGGATACCCAGTGCTTCTAATATGATTTGGCAGTATACTAGGATTGCTAGCTATAGTAACAATTAAAGGAAAAGAAATTAAAGGAGCAAGACTTGTCAAATGATATGCAAAATTATTTTTGTTTGCAAATTATATGATTCTTAGCTTAGAAAACCCTAGAATATATAAACAAAAAATTGAGACAATTGAGCTTTAATAATATGGGAAAATATAAAATTAGTCTGTGGAAGTCATCAGAATTGCATTATGTTGCTGCTAAAACCAGAAAGAATAGAAAAAAATATTTAAAACAAAACAAAATGCATTAAGTATCTAAATACTAATCTTGAGAACACATAGCATTAATGTGAGTATAATTACATGGCACTTTTTTTTTCACAAAAGTAAAGGACATTCTGAAATAAAAAAAAAACCAACTGTAGATATTTGATGTGTGGCTATACCACACCAATAAATAAAAAATAACAAATAATCACTCACAAATAGATGGACAGATTTAGCATGATACTCATCAAATTTCCAGGGGTATCCTTCCAGAATTGGTAAAACAACTACATTTACATAAAAGAGGAAAAAAAGATTGAGAATATAAAAGAAAATAACGAAAAATCTGAGAACCAGATCTCAAGCTATATTCTGAAATGATAGCTGTCATTGTCAAAATTGTCTAGTACTAATATTTATATTGACATATTACACATTTAAATGTATACATATATGTGGGTTTGTATAGATTCTATCTATCCATCTATTTATCTCCAAGCAATAAAAAATCAATATCTAGAATTGAATGTATACCATACTTTTGGTTCTGGTAAACTGAAAAATACAAACAGTGGTAAAAGGACTATTTTATTAAAACTGCTATGGAAAATAGAAACTAGTTTGACAAAATATAGGTGAATATCAGTAACATTTCATATGCCATAGTATATTCCCAAAAGATCAGTTATGGAGCAGAATGGAAAGTTTTATCTTTTGCAACTATAGGCAGGGGAAGAATTGGTAATCTGTCATGAAATAGAGAAAATTGTATTATCAATGTCAAAATCAATATAATTTTAATTTTATATAATTAAAAAGCTTTTGTACAAACAAAATCAATGAATCTAAAATTATAAGAAAAATGTGTGAAAAATCTTTTCATGGTAATACAGAGAAAGCAATACTGAAATTGTAGATAGGCTAGCATTATAATTATAGATGATACTTATTACCAGTGTGTCAATGGGAAAGTCACCTCACCTCTATGGCTCAACTTATTCATTTGTAAAATCGAGAAGTTTAGATTAGATGATAACCGATGTTCTTTTCTGTTCTTAGCTTATATGTCTATATTCTCTCATAAAATCTGACATCCAAAATTTATTGTCAATTGACTTGGTCTGTAAGATTAAGATTCACCAAAAGAAAATGATCATGAAATATGAAGAGCTTTCAAAAGAAGAAATACAAATTATCACCAGCTGCATGATTTATCTTATAAATTTAATAATGATCAGAGACATGCAAAATAAAATATTGGATTTTTAATCATGTTGCACCCACAAATATGTGTGTCCCCCAAGGCTGTGACCTATCCTGTCTTCTCTTTTGTTCACTGTACTATCTGACTTCAAGACCTCACTAGCTCTCATGGGTTCAAATAGCATCCCTAATGAGATAAATAGTGGATCTATTTATTTAGCCATAGGCTCTCTCTTGAGCTCTGGTCCCACATCAACAATTGCTTTTTGAACATTTTTAACTGGATGCCCTATAGGCAGTTCAAATTTAATATTACCCAACATACCTTTCCAATGTTTTTGAAGAGTAAATTCACAATAAGTTCTGTTAATTTGATTATTCCTTTTTGTGTCTTTTTTTAAAATGTATTTTCATCAATTTTATTAAGTATTTCCCAATTACATGTAAATTTTTTTACATTCATTTCTAAAATGTTAAATTCCACATGACCTCTCTTCATCCCCTGCCCTTTGAGAAGTTAAGCAATATGATATCAAATATACATATGAAGTCATACCAAACACATTTCCATATTAACCATATGCAAACAAGAAAAATTAAGAAAGTAAAAAAAAAAGATTTGCTCCAATCTGTACTCAGAGTTCATCAGTTCTCTCTCTGGAGGTAGACAGCATTTTTCGTTGTTGGTTCTTTGGAATTGTCTTGGACAATTAGCTTGATAAGAATAGCTAAGTCTGTAACAGTTGTTCATCTTTACAATATTGGTGTTACTGTGTTGCAATGTTCTCCTTGTTCTGCTTGCTTCACTTTGCATGAGATCATTTAAGTCTTTTCAGGTTTTTCTGAAACCATCCTTCTCCTTTCTTATAACATAATAGGATTCCATCATAATCGTATACTAAACAACTTGTTCATCCATTCCCCAACTGATGGACATTCCATCTATTTTCAAGTCTTTGTCACCAAAAGAAAGAAGCTTCTATGGCAAATATTTGCACAAATAAGTCTGTTTTTTGTTTTAATCTCTTTGGAATACAGATCTAATAGTGGTATTGCTGGTCAAAGGGCATGCACAGTTTTTTAACCTTTTAGACAAAATGCCAATTTGTTCCCATAATGGATAGACTAGTTCACACATTCACTAACAGTGCATTAATGCTCTGATTTTTCCACGTCCCCTCCAACATTTGTCATTTTCCTTTTCTGTCATGTTAGCCAATCTGAGATGTGTGAATTGGTACCTCAGAGTTGTTTAATTTGTGTTCCCAATAATGTATTCATATGATACATTATTATATTGTAGTATCAGATGAATATAAAAATTGGGTCTCGAAAGGATCTTAGAGACCATCAATTATAGACCCTACTTATTTACAGGTGGGGAAATTGATGCATACATAGGTGAAGTGTGGTCCATAAGTAGGAGCTCCAGGATTCAAATCTTTTCCTTTTCACTCTCAATCAGTGCTTTTTTCTTGTATTTTATTGTTGTTGAGTCATTTCAGTTGTGTCCAACCCTTCATGATCCCATTTTAGGATTTCCTTGATAAAGATAATGGAGTGATTTGCCATTACCTTCTCCAGCTCATTTTAGATGAGGGATTGAGCCAAACAGGATTAAGTGACTTGCCCAGGATCACAGAGCTAGTAAGTGTCTGAGACTAAATTTAAACTCATGAAGATGAGTCTTCCTGATTCCAAGCCCAGTGATCTGCTCCCTGTTATCTAGCTGCCTCCTTCTCTTTTATACCTTTAAGCATTTCTTGATGGCATCTCCTTGGGGGCAGCTTGGTGACACAGTGGATTCTAACCAACCCTAAAGTCAATGGGACCTGAGTTCAAATTCATCCTCAGACCAAACACTTGACACTTACTAGCTGTGTGACTCTGGGCAAGTCACGTAATCCCAACTGCCTAAAAAAAAAAAAGCCTCTCCTCTTTGGGAGAAGTAATACCTTGTTCGTTAATCCACCAATGCACAATCCAAGAAACTAAATGTAGGTAAGAGTTTTTAAAGTTCGGTCAAATCCCAAAGCTTAGTTTCAGTCGTGGTTTAGAAGAGAAAAGAAGGAAAGAGGTATCTAAGTTCTCTCAGATTAATGAAAATGAATTATCTAACTTCTTTAGTCTTCATTCAGTTAATTTGTAAATTGAGAAGATTACACTAGATAAGCTCCCAAGTCCCATCTAGTTCTCATATTTTGTGCTTCTATGACTCCTAAGCCACTTTAAACTGACATTTTGTGATTATGAGAACTTTCCATATCTGACAGTCTAAGTTTTATGCTTCTAAGATACTTTTTAAACCTAGCATTCTGTGATTCTTGACCCCAAAGAACCTGAACTATGTGTAAACTGAAAAGTCCACACTTTGCTTTTGCTCTAGTGTTAGTCCAACTTGGTTAATTTCATTCTTATGGCTCATTGAAAAAGCCTGCACTCAGCACCTCTACTTCCTCTCCTCTCACTTTCTCACTCCCTTCCTAACCTTCTGCCATCTGGTCTTCCTTCAAAATGACCAATAATCTTGTAACGTCAACTTTATTTTTTTTTGTTATTTCTTATCCTTCTTCACCTCTCTGTAGCCTTCAGCTCTGTCAATCACCTTGAATAGAACATTTTCTTCTCTCTGGGTTTTCATGAATCTATTCTCTCCTACTTCTCCTCTTTTCCCATTTTTTCCTCTGTTATACTTATCTCTTTCTTTAAATCTCCTAGGAATTCTTGGACTTGAGTTCAATTAGCATTTTTCTTTGAGGCTCTTCTTGTTGATGTTTTCATATTTTTGTCTTCTTCTGATTTTATGTCTTTGTCTACTCTGCCTCCATAACAGATTTTTTTTTTTATGGCCAAGTTTTTTTTTTTGTTATTGTTGTTTGCCCATTTATTTTTTCAGATTATTTCTTGATTTTGAACTTTATCTTAAAGTTAGTCTCTGATCATCATGACATAGGGAAGCACCGTCCTAAACTTCAAGTTGTATTTTTCTTTTTTTGATGCTGCTGTTTTCAGAGCTATTTCTTGGGGTTTACAAGTTTTTGGTGCTTTTAGGGTGGTGTGGTTCATGGAGAGGGATGGTTATTGCTCTCCTTGTCTGTGCCATGATTTTACCCAGGTCTTTACACTGGCCCACTACAGCCAGAAGTCCTAGTGCTCTTCCTGGCCTTGGAACTGGAACCTGGGCCACTACTCCCTTGTGACCAATCACAAGGGTTCCTTTCTGATTCAGAACTGTGAACCAGACTTACTTATGAGCAAATAGAGTTGGCAATGAGTGCCAGAAAAGGGTCCACTGTAATCTCTTTCTGACCAATTGTCTGACACTCTTTTTGCTGTTTCTGAGCTAAGAGCTTCAGAAGCTTCTGCTTCTGCTGCTTAGGTTGTTGTAGCCTACTCCCCACTTGAACTTATTTAATAGGAGAGTGAAATGGTTATCCCCATCCTAGCTCTGCAGAAAGAATTAGATTACATTTACTACATTCTATTTGGTCTTCCTGAATCTTCTCATCCTTAATTTAATCCATTAGACCATAAGCAGTGTTATTGAAAGCAGGAACCCTCCTTTTTCTTTCATTGTATTCCCAGGCTTAATATAATATCTGGTTAGTTGGTTGTTGGCCTTTGTTCTTGAAGAGGATCACAATGATATCATTATGGTAGGGTCAAGGTACAGTGTGTCTGACTATGACTGATTAGACCAATATGAGTAGAGAAGGCTCTACAACAGGTTGTGCACGAATAGTCCTTGTGAACATTTGGAGTGGAGATGTTTCTACGTTTGTGCATCTCACATTTATTTTGAGCTATTGCAATTCTGCTTTGTTCATAGAATACAACACCTTTGATGTGGATGCTCCATGTTGGATGGTACTGTGCCAGTGTCTACCACCACAGCATTAAAGTCACCCCCATTCAATGCATCCTAGTGGTTCCCTATTGTCTTCTAGGATCAACTATCAACTGCACTATTTGGCACTGAAAGGTCTTCACAATCTTGCCCCTCTCCTATCTTTCCAGTCTTCTCACACATTACTCTGCTGCATATGCTCTTCTGACTAACTAGAGTGAATTACTTCCTATAGACCAGTAATGCTATTTTTAGAATTTCCTCCATGCCTAGAATGCTATCCCTCTTTAGCTCTTAGAATTTCTGGATGTCTTCAGAAATCCTATCAAGACCCACCTTAAGAAGAAGTCTTTCCTGGTATCCCTAGTATAGTGGCCTTTCCTTCCAACGTTATCTGATGTCTGCTCTGTGTGTCTGTGTGTCTGTCTGTGTGTGTGTGTGTGTGTGTCTTATACACACCTATATATTTACATGTTTTCTCCTTTCTTAGAATGTAAGATGCTTCAGGGTAAGGACTATTTTTCCAGGCTTTCTATTCTTTGAAAGCAGGAACCCTCCTTTTTCTTTCATTGTATTCCCAGGCTTAATATAATATCTGGTTAGTTGGTTGTTGGCCTTTGTTCTTGAAGAGGATCACAATGATATCATTATGGTAGGGTCAAGGTACAGTGTGTCTGACTATGACTGATTAGACCAATATGAGTAGAGAAGGCTCTACAACAGGTTGTGCACGAATAGTCCTTGTGAACATTTGGAGTGGAGATGTTTCTACGTTTGTGCATCTCACATTTATTTTGAGCTATTGCAATTCTGCTTTGTTCATAGAATACAACACCTTCTTTGATGTGGATGCTCCATGTTGGATGGTACTGTGCCAGTGTCTACCACCACAGCATTAAAGTCACCCCCATTCAATGCATCCTAGTGGTTCCCTATTGTCTTCTAGGATCAACTATCAACTGCACTATTTGGCACTGAAAGGTCTTCACAATCTTGCCCCTCTCCTATCTTTCCAGTCTTCTCACACATTACTCTGCTGCATATGCTCTTCTGACTAACTAGAGTGAATTACTTCCTATAGACCAGTAATGCTCTATTTTTAGAATTTCCTCCATGCCTAGAATGCTATCCCTCTTTAGCTCTTAGAATTTCTGGATGTCTTCAGAAACCCTATCAAGACCCACCTTAAGAAGAAGTCTTTCCTGGTATCCCTAGTATAGTGGCCTTTCCTTCCAACGTTATCTGATGTCTGCTCTGTGTGTCTGTGTGTCTGTGTGTGTGTGTGTGTGTGTGTGTGTCTTATACACACCTATATATTTACATGTTTTCTCCTTTCTTAGAATGTAAGATGCTCCAGGGTAAGGACTATTTTTCCAGGCTTTCTATTCTTAGTACTTAGCACAGTGCCTGGCACATAGTGTTTATTAAATGCTTCTTGATTAATTAGCTGGTCGGTTGAGTGTTCCACGGCCCCCTCCCCAAGCCTATTTTGGCACCAGCAGTGCTCTAAATAAATGAATCCTACTGCTATTATTTCTGTAATCTACATTCTTAATTTTGTAAATAGTACTTGCTATGGCCATGAGTGTGGCACACATTTGTAATTAACTAAATATAATCCTCACATTGCATCATCCTGCAGCCATGAAATATGAGTTTTTTTCCCACAAAATGACAGTCTTGACAGCAACTCATTAAATTATATATGTACAAATAGTGAAAGGGATCAAAAGAATTCACAAATAGGGACAGTGCTACACACAAGCACACACATGCTTCACTTTCACACATGACCTCATGTAATTCATGTTTAGGTTAGTTCATCAGTGTTTCAAAAATTTTGAAAAGAGTCTGAATCTGAAATAATTTAAAGCAACATTCTCTTCTTCTCCTAGCTAAGGGTTCCTTCCCTCTAATCTATTGCTTCCTTATCTCCTATAAGCTTTTCCTGATTATTGTATTAAGAAAAATACTTTGATTTCTTCACATTATCTGAAATCTCATTCTCGTTCCTCTTACACACACATGTGTTATTCTGTATATGTTATATCTAATAGCATATTTTATCTTCTTTTGCAACTTCCTTGCAAGCAGATACCATATTCCATTTATCTTTAAATCTTCTTTAGTGCTTTACACATAGACATGCACATGGGAAGAATGGAATAAACATTTGTGAATAATTAATCAAAGTATGGAGTACATCTCAAAATATTATCCAAGTATTTGTAGTCTCTGTCATTCTTATAAAAATGACAGTGGTATTAATGAGAAGAGCACTAAAGTGGAAATTAACAATATAAATTCACAGGCATTCACTAGGTGCAAGGCACTATGATATACCCTGGAGATTCAAACAGAAAAATGAATCTTTGCCCTCAAGGAGCTTATTTGTTTGGGAGTGATCCACATATATACAAAAAGGTACAGTACAAAGAAAATTAAGAAGGGGCAAAGTTCTGATAACTGGAGGAATCAAAGAAGTCTTCATGAAGGACATGGTACTTAAGCTGAGGCTTTAGGATAGACACTTACCCTCTCTAGGATTCAGAGAGGGGAATAATACAATAAGCCAGTGTCCCCACAACCTGTGTTACTGGACTTTGCAAAGCTGTCAGCATTTACCCTGGATGGGAGTTGATGAACGGGTATCAGGGAGCAAGATCAGGAAGAAAATATTTCTGAATAGAGTTGGGATTCTTTGTTCAACAGTAAAACTCCAAAAGGTCACAGGATCACAGATAAAGAACTGAAAGAGGCCTTAGAGGTCAATAAGTCCAGCAACCTAATTTCAGTTATGGTGAAACTGATACCCAGAGAGGTTAAAAGGCTTGTCCAGAGTCACATAGCTAGCAGGTCTCTGAGGTGGGATTCTAATCCAGATATTAATTGTTCCACACCTACAGCTCTATAAAATACACTAAACTGCCAGTCTTATAACAGCAAATCAAGCTTCCTTTCAAAGTGGTGAATGAGGCTGAATCAAAAATTTCCTAGCAGACATAGCATTTTTTAAGCCAACATATTTAAAGTTGACCCTGATCTCATTTAGCAATATTATACTACCCTTCATCTTCTCATATGTCCTTTGGTGCGTTTCTTTGCCCTTTCTTGGCAGAGAATCACAACATCTAATGTTAAATGACACCTCAAGAGCCATCTAACATGCTCCATAGCTGACCAATAATCCCTTTCATAACATCCACCAAAATTGCTCATTGAGGCTTAAATGAAAAACCCACAGTGAAGAGGAACTCTCTTCCACTGGAGGCAGCCAATTCCACTTTTGGATCAAAGTAATTTTTTAAGAAATTCAACCTTATAAATAAATCTTTCTTCCTCCAATATCCTTTCACTGGTACTACTGTTACCTTCCAGGGCCAAGCAGAAAAATTCCTCTTCCATATGATATTCCCTTAAATAAGGACCATAGCTATCACAGTCTTCCTTCCCCTATGTTTTCTCTTCTCTAGGCTAAACATCTCTAATACTTTTTTTCAAAAAAAATTTTACTTAATTAAATATTTCCCAATTATGTGTAAAAATATTAGCAATCTTTTTTTTTTAATTCAGTTCTAAATTCTCTCCCTCTTTTGTTCTGCTTTCCCTCACCCCAGAAGGAAGCAATTCTTTAACAAGTACATAGAAGAAGTCATGCAAAACATATTAGCCACATTGCAGAAGAAAATACAAACAAAATGAAACAATTTTAAAAAATTAAAGTGTGCTTTAATCATTCAGAGTTCATCAGCTCTGTCTCTGAAGATGGATAACATTTTTCACCATAGGTCCTTTAGGATTGTATTGGATCATTATCTATGGTCAGATTATTTTCTTGTTGTTTTCCACTTACCTTTTTTTCACTTTTTGTATTTCTTTTAACTTCAAACTCTGCTCTCAGACTGGAAGTAGCACTTCTCAAGCTTCTTCTGCCAGGGGCTACAGGTGCTGGCTGTTTAGCTGGTGCTGCATTGATGTGGCCCTGAGGCCAACAGGGGACCCTCTTGTTTGGTGCAGCACTGAGGGGGTGGGGTGGGAAGTGGCTGGCACTGCTGGAGGCTGCAGGAGTCTGGCAGCTTACCTGGTGCTGACCCAGGGTCCTAGTGGTGGTATTGGGCATGTTCTGAGGCCTGGTGGTCTGGCTGACGAAGCTGCCTGTTTGCTTAGGTACCCAAAGGGTTAGTGTTTATCTATTTGACCCAGACTACACTGAAGTGGAGCCTGGATGCTGAAGGTTGCCTTTTTGCTCAGGGCTATGCTGAAACACTTGGTGGATCTCTGAGCTGAGTCTGCCCATTCCCCTGGCTATGTTGAGGCATGTGGAGGGTCCTGGTGTTGGCATTTGCCTGCTCCAACACACACTATATTTTTCCTGGTTCTGCTGTTCCAGGATTTGTTTAGGCACAAGAAAAAAAAATGGTTTGGAGGCAAATATTGCAGAGTTATGGTGATTTGCTGGTTACTTCACTATCTTGGCTCTCACAAGTCCTTTAATAATTACTTGAAAGATGATGTCTAGGCTCTTTCTTTGATCGTGGCTTTCAGGAAATTATTTCCAATAATTATTAAATTATATTTGTTCAATCTCTTCTCTAGATCAGTTGCTTGTTTTTTTTTTCCAATGAGATATTTCACATTGTCTTCTCTCATTTGATTCTCTTGATTTTATTTTGTTGTTTCTTGATGTCTCATGGAGCCAACTTCTACTTGCCCAATTATAATTTTTAAGGAATCATTTTGTTCAATGAACTTTTGTACTTCTTTTTCTATTTTGCCTATTCTGTGTTTTTAGGTAGCTCTTTTTTTCAGTATTTTTTATGCCTCTTTTACCAAGCTGTTAATTGCCTTTTCATCATTTTCTTCCTTTACTTTCATTTATGTACCTATTTTTTCCTCTACCACTTTTATTTAATTTTGAAAAGTTTTTTTTTTGTTCATCCAGGCATTCTTGTTGGACTGGTTTCCAATTCACATTTTTTCTTTGAGATTTTACCTGCAGTTTTTTTTTCTGCTTGTGTGTTGTGGTTGTTGTTGTTTCCAAATTTGTTGTCTTCTTGTGAGTTTTTGTCTTGATCTTCCTTGTCATCATGGTAGATTTTTATGGTCAGGTTCTTTTTTTGTTGTTTGCTCATTCCCCCCCCCCCATATTTCCTTGATTTTGAACTTTATGTTCATGTTGGGCTCTATTTGTGACATTGGAAGTGACAGGCACTATCTCAAGCTCAGGATTTTTCACATTGCTGTTTTCAGAGATAGTTCCCTTTTGTTTTGTTTTGTTTTTTGTTTTTTTTTTGTTGTTGTTCAGATTATTTTGTTTTGTTTCGGTTTTTGAAGTTTTGGGGACTTCTAAAGTGGAGTGATCTGGTGAGAGGTGCAGTCTTTGCTTTCATTGTCTGTGCTCTGGTTCTTACCCAGGAAGAACCCCAGATCTCTTGCATTTGAAATCAATGTTGCTCCTCGGGGCCCCTGCTCCCTTGAGACCGGCGATGACACTGCCCCTCAGGGTTTCTATTCCCTCTTCACCAAAATCTTCCTTTCTGCCCTTGAACCATCACCCAGAAGTGTGTATAGGTAATGGAATTGCCAAATAGCATCTGGTCCTGCATCCAGTGCTAGCACATGGGTCCCATGTAATCTCTTTCTGACTAGTTGCCAGGTCCTTTTACTGTCTCTGACTTCAGAACTCCTGAAGTTGTTGCTGTTTCTGTAACTATCCCCTAGTCCCAACACTGTTATTTCACCCACATGGGCCTCTACCAGCCTCTACTCCACTGCCCCAGATATCTCTTTTCAATCTCCTATGAAGTCTTAGGCTGGAAGAATGTCTCATTTTGACCTTTTGTGGGCTCTGTCACTTCAGAATTCTATTTAAGGTATTACTCTAAAGTTATTTGAAGTGGATTGTTGGAAGAGCTCAGAAGAGTGCTTTATATACACTGCCATTTCAGCTTTACCCATCTCTAGTTCTTTCAATTAATCTTCAGGTTGTCTAGTTTTCTCACTATCCCAGTGTACTTATTCTGAACACACTCCAACTTATTTATATCTTTCCTGAGATATGCCCAGAACTGAACATGGTCTTTTGACAATGGTATGGTACAGACCTCCCGTATTCAGAACACTATTTAGTCTAGGATAGCATTAGTATTTCCATTGTCATTTCATAGTACTGACTAGAAGTCTATTGAACTTGCAGTCTAGTAAAAATCCTGTATCTTTTTTCCAAGGAAATGTTATTTAATCATACTTCCCTATCTTGTACATGAGAATTTTATTTTTTTAAACCCATTAAAGATCACCCTATTGGATATGTCCCCTTATTCCAGACTGCAGAGATTTTTTTTTTCCGGACCCCTATTCTTAACATTATAGTCATCATAAAGTTCAGGTCGATACATTTGAGAAGTCAAATAGCATTTCTTCAACCACTTCCCCAAAGTCCACTCACATTGGCAGGCTAGGTCCTCAAAAGCCAGTTGCTACTTCTACTCAGAATTGTCTGAGGTGAGCCTGAGAATCTGGGTTTCTATTATGATCATTCACATGTCTCCATCAATGTAATTTTTATTAGTTAACATCCATTAGCCTTAACTAGTTTTAGCAAAAGGCATTTACGAAACAGTTATCATAAGGCAAATTGATAGAAAACATTATGTTCAACCTGAGTGTGTACTCTCCCTTTCTACACACAAAGTTCCTGGAGAGAGTCTTCAATATTAAAATGTCAGTGAGTCACATATGTAGAGAATATATATGTCAAAGAGTTACTTATAACTCCTAGAAGTCTTTTTTTTTAATCCCCTTATCTAGTCCAAATTATATCTGGAAAGAGATTTTCCTCTACAATATTCCCCCCAATATGGTCATTAAACTTCCACTTAAAGACCTCCAGTAAGAAGAAATTTATAAAGCATTGTGACATAGTAGATAAAATACAGTCAGGAAGACCTAAGTTCAAATTCCACCTTGTGTAATCCTAAAAGGGTTACTTAATTTCCTTGAGCCTCAGTTTACTCATCTAAAACTGGGGGCAATAACACACATAGTATCTAAATCTTAAGATTGTTATGAGGCTCAGATGAAATTTTATATATATATATGTGTGTGTGTGTGTACATATATGCATAATATATAATTCTATAAACTTTAAAGCATTCTATTATTATCATTATTGCTTGAAATATGTGATTTTATTAGTATAGAGATCACTCAGTAAAGAACCTCATCTACCCATGTAGATCAGTGCCTTCTCTGAATCTTGTAGACTTAGAGAGTTGCCTGGGACACTGATAAGTTAAAGAATTTCCCCAAGGTAACAGAACCAGTACATACGAGAAAACTTAACATCTTCCTGACTGTAAAGCAGATCTCTATCCACTATGTTATATGCCTTTCACCATTCAAATGTCAGGCTTCATATTATCTTCCAATGAACTGCATTGTATTTTGGGACAGCATCTTCAGAACTTGGGAGCTATGGGTGTAGAGGAGATAGGTCATCATACGAGGCTTCAGTCCAAATTAGGTGTTGACCTAGGTCTAGGAATAATATTCAGTCTTCTTTATGTTATTGTAAAATGATTTAAGGTCGCCCTGTCAATCTAAATTTGACTTTTCCTTTGCGTTTTCTTCCTCCTCAAATTGTCAAACTGTTAATGAAATTTAAGTGTGTGGAAAGGAAGAGAGAAATCCTCCAGTTATTACAAATGTGAGTGAACCAGGCAAGGCCCATTAGCCTTAATGGAGTTTACAAGCATAGATCTGTACATACACTGATGGGAGCATAACCCTGAGGGTTTCCCTATTTACTGAGCATTAACTAATCATGAAAGTAATAACTCCTTGAATATATGTCATAGAATCACAACTAAGACAGCTGAAAGGAAACATAGGTATATATTTTTTTCTACCTACCATAGAATCCCTTCTTCAGTTTCTAACAGGTGGTCAGTCAAAATCTGCTTTGAAGACCTTTAGTGATAAAATATTCATTTCCCACTTCCCATTCCACTTTTGAATAGTTAAAATTTTATTCAATGAAATCCCTCCCCAATTCACTCTCAAGAACCCATCTCTTGCTTATTGAACAAAAGGCAAGCTCATTAAATTAGAACTTAAAGTCTTCCATAATTTTGCTCCACTCCACCATTCCAGCCTGGTTCCATATTACTCTTCTATTTTCTACTCAAATTGATCTGATAACTAATATCTAAAACCTTGTTTTCTCTTCTGCTCCACGAGTAATATTCCCAATCTGTCTGCCATGCCTGGAATTCACTCTTCCTTCAAGGATTAGCCCAAAAGCCTCCTCTTCCTCAAAACCTTCCCCAATCTCTACTCCTTCCTCCTGTTGTTCCCACAACTGGATTTATTCTTTCCTTCTTCAAATTCTCCTAAAAAGTGGCAGCTAGATGGCACAGTGGATAGAGCACCATCTTGGAAGTCAGGAGGACCTGAGTTCAAATCTGGCCTCAGACCAAACACTTGACATTTACTTGGTGTGTGACCCTGGGCAAGTTGCTTAACCCCATTTCCCCCCAAAAAAAAAATTCTCCTAAAGAATGTTATACGAATTGATGATTTGTCTCCATTTGTAATAACTATTTTAATGCTTATGTAGATGCTTTGTATATTACTCAAAAGAGAATGTAAATTATTAAAGAACAGAAATAATATAGTTATTTTTTAATCCTTTTACTAATAGCATCCAGATTGCATTGGATTGAATGGTATTGAATTTCTTATATGAAACTAAAAATGTACTTCTTGAAACTTCCAACCACTACTCTAATTCTTCCCTCTCTTGAAAGCAAGACAATTTCCTTATAACAGACTTCAGCAGATAGTGATCAAGTCTTCTTTACTCCAGGCTAATTATCCCTAATATTTTTCACTGTTCTTTTAGTCACTCATTCATTCATTCATCTATTCATCTAATAAGCCTTTATTAAGATCCTGCTATGAACACACAGAACAACTTTCTAGGTTATGGAAAACATATATTTCCAGCTCTACATACATGCATTCAGTATAGATAGATAGATAAATAGATAGATTGTGTTTGTATATATCTATATCTATTTATTTCCTTACCTATCTATCTAGTCAGTTCTGCTATAATATGACATGTATGTTCCCCAAAAGCACTGTGCTGTGCAAAATTCCATAAAAACAAAAAAAGGGGGGAAAAACTACTTATGAAAAAATGGGGTTGGGTCACAGTGTTTAAAATTTTGTAAGTGATGTTTCAAAAAAGATAGGAATCTAATAAAATGGTAGATTTGTAACAAATTTATACATGTTAAATAGATTTAAGAATACAATAAATAATGGTAGACACTGTTGTCTCTGATTATTCACACCCTTATGCTGCTGCTCAGCCTTCATTCTACTCCCAACTGACCAGACTAGCAAAGTCGCCTGAAAGTTTGGAGGGTTTAGTGGAAAGTGGTGATAGAGATGTGAACCAGTCATCTTCTACCCATAGTTCCTATTGCACCAGAAGACATGCAATAAATATGATGCTTTAACTTAATGAAGACTTAGGATCTCTTTGTAAAAGTGGCCATCTAGAAGGGTTGAAGCTTGTGTTATTGTGAAGTGGTGGAGGTTTTTGCATTTTCCTTAATTCTTACATAGGAAATCATGCATAATTCTTCTTATACTAAGGATTTTCCCTAATATATCAATAAGTGTAAGAGAAATTTGTGTTCTTGAAACAAGTATTATACCAGAACAGCATATATGTATAATGTAATTAATGTAATAGGTATATATTTCACGTACATATGCATATATATGTATATATTAGATGTATGTATTGTGTGTATATATGTACTTTCTGTGTGTGTGCGCATATGCAAGCATATATGGGCACATATATTATCCTTGTATATATAAGTACGTATATATGTAAAATACACACTACTCTACACACACACACACACACACATACACACATATAATCCCTGTCCTCACATATAAAAAGTGTAAAACAGTACATGAATCAGGTCCTTGTGAAAAAGTTCTTAATGATAAGGAAGAATGAAAGAGGAGCATGGAATGACTAGCATTCACATTGTATTTGAAAAATGGTTAAAGGATGCTAGATGAGAGGTGAAATAGTGGTGTAAGTTATTTTCAGTATAGCTCCTTCACCTACAACTTCAATACAGTTAGCAATGCATCAGATTAATAATTAACATTTCAGCAAGAAGAAGAGACAATAAAAATACATTTACACAATGTAATATTTTCCAGAATATCAGAAAGTTGATATGCTGAATTTTCCCATTATCCTAAGCATCCATAAGCAGCTTTATTGCAACAAACTTGGAACAAAAATAAAACCAAAAAAAATCCCAAAATCATTTCTTTCAAGATTCAATTATGATGACATCCTTCCTGTTCCTTCATAGTAGTGACTCAGTCTGAACACCTCACATACTGTAACACAAAAACAGTAAATGTG
The DNA here is from genome assembly GCF_003287225.1 of Phascolarctos cinereus. Lineage (NCBI taxonomy): Eukaryota > Metazoa > Chordata > Mammalia > Diprotodontia > Phascolarctidae > Phascolarctos > Phascolarctos cinereus. Next base: position 363,658,811 of record NW_027555625.1, on the reverse strand, counting down.
TCTAATCACTTGACATAAGGGAGAGTTCAACTGTGATAAGCAGAAGAAAATTCTAGGAGTATGAGGCTGACAAAAGATAAAGTATTTCCATGTCAGAAGGAAAGGACCCTGTATATGACTTCTACTCATGGAGGTATCACACAGCAGAGATCAAGTTAAGTCCATATACTATTGAAATTGAAGAGGCTGAAGATATTAAGTTTAAGGGTCAGAGGAGAAACTGTGTCATAGCAATTGAAGGAGAAGAGTCAAATAGATTAAAAGCATCACACAATCTACTAGCAATGACGATAAGGGGCAAAAGACAAAAAGGCTAAGAAAGAAAGTCTGGTTAGGAGTGTATCCTTAGAGCAGAAAAAAAATCAATACTGATACGCACAATGAAAAAACAGTAAAAAATGGGAAAGTAATCTACAAAAGGGTATGTAACATTATGAATAAATACTATGCTAATAAGAAAAGCCCAGGACAGCTTGGTGGCACAATAGATAGAGTGCCAGGAGTAGAGTCAAGAAGACTCATCTCCTTAAGTTCAAATCCAGCCACAGACACTTACCCTGGGCAAGTCATTTAACCTTGTTTGCCTCAGTTTATTCATCTGTAAAATGAGTTGGAAAAGGAAATACCAAACTACTCCAGTACATTTGCAAAAAAAACCCCAAATTGGGTCACAAAAAGTTGGATATGACTAAAAACAACTGAACAACAACAACAACAACAACAAAGGAGAACCCACAAATCTCAACATAAATGAAATCTGGAATTGATCTTGAAGGCAAGGTACATAAAGACAATTTAAGGGTAAATAATAGTTCTCTTGTAGTAAATAATAGCACAAAAGTATTCCCAAAGATAATAGGGGAAAAAGTCGTTGCTTGTCTTTCATTCTCAAAGAGGACCATGACATCAGGAATATGATGCCATGACTTGTGAGTGAATTGGATTTAAATGAGGAGGGGCTGTGAAAGGTCACCAGACTCACTTTCTCCTCCAGAGTGATCTGGATCCAATGGCAAAATATAGATCAGGACAACTGGAGATGGCCTCCACGAGACAAAGTACTGATCAATAGAATCCACATATACCTGACAGAAAGAAATTTCAGGTTTAAAGCATCAGTGCACATAGTGATTAATTTCATATTTTCAATGCCAAACATATACATCAAGCAGCCAAATGAGAAGGCTTCAGTAATTAATGAGTAGCAGATCAAATTTCCTAGGCATATTCTCTGTCTATGAGAAATCAAAGAATAAAATTTAAGATGATATTCCAAAGGAGAGAATATTGGGGTGCACCATAAAATCAATTATCTTATAAATGTTAAACTAATTATCATTGATAAAAGCTATTTTTAATGAAATTAAGGTATTTGTTTCATTCCTGGAAAGAAAAAAAGCAATCATGAGGCAATGAAAAAAGAAGATATGAAAGTAAAGGACCTGAGGTAGAAGCTGTAATTAATAAGCACAGGGGTATGAAGATGACTAAGAACTTTTATTCACAGGCCTAGAATCTCTATTTTTACACCATCAAGAATTGAATTTTGTAGTGAAAAGACCTCCAGACTACAGGCATGGGTGCTAAACATCAGGACCTTAAACTTACATTCACAGACCTTACTTTAAAAGGCTCTTGTCATAGTTCTTTCCCTTTCCTTTGTCACAATATAATTTCTGAATGAGACTTTTAAAAAATGTGTTCATATGTGACTTTATATCTGCATCTACCTATATTTCCACCTCTGTCTATGTATCTATGTATCTATCTATTTCTACATCTGCCTATATAGAGATACAGAAATAGATATAAATTAATGACATATGTTTGTATGTGTGTGTGTTTCTAAAGATCACATGGTATCTTTAAAAACAGATTATTACTACAGTAAAAAAAAATCACAAATAAATGGGGAAAAGGAGAAATATTTAATACAAATTTTACAGACCATAATTCAATACAAAATGGCCATCAGGTAGTACAAGGGATACAAATACCAATGGAGACCAAACAATAACAATTTTGTAATGAGTAATTTAAAGAACAAATCATAGAATAAGTTAATAATAGTAAAACATGAATTAATATCTCTTAAAAAATAGAAAAAGTATAACTCAATTATGGAAATGTAGCAAAGACATTCCTCAGATGAAAATTTATATCTCTGAAAACAAGTTAAAATATAAAAAGAAAAGATCAATTGAGAAAGCAATTAAAATTAGAAAAGAAAAAAAAGTTAATAAACCCTAAACAAAGGCAAAAGAAAAAAACTACCAGTGAGTAACTCTATTAACTCTATTAATGGAGATTATCACATTCTCTGAAACTTATAGTCTCAGAGACTTGCCTAAGGCAATTAAAGCTATGCAATTTGTTCAGCATTACTTAGCCTTTAGCTGTAAGAGGTAGGACTTAAACTTAGATCTTTCTAAACATGCTATATCCACTGATGCATATTGATACAAAATATTTAATAATTACTAGCAAATGGACTAAGCAATATATCAAGAAAAAAAGAATCTATTATGACCAAGCTAGATTTATACCACTAAATTAATATAATCAGCAAATTAAATGGTTCAATATTAGGAAAATAATGAATACAATAAATTGTACAAACAATAAAACACCAAAACTGCATGCATAAATATATAGATGAAGGAAAAAGTTCTGAAAAATAAAACACTGATTTATGCTAAAGAGAGAAGCAGAGATGTAGACAGAGAGACAGAGACAGAGAACATTAAAAAGCCTAGGTATAGAAAGGCCCTTTTTGAAACTCTGAGATGTATGTATTTACAACCCAAGCACTACCATTATTTTCAACAGAGAAATACTGAAAGCTTTCCCAATCAATACAGGGGTAAAGCTAGGATATACCCTCTCAACACAATTATTTCACTAGTACTACAAATACTACTAATAATAACATGACAAGAGAAAGTTTTTGTAAGCCTAAACAACAGCAAAAAGTTTTTGAAATTCTTATCTGAATATGAGATGGTAATTTTTTTAGAAAACCTTAAGGAATGAAGAAAATATGAAGTTGAGACAATTCTTTGCTTAAGTTAAATAGATAAATTCAAAATAACTCTACATATATTGACAATATTTCAGTATAGGAATAACATAATTCATACATTACTAACATAAAAAGAAATCTTATTCCAAACTGCTACAAAATATATAAATAATTTAGCAGTGAAGCTACCAAGACACATTAGACAAATAACTGAAGATATTCATTATTCATTATTGGAACACGCAATGAGGAAAAATTATCAGCCCACCAAATATTTAAAGAACATGGAAACTCTATGTAAACTTTCAATTAGACCAGAAGATATGATTCTTCCTTTCAATCTGGAAATGAAAAACCTTTTTCTATTTAGACATGGCAAATATGGAAATTTGTTGTGTTTGACTATATATACATGCTTGTAACAAGGAAGAAGAAAAAAAAAAAGAAAATGCCTGGAACTAGCTTCCAATTTTGCCCACTCCACTATTCCTAGTTGTGATCCTACTTCATTTGAGGCACTCAATGTTTATCTGTTCAGACTCTGCTGTATTACTGTAGTTCTCAGCATGAAAGTTCTCAGATGTACTCAGGTACTGTCAGATCAACTTATTAAGAGAGCTATGCAGAGAATCAGACCACCTTTGTTTAAGCTGACTCTGACTCAGACAGAAATTCTCTGTTTGGTGTTTTTATCACTTCCTATTCCTGCTTACAACTTTGCCTTCTGGTCTTCTATTCTTCACTTCTATCCTCTGTCTACTTATACACATGTATAACCTATCCTCAGCTAACTCTTATGTCTAGAGTCTGATCCTACCTATCCATTCCCAGGCTTCAACTAATGTTTATCTGTTAATGCATGGAAGCTTCCTTGGGACCATATGCTTGCCTCTCTCCCCATTCTCACAGGCATAACATGCAACTAGTGATTCTTTATAATGCCTCCCTTTTATCAGTTCCTTCTTTCCATTAACTCTGCTCAAAGAATTATCTTTTTCTCCTGTCAAAAAATTATTGATCTAATGATATTTTTCAGCTTCTTATATAGTTTTAATTCAGAGGCAAAACATTTTATTGCTAAAATAAACTGTACCTATTTTAAAAGGCATTGTTTTTAAAGAAAATTAGGTTAGATGATCTTTAAGTCCACAGCCACTTCTAAAATCATATGACTGTAAGGCCCATTGCAGATGTCACATTCTACATTCTAAGGTGCTTAGACTGCTAAGACAGTTAACATTCTGTGTCCTACAATTAAAAGACTCCTTCCAGATATGGTATACTATGATAGGAAGATTCTATGTTCCTTTTCAGATCTAACATTCGATTTCCCTTTGTAGCTCTCTCATACTGTTCCGTGATTCCAAGGTCCCATCTAGCTGTGATATTATATGGTTTTGATTCTTTCTTCCCTTCTAGGTTTGACCTTCAAAGGTTCAGTGATTCTAAGACTTTTTTCAAGCTTGGGCCTTCCATAGCCTTGTGATTCTATGATCCCTTCCAGCTCTGGCATTCTCTTCTAGTGCATAATTTAAAAGAAAAATTAAGTTATATTGATCATTATCAATTCTTGGTTTGTAATAGACAATTTTAAATCCCCAATTACAAAAATGAAATAACGCTACAAAAAATCAAGTTATTTCTAATGCAGTATTTTCTTAAAGCCATCATCTAGAGTTTGGATGCAAGAAGTAGAGGGATAGACCCTCAGTGCTTTCTTTCTTCTTTACCAATATCTTTTTTTTTTCACTGAAGGACCACTTTAATTTCACTAGCAAATTGGCAATTTTAGCAGGGTGTACAGTGATTTTAGAAGCATAGTCCACTTAAGATTATGAACTTAAAAGATATCTTCCATAACAGTTTGCATAATTCTTTGACTTTTGTGCCTTCATTTCACTCTAAGAAGGATATGGGTTATTTCCACCAGGAATTTTTCTGAAGGAAGGTGATATTATAGAGAGGCAGCACAGTGAATGGGGAAAAAAAAGAGATATAGTCATCAAGTCCTGACTTTACTATTTCCTAGTCATTTTTATTTTGAGCAGGTCACTTAATCTTAATATCATTGAGGCTCAGTTTTTTATCTCTAAAATAGTGGAGTTAGACTTGATGATCTCTAAGGTCCCTCCCACACTTACTCCTTTCCCCTTCCTGACACTCTCCTCTCCTCTATTTTCCTCTTCTCTCCTCTCCTCCTCTTTTTTCATCTCTTCTCCTATATTCTCCTCTCCCCTTCATTCTCCTTTTCCCTTTTTTGTTTTTCTATGACACCTCAGATTGGATCTCACAGTATTGGCCCAGTAAACCTAATCATGAATTTGATAGAATGCAAAGCCAACATCTGATCACCATATGCTCTCAAAAACCAGCATACTTTAATTTACCAAAGGAGAGTCTGTACTAGCCAATGGGGGCAGTTCTGGGGCCCTGTTACAGGCAGTCTCCAAAATACAAATGCCTGATTTATATCTATTCCATACACAGAAACAGACACTGTTGCCATGGTGGGAAGAACTTGTTTTTAATGCCTGAGCACATGATAGGACAAAATAAAGTGTAGCATGATATTGACCATATTATGGTAGGCAAGGAAGCCAGGGAAGGCAGAAGGAGAGGGAACATGGGTGGGGGAAAGAGTGGAGAGGAACAAGAGAAACCCAATCTTACCTCAACTGTTAGGATTATAGTAGGAGGGAATAGTTTCTTTCCTTAACATCCCAAATTACAAACTGGACCAGACAGTTTTTCATCAAAACAATAATAATGGTGGTTATTTTCCAAGACCTAATAAAAATTTGTTGGATTGAATTTTTTAATTGAAGCTTTGTTCCAGTATTTGAAGGGCTCTCTCAAGGAAAAAGAAATTCTACTTATTCTACTTGTCTTCAAGTAGAATTAGGAGTAATAGTTGCAAGTTGCAGAGACATATTTTGGCTCAGAATAAAGGTAAACTCTCTAACAGAAATTTCCAAAAGTGAAATGGGTTACTTTGGTAGCTAGTGGGCTCCTTATTACTTGAAGCAAAAACTAGGTGATGATTTCTCAGGGATGCTTTAGAAAAGAAAGCTGCTATTTAGGAATGGATTATATGACTTGTCTTAGATGGTCTCTGAAGAGTCTTCCAACTCTGAACTTTTCCATTTCTCATGGATCACATTCAATCCAACCATTGTCAGCCTCCAGAAACATGTTGCTTCCATCTTGGTTGGTTTTTTACTACCATCAATTCTCATATTTAGTTAGAGATGCAGCCTTTATCCAAACAGGAAATGGTTTAGCAGTGCAGGGTGTGGTTTTTTCATTAGATTCAACCAAAAAGTTTCAAAAGGTAAATACAGGAAAAGAAAAACTCAGTACATATGTGACCTGTGGGGTGAGATTATTTATCAGAGAACATCACATGTTCTGTAATTTACAGTCACTGGATACCTATATTGCTTTTATGAAAGCTATAAGGTACCTTAGAGGGAATCTAATCAGCTTCTTAGTTGAAGTAGGATTCATAGTACAATGGAAAAATCACTGATTCTGAGGTCTAAGACCCTGGGTTCAAATATTGTATTGGATATGTATGGTATTCTCAACTTGGGAAAGACATGAAACCTCTTTATAGTTCAGTTTCCTCTTCTATAAAATGAACAGGGTCAGACCACATGGCTTCTGAGGGTCTTTCACCTCTAGATAGTAATTTCATTTTAACCTCATTTCAACTGGGGGTAAACTAGAATATCCCTGAATAGTGGGCATCCAGGATGATTTACATTTAGAAACACCACTTTTAAAATCTACTGGTATCAAATTTAGCCTGAGTAAAGCAGGTATATGCTAATTAAGTAAACCCTTGTAATGGAGAAATATAATTTTAGCCCAAGGAGAGCCAGTGCTCCATAAATTTTCACACCTTTTATAAGAAGCCTTTCTTGATCCCCTTTACAATTAATGACTTCTAACTGGAATTATCTCCAATTTATCACGTTCATACCCCTCCCTTTAGACTGTGGACTCCTGGAGGGTAGGGATTTGGGGGCCAGAGTGTTTTCTTTCTCTATCCAGAAATTAGCACAGTACCTGATACATAGAAGGTATTTGATAAATGCTTAGCTTTACTTTGCAGAATCTAAGAGTTAGAAGAGATTAGACTCTAGTCCAACCGTTACCTAACTAAGAATCTCCCCTCCAATACAAGGAGACTTTGCTTAAAGTGAGGAACCTACAGTCTTCAGGGACTTCATTTAAATTTCTGAAATCTCTAATTATAGGTAGATTTTCTGTTTATGAAATCTAAATCTGTCTCCCTCCAGTTCTGTTCTCTTACATCAAGCAGAAAAAGCATTACCCCTTCTTCACATAACAGTTCTTAAAATACTTTAAGATTTGTTGTTTTTCCTCAAGTATTCTCTTTATTATATTAAACATTTGGTAATTCTTCCAACTGATCCTACTATGGCATTGTTTGCAATCCTCCTAGTATTACAGTTGCTCTCTTCTGGGTCTTCTCCAGTTTATTTATGTTCTATCTATGTTCTTCCTCAATTGTGATATCCAGAATGCAAAGTAGTACTTCAGCTATGGCTCAATCATTCAATCTTTTCTGAATCCACCTAATTTTACTGCCATCTAGTCCACCTCCTTCTACCTGTTTCTACAAAGAAGACATCAGAGACTGTCAAATACTTTGCTGAAACTTAAACATGCTATGTTTATAACATGCCTTGATCTACCAATCTTCAAACTCTGTCAAAAGAGGAAATAGGGTTAGTCTGACATGTTCTGCCCTTGATTAATCCACAATGGTTTTATTTCTCTTTCTAAGTCCCACAAAACATTTTCTAATTAATGCATCCCAGGGTTTTGCAAGAAACCAAAGGCAAGCTCAGTAGCCCATAATGTGCAAATTAATCCAATTTTTGGAGGGGGGGGAGAAGAGAGTAGAATCAGGACTGTTGAACTTCTCTATCCTTATTGTCTTTCAAAATCACTCACAGTTGTTCAGCAAGTCTATTTCCCAGTGCATTCAGGAGACTAAGATGTAACTCAACTAATCCTAGGAAGTTGAACTCTCTGAATACCTGCATTTTTATTATCTCCTCTTATCTGTTGTTTCAGTTCCTTGCCAAAGTCTTTTATTCTATCCTTTCCATACCAAAGATCACTCCACTTGGCCAAGAAAAATAAAAGCAAAATCATATATTTACACTTTAAATCTCTCACCTTGTCTGTTATCATATTCCTATCCATTCCAATTAATATTTCTTTCCTTTTTTTTAACTTTATTTTACCTCATAGTTTTTTAATTGTCTTTTTTTCTTATTATTCATATGCAAAGCAGAAGGGGGAAAGAATTTATTAAGTACCTTCTATGTGCCAGGCACTGTGCACATTACTAATATTATCTCATTTAATCTGCACAATAACCATGGAACATAGATACTATTCTTATCCCTATTTTACAGTTGAGAAAATAGAAGTAGACAGAGGTTAAATGACTTGTCTATAGTCATATAGGTAGCAAGTTTATGAGCCTGGTTTTGAATTCATGTCTTCCTTTCTCTAGGCCCATCACTTTATCCAGTGTTCCATCCAGCTTATTCTACATAAATGTGAGTTGTTGTTTTGAGATGGGGTACTCTAAGGTTCAACTAAGTCCCCTTTTCATTTTGGGCCACTGGAAAAGAGAATTCAACTTGGTTTTATATTCAAGCAATAACCATAATTCTATGTTCTAACACTCCTTTACAAGGTCCTTTTCCTCTCGTGTCATATAACTCTCATAACACCAGACATTAATCTCAAATCATCAGGAATTAAGCTTTACAACCTTGATACATTCTCTTCCAATTTTGGCGAGGGTTGGGACAGTAATGACAGAATAATCTTCAAAGCTTCTGTTAAGGCATCAGGTATGGTATTATATTTCACATTCTTAGATTGGTTCATGCTGAGGCCAATCACAATCATTCCCAGTCTCCATTCAATTTAACCTCTTGGTCACCATAGCAAAATAAATTGTTTGGCATATTGATTGGATCATTGTTTTGAAGAGGCATAGATATAGTTTGAATATGCCTTCATTCTTTCTTGGTTCCAGATCTCATAGTGTTCTCAGTTATTTATCCTCATTAGCTATGGTAATGGAGGTGATGTAAAAATGTAAATACTCACATCTAAAACTTCTCCAATTAATGACTTCCTGTGCTTTAAGTTTGCTAGCTCTGGGCTTAGCTATCACCTTAGTATCGAGTGACTTCTTTTGTCTTAACTCTTTCTCATCTGGAAACCTTTCCTCTTGATCTTCCTTTCTTTTTGTTATATGTGACTTGCTTCACCCCTTTCAGAATAACTCCCTGAAATGATCCTTGACTGACCTAAACACTTTCTCTTCAGCCTGTCTCCATTGTCTCCATACCTATTTTGTTTGGATCTGGGAGAATAACTAACCGGGAAGCTTGTCTCTGATCCATTAGAACTGGTGCAAAGTCAACCAAGTGTTTTTTCAATTGTTAGGTTTTTTTTCTCTTAAATTTTCACCATCAGTATCTTGTTAACAATCCTGTGAAGGCTTTTACTTCTTGATTATCTGTAAGTATACCTAGACTATATTCCTTCTTACTTTGGCCTTTTGACATCATTCTTATCTTCCATAACCTAGATCACCTATACCACCTCTTCCATAAAGTCTTTCCTGGATCTACCGGGCAAGGAATCATCTCTCCCTCCTCTAGTTTCCCATAGTACTTTACTTCTACCTTTCTATTTACCATATTTAGAAACACTTTTAGTTCAATAATTTGCATATCTAATGTCTTCTAAACTACTGCAAATTCTATGATGGCATGAACTATGCCTCGTTTATTTTTGTTTTTATGAGGAAACAGTAGATAAATACTTTGCAAATAAGAAAAGCTTAATAATTCATGTCAAATTGGATTTGAAGGGATTCTATCCATGAGCTATATAGACTAAAATTTGTTGAGTGAGAAGAGTACTCACTTGGTATTTCATGATTAGGTGTTCTTACTTGGCCCCATTAAGAGAAATAACTTCAGTATTTTTATTTGAATGACCCAAAGCAAGTGTTCACTAGAATTTTAAGGACTGTGCGCTAATAAAAAGAATGCTAACTTGGAATAAGGGACCTGGGTTTACATTCTGGCTCTGACACTAATTGGCTTTGTAACTACAGGCAAGTCCTGTAATAATAGCAGCTCATATATCTATTATTGTCCCAGTCACAGAATCTCAGAGTTGGAAGGGAATTCAGCGGCCATCTAGTTGAACTCAAACCTAAACTAGAATCTTCTGCAAAACTTACTCCCAAAATGGTTATCCAACTTTTGCCTAGAGATCTCCTTTGAAGAGGAAAACACTTCTTCCTAAGGCAGCCAATTCCACTTTTGGACAGCTCTAATTGTTAGGAAGTTTTACTTAACTTAATCTTAAATGTGCTTCTTTGCAACTTTCATCCCCATTCTTAAAGATTCTGTTTCTTTGGACAAGTAGAACAAGAGAATTCCCTCTTCCATATAACAGAGAGCCCTTCAGATGCTAGAATCTGAATCAATCAATCAATCAATAAGTCTTTATGAAGGACTTTTTATGTGGCATACCCTGGGATTCAAAGTTCAAAGAAGGAAAAAAATCCTTCATGCATTCAAAGAGGTTATTTTCTAATAGGAGAAATAATAAGCATATAAATATATACATGCAGCATTAAAATAAAGTGAACAAATGCAAATACAAATATATACATATACATTTGATACATACTATATATGTTAGATAGTTAAATATACAGTTGTTTTGGAGGGAAAGCATTGACAGTTGGGGAAGGAACAGAGATGACTTCATGCAGAAGATGGTGCTTGAGCTGGGTCTCAAAGGAAAGGACTATAGAAGCTGGAGGTAAGGAGATAGTGCATTCCAGACCTGTGAGATGGTCAATGCAAAGGTTCAAAGACAGGAGATAGAGTGTAAAATATTGTGAGGAAAATGATACTCAGAGGGAAGAGAGAGACAGAGAAAGAGAGCCAGAGCCAGACAAACAGACAGAAACAGAGATAAAAACACAGATAAAGAAAGAGATAGAGATGGATAAAGGATTCATTAAATGTTGCCAGACACTGTGCTAAATGCTAGTGATGCAATTACAAGCAAATAAGGAACTTCCTGCCATCAAAGAGGTTACATTCTAATATGAGAAGATAAGAAATAAAGGAGTTTAGAAAGGGAAGGGAGTAGAGAAAGGATACCTACAAGGAAGCATAGTAGGTTGAAAACAAAATGTGTCAGTGGTGTAGGATGATGGTTCCTGGCAAGATCCAAGACTTGAGTCAAAGTTTCCCATTTCTTGATGTGGTAAAGATGGTGTGCAAGTTGGACCATCATGAGGAGACTGAAGTATGAATGCCTAGTTGCTGGTAAGAAATAGAAGTCATTGTGGAGTAGAGGGGGAAAAATAAAAATGGATTTGACATCAGGAATCCTGCTTCAATTCAAGCTCTGGTTGCACCAGTTATTAGCTATGAAATAATTTAACTCCTCTAAGCCTAAGTTTGTTCCTTTGAGTAATGGAGTTAGGGAATACTTTCATTGCTTCCCTTATAAGATTATTATGAAAGTAGTCAATTGTAAACTTAAGGCTGTACAGAAATGAGGACACTGGACATTATACTAGTAAAGTAGAGTGATTTAACTCAGCAAACTTTTATACAAGGGCCTGTGCAAGGCACTGGGAATACAAGGATAAATATAACATAAATTCCTCTCTTGAGGAATTTACATTATGATTGGGGAAAAGGAAAGGTATACAGATAACTAAGATACAAATGACTTAGAGGATAAGTGAAAAGGAGATTCCCAGGAAAGGTTGTCTGAGAAAGCTGAAGTGAGAAAAAGGACTTTCCTGGGTTTAGGAGTTAAGGGTAGGCAAAGGAAGAAGTCATCAGAGTATGCATTTTCACTTGTAGGTCAGGGAAGTTACAAAAAAAAAATGGAATGTAGGTCTCATGTGGTTCAAGGCCCCCCAGAATCACAAACTCTGGCAAAAGAGATGGCAGGGGGTTGGGGTAGAGGGAATCAGTGGACATGGGAACACTGATTAAAAGGAAAAGTCTACATTAAACTTGGAAGGAGCTCTAAGTCAGAAAGGAAGAATGGTAATTCGAGAGCCCTGGTCTCCATCTGCTCAGGCTGGAAAGATAAAAAGAAAAAGGGAGGGATTATATGACCTAAAAGGCCACACGGAGGTTTCCTTGCCTCTACAAAAGCATAGAGGATAGAAATGCCATTTATTAGCATGGTGCATGGTAATTATATTTAATACTGTCCCTAATTCCTTTTGTGCTGCTGGAAATAATGAAAGATGCTCTGTGTTAGGAGGCGTATGGGGGACCCTTGAGTGACCTGTGCAAATGCTTTCAGAGAATGGCACTCAGTGTTCACATGTACCCCTTGGTGCACAGTCAAAATATGACAATGAGGACAAATTCGAAAGAAAGTTTAGCCCTCATATATGATTGCCCTCACTTAATGATGGACTCAGAGCCCATCCTTCCTCTCAGAGTGAGAAAATCTTCCACAGGCAACCACAATCAATGCTGCTTTCATGCATCACCTTAGCAGGTATAAGAAAGTGCTCAGACTCTAAGCTTTGACAACTGAGAGTCATCACATATCCAGGTAGAAAAGCTTCCTATCACAGAACCAAAAAATGTGAAAGTTTTATGGTACCTAAGGATTTTGGGCTAGTAGATAATCACATATGGAAGAAGCTTGGGAATCATAGAATGTCACAGGTGGGAAAATGTTTTAGAAATGAAGGGAAGGGAAGGGAAGGGAAGGGAAGGGAAGGGAAGGGAAGGGAAGGGAAGGGAAGGGAAGGGAAGGGAAGGGAAGGGAAGGGAAGGGAAGGGAAGAAGGAAGGGAAGGGAAGGGAAGGGAAGGGAAGGGAAGGAAGGGAAGGGAAGAAGGAAGGGAAGGGAAGAAGGGAAGGGAAGGGAAGGGAAGGGAAGGGAAGGGAAGGGAAGGGAAGGGAAGGGAGGGAAGGAAAGGACTCGAATTTTTTTTCTCAAATATGTCATGTGGAATTCATTCCACTTCAGGCTGTTTCAACATTCTAATCAGACCTAAAAGGGACCAATTTGATGGAATGCAGTCTCTAAGAGTAAAGTTTTTGTCTAAGAAAATTGCATTTCTCTCATATATACGTGATCCAATTTGTATTATAACTGTTTGTATACATGCTGTATACTATATACTAGAATCCAAACTCTTTTTTTTTTTAGATGGAAGGAGGGACAGTTTTATTCTTGGCAATATACAAGGCTTCACACTTCTGTACACGGGGAGGACAAAGACACAGGCTATGCCTTAGTTTTCTCATCCAGACTCTTCGTGGCGAACTTATCTTGAAGTTTTTTCCATAAGCCTTTATTCAGTTCCTTAAATTCTTCCAAGGTATCTGTAGCTAGTACAATCCTGCATTCTTCTACTGTTAGTCCACTGAAGCAGGTGTCTCTTGGGCGTGGATATTTGTGTTTGTAATAGTTGGAATGAAGTCGTGCTAAGCTCTCGTACATGTGGTCACAGGTCTCAGGCTCAGCAATGTGGGTGTTCTCTCCCTCCCGAAAGGCCTGTGCCACCCACTGCCGCAGGTAAGCACCCAAGTCTCGGCCCCATTTGGTCTCACCCAAAGGCCATTCCTCACAGAGCTTGAGGAAACACCAGTAATGGCTGGCCGCCATCTTGGACCCCTGCGCTTGCCGCCCCTCTAGAATCCAAACTCTTAGGACAAAAGGGACCTTGTTTTATTAATCTGCTTCTAATGTAGATTATCAACAACAAAGAATCTTCAAAAGTTCCTTAGAACACTGAGAGGTTAAGTAACTTGCCCACAGTCTCATTGTCAGTATGTCAACCTGAAGGCAACAAACATTTACAGTGCTTACTAGGTGCGAAGACCTTTGTCAGAGGCAGGACTCAAATCCCGGTCTTTCTGGTGCTACTATGCCATTGCTTTGTTGGTACCTAACATAAAGTGAGTGTCCAATATGATTTTTTGAATTGTCTTCACTCTATTACTAACTTACTCTATGACCCTATACAGGTTGGTGTCTGAGTTTTTCTCATCCATAAAGAAAGAAGAGAATAAACATTTATTAAGCTTGCACTAAGTGCTAGGCACTGTGCTAAGCTCTTTACAAAAAGAAATATATCTCATTTGATCCCCACAACAACCCTGGGAGATAGGTGCCTGTACTAATAGTATTAATACTGCCATTTTACAGTTGAGGAAAGTGAGACAGACAGTGGTTAAGTGACTCATCCAAGGTTCCACAGCCAGTGAAGTGTCTGAGGACAGATTTGAATGCAGGTCTTGTTGATTTGAGGCCTAGCCATCTATCAACTACTACATCTAGTTGCCTCTATAAGGATAATGATCTCTGGTTTTCCTGACTTACGGGATTAACATGAGATCGAATGAGATGGTATGTGAGAATGCATTTGCCTAGTTTTGTATACATATGACTTTTGTTACTATATGTATGTGTGTGTGTGTGTGTGTATATGTATATATATACATATATATACATATTTATACACACATATATATACATATATATATATATACATATGTATATATATATATATATCCTACTTCTATAAAACATCTTAAGTGATAGATTAAAGCATTTATAAGGGTTTTTTTGGGGGTTATGTCTGCTGTGAATGGCCTTCTATGACACCCATGTCTAGAAATTCCAGGAAAAGCAGGTGAATTCTAGAATGACATGAGGTTAGGAGGACCTGAGTTCAAATCTTGCCTCACATATCTTTTTACTATTTGACACCAGGAAAGTCACTTAATCTTTCTGGACCTCATATTTCTCAGTTATAAAAACAAGGGGATTGAATTTGATAGCCTCTAAAGTAATTTAGAGGAGAGACTAAATGACTAACACAGTTAATGCACATCTGAGGGAGACTAAGAATCTAGGCCTGAAATAGGAATCCTTTTTATAACATCTCTGAAAAAGTGATAACAAAGATTATGATAATAATTATCTTTGGTCACTATTGACTATTATTAACAACTCAGATTTCATGTAATGTTTAAGGTTTACAAAGCATATTCCACACAACAGCAGCCCTCTGAGGTATAAAGTACACATATTATTTTCCCCATTTTATTGATGAGGAAGCTAAAATCACAGAATTTAAGTGAATTGCCCAGCATCACACAGCTAATGAATCTGTAAGGCAGGCTAAGAAGTGAGCTTTCTTCTGACTCTAATCATATCCTATTAGAACCCAAAAAAGGAAGAATAAAGAAGAAGGAAGAGAGATAACTGATGGGAGAGACAAGGTAGGAGGAAAGAATACACACACACACAAATATACACACATATAAACACCCATGCAATGTATAGTATGTATAATATATACAATATATATATGTGTGTGTGTGTGTGTGTGTGTATATATATAAAACACATGTATATGAGGATCTCTTCGTATTGGCACATAATGATATGTGGTATTATATATATTTACATAGCACATATACACATATATTTCAAAAGCATGTGTATATGTAGTATAATAATATGTAGGTGAAGCATAGTAAATATGTTATATGTCGAATGAATCTATGTATGTATGTAAACATACACATAAACATATTTATATGTATTTGTACACATATGCATACACATACAAAATACACACAACATGTATACACCCATACACATATACACACATAAAGACACATGGTAATTTCTTCTGCAACATTTGCTGTTTCCTGTTCCCTCATCTCTGGGAATCTGATCTTATCATACATTTCTAACTATTGCTCCTTTTTCTAGCCCTAACTTTATACATAGGTGCCTAATTACAAAGAGAAGTCTTCTCAAATACTTGTACAGTAGGGAATTCTAGCAGATACCCAGGCCACTCAACAGTCACTCCAGCTCCCAAATAGAAAAGTCCAGATATTGGGGGCTGCTTTTTAAACCTCCATTATCCAGGTTCCTCAAATATAGCTCCTGAGCTTCTCTCTTCTCCTTTTCTAGGGCCCTGGAGACAATTCTTAGTCTCCAGAACCTTTTATCCACTGAATTTCCTTAAAGAAGACCATTCGGTTATTCACTCATTCCATAAACAATTATAAAGTAACAATTTTATGAAAAGCTCAGTACAAGTTTAATTAATGCTTAACCCTGTGTATTTCAAGCTGCTACTAACAGTAGGAAAATGAAGGGAATGAAGAAAATGAAAAGAGTATTCAAGATTTTTTAAAAAAGTCACAGAGGTATGTAAGCCAGAGAGAGGTTGAAACAGGGGACTCAAAGAGGTCTAAAAGGGGCTCATGGGAGGGGATCCCCAACAAAGGGGTGATCATGATCGTGAAATAGTAGGTTCCCTTGTGAATGCCTTCATTACTCCTGAAATTCTGCCTGAATTCGGGAACTCCAGTGGGACAGTCTCCACACCCCCCTGGGGCCACCTCAGAGTCCCCCAGACAGCATAGTAGGGATTATTCTGTCTAGTCAGACAAACATACACATAAACACAAAGTCTGCATCTGGTCTCATTCTGAACCTTTTAGTACGGATTAAAATCAGGAAGAGTGGAAGTATGTGTAAGAAGAGAGGAAAGCCTCCCAAATATTTCACATGATAGGATTTAGAGCCAAAAGAGATAATCAAACCTGAGCTTCCATTTCCAGAAGAGGAAACTGAGTCCCAAAGATTTTTCACACAGGTTATAATTATCAGTGCTGGTTTATTGGAATCTAGATCTTCTGGCATAGATAAAATCTAGTAATTTGTCAGTGAAACATAGTGGGAAGAATATGGACTCTGCAGTGTGAGAATCTGGGTTCAGCTCCCACTTCTGGTGCTCATAACCTGTGTGACTGTGCAAGTCATTTCACATCTTGGCTTTCCTTGTGTAAAATGTGAACAGTATGTTTTTCCTTTCTGCCTCACATAAATGCTATGAGAAAAGTTTTGTGAATTTTAAAGAGCTATAGAAATGAAATAGGAATCATTATTTTTAACGTGATCTTAAGATACGGTGAAGGATCATATTAGACGCTCAAAGATTCACCTGGCAAGTGAGCGCATGGGCAGCTTACATGATTTAGTAAGAAGAGAAGCTTTGATATAGAAGGTCTAAGACCTGTGGCAGGCCTTCAGTTACCACAGACTGTTTAGCAGTCTAAGGAAAGACAGGAGGGCAGAGTTCCCCAATGGTTGAGGGAATAGCCACAGAAAAGGAATCACATATCATTCAAATCAAAGATAATTTAACAGAGTACAGAGTAAAATAATTGGCCAAAAAGACTCGACTTTGAACCTTTTCATAAGCAATAACCTGCGTGGGCCAGTCCTCCTTTGAGGAATTATAAAGATTTCATTAGAAGAAAACAAGCCGACTTCATTTCCTCCAGTCCTAAAAGGGGAAGCTACTAGAAATATAGAGTGAAACATTTCTCATCTTTTCCACCCTCTTCCTTCTCTTCCAATCAACAGCATGTAGCACATCTGCCCGTATGAAAGGTTGAACTTCATCTGGTTCCCAGAAGACACTGATAGAGGGTTTTTTTTAGAATCTGACTCTAATCTTAGCAGGGTTCACAATTACTATTGCTCACCAACCTCTGCGAAATCCTCCCCCAAGTTTATCCTGGCTTCTTCGATTTTGCTGCTGTCCTTAGATGTGTAGATAGGGCCTCTTATCTTAGGAAGATGAATGACCTTCCTCAGTGTCATGGAAAGGACTCCTGGACATCACAGGATCGTGTTGGAAGGGATCTCAGACATTATCCAGTACAATCCCCTTCATTGTAAAGTTGAGGAAACTGAGGCCTAGAGAGAGGAAGTGAATTGTCCTAGGTCACAATGGTAGTGACAGAAGCAAGATTTGAACCTATACTTTCCAACTTGAGATCTAATGCTCTTTCTACCGTTCTGTAAGGCAACTGGGTAACTAGGTGGTGCAGTGGATAGAGTACCAAGCCTGGAATCAGGAAGACTCATCTTCCTGAGTTCAATCTTGCCTCTGACACTTACAGCTGGGCAAGTACTTAACCCTATTTGCCTCAGTTTCCTGTAAAATGAGCTGGAGAAAGAAATGATAAACTACTCCAATATCTTTGCCAAGAAAAGCCCAAATGCAGTTATGAAGAGTTGGACACTACTGAAACAACCAAATAACAACAACAATATGACAGCTGGTGGCTTGGTGGACAGAATGGTGGGCCTAAAGTCATGAAGACCTGAGTTCAAATCTAGCCTCAGTTATTTACTAGCTGTGAGATCCTAGGAAAGACACTAGTTCTTGTTTGCCTTAGTTTCCACAACTGTCAAAGGAGAATGATAATAGAACCTGCCTAACAGAGTTGTTCTGAGGATCAGCTGAGATAATATTTTCCAAAAGCATTTAGTACAGTGCCTGACACGTAGTAGGTGCTATGTAAATGCATTCTCCTTCCCCCTTTGAGCTTGGCCTGTTAAAAATCCTAATAATAAATGTAGGGCACAGCAAATGTTGTCAATTTATATATGAGACTTCTATACAAGAACTAGTCAGAGTTGCTTACCATATTATGACTGGCATAGGTGACTCTGGGGCCATATTCATTCAAGAACTCATAGAATATCAGAGTTAGAGATTTAGATGTAAATATCTGCATATGTAGATATTTTGATATACAAAAAAGAACAGAAAAAGAATGTCTATAAACGTGCAGATTTACATTAGGTAGTTTTTTAAAATGTATGTTAAATTTAACCTGATAATAACAAAATGATCCTTCTTGACTATATCTTTCTAAACTTCTCTCATGCATATTTTAAATGTTTCATTGATGCTATATTTTGTCTATTACTACTAACTCCCTGTCTATAACTTTTACCTAAATTATAAGTCTATTCTTATAATAAATAATAATAAAAATAGCTAACATTTATGTAAGACTTTAATATTTTTGGAAAAAAGTATTTTATCTATATTAATTCATTTAATTTTCACAATAAGCCTTTCAGGTACTTTTGTGCCCATTTTATAGATGAGGAAATAGAGGCTGACAGAGGTTGAGACTTGCCCACAGTCACACAAATAGTCATTGACTGTGGTGGGAATTTCGACCTTCTTGAGTCAAAGTCCAGTGTTTTCTCCATTTCTCCAAGTATCTATTCCCCCCTACCCCCCCGTACCATGGTGCCTTTTTCATTTATTCTTCTCTGGTGCCAAGACTGATGATCACAATTACATACCATTGGTTTTTTATTTGTTTTTAGTGCTCAATTTATTTGCATCTTTTGTAGTTATTGGTTTCTTGGATCTGATTACTTTACTCGTATCAAATTTAAATGTCTTCCTGTGTTTTTCTGAATTCCTCCTATTTGTCATTCCTAATGTCCCAATGATCTTACATTACCCTAACATATCACAATTTGTTCAAAATTTCTTCAATCTCCAGGCATTCATTTAGTTTCCGGTCTTTTATTGGTGGTACTTGTTATCATTCAGTCAACAAGCATTTATGGAGGGTTTATTCTGTGCCTGGCACTGTGCTAAGCACTAGGCACATAAAAATAAAATAAAGACATAACTATGGTTCCTGCCTTCAAGGAATTCACATTCTAATGAGTACAGCTATATACATTTATTACAAGCACAGCTCTAAACATTTGGGGGTACATACAGGCATATATATATATATATATATGTATGTATGTATGTGTGTATACACACACACACACACACACACACACACACACATACATACACGTACGTAGATACATTCATATAGTCTTTTTATCTGGGACATATTCCCAGCTTTGGAAAAAATCATAAGACTCAGAGCTACAAGAGATCTTTGTAATAACCTAATCCAATGGCTTCATTTTACAGATTAATAAACTGAGGAGGAAAGATGTTAAGTGGTTTTCCTAAAGTTACACAGATAATAAGTAGTTTAGGATTTGAATCTAGGTTTTATCACTGGAAAACTATTCTCTATAGTAGTGATCTCTGAACTTTTTTTTTAATTGAATACTCTTCTAGGGGAAAAATGGACACAAATTCTCTATCTATCTCTATCTATATTTATAAATTACATGCATACATAGCATAGTGTGGTGGATAAAATCCAACCTCAGAACCACAAAGATTTGGTTCAAGTCCTATATCTGACACAAACCAGCTCCTATGAACCTGGGTCAGTGACTTAAAGGGTAGCTAGATGGCACAGTGGATAGAGTGCTGAGTTTGGAGTCAAAAAGACTCATCTTTCTGAGTTCAAATCTGGCCTGAGACACTTACTAGCTGTGTGACCCTGGGCAAATCACTTAATCCTGTTTGCCTCAGTTTTCTCATCTGTAAAATGAGCTAGAGATGGAAATGGCAAACCACTCCAGGATCTTTGCCAAGAAAATTCCAAATGGGGTCACAATGAATAGGACACAACTAAAAGGACTGAACAACAACAATAAAGTGACTTCAGACTCATTTGGCAAGAGGTATCAAACTCAAGAAGAAATGGGAGGGACTAAACCACACAAAAGGATTTCTGTGGCCTACACTTTGACATAGACAACCATATGCTTACATTACCGATGGTCTACTTCATTTTCATTTATTTTTAAAAAATATTTCCCAGTTACATTTTAATCAGATTCAGGCCACTCATGGGAGTGTTGGTACAGTAATGGGGCCAATAGGTCAAGTATCTCACACCTTTGCTTTAGGCAGCTCTCTAAGTCTGTAAGTTGTACACAAGGAGCTGACCCAAACTGGTAAAGGGAGAAGCTCTTTTTTCTGGAAGTTCTCTTTTTCAATTAAATAAACCTCTGACCCTTGTCCCTATATGTTAACTAGTATACTAATATATTAAGTACATTATAAAATACACACAAAATTGAAATGTAAAAAAAGAACTATGAAATAAACATTACTTTATTTACAAATGTCAAAAACTTATTTTGCTTTTACTAAAATATTATTGAGTATAATTCATTATTTTAAGACTTCATATACAAAGATCTGAATGGGGATCAGGATGAATTGCATTGCTATCATACTTACTAAATCATGATAATCATTTTTCACTCATACCTACTCATTATGCAAAGGCTTTTGTTGAAATTTGGCCAGTAAAATCCCATCTTCCCTGATGTCAGTCAGTGGTTCTTGCCAACTAATTGGAAGAGCTTATATTTCTTTTTTAATCAAATGAGTTCAAAACCCACTGAAACTCTTTATTTGGAAGATTTTTTTTAACAGGTCAGAAAACTCTGTTTGCAAATTTCAAGTGCAAAAATGTGAGAGTTTCTATAGGTGACACACATTTTTGGCAACAAAAACTAAGTTTGTAATATGTCTTGCTAATTGTGGTGGCTCCATACTATCATTAAATATATTTTTTTACTTCAAATTTTCTTAAATTTAAAATTTTATTATTTAATAGCAGTATCTGAAATGAAATAATAATAATAATAATAATAATAATAATAATAATAACCACTGATTCCCATAATCAAGTGAATGCCTGGAGAAAATTGATCAGATGAATATTACTGCTTCCTATTTTCAATAAACAGATACCAGTTGCCATCGATCAAAGGAGTTGAACAAGAGTCCATTATGACTTTTGGGAACATTACATAAAAAATATAACTTCGTAGCAAACAATGAAAAACACTTAGAAATCACATACATGAATTTCTTGATTTCATCATATAGATGAGCACAAAAGCATCCATCATTCCTCATGGGTCAGATATCCTTTCAAAAAGCTTTGGAGCCTTCATTTTCTTCCAGCGGTAAATTGTGTCTGCCTTCACAATATGTTTGTTTATGCTTTGATGGCACCACCAAGTGATAGTAGACATTCTTAAAAGAACTTGCAACAGCAATGACAGTCTGAGCCATCATCTAGCCAATGGAGAGATATTTCTTTTAATTTAATTTAATAGTTATTTTTTAAAAAAATTTTTGTACAAAGGGTCTTATCCTTTGGAACCTTGCCTACTTCAGTATCTATGTGCCCTACAGAAATAATAGATTTTTAACTCCATCAGATTTGGAGATGTTGACCAGGCAGTTAATACCTTGACCTCTGAATTCTCTTTCAGCTCCTAATTTAGCAACAGCCTAAATATATCTTGGCCAACTCAAGAGAGTATGTACAGAACACAGTGATGTGATACCAGTGTCACATCTGATACCAGGTTACAAGCATAGTATTAGAATGGAGTTCTCTTATCCATACCATCCAGGACTATCTCTTATATTTGTCTTTGAAGAAAAAGTTGATGACCTGGGTGAGGAAATACCTAAAGATATAGGCCAAGTTAAAATGCTAGAAGAACAGTATTCCTGTTCCTCAGAAATGTGTCCCACACAGTCCATGATATTCTAGAGGACACTGAACCCATTTAATAATTTAATTGAATTTGAGACTGTAGCAACCACTTAACTATCTCAATGGGTGCTATCTAGAAGATGAAGTCAGTGAAAGGGAAACCTTTCCCTGAGGAAAACTTTTATTGTATTAGTCATGAGAGAAGTGAAGGCTCAGAAAAGACTCAGATCTAGGGGCTATTTTATCTGAGGCAAGGCAGCTCAGGCCCTCATGGAGGATGCTGAGCAGGTAGAATTGGTGCTGCATAGGATAGTGTGGGGAGTGGAGTCAGGTAGAGCAATATGCAAGGCTTTGGGAGCGAGACCCTGCTTGGAGATGAACAGATGGCATAAACACAAAGTTGGGATGGGAACTCAGACTGGTACCAAAAGGTTCAGGGAGCCATGATGTAGGGCTGCTGGAAGAATCCCATTAGGTTAGGGAAAGATTCATCATTAGAGTGGATGCAAATCCATAGTTTTAATAATCTTCTTGATAATTTCACATTTGTTTTTGGCTGAGCTTTTGTCAGACCTGCTCAGATTGTCATGGTAATGTGGCTGACAGAGAGCCTATGCTAGAAATAGAAGTGTCAACTCTATCATATTTTTGTTGTTCATTTCTGTTTTTCTTATCCTCATTATCTTCAATCTAATGTTTTTTTTGCAGCAATCATTTTAAGCTACTTACCCATTTTGTGAAAGCTAGTTTAGTTAAAACTGTATGATATAACTAAATCTACTAAATTCGACACATGTAAATTTGTGAAGTCAAAATAGGCTGAAAATGTACCAAGGAGTGAAGAAGCCTCCATAGTTAGCCTCTCCACATTATGGAATAACTACTCTTCTTTCAGTATTCTTAAGAATCATATACGACACATGGCTGTTTAATATGAGGATCAAGTGAGGCCACCAGTGTCAATCTGAATACTATATATTAGTAAACTAATTTGTTTATTAGTCATCTAGATTAAAAAAGAAATATACATACAAACACATATGTGTATATACATATGTGTGTATATAAACATATACACCTATGTATGCATGTGTGTATGTGTATATATACACATATATGTATATACATACACACAAACATGCATATATACATATACACTCATACATACACAATCACATATATACATGTATACATATGTCTACATGCATATATACAGATACATACATATATACATATACCTACATGCATACACATACACATATATACATATACATATGCATATGCGTATATGTATACATGCACGTACATGTACATGTACATATGCATATACATACATGTATGTATATAAAGTTCTAATATTTTCTGCCTGCAATCCAATGGTTCATCTTTATCACCTCCCTGGAGTATGTGCAATCAGTTCTGGAGACTGTTGCTATGTAAGCTACATAGAATCATAAAATATCAGAGTTGGAAGGGACTTCCAGAATGATAATACCATAGAATGTTAAAACTGGAAGAGAACTTAGAATCACAAATAGTCAGGCTGGATGGGTGTGGGGTAAAGGAGCTTAGAGATCATAGAACATAGAATATCAAACCTGGAAAGGATGTTAAATTATAGCACCATAGCAAATTAAACCTTGAAGGGCTCTTAGCATCATCGACTATTAGAGGTGTAATAGTCATTTAGTTTCAGAAGAAAATTTAGGCAGAGTGGGGAAATTGATTTTGCGACTTACCATAGATTACACAGCTAGTCAGTCAGTGATAGACTCCTGACCTGTTCTCTGAATCAGGAAGAAGGAACTGAGATGGGGTTATCTCTTTCAGCTCCAGAAACCTGGAATGCAGTTTTCCTTCTGAACTGAGGCACTTGGGCCATCAACAAAGAAGGGCAGTGAGTTTAAGGATGACCTTACCATTTCCAGATCACATGGCCCCCGTTTCCACTACTTTCAACCTAACATTTTAGGGAAGGCTTTTAACTTAAAAAAAAAATTAAAAAAAAATTTGCTTCAATGTTTTCTAATTTCACTATAACCACTCCCAGCTGTGGGTTAATGTATACCATATTCCAACAGGAATTTTGGGGCCTTTTCTTTCTTTCTTTTTTTCCTCTGGTTGTCTGATAGTTGACATGGTTAAATAAGTTGTGTTAGTAGTTAAACTGGGAATTATTTTATGTGCTTGTTTTCAAAGAGTTCTGTTTCTCATTCAGTTTTCCAGGCTGTTGGAGGTGAGCAGATTTCTGGCTCTGAGCTCCAATTCACAACTGAAGACTTGGCACAGGCCAGTTACTGCTCCTCTAAAGTCAGCTGCATACAATATTCAGTGTTGAGCTCTGAGTAACTTTCATCATCTCCTCTTATTAGGCTTGGTCAATCTTCCTGCATTACATTGAAATCCTATAAACAGATCAAGCTCAGATAGAACAAGAAGGAAAGGAAGAGAGAGAGAATGAGAGTCAGAGACAGACACATACAGAGACAAAGAGATAGAGTACTGTATGAAGGTCAGTTGCTAGCAAGCACATTAACCAAAAATGACAACAATAGTGACTTCCCCTTCCCTCCCACCATCGCACTGACAACTGGATAAATTTCAGATTCGAAGGAACCTCAGCTGATATCTCATCCAACCCATAATACATACTTGACAAGCAGCCAATCAGCCTTTCTTGAAGGCCTTGTGGGAGAATCCACTACCTCCCAAAGAAGCCCATTCCACTTTTGGATAACTTTGCATATCAAACTTTTTGGTTTTAACTTATTTTAAAATATCTCGGGTTACTTCAACACCATTTTCCTCAGGCTAACTTGGAATTCGCTTCGACTAGCTTTGGTGGCCTTACCCTTGTGCTGATACTATCTTATATGGCCAACTGTTATCATCAGGAGCAACTTGTGGAAGGAGACCTGTACTGGTAGACAAGAGATCTGTGTTCAAATCTGCCATCCTCCCTCCCATCATAGAGAACGCTGTATGATGTACTTGAAAGCGCATGGCATGTTGAGTCAGGAGAATATGGATTTGAGTAAATACCTAGCATTTGTTATGTAATTACATAACCTAGGACAAATCCTTTAATCTGTAGAAACCTTGGTTTCTTCATCTACGAAACAGGGAAATAACCATGTTTCCTTATGACTTAAAATTGAGGCAGCTGTGTGACACAGTAGAGTGCCAGGTCTGGAGTCAGGAAGACTAATCTTCTTGAGTTCAAATCTGGCCTCAGACATTTACAAGCTGTGTGATCCTAAGCAAGTTATTTAACTTCATTGCCTCAGTTTCCTCTCTTGTACAATGGGCTAGAGAAGGAAATGGCAAACCACTCCAGTATTTTCACCAAGAAATCTCCAAATGGGGTTGCAAAGAATTGGACACGACTGAAAATACTGAACAGTAGCTAAACCACATAAGATTATTTTGAGGAAAGTGCTTTGTAAACCTTAACACAAATAAGAAAAAGATATCAGGATCACATTAATATACCACGTGTAATTTTGATTCTGGAGAATTAATGATAAAATATACCTCTCTCTTCTAGTAATGGGTGGCAAGAGTGATAGACCATGGATAGCAATTATTGTATATGGGGATAGTCCTAATTACTAAAATTGTTTTGTTTTGGTTAATTATCTTTATTTGTGATAAGAGAGGGATTTTAATTGGAAAGGAAGATTATTAGGAACCACCAGTGGAATAAAAAAAAACATTAATAAGACATTTTAAGAATAATACAAATAAGTTATTGTTATCTAGCACTTCTTAGCTATGAAACCTTGGACACATCTCTTAGTAGCCCCATCTATAAAGTGGGCCTAATTCTACCATGCCTAACTAAAGGTAGGGGCTAGGTCAGATGATTTCTAGAAATGCCTTTAAGTTTTAACATCTCCAATTCTATGATCTTTTGGAAGGCATTCATCTCAAGTTCTACCTAATCTGAGAAGCTATTATCTATAACTCAAACACATAGTAAGGGTTGTCCTTTCATAAACCCACGAGGAGAGACTTAAAAGCTTATCTCACCTTAGATATTTACTAGTTTTATGTGACCCTGATCAAGTCACTTAATCCCTATAATCCCCATCTCTTTGTAAACTAAGGATCATAATAAGATTTATTTCATAGGGTTGTTGTGAGGTAATGCTGGTAAGTACTTTGTAAACATTCAAACACTATGTAACTGTTAGCTATAAAGTGGTAATAGAAATGGTGACCATAATGTTAAGAGCTTTGGTCATTGTATCAGGGAAATTGGTCAACATGAATCAGTAGTCTTATTAAAGATTTCTTTGAGACTTAGTTCCTCCTTTGTCACATGAAGTTAATTACATTTGCACTATCTTCTTCGTAGTCAAGAAGGGCTGTTGTATTGTAAAGATGTGGCTTTGTAAACTCTAATTGTGTGTAGTAATGTGAGCTATTGTATGTGGTCCAAACATTCTGTCATTTATGGAGACAGTTTGGTGGAGCAGAATGATCCCAGAACTTCATGGCAGAAGACCTGGGTTCAAATCCCAGTTCTGTTGCTTTCTATCTGAGGGTTCATAGGCAAGTCAGTTCAGCATTCAGCTTCAGTTTGTTCATCTGTATAATGGTATTGACAGCATTTGCTCACTTACAGGGTTGCTGTGAGAAAATGGTGAGATAAAGTATGTAAAAGTGCTTTGTAATAATAAAGAGCTGTGTCATTTGGCCTATTATGAATTGCCTACACTGCACATTTTAGTATTTAATTATACAGGGTGCCCCAAAAGGCTTGGTGCACTTTTAAGCTTTTAAAGAACCACAGTGCACTAAGACTTTTGGGGCCACCTGTTTCATAAGAGTGGCACAACTCCCTTACCTTCCAATTTAATTCAACAAATTTATTTCAATTTATTAAATAATTTATTAAATATCTGTATACGATGTCTATAATGTACTCTTAAATACAGAGTTAAGAGGAATTTGGATAGTGTTTGACATACTTTTAAAAATACCTCTTTATACACCCTTTCATTTAAATCTCACATCCAACTTTATAAGACAGATGTCTCATCAATTTTTTGACAAATGCAGAAGTAAACACACAAGGTAAATGATATTGACATGTTAAATGACTTGTCTAAGGTCCAACAGCTAGTAAGTGGTAGAGACTGGAATCAGGTTGTAGGCATCCTGGCCCCTACTCTAACATAACATTGTATCATTAATATTAAATATTTCAGAGATGGGGAGAATTTGGATGAAGTTAAGCATGTGAGTTCTGTTTCTTCCTCTTTTCAATTAGATATGGCATTAAGCGTTACTTCCCCAGCTAGATTTTAAACTCTTACAGATCAGGGACCATGACCTAGGAGACTTTAGCGCTGGTTCTACTAATTTTCTGGCTCTTTGTGGTCTTCATAAGTAACTTAACCTCTCTGGGCCTCAGTTTCCTCACTTGTAAAATTAGTTAGATTCCATGATTTAAAGTTCCCTTCCATATCCAAAATAATTGCATGGTTCTTTATTTCTTCTATATTCCCTTTAGTATCATGTAAAGTACTAAGCACACTATGGGTGCCTAATACATGTTTTTGAGTTGAATTGCATAGTTCTGTGTTACTGCTTTCTTTAAAAAACATTTTAAGTTATTTTTTTTTTCACTTAAGAAAACTCTTTTACTTTATTCCTGCCTCTTTCCCTCCAATTGAAACAAGGAAAAAGAAAAGAAAAGAAAATCCTTGTAACAAATACATAGAGGGCTGCTGTTTTCAAGGAACTTTTCCAAGCTGTAGCTACAAAGAACTTCGTAAAGCGTATTGAGATAGAAGTCTCTCGAACTCAATGTATGGTCTAGAGATGAAGGAAAGTGCTGGCAAAATATTATGAATGAAAATTACAATAAGCAGTTTGCTGAGTTCCTACTACTGCTCAGGGCCTCAGCTCACAAAGGAGTGTCGTTTCTCCTTCATACTGACCTCTGCCTGAGCTTGCGTATTCTGCCGCAACTCAGACTCAGGCCAGACAGATTGTTACTCTCATGTCTTCAATTAACCTACAGACATTACAGACCTCAGGGTAAGAAACAAGTAACTGCCAAATTTACAGACTTCAAAAGATTTTTTTATTTCTCTATATCTGACAGATTTTCTCTTTTCTTTCCTTTCCTGTTCTTCAGGGTCCTGGAATACCTGACTGTTCCAGCCTGCCTGCAGAACAGGTTTTTTGTCTTTCCCCCAAACCCCTTTGCCTCTCCCTTTGAAATTTGTGGAAGAATTTCATCTCAACTGTCAATCAACAGAAACATTGAGATAAAGGGAGAAATATTTCTTTCTATGTAGTTATTATACAATCCCATCAACATAATGTTTACGTTTGCTAACTTTCTAATTTGGTCTATTTCAAAATTTCATTCACTTAACCTCCTTTTTCTCTGCCTTTGTCTTTTTCTACCTCTGTCTCTATGTCTCTTTCTCCTATTACCTCCATTCCTCCTCCTCCTCCTCCATTGTCCTGTAGAGGGGATTCTTGATTAATAATTAATAATAATAATAGCTAGCATTTATATAGTGCTTACTATGTGCCAAGCACTGTGTCAAGCACGTTACAATTATTATCTCATTTGATCTTCACAACAACCTTGGGAGGTAGATGCTATTATTATCATATCACAGATGAGAAAACTGAGGAATAGTTGAAGTGACTTTCCTAGGGTCCCTGCCTAGTAAGTGTTTAAGAATGGATTTTTTCTCAAGTCTTCCTGACTCCAGGCCCTCTCTATCTACTGTGCTGCCTTTCTTACTGCCCTCTGAGGTCGCTTCTATCACCTAGATCCTATGACTCTGTGCTAGATCTGGTTATGGCATTCCTCCACTCAAAAAAATCTTCAATGGCTCCCTATTGCCTGCTCAAGAAAAATTTGAACTCTTTTTACCTTAGATCTGAGGCCTTCTGCTACCTATCTTTCCTCTGGCATCACCTGGCTTGGCTAGCCATATCTCACATGCACTACATACTCCATCTTTCAGCCAAAGTGGACAACTCTTTGTTCTCCCATTGAAACTCTATGTTTTCCAGCCCTCATGCTTTTGTTCAGCAGATTCTTCATGTCTGCAGCACCTTTCCTTCTTTTAAATTAATGCCTGTACTTAAAACCAAACTCAAATTCCACTACTGCTAAGAATCTTGATGACTTGCTTCATGTTTCTAAGAAATTAGCATTTCATATCTCTTTGATTTGTTGGTCCCCAATACACTTATGGAATGATGTACATCTGAAGTGTCTGTATTGGTGCCTTCTCCCTCTCTTAGAATATAATGTCTATGAGGATAGAGCAGTGCCATAAATCAACTCTTATCTCCTATAACTTCTTACATACTATTCTGTATGCATGTTAAGCAATTTTGTTAAGAGGGCCAACTTGAAAGCAAGGTAAACAGAAATAGATATAAGTAAATGTAAAACATTCAATAAAATTTGGGCAAAGCCAAAACACAAGGGGAACCAAAAACACAAACTTGAGTGGACAAAACACAAGACCTGGGTGTGGGCACCCAAGACAGGAATGCTTTGGGTGGCTCCAGGACTGGGGGAATCCCAAATTCCTCATAGATGTTCTGGAGAGTTACTGAGGTCATGGCAACTTTCTGGGTTTAAACAATTTCTAGTCACAAAAAGTTAGGTTCAAACAACATTAATAAGTGATTAATAATCATCCATAGTACATATTATGACAGGTCCCCCTAAGCTGTAAAGGATGTGAGTACAGGTTTGGTGCCAGAATGTTTCCTTTAATCTAAGACCCAGCTTAGCTAAGGTCAGAGAGTCTTACTTCCAGAATGCCATCATCCAGATGAATTTTTAGCTACAGCAACTACAGGTTGGGGCAGAGTGTTGTACGGGTTACACAAGGACTCTTCCATGCATATGGGTACTCATATCACTACCTGAGTTCAACATGGGTGCTAATATTTGGCTCATGCCTCTCTCCAATGCTCTTTGCCAACAGACCAAGTTGGAACCATGACCCATATAGCAGTGCACTTAATTAGGAGAGAATATCAAAGTAAATAACAGAGAAAAGCGATCAAATCATTCTTTGCTTGCACAAATGAGTACAATATCCCACAGACTGCTGAACCAGTGGGGGAGGGAACAAACAACGGGAATCTCACACTCGGAGGTGAAGTGTTGCATTGCAGCTGGAACACCTACCAAGTTCCCTGAGTTCTATCTCCCAGCAACCATCTGGGTTCACTGCTATCCCTTGAAAGATCCCCAGTTTTCACTGCCACCTGGTCTAGGATAAGTAAATTCCTTTTACTGCTGCTACTAACAGGGTGAAAATCTTTACCATCATTACAACGATAATAATGTTCTTTCTTTCTTTCTTTCTTTCTTTCTTTCTTTCTTTCTTTCTTTCTTTCTTTCTTTCTTTCTTTCTTTCTTTCTTTCTTTCTTTCTTTCTTTCTTTCTTTCTTTCTTCCTTCCTTCCTTCCTCCTTCCTTCCTTTCCTCCTTCCTTCCTTTTTTCTTTCTTTCTTTCCACTATACCTTACCACAAATCTAGAGCTAAAAGGACCTTCAGAGACCTCGTAGTCCAACTCCTTCATATGAAGAAACTAAGGCCCCAAAAGGTTGCCCAAGGTGATGCAGGTAATAAGAACAATTTGAACTTATGAGCCAAGTTATTTAAACTCTAGAGCCAGAGACCTTTCCATTGTACCATGCTGCCTTAAGTTGAAATAGTTTCTATCTATTAGTGAGCAATTCTTATGCTGATATTTTTCTGGACCATTCCTTATTGGAATAGGGAAAATGTATCTTAGAGGTGATAACACAATCTGTATATAGAAAAGAATGGATGGACTCAGAAATATCGTCTTCACAAAAGTGAAAAAAATATTAAGCCTTCACTTTCTTACAAGCACAAGGAAAGTAGAACAGAATGACATAATGGAATATATACTATATTAGAAGTTAGGCGGGACCCAAGTCCTAGTCCTGACTGTCATTATTTTGCTATATGACCCAGGTAAATTATTTTCAGTTTGCTCATCAGAATAATGAGAAAGTCACAGAGCCAAAACTAGACGCCAGCACCATCCAACTGACCATGCCACTTCTTTACCTGCTCCTTCACCTGACCCCAGGGTGATCATATGCCAGA
This sequence comes from Phascolarctos cinereus, assembly GCF_003287225.1. Lineage (NCBI taxonomy): Eukaryota > Metazoa > Chordata > Mammalia > Diprotodontia > Phascolarctidae > Phascolarctos > Phascolarctos cinereus. Next base: position 363,627,272 of record NW_027555625.1, on the reverse strand, counting down.
GTCTATGACAATCTTCCCCATGTCCCAGATCTTGTCTTTGTATGTGGATGAGGCAATTTACTGCCCCTCTGTCCTCCTCAGCAATATGCCACCTAGCCTGGGACCCTGAACTGTGGAGGATCAGCTCAGTACTAGGAAGTGAGGAAGAGGATGTGCACTGGCTGTACCAGAACCCGCTTTCCTTCTTTTCCATAGTAAACCTAGTCCTAGACCTCCCCAATCACTATAGTCCTTTGTTGTCCCCCTACCTACCTGCTTTCATAGAACCCAAATTTGAATCTCACTTCTGTCACTACATATGTTACCTTCAACACCTAGGTTCCCTGGGCCTCTTCTTCTGCTATAAAATGAAGTGACTGAAGTTGGTCTCTTCAAGTTCTAAATTTTTATTTATTTTCCATGCTCTTAGATCTTTTCCATATTCCTTCCATTTTCTGGTGTTTACTGAAATTTAAAGGTAGGTAACCTTGATTATAAATGGCTCTTGTGTTACATTTCATCTTTTTAAATGAATTATTCATACTAAATACTAATACTAAGAAAACACCCAGAAAACCTTATTATACTCTGCTCATTTGGGGAGGAGGGAGTGATCTGGGCTTGAGATTTCATCCGTGTAGAGGAATTACCAGTATACAAACTTTCTCCACTGATACATATCTAAAATCTATCTGTAGCTAATAGTATTAAAGAATTACATAGGAATTGAGAGGTTAGGTGATTTGTGTATGGTCACATAGCTGTAGGTGTCAGAGGAAGGACTTGAACCCATGTTTTCCTGACTCTAAGTCAGGATCTCTCTCTCTCCTGACTCTCAGGAAGGAAAGGAAAAAAAATCAGTATGTATATTTCTGGTGATTTAAATAAAGCATTGTTATTTACAAACAATAACAATTCATAATTATATATCAACTTTTGGTTTGTGAATCCCTTTCCTCATTACTGTCCTGGAAGAAAAGTGGTGAAATACACTTTATTATAGGCAGCTGGTGGTACAGTGGATAGAACACTGAGCCTGGAGTTAGAAAGACCTGCATTCAACTTAAGCCTGGAACATTTAACTAGCTGTGTGACTCTGGGCAAGTCATTTAACCTCTCATTGCCTCAATTTCCTCAAAATTAAAATGGAGATAAAAAGAACATCTACCTCCCAGGGCTACAGTGAGGATCAAATAATATACTAATTATACAGTGCTTTGCACAGTGAAAGCATTATATAAATGTTTGCTATTGTTATTTATTTATTTTCTTTTTTTTTTCCCAAATGGTGAGAATGTGAGAGAAGGCAAGTTTCCTTCCAAAGCTCATGCCTAGATTTGATTCCCTAGTTCTACAGACTTTAAATCCAGTGGACTCATCACTATATCACACTCGAAATATTCTGGAAGGCAGAGCTTTGTGGTAGAAAATTTTATAACAGACTTGAGCTCAATCAATATTTCCTAGCATGTGCCTTCCCTTACAAACTCCAAATTTAACAAAGTGTTTTTTGAGATTTTTGAGACTTTTTCAGGGGGAGCCTTAGCTTAGAGTTTCAAGCTAAGAATACCATTAAAATCTATATAATTATCATCCAGAGTAAAATTTCCATCAAGGACTATTTCTCAATTTTTGATTTTTTGATTTTTCTATTTGCTTTTTTAAAAAAAAAAAGTATTTCAGACAATAATATTGCAACCTTCAGCCTCCAACTTCTAAAATCTTTTGTATTTCTTGTTTTCGTGTCTGGCCATCTACTCAGGATTGAGAAATATCATGTCCACACAGGGATTTTCAAAGCTGATTTTGAAACCATTGATTAAAGGAGCCGTTCTTAATGACTACTTTCCCCATGATATTCATTTCCCTTTAGTCTTGCTGAAATCAGACCATGTACCCAGTATCTCATGGAAGACACTGAAATGATGAACTTAGAGTATCCTTACTGATGGGCTTGGACAGGATGATAATCATGGCATTTAAGTAAGCATATGGTTTGGCTTCTTGAATCCCTCACTATCCCCACCCCCACCCCCATGAAGAAGTAGTGGCATTTCTGAATTCCATAACAACATGCCTTCAAGGCTTGTTTTTTCTCTAACATTTTGGAATGAATACAGCCCAAAATGCTTTCTGCGTCAAACACTTTGGACGTTGTAAATCTGGGTATAGATCAGGTGGAATTTGATTCATATGCTTTGAATTCATTTATTTGAATGTTTAAAAAAATGATTTCATGTTTGCAAGATTTCACAGAATATTAAAGCTGGAAGGGGAGTCCAGAAATGCTGTTGTCCAAACCCTTCATTTCAGAGGAAACTGAGGCTAGAAGAGGAGAAATCCTTTGGCCAAGGCCATTCAGCTGGTAGAATGAGGATTTATGACTAGGGCATCAGAGACCATATCCAGTGCTCTTTATGATAATTGAATTATTGATAGAAGGCAGATTGAAGTTATCTTAGTAGTTCTCATCATTTTACAAAAAAAAAATAAGGAAACAAAAGTCCAGAAATCTTAGATGACTTGCCCAAAGTCACCAAGGCATGACACCCATGGCAGAACTGGGCCTTGAACCTACATTCCCCAATTCCAAATCCAGAGTTCTTTCTACTGTATCATCATGCTACCTTGTATGTAGTCTTTGGAAAATAACTATCCTTAAAATAGAAATCAACTTTTCCTTGCGCTGTCTCGATTGTGCTTAGAATTTCAAAATAAGAAATTGTTTTTGATTGCTCTTTCATAGGAAAAAAGGAAGAAATACACACACACACACACACACACACACACACACACACACACACTTCTTCCTCCTTTATTTTGTAATTGAGTTTTGTTTTATTTTGTTTTGTTTTACCAGTGAATTCTTCCTTTAAGGATCTGTTTCTATGACATAGTGAAAAGGCAATCAACAAACGTGTATTAAGCATTTACTGTGTGCCAGGAACTTTGCTAAGTGCCAGGGATACAAAGAAAAGCACATTAAGAGGAGCTCCCATTGAAATGGAGGAGATAGCATGTGAACATCTATGTGCCTACAAGATATATACAATGTAAATGGGAGGAAATCTCTGAAGGAAGGAATTAGCAGCGAGAAAAATGAGGAAAGGTCATCTGTAGAATGTAGGATTGGAGCTTAGTCTTGAAGAGAGCCAAAGAAGCCAGGAGGGAAAGGTGAAGAGGGAGAGCAAACAAGGCCTGGGGGACAGCCAGTGCAAATACACCAAGAAGTTGGGAGTCAGGTGTTTGTTGTTTGTTTCAGGCACGTTCGACTCTTTGCAACCCCATTTAGGGTTTTTGGTTTGGTTTGGGTTTTGCAAAGATACTGGAGAGTTGTTTTGCCATTTCCTTCTCCAGCTCATTTTACAAATGAGGAACTAAGGCAAACATTTTTACAGGTGAGGAAACTGAGGCAAATGGGATTAGTGACTTAATGACTTAATTATGACTCGCCCAGTGTTGCATGGCTAGTGTCTGCTGAGGTGGGATTTGAACTCAGAAAGAGGAGTCTTCCTGACTGCAGTACCAGGACTCTGTCCACTACACAACCTAGATGTCTTTGGAGTCAGGAGATATAGTGTCATATGTAAGGAACAGCAAATAGTGTAGCTATGCACCCATTGGCTGAGGAACATCCAAAGTTATGGTCTGTCAGAGGGAATGAAGAGAGCAAAGTGTAAGAAAACTCCAAAGGTAAAAAGACGCTAGATTATGAAGGGCTTTAAATGCCAAACAGAGGAGTTTATAATTGATCTTAAAAAACAGAGGGTTTGAATCTTGGCTCTGATATTTATTAGTTGTGTGCCCCTGGGCAAGTCACTTCATGTCTCTGAGTTTTGATTTCCTTGTCTACAATATGAATGCAGGAATATTTGCATGACCTTCCTTACCATGGTGCTCTAGGTAAAGTGATTTATAAAGCTTAAAGCACTAAAAAAAGTGAATTACTATCTTTGCTACTGGTGATCCATAGAGGATCATCTTCCATGCATATGCCAAGAACCATGCTTCTAGAGAAACACTGAAGATGTGGCTGATATTTTTGAGGAGAAACGTCAAGAAGGTATTCCCCTGCTATATTGTCTCCAAATAGTGTATGGGGTATTTGGGGAGGGTTATCACTTGTGATGTGAGGGATTGGGCAGCCCTTTTCCGGGCTACTCATCCACCTTTGATGTCCACCTGATTCACCCAATTCCCACCTGTAGCTCTAAAAAGCTGGAGCGTGTGCAGCAGGCACACCCTGGCAAAAACATCTTGGCAGATGGGCTAACCAAAGTCTAAGGCAACCAACAAGCCTTTGTTGAGTTGGTGAGTTAGGAGACTATCTACCCCAAGCATGTGAAGACTTTCTCCAGCCAAATTGGTGGATGAAAGCAATTCGTTCCAATAGGCATGAAGTAGGTACTGCAGAGTGCTTAGAGCTTGGTCAGATATCTAAGTTCTCAAGGTCATCCACTGCACCTTGGGCCATGGCCCATCATCTTGACTTTCATCTTGCCACTGGGCTCTGGAAGAGAGTGAGGCTGACGACTCTGTACAACTCTGCCTCACTTAAATCCATGTCATGCACAAGTCAAGATATCACATTAGTCCTCTTCAAAAATGAAGGACAAATAGCAGCAATACTTCACCCATTTAAAAAAAAATATAATCAGTCTGGAACCCAGCCTGCCTTGAGAGTCATTCTCAGAAACTGGCACAATACCCTATAACCTCATTTATTCATAGAATGTCAAAGCTAATCATACATTAGCATAATAAAAGAATCAATATTAATTTTGGTAGGGATTTTAGAATTGTAGAACATATGTAGACAGAAATGGAAGGAATCTTAGATTCACAGCAGGCTATAATCAGCAGATTATTAGATTCAGTCACAATACGCGGGTTTGAATTTGGACTCTTTGGACTCTTACTAGCTTTGTGAACACAAGCATCCTTTTAGAACTTCAGTTTCCTCAATTCTAAAACAGAAAATAAATGATACTTGCACTAATTACCTTATAGGGTGGTGGCGCAGAAAGTGGTTATCTAGCCTGAAACTGCTAGAACACAGAATGTTAGGGCTAGAGGGGCATTCTACATTCTCCTGTCTGTCACACATGCTCCTTTTAGAGACAAAAAAAAGCTAAGTGTTAATATCATATTGACTTTTATCCTGAAACCCTAAAGAGAGCATAATATTTCCAGACTACAAATATCTGAGGCATACTATATTTATATCATTCTAGCTTAATGCTCCCCTTTCTCTAACTCTTGATGATTAAGAGTGAACAAAGTCATCACTCAGCTCTCCTTGTCCTGGATCTACATACCCCTCCCCTATAGACCACTGCCAGTGAAGACAAGGTCCCTCTACTCTCCTACTTCCCACAAAGGCAAATTGCTATCTCCAAAAAGACAGAGTGGTCTAGATCCCAGATCAGATCTATCTAATACATTTCTGGAACATAAGCCACTCCAGATCCTTGAGTTTCACTGCATTAAGCCTTGTGACACAATTCAATATGTTTTAGTAGCTAATAGTAATAGCTAGCATCTATATAGAACTTCCTGTGGGCTAGGCACCTTGCAAAGTACTTTACAATGATTATTTAATTTGACCTCACAAAAACCCTGGGAAGTAGGTGCTATTATTATCCTTATTTCACAGATGAGAAAACGGAGGCAAACAAAGGTTAAGTGACTTTCCCAAGGTCACACCTAGTGAATGTTTGAGGCTGGATTTGAATTCAGGCTGTTCTGACTCCAGTCGTGGTGCTCTATCTACTCAGCCACCTAGAAGCCCCTAGCTCTGTTTTAAAACAGAACTACTACGCTAGTAAAAGAAGAGAATGCTGTAGATATAGTTTAGCTAGATTTTAATAAATATTTTGATTAAGTATCTCACACTCTTTTTGTGGAAATGTTGGAGAAATGTGGCCTAGACAATAATAGAGTTAAATGAATTCAGAACTCACTATGAGTAGACTTAAAGAATAATTGTTGATAGTTTAATGCGAATGTGGCTGATTTCCAATGAGGGAACCCAAGGATTTTTCTTGGGATCTGCTGTTTAACATTTTAAAGAAATCAATCATTGTGATAAAGATAAATGTAGACTTGATGTAAGGGAGATATTTCTAATAATTAGAGCTGCTCAAAATTTTAATTGATTGGCTCCCTCTCTTTGGAGGTCATCAAGCAGAGGTTGGATGGTGCCTTATCAGGTATGCTATAATGGAGATATGAGATGGACTATGACGCCACTGTTGTCCCTCCCAGTCCTGTGATTCTGTGACTTCAGACCAACATCTTCAAAGAATGAAAATAAAACTTGGTAACCAAAATTATACCCATTGGGATTGCTTCTGTAGAAATAATTTGGAATTCCTTTTCATGCTCTATTAAATAATTAAAATGTTTCTTTTCTGCATTCACTGTTCGTTATTGAAATTTTAGTCCTAAGCTTTATTAGGAACCTTATTAAATCAGAATATTCTTTGGCTATAAGTATAAGGTCTTCACTTTTTTATATTTAAAGAATATGTAACTGATATTAAGTGAAAAATAGAGTCATAAAATGCCAAAGTTGCTACCTTTGAGGTCGTCTAGTCCAAACTCCTGATTTTTCAAATGAAGTAGCTTATAGCCTAGAGAAGGGAAGAGACCTGCCCAATAAAATGAGGATGATTAGAATCAGAAATTGAATTCAAGTCTACTGACTTCTAATTCATGACACTTTCTGATTCAATAGCCTCAAACTTCTCTTTCTTAATATCTATATAACATATACAAGGATGTTGTCTGGCTAACGTCCATCAGTGAGCAGGAAAGATTGTTTATGTGTTTGTGTTGAAACAACTCAATTTATATAGTTTGTTTATTTAACTAATGGTTTCCACTTTAACTGAGGGGCCATTTCCTCATCAAAATAGTATTTTGATAACCTAGCAAAAATAAGTTGCACACATTTGTTATGCTTTTATCACATACTATGAGCTTAGAAACTATTTATTGTCTTACATGCCTACTCATATAAGTAGTACTAGCCTCATATCCCTCTTAGTGATAGGAAAGTGAAGAAGTAAGCATTAACCCATGGTTGTATTGGACTCTATGGGCAATCTCTCCATTGGTTAGTGATGTTGTTATGTACCCAAACACAAAAGGAAAGGAAAGACAAGGTCATTTTGTAGTGCATATAGATATAGATATAGATAGATAGATATAGATATTTTCCTTTCAAAGATTTTTGAAAAGATTTTATGATGGTAGCCTACCCTCAAAGAACACCTATATTCTGGCTGATACATTTAACTATGTTACTATGGTCTGAAAAGGTTGTCCATAGTGACTACTAAGCATTGGCAACTTTTGACAATTTCTCCTTTCTATTAAAATAAACATTTTGTGTCATTTCTTCTTTGTTTCTTTTTATCCTTAATTCTTTTCTCATTCCTTTACTTTCTTCCTCCTTCCCTTCTTTCCTTCCTTTCTCTCACCTTTCTTTCTTTCCTTCCTTTTTCCTGAGTGATCACTCAAGATGTGGTATAAAGAGCTCTGGAAAATGTGAAAATCTGTTTAATAGGAATGTATATGTATAGCTTATATCAGATTCTTGGGGAGGTAGATGGGGAGGGAGGGAGAAAAATTAAAACTCAAAAGCTTATGAAAGTGATTGTGGATAACTCAAAATAAATTAATTTTAAAAGAAAAGAGCTTTGGACTTCAACTAAGAAGAGACCTAGATTCAAAACCAGATCCTGACACTAGTTACATGACCTCAGGCTATGACTTTACATCTCTAAGCCTTAATTTTCTCACCTGAAAAATAGGGATACTTACACTATCTACTTCATAGTTCTGTTTTGTTTTATTTTTAATTAAGACAGTACTTTGTAAACCTCAAAGCACAACATAAATGTATTCATTTTAGTCATTCATTGATAAATGCAACAGGCATTTTTCAAATTATTCAGATACTTGAGGAGAAACAGATTGAATTATATATGGCTTCTGTCTTCATGGAACTTGTATTTTACTCGGGGGATAAAATACAAATTTAGATACTACTATGAAGTAATAATAGGTCACATATATTGTTTTAAGGACATACCATTTTACTGTAAAGAATTTTACAGATACTGTCTAATTTGATCCTCTCAATAGCCATGTTAATATTATTTCCATTTTAAAAATGAGGAAAGTTAGGCTAAGGGACATTTAAGTGGCTAGGGGAGGCCCATGCAGCTGGTAAGTGTCTGAGGCAGGATTTGAACTTGGATTTTCCCTACTATAAGCCTCACACTCTAGTAATTCTGCATTAGAAATTATGCATACTAGTTGTGTGACCCTGGGCAAGTCACTTAACCCTGATGGCCTTGCAAACTTAAATAAGTAAATAAGTAAATAAGAAAAGAAAAGAAAGAAAAGAAATTATGCATAAGGACTAAGAGGGGTCGTTATGCTTGACAAAGGGGATGTGGTGAAAATTTCCTAAAGGACAGAGTAAAGGCATATATAAATAACAAAGTAGATCTGTTCTTAGGTTTTAAGGCATTTTCCATCTCTGACATTGCATGATCTGAATATCTAATTTTTTTTTAATACCTGGTAGAAGTTTTCAATGACAGAATTCTCTTCATGTCTTGGTGGTTTTTCTGTTCTTCCTGGTGAAACTCTGTGCTCTATTTACCTATTAATCCTGTCTACTTTTCTCCAGAATGATCTTCCCACCAGCTGCCAACCTCCCCTGCTACACCATAGAGGAAGAAAAAAAAAACAACTCAATCATGTACCTGGCCACTCACACAAGGGGCCCTCTAACACACCTCCCAGGTGGTCTGACCCTTTCTAGGGCCCAAACAAAGGGCAGTACCACATTCACCTGCCAATTTCTTCTTAGTTTCCTCTTTTACTCCATGATTCTGGTGACAAGTATACCCTTAGGAGTCTCAGGTCTTAAGCATTGAAAGTTAATGTACCTTGAAAGAATAGAGATCACATTCCCAGAGTGTAGCCAGAGACTTAAAGGGCGAGATTCTGGGAAGAGGCTACCCAACTGCCTGCTCTCCGGGGGACTAAGTCAGTGCTTATTTTAGCCTCATAAATCCCTTTTGAGAATGGTCAGGAAAATTCGAATGCCAGCCCTAAGTGGTAAAATAACAGGAAGCAGGAAAAAAGATCATGATGATTTTCTGTAGTCAAAAAGGCACTGAATTTAACATTGAAAAATTTCACTGTAAGTCCAAACTCTAATACCAACTACACGACAATTGGCAAATAACTTTTCCACACCTCAGTTTTCTTATCAATCAAATGGGTTTAATATTTGCACTACCTGCCAGCAGAGATGAAGAAAAGTATTATATAAACCTTAAGTGCTATATAGATGTAACCCATAGCCCAGAAATTCCACACTTTGGTTTTATATGGGTCAACTCAATCTTAGAGACTGACCTCTAAATCACTCATCCTTTAGCTCATTCTCCTCCAGACCAAAGCTTCCTTTGAGGAAAAGCTCCAAGCTCCAAATATGACTTATATCTAAGTCTCCACAACTGTAGGGGAAATATCCTCTATAGCCCATATAAACACTCGAAGTAAAGATGCATTTATATTGAGTCCAGGATAGTCTTGATTTAATGCAAAGAAAATACAGAAAATATAAAGGACTCAAAGGATCTAAAAACAAATGGAAGAAAAATTAACATAAATAACTCAAAATAGCTTATAAATAATCAAACAATTCTAATTCCTCTCTGGTACCTTCCATTTTCTGCCAAGAGTGTGTCCTGAAGATGTCACTCAAAATTATAGAAATACTAGAGACTGTATCATACAGAGGTTAATTGAAAAAATTTGGGAGGAAAAACAAAATAAAACAAAGAAAGCAGCTCAAGATAATCATCTTTACATATTTCCATGTAGAAGAAGCATTAGGATTAATCTGCTTGGTCCCAGAAGGCAAAATGAGAAGCAATAGAGAAACATTACAGATAGCCAGATTTTGGTTCAATATAACAAAAAATTAATTAACAACCAGAACCATCCAAAAGGGGAATGAACTGCTTCACAATTCAATTCTATTCAATTCAAAAAGAATTATTTAAGCACTTACTAGGTTCCATGGGTCAAGTAATAGAAAGAGATACAAAGACTAAAATAGGACTTTTTCTTTCCACGAAGGACTGATATTCTATTGGAGGAAAATAACATGTACTTAGAAAATTTAATATATGCATATATACATGTATATGTATGTATGTATGTGTGTACGTATGTGTAATACATGCATATGCATATATACATATATACATAAATACTTAAGGAAATATATGTACTTAGAAAATTAAGTTTATATGTGTGTGTATGTATGTATATGTGTACATGCATATGTATATGTATAAATGTGTATGCATATATACATAAATACTTAAAGAAATAAAATAAATATGTATACTTAATTTTCTAAGTATTGCATCTAGATGCATTTATATCATCTATTTATATATCATATATCTAGCTGTAAATATGTATGTATATGATATTGTTGCATCTCTATATATAGATCTATTATAGATATATGGATAGATTTATAGATGTATCTATCTTTTTATCTATCTCTATAGGAAAGATATAGATGTGGGTATATGTGTATTTATTGAAATAGATGCAGATATGGTTATAGATAGATATGGATATGGATAAAGAATAATTTCTTCAGAGTGGGCATGGATCTAATAAAAAACTAAGTTCCAGAAGACAGAATGAAAGGGAAGTTGATGTCCCTTCAAGGTAAGCCCTTACATACAACCTGAATGATCACTTTTTGGGGACAGTATACAGGAGCTAATTATTCAGGGACAAGTCCGACAAGATTCTGGGTTCTGAGTTCTGGGCTCCCCTAAAACCCTGAGATTCCACATGTTTTAGGTTCATTTGTATGCAATCCATGTAAGATGACAGATTGGAAACTAGAAGCAGAGACCAGCTAACAGTTCCTTACAATAATCCAGAAAACTACATGAAAAAAAATCTTCAAAGGTAATAAGATGGTCATCTATCTGAAATTGCTGAGTCCAGAATAAAATGTCTGAGAGAATCTGTGGAAATTTGGAAAAGTTTAATACGAAGTTTCAAGAATTATATCAGAGGGAAAAAATGAAAGTAAAGAAATAAGATTTTGCTTTTTACCATTGGAAGGTGGCTATTAACTGAACTGTTGTGAAGAAATTAAAAGCTTCTCTGACTATTAATATTTCTGCTAAAATGTTATTTTTACCTAATGATTTTTGTGGGAAACTGAGGTATCTCAATCATAGTATTTTGGCAGGAGAAAAAGGGCAACATTTATTTGAAAAGGGCCTACTACTCAGTAGGTCAGATGATTGGTAAGCTAGGTTGAAATTTAAAGAGTAAAAGAGGCCCTGGGATTTCCCTTTCCCTTCTCCTCTGCCTATTTAAATGTTTGCTCTCCTCCCAGGACCACCTCCAATTTCTTTTGGGAAGCCTTATCCAGCTATCCCATCCCCCTTTGTAAATCTTTCTTTCTTCTGAATACCAACAGCCTTTACCACTCATTTGACACATTCTGTATGGTAGAGTTAAAAATAATGTAGGCGTCTAGAGACTTGTTGGCTAGTCCTAGTTCTGCCAATAATTAGTAGTTTGGCCTTGGACAAATAATTATTCTTCCCCGTGCCCCAACTTCCTTATCAGTGAAATTGTGGGATTGCACTGCATGACCTTTACAATCCCTTCTGGCTCAGGCATTCTGTGTTCTATGATTCTGAAGTTTCTTCCAGCTCTAACTAGCTTGAGACCATTATTTTTGTATCTCCACAAGATAAGATCTTGTATGGAAGATAGTAAGTGTTGGGTGAAATCTGGAGGAATTGGTTGATTGGCTAATTGAATGATGGACCAGGCATCTATCGTAAGTGCTACAGTCACATTTTCAAAAGACCCAGAAAAGAAAATTCTTGTCACCAAAATCCTTTGTACCATGAAATGCTTCAATATCAAAAACTGCATGATTCATTCATAAAAATGATATTAAAGAAGAAGCATTACTATCTCTTTTGCCATTGAACTGTAAGGACAACAGGAATTTTCAATCAGACTTGCACCTGAAACATTTTCAGACATGTTGTCTCTCCCATTCAGATGTGTAATCATTGAGAGCAGTTTTATTTTTCTTCTCATATGGCCAACTGTTAACATGGCATTTTGCTTAAAGTAAATGTTTTCTTTCTTTCTTCATTCATTCATTCATTCATTCATCAAAGTATCAGCCTAGCCCCAGTACAGAAAGTCTCATTAACAGGCTACTACAGTGATTATATTTTTAGACACAGTAGGTACCAAGGATCCCCTACTAAGGTATAAAATACTTTGTTTGATATCTGCATTGATGGAGGGAGACCCCACATTGATCACATCCTTGATGTATTACTGCATATATATATATATATATATAATATATATATATATATATACATGTATATATATGTATATATATGTATATATATACATATATGTATATATATACATATATGTATATATATATACATATATGTATATATATACATATATATGTATGTATATATACATACTATATATATATATATATATATATATAATAATATATATATATATTTGTTTTCAGAAGCACTGTAGTTCAGTGGATAGAGAGACAATCTCAGTATCAGGAAGCTTTGGGTTCAAGTTTCACCTCTGACCTATACTACGTGACTCTGAGTGATTCATGTAACCTTTTGGTAGCTCAAGGACAACTCTACTTTTAGGACTATGAATTCAGATTAATTTCTAATATGGATTGGAGAAGACAATTGGATACATCAAAGAAATTACTTGTCCAGACCCCCAAAAAATAGTTTTCACAGTTCCTTACTTACTATACCCATCAGTTAGAAGGGAAATATTGGTTGATTGTTTCTAGGGGAAATGATATAACTCATATATATTTTGTCGGTACCCTGGCCCCAGCAGTTCTTCATTTTCAGGAAAAAGGAGGAAAGTGGAAGAATTAGAATCCAACTGAATATGTTAGGGAGAACAGAGACTAGACATTCACAGAGCCAAAGGTTGCCTCTTAGAAGGACAGAAGGTAAGTAAGAACGCTACCAGTGAGCAGTTGTTAAACTCTGATTCTGAGATTTTGCTGTTCATTTTATTTTTCTGTTCCATATTTGTTCACTGAGTGGGGGTGGCACTGGGTCTCCCATGAATATCTATGGAAAGAAGGAGGTCAATAACCAACCTATGAAACCCATCCCTGCATCAAGTCAGGGAAACATAGGCTGGGAGCAGCTCATCATTGTTCATGAAAAGAATGTTTCACCTCTCCTGTTGCCCCTGCCAATCCTCCCAGTCTGATTAGTAGAGACAGGGATTGGCCTTGGAATCAGCTTACCTAGTTCTAAAGTTCAAGTGAACATAAGCAAAATACTTAACTCCTGGGTTCGTGAGTCTCATCTTCTGCAAAAGTGGAAACAATAACACTTGGAACCCCTTCCTTATTTCTTTGTCCTATGCCACCTTGAACTGTAAGAGAATCACAGGTCACAGAGTAGTTTTAAGGGAAGCGCTTTACACGTCCATAGCACAGTTGAAATGTCAGTTGCTCATCATTATTTCTATTATTGTTAATATTGTTATAAAAATAATGGGACAAAAAAAGAGTTTAATACGCTATACCCTGCTCAGTGGGAACAGGCCTTCATGTTCACAAACATGTCGCCTCCACCCCAGGAGCCATGACCTTCAGGACAGAGAAGTTCCCCCCTCCCACTCCTCTAACTCAATAAACTCATTCTCCCAGTCTTCCTTCTCCCCTCTAACAACTGTGCCTTCATTTTAAAGCTGCCTCCTGAGTGCTCTCTCAGCAAGACTTAGAGCAGGCAGACGGCACTGGCAGCATAAACATCATTCTCAGTCTCTGTTGGAGAGCAAGAACATTCTATCTTCAAATATCAGAAAGCATTTCTCTTTCCCTCTTTTTCCATTTAAGTAGAATTGACTTTCTTATGCTTTCTCTCCATTGTTTCTCTGTAGCCCTGTATTGTGGGAACACACTTTTGGTGTTTATCATATGTGGCCATATATTCTTGTCAAATCACAGAATCTCAAGCTTGGAGAGGACCTCAGAGGCCATCTTATCCAAGCTAGACCCAAGAAGAGGTCCCTTCTTAATACATACCAGGTAAATAGTCACCTGGCTTGATTCCTTAACATCACAGATTACCAAAGCTGAAGTAGGCCTTACAGATCATCTAGTCTAACCTCATTTTATGGAAAAGGGAACTAAGGCCCAGAAAAGGGAGGAAACTCAAAGTACTTCATCCGTTAATTTAGGCATTGTCTTCCTTGACATTAGTGCCTTCCCTCTGAGATTGCCTTAAATTTATCTTGTATATATGCAGTTTGTCTATAGTTGTTTACAGGTTGTCTTCTCTATTAGACTATGAACTCCTTGAGAGCAAGAACTGGGCTTTTTTTTGGGGGGGGAGGGGTCTGCCTTTTTTTGAATCCCCACTGCTTAGCACAGTGCCTGAAGCATAGTAGGTACTTAACAAATATTAGTTGACTTGACATGACTTCTTAATAAATGAGAAAGCTAAACTAAGAAACCAAGAAATGAAGTAACTAACTCAGAGTCACAGATAAGTAGCAAAGTAATAGCGTTAGGATTTAATCCTGGGTCTCTTCAAATTCAGTGCGTTTTCCATTAAGCTCCACTGCCTCCTATTCTTCAACATATCCAAATGGCAGGGGATTTCATTCTTTGCCATTCCAGTGTTAGATTATCCTGATCATTAGGAAGGTTTCTCTTATATTTCCTTATGTTGAATTAAAATGTTCCTCCCTGTAATTTGAACCTGTCTTCCTAGCTTTATCCTCTTGAGTCAAACAGAACAAGACTAATTCTGCTTTTATCTCCTCTGTCTTCCATGACCATTGTTCTATACTGAGTCTCTCAGTCCTCTTTTTTTAAATATATTTATTTCTTTTTAGTTTTCAACATTTACTTCCATAAGATTTTGAGTTCCAAATTTTCACCGTATCTGACCCCTCCCCCCACTCCAAGATGGCATGCATTCTGAATACCTCTTCCACTAGTCTGCCCTCTCTTCTATCTCTACCCCTCCTTCTCTTATCCCCTTCCCCTTCTATTTTCCTATAGGGCAGGATAGATTTCTGTACCTCATTTCCTGTATTTCTTATTTCCCAGTTGCATGTGAAAACATTTTTTTAAATGTGTTTTTAAAACTTCGGGTTCCAAATTTTCTCCCTTCCTCCCTCCTTACCCACCCTCATTGAATAGGCAAGCAACTCAGTATAGGTTATACATGTGCAGTTATGCAAAACACTTCCATAAGTAGACAAGTTGTGAAATACTAACTCTATTTCCCTTAATCCTATCCTGCCCCCCCATTTATTCTATTCTTTATTTTGACCCTTTGCCTCCTCAGAAATATTTACTTCTGATTACCCCCTTTCCCAATCTGCCCTCCTATCTATCATCCCCCTGCTCTCTTGTCCCCCCCCCCCATTTTCCTGTAGGGTAAGACAGATTTCCATACCCCAGTGAGTGTGTATGTTATGAACTCCTTAAGCCAAATCCTATGAGAATAAGATTCACTCATTCCCTCTCAACTTCCTCCATTTCCCCTCCACTGTAAGAGCCTTTTCTTTTCTGTTTTTTTTTTTTGGTGAGATAATTTACTCTGTTCTACCTCTCCCTTTCTCCTTCTTCTAGTATAATCCTCTCTCATCCATTAATTTTATTCTTGAGATATGACCCCTTTCTCTTCAACTCACCCTGTGTACTTTATTTATCTATCTATCTATCTATCTATCTATCTATCTATCTATCTATGTATCTATCTATACATACATACATATACATACACATAATTTTTTTCCCCTCCAGCTACCCTCATACTAACAAAGATCTCATGAGTTATAAATATCATCTTTTCATGCAGGAATGTAAACAGTTCAACCTTGACAAGTTTCTTATGATTTCTGTTTCATGTTTACTTCTTTATGTTCCACTTGAGTCTTGTATTTGAAAGTCAAATTTTCTATTCAGCTCTGATCTTTCCATCAAAATGCTTGAAAGTCCTCTATTTCCCAGAATGACAATTTTTTTCCCCGGAAGGATTATACTCAGTTTGGCTAGGTAGGTAATTCTTGGTTGTAATCCTATCTCCTTTGCCCTCCAGAATATTATATTCCATGCCCTGTGGTCCTTTAATGCAGAAGCAGCTAAACATTGTGTCATCCTGATTGTGTTTCCACAATACCTGAATTGTTTCTTTCTGGCTGCTTGTAATATTTTGTCCTTGACCTGGAACTCTGGAATTTGGCTACAATATTCCTAGGAGTTTTCCTTTGGGGATCTCTTTCAGGGGGAGATTGGTGGATTCTTTCAATTTCTATTTTGCCATCTCGTTCTAAAATATCAGGGCAGTTTTCCTTCACAATTTCTCCAGAGATGATGTGTAGGTTCTTTTTTTGATCATGGCTTTCAGATAGTCCAATACTTATTGAATTCTCTCTCCTGGATCTATTTTCCAGGTCAGTTGTTTTTCCAATGAGATATTTCACATTGTTTTCTAACTTTTCATTCTTTTGGATTTGTTTTACAGTGCCTTGATTTCTCATAAAGTCACTGTCTTCCAATTGCTCAATTCTAATTTTTAAGGAAGTATTTTCTTCAGCAATCTTTTGGACTTCCTGTTCCATTTGGCCAATTTTTCATTTTAGGACATTCTTCTCCTCATTGGCTTTTTGGACCTCGTTTGCCATTTGGGTTAGGCTATTTTTTAAGGTGTTATTTTCTTCAGTATTTTTTTGGGTCTCCTTTAGGAGGCTTTTGACTTGTTTTTCATGATTTTCTTGCATCACTCTCATTTCTCTTCCCAGTTTCTTCCTCTACTTCTCTTACTTGCTTCTCAAAATCCTTTTGAGCTCTTCCAAGGCCTGGAACTGATTCATATTTTTCTTGGAGGCTTTGGATGTAGGAGCTTTGACTTTGTTGTCTTCTTCTGGTTGTATGTTTTGATCTTCTTTGTCACAAAAGTAAGATAATATAGTCTGACTCTTTTTGCGCTGCTTGCTCATGATCCTGGCCAATTGCTTCAGTTTTAAACTCTTTGTTAAGGTAAGAGTCTACTTCCAATGTGGAGAATGTACTGTTCCAAGCTGCAGGGGTTTGTACAGCTGTTTTCAGAGATACTTGTAGGGACTTGTAAATTTTCAGTTCTTCCAAGGTGGTATGATAAGGGGCGAGGTGTTTACTCCTTTCCTGGCCTGTGCTCTGGTCTATGAGTGAAGGCAAGCAGTCTTTTCTATCTTGGAACTGTAAGGAGAATTTTCTCTCCACAGCCACTACAAGCTCTACCCCTCCAGTGCTCCTCTTCACCCCAGGACCACCACCCAAAACCATGACCCAGATCCAAACACGTTCAAAGCAAGAGACTCTTGCACCCACAGAGAGATCCCTCCTATCCTGCTCTGATCAGCCACCCAATTCACCCTCAGTCTGTGGGCCAGAAGCTCAGGAGGCAGCCACTGCTCTTGGGTAGCTTGGGAGCAGAGGCTGAGACCTAGCTTCTCTTTCACTGCAAAACAGATTTTTCCCACTAACCTTCTAAGTTGTCTTTGGCATTCCTAGGTTGAGAAGTCTGGAATCTGCCACAGTTGCCCGCCATTCAGTCCTCTGAGGCCTGCTCCAGGTTCACTGTGGACTGCACGCCCATGCCATGATGAACTCTTCTCCCCGCCTGGAGTGATATACCTTTGTGATCAACCATCTGGGCTGTCTTGGGGTGGAAATTTGCTTCACTCTGTCTTTTTGTGGGTTCTGCTGCTTTAGAATTTGTTTAGAGCCATTTTTTAAAAATGGTATTTGAAGGGGTTTGGGGGAGAGGTCAAGCAAGTCACAGCTTTCACTCCGTCATCTTCTCTCTCAGTCCTCTTAAGGTGTCTAGGACACATTTGCTGCCTCAAAACGGCCCACACAAAATGTCATAGTCACTACTTTCCCAAAATGCCACAATAATTTTTTCCTGGGCACACTTTGGCCAACCTATAACTTAACCTATAAATGCTAAAGTCCTCTGGGGGTTTTTTTGTGTGTCACTATTGCTTAAGAATACTGCAGAGCCTCCTAAAAGAGACTCAAATTTGGCTTAACAATGGATAGGAGGAAAAAAAGAAATATTTAAAGAAGGTCTATTGTCCAAACCATGAGGTGTGATTAGATTGACAGCCTATAGATCTCATTAATCTGTCCATAAATCTTGGATTGACAGTACATGGACTGTGTGTTTGGCCTAAATTTGAATAGGAAGAAGAGAGGATTATGGGAGTAAATATATTAGAGTATGTTGTCAGTGATGAATTGTCCATAAAGTATGGCATAAAAAGAAAAGGAAATGGGGCAGCTATGTAGTTAGAACAGGGAATAGAAAACTTCTGGTTAAGATGGAGGCACAAGAAGTCACAGAGGGGCCTAGTTCTTCCACATTTACTCTAGCCATGACCTAAAAAAGTAACAGACTGAATAATTGATTAAGGAATATCCAGAGAAAAATCAACCAGCTCTTTCACCCAGCCCAGGGCAACACAAAATGACAGTGAGAAACAGTAAGTATTGGAAGAGGGGTACTATCAAGGCAGCCAGCATGCACTCAAGTGAAGAGCCAATTCCCTGACTGGGAACACTCTGACAGATGAGAAACCAATGTTGGGTGGAGGCAGGAGGGAGGGCAGGAAGACCACATAAATGAGCTAAATGAAGATGTCCACCTTGATTAGAGACACTAGAGGTGGGCTGGGAGCTTATAATGCTCTAGACCAGGGGTCAGGAACCTGAGGCCTTGAGGCCACATGTGTCTTTCTAAGTCCTTAAGTGCCACCCTGTGACTGAATTCACAGAGCAAATCCCCTTAATAAAAGGATTTGTTCTGTAAAACTTAGACTCAGTTGAAAGGCACACCCAAGGACCTAGAAGGCCACATATGGCCTCAAGGCTGCAGGTTCCCCACTCCTGCTTTAAACACTGATGCCTGCTCATACTCTTGATATAGAGAAATTAGGGCAGATGGATGTCAGTGGCAAGAACCTAGGAAATTGAGATTAAGACTGACCAGGGTCTTATCATGCCATGCAAGAGGGTAGAAAGAGGTAGAATTTAGAACAAAGTTTCAAATGATAAAGTAAGGTAGGAGGTTTAGCAAAGGAATAAAGCATCATGAAGGAACACATATGTTAAGAGATATCCATGAGGGAAATCCAGAAGAAAGAAACTCCAAAGCAACTATAAGCAGAGCCTAAGAAAAAAGAATATATTGGACAGAGGGACTACAAGAGTACCTAGAATAAATGGAATAAGAATTTTCAAAAAATTATCAATTAAACAGCAATCTAAGAAGAAAGATTTGGAAGGGGAATAAAGAGCTTAGAGCAAAAGACTAGAAATCTCACTCAAGTAACAAATTTTCTGAAAGTTAGAATGGACCAAACAGTTGAATGGCTCTGTGAGAAAACAAGAAATATTAAAACAAAACAAAAACAACTGACCTGGAGACTAAGTCATTGAGAAATAGTTTAAGCATGAGTGGATTTCCTCAAAAAAAACCAGACCCCAAAAAGGTCTACATATCGTATTTTAAGAAATCATAAATGAGAAAGAAGATGGCAGATTAGAGGCAGCAACCCTCTGAACATTCTCTTCCAAACAACTTTAAAATAACACCTCAAATCAAATTTTGGAGTGGCACAAGCAATGAAAGGTCAGTGTGAGACATTTTCCCAGCCTAAAATAACTTCAGAGGTCTGTGATCACCTTGGTGGAGGCATGTCATGAGTACACTATTGCTGCAACAGCAGCAGCAGCTCCAGGGGCTCTCAGCCCAGAGACAATACAAGGGTCAAACAACTGGTCAGAAAAAGATTACAAGGGAGCCATTGCTGGCACTAGGTACAGCTGGTGCTAATTGACAACTCTACTGCCTATACACAATTCTACATTGCAGTTCTTGGGCAGTAAAAAGAGTCACAAGAAAAGAGAGTCACATATCCAAGGCCAAGAGGAGCCCTACCACTTATAGTGTCAGGGGAAAGAGAAACATGGTCTAGTTCCCAAGCCAAGAGGAGCATTAGTGCCTATGGCTGCAGGGTAGCATGGGCCTTTCATGGGAAAAGACTAAAACACAGACAAAGAGAGCAATGACAACACCTTCCCCTGGATCACACCTTGGAAGCACCAAAAACTTGCAGAATCCCAGAACTAGCTCTGAAAACAATAGAACAAAGAAGCCTGAAGATTGGCACAATGACAACCGAACCTCTGGTGAGCAGATCCCAAATATAATGTAAATTTCAAAGTCAAGAAATAGGCTGAAAGAATAAGCAAAGAACAAGAAAAAAACTTGACCACAAAAGTCTACATTGGTGGCAGGGAAGATGAAGACACAAAATCAGATGATGACGATAATGAGAAAACAGCAATAACCAAAGCCTCAAAGGAAAAATGCTAATTAGACCCACAAGAATTCTTGGAAGAGTTGAAAAATAATGAGAGTGGGAAAGGTAAATTTGGGAAAAGAAATGACAGTGATGAAAGAAAATTATGAAAAGATAATAGCTTTCTTTGAAAAAAAAAGCTCAAAAATTCACTAAAGGAAAAGGAACTCCTTAAAAAGCAGAATTGGGGGGGGCAGCAAGGTGGTACAGTGAATAGAGCACTGGCCCTGAAGTCAGGAGTACCTGAGTTCAAATCCAGCCTCAGAACAAACACTTATACATACATATATACATATATACACACTATGAAAACGTGAACTATCTCATTGGAAAAAAAACTGATCTGGATAAAAGAAATATTGTACTACTTCAAAGCCATGGTTAATAAAAGAGGCTAGATATTACATTTCAAAAAATTATCAAGGAAAACTGCCCAGATATTCTAGTCTTTTAGCCCAGGAGACTTGGAGGATTGGCGAGAAAGATCCATCTGACTTTCAAGACAGAAAGCATCCCAGAAAGCCAGCAGCAATCCCTACCTCAGGAAACCAGCAAAAGATCCTGAGCCCCAGTGAAGTAGAGAAGGCCAACACCAATCTCAGGACCCCCTACATGCCTTAGTATAGCCAAGGAAACTGGCAAACTCCAGTTCTGAGAACCACCACGGTGGATGGGCATCTACCAGTGGACAGACCTCTTCATGCCTCAGCACAGCCCAGGGTAAACAGGCATCCTTCAGCAGCCAATCCTCCACAGGCTTCAGTATAGCCCAGAGAAATGCAGAAACATCTCGCTGGGCCTCAGCACATGCCAGATACAACCACTAGTACCCCAGTTCAGCACCAGGTATGCTGCTAGACCCCTACAGCCTCCAGCAGCACCAGCCACTCTCCACCACACCTCCTCAACACAGTACTAGACAGAAGAGTCCCCTATGGGCCTCAGAGCAAAATCAGTGAGGCACCAGGTAAATAGCCAATGCCTGCAGTCACTGGCACAAGAAGCTTGAGACAGATCCCCTTCCACCCTGGTAGCAGAGATCAAATTTAAAAGAAAGGAAAAAGGCTAAAAAAAAAAAGATGGGCAAAAACCAAAATAAAACAAAAGAATCTGACCATGGAAAGTTATTATGGTGACAAGTAAAACCAAGACAAAACTCAGAAGATGACACGAATGTCAAAACATCTATGACCAAAACCTTAAAGAAAAATGGGAAGTGGTCTCAAGCCCAGAAAGAACTTATGTAAGAGCTCAAACAGGAGCTTAAAACACATAAAAAAGTCTGAAGAAAAACTGGGAAAAAAATGAAAATGAAGCAAGAGAATTATGAAAAAAGTAAACAGCTTGGAAAAATCCTTAAGTAGTAGAACTGGCCAAATGGAAAACAAGATAAAAAAAATCCACTGAAGAAAACAGCTCCTTAAAAGTACAATTGACCAAATGGAAACAAAAGTACAAAAGATAATTGAGGAATACAACACCTCAAAAGTTAAAATTGGGCAAGTGGAAACTAATGACTATAAGACAACAAGAATCAATCAAACAAAACTTGAAAAAAATGAAAAATGGAAGAAAATGTAAAATACTTCATGGGAAAAACAACTGACCTGGAGATAGATCCAGAAGAGACAATATTAGAATCATCAGACTATCTGAAAGTCATAATTTAAAAGAAGACCTTGACAGAAATTATCAAGGACAACTGCCTTGATATCCTGGAACCACAGAGCAAAACAGACATTGAAAGAATCCACTGATTACCTCAGGAAAGAGATCCCAAAATAAAAACTCCAAGGAACATTGTAGATAACTTTCAGAATTATCAGGTCAAAGAAAAAATACAAGGGGCCAGAAAGAAACATTTCAAATATTGAAGAGTCACAATCAGTATTACTCCGAACTTGGCAGCTACAACATCAAAGGATCAAAGGTAACATGATATTCCAGAAGGCAAAGGAGATAGGGCTACAACCAAGAATCACTTATCCAGAGAAAATAAACATAACACATTAAAGGGGAAAAAAATTGTCATTCAATGAAATAGAAGGATTTCAAACTCTCATAAGGAGAAAACCAGATCTAAACCAAAAATTTGACCTCCAATATCAAGACCCAAGTAAAGCATAAACAGGTAAAAAGGGTAAATAAAACAAGGAATTCAATAGAGCTAAACTATTCACATCCCTACACAAGAAGATGATATTTGTAATTCTTAAAAATTGTATCACTAATAGAATAGCTAGAAGGAGTATACATAGACAGAGGACATGGATATAGCTGAATTTGAGGGAATGACATAAAAAAATTAAGGGATGAGAAAGAGGAGTAGACTGGGCGCCAAAGGAAGGGAGAGGTAGAAGGTAGTAAATTATTTTACATAAAGAAGCATGAAAGACCTATTACAGTGGAGGGGAAGATGGGAGGACAGGGGAAGAACATTATTTGTACATTACTCTCATCAGCACTGGTTCAAAGTGGAAATAATGTACATAATCAGTTGAATATAGAAATCTGTCTTACCCAACAGAGAAATAGGAGGGGAAGAGATCAAGTAAGAGGAGGGATGGGACAACTTACATAAAGGGGGACAGACAGATCAGGAGAAGTGGTAGACAGAACTAAACCATTGGTGAGGAAAAGAGTGAAAGGAGAGAAAGGACAGACAGGAAGAAGAATAGGATGGAGGGAAATACACAGTAAACATAACTGTGAATGTAAATGGGATGAACTCTTCCATAAAACAGGTGCAAGAAAAACTCTTGAAGCAAAGAGACACAGACGAAGTAAATGTAAGGGGCTAGAGAGCAGAAACTATTATGCTTCACCTGACATAATAAAAACAGATGTAGAGATTCTGATGTCACACAAAGCAAAAACAATAATAGGCCTAATAAAAAAGGGATGAGGAAGGAAACTACATCTTGATAAAAGGTACCACAGACAATGAAACACTATCAATGCCAAACATATATACACCAAGTGGTATACCATCCAGATTCTTAAAGGAGAAGTTAAGTGAGTTACAGGAAGAAATAGAGAGCAAAACTACTACTGGGTGTCCTCAACTGTCCCCTTGCAGAGCTTGATATATCCAACAACAACAACAACAACAGCAGCAAGACATAAAGAAACTAAAAAGGTAAATAGAATATTTAAAAAGTTGGGTATGAGAGAACTTTGAAGAAAACTGAATGGGGACAGAAGGTAATACAGCATTTTTTCCCCCAAAATCTCTTTAATTTTTATTTTTAATTTTTTTTCATATGCTTTTGAGTTGAAAATTTTTTCTCCCTTTTCTCCCCCACCCTCCCAAGGTGCACAATCTGACATAGGCTTTACATTTACATACCCATTGAACATATTTTCACATTAGTGAAGTTGTAAGTAAAAATTAAAACCAATATGAGGAACCATCAGAAAGATGAAACAAAATTCAACAGAAGGTAAAAATAAGTGAGAGTGATTCAACTTCCATAGTTCTTTCTTTGGATGTGGACAGCATTTTCCATCCAGAGACCTCTGGAGATGTCTTAGATCCTTCTAATGCTGAGAAGGGTTCAGTTTAACATTCCTGGTCATTGCATAGCATGGCTGCTATTGTGTACAAAGTCCTCTTGGTTCTGCTCACTTCACTCAGCATCAGACTATATAAGTCTTTCCAGGTTTTTCTCAAGTCAGCCTGTTCATCATTTCTTATAGCACAATAGTATTCCATTATATTCATATACCACAACTTGCTCAGCCATTCCCCAATTGATGGGCATCCTCTCAATTTCCAATTCTTTGCCACCACAAAAGAGCTGCTATGAATATTTTTGTACATGTGGGTCCTTTTCCCATTTGTTTGATCTCTTTGGGATATAGCCCTAGAAGTGCTATTGCTGGATCAAAGGGTATGCACATTTTTGTAGCCCTTTGGGCATAGTTCCAAATTGTTCTCCAAAATGGTTGGATCATTTCACAACTCCACCAACAATGTATTAGTTCCAATTTTCCCACATCTTCTCCAACATTTATCATTTTCCTGTTTTGTCATGTTGGCCAATCTGATAGGTGTGATGTGGTACCTCAGAGTTGTTTTGATTTGCATTTCTCTAATCAATAATGATTTAGAGCATTTTTTCATATGACTATAGATGGCTTTAATTTCTTCATCTGAGAACTGTCTGTTCATATCCTTTGACCATTTATCAATTGGGGAATGGCTTGTGTTCTTATAAATTTGTCTTAATTCTCTATATATTTTAGAAATGAGGCCTTTATCAGAAGACTGGTTGTAAAAATTCTTTCCCAATTTTCTACCTTCCTTCTAATCTTAGTTGCATTGGCTTTGTTTGTGCAAAAACTTTTCAATTTAATGTAATCAAAATTATCCATTTTGCTTTTCATAATGTTCTCTATCTCCTGTTTGGTCATGAATTCTTCTGTTCTCCATAGATCTGATAGGTAAACTATTCCTTGTTCTCCCAGTTTACTTATGGTATCAGCCTTTATATCTAAGTCCTGAACCCATTTTGACTTTATTTTGGTATATGGTGTGAGATTTGGGTCTATGCCTAGTTTCTGCCATACTCTTTTCCAGTTTTCCCAGCAGTTTTTTTCAAAGAGTGGGTTCTTATCCCAGAAGCTGGGGTCTTTGGGTTTATCAAATAATAGATTACTATAGTCATTGACTACTGTGTCTTGCATATTTAACCTATTCCACTGATCCACCTTCCTATTTCTTAGCCAGTACCAAGCAGTTTTGATGGTTGCTGCTTCGTAATACAATTTAAGATCTGGAATTGCTAGGACATCTTCCCCCTGCATTTCTTTTCATTAGTTCCTTTGATATTCTGGACCTTTTGTTTTTCCAAATGAATCCTGTTATTATTTTTTCTAACTCTATAAAATAATTTTTTGGTAGTTTGATTGGTATGGCACTGAATAAGTATATTAGCTTAGGTAGGATTGTCATTTTTATTATAGCTCGGCCTACCCATGAGCAAGTGATGTTTTTCCAATTATTTAGATCTGATTTTATTTGTGTGAAAAGTGTTTTGTAATTGTGTTCATAGAGTTCCTGGGTTTGTTTCGGAGGTAGACTCCTAAATATTTTATAATGTCTACAGTAAGTTTAAATGGGATTTCTCTTTCTATCTCTTGCTGTTGGGCTTTGTTGGTAATATATAGAAATGCTGATGATTTATGTGGGTTTATTTTATAGCCTGCAACTTTGCTAAAGTTGTTTATTACTTCAAGTAGTTTTTTACTTGATTCTCTAGGGTTCGCTAAGTATATCATCATGTCATCTGCAAAGAGTGATAGCTTTGTTTCTTCTTTGCCTATTCTAATGCCTCCAATTTCTTTTTCTTCTCTTATTGCTAAAGCTAATTTCCAGTACAATATTGAATAACAGTGGTGATAATGGACATCCTTGTTTCACCCCGATCTTATTGGAAATGCTTCTAGCCTGTCCCCATTACATATAATGCTTGCTGAAGGTTTTAGATATATGCTATTTATTATTTTAAGGAAGACTCCATTTATACCTATGCTTTCTAGTGTTTTTAATAGGAATGGGTGTTGTATTTTATCAAAAGCTTTTTCTGCATCTATTGAGATGATCATGTGGTTTCTGTTGGTTTTGTTGTTGATATGCTCAATGATGCTGATAGTTTTCCTAATATTGAACCAACCCTGCATTCCTGGTATAAATCCTACCTGGTCATAGTGTATTATTCTTGTGATAAGTTGCTGCAATCTACTTGCTAGTATTTTGTTTAAAATTTTTGCATCTATATTCATTAGAGAAATTGGTCTATAATTTTCTTTCTCTATTTTGACTCTTCCTGGTTTAGGTATCAACACCATATTTGTATCATAAAAAGAATTTGGTAAGACTCCTTCTTCACCTATTTTCCCAAATAGTCTATATAGTATTGGAATTAATTGTTCTTTAAATGTTTGATAGAATTCACATGTAAATCCATCTGGCCCTGGAGATTTTTTCCTAGGGAGTTCATCAATGGCTTGTTCAATTTCTTTTTCTGAGATGGGGTTATTTAAGTATTTTACTTCCTCTTCGGTTAATCT
Source organism: Phascolarctos cinereus (assembly GCF_003287225.1). Taxonomy (NCBI): domain Eukaryota; kingdom Metazoa; phylum Chordata; class Mammalia; order Diprotodontia; family Phascolarctidae; genus Phascolarctos; species Phascolarctos cinereus. The sequence goes on along the minus strand of NW_027555625.1, from coordinate 363,600,671 downwards.
GGGCAATTTATATTTTTGTAAATATGTATCCATTTCACTAAGATTGTCAAATTTGTTGGCATATAGTTGGGCAAAATAATTCCTAATTATTGTTTTAATTTCCTCTTCCTTGGTGGTAGCTTCACCCTTTTCATTCTTGATACTAGTAATTTGGTTTTCTTCTTTCTTTTTTTAATTAAATTAACCAAAGGCTTATCTATTTTATTGTTTTTTCATAAAACCAGCTCTTAGTTTTATTTATTAGTTCAATAGTTTTCTTAATTTCAATTTTATTAATTTTTCCTTTGGTTTTCAATATTTCTAATTTTGTGCTTAGTTGAGCATTTTTTAAGTTGTTCTTTTTCTAGTTTTTTTAGTTGTATGCCCAATTCATTAATCTCCTCTTTTTCTATTTTATTTATGTAAGCATTTAGAGATATAAAACTTCCCCTAAGAACTGCTTTCTGCATCCCATAGGTTTTGGTATGTTGTCTCATTATTGTCATTCTCTTGAATGAAATTATTGATTGTTTCTATGATTTGTTGTTGACCCAATCATTTTTTAGGATTAGATTATTTAGTTTCCAATTATTTTTTAGTCTATCTTTCCATGGCCCTTTATTACATATAATTTTTATTGCACCGTGATCTGAAAAGGAAGCATTTAATATTTCTGCCTTTCTGCATTGGATTGTGAGGTTTTTATGCCCTAGTACATGGTCAATTTTTGTGTATGTGCCATGTACTGATGAGAAAAAAGTATATTCCTTTCTATCCCCATTCAGTTTTCTCCAGAGGTCTATCATACCTAACTTTTCTAATGTTCTATTCACCTCCTTAACTTCTTTCTTGTTTATTTTGTGGTTAGACTTATCTAGTGCTGAGAGGGGGAGGTTCAGGTCCCCACTAGTATAGTTTTGCTGTCTATTTCTTCCTGTAACTCCCTGAACTTCTCCTGTAAGAATTTGGATGCTATACCATTTGGTGCATATATTTAGTAATGATATTACTTCATTGTCTATGGTGCCTTTTAGCAGGATGTAGTTTCCTTCCTTATCTCTTTTGATTAGATCTATTTTTGCTTTTGCTTTGTCTGAGATCAGGATTGCTACCCCTGCTTTTTTTACTTCAGCTGAAGCATAATATATTCTGCTCCAGCCTTTTACCTTTACCCTGTATGTGTCACTCTTTTTCAAATGTGTTTCCTGTAAACAACATATTGTAGGATTATGGTTTTTCCATTCTGCAATCTGTTTCTGTTTTATGGGAGAGTTCATCCCATTCACATTCACAGTTATGATTACTATCTGTGTCTTTTTCTCCATCCTTTTCCCCCTATTTATGCTTTTCTTTCTCCTTTTTCCTTTCTCCCCTTCACTAGTGTTTTGCTTTTGACCACTGCCTCCTTCAGTCCCTTCCCCCTTTTATTATCCCTTTCCCTTTTCTTCCCCTTTAGTCTTACTGATTCCCTCCCTTCTTTCACCCCCTCCCTTTTCTTTCCTCTCTCCTTTTCTTTCCCCTTTTCCCTCCTACTGCCTATAGGGCAAGTTAGATTTCTATACCTAACTGATTATATTATGCCCTTCTTGAGCCAAATCTGATGAGAGTAAGGTTCAAACAATGCTCCCTCCGTCCCTTCTTTCCCTCTGCTCTAATAGGATTTTGTGTCTTTTCCTGTAATGTAATTTACCCTTGTCTGCCTCCTCCTTTCTCAGTACATTTTCTAAGATCAGATTGATCCACTTATTTGGATCCATTTAACCCACTTGATTAGATTTTTTTTTATCATTACATCAAAGTCAACTAATATCCACCCTCTTTATGTATACTCCTTTAACAAGGTGTAATAACAATACAGTTCTCAAGGGTTGCAAGTCTCATATTCCCTTGTAGGGGTTTAAACAGCCCCCCCCTTATTAACAATATTGTATCCTGTCCCATTTACCTTTTTAAGTCCTTCTTGAGTCCTGTACTTGAAGATCAAATTTTTTGTTGAGCTCTGGTCTTTTTATCAGGAAAGTTTGGAAGTCTCCTATTTTGTTGAATATCCACCTCCTCCCTTGAAAAATGATGCTCATTTTTGCTGGGTAATTGATCCTTGGCTGCATTCCAAGCTCCTTTGCCTTATGGAATATCATGTTCCATGCCCTGCGGTCTTTTAATGTAGAAGCTGCAAGGTCCTGTGTAATCCTGACTGTGGTTCCATGATATTTAAATTCTTTCTTTCTGGCTGCTTGCAGCACCTTCTCTTTCATCTGGTAATTTTGGAATTTTGCTATTATATTCTTGGCATTGTCAATTTGGGATCTCTTTCAGGTGGTGATCGTGGATTCTTTCTATGGTTATTTTCCTTTCTGGTACTAGGACTTCTGGGCAGTTTTCCTTTATGATTTCCTGAAAGATACTGTCCAGGCTCTTTTTTTCATCATGATTTTCAGGTAGTCCAATAATTTTTAAATTGTCTCTCCTGAGTCGATTTTCCAGGTCGGTTGTTTTACTGATGAGGTATTTTACATTTTCATCAATTTTTTCATTTTTTTGTTTCTGTTTGACTGATTCTTGCTCTCTCATAGAGACATTAGTTTCCATTTGTCCAATTCTAGTTTTTAACAGATTGTTTTCTTCTGTTAGTTTTTGTCCTTCCTTCTTCAACTGGCCAATTGTGTTTTTTAGGGACTTGTTTCCTTCAGTACTCTTCTGTTAGTTTTGTCTTCCTTCTTCAATTGGCCAATTGTGTTTTTTAGGGACTTGTTTTCTTCAGTGTATTTGTTTTCCAACTGGCCAATTGTATTTTTGAAGGACTCTTTTACTACTCTCATTTGACTATTAAAATCCTTCTTGAGCTCTTCTAAGAAGGCTTTTTGGGATTCAGACCAGTTCATATTCCCTTTTGTTGTTGCAGATGTGGGTTTGTTCACAATGTTGTCCTCTTCAGAATTTCTGTCTTCATCTTCACACTTCCCATAATATGAATCTATGGTACATTTCTTTTTACTCATGGTGTTTCTTTATTCCCTGGCCTTTAAAGAGATTGAGCTCTCCTGCTGGGGCACAGAGGGTACTGACCCAAGCTTCTTGGGTTGGGAGCCTAGGTCTTGATCACTGGCTTTGTGTTCTGGGGCCTCTTATACTGGCAATTGGAGGCTGTAGGTTTCTGGCAGCTTACCTCGTGTTGGGCTGGAATCAGCAAGGCTGGTACTTTCAGGCAAATCTAGGTTGCCTGCTTTTCCTTTCCTTTAGCTTTCTTCAGCTCCTTTTAGATGGGTGCTGCAGGGTGTTTATCTGCCTGGGGCCCCCTGCAGTGTTGTCTCTCTCGTTTCTGCTAATGTACAGAGGAGATTCCTTTTGGTGGAGTGCCGAACTCCTGGTGGTTTTCTGAGCTGGTTTCCACCGGTTCCCCCCCACCCTCACTGAGGCACTTGGAGGTCCAGGTGTTGGTGTTTGCCTGCTCTACCACCTGGGCTTCAGGATTTCTTCACAATTGGAGGCTGCAGGGCTCCTACAGCTCACCTGGTGTTGGGTTGGAATCAGAAAGGTTGGGGCTTTAGGAAGCCTTTAGGTTGTTTTCTTTACCTCCTTTCAGATGAATGCTGCAGCGTACTTATCCGCCTGGGACCCCTTATTTTTGCTGAGGCACTGGGAGACCTGTTTGCTGGTCTACTGCACTGGTGCTCCTTGTCTTTCTTCTAGTTCAGGTGTTCCAGGGTTTTTTTTTTTTCTGGGGTGATATTTTCTGGGTTTTCAGAGGTTAATAGTGGAGAGTGAGAGAGACTACCTTTTCACTCTGCCATCTTGGCTCCCGGAAGCCGAAGACCCTAATATAGCATTTTTCACAGCTGCACATGACACCTACATAAATTGACCATGTAATAGGGCATAAAAACCTCAAAATAAAATGCAAAAAGGCAGAAATATTAAACATTTTCTTTTTGGCTCATAATACAATAAAAATTAAATTCAAAAAATACAGAGGAGACAGATTAAAAATTAATTGGAAATTAAATAATGTAATCCTAAAGAATAAGTGAGTCAAAGAACAAATCATAAAAGGAATCAATAATTTCATTAAAGAGAATAACAACAAAGAGAAAACGCACCAAAATTTATAGGATGCAGCCAAAGCTATATTTAGGGGAAAATTCATTTCTTTAAATTCTTATATCAATAATATGGAAAAAGAACAGATCACTGATTTGAGCATGCAAAAAAAAAAGTAGAAAAAGAACAAATAAAAATCCCCAATTAAGCACAAAATTATAAACCCTGAAAAGCAAAGGTGAGATTAATTTGGTTGAAAGGGAAAAAAAAAACAATTGAGCTAACAAATAAATCTAGGAACAGCTTTGATGAAAAAACCAATAAGATAGATAAGCCATTGTTAATTCACTTTAAAAAAGAAGAAAGAAGAAAACCAAATATGTAGTATCAAAAATAAAAAGAGTGAAATCACCACCAGTGAAGAAGAAATGAAAGTAAGCATTTGGAAATATTTTGTTTAATTATATGCCAATAAATTTGACAAAATGAGGAAATTGTTGAATATTTATGAAAATACAAATTACCAAGAATAGATTAGAAGATCAGGAAATAGATATGCCTAAATATACAAATCTTAGAAAAAGAAATTAAACAAGTCATTAATGAATTCCCTAAGAAAAAATCCCCAGGGCCCAATGGGTTCACAAGTGAATTCTACCAAATATTTTAAGAACAATTGATTCCAATACTATATAAACTATTTAGAAAACAAGCAAGGAAAGAGCCCTACCAAACTCCTCTTATAATACAAATATCATGCTGATGCCTAAACCAAGAAGAGCTAAAACATAGAAACAAAATTATAGACAAATTTCCCTAATGAACACCAGTGCAAAAATTTTGAACAAAATACTGGGAAAGCGATTACAGCAAAATATTGCAAGGATTATACACTATGATCAGGTGGAATTTATACCAGTAATGCAAAGTTCATTCAGTATTAGAAAAACTATTAGCACAACTGATCATATCAATAAAAAAGTAACAGAAAATATATGATTATCTCAATAGATGCAGAAAAAAAAGATGTCAAAATACAGAATCCATTCCTATAAAAAAAACACTGGAGAACATAGGAATAAATGGAGTTGTCCTTAAAATGAAAGGTAGTATATATCTAAAACCATCATCAGGCATTATCTGTGCTGGGGATAAGCTAGAAGCCTTCCTAATAAAATTAGTGTTGAAGCAAGAGTGCCCATTATCTCCACTATTATTTAATATTGTACTAGAAATGTTAGCTGTCACAATACAAAAAGAAAAATAAATTGAAAGAATTAGGATAAGCAATGAGAAAACAAAACTATCACTCTTTGCAGATGATCTGATGGTTTACTTAGAGAGCCCTAGATCATCAACTAAAAAATTACTTGAAATAGTTAACAACTTTAGCAAAGTTGCAGGATATAAAATAAACCCACATAAATCATCAGCATTTCTTTATATGACCAATAAAGCACAGCAGCAAGAAATAGAGAGATTCCATTTAAAATAACTATAAAAAATATAAAATATTTAGAAGTCTACCTGCCAAGACAAATCCACAAATTATATCAACACAATTGCAAAGTACTTTTCACACAAATAAAGTCAGATCTAAAAAACTGGAAAAATAGCAATTGTTCACTGGTAGGCTGAGCCAAAACAATAAAAATGACAATTTTTCCTAAATCAATTTACTTATTCAGTATTATACCAATCAAACTACCAAAAATTATTTCATAGAGCTAAAAAAATAAAAATAAATTCATCTGGAAGAAGAAAAGGTCAAGAATATCAAGGGAATTAACAACAAAAATACAAAGGATGGTGGCTTAGGGATACCAGATCTCAAACTATATCATAAAGAGTAGTCATCAAAAGTATCGGGTATTGACTAAGAAGTAGAGTGGTAGATCAGTGGAATAGTTTAGGTACAGAAGACACAGCACTCAATGACCATAGTAACCTTGTGTTTGATAAACCCAAAGACTCTAGCTTTTGGGAAAAGAACTCACTATTTGACAAAAGCTTCTGAGATAACTGGAAAACAATAGGACACAAACTAGTTATAAACCAACATCTCACACTTTATAACAAGATAAGGTCAAAATGGGTGTACAATTTAGACCTAAAGGGTGACGCCATAAGCAAATTAGAATAGCAAGGAATAGTCTATGTGTCACATCTATGGGGAGGGAAAGAATTCATAACCAAACAAGAGATAGAGAGCATTACAAAATGTCAAATAGACAATTTTGATTATATTCAATGAAAGAAGCTTTTGTACAAACAAAATCAATGCAACCAAGATTAGAAGTAAAACAGAAAGCTGGGAAACAATCTTTATAGCAAGTGTCTCTGATAAAGACACCATCTCTTGAATATATACAGAACTGAATAAAATTTATAAGAATACAAGCCATTCCCCAATTGATAAACAGTCAAAGGATATGAACAGGCAGCTTTCAGATGAAGAAATCAAAGCTATCTGTAGGCATATGAAGAAGTGCTGTAAATCACTTTTGACTAGAGGAATGCAAATTAAAATAACTGAGATACCACCTAACATGACAAAAAGAGGAAAATGATAAATGTTGGAGGGGATGTGGGAAAATTGGGACACTAATGCACTGTTGGCAGAGTTGTGAACTGATCCAACCACCCTGGAGAGCAACTTGGAACTAAGACCAAAGGGCCATCAAAATGTGCATACCATTTGATCGAGCAATAACACTGCAATAACACTATATCCCAAAGAGAATGTAAAAGAAGGAAAAGGACCTACACGTGCAAAAAATATTTATAGCAGCCCTTTTTGTGTTGGCAAAGGTATTAGAAATTGAGGGGATTCCCATCAATTGAGGAATGGCCGAATAAGCTGTGGTATATGAATATAATGGAATATTATTGTGCAATAAAAAATGATGAATAGGCAGATTTCAGGAAATCCTTGAAAAAATTGTATGAACTGATGCAAAGTAAAATGAGTAGAACCAGGAAAACATTGTACACAGTATCACCACATGGTGTGATGATCAAGTATGAATGACTCAGCTATTCTCAGCAACACACCGATCCAAGACAAGTACAAAGGACTCATGAAGGAAAATGTTATCCATATCCAAATTAAAAAAAAAACAAACTGATGGACTTTGAATGCAGATTAAAGACTATTTTTTCACTTCCTTCATTCCTTCTCATGTTTTTTTTTTTGTTTTGATCTGTTTCTTCTTTCACAACTGTGACTAATATGGAAATATTTTTACATGATAGTACATGTATAAACTATATCAAACAACCTACCATTTTCAGAAAAGGGGAGGGTAGGGAGAAAGGGAAAAAATTTAGAACTCAAAATTTTATAAAAATGAATATTAAATATATTCTCGACTTACTTGGGTAAAAATAAAATACTATGCAACTTTGAAAAAAGATAACAATGTTGTTGAGATGAAAAACAGAGTTATTATTATCCCCAATTAGATGTTTAAGGGTATCACGTTCAAGACATCCAATAGCAGAGTAGATAAGTAAATTGGAGATAAGTAGATTGGGGAATCATCAACATAAAAATTATAAATGAATGCATAGTATAGGTTACAAAGCAGAAAAAAAGGCATGAGTGACCCTAATCATTAGTGGGAATGACCTGGATAAAGAGACAGTAAAGGAATTTATTCACTGTGATTGTTATTTAAGATTTTTCCATGTTCTTGTTATCCTGTAATGATGCCAGTATAATCACTTTTACTTACTGAAAGGCAAGGGTGCGGCCAAAGGATATGATCTCAGCTCAGCCCATAAATGTATGACCTGAAGAAAGTGATTTCTTCTGAACCTCATTTTCCTCCTTAGTAACTGTACCAGTTGTTTTAGATAACATCCTTCATCAATTTAAATCCGGGCTGTACTACTTGCGTGGTTCATTTTCTTCATCTGTAAAAATGAGAATAATAATCCTCTTATCAACTACTTAATGGCATTGTTATGATAGAAAACATTTTAAGCCTTAATGTTACGTAGAATGTGAGTTATTGCTATTTTTCTCATTATTATTATTTATTATTATTATTGTAAATAGGTTGTTACAACGTGTCCTTTTGGACTTGCTATTGGTGACCTGTTGGTTGGTCATAGCATCACAGATTTTTAGCTAGAGGGAACTTTAGAGACTCTGTAGTCCAACACCTTAATTTCATAGGTGAGGGGAGTAAAGACCAGAAATCTTAAGTAACTTGCCCAAGGTCACACTGATAGTAAGTGTCTCTGGTAGAATTTGAATCCAGGTCTTCTCATTCCAGAGCCAATATGCACTTCTTATCAAACACCAGACTGTATAAACACAGTCTGGTGTAGGTAGACCATTCTCTACATTTCTCCTATGTCCAGGACAATTCTTGAAAGCAAAGGTCGAATTTTGGCTTACTTCCCCCAGGGCGGGGGGACTTTGACCTTTTCCTAAAGTGAAGAAAATACCTTTCACATCAGGGCAATTTATTATAATCTCTCATGGTGAACAGTACTGACACAAAGTACTAGGGACCTTGAACTGTCTTATACTCTATAATAATCCTTAAGACTAGTTAACATTGCTATGCCTGCTCATAATGCAGTAACACTGAAGCACATTAATAATGATGATTGCCCCTCAAGATCAACACCTGAACTATTTCCAAAAAGGCAAATTCCTAGCTTAAACATAAGGATTATTTAATCTGAAGCAATCCCCCTGATTTATACAGTAGGTGAGAGCAACAATATACTATCAATAAAATCAACCTTGGGATAGCTTCCAGACCCCACCCAGCAATAACGTGGAAAGCACAGAATCTAGTAGGGAATTATAAATAGTTTTCAAAGATATGTGGAGGAGTTTCATGAGCTCACTCAAAGATCCCAAATCCAGATAGGATTTATATATGTGGGGGATTGAAAGAATCTTGGATTTGAAGCCAAATGATGTGGGATTGAGTCTTGACTGATATTTATAACCAGGGTGACCTTAGGTAAATTATTTAACTTTTGGATCTTCCCTCCAATTTTAACATCTTATGAAAGCAACTATTTGATCATCGTTGTTTTTGAAATTCAATTCAATTAAACAATTGGTTAAAATTTTATTATATGAAAAGGGCTTTGCTAGGGCCTGAGAATACAATATCAAAAGCAAAACAATCTCTGATCTCAAGGATCTTAGATTTTACTGTATATGTGGCATGACATATATACAAAGGAATATAAAATAGTAGGTCTGACAATTGGAGCATCACAAAAGACTTTGTATGGGATGGAACATCTAAGTTGTGTTTTAAAGGAAATTAGGGATTCTGGAAGGTAGTGGTAAAGAAAGGTTGCATTTCAGATATGAAGTAAACTATTCATAGGAATGGAGATAGAAGATTAAAATATCATGCACAGAGACCATTATGAGAATTATGTGAAAGGTAATAATGTGAAATGTATGTACCAGGCTAAAGATTTTGTATTTTATCCTAGAGATAATGGGGAGACACTGAAGATTTTTAACTCAGTGAGTGACATGGTCAAATCTTTATGATATTGACTTCTGCAGAGATTTTCTAATAATATACATGTGAAGCATATAAAAATGTAACTAACTGGGTGGAACTGGTAGGAAGGCCCTTTCTGTTGTTGTTGTTGTTGTTGTCATTTAGTCATTTCAGTCATGTTTAAGTCTTCATGACTCCATTTGGAGTTTTCTTGGCAAAGACAGTGAATGGTTTGCCATTTCCTTCTGCAGCTCATTTTCCAGATGATGAAACTGAGGCAAAGAGGATTAAGTGACTTCCCCAGGGTCACACAGCTAGTAAGTGTCAGAGACCAGATTTGAACTCAGGGAGATGAATCTTCTTCACTTCTCTATCCACCCTGCCACATAGCATGCCCAGGAACACCCCAGGGGCATTCTAAAATGGGGCAATAGTTTTTTTGTTTGTTTGTTTTTTGTTTCTTTCTAAAGGATGTGTTCTGGAGAAAAGGGCAGTACATTAGTCAGAAATTTGTTATTCAAGTCCTAGCTCTGATTCTATCTAGTCATATGACTATGTGCAAATTAGTTTACCTCTAAGCCTCAACTTCCTCATCTGTAAAAAAGAGATAATTATATTTGTACTGCCTACCACCCAGAGTTTTGGGAAGAAAATCATTTTATAAGCTGTAAATAGCTATAGAAATGAGTTGTCATTATCCAGCGCCTCTCTCTAAAATAAGATGCCACTAATCCTTCAATGCCTTTAGCCAGCACATGTGTTTTGGGGGTCTGATTGTAGAGATTTCTCATGCAAATTTCCCTCCTCTGAAAACAGAAAATATAAAGGCACTTGGAGCAGAGCTCTGGTCCCATCAACTATCAGCCAGGATTGGGAGCTCTGAGGAGAAAGGTTCCCGTGGTTAAGGGCTATTATTCTGTGGCCAGAAGCCCATACTGATCCCATCATTTGTGGCTGTTTTTAAAAGGGGATTCATAAGAGGTCTGGCATCAGCCTTATCATTGTGGTTTTGTGGTCACATGGACCAGCCGAAGCCCAAGCCAGAACTTAATATGCACTCCCTGTTACCTCCAGTGTGCAGTCATAGGAACAGTGAAGATCTGGCTGAGAACATGTGAGCAGTTATCAATCTCTGGATGTTTTAGAGGTAGCTGGCAACAAGGAACATAGATTTTAAATATACTCTAAGAACTTTGCGTTAAGAAAAAATGACTATCAACATTTCCCCAATACTGACTCATGCTACTGTTGCACAAAGGCACTGTTGACAAATTCATGGGTAATTTTCCTACCCACCCTCAGCATCATCCAAAATCATGGGTAGGGATTTCAGAGATATGATTCAACATAACCCACAGCAGTTCAATGATGTGGCAAAAGAGACTGCAACAGATCTGCTAAGAGCAACTGGGTAGCATAGGTGTTTTGGTTAATGAACATCAAGCAATTAACTTCCGTCAGTGCTCAATTTGTTGTTTGCTATCTTGGAATTTTCTCTCCTTTCATGGTGCATTTTTAAAGAATTCTGGACTTAAAATTCAGAAGACATGGGTTTCATCACCAACTTTGCTCCCAACTAGTTGGTTCTATGGCTGTGAGCAAATTCCTTAATTCCTTAATTTTAGCCCCAATTGTATTCTTTGGGCATAATTCTATCTGTTACTTGACTCCCAACACTATAGTAAGAAAAGTACTTTGTGAATTTTATAGTTTTATACAAATGAAAGAATGAACTCTTTCTTGGAAATACACTTTTGGGATTTAATGGATGATTGCTGACTTCATTGAGACTTAAAATCCCACCCTTTAAAAAAGAGTGATAAATGGTACATGCATTTATTATTTTGTCACTGAGACAAAACTTTTTCTTGGGAGAAGGTGACACATGAATAATTTGGTGAAGGGGCATTGAATATGAGAGGTCCTAGTGGAGAGAATTCTAAAAATAAATTGAGATAAAAAGTATGTCGACATATATCCAACTGGGCATTAACTGAGCATAGCTACCACACATTGCTAATTTACAAAAATAGCTTTAACCAATTTTTAAGGACTGCGAAATGGAAATAATGTTATTTAAGAACTTCCCAGTTGCATCTGTGAGATGGTTACTGACTCTTCAGCAATAGACTAAATGCATACTCATACACAGCAATGACTTTTTGTTTTCATTTTGCCCAATTTATATTACCAACAGTGGCATACTTACCTTTAATTGGTCTAGAAATGACCAGATCATTTTTTTTTGTTGGATCTAACTTCATGTGCTACAAAAGAGCACTCCCTCTCAAACAAAACCAAAGATCAAACACAAATCAGTTGAGTTTCTCAATTCAAACCAAACAATGGGGGGGATGAATTGGGGAATAACATTCAGTCCTGTATATTAAATTCAACCCAGTGACCTTCTTGTAACAGCACCACATTCTTCAAAAACAATAAACAATCCAGGAGAAAGGAAGAAGAATTTAAAATTTACTATAATTTACATATTGGGAAAATTTTGCTCACTTGCAATGTAGCATGGATGAAAAGACCCTACAACATGTATGGATGTTCCAAGGTGGGACAGTGTTTATTTCATTAACCAGTATAAATATGGTGACCAAAAAGCAATATTTCTGATATATCATTTTAGCTACTAACCACACACTCAGGTCACTGTCTTCCAGGGGACCCTGAATCCAAGATGGAGCAAAAGGGAGGAAGTAGGCAGTGTAGGGAACACAACACAATCATAAAAATAATTATATTTGTTTTGGAAGAAATTTGTGAGATTTCAGGCCTTCTTATCATTATTTAGTTGTTTCAGTTGTGTCCCACTCTTCACAACCCCATTTGGGATTTTCTTGGCAAAGATAGTGGAGTGGTTTGTCATTTTCTTCTCTAGATAATTTTACAGATGAAGAAACTGAGACAAACAAAGTTAAGTTACTTACCCAGGGTCACACAGCCAGTAAGTGTCTGAGGCCCAATTTGAACTCAGTTAGATGAGTCTTTCTGACCCCAGGCCCAGCATGCTATCCATTGAAGCACCTGTCTATCCAATTTCAGGCCTAATGTGCTTCCGTTGTAGATTTCCTTTTTGTACTTGCCAGATTTTCATCATTAGAAACATCTTCTGTTTTGTATCATCAGGGAAAAAATGGAAAGATTTAATTAATCCTTTGTCATATTGATATCTGAAAGTGAAAAGACCTTTAATGAAAAAAATCAATATCAACAAAAACACCAACGAGATGTGATAGAATCAGACAGCAACTGAAACCTTTCAACTACAGATAGGTCAAGTATGCATTTGTATGACTCAGGTTAAAAAGATGTGACAGGAGAGCAACAAAAGGAGGAAGATGAGGTAGATTCATCACGTGCTATTTTTCAACTCTTAGCAAACAATGAATTTCACTGCCTCGATGCCATGTTACTAAACTCACAAGGACCAATGATATCAAGGCATAACTTAATGAAAAACAAATGAATTGCTCCATATTATAACTTGCTCTTTTAACAAAATGAGATATTTGAATATTTCATTAAGTGAATTTTCTTATAAATACAACTAAATGTTGAGAGAACAGGTGATCTATGTGGCACAAAGGAATTATTAAAACAAAAACCTGGGAAGTATATCATCACACTTTACTTCCTGAGAAATTGCAGCATTGGACCCCAATACCTACTTTGACTCCACATAATAAACCTGAAATCACAGGACCTGTATTCAGCTCTGCTATTCCTTGAGAGACTTTGGGCAAATAACATCTTTTCTTTGGACTTCTATCTCCTCATTTATAAAATGAAGATGTTTGGATAAAAGATTTCTTAAGTCCTTCTAGTTTCAAATATTAGCATAATTGAAATGTCAAAAATATGGTTCAATTCAACCAATAAATGTTGATAAAGTATCTGTAGTGTGTCTGTCAATAGTGAGCTATTAATATTGAAAAAAGCATCACTTCATGGGAAAAAAAAGGAAAAAATGGGTTTCAGAATCTAAGATCTAGAACTAGAATCTGACACTTACTAGGTGAGTGACATTGATTGACTCTGTGTCTCTCAGATTGATTGCAGTCTCCCTCCTTAACTCCACATCATGACCACCTGACTTCAAGTTTCAGCTAAAATCCTATCTTTTGCAAGACACCTTTCCCAATCTTTCTCAACCATCTCCCAAGATGATCTCCAATTTTCCTGCATATACCTTGTTTATTCATAACAAAGAATGCATAATTCTTTGCATATTGTCTTTCTCATTAGAATGTAAGCCCCTTGAAGGCAAAGACTATGTTTGCCTTCCCTTGTCTTCCCCAAAGTTAGTGGGATTACAGTGCTTGGTGCACAGTAGGAGCTTGATAAATGCTTTTTGACTGATTACTTGCTCAGCTGAATAACAGTGCTTATTAATACTTGTGGTGCCCTCCTTACAATGTTGTGAGGAAAGCTTTCTACATCTTAAGGAACTACAGAATTATGAGATAATCAAATATTTGAATGGCTGTCATTTGGAAGAGTACTTCAATTTTTACTCTGTAGATCCAGAACTTGGATTTGGAAGTTACAGAGTGGAAGATTTTGAATCAATAGGAGGAACTTTCTGAAACTCAGAGCTGGTTGATAATAGAATGCAACGACCTAGGTGGTACAGCTTACCTAGGAAAAATGAGAAAGAGATCAAAGAAAAGTCACTGAGTATCACCATTTTGTTAGAAAGTTGTCAAAGAATCAACACAGAAAGGCCAAGAGAATCCAGCAAACACTCAAGCTCTTTGTCAACCAGTTGAGAACTTGCTGTTGGGAGAACTAACTTAGAATACACATTCATGTGCAAGATCTAACAAAAGAGGATGGTGAGATAATCAAGTATTTCCATTGCACCTAACAGCAAAAATCACTCTGGGGAAAATAAGTATTCAGAGCTTGGCATGAGATCCTCCCAAAACAGCCAGATCATTTCAAGAGAATTTCTAGAGAAAACTAGAAGGATGACAACAAAAAAGAAGTGAAATGGATCAGATGTGCCAACATTTCTTTCTCAGTCTATTCTCAGCAAGATAGTGAGACACAATTGGACTCTAAAATTTCAATAAATAATAAGTCATATCTGACTCTTCATGACCCCATTTTTTGTTGCTGTTATTTTGTTTTGTTTTGTATTGTTTTGATATTTCCTTCTCCAGCTCAGAAACAGGGTTAAGTGACTTGCCCAGGGTCACACAGCTAGTAAGTGTCTGAGGCCAGATTTAAATTCTTCCTGACTCTAGGCTCAGCACTCTATCTGCTGCACCATATAGCTGGCCCCCAGGAAATAGAAAAGGCATTTGGTAAGACGATGTTAGAAAAAGCAGATAGATTAAGCCAAACACAACATGGAGGCAACTCATGCTGGAAGCGATAACATTATAAAAGCATTTGGGGACTAAATTTCAAGAAATCTCAAGGAGAGAAAAATTATAATGGATTTTTTAAACAGTATTGGTAATGCTAATATAAAAAGGAAATGGAGAAGGGATTATTGACCATTATGTCTACTTTGTCATTTCTATGAAAATTTAATGAGTCATGTTTACATGTGCCATGAGAAACCATAATGAAAATATGTAAAGAAAAAAAGTAGAATTTTCCAAAAGAATTTAAGAAGCTACAGTTTAAAAAGGAAATTGATAAGCTAGACATTATCCAGTGAGATTCAGCAAAGATGGTAATGAGTTTCAGTAAAGTGCTATACATCACACTTTTTGTGTACATTGGTGTAATTTGGAACTGGAAGAAACACAAACATAGCACATACTCTGCAAGTCACTGAAATATCCATTCTCTTAATTTTTTCATATTTGGTATTTGAGGCCAAATTTATGGTCTGTGAATCTCCTGGATAAATATTTTAGCTAATATCTGATGCTGACTGCCATGGCACATTTATTATTTGGGAGATGTGAATCTAAAGAGATTTTATTTCACCTTACTATTTATCTCAAGTTGTTTCCCTCAATTCTCTGAATACTAGGTTATCTTTTCCTATAGAAGATAGAATGGGGAGGAGATAAATTTTAATTTATTTAGTAAAGAGCAGCTGACAAAACACAAGCACACAAAATGAAATATAATTAGCTAATGAGTTCTGCACATTTTAGTTGACTTTGTAATTAATCTTGCTCTACTTTCATGCAAGTTCCCTATATCACATGACGTTGGGCAAGTAGGGGTAGGAAGAATTGGTAAAGCTCAATTTATTTAGCAGATGGAAACATATAATACACTCGTACATACAACTTAAGATATAGCACATAGGACCCTTTGCAATCTGTCTTCCCACTTCATCACTCAACTAAGATCGCTTTCTCCAAAGTTACCAGGGACCTCTTAGTTATCTCAATCCTCATTCTGCTTGTGCTTTTCTAAAATATTTGACACTATTGATCATCTTTGATACCCCAATTTCTAGGTTTTCATGACACTTCTCTGTCCTGGTTCTCCATCTACCTATCTGACCACTTCTCAGTCCTCTTTGCTAAATCTTCATCCACATCATATTCTCTAACCGTGGGTGTACACCAAGCCTTTGCCCTGGGCTCTCTTCTCTTCTCTGTGTAATATCGCATTTTAAGATCTCAGTAGCTCCAATGGCTATAGTTATCATTGCAGTAGTAGTAGTAGTAGTAGTAGTAGTAGTAGTAGTAGTAGTAGTAGTAGTAGTAATAGTAGTAGTAGTAGCAGTAGTAGTAGTAGTAGCAGCAGCAGCAGTATTTTCATAGCACTTTAAGGTTTGCAAAAATGTTTTACAAATATGATTTCATCCTCAATAAAAGTAGGTGCTATTATCACCACTATTTATACGTGAGGAAACTGAGCACACAATTAACTTTCCCAGGGTCACAGAGCTAGCAAGTGTTTGAGGCTGGATTTGAATGCAGATCTCCCTCACCCCAGGTGTAGTACTCTATCCACACTGCATCACCTAACTGCACATGATTCCCAAATCTCTATATCTATACTGAATCTCTCATAAGCTCCAGTATTGAATCATCAATTGCTACTGGACATGTTAAACTAGAAGTCTCAAAAATATCTTAAAAATTCAATTTATCAATAACAGAACTCCTCTGCACACACACAATTTTTCTTTTCTTCCTAATTTCTCTGTGACTGAAGAGGGTACTACAATCAACCCAATCACTCAGGATCCCAACTTCAGTGTCATCATAGACTTATCACTAACATTTATCCCTTATGTTCAATTTATTACCAAATCTTGATGGTCCTGTCTTCACATCCTCTCTAATATATGTGTTCTTCCCTCTCCACCTTTACAACCTTAATTAAGGCCTTCATGATTTTTCATCTGAACAACAGTGTCTAAAATGTTCTCTGTGTTTCAGTCTTCCCCACTCCAATTAACCTTTGACTCAGTTACAAAGTAATTTTCTTTTTTTTTTTCATTAATTTATTTTGATTTCTCAACAATCACTTCCATATGCTTTTGAGTTGAAAACTTTTCTCCCCCTTCCTTTCTCCACCTTCCCCAAGATGACACACAATTTGATATAAGCTTGATGTTTACATTCCTATTAAACATATTTTCACATTTGTGAAGTTGTAAGTAAAAATTAAAACCAATAGGAGGAACCATCAAAAAGATTAAACAAAACTCAACAAAAGGAAAAATAAGTGATAGTGATTCGACTTCCATAGTTCTTTCTTTGGATGTGGTTAACATTTTTCATCCCAAGGACTCTGGAGATATCTTAGATCCTTGTTATGCTGAGAAGGCTTCAGTTTAACATTCTCCGTGATTGCATAACATGGCTGCTATTGTGTACAAAGTCCTCTTGGTTCTGCTCACTTCACTCAGCATCAGACTATATAACTCTTTCCAGGTTTTTCTGAAGTCATCCTGTTCATCATTTCTTATAGCACAATAGTATTACATTACATTTATATACCACAACTTTCTCAGACATTCCCCAATTGATGGGCATCCTCTCAATTTCCAATTCTTTGCCACCACAAAAAAGCTGCTATGAATATTTTTGTATATGTGGGTCCTTTTCCCATTTGTTTGATCTCTTTGGGATATAGCCCTAGAAGTGCTATTGCTGGATCAAAGGGTATGCACATTTTTGTAGCCCTTTGGGCATAGTTCCAAATTGTTCTCCAAAATGGTTGGATCATTTCACAACTCCACCAACAATGTATTAGTTCCAATTTTCCCACATCCTTCCAACATTTATCATTTTCCTGTTTTGTCATGTTGGCCAATCTGATAGGTGTGATGTGGTACCTCAGAGTTGTTTTGATTTGCATTTCTCTAATCAATAACGATTTAGAGCATTTTTTCATATGACTATAGATGGCTTTAATTTCTTCATCTGAGAACTGTCTGTTCATATCCTTTGACCATTTATCAATTGGGGAATGGCTTGTGTTCTTATAAATTTGTCTTAATTCTCTATATATTTTAGAAATGAGGCCTTTATCAGAGAGACTGGTTGTAAAAATTCTTTCCCAATTTTCTACCTTCCTTCTAATCTTAGTTGCATTGGCTTTGTTTGTGCAAAAACTTTTCAATTTAATGTAATCAAAATTATCCATTTTGCTTTTCATAATGTTCTCTATCTCCTGTTTGGTCATGAATTCTTCTGTTCTCCATAGATCTGATAGGTAAACTATTCCTTGTTCTCCCAGTTTACTTATGGTATCAGCCTTTATATCTAAGTCATGAACCCATTTTGACTTTATTTTGGTATATGGTGTGAGATTTGGGTCTATGCCTAGTTTCTGCCATACTCTTTTCCAGTTTTCCCAGCAGTTTTTTTCAAAGAGTGGGTTCTTATCCCAGAAGCTGGGGTCTTTGGGTTTATCAAATAATAGATTACTATAGTCATTGACTACTGTGTCTTGCATATTTAACCTATTCCACTGATCCACCTCCCTATTTCTTAGCCAGTACCAAGCAGTTTTGATGATTGCTGCTTTATAATACAATTTAAGATCTGGAATTGCTAGGCCACCTTCCCCTGCATTTCTTTTCATTAGTTCCTTTGATATTCTGGACCTTTTGTTTTTCCAAATGAATCTTGTTATTATTTTTTCTAACTCTATAAAATAATTTTTTGGTAGTTTGATTGGTATGGCACTGAATAAGTAAATTAGCCTAGGTAGGATTGCCATTTTTATTATATTAACTTGGCCTACCCATGAGCAACTGATGTTTTTCCAACTATTTAGATCTGATTTTATTTGTGTGTGTTTGTAATTGTGTTCATAGAGTTCCTGGGTTTGTTTCGGAGGTAGACTCCTAAATATTTTATAATGTCTACAGTAAGTTTAAATGGGATTTCTCTTTCTATCTCTTGCTGTTGGGCTTTGTTGGTAATATATAGAAATGCTGATGATTTATGTGGGTTTATTTTATAGCCTGCAACTTTGCTAAAGTTGTTTATTATTTCAAGTAGGTTTTTACTTGACTCTCTAGGATTCTCTAAGTATATCATCATGTCATCTGCAGAGTGATAGCTTTGTTTCTTCTTTGCCTATTCTAATGTCTTCAATTTCTTTTTCTTCTCTTATTGCTAAAGCTAAGGTTTCCAGTACAATATTGAATAACAGTGGTGATAATGGACATCCTTGTTTCACCCCGATCTTATTGGAAATGCTTCTAGCCTGTCCCCATTACATATAATGCTTGCTGAAGGTTTTAGATAATGCTATTTATTATTTTAAGGAAGACTCCATTTATACCTATGCTTTCTAGTGTTTTTAATAGGAATGGGTGTTGTATTTTATCAAAAGCTTTTTCTGCATCTATTGAGATGATCATGTGGTTTCTGTTGGTTTTGTTGTTGATATGCTCAATGATGCTGATAGTTTTCCTAATATTGAACCAACCCTGCATTCCTGGTATAAATCCTACCTGGTCATAGTGTATTATTCTTGTGATAAGTTGCTGCAATCTACTTGCTAGTATTTTGTTTAAAATTTTTGCATCTATATTCATTAGAGAAATTGGTCTATAATTTTCTTTCTCTATTTTGACTCTTCCTGGTTTAGGTATCAACACCATATTTGTATCATAAAAAGAATTTGGTAAGACTCCTTCTTCACCTATTTTCCCAAATAGTCTATATAGTATTGGAATTAATTGTTCTTTAAATGTTTGATAGAATTCGCATGTAAATCCATCTGGCCCTGGAGATTTTTTCCTAGGGAGTTCATCAATGGCTTGTTCAATTTCTTTTTCTGAGATGGGGTTATTTAAGTATTTTACTTCCTCTTCGTTAATCTGGGCAATTTATATTTTTGTAAATATGTATCCATTTCACTAAGATTGTCAAATTTGTTGGCATATAGTTGGGCAAAATAATTCCTAATTATTGTTTTAATTTCCTCTTCCTTGGTGGTAGCTTCCCCTTTTCATTCTTGATACTAGTAATTTGGTTTTCTTCTTTTTTTTTTTAATTAAATTAACCAAAGGTTATCTATTTTATTGGTTTTTTCATAAAACCAGCTCTTAGTTTTATTTATTAGTTCAATAGTTTTCTTAATTTCAATTTTATTAATTTTTCCTTTGGTTTTCAATATTTCTAATTTGGTGTTTAGTTGAGGATTTTTAATTTGTTCTTTTTCTTTTTTTAGTTGTATGCCCAATTCATTAATCTCCTCTTTTTCTATTTTATTTATGTAAGCATTTAGAGATATAAAACTTCCCCTAAGAACTGCTTTTGCTGCATCCCATAGGTTTTGGTATGTTGTCTCATTATTGTCATTCTCTTGAATGAAATTATTGATTGTTTCTATGATTTGTTGTTTGACCCAATCATTTTTTAGGATTAGATTATTTAGTTTCCAATTATTTTTTAGTCTATCTTTCCATGGCCCTTTATTACATATAATTTTTATTGCATCATGATCTGAAAAGGATGCATTTAATATTTCTGCCTTTCTGCATTGGATTGTGAGGTTTTTATGCCCTAGTACATGGTCAATTTTTGTGTATGTGCCATGTACTGCAGAAAAAAATATTCCTTTCTATCCCCATTCAGTTTTCTCCAGAGGTCTATCATACCTAACTTTTCTAATGTTCTATTCACCTCCTTAACTTCTTTCTTGTTTATTTTGTGGTTAGACTTATCTAGTGCCGAGAGGGGGAGGTTCAGGTCCCCCACTAGTATAGTTTTGCTGTCTATTTCTTCCTGTAACTCCCTGAACTTCTCCTCTAAGAATTTGGATGCTATACCATTTGGTGCATATATGTTTAGTAATGATATTACTTCATTGTCTATGGTGCCTTTTAGCAGGATGTAGTTTCCTTCCTTATCTCTTTTGATTAGATCTATTTTTGCTTTTGCTTTGTCTGAGATCAGGATTGCTACCCCTGCTTTTTTACTTCAGCTGACCATAATATGTTCTGCTCCAGCCTTTTACCTTTACCCTGTATGTGTCACTCTTTTTCAAATGTGTTTCCTGTAAACAACATATTGTAGGATTATGGTTTTTAATCCATTCTGCAATCTGTTTCCATTTTATGGGAGAGTTCATCCCATTCACATTCACAGTTATGATTACTATCTGTGTCTTTTTCTCCATCCTTTTTCCCCTATTTATGCTTTTCTTTCTCCTTTTTCCTTTCTCCCCTTCACTAGTGTTTTGCTTTTGACCACTGCCTCCTTCAGTCCCTTCCCCTTTTATTATCCCTTTCCCTTTTCTTCCCCTTTAGTCTTACTGCTGCTTCCCTCCCTTCTTTCCCCCTTTTCTTTCCTCCCTTTTCTTTCCCCTTTTCCCTCCTACTGCCTATAGGGCAAGTTAGATTTCTATACCTAACTGATTATATTATGCCCTTCTTGAGCCAAATCTGATGAGAGTAAGGTTCAAACAATGCTCCCCCCCCTTCTTTCCCTCTGCTGTAATAGGATTTTGTGTCTTTTCCTGTAATGTAATTTACCCTTGTCTGCCTCCTCCTTTCTCAGTACATTTTCTAAGATCAGATTGATCCACTTATTTGGATCCATTTAACCCACTTGATTAGATTTTTTTTATCATTACATCAAAGTCAACTAATATCCACCCTCTTTATGTATACTCCTTTAACAAGGTGTAATAACAATACAGTTCTCAAGGGTTGCAAGTCTCATATTCCCTTGTAGGGGTTTAAACAGCCCCCCCCTTATTAACAACATATTGTATCCTTCTGTCCCATTTACCTTTTTAAGTCCTTCTTGAGTCCTGTACTTGAAGATCAAATTTTTTGTTGAGCTCTGGTCTTTTTATCAGGAAAGTTTGGAAGTCTCCTATTTTGTTGAATATCCACCTCCTCCCTTGAAAAATGATGCTTATTGGCTGCATTCCAAGCTCCTTTGCCTTATGGAATATCATGTTCCATGCCCTGCGGTCTTTTAATGTAGAAGCTGCAAGGTCCTGTGTAATCCTGACTGTGGTTCCATGATATTTAAATTGTTTCTTTCTGGCTGCTTGCAGCACCTTCTCTTTCATCTGGTAATTTTGGAATTTTGCTATTATATTCTTGGTGTTGTCAATTTGGGATCTCTTTCAGGTGGTGATCGGTGGATTCTTTCTATGGTTATTTTCCCTTCTGGTTCTAGGACTTCTGGGCAGTTTTCCTTTATGATTTCCTGAAAGATACTGTCCAGGCTCTTTTTTTCATCATGATTTTCAGGTAGTCCAATAATTTTTAAATTGTCTCTCCTGAGTCGATTTTCCAGGTCGGTTGTTTTACTGATGAGGTATTTTACATTTTCATCTATTTTTTCATTTTTTTGTTTCTGTTTGACTGATTCTTGCTCTCTCATAGAGACATTAGTTTCCATTTGTCCAATTCTAGTTTTTAACAGATTGTTTTCTTCTGTTAGTTTTTGTACTTCCTTCTTCAACTGGCCAATTGTGTTTTTTAGGGACTTGTTTCCTTCAGTATACTCTTCTGTTAGTTTTTGTACTTCCTTCTTCAATTGGCCAATTGTGTTTTTTAGGGACTTGTTTTCTTCAGTGTACTCTTCTGTTAGTTTTTGTCCTTCCTTCTTCAATTGGCCAATTGTGTTTTTTAGGGACTTGTTTTCTTCAGTGTATTTTTTTTCCAATGGCCAATTGTATTTTTGAAGGACTCTTTACCTCTCTCATTTGACTATTAAAATCCTTCTTGAGCTCTTCTAAGAAGGCTTTTTGGGCTTCAGACCAGTTCATATTCCCTTTTGTTGTTGCAGATGTGGGTTTGTTGACAATGTTGTCCTCTTCAGAATTTCTGTCTTGATCTTCACTCTTCTCATAATATGAATCTATGGTACGTTTCTTTTTACTCATGGTGTTTCTTTATTCCCTGGCCTTTAAAGAGATTGAGCTCTCCTGCTGGGGAACAGAGGGTACTGACCCAAGCTTCTTGTGTTGGGAGCCTAGGTCTTGGTCACTGGCTTTGTGTTCTGGGGCCTCTTATGCTGGCAATTGGAGGCTGTAGGTTTCTGGCAGCTTACCTTGTGTTGGGCTGGAATCAGCAAGGCTGGAACTTTCAGGCAATTCTAGGTTGCCTGCTTTTCCTTTCCTTTAGCTTTCTTCAGCTCCTTTTAGATGGGTGCTGCAGGGTGTTTATCTGCCTGGGGCCCCCTGCAGTGTTGTCTCCCTCGTTTCTGCTAATGTATGAGGAGATTCCTTTGTGGTGGAGTGCCGAAGCACCTGGTGGTTTTCTGAGCTGGTTTCCACCGGTTCCCCCCCACCCTCACTGAGGCACTTGGAGGTCCAGGTGTTGGTGTTTGCCTGCTCTACCACCTGGGCTTCAGGATTTCTTCACAATTGGAGGCTGCAGGGCTCCTACAGCTCACCTGGTGTTGGGTTGGAATCAGCAAGGTTGGGGCTTTAGGAAGCCTTTAGGTTGTTTTCTTCACCTCCTTTCAGATGAATGCCCCTGGGTACTTATCTGGCTGGGGCCCCATGTAATTCTGCCTCCTTTATTTTTGCTGAGGCACTGGGAGACCTGTTTGGTGGGCTGCTGCACTGCTGCTCCCTGTCTTTCTCCCAGTTCAGCTGTTCCAGTGTTTTTTTTTCTGGGGTCATATTTTCTGCATTTTCAAAGGTTTATAAGGGAGAGTGAGAGGGACTACTTTTTTGCTCCGCCATCTTGGCTCCTGGAAGCAGAAGTTGGCAATGTAATTTTCTTAAATATAAGTTTGATCATACCACTCCACTAGTGGCTCCCTATTACCTGAAGAATCAAAAGTTCTGTTGGAAATGCAAAGTTCTTCACAACATGTTCTCTTTAAAGTCTTCTTGCACCTTATCTTTCCCCCTGTAGTTTATATTACAATAAATCCAAGCACAAATTCAATTATCTATGAGCTATAACTATCTAATTTTATCTGGTTACTGATATGCAGTCACTTCTCTTTAACTGCATGAACCCCAGGGCCTCTATCTCTTCAAAAGGACGTAGGAGGCTTTATTTATTTAGTATATAGAAACAGAGAAAGTATTAGAAGAGAGTCTAAAGCTAAATATCTCCTACTGATTCTCCCATGACATGTGCTTCAGGCTGCCCACTGTCCTGGTTACACTCCTCTAGATTTATTACTAAATTTAAATGTCCTTTCTAAAACATAGCTCCTTCCATTGATGAAGCATGCTACCTTTTTTTTTTTTCTGGTAGAGAAGTGGTAGACTCAGGATGCTGACTTGGCCAATATGGAAATTTGTTTTACTTAATTATATTTATCGGTAACAAGGGGGCTTAATTGTTTATGTGCTTTTAAGGAAGTAAAAAAGTGGGAAAGAAAAAAGTTTTTTATGAATTAAAAAAATAGAAGTAAACTAAATTGCGGCTTTTTGAACTAAACATAGTCCTTTATATGGGATCTGATCAGAAAAGAGAACAATGAGACTCTTACTTCTGTCATTCAGAGTTCGATGACTGTTAATGTAGATCAAGGTAGTATAAGTGATTAGAGCACCATGTCACATTGTAATATTATGGGGAATTGGAGGCCTACTCAAACTTATAGTTTTTTTCATTTGAACTGCCATCTAATAATGTCCCAGCCAACCTCAATCCTTTATTTGTACAACTGAGTTTTTGAACACAGGTATGATACTTTGAAACCCTATTAAATTTCACTATTAGATTCAACCCTTCATTCTAACTGATCTATATCCTTTGAGACTCCAACCCCAAGATGCAACATGTTAGCTATTGTTCCTAAATCTGTGTCATCTGCAAATCTGATGAACTTGCCGTCTATGCTTTGATCTGAGTCATTAATAAAATAGGCAGTAATATTCTTTAAGTGTTTAGAGCCAGATAAATTTTTTTCCTGTCTTTTAAAGGAAATTAGTTTATTATTTTATTGATAATATTCTTTTCTTTTTAAATTTTGAGTTCCAAATTCTCTTCTTCCTTCCCTCTCCTCCACTCTCTGCTGAGCAGGCAAGCGATATGACACCAGGTATGCATGTGAAATCATGCAAGACATATTTACATATTAGCCATATAAGAAAAAAGCAAATATATATATATATATATATATATATATATATATATATATATATATATGTAAAAGCAAGAAAATTATACTTCAGTTTGCAATCAGAGTTCATCAGTTTTCTCTCCGTAGGTGGATAGCATTTTTTTTCCATTGTGAGCCCTTTAGATCCTCGTACTGAACAGAGTAGCCAAGTCTTTCAAAGTTCATCACATTACAACATTGCTTTTACAATGCACAGTAATCTCCCAGTTCTTCTCTTTACTTTATATCAGTTCATATAGGTCTTGCCATATTTTTGTTTCTGAAACCAATTCCAATCCCCTTGACATTTCTTTAAAAAACAAAACAAAAAACAAAACAAAACAAAACAAAAACACAGTTCACTATTGCAATCATATGCCACAACTTGTTCAGCCATTACCCAGTTGATGAGCATACCCTCAATTCCCAATTCTTTGGCACCACAAAAATTGCTGCTATACATATTTTTGTACATATAGGTCCTTTTCCTTTTGCTTTGATCTCTTTGGGGTACAGACAGAGTAGTGGTATTTCTGAATCAAACGGTATTCATAGTTTTACATCCTTTTGGACATAATTCCAAATTTTTCTGTAGAGTGGTTGGACTAGTTCACAACTCCACCAACAATTCTTTAGTGTACCTGTTTTTCCTTCATTCCCTCCAGAATTTGTCTTTTCTAATAGACGTAAGGTGGTGCTTAATGGTCGTTTTAATTTGCATTTCTCTAATGGATGAGGATTTAAAGCATTTTTGCATATGACTATAGATAGTATTGATTTCTTCTTCTGAAAACCAACTTTTCATATTCCATGACAATTTATCAATTGGGGATTGGCTCTTAATTTTTTATAGATTTGACTTCATTCCCTATATATTTGAGAAATGGAGCCTTTATCAGAAAAATTAACTGTAAAATTTTTACTTCATTGTTTATGGTACCTTTTAGCAAAATATAGTCTCTCTGATTCTCTCTTTTAATTATGTCTGTTTTTGCTTTTTCTGTGTCCGAGAGCATGATTGTTAACCTCTGCCTTTTTTGGTTCACCTGAAGCATAATAGATTGTTCTCTAGTCCGTTATTTTATTTGGATGTGTGTCTTTCTGTTTCAGTTGTGTCTCTTGTAAACAACATATCTTTGGATTCTTGTTTCTAATCCATTCTTCTATCTGTTTCTCTTTTATGAGTAAGCTCAACCAGTTCCCATTCACAGGTATGATTACTGTGTATTTTCTTCCATCCTATTTTCATCCATTTATTCTTTCTAATTTTATCTTGTTCCCCTATTTATTTCTGACTACTGCCTCCCTTAATCCACTCTGCCTTTTATCATTCCCCATACCATATCTTTTATCCTCTTCTCTTCCTATTTCCTTATTGGGTAAGATCGATTTCTATACCCAGTTGAATACACATACACGTACACACATGTATGTATGTGTGTATACATATACACATACATACATGCATGTGTGTGCGTGTGTGTGTGTGTGTGTGTGTGTGTGTGTGTGTGTGTGTGTGTGTATTCATTCCTTTTTGGACCAATTTCAATGACAGTGAGTTTCAACCATTGCCTACTGCACCTCCACTTCCCCCTTCATTATAAAAGTTCTTCCTTGTGCACCTTTTAATGTGAGAAAAATTTTCCTATTCTACCTCTCCCTTCCCACTTCTCCCAGGGAATCCCTCTTTCTCACCCCTTCATTTTTTTGGGGGGGAAGAAATCATCTCATCATAGTCAACTCACACTTCTGCTCTCTGTCAATATAAATTCCTTGTAACTGCATCATTATTCCTTAATGTTTACTTTTTTATGTTTCTTTTGTGCCTTATGTTTGAATGTCAGATTTTCTATTCAGCACCAGTCTTTTCATCAGGAATACTTGAAAGTTTTCTATTTCATTAAATATGTATTTTTTCCCTTGAAGGATTATACTCAGCTTTACTGAGTAGGTTATTCTTGGTTATAATCCTAGCTCCTTTGCCTTCTAGAATATTATATTTCAAGCCCTCCACTTTGTTAATGTAGAAGTTGCTAAATCTTGTATGATACTGATTATGGCTCCATTATATTTTAGTTATCTCTTTCTAGGTGCTTGCAGTATTTTCCACTTCATATGGGAGCTCTGGAATTTGGCTATAATATTCCTTGGAGTTTTACTTTTGGATTATCTTTCAGGAAATGATCTCTGAATTGTTCCAATTTCCTCTGGTTCTTGAAATAGAATGTCTAAGCTATTTTTTGGTCCTGACTTTAGGACAGTCCAATAATTTTAAAATTATCTCTCTTCAATCTATTTTCCAGATTAGTTATTTTTTATGAGATATTTCACATTTCCATTTGTTTTTAATTCATTAAACTTTGTATGATTGTTTCTTGCTATCTAACTAAGTCATTAGCTTTCATTTACCCAATTCTTATTTTTAAGGAATTATTTTTTTTCAGTGAGCGTTTGTGTCTTTTTTCCCTTTGGCCTATTCTTTTTAAGGAGTTATTTTTTACAACAAATTTTTGTGACTCTTTTACCATTATGCCAATTCTATTTTTATAGAGTTGCTTTGTCCATATTTTGGTGCCTCTTTTACCAAGCTGTTATTTTTCACTTAGTAATTTTCTTGCACTACTCTCATTTCTTTTCCCATTTTTTTTTCTGTCCCACTCATCTATTTTTTAACTCTTCTAGGAATTCTTGTTTTCTTGTGTCCAAGTAGTGTTTTATCTGAGGCTTTGTTGTAGCTGTTCACATTGTTTTCTTTTTTTTTTATGCTTTTTCACACTTTTGTCTTGATTTTCCCTGCCTCCGTAGTAGTTTTTTATGGTCAGGTTCTTTTTTTTTCTCCACAGAGTGCAATCCTGGTGACCCCCATCCCAATGACACAGATCTCTCCTACCTTGTTCCTAAGTTGTCTTAGGCTGAAAAACTATCTCACTCTGAACTCCTGTTGGCTGTATCACTCCAAAATTCAGCTTGAAGCATTACTTTAAAGTTGTGTGGATGGGAATGTTGGTAGAATTTGCTGAGTTACTACCTCTAATCCACCATCTTCATTCCACTTCAAATTTTTATTTTCTTCCTATAAAAAGGAACTGTAGGTATAAAAGTTCCCTTCTGAGAACTCAAAGATGCTCTGTCTGCTCACCACATGAATTAAAACCAGACAACTTGGCATATTTTGTTGTCATTAAACTATTCAGTCTCAGAAAGTTACCTGTAGACTCACAGAAAAAGTCTATTTTTAACTCAGGACCCAGTGAAATTCAGCCCTATCCTAAATTTAAAAATGAATAAATAACTTGCTATTTCCAATGTCCCTCTTCAAGTGGATGTTTTCATTCATATTGTTCTCCCTGTCTCAGAAGGCTCTTTCCTTTAAGAATGAGTACCTATTGTCAGAAATCCAGCCAGGCTGTTGTGGCATTATGCTTTCTTCAGCTCCATAAAAGAGCCCTCTGTTAAGGAAACTGGAGACACAGGTTTGGGACTCGGTGCTAATTTTGCCCAAAAGTAATTAGTTCATTAACCATGTGCACAGAAGCTCATTAGGGAGGCCAGTGAAAGTGTAAAGATGCAAATCAGTGGCTTCCTCAAGACCATCAAAAGCTGAAGGGGCCTGGAAATATCTGATTCATACACTTCCAACCCTAAATCCTATGATTTTGTGGCCTCTGTACAAAACTACTCAGAGCCAAAGGAGTTTTAAGAGGTGGTATAATCCCTGAGGTCATGAGATTTCAAAGACACCACCAGTATTGCAAGGGGGCCAGTTGGCAGCTTCCTAATCACATCACCTGCTTTGGTTGCCTTATCATCTCACAATATGTTTGGGAGTTTGATGGTCAAGGTTATATTGAACAGTAGGTCCCCCCTGTTTATTTACAGGGTATTAATTAACTGAGCTACTGGCAAGCAACTAACAACAATGAAGTTGGCTTTTCCTTTGAAGTGGGTACTGCATGACTTAACCGGCCACATACCTAGAAAGCTACCCATTTAGCACTGTCGGAAATATTCCTAGCCTTGAAGTCCCTACTCTAATGCCAACTCCTCCAAGAAGCCCTCCCTGACCATCCCAGAATCTCAGAATGTTAAAGGTAGGCTTTTAAAGAGATCACTGAGTAGAATCAGGTCATTTTACAAATGACAGAATTGAGGTCCTCAGGAATGAAGCTAATTCACCAGTGTTGACTAATTAGTCAGTGACAGATAAAGGACTCAATCCCAGAGATGCAGACTTTAAGAGTGATGCCTTTTCTAATAAATAGTAGAAAAAACACTTTTTTCCCTACTTAAGTATGGAACTTATCCTTTTCAGCCTCACAAAGAATTTAACTTATACCCTTTCTATCCCAGCTGTACAAAGTATCATATTTATCTTAGCTATTTGTGTGTGGCGCTCTCTCTCTCTCTCTCTTCTCTCTCTCTCTCTCTCTCTCTCTCTCTCTCTCTGTGTATGTGTGTGTGTGTGTGTGTGTGTGTGTGTGTGTGTATCTACCTACTAAACTTACTAAACTGTAAACTCCTGAAGAGCATGGACTTTTCCCGGGGCCTAACACAATGCTCTGCCCACAATATGTACTTAATAAATGATTGTTGAACTTAAACTTAAAATTATCTTCCACTTGCTCAAGAAAATCTACTTGAGATTGGCAAAATAGAAGTTTCTAGTTGAAAGCAGGTCTTGCTGAATTTAAAAATTTGTTACATTAAAAAAAAAAACTTAGGAGGAACATGAACACTTTCTTCAAGTACTTGAAGGGCTGCCATGTGGAACAAGGTTCAGACATGGTTCTGCTTGGTCCTGAAGGGCAAGAATAAGAGAGTGGATGATGCTGAGATGTAGATTCTGGATCTGTCAAAGGAAGCATATTTCAACTGACAGAGTTTTCTAAAAGTTGACTGAGTGACCCCACAAGGTAGGATCATAGAATCATTGGTTTCAAGCCAGAAGGAGTCATAGGTTCAAACACCTTGTTTTACTAATGAAGAAACTAAGACCAAGAGAGATTGGTTGACTGGCCTGGGACACACAGGTAATGAGTTCGCCATCACAAAGTCTTCAAGCAGAAGGTGGATGACCACTTGTCAGTGATATTATTACGGCAATTACTCATCTGATGAGTATTGGAGAAGAGGTCCTCTGAGGTCCCTTTCAGTTCTAAGGTTCTCTGATTCTGTAACTTAATGAAAAGACTTCACGCATTTCCTGGAATATTAATTCCACAGAGATGCCATTGTTGAGCCACTTTCAGTTGCGTCCAATTTTTTGTGACCCCATTTGGGGCTTTCTTGGCAAAGATACTGGAATAGTTTGCCATTTCCTTCTCCAACTTTTTTTTTTTTTTTTTATAAATGAGGAAAGTGAGAAAAGCAGGGTTAAGTGATTTGCCCAGGGTCACATAGTTAATAAGTTTCTGGGGCCAGATTTGAACACAGGAAGATTGGGTTCAATGTTTTAGGCCCATTTTGATTTAATACATCAGATAAAATTGGGTTTCTTTGCATTATGCATTATATTTTTCCTGTTTAATGCACCAATTAAGCATAGTTATTGTACATGTAGCTCAGTGTATTTTTCCTAAGACACTAAAGTATACCTTTTAGGTTTGTGTCATTGTGGTCAACATGGCAAATTAGTCCTCTTGGCATTCAGGTAACTGTTCTCA
Organism: Phascolarctos cinereus; assembly: GCF_003287225.1. Lineage (NCBI taxonomy): Eukaryota > Metazoa > Chordata > Mammalia > Diprotodontia > Phascolarctidae > Phascolarctos > Phascolarctos cinereus. Next base: position 363,570,005 of record NW_027555625.1, on the reverse strand, counting down.
AAAGTTGGAAGCTTATTTGTTTGTACTTGGACCATATGGGGATATAGACCAATGGCTGACTAAACAATGTTGATTTGTATATTTGCATATACTATACCACATCCTTGTACTGAAACTTCAAAAAGTAATAAATTTTTAAAAAATTTCTAGGTGACTCCAAGCCTGGTGCTTTACTTCACCACCTAACAGCCCCTCCATAGAGATAGTGCTTCCCAAAGATAGCAATGCAGTTGCCACATTGTTCCTGGCAAATCCCACCATGATACAGTAGATACAGCAATGAAATCCGGAATCCAGGGATCCAGGTTCAAGTCATAGTCCTGTCATTTATTCGCCTCATTTATTCATCAATAAAATGGGTATCATAACATTTGTACTACCTAAATCACAGGGTGGTTTGTGAATATTCTATAACAGAGAAGATATAACAAGCTACATTTTTCATTATTTCAATTACTGAAGAATTCTCTGGTGTGACATATCTATATTGTGCAGATCATATTCCTAACAGAAGATCTTTATACATTTCCATAGCCGGAAAAAATACTATGTGATGATTATTATTATCCTGAGAAAGCACATCTAAGAAAAGGGCTCTCATTCTCAATTCTAACCACATCAATTATTGGGATGAGGAAGTCTTAAAGAATGTTCTCCTCAAAGAATAATTACATAAATAAGAATAATATTTCATATTTATATAATGTTTTAAGGGTTTAAGAAGTGCTTTTTATAAGACAACTACATAAGGCACCTAATGCAAGTATTATGCCCATCTTATATATAGATAATGTAATTGAATCTCTTGCTTTCAACTTCAGGGACACCAGTTAATGGGATATGATGGTTACTCTCTGGGAACAGAAGATGTTTTCTCTCCAAAAGAAATACACAAGAAATAATAATTCACATTCCTATAACATCTACTTAAAAGATTTTCAAAGCTCTTTCCTCACAATAATCCTGTGAGGTAAATGGTAAAAAGTATCATCCCATTTTACTGCTAAAGAAACTGAGACTTGTTAGCAACAGAATCAGAATTGGAATGTGTACCTTTTAATTTCAAATTTAATGCCCTTTCTAACTCATTACACCATGACTTTGCATAAGCTGAAGTGACTTTTACACAGTCACACAAACATTGAATGTTAAAGTCAGGCTTTCTACCCAGGTTTCGTGACTTCAGGCACAGTGCTCTTTTCCCTTACCATGGCAGCTGGCAAAGGGAAGCCATTCAGTTGCTGCGATAACAGCTCTCTTGCTCTCACTGGCTTAGTCAAGGTGATGGCAATACAGAAAGACGACTCTCCCATTTTGGGGAAAATCATAGACAAAATGTAGATCAGCCTCCACTTGGGAAGAGGGTTGGGCAAGATGTTAGCAGGTCTTTTGTTCTTGCAGCTGGTCCTTGGAATTCCACAGAGTCAGGGCAGTAAATAATACTTCTATTGTCTGCCTGTGTCAGAGACAGACAGAAGGTACATTTGGACTAGGTCCAAACACCACAAGGGCCACTTGGAGTCACAGTGTCCAATTACTGCTTGCTTGACTATAAAATGCACTTTTTTTCCCCTGAGCTAATTTAAGAATGGGAGCTTTTAATGGGCCCTACACAAAGAGGGAACTGCAGCTTATGTCAGGGGAAGGGAAGTTTATCTTTGGCACCTTGATCAAACAAGCCTAATATAGGAATAGTCCAAATATGATTGTATTAACAAAGGTGAAGACCAGTTCTGAGTTCTCCTTTAAGGAGGAAATAAAATGAAATTTTCTCAATTCTCAGTTTCTTTTCCAATAAGATGGTTAGAAAATCATCAGTGCTTTAAGAAGAAGCATGAAGGAGAATGGCTGGTTTGGTCATATCTGTATCATTCTAATCAGAAAAGAAATATCTTATTATTTTTTATATCTAGTCCAAGTCTTCCTCTGATAGTTGATTGTGGGTTGGAAGGGATCTTAGGTTGATGGGCTCTGGAAAATCCTACCAAGTTGGAAAGTATACAGGTTGAGAAACAGTCTGTGCCTGCTGCCTGAGAATCAGAGAGGACAGATCCATCACCAGTGGGCTGGCCGTTGCATTTCTACATTCTTCTGGTCATAGTAACTTGTGGAATCTCCTGCTACTGAGTCAAGGGGTGATTGAAACCTGTGTCACTGAAAAGGGTGCCCATACTGATGAAACCGTGACTTTTTATGGTTCATGGAGTAGTTCTTCATCTATTATCCCATTTTATTGTCATATTAAACTTAAGGAGTCAGGATGGCAATTATCAAGTCAATTTTGCAGATGACGAAACTGAGGCCAAGAGAGGTGATGGAACTGTTCAAAGGCATATAAGATGTGATATCCGATTTCCTGACTTTCTTGCAGGGCTCTTCCACCTATGGCATGCTGCTTTTCCAAGGCCAGATAGCAGTGACATACAAGGTCCAAGAAAGAAGCTTACCAACAGCTCTTCACCATGAAATGTTTCTTGAGCGCAAATTCTGTTCCAGTGAGGCTTAGGATCTGCTCTTTTTAGACAAGCAGTATTGCTTTGATTTTGTTCTTTGTCTCTAGAATTTCCTTGGTCTCAGGTAATCTATTCACACTGGCACAGAGGTCACTCAATTTTAGTAATCTGTTTTTTGTGTCACCCCTCACCAATGAGAAAATATTTATTTCCATTTGGGAATAAGGGGAAAAAAACAAAGTCCACTCATGTAGAAAAGTGTAGGACACTCAAAACCTTCACTTTCTTTTGAGGAGGGCGACTGTACAAGTTTAGGGATTTAATGGAATGTACAAGTAGCAAGCTGCCACTTTCACATTCAAATTTCAGGAAAATAAATTCAATTATTACATTTAAAAATATCTAATGATTGGTTTACATGTTTATTGTCTTCACCCATTTGGGGGGATAAAAAGGATGTGGGGGAGGAAGTTTGATGTGTCCCTAAGACACATTCACCCAGAAGTTGAGAGGGTTCTCTTTTTTTTTTTTTTAGATACACATGTCAGAGTCTCCACACTGTTATCAGTCACACTATTAAAACATTGAGAAGCTTATGGTGGTGAGTTCAGCCTCTGTCACTTTTATCTGGGCCCATCTCACAGAGAGCTTCATTTGGAAGAAGACCTAAAAGCCACATCAGGTAACAAGAAGGGATAAAAGGGGAAAGCTGTCGGTTCATATTTGCCAATCCGTGATGCAGAGAATACTGTAAGCTTTCTGTCAGAGAAAATGAGGATGTTCTTTTGGGACTCTTTGAATCCTTAGAAGACTAACCTTCTTTGGAAAAAGAAAGAAATGTCTCCATGCTTAAGTCAAAATAGAGAACTTTTCAAAGGCTAGAAAGTTGATTGGAGCTAGGCTTAAGTCATGTGAATGATATCCTCATAGGCTGTTTGATATTTTTTGAAAGGCTGAGGAATTTCATCCACAAAATGTTGGATATGGACAATGCATTCACACAAAAGAATGATCAAATATTAATGGGGGCTGACATAGCTGAATTTCTACTTTTGGATCTGTCTTGCCACATGCACAGATGCTTAGAAGGCAAGGAAGAATGGTACAATTATTTGTGAAAGGCCATGTGTTATAATGGAAAGTGTGTTGGATGCAAGATCTGGTTTGGTATCTTCTCTCTGACACTGTCTAGCCCAGTGAACCTAGGTAAATCCTTTAACTTCTCTTCATATTCTCATCTGTGAAATATTGGTAATAATACCTGTACTGCCTACCTAACAGATTCTTTTAAAGTGCTTTATAAACATTGGACCAATATGGAAATGTTAGTTATAATGTGGGTTATGGAACTGAAATAAAAATTAGTATGGAACTGTGGAACAGGAGCAAAGGTGGTTAGGAAACATTAAATTTAAAATCAGAGTACTTGGGTTTGAATCTAAGCTTAGCTGATAACAGCCTAAGTAACCTTTGAAATTCATTTTTCTCATCTATAACATGAAAAGACTGAACTAAATCTCTAATGCCCCATCTAGCTCTAAGTCATATGATTATAGCTAGAGTTGAGAGCCTAACTCAAGAAGTAAAATCATTAACTATCATGGAGCTGCTTCCTTTGTCAGCAATCATAGGGGTATGGGTGGACAGCTAATTAACTCTTGCAGACTGTGATAGAGAATGGACCACATGTGGAATGGGTGCAAAGATTGGAAGTTGAATCCTAGTTTGTGACCCAAAGGAAAAAGAAAATTTGGTTACAGAGGAAGCTACATAGTGTGTGTTGTTGTGCAATGATGTTTACTTTTGGGGGACTGTTGAAGTGAAAATCCCTGGTCGTTTGTGGGCAATTTTCTGGGTACAGATCTGCAGAAGTGTTGTGTTCACAATTAGGGTGAATCATTCTTTGGAAGTGTGGGGATTGATTGAGAATTAATGCTTGCCCCTGGCTTGGCAATAAGCCAAGGAGTTTGAGTGCGTCTTGGGTCCTAGCCCCAATCCCTATGGACTGATTCTAGCTTTGAAGGGAAATATGATGATAAGCCCTAACAAATATGAGATATCCAAATGTCATTGTTCTGAGCCCCCAGTATTGTCCTTGTTGAAAAGGACACATCCATAGCCAATGTCAGCATGTATGTGTGGATGAGTCTGTACCAATGGATATTTAAAGCCTGAGAGATCAAGGACTTAGGAAGGCAATTCTTGGTTATAAGGTAGTCTGATTAATGGAAAGCATGACTGTCTGGGGCTTACTGACACATGAGCCTGAATTCTCTAATCCTTGAAATCAGTAACACAGAGGTTCTTAACCTTGGGTTTGATTTCAGGTAATCTATAAACTTGGAAGGGGGAAGCATGGATCTTTAATTTTTAACAATCTTTGGTTCCCCTTGTACTTCTACATATTTTATATCATGCATTTAAAAAATTACTCTGATAAAGATTCTATAGTTTTAGAAAAAAAGCCCAAGACACAAAAACAAAGTTTAAAACCCTTACATTAGTGCTCATGAAGAATCAGAAGGGAGGAATCTATGTGGCCTAGTGGAAAGTACTGTATTTAAAAATCAAGATTTGGGTTCAAATCCTGTCTTTGATACTAACTTTCATGACATTAGGGAAGTCATTTCAGTTCCTACAGTATATATCCTCCCCTGCTCAAACTCATTTTGCTGGGAACAGGGAATGAATATTTGAAGGTCAAATACATAGAGCTTAGGCTAAGCCTGTCAGTGGATCGTCATTGATCAGATGTCCCTTTCAAGGTATTCCATGTCCAACGTAGGATCCACAGACCAACCTAGATGCAGCCTCATTACCCAGACTTCTGACCCCTTCTGTCAGAGGGTCGGCAACCAAGTATTCCATAGAACAAGAAACATAGGGAACTGTATAAGAGGAATGAACCCCTGCAGCTGAGCAAAATGCCTATGAGCCCAGGCCTGATGCTTACTTGACACTTTCCCCATATGGTGTACCTTTCTGAAATCTACACATCAACTTCTATTTTCTCTTTTTTCCCTAATGGACCTAGGTAGCTAACTTATAGCCCCTGTCCAAAGTGCTGAGATGATCATCTTCCAATATAACTTAATTGTTCCCTATATTCTTAGGGAAAATCCCAGTGAAAACTTTGTTGCTGTTGCTGTTCAGTCATGTCCAATTCTTCCTGACTCCATTTGGGGTTTTCTTGGCAATGATACAAAAAGAGGTTGCCATTTCCTTTTCCAGCTCATTTTAAAAATGAGGAAACAGAGGCAAACAGGATTAAGTGACTTGCCTGGGGTCACATAGCTAGTAAAGGCCAGATTTGAACTCAGGAAGATGAGGCTTCCTCTCTCCAGGTCCAGCACTCTACCCACTGCACAACCTAGCTATCTCTAGCTTTAATATGCATTTTATCTATTCTATACTCTGCGCCAAATCTCCTTTCCCCTGCCTCCACTTACCATGGTGCTTAGGGTCTCAATTTTCTCATGAATAAAACGAGGGGCTTGAACCAGATGGTGCCTGAGACTTTTTTGCAGCACTAACAATCTATGTACTGTGATTTTAAAGGCCCATTCTAACATTCTCTGTTCAATCACACTAAGGTACCTTCCAAATTTAAACTGCTGTGGTTCTACGGGCCTTTACAGCTCTCTCTCATTTTATGATCCCATGACATGCATGCATATTCTAAATTTAATGAGTTTAGCATATACTGCATGTGGAACTTTGTTTAAATAAAATCTCTTTTCAACAACTCTAGTTTGCTATGCATTATGGGAACTCAGATGTCAATCACTTCCACTAAGTCCATAAGCTACATTCTCATGTCAAAGTCTACTTACAGCAGAGATCCCTTATTACATAAATTATTGACACAATAGGCCATTGTAACTCCTTTGGAATAATTATATTTAATTGTGTCAAAGTCCCATCAAGGACTCTTTTAATCTGAGGATTCTTGAGCTGATAAAATGTAATAGCTCCATCGGAGCCATAAAGGTCTCTTTATGTCATAGGCTATTTGAGCACTCAATATACTGTCAATCTGGGAAAACAATGTGGCAAAATAGAAACAATTTCCACACCCACAAGGTCTATTGAGTGTCAGTAGAATGGTAAGAATTTGAATACATGGAGAGTAGTTTGGACAACATTGTAGTCTAGGTGGGAAAGATGTCTGAAAATGTAAGACTTTGTGTAGAAAAGTATACTTTTGTCCCACTTTGCTATCCTCCATTTCATCTCCAGGTCATCATAATAATAGCATACATTTACAAAATGTTTTAGAATTACAATGTGCTTTAAATACATCATTTCACTTATGATTAACACTAATCCTGTGAATAATAATTACATCATCATAATCAGAATAGTGAAAATTTATAAGTATTTTCCAAGTATTTTACAAATATTCTCTCATTATTTTTTCTTATATTAATCCTGAGAGGCAGGCCTCATTATTATGTTTAGTTTATAGATGAAGAAACTGAGGCAGACAAAAATTAAGTGATTCATTCAGAGTCATACAGCTAGCAAGTATCTCGAGTGGAATTTGAATTCAAATCTTCCTAACTTCAGGTCTAGTGCTCTATCCACTGAACCACCCAGCGGCCATTTATACTTATTTGAATAATCCCAGCACCCAATTAAATAGATATGATTATCACCATTTTACAGGTAAAAGGAAATGAGGCTGGGAAAGGTTAAATAACTTGTCCATGGCTCTGCAGCTAGTAAGAGTCAGAGGTAGAATTCAAACCCAGTTTCTTCTGATCCCAGGTCCAGCATTCTTTCCACAATTCCACAATGCCCTTCTAGCACTAAAGTGAAGCCCACCTATCAAATAGGCAGCATAGAGGAGAGCTAATAAGCAAACCAAAGTTCTAATCCCAGCTCTGCTATCAACTTGCTCTGTGGCCTTGTACAAATTACTTTGTCCCTCTTAAAAATGAATTTCCTCAACTATAAAATGAAAGAGTTGGAGTTTGATCTCTTAGCTCCCTTTCCAGTTCCGACAATCTTTATTTTATAAATCTAAGGATTCTTCTAATTCTAACACACAGTGGTTCTGTGATGCTAAGGCCTTTTTTTTTTTTTGCATCCCAGACTCTGTGCTAAATGATTCTAATTTCCCCTCATACTTAAATGATCTTTGTGCTGTGATTCTTAGGTCTCTTCAAGCTCTGACATTCTTTGGTTCTTGTTTTTTTTTTCCAACTCCAATATCTCCTAAATGTTATTGATTCCATTTTACAGATAAAGAATGCAAGTCAGAAATATTCAGTAATGAGCTAATAAATGTTAGAACTGGGACAAGAGCTATATTCATTGCTATTTCCATTGTACTATACATACTTACAAAGCTAAGAAAAGGTATTCTCTATTTTAGTGGGATAAAAAATGTTGAATACAAACAAACATCATAGAAATCAACCTTAAATTCCTTATTAAGAGAGTTTGCATTTATTTAGGCCATAGGAATGTGGCCTAGCATTTGTTTACATGGCTATAGTGAAGTAACATTAAGCCAATAATTTAAGAGAAAATTCCAAAAGAGGAATAGAAAAATAGGGTCATACAGACTCGTCCCTAGATGTGGATATTATAACATGCAGATAGTATAATATACTGGAAATAGCCCTAACCTGGGGATAAATAGACGTCGGCGCTAGTTCAGACTCTTTGAGTAACTCATTGTGTAACTTTGCAGATCACTTCTCCTTTTCTGGGCCTCAACTTTCTTTTCTGTATAATGAGAGAGTTGAACTAAGTGATTTCTAAGGTCCCTTTTACTTCTGACATTCTATCATTTGAAGATTGTAAGTTTGCTTCCATCTCCAAAATTTCTGTGATTCTATTTTTTTAAGAGGTACGTGTGGGTGTGGAACTGAAGTATATTATGGCAGATAAGATGCTTAAAATAAAATATCTATCATTAAAAACCAAATTCATCTGGTAAAATATGATAGCACTGACTGAAAGTTGAATCCCAGGTTATTTCATACTTGGAAGTTTATCCAAATCTAAATGACTTTTTTCCCTCTATCAAGTTATGAAAAAAGTATAAAATAACTTTGAACATTTAACTTAATATTGAAACTAAGAAAGTGACATTCCTCTATTGGAGAGGCTCTATTGGTTCCTGTTCCTCTTTGGGACATACAGACAGGGAGTAGTTTTTTTCAAAGAAGTACCTCTCAAGCTTTTTTAGTATCTGGACCTCTTTATATTCCTAAAAATCTTGAGGACCTTCCAAAGGATTTTTGTTTATATGGATTATCTCTATCAATATTTACCACTATTAGAAAATAAAATAATTATGGTATTATTATGAAAATAGCTTTGACCTTGTGGATTCCCTGGAAGGGTCTCAGGTTCCCCAGAACACACTTTGAGAACCACAGTTCCAAAAAATCTATGTTGGGCCAAGGCCAAATGAAGTACAGAAATGCAAAACAACTTTTATGTAAGAAGCAAGATGGTTAAAGCAGGGAATTAACCAGGTTTCATATCTTTCTTTGAAGTTTCTATCTATGAAACTGTGGGATGTAAAAACAAAAGATATTAATAGAATGAATATGTATGTATATTACGTATATGTATGTGTATGCATGTATATAATGTACATATATTTTAAATATGTTCCATAGCAGACAGACAACATTTAAAATGAAAAAGTATAGCGGCACTTACTCTTTCTTAGAGGTGACCTGGTAAAAGTTTTGAAATTGGATCATAGATTTTGAGCCTGAAGGTGTCATAAAGTTTCCATAAACTGACCTTCAAAATGTAAACTTTCATCTTTTTGAACCCTTTCTTTTTCCATTTGAGAAAACTGAAGGCCAGAGAGACTATACAATTTGACCACAGCTATAAAGTTAGCAAATAGCAGACCTAGGATTTGAACTCCAGTCTTCTGATTTCCACCACCAATCCTCACCCCTACTCAAACCAGCACTTTCCCACTCTGAGACATCGACAGTTGTCTTGACTTATGTCTTGCCACTGGACTCCAATGACTCTGGAGGCAACAGGAAAGCTGATGACTTTGCTCAGCTCTGTCTCACTTAAATCCAATTCATGTACAAGTCAAGATATCACCCATGATGTCATTGATAGATCCTCTATGTGAATGAAGGATAAATAACAACAACAATACAAAACTGTCCAGTTTCTCTTGCTGAAGTAGTGCTTATCCCAATTGCAGAGTTCATGGCAGGTGAGCAGTGAGATTAGGAAGGTAGCAGATGCTATGAATAGCCCTAATGAGGGCAGTTACCTCTCTCATTCTGCGGCTGCTTGGAGGTTGCTACCAAACATCAAGGCAACCCAGTGGGTTTGGGCTACTGTTCCCTAAACTTCTTCTCATATTGTGGCCATGGGGATGTCACCAGGAAGGAAATCTCACAGTGGCAGAACAGCTGTGTGAAGCTTGCTTAGCTAGGTGGGTTTTCCTGTGTGTCTGTAGCTTCATTCTTTTGTGTTATAGGTGTCCTTAGGGAATGTCCTATATGCATTGGGCTGTACTGTACTAATGCTTGAGGCATTAGTTACAGAATACATCATACAGATGATCCCTTCCAGCACTAATATTCTGTGATTCTTGGAGGAGATGGTCTCTAAGATACATTCAAGTTTAAATTTCCATGATTCTAGTCTGTTTTTCCTAAGTCAGAGAAGACTTATATTTATCAATTCCCTGCTAATATCAGTCTAAAACCAATTGCAAATCTCCCTGTAAACATGAGTTCTTTAATACTGCGGGAGAATTTTGATTTCATTTGGGTAGGTAGTATTCCCTTATGATGACTCTATACCTCAAGGTCAATGACAGCTAAGACTTGACAAGACATTCTGATACAGATACGTCCTATATGAATATTCCCATGAGCACAGAACCCACTAGAGACTCAGAGGATTGACAGGAAGTTGATATAATTTCTTACTTTCCATATTAAATTGAGTTAAAAGTTTTTTTTTTAAATAACTTGAAGTACTTTATTTTCTCAGATCTGTCTGTGTCGGGGGTTGTAACATCTTGACAGTAAATTAACTCAGCTCAGACATGACTCAGTCAGCTCATCTTTGCTGGAAACATCTCTGGAGTCTACCTGTAAGTTGGCTTATAAAAGTTGAGCTAGCCCAGGACTTTGGGATAAAGTTCCTTAAAATCTTTGTCTTATATTGTCATCTTGGAACTGAATATGTCAACAGATTTCTGTTCTGATGGTCCAATATTTATTATTACTGATTACTATTTCAAGTCTGCATTATATGATATAGTGAAAAACATTCTGGACTTCAAATTAGGAAGACCTGGATTTGTGTCCTGCCACTTCCCCTTACAAACTTTGTGATGATGGGACAGTTTCTTGACCTCTCCGAACCTCAGCTTCATTGACTACAAAATGGGGAAAATAGTATCTATTTTAACTACCTCGAAGGATTATTGTGACATTGAAATGAGATAATATGGGAGATCCCAACAGTCTTATTGCAGTTTTAAGCTGTTACAGCTGCCTCCCAGGTTTAGACAAGAATGGATTTAGATGATATTCTAAAGTGCTTTGCCAAACTTAAAACATTATGCAAATGCTAACTAATATCATTGGCACATGAATATCTGCTATTGTTGTTTTCTTATTCTCTCATAGGAGTAATGTTGATGCTTGTTTGTGTTTGCCAGCTAACTCTTAGTATTTCTCATAGAATTTTGGATATGACCCTCTCCAAATTCTTTCAGATTCTTTTACTTAACTATCTTTCATCTGTCTCACAGCCATAGAGAATGCAAACTGCTTATAGATATAGATGTATCACCAGTAACATTCTGACACATCAGCCTGAGAGAAAAAGATAGACAGAAAGAAAAACATGAGAGAAACTTTCACACAAAAACTGGTGACTAGCCAGCAAGGAAAGCAGAAGAAAGTAGGCTAAAAGGGACATATACATGAATATGAGAAAAGCTGCCAAAGTAGAATTAATGAATTCAAAAAATAGAATAAGGGGAAAGAATTCAGTATGCATGTGATCTCTGGAGGAGAAGAAAGGAGTTGGTGGGAAAAAGTATTGGTTTAAGCAGTTTTTTCCCCTGTATACATTTAATAAATGCTTGTTAATTAACAACTGGTATTGTTAGACTAAGACAGATTATTTGTGTCCTGGAACATTGTAAACTAGGAAGGAGCAAACTCAAGATGAGGGAGGGGAAGGATACAATAGATTATTCTTTTATACTGCACACTTGAGAAGCAGAGTTCTATAGTGGACTACGAAGTTCTACTCAGTGCTGTGGCACTAGCTAGATGTGTGCCCTTAAGTACACTCTCTTTGTCTTAATTTCTCATGAGAGACTTAGAGAAGAAACATTGTAGAGTAGAAAGAGAATTGGTCTTGAAGTCAGGTAGCATGGGTTCAAATCCTGTCATTTTACTGTGTGACCTTAGGTAAATCACTTAACTGATCAGTGCCTCAGTTTTCTCATCAATTAAAGCAAGGAATTGGACTGGGTGATCTCTAGGGCCCTTAACAGCTTTAATATTTTGTTATTCTCTAAAGAAATGAGCTCTAAGATACATTCAAATTCTGAATTTCAATGATTCTAGTCAGGATTTCTTTTTATAACTGAGATGCCTATAATTAACATTTCTCACTAATGGCCTCTTAAAACAAATTGTAAATCTCTTTGCTAATAGAACTCCTGAATTTCAAAAATCTATGATTTCACTGATAGAAATACTCCCTCCATGATTTAACAGGGCATTTCCTGAATTTCTCGGCACCCCTAACCCCCCAAAAAGAAAAGAAATAATTCCTTGGAGGCCTATATCTCAACAATGAACCACTCTTAATTTAGCTAAGTTGGCTCTTAGATGATACAAATAGTCCACTACCAAGTCTATACTAAAAGCCTTTCCAGCTTTGTAGAGTCTTCAAGATCTTTACCTCTGATGGCAAAGCCTTCACAAGGCCAAAGTCCCCTCCACATTGTAAAGAACCATCTGAGAAGGATTTCAGTAGAGGCGCAAATACAACAAAACCAAGAAAACAAGAACAGACCTGCTCTTTGGATTGCTACTTATTTCAATTTCTCTGCAAGTCACAAATTTTAATCATTTTTTGTTGTTAGAGCCTGAGAATATAAGGGAAAGGCAAACAACTGTGTGAGAAACAAACTATTTGAGAGAAGATGAGGTGGTAGACACAAATCCTTGGGTGTGCTTAGGCACTGCACAGAGCAATTTGTGGGTGGGGGTAGGCAGGAGAGAGGAATCAAGAAAGAGCAACGAGCCTGCCCATAGAAGAGAAGGCTGCTTTGAGAGTGATGTCTAGGGCAGGTGCAGAGGCTGTACCAGCTGCCTGCTCATTCAGCCCTGAGAGCCCACTTAAGAGGCTCTGGCCTTCATTTCTTCCCCCCACCCCCCTCATATGAGTTTGGGGAATTAATGAAGAGTAGCCATTAGCCAGATTTTGTGTTGTGACATTTCTCTGAATCAGTAACTCAAGATTCCCCCAGGAGTCTATAGAAGAGAAAATAAAGTTGGGTGAGTATGGGGCAGTGGTAGAAGGAAGCCCAAGCAGGCCTAGAGCTCATTGGATAAATCAACATGGCTAGGTCTATGGATGGGATGGTAGATCTGTGTGGAGCAGGAGGATGGGCCCATGCGAGAGAAGTCCACTGAGGATATTGACTGATTCCCTGAGGAGCCATCCCATGTCATCAAGAGAAAATTTCTCCAGCTGGTTTCTTAGGTTATTGAGGCCCTTGTAGCCAGAGGGGGGATATTCCTTCACAGAAGATTTGGAGCAAAGAGAGAAGACACACCACCCTAGGGAAACTTTCTCCATGTGGCAATAAAGACAAGAGCTCATCCCCTAATACTTCTGGGTTTCTTGGCCCATAAATCAGTCTCTAAAAATAATTACCCAAGAGCTTTGAAGCTCAAGCCCCTAGACTTTCAGGGGGCAGGCAGGGCATCTGAAATGCAACATCAGATCCTCTGTGTCATTTAGTGACAGCTTGCAAACAATAGCCTCACTGTACTTTGATGGAAGCCAGTGACTCAGCAACAGCAGAAATCATTTTGCCTCAGCGTTGTCACTTTAAGTTACTGCCAAGCCCATGCTGTTCTAGTCTCTTGCTTTCCATTCAGGATGTTTGGGCTGCCACTCTTGGTACATAGTGAAATGGGTTCAATGAGTGTGGTACAAAGAGCCTAAGGACAACCAGATGGTGCAGTGGATAGAGCGCTGGGCCAGGAGTCAGGAAAACCTGGGTTTAAATCTGGCCTCAGACACTTATTACCTGTATGACCTTGGGCAAATCACTTAACCCTGTTTGCCTCAATTTCCTCATCTGTAAAATGATCTGGAGAAGGAAATGGCAGACCACTCCAGTATCTTTGCAAAACAAATAAACATACAAAAAGTCCCCGATGGGGTCCTAAAGAATTGGACATGACTGAAAAACAGCTACACAAAGAAAGAATCCTGGGTCTTGATCCAGATGCTTTGGATTCAAATCCTGGCTCTGCTACATGGCTATGTGACCAGGGGTAAATTACCTTCCTGAGATTGTTTCTTCATCTATAAAATGGGGATAACATTAATTGCATGAGCAACTTCATGAAGCTGTTGTAAGACTCGAATGAGCTAACATAGGTGTTAAGTACTATGTCAGTCTGAGCTGTTATACTGGTAACTGCTTCAAACAGTGACAATGTTTCTGTATACTATGCTTGTCTGTGCATGGGATTAGTTTTATATTGTATGTTGCAGAATTCCAAAATTACAGATCATTAGAATTGGGAGGGACATTAGACACCTTTAAGCATAAGCATCTCACTTTGCAAAGAGGAAAATCAATCTCAGAGGAGGGTATGAACTGTTCCAAGTCAGCAGCTCCATCGGATTTGTTCTAGTCACCCAATGTTAGCTGCAACTCTGGTGGAAACAGGCTCAGAAAGGTGAAATATCTCACCCAGTGTCACACAGCTTATGAATAGAAGAACTGTCATTCAAACCAAGGTCTTCTAGTCTTCATTCAAATCCAGGACTCTTTACATCCAGGACCAGGATGGCTTCTCCCATCCTGGTAAAGTCCCATCTGCCTGGAGGACCAAGGCTGATCCTAGAGGTTGTATGATATCTGTGCTTTCCTGAAATGAGGGAGGGCTCACAATCCTTAAATGGAGCACCTGCTGCAGTATTTATGAAGGGTTTAGGCTGACATAACAGCAAGATAAAGACAAAGTGTCCCTGAAATCAATCTGTCAGGAAACCACATTTCTAAAGGTTCCTGAAAACTTATTGTTTCTAGCAGAAATGATATGATGACTAATCTATTCTCCTCTGCCCTGGCTATCTACCTCCCAAAGTATTTCCTTTCTACAAGGTCCTAAAAATGAGGAAATGGAGCCACGGGGAGATAGGTAAAGAGATTTGCCCAAAGTTCATAGAACTAGTCACTTATAACAGATTGAGCTAGAATCTTGATCTTCAGAGACTGTAGTTCTTTCAGCTGCTGCCCTTTAAGAACAGTTGTAAGCCACACAGGAGCTCTTGGGCACAATGCCCAATTTGGGTACCCCAGGATGCCAGGTGGAAGATCTCCCCGTCCTCATCCTACTGATTTATGAGGTGGAGAGGGAGGAATTTACACAACAGCAGCGCACACTTCTATCCTCACTCTGCTGTCTAGGACCTTCTTCTTGTGTTTTATCAAAAGTAAGCATAAGGATAGTGATGGAAAATGCTATCCACATCCAAAGAAAGAACTATGAAATTGGAATGCGGATTGAAGCATGCTATTTGCTATTATTTTCTCTTCTTTTGAGTTTTGTTTCTTCTTTCTGGTGGTTCCTTCTATTGGTTCTAATTCTTACTTACAACATCACTAACGTAAAAATATGTTTAATAGGAATGTATATGTATCGCCTATGTCAGATTGTGCACCGTCTTGGGGAGGGTGGTAGGGAGGAAGGGGGAGAAAAATTTTAAACTCAAAAGCACATGGAAGTGATTGTTGATAAATCAAACTAAACTAATTTAAAAGTGATTGTTGATAAATCAAAATAAACTAATTTTAAAAAGTAAGCATAAAGAGTAGGGAAATGGTAGCCCTACTGTGACTTCTGTCATTCATTGACTGAGCTGCTCACCAGCATTAACTTGACAGGGACAAAATATTGATCATATCTAACCATGATTTCTTGGTTTGACTAGCCAGTGAGACTGGTGAAAAGAGGGAAAGGAAGTTCCCCTCCCTTTCTATACCTATCATCTCTCTTTCTGCATCCCCATCTGCACTACCGGAAAATCTCTACATTTAGGCTTTGCCATCAAGATTGACTTATGATTTGCAAATTGGTTGGGGATTAGTTTTTTGTTGTTGTTCTTAAAACATTTTGGTTGCTTCTGCTTTCAACCCAAGGGAAATAATCTAACTTTCTAGTTTAGGGTTTTTAATCTTTTTTGTTTGTTTGTTTTCTTTTGTTTCATGAACCCATTTAGCTTTCCAATGAAGCCTATGGAACCTTTCTCAGAATATTATTTTTAATTTGTAGTTTGAAGAACTGCTAATTCAGTGAAAGACTAATAGAAATAAAGATGTCTATTTTCACATCCCAGTTCATGGACCCCAAGAAATCTAAGGCTAAGCTAAGAATGCCTGTTTTTATGATTTTTTTCAAAAACACCTCTAGCTGCTAATCTAGCATCAAAGCAATCTAATAAAAGAAAACTACAAAAATGTTTATCAACCATCTGTACGCATGGACATTCTTTACCACTGTCTCCCATGCTTGGAAAGCTTTCCCTTCTCCACTCTTACTACTGACCTTCCAGGCTTCCTTTCAGTCCCAACTGAAGCCTTCTATAGGAAGCTTTCCCCAATCCCTCCTATGCCCAGTGCCTTCTTTCTATTAATTATTTCCTATTTACCCTGTACGTAGCTTGCTTTGTATATATTTGTATATGTGCTGGCTCCCCCATTAGATTGCAAGCTCCTTGAGGGCAAACTATTTTTTTGCTTCTTTTTTGTATCCCCAATGCTGAGCAGGGTGCGTGGCACATAGAAGGTACTTACTAAATGAGTATTGAATTGAATGTAAAGCCCTTTTCTAGGTGCTGGAGGACATATAAATTTAGATATGGCAAGACTCCTTCTCTCATGTAGGTTACCATCTTCATTGGGGAACAAGATACCTAAACTTCATGGTAAGTAAATTTTGCAGTTTCAGAGATACAGGACAAAGTGCCATGGCAGGAAGAAGGTTGTCATTGATTATGGGTTCAATAGAGGAAGCAGCATTTGAGTTGGGTTTTATAGGTTGGATAGGAATTTGAATGACAGAGATGATACAAGGCATTCTAAACACAGGGAAAAGTATAATCAAATATATTGTATAATATACACATTGTATTTTCTCAAGTGCTCTACTTAGGTCTTCAGCTGTCCATCATAACACTTTTGAAATAGAAAATACACCAAAAATAAAGAATTTATAAAATTTACAATTTTTTTTCTGAAATTAAAAGAGAGTACAAATATCACTTCATCTCAGAAAGTAAGTCCTAGAACAGGGGTTCTCAAATCTTTTTGTGTCACGGACCCCTTTTGGCAGGTCGTGAGATCATGAACAAGGCACATTCCTTCTCTGGGCTTTGTGTCCTAATGTGTGAATTGAGATGGTGGAGCAGATTCAGGGATTTTGGTTTGTTTTACACATTCTCATGTGTCACGGACCCCTTTGACACGCTGACGAAGCCTACTAATCTTTTTCTCAAAATAATGTTTTTAAATACATGAAACAAAATACATTGATTCACAAAGGAAGCCAATCATATTGAAATAAAATTATTTTTAAAAAGTTCACAAATATTTTAATAGTAATATATATGTATAGGCTATATCAGATTGTGTGCTGTCTTGAGGAGGGAGGTAGGAAAGGAGGGGGAGAAAAATTTGAAATTCAAAAGCTTATGGAAGTGGTTGTTGATAAATTAAAATTAATTAATTAAAAAAAAAACAGTTCACAGACCCCAGATTAACAACCTTTGCACCAAATAATCTCTTAGGTTCATTCTAGGTCAAACTTTTTTTGGTTTTATTAACTCTCCTGAGCAATATTTTAGCTATTTTAAGGAAGCAGTTAAACATTTATTTTAAAATATTCTTATTTTAGATTCAATAATTTAGATGGATCTTCCCCAAGTAGTCAATATTAATAAGGTTATTTTTACTTTTTTAAGCAAAACTCTTCTATATCCAAGAACTCTCTCTTGATACAGTAGAAAGGTAGCTAGATGTAAAGTCAGAAGAATTATGTCATGAGTCCTGGTTCTTATATTTACTACAGGTTTATGGTCAGGTCACTTAATCTCTATCACTTTTATTTCCCTTGCCTGTAATACTTGAGGGAACTACCATTCAAAAAATCAAAATATGTTCTTTATAAACTATAAAAGAACTACATAAATGTAGATGATTATTGTTACTATTATTCACCATCCCAGGATTTAACAGGCAGTATGCGAGGAGCAAGAGGGATAACAGGTAGGCAGCCAAGGAATTCCACTGGCACCCTTGTGATGTCAAGGGAAAAAAAAAGTAGAGAAGGCCTCTTTACACATAGAATGAACTCCATATGGTACACTTGTGGGAAGACATGGGTAAAAGGCAGATAGGATGGGCAGGTCTGGACGGGTAGCATACTGTATCATTGGAGGGAACTCCCAAGTCAATGCAACAACAGAATCATTTGAATATTCAGGTATCTGCCTGACTCTTCTAGGTTCACACTAACTTGCTGTGTGACTTTGAGCAAATCACCTCCTATTTCAGGCTTTTAAATTCCTCATATGTAAAATAAATAATTAGATGATCTGTAAGGTTGCTTCTAGCTTTAATATTCTTTATTCTTTCATTCTTTGCCATATATACAAACAAATGCATTATTTATACATTTTGGTATTATATTCCACTAGACTGAGCTCTTTAAGAACAGGGACTACTTTGGGAGGTTTCCTTAATGATTTTTTTTTGTTGTTGTTGTTGTTGGCTGGTGTCCTCAGAATATAGCACTGGGGTGCGTGGCTCAGAGTAGGTATTTAATATTTCTTGACTTGACTAAACTTTTATTCCATCATGCATCTATGTAATTCTGTGATTCTGTGATTCCCAGGTCCTTTCCAGATTTGCTATTGCATGATTCTCTGATTCTAAGGTTTCTTTCAGCTCTAATGACCCTGTGATTTTAAAGTCTCTTTATGCTCTGATATTTTATGATCTGTGATCCTATGCTAAGTTTAAACAGAACAAAATAAAGCAAACAAACAAAAACCCCACCTCTACCCACCACTCACTCTTATTCTCAAAACCCTAGACAGAATCTGGCCTAATACCTCAATTCTATGTGACCAAAGTCTCTTTCCAAGGACAGGGACATCGGCCAGTCTAGCAGACAGCCATGATGGCCTGTTGGGCTTCTTGGAAAGGAATAGGCATGGCAGGTGTTAAACAATAGCTAGTGTAGTAAGTACATCACAAGGGCAATTAGGAAAAAAAATGTACGATGTAGCTCAAAGGACAAAATAATCTTAATTGGCAGTTATTCTTTGCTAAAGAATTGTTAAAAATGATAAGACACAAAGGCTGTCTGTCCTTTATATTTTGTGACTGTAACAACTATTTAAACAGTAAATTAAAGATTCATTGTAGTCTTTTATTTAATAAAAATTTTAAGAGTTCCTTTATGTCGCTACAATGAAGCCACTGTTCAACTATAAATTAAAGATTCAGTTGTATCTTATGTCCTCAATCCCATTTTTTGTATATTTCATATCTCAAAGGACCATTTAACATTTTTATGAAATACTTGATTGCTTTGACAAATAGGAAGGAAATTAGCATCCATGTCACTGAGTAGGGCAACAGCTTTAGAGGAACATTTTTATACGTGATTTAGTGTTTCAGGGGCTTTGAATCAAGAGACAGAACTTTTTTTTGTGAGGCAATCGAGGTTAAGTGACTTCCCCAGGGTCACATGGTTAGTAAGTGTCAAGTGTCTCAGGCCAGATTTGAACTCAGGTCCTCCTGACTACAAGGCCGGAGCTTTACCCACTACACCATCTAGCTGCCCGGAAACAGAACATTTGTTATGCAACCTTATCCTATCTGTTACCCTCTCAGCTCTGCAGTCCATGTACCTACTTTCTCAGTTCTTTACTTTTGTCACCACCAGTATCCAATTAGTTGAAAAGACATGTTAATTCTTCCTCCACAATGTCTCTTGTATCAATCTCTTTCTCTCTACTCACACAAACCCTATACTACTTCAGTCCTCCATTGCCCCTCGTTCAGACTATTGCAATGGCATACTAATTAGTTCCCATATAGCCATCTATATACTCTCACCTATGCGTTCTCCACACATTTGCAGATTTCATAATACACTCCTCACTCTGTCATTTTCAGGAGGCTCCCCTATTGCCTCTATGATAAAATGCAAATTATTCTATTTGCCATTTAAAGCTCTTCACAATTTGGCTCCAATCTGTTGTTCTAGACTCATTCCCTGTTGCTCCACTTCATATGCTCCTGCAAAACTAGCTTACTTCTGAGCGCTCCATCTCCAGCCTTCCCACCGGCTCTTTCTCATGCCTGAAATCCACTCCTTCCTCATCTCTGTCTCACCAGACGATGCTTGGATTCCTTCAAATATCAGCTCAAATGTTACCTCTTTCAGAAGACCTTTCCTGAAACCCTATCTGAGATAGCCCCTCTTAGCCTCCGAATTACTTTGTTTTGTTTTGGTCTTTTGGTTACATATTATCTCCCTACTAGCTCCCACTACAGAATTCAAGTTCCTGGAGGTCAGGGATTGTTTCTTTTTTTTTTTCTATATTTCCAGTGTCCAGCATAGTGCCTGACACACAGTAAGTACTTGACAAATGTTCCCTGAACTAGTGAGTATATTGAATCTACATCTATATTTCTGCAATTTCCACCATTACACTCTAGTTCTGCCCTCCATAGTACAATTCCATTTCATTCAATTGAACGAAACAAGCATCCATTAAGCACCCACTGTGTACAGACCTCTATGCTAAGTACTGGTTGTAAATACATGGTTTAGAATAAGTCAAAACTCTTTTCCACATGACTGTCATCATTCTCCAGCCTCTTCCTAAAGCTGATGATAGTGTTTTGGATATGAGACAAAAGAAGGAACCATATATCACGAATTTCCAAGGAACATGGAATCCTCTCCTTCCAGATGGTGGGGTATACCAGATGTAATACAAGAAAGTGCTTCTCAGATCAGAACTTTCTGGAAGCAAAGCAGATGTAGCACGGTATTATCCTTAAAGGGCAGAAGATGGGGGTAGGAAAAGGAGAAGAGGGGAGGGCAAGGAGACCACTCTGTCATCTATTAAGAAACTAAATGGATTCCCGTTAAGGATTCCAATGAAGCTAAATCATTTTGGACAGAGTGAGGTGCATCCATGATAGAACTTCATTGCTGTTACTGCAGAATAATAACATAATAATGGCTCACTTCCTCTCTATGAAACAATACAGTTACAAGCAATTTGTGTTAATGTTATCACATTATCCTCTGATATCTGGGCATCTAACTTCTGTTATATTATCATAATAACAACACTGGGGAAAAAAACTGGTCTCTTTCATAGGAGGTTTAAAGATCCCACTTTTGCTCCCACTTCTGAGAAGAAAGTTATTTTCTCCCCCTTCAAAAAAAGTAAATTGTTCAATTATGATGTAGTGTTTAGAAGAGAGGACACTGGTAACCTTTGGCTCTAAAAATACACCGCTTTATAGATAAAAACACACTGGATTTGAACCATAAGACTCAGGTTTCAGGACCAGCTCTACCACTAGCTATATATCTATTGAAAAGTCTCTAAACCTCCAAAGCTTTACATTTCTCTTCTGTTCATAGGGGTAATAATACTAGTACTATGAATCTCACAAAGTGAGAGGTGTGAGGAGCTGTGAATTTCTCTTGTTAACTTATATAATGCTTTATAAAATTAAATCTGTAGAAATATTCATTATTACTATCATTGTTATAAATGTGAGCCTTAATTATTAGAACAATAGAATGTCAGAGGTGGAAAGAACTTTAGGGATAAGGAAACTAATGTTGGAAAATGCTTGTCCAAGGTCACACAACTAATAACCTGCAGAGCTGATGTCATCCAACCCTCCCAATTGCCAAGACAGTGATCATTCCACCACATCCCACTGACTGTGCTCCCCTCCCTCTAATAATAGTTACTCACAATGTGATGCTAAATTTAGTCCTTTCCATCAAGGCGGAATCATTTTGCCAAAGTAATGGAAAATAAAATCTATTGCTACTTATCAGCAGTTGTTGAAATCTAGGTACCAATATACTAATTAACAAATATTAATAGTCTCCTACCTCTTAGCACCATATAGTATCAAATCAGAATTACAAATTGGATTTATCTCTTCCACCAGCTGAACTCAGTCCCTGATGCAAAACCATACCTTATGAAGAAAATAATTAAAAGAAAACCCCTCCTTTTGAAGTCACCCTGAGGCACTGAAGAAATCTGTTATGGTTTTGGCAAAAGAAGGACTGTGTAAATCAATGTGGCAAGATCGATATTTCTCAGCCACTCCTTGAGTGATGGCTTTGGAGAGAGAAAGCCTGAATTCAAATCCCAGCTTCCACACTTATAAATAAATGCTTGTGGAATTGTGTAATTTTCAGTTGTACAGACCAGGAGAAGTCACCTAACTTCTATTAACCTTAGTTTCCTAATTATTCTTTATCCCAAAGGATGGTTATGAGGGAAGGGCTTTGTAAACAAAATATTGTGTAAATGTGAGTTATTTTTTGCCAGAGAGTGTTGGGGGCCCTACTTGCTTGAAAATCCAAGTTCAATGTGCTCTTTAATTACTTTGTATAAGATGAAAACACAGGGCTGGTCATTTAACAATTAGATACAAGAGATGAACAAACAATACAAGGGGTCATTTCAAATCACAAAATGCCAGAAGATCAGGATGAAGTCCCCTGACATATTTGGAAGATCCTTGATGGGAGATTTATGGGATTCCTGGGACAAGGATTATGTGGAATGCAAAGCAGGAAGGGGTTTCCATCTGGTCCCCATACTGAATGAGATCTGAAATTGAGCAAAGCTTAAGGTAAAAAGCCCTTTAACATACAATAGCTCATATGAGCCTTATACAAAGCTTCGTGAGGGAGGTAGTATTTTATAATAACCTTATTTTAGAAATGGTGAAACAGAATCAGAGAGATTTTGTGACCTGCTAAAAGGCACACAGCCTGGGTATTTTTCTGACTGGGACTCTTTCTACAGCACCATACTATGTCTCCTCAAAGAGGGAGTAGTGAAGATGGGGACCCTTGTTTTAACCTCTGTGGACAGAGAGGAGGGCCCAGAAGGAGAAGTCACCTTGGGCAGGTGTCATGGATTTTGAGAGAAGGAATCAGAGGAAGAAACAAACAGAAGAGAAGGTATTTTAAGTAAGTCAGTCTCAGTAAGGAAATCAACAGAAAACAGTAAATGAAGTAGAGCCAGGGAAAATCAAATTCTCCAGAGCAGCTGAATGTTCCTTAAGTAAACCACATTAAAGTGATAAAGACAAAACAGGCTAAGATGCTTACATGTGAATTGTTTTGGTAGGAGCCCCACATCACATATGCCCCAAAGCAAGCCTACCCCAAGCTTCCTTGAGCTGTCCTGGAGAATGAGAGTAGAGGTAGGAGTAATAATATCCTTGCATTATGAGCCTCTATTCTACCAGTAAAATTTCAAGACTGATATAGCACTGGATAGATGAAAAGAGCAGTAGATTTTGAGCAGGGTTGTGCTGGTAAATGGTTAGCAACTGGTTCTCAAAAAAAAAAAAGTCATGCAGCTCAATCTTTACTATTAACATTTTCTCCATTACTTTCTTAAGTGTAGAAAAACAACAGAACAATAAATCAAGTGCTGATCTCTATAGTTTTCTGATTTCTGAGTATCCAACCCAATAAACATTTATTAAGTGCCTGCTATGTGCCGGGCATTATGCTAAACGCTGGGGGTTACACTTAATAAAAAGAAAAATAATTTGTGCCTTCAAGGAGCTTACAGTCTAAAGGGGAAGACACTACAAAAAAGGCAGAAAAACAAGGGTGGGGAGATGGGACACTAGAGTACAAGTGGCACAGGGGCATCTTGTTCTGTGGAGTTGAAACCAGGCAGGACAGCAGATGCAAAGTGCGGTGAGCTGAGAGTCCAGTGTTAGCCTTCTATAAAGGAAGATATTAGAAGGAGTTTGGTAATCTGTCCTCCAGCCTTCTAGTCAGAGAGGGGAGGAGGCTGAGGGAGGTGGTATGAATCAGTGCCTGAAGCTTGGTGGTGAGATTAGAAGTAATAAGCTTACCCTGAAAGGGTATCTTGTTTCTCAGAGTTAAAATTGGGCAGGGCAGCAGATACAAACTGAAGTAAGGGCTAAATGCTCATGCTGAAAACTACAATGTGCTCTTTCAAGCTAGTTCAAGCTTGCTCCAGCACACCCCTGACCAAGTCCGATAATGAGTTCGAAAACTCATCTCTGTTACTAGACGTGTCACCTTTTGGTGTCAAATCAGCACTCCAGGCTGCTTGTTTGGTCATCTGTAAAACAATGAGGTTGGTCTAGAGCACAGACTCTTAAAATTCTTTGCATAATGGACACCTGTTTGATATTCTGGTGAAAGCTATGGAACTCTTCTCTGAATAATGTTTTTAAAGGTATAAAATCAAATACTTAGGAACATAAAAGAAGTCATTGATATTGAAATGCAAATTCTAGGGTCCCAGGTTAAGGAATCCTAGTCTAGATGATCTCTAAATTACCGTCAAGGATAAAAACCTGTGATCAATCTAAAGATTTCCAATGTACCCAAATCTCTTCTCTTGATCTACCTACCATCATTTTTTTTCTATTTTTTTCCTGTTTCCTCAGTTGTAAAATTAAGTTTGTAATAGTTTAACCAGTCCATGCAAGGTTATTACAAGTATCAAATGAGATAAAGTATTTTGGCTAAGTATTATTGGTAATAATATATTACTGATGACTACTTTTTATCTATACTGTTTCCTCTGTTATACAGTTAAATCCTTAGAGGCAGGAAAGCACGTTTTAATTTAAAATATTTACCTTGGTTAACACAATATTATGTAGCACAGACACAGAATGTGAGACAGACAGGAGTCTTAAAATGATAGAAAATAGACTATTAGACCTGGATAGAACTTCGGAATCATTTACTTGCAGCAAATCATAGAGAAATTATTTTAAATATCATATAATTATCATAGCATTAAGTCTATCTCCAATATTTAAAGATAAGAAAACTGATAACCAAAGAGGGGACTTGCACAGTCATGCAGCAACTGATTGCCACTGCCACAACTAGAACCCAAGTTACCTGACTTCCCATCCAGTAGTCATTTCATTAGGGTTCCTGCAGAATCCTTTCTATATTTAGTTGTCTCATAAAGATCTTCCTATGTCTCCCAGAATCTAAAATAATTCAGAATACCCTGCAAATCCATTTCTTATTAAAAATTTCTATCTCTGTATCTTGCACCTGGAAATATATAAACACATCTTTAAAATGCATTTTATTGACTATGTGGGAATACCAAAAGAAAAAAAAAACATAAACACACTCCTGGTCAGGCTCAATTTGTGTTCTGAATGGTGTTTCTTTCCTTTTTTTTTCAAACTGATCCATCACCATTCAGGGTAATTTCTTAGATCGCATTTCTAGACTGTTAATCCAGATATGCCCTGGCTATTGCATGGGGTCAAAAGCTGTTTGTTTGTTTGTTTTTTTCCCTAGGAGCCTCAATTGATGGAGAATGATAAGTACCCATCCATTTATAACAGTCCATAGCCTTCTCTAAAGATTGAGCAATAGAATCTTTGAATTCAATAAGTCTTTCTCACATGAAAATCCTTTATGCCTGGGTCCAACTCATTATAATAGTGCCTCAAGACATATAAAACTTAGATGGGAAGAAATCGCCATCTTTTTCTATGTGTTGCTTTGCTGGTATTTCTAAGGTAATATAGTGTAAATAAGAAAATGACTCAGAGGTAAGAATTTATTCATGACCAAGGCACAAGAAAAGCCAATAACAGTAACCATGCAGAAAATGAGCCTTTCTGATTGAGAAAGATATGAAATAAAAATAATAATGAAAGTATCTGGGTTTTTTGTGTTATTTTAGACTTGTCCATGTGTTCTTACATCCACAGCCTGATTCTTAAAGTGTTAGAACTAGAAGAAACCTTATAATTTGAAGACATAGTATATCTGTGCTGGGAGGACCATGACCCCTAAAATTATTGAACCACGAATTGCCACAGTCGTAAAGGACCTCAGAGAGCATCTTGCTCAACATCTTTTACTCCCATTTCTTCCTATTGGCATAATTCCTGTTTCTACCTTTTCATTTTCATACATTCATAGTCTGGCTATTTATACTAGGAGTATCCTTTGGATTTTCTGCCTTCAAATTGTTAGTGTATTTAAGTCAAAAGGGCCACAAAACCCTTGCTGTTGGGTGTGAAACAGATTCCTTGCAATTCTACCACAGAGGGATAAAAGGTGAGTCAAGAGAGGGGTATAGTTTCAGGCTGGGCTCATGTTGCTGTGAGTTAGCATGACTGCGGCAGATCTGAATTGGCTATCATTTGTTATTTCGTGTCTCTGTGAGTCACTGTGCTCTAATGGACTGTTAAGCCTCACCTCAGAAGTTTTATAACCACAGAAAGTGAAGGTTTGGCTGGTATATTAATTGTTAGTAAAAAAAGGTCAGAATAGGCAAGGCTGTTCTGTGGGAAAGAACACTGACTCTGCACTCAGAAAATCTGAATGCACATTCTGCCTCTGAAGCTTATGACCTGTGTGATTTTGGTTGTGCCACTTCCTTCTTTAGTCTCATTTTCTTCATCTGCAAAATTAGAGAATCAAATTAGATGGCCTCTTGGATTCCTTACAGTTCTAGATCTATGATCCTAAGTCTGCATGCTCCCCAGATATTTGTTTATGACAGTTTTAATAGATGCTCCAGGTTCCAAATGCAGTTCAATTCGACCTCATGGATGAAACTGAAACTTGATGGTATGGGACACACATCCAGAATATGACTATGAAAGGGTATATCTTGTTCAAAAAGATCACAATCAATAAAAGGGAAGATAGAAAGCCATTGTATGTCAAGATGATAAACTTGAAGGAGGAAATTATTTTCTTAGGCTCTCCCTCATATTTGGAACTCATTCCCTCCTCATGTCTGCCTTGTTAAATCCTTAGCTACCTTAAGGCTCACTTCATGTGCCTCTCCTTTGTGAAACCCTTCCTAATAACCTCAGCTGTTAGGTTTCCCTTGTTCATCATCAACGTATTATGTTTATACTAATCTTTTCACATGTTGGGACTCTCCCTCCACCCCTCCCCCCAGCCATCCAGTAAATGGAAAGTCTTCTGGATTGGTTCTATTTTGTGTTTTCTGCAGTTTGTAGCTTGTTTATTTGTTATGGTATTATTATTATCTTGTACTGCATTTGTTTTTGTTCAGTTGTGTCTGACCCTTCATGACCTCTTTTACAGTTTTCCTGGCAAAGATACAGGGGTGGTTTGCAATTTCCTTTTTTAGTTTATTTTGTAGATGAGGAAGGGGAGGCAAACAGGGTTAAATGATTTGTCCCGGGTCGCAAAGCTATTGAATGTCTGAGGGCAGATTTGAACTCACAAAGATGAGTCTCTCTGACTCCATGGCCAATGCTCTATCCTCTGCGCTACCTAGCGGCCCATCTTGTACTGACTAAGGCTTAATGAGAGTGAGACAGAGAGACAGAGGCAGAAACAGAGACAGACAGAGACAGAGACAGAGAAAGAGAGAGACAGAGAAACCACTAGGGCAGAAGAGAAAGGAAAGGAAGAGGGGTCAGGAGTAGATCATAAGCCTGCCATAGAGTAATCCTATAGTAGGCATCCATTGGCACTTTTTCTCTGTCAAAAAACAGTTAATAAATTCTTCTTTTAATTTAAGGAAGCTTTCATTTTTGAAGGGGGAATCATAGGATCATAGATTTAGACTCAGAAAGGATGGTACAACAATGGGAAGAACAACAGAAAATAAATCAAAAGTTAATGTTTTAAAATTGTAATGAATCAAATTTGATCCTAAAGGAGAAATAAGAAAAGTCACCTCCCTCCCTTTTTGCCTAGGTGGGGGACTGTGAGTTGCCAGTACTATGTATAATGTCAGACTTTTTGATGTGATGGTTAGCTTTGATGAACTTTTCCCCCTTCATTTTGATTTGTGAAATCATTAAGGCAGAGAGGAGGAAAGGAAAGTAATATAAAAACCACATATTTCCATGAAAATTATTTTTTAAATGGAAGAAGCAATGAGAGATTCTGTTTTCATGTACCTGATTCACTCCAAAAAGGAGAAACTGGTAGATTAGAAATTATTTAAGCCTGATGGGAAAGTGATTTCCATCTCAAAAGTCATGATATTAGAGAGCAAAGTCAGATATACTTTGACATGTACTCTAGATTTGAAGGGGCCAGATCTGAAAAAGATTTAAAGGTAGGATCCCACAATCTAAAAGGGATAATCAACCTAGAAAGAGTGGGATGCTCTCAAACATGACACAATGAATACATTAAGAGAAGCTACTCCAATAAGAAGGAAAAAAAAGAAAGAAAAGTTGTCTAATGTAGATGCAGAAGAAACTTAGATTTTAAAAAGATTTATATAGGCTCAGATTCTTATAAAATAGCCACTGCTCAGATTCTTACAATCTAGCCACATGCTCAGATTCTTAATCTAGCCATGGGCTCAGATTCTTAAAATCTAGCCAATAGCTCACTAACATTCAGACTCCTTAAGAGTTTGCCCAATATGATGGATGTTCTAATAAACCTTGTCTTTGGCTAAAAAAAAAGAAAAAAAAAGATTTATATGGAAAATAGAAGCAGAGACAGCTTACCAAGGATGAATATGAACCCATGACTTGGTCCTATAATAATACTACTCTCTATGTCTAAATCTTTCCTTCTCTCAGGGTGTGATAGGTAGGAGTTAGAGTCACCATAATCTACCACAAGGTCCTGCACATAACAAGCCATGTTTACTGTAATAATGACTTGTATTTTCCATATGACAGTTTTGATATGGTTCTTTATTTCTACCGGTCATAGGGCCAACAATTTGGAGACATGGTAAATAATTTTGTCTTTGGCAGCCTCGCCTTTTTTTTTTCTCCTTTTCTCTGTAACCTTTGCGAAACTTCTTCCATGCTCTGAGTCTCAGTTTCAAATATTTTAGAAGGGGATGGTAATACATTTGTAGGATCTTCCTCATAGGCACCTAGTAAAGGCTTATTGACTGACTGACCCACAGGAGAACTGTTGTACGCAAAGTTTCTGATTCTATGTGACACCCAGTCAAGCCCTCTTCATGCTCTCCCTTTGAATTTCTGTCCATTCCAGAGCTAACAGATAAGTGGAATAATATAAAGAATGCTGATTTAAGAGCTGGAACTTTGTATTGGCTACGTCACTTTCTTGCTGTGTAATTTCATCTGAGTTTCTTCTTGTCTTTAGATTCCACTGTCCTCAATCACAGAATGAAGGGGTTAGATGAGATAGTCTTTAAGGAAGCTTCTAGCTTTAAGATATTGCACTATGAATTTCAAGTTTTTTTTTTCTAGTGCTGACATTCTATAGTCTTATGAATTTCTCCCCAGTCTGAAGCTAGTGTTAACTGGCTAGTAAAACCCCAAACATACACTGTACTACAGACATCTGTTCAATTTAAAATTGTGTGTTTCTCAAGGGAGATTTGTCCCATATGTTTCAGGTTCACAAACCCTTAACCAGAAAGCTAATAGTTAAAAAGCGAACATAAAATTCTCTTCCCTCAATTCCTCTTCCTTCAGCTCATGGATTTTATCTACATGGTGCCCAAACTGTTGATTTTAAAGTGAAAAAATTCAGACAAATGCCATTTTGGTGCCTCTCCTGCAAAAATAAATAAATACATGCTTCCACTGATTTCTTTACAAAATTGACCAGCTGTTCAGTTTTCATGTAGACCCAGTCTCAAGTCCCAGGATTTCACTTTTCCTACTTTTCTAAAATCTCTTCTAGACTAAAAAAAAAGACCAAAATACAATATGGGTAGGCTATAACTAAATCATTAAATCTTAGACTAGATTATAAACATTTTCAGGTTGGAACGCAAATGTTCCTTAACACACAGTTTACATGTAGCCTTCATTTATGGAGTACTTTATTATTAAAAGACATTTTAAGTATTTTATTAACTTTGTTAGTATCTTATTAAATACATTTTTATTTGATTATTACAGCATTAGAGACTAGATGGGGATAATACTGTCTCTATCTCAGTGCCTCTGCACAGATTGGTCCCAGTGCCTGGAATGCATTTATTTCTTACCACTGCTGTCAGACTTCCTTCCTCCCTTTAACGTTCTACTCCAGAGGCATCTCTCGCAAGGGCCAGTCCTGCTCCTTGCTCCAACCCTGTCCCTCACCTCTTGTCATTTATCTCCTACACTCAAATTACTTTGAATTTATTTTGTATGTTTTGTAGTATGTGTATGAATTGGTGGTTTTTCCTTCTAGAATATAAGCCCCTGAAGAAATACCCAAACAATCTCCAGGTTAGATTCTAAAACTGATTTTAGAGTCCAAAGGTGAAAGATCAAATTTTACCCCTGATACTTATTATGTAGGTTTCCTTTTGTAATTCACTTAACCTTGCTGGACCTCAGTTTCCTCTGCTGCAAAATGAAGAAAAACAGTTAAAAGGCCTCTGACATCCTTTTCCTGCTCTAAATTAAAAAGTAATGATGATATTAATAATAATGATAAGAATTTAAAGTTTGCAAAGTGTTTAAATTCATGAGCCTCAAAGATCAAGAACTATTTTATTTTGTTTGGTTTCATCTTCGTATTTGAGACACTGAAGCGCAATGCCTGGTACATTTTTTGTTTGTTTAGTAGGTCAGTCATGTGCAACTGTTTGTAACCCTTTGGATCATACCATACTGTCTATGGGCTTTTCTTAGCAAAAATACTGCATTGCTTTGACGTTTTCTTCTCCAGTGGATGAAGGCAAACAGAGGTTAAATGATTTGCCCAGGGTCACACAGCTAGAAAGTGTCTAAGGCCAGATTTGAACTCAAGTCTTCCTGAATCCAGGCCCAGTGGTCTATCCACTGAGCAAACTAGCTGCCTGGCACATAGTAAGTACCTAATAAATGTTTGTGAATGAATGGATGGATGGATGAATAAACACTGGTCTTGATGTTAAAAACAAAGCATCAATCTAAAGCTCACTATGGACACTTAGTATCTGTATGATACTGGATAAGTTATTCATCTCCGAGAGCTACAATTTCCACTTCGGTGAAAAAGACATTTTTATTGCATACCTAATTGGTTGCTCTTAAGTAAGAATTCTGTAAGTCTTAAAGCCTATATGAATATGAATTATCATATTTTGAGGCTATATCTTTATATGTGTATATCTTTACATATATGTCTATATAGATATACATATATCTTAATATATGTATATATGTACCTGTATATATGTATATGTATATGCATATGTATATGTATATACATGCATAATATGCATATATATTGATGGATGCATTATTTATTTTAAAAGAAATAGAATGCTATTAAATACACTAGTGACAAAAATCACAACGTGGCCTAAAATCTCAGCTCTTCCATTTCCACTGAACAAACAGGGTTATTGTGCAGAAAACATTCTGTAAAATTTAAAACACTGGACAAATGCGAGGTGTTATTGTAAGGATAAGGTATATGAATCCTGGATTCAAGATATGAAAAGAATTCATCTAATTTACATGGAGACATTGAAGGGATTTGAATCTAGTCTTTCTGGTTTCCTGGCTTACCAAGCCAGACCATATAGCTTTTCCCACCTGGCTTCAATTCCTTTGGAATTCTCAAACATTCCCACATACCAGGAATCTTCCCTCCCCTGCCTCCTGCTTTTCAACTTTCTTTTGTGTGTTATCTTCCCCCTTAAATTATAAACTCCTTGAGGGCAGAGATTTTCTTTCTTTGTTTCTCTCTTGCTGTCTCTCCTTTCTTTCTTTCTTTTTTTCTTTCTACCTTCCTTTCTTCTTTCTTTCTTCCTTTCTTTCTCTCTTTCTTTCTTTGTTTCCCTTTCTTCCTTCCTTCCTTTCTTTCTTTTCTTTCTTTCTTTCTTTCTCTCTCTCTCTCTCTTTCTCTTTCTTTCTTTCTTTCTTTCTTTCTTCCTTCCTTCCTTCCTTCCTTCCTTCCTTTCTTTCTTTCTTTCTTTCTTTCTTTCTTTCTTTCTTTCTCTCTCTCTCTTTCTTTCTCTCTTTCTTTCTTTCTTTCTTTCTTTCTTTCTCTTTCTTTCTTTCTTTCTTTCTTTCTTTCTCTTTTTTTCTTTCTTTCTTTCTTTCTTCTTTCTTCCTTCCTTCCTTTCTTCTTTCTTTCTTCTTTCTTTCTTTCTTCTTCTTTCTTTCTTTCTTTTCTTTCTTCTTCTTCCTTCCTTTCTTTCCTTCTTCCTTCCTCCTTCCTTTCTTTCTTTCTTTCTTTCTTTCTTCTTTCTTTCTTTTCTTTCCTTTCTTTCTTTCTTTCTTTCTTTCTTTCTTCCTTCCTCCTTTCCTTTCTTTCTTTCTTTCTTTTTTCTTTCTTTCTTCTTCTTCTTTCTTTCTTCCTTTCTTTTCTTTTTCTCTTTCTTCTTTCTTCTTTCTTCTTTCTTTCTTCTTTTCTTTCTTCTTTCTTCTTTTCTTTCTTTCTTCCTTCTTTCCTTCCTTCCTTTCTTTCTTTCTTCTTTTTTCTTTCTTTCTTTCTTTCTTTCTTTCTTTCTTTCTTTCTTTCTTTCTTTCTTTCTTTTCTTTCTTTCTTCTTTCTTTTTTTTCTTCTCTTCTTTCTTTCTTTCTTTCTCTTTTGTATTTATGTCTCCAGGACTTAGCACAGTAACAGGAACATAGTAGGTGCTTAATGATTGTTTTAGGAATGATTGACTACTGCAATATGCACTCCCTCATGTGTACTATCTCCTTAACCAAATTTTATTCACAGTATCTTTTTTTCAACCCTTCCTTAAGTGTGATGGTAAATTTTCCTATTTTAGCAAACATATGTAGTATTTGCTTCCCAATTTGTTTTACTTTTCTTACTTTTTTGTCTTGCCATTGACCTACTTACCCTACTAGATAAGTTCTCTCCAGGTTCTTACTCCTCAATCCTGCTTCTTCTGCAACCTTCTCTCACTATGATCAGAATTAGAATTTGAACCTGGAGACTGTTTTTCAAATATGACATCAATTTCTCCTCCCTAAATTTATTCTCTAGCATTCCATATAAGGTTACTGTTACAAAGATCTAATCAATATGATAAAGACAGGTGGAAGGAACCTCAAAGTGTGAGGTGATGTAATAATGACCACAGAGGGAAGCTCTGCAAGTGCAAATACTTAGCAGACTCCCTTTGGCCAATACATTGGAAAACCATAAGAGAAGGAAAAAACTGTGGTCAGGTCTCTCAGAGGAAAAAAAGAAAGGTTCCATGAGCCCATAAGCAACAGAAGGTGGAAGAAATATGAAGAAATGTAGAATTAAATGAGACTCTATGAATCAAGAAACATTTATTTATCAATGATGTAGCATGGGTTCCACACTGGAAAAAAAAGAGAGGACAAAGGTCAAAGAGAGAGTACATGGCCCTGATTGGGCTGGATAACAATGAAAGCAAGGATTGGAATAGCAGGAAAAGAGCTTTCACTTCACTGGGTGGTGACTGAATCACAAGAGAAAGGGAAAGAGAAGGTAGGAATTCACTTTCCCCATAGGAATGAAGGGAAAACACTTCAATTTGTGGCCCTCATCTCTAAGGTTTTGTGATGACTAAGTAGTAGAAAGTCAGTGGCATTGACTTCTACAGATTCCATTCCAAACATCAGGGAGCTAAGGATCAAAGTGGCAGAAAGTTTGTGCTGAATATCTGGTCGGGAAATATCTGGTGTTTGCTTCCCCAGTACCAGAGTATATTTACCCTCAATACAAGATCAAGAGGATGAGGCACACCAAGAGATATCTGACAGGTAGCACAAGTATTTGACTTCCAGAACCTGGTGGTTCTGAGTCCCTGGAGGCACCACAGGCTTTCTATCATAATGGGCTCATTTTATGACACTTCATTCTTGGATATTTCCACTTCATTCTGTGGATTCAAACATTACAAACAGGGTTTTAAATGGAAAGAATGTCTGTGCACATAGCAGTATCTGGCAAGTACAAATCCGTAGTCAGGACAATGAATATAGAAGGAACGTGGATCACGGTGGGCTAGAAAATTCAGGAAAGTTTGCTCATGGAGGCAATAGAATTTAAGATAGACCTCAGAAGATAATAGGATTTGACTAGTTAGATCATACAAGAGAAAAATGTTGCAGAAATGAAAGCAAACTTCAGAGAGGAGGTATACAAGATATTGTAACAAAACCATGAGCTTGTTTTCCATATTCCCAATAGGAAAATCAGATACTGTTTTAGACACAGAAGATAATTTTATAACTAGCTACCTAGATATGTGTATACATATATAAGCATATGATGAATAGAAATCTATACATTCGATGCATATACATACATATAAAAGAGGTGAAAATATAGAAATATGATTACTATACATAAATATATACACATATAGTAGATACATACATAGAAAGAGATGGAAACAGAAATATGACTGACATATAAATATATACAAAAATAATCATGAACAACTGGGAAGGTGACCTGTAATGTAACATAGGTCATCAGTATGTGGCTCTTAGCATAGAAATCCTCTTCATCCATGCAGATTAGCACCTCATCTACTAGAACACAAGTCCTTCTGACTCTATGACCAGTTCTCTATAGACTAAAATTCAAATTTAGATCCTTATTCTACTACTTAACTACCTGTAATAATAATAATTAATAATAGTGAACATTTATATAGTGCTTATTATGTGCAAGGTACTGTGTTAAGCACTTTATAATTATTATTTCATTTGATCCTTACAACAAGCCTGGGGCATAGGCACTATTATTATCTCCGTTTTACGTATGAGAAAATTGAGACAAACAGAAGTTAAGCAATTTGCTCAGGATCACACAGCTAGGAAGTGTCTAAGTCTAGATTTGAATTTGGTCTTCTTGACCCAGTGCTCTATCCACTATGCCATCTAGCTGCCTCTACTACTCTTAGGCTACAGGTACATGATCAGATGAGGGGCAGCTTGGTGGCACAGGAGATAGAGAGCCAGGCCTGGAGTCAAAGAGACATGAGTTCATATCTGGCCTCAGATACTTACTAGCTGTGTGACCCTCAGCAAGTCACTTAACACTTTTTTCCTCAGTTTCTTCATCTGTAAAGTAAGTTGGAGAAGGAAATGTGAAGCCATTCCAGTATCCTTCCAAGAAAGCCCAAACATACAAAAGAGTTGGACACAAATGAAGCTACTCAACAAAGTATAATATTATGAGTCTATCAATTCCAATAATATAGGATGCTATGAACTGGAAAATAATTTGTCCCCTTTGTTTTATAAATGAAGATACTGGGGAATAAGTGCCAGTGATGGAAATCAAACCCAGGTTATCTAAGGTCAAGTTCAGCACTCTTTCCATTAAGTCCCACTTCTTCTTTTTACCAACAAAGTCATACTGCCTCTCATAAAAGTAAACATTACATAAAAACAAATAGATGGATACACACACATACACAAACTGTAGAAATGAACATACAGATATGATTCTATAGATGAAATGTATATGTGCAGTAAAAATAGAAACATACAATTATAATACAGATACATATATAAAAAGGTAGTAACTATAAGATTAGGAACTAGATCTATATTCTCATTGTTATGGGGAAATCCCAGATGAGGGAGTTCCTTCTACCTATGCATGTCAATACCTTCTCTGCAACTCACAGTCTTACAGTGCCATATAGCCATTGTGAGTCAGATCTCTTTGAGGCTAGCTCTCTAATAAATATGCCATGGCTGCCTTTGTTACAGAGGTAATAGAAACATATAAGCATAGTATGGATAGATGGCCAGAAAAAGACAGAGACAGAGAGATCCTCAGATTTATTTTCACCTGATCACTATAAATTCCTAAAAAAAATGGTTGCTAATAATAAATGTATTTTTTTTAAAAGTGAACTGAATTCCCAAAAATAGTCTGCCTCACACTGTTTAAATGACATCATTGAACACACACTCAACATTCTCCTTGCAATGTACTCCAACTAAAGGCAAGACCCATTTAAATCAATGCCCCTGCTTACACCTCTTCATCTCCACATATTAATACATTTTAATAGTTTAATTTTCTTATAATGAGGTTACAGCGCCTACCTATGTCCTTACTGTTTTAAAAAAAAAGGATATATTATAACTCTCATTAGGTAATTTGGGAAACATAAGATGTGTCTCTTCTTACTGTTATCTCAGAGAAAAAAAAAGATTGTAAGAAGACATACAATCAAGCATACCGGAATTAAGTCTAATCTCCTTTCGATTCCCCCAAGCTGACCTACCTTTATGTATTTTGCATAGATTGTTACTGCAAATTGAACCAGTTTAAGATAGGTGAGGTGAAGTTGGGAATTAAAGGTGCAAAAGAGGAAGTAAAATGTCTTATTTAATCAGTTCACCTTTGGGGAAAAAAATCTATTGAAGAAAGAATCTAGTTACTACTTAGTCATCAATATCATTAATATCTCTTTATGCTCTCAGAAAAGTATCTACTATTTTAGGTTTGATTTGTTAGTTCAATACTTCAAGAAACCCAAGACTTTGTTGATGTATTTCTTCTATTGGTATAGAGGACACTCCATCCATAACTTTTGATCCTGTGAAATTACTACTCTCCTTCTCCCATAGATTCCCCGCAGGGAGGTACCTTATCTACCCAATGTGCTTGAGGCTTTTTTTTTTACATTTTGTGGGTACCAGTGCAGCACTTGGGTTGTCCATCTGTTATCCTTCCCTCACTCTATCTGCCTGGCCCCCTCTTTTTGTGATCATACATTTCTGGAATGATATCCTTCTTCCACTTCTTGTTCATAGGTCATCACTGGAAATATGTTACAATCTATTTATACTTACCATGCAGCTCTCCATGGACTTTTGGGTGTCCTCCAACTTAACTTCTTTGAAAATTGTGGTATTCCAAGATTCACAACCATATGGTATTACCAGGAGAATAATTGTGTATAAAACGTGCATTTTAATACTGGGGAGCACGTTAGATCATTCAAAAGTATGGTACTATTCAACTTCCCAAATGCAGTTCAGCCCTGCTCTCTTCTGTCTTCCAATTAAAGCCCACCTTATTGTCCATCTACAATACCTGTCCTAGATATGTTTTCTAATAATAACAAGGGCCACATAAATGGAATATTAAGATATGCAAATTACTTAACACCTATTATGTCTGATCTCCACAGAAGCTCTGTAATCCTATAGAATTGTTATATCCATTTTGCAGATGAGAAAAACTGAAGCTGAGATGGGTTAAGTGACTTTTCCATAATCATACAGCTGGCTAGGGTTACAGGAGGGATTTCAAGCTCAGGTTTCTTGTGACTTCAACTACAACTATCTTACCACAGCAGCATGCTCTCACCAGTTAGTACAAATGTGCTAAGCTAGTGGATTAAACTCCCAACTATGTTTTATTGTCTGGATAATTTCTCTTCAGAAATTATAACTTTCATTGAAAAGACTGTATTGTTCTGGGGTTTGATGTAATGTATGTTTTCAAGTTTGTAAAGTTGAAAGACCATATCATCCAGAAGCAGAAACACATAGAAGACCTCACCATCTATAAGGAACTTTTCTTTCATTTATTCTCTGTACAAAACATCCTACATGGCAGTAGTCAACACTGCTTGTTGAACATGCACATTAATGTGTAATGCCTCATTTGATGTAGATAATCAACACCGAAGGGTCATGAACAGAATTACCTTCATTTCTGCTTGTATAAATAAAGAAATTGTATATGATCAAAACATGGATAACATATTTCGTTAGGAGAGACCTTTTAAGGCTGAGTTATTTCTCTACTATGGCAAAGAAATTTTTTAATTGTTTATTTTGTTTTGTTTTGTTTCCTTTTTGATATCAATGAACAATTGCCACAGAGGGATTTTGTATTTTCTAGGCAATTCAGTCAGTTTTGTAAATGGGAAGATATTTGTCATAGAAAATTGTTAGCTAATTCTGCAAATTCATTTCTTAATATATTCTTAATATATCTGTAGCTTATCTACATGTGAATATCTTATCCCACATGTGTAGATACCATTAATACATGTATAGCTGTTTCACATAAAGGTATTATTTTAAAAGAAAAGATAAGCATAAGAGAAAGTAGTTAATGTCTTTAACATATTTTTGCAAATAATATAATGCATTTACCCCCCTTTTTTGGCTATCTTTTTTTTCCCCCTGAGACATTCTATCCAACTGTAATTCTATTGATTTATACACCACATTTCCTAACTTCTAAAGTGTGATTTTGACTTCAAAAAGCACAATGGGGACTGAAATGTTAGAATCCAGATACAGTAATTCAACTGTAAATGATGATGAAAATAGATTATTATAGGCACCCTAGCAAATCAGTTCCTTTTTTTTCCCATCAAATTGTTGTTGTCTAGCCAAGTTCATTGATGATTCCTCTTAGGATAATGTAATTTACTTGTGTCTCATGACAAACTTTCTGTAGACCTGCTTTCATCTTTATTGCATTTTTTTGTGTTATTTTATAAGGCAATGCTATTTAAAATCTTCAACCATCCTCCTCCATAATGTGTTAAAAATCAGTTTTTATTCTAAAATGATATTTCCTTTGGCTACTGTCTTTGTTCTCTTGGCAAAGAGCTCAAGCATTTGCTAACTAAGGTGATTTCTGAGAGCTTTTGGCCTCCTTGTTTTGTTTTACATCACTTAAATTTTTGTAGGACATGGTAATAAAGAGATCAGCATCCTCTTTTTGTCATTTTCAATTTTTCAGTGAAAACATCTTCTTAAAGTTGTTGCAATTATACCTTGTCTCACCTCATCACTATCTTTTATTTTATTCTGATGTGGTTTTTTTTTTCATAAAACCACAGGATCTGAGTTGGAAAAGACCTCAGATATAGCTTAATCCAACTCTTATTTCCATTTCCCCCACTTCCATTTGGATTTTTCTAAGTAAAGAGTGCTCTGACTATGAAATAGATAGCTGAATCTGATATGATTCTCACACAGGTAACTAGTAATGTCCTGTCTATTAAAAAGCTGTAGTGGAAAGAATATTGCCTTTGAAGACAAATGCCCTAGGTTTGAATTCTGGCTCTGACACTCACTTGCTGGTTGACTTTGGGCAATCTCTGTGCCTCGGTTTTCATCTGTAAGATGAAAATGGGACCTCTACCATTCCTTGTCTATGGAACTTCTATTGTCCCTTCTAACTCTATATCTGTTCACCTGTAAAATAAATTTAATTTCATTTTTAGTGCTATATGGATGTTGTCATAACTAACGTCTTGTAACTACCTTCTGGAAAAAAAAAGTTTTTGTGACATATTGATTAGCTCAGGGGTGGGGAATCTGCAGCCTTGAGGCCACAAGTAGCCTTCTAGGCCTTTGGGTGTGGCCTTCTGCCTGAGTCCAAGTTTTACAGAACAAATCCCTTTTAATAAAAGGATTCATTCTGTGAAGGCTGGATACAGTCAAAAGGCTGCACTTGAGAACCTATAGAACCACATATGAACTTGAGGCTTCAGGTTCCCCACTCCTTGATTAGAAGTTTCTGAGTAATCTGTAGTCTTGTGGCTTCTTTCATTTCTTAAATTTGAGTCATCTCTTTAACAGCATTTTCATCATCTCTATTGTGCACAGTGCCTGCCATATAGTAAGCACTTATTAAAAGATTGGCTTATCTTTCTCTCTATCTATCTATATGCACTTTCTCATTGAAGTTATCAAGTATGAAAGTTTATGTTGATTGATTTAATAGACCCATTAAATATCAAGAATGGAATTCCTCTAATTTTTCTTTCACTGAAACAGATGTTGGAATGTAAGGTATAATTATTTTAAACGAGATGAACAAGATTCCTAGCAAATAGTTTCTTTCTAGTGTATACCAAATTAAATTATTCATTTTCCATATTCAGTCCAATTAAATTCAACAAAGCTTTATAAATGCCTACTGTGTGTTAAGACAGTGGTAGGTATATAGATGCATGGCGAAACCACCTCTACCCTTGTCTGTTTTCTTTTTTGTTTGTTTGTTTACTTCCCCAAGGAAAAATCTGTGAACTGTCTTCTCATTTAACTGCATATTTCTTTTGTCTTCTGGCTTCATTTATCTCCAGAATGTCAATATTGATGTGCTTCAATTTCTTTCCAGAAGTATATTGATGTTGAACATTAAGCAAAAAGCTCATTTTTAGAATATCTACAATGAAGATAATTTTTATAGACGGTCAAATAATTATATCTTTTTAATATCCTCTCTACATTTCCTGTCACTATGCCACTTTCATCGTGGAAGCAGAAGACACTGAGCCCAGAAGCAGTGACACTATTTTTTTTTTCAAATAAGGTGGAAGTGTTCTGTAGATTTCTTTGTCTAGAATAATTCATCACCTAACAGCTAGACTCCTGGTGCTAAGCCTCTTGGTACCTTTTTTGGGCTGCTCCATAGTTTGAAACCAAAGTCTGCATCCAAAACAATAGATCTGACAGTGAAGCAAACAATTATCTGATCTTTATAAATAGATCAGGAACATGGGCTAAAAGATCTGTTTCTCTCCCCGAATATGCTTTGATATAAACTTCTTTGTGTGAGTGTTTCAATCACCATTTGTTTTGTTCAGAGAAGAGTGAAATTCATGAGATGACCCCTCTATCCACTGCCCCACTTTATTTTTGTGTAATCTTCTACTGCCCACTAATTATGAAAAATAGTGAGTCACTCCTCTTCTTCCTCATTTCTTCTTTATGTCATTCCTTTTTCATTCTTTTTCCTCTCTTAAAATAAATAAAATGACCACTCAATAGGTCTTACATTTGGTTTTCTTTTCTCTCTCAGAGAACCTTAAAAACAGCAAGATTTTGAAAAGAAACTTTCCTCCTTTATCTGCTAGAATGTAAGCACTTGATAATTATTTTGTTCTTCTCAAATGCTTAAATGTATTTACCTTTCTAGTTTTCTCTTGTCACCTCTGTTTAAATTACAAGGATCCTATCCAGCTATAGCCTTTTTATCAGGAATTGTTGCAAGTTCTCTCTCTCTCTCTCTCTCTCTCTCTCTCTCTCTCTCTCTCTCTCTCTCTCTCTCTCTCTCTCTCTCTCTCTCTCTCTCTCTCTCTCTCTCTCTCTTTAAATCAAATGTCTATTTTCCTTTACCCCTTGTCCCCTCTACTTCTGGTATGATAACCCTGAGTTTGCAGGATAAATTATTCTTCATTATAAGCTTTTTTTTTTACTTTGCTTTTTTAAATATCATATTCCAATATTTCCTTTCTTTTAACATAACTACGTGTAGTCTTGTGTGATCCTTATTGTGGTGTCTGGATACTTGATTTCTTTCTTTCTGACTGCTTTTCATATTTTTTTTATTGGCCTGGAACCTCTAGATTTTGACTATGACATTACTGTGTGTTTTCAATTTGATTTTTCTTTCAACAAGTGACCAATGTGTTTATTCTACTTTCATTTTGTTATCTAGTTCTCTTAGATCTGATAGTTTTATGATCTCTTAAAATGTACTATCCTTTTGTTTGGTCATTTTTAAGACTGATAATTTTAAAACTATCTCTCCTTTAGCAGTTTTCACAATCAGTTGGTAGTAGATATATTACATTTTAACAATAGATATATTGCATTTTTGGACTTTGTTTTAACATTTCTTTGTGTTGTTTGATGAAGTGATTAATATCTTCCTGATCCATTCTGATTTTCATAGAGTTGTGGGAAATACTTTATTATTTATCATTTATTAATATTGTTTGAACCTACCTTTATGTGGCTAGAAAATTATCTATCCCAAAAGCTTATCATAGAGTTCAAGCTAATTATAGTGACACTCCAGGTAAACAGTATTGCTATAAGGAATGTTTAGATCTCACCCAGTGTTTGTTTTAGGTCCATTCAGTCTTGTCTTAGGGCCACCCAAAGCTTATATTTTGCCTTCCTCAAATTAGACTAACTATATACATCTCAAATTGCCCTTCTCTGGAGACTACCTACTGCCTGTAAAGTCAACCAGGCAAATATCTTTATGGCATTGTCTGAATTCTATGTAATGTGGCAGGGAACCACACCTTCTTCTGGCTCTCTCCTTTGCCAAATAACTTAATAAAATTCTTTCTAAAACTATTTCAGGTTTGGTGGTTTGTTCTCACTGCTAATAGTGTAGACCCACTTGAGTAAGATTTTCCACCTTTTGCTGTAAGGCATTTATTACCATTCTTTTTTTTTTAATTTATTTAACAGCTTTAATCTATTTTTCTTTTAAACTCTTGTTTCATTTCTTCCAGTCATTCTTGAAAGTCCTTGTGACCAAACCATTCTTTTTTCTGAGGTTCTACTTATTCTTATTGTGAATTAAATTCCCTTCTAAGTTTATCTCTTGAGAGTGTTTTAATTAATACTATTTCTTTCTTATTTGGGAGTTTTCTTCTACTTATTCATATCAATTCCTACATAGGAATTTATTCCATGGCAAGCCTCCTCCTATTTTAATACTCATGAATAGAGTAAGATAGGCATTATTTGATCCTGATGTGGAAGGTGCTGATGCTACAGTTCTGGATGGGATGGTTAAGACAAGAATATACCCTCCATCACAATCTGTCTCCTGTCTCTGCATTGTAGTGATTCAACACAAGTGCTCAAATCTCCATCTCTGTCTACTTTTCTTTGTGTAATTCCCCACTAGCAACAGATTCTGGCCCTTACTGTAGATCAGAAAATTCAGAGAAGATCAAATTGGTTTCAGGACTCCTGAAAATCCTGTGATAAAGTCACCTGTGACACTTTAATGGTCCTATCACCTTCTTTGGCTAAAGCTTCAAGTCTTCAGCACACACTTCCCAGCTCCATTTTCCTGGGAAGTGAATTATTGAGGGCTGGTTCTATGGCCAACTGCAACTCAAAAAAGCCAAGGTCCAGAACTTACTAGTTTTAAGCCCTATTAAGGATGCTTGAGATAACATCACCTTCATGTGTTCTTCTGTCTGAGAATACAGGGGCATCTGACCATCTTCTTGTGTGGTCCTGGACTGGATAGAGGAGTTTCTATCTAGTGTTTCTTCTTTTTTTTCATTAATTTATTTTGATTTATCAACAATCATTTCCATAAGCTTTTCAGTTTTATATTTTTCTCACTCTTCCTCTCCACCTCCCTCTCCAAGATGGCATGCGATCTGATATAGGCTACACATGTATATTCCTATTAAACATTTTCACATTAGGGATGTGTAAGTAATAATTAGAACCAATAGGAGGAACCACCAGAAAGAGGAAACAAAGCACAAGAGTAGAAAAATATAATAACAAATAATATGCTACGATCTCCATTCAAACTTCATAGTTCTTTCTTTGGATGTGGATAGCATTTTCTATCATGAGGCCTTTGGAGATGTCTTAGATCCTTGTACTGCTGAGAAGGGTTAAATCTATCAATATTAGTCATCACACAATGTAGCTATTACTGTGCACAACTTTCTCCTGGTTCTGCTCACTTCATACAAGTCTTTCTAGGTTTTTCTGAAGTCTGTCTGTTCATCATTTCTTATAGCATTACATTCATATACCATAACTTGTCTAGCCATTCCCCAATTGATGGGCATCCTCTCAGGTTCCAATTCTTTGCCACAACAAAAAGAGCTGCCATAAATATTTTTGTACATGTGGTCCTTTTCCCATTTGTATGATCTCTTTGGGATATAGCCCTAGAAGGCTATTGCTGGCAAAGGGTATGCACATTTTTATAGCCTTTGGGCATAGTTCCAAATTGTCTCCAAAATGGTTGGATCATTTCACAACTCCACCAACAATGCATCAGTGTTTCAATTTTCCCACATATTCTCCAACATTTATCATTTTCCTGTTTTGTCATGTTGGCCAATCTGATAGCTGTGATGTGGTACCTCAGAGTCATTTTGATTTACATTTCTCTAATCAATATGATTTAGAGCATTTTTTCATATGACTATAGATGGCTTTAATTTCTTCATCTGAGAACTGTCTGTTCATATCCTTTGACCATTTATCAATTGGGGAATGGCTTGTTTCTTATAAATTTGTCTTAATTCTCATATATTTTAGAAATGAGGCCTTTATCAGAGAGACTGGTTGTAAAAATTCTTTCCCAATTTTCTACCTTCCTTCTAATCTTAGTTGCATTGGCTTTGTTTGTGCAAAACCTTTTCAATTTAATGTAACCAAAATTATCCATTTTGTTTTTCGTAATGTTCTCTATCTCCTGTTTGGTCATGAATTCTTCTGTTCTCCATAGATCTGATAGGTAAACTATTCCTTGTCTCCAGTTTACTTATGTATCAGCCTTTATATCTAAGTCATGAACCCATTTTGACTTTATTTTGTATGTGGTGTGAGATTTGGGTCTATGCCTAGTTTCTGCCATACTCTTTTCCAGTTTTCCCAGCAGTTTTTTTCAAAGAGTGGTTCTTATCCAGAAGCTGGGGTCTTTGGGTTTATCAAATAATAGATTACTATAGTCATTGACTACTGTGTCTTGCATATTTAACCTATTCCACTG
Organism: Phascolarctos cinereus; assembly: GCF_003287225.1. Taxonomy (NCBI): domain Eukaryota; kingdom Metazoa; phylum Chordata; class Mammalia; order Diprotodontia; family Phascolarctidae; genus Phascolarctos; species Phascolarctos cinereus. Next base: position 363,525,592 of record NW_027555625.1, on the reverse strand, counting down.
ATCCACCTCCCTATTTCTTAGCCAGTACCAAGCAGTTTTGATGATTATTGCTTTGTAACACAATTTAAAACACCTTCCCCTGCATTTCTTTTCATTAGTTCACTTGATATTCTGGACCTTTTGTTATTCTAGATGAATCTTGTTGTTATTTTTTTCTAATTCTATAAAATAACTTTTGGTAGTTTGATTGGTATGGCACTGAATAAGTAAATTAGCTTAGATAGAATTGTAATTTTTATTATATTAGCTCGGCCTACCCATGAGCAACTGATGTTTTTTCCAATTATTTAGATCTGACTTTATTTGTGTGAAAAGTGTTTTGTAATTGTGTTCGTATAGTTCCTGAGTTTGTTTCAGGAGGTACACTCCTAAATATTTGATAATGTCTACAGTAAGTTTAAATGGAATTTCTCTTTCTATCTCTTGCTTTTGGGCTTTGTTGGTAATATATAGAAATGCTGATGATTTATGTGGGTTTATTTTATATCCTGCAACTTTGCTAAAGTTGTTTATTATTTCAAGTAGTTTTCCATTTCATTCTCCAGGATTCTCTAAGTATATCATCATATCATCTGCAAAGAGTGATAGTTTTGTTTCTTCTTTGCCTATTCTAACACTTCAATTTCCTCTTCTCTTATTGTTAAAGCTAATGTTTCCAGTATAATATTGAACAACAGTGGTGATAATGGACATCCTTGTTTCACACCTGATCTTATTGGAAATGCTTCTAGCCTGTCCCCATTACATATAATGCTTGCTGAAGGTTTTAGATAGATGCTATTTATTATTTTAAGGAAGACTCCATTTATACCTATGCTTTCTAGTGTTTTTTAGGAATGGGTGTTGTATTTTTCAAAAGCTTTTTCTGCATCTATTGAGATGATCATGTGGTTTCTGTTGGTTTTTTGTTGATATGCTCAATTATGCTGATAGTTTTCCTAATATTGAACCAGCCTGCATTCCTGGTATAAATCCTACCTGGTCATAGTGTATTATTCTTGTGATAAGTTGCTTGCAATCTATTTGCTAGTATTTTTTTAAAATTTTTGCATCTATATTCATTAGAGAAATTGGTCTATAATTTTCTTTCTCTATTTTGACTCTTCCTGGTTTAGGTATCAACACCATATTTGTATCATAAAAAGAATTTGTAAGACTCCTTCTTCACTATTTTCCCAAATAGTCTATATAGTATTGGAATTAATTGTTCTTTAAATGTTTGATAGAATTTGCATGTAAATCCATCTGGCCCTGGAGATTTTTTCCTAGGGAGTTCATCAATGGCTTGTTCAATTTCTTTTTCTGAGATGGGGTTATTTAAGTATTTTACTTCCTCTTCTGTTAATCTGGGCAATTTATATTTTTGTAAATATGTATCCATTTCACTAAGATTGTCAAATTTGTTGGCATATAGTTGGGCAAAATAATTCCTAATTATTGTTTTAATTTCCTCTTCCTTGGTGGTGCTTCACCCTTTTCATTCTTGATACTAGTAATTTTTTTCTTCTTTTTTTTTAATTAAATTAACCAAAGGTTATCTATTTTATTGGTTTTTTTCATAAAACCAGCTCTTAGTTTTATTTATTAGTTCAATAGTTTTCTTAATTTCAATTTTATTAATTTTCCTTTGGTTTTCAATATTTCTAATTTGGTGTTTAGTTGAGGATTTTTAATTTGTTCTTTTTCTAGTTTTTTTAGTTGTATGCCCAATTCATTGATCTCCTCTTTTTCTGTTTTATTTATGTAAGCATTTAGAGATATAAAACTTCCCCTAAGAACTGCTTTCTGCATCCCATAGTTTTGGTATGTTGTCTCATTATTGTCATTCTCTTGAATGAAATTATTGATTGTTTCTATGATTTGTTGTTTGACCCAATCATTTTTTAGGATTAGATTATTTAATTTACAATTTTTTTAGTTTATCTTTCCGTGGCCCTCTATTACATATAATATTTGATGCATCATGATCTGAAAAGGATGGATTTAATATTTTTACCTTTCTGCATTGGATTGTGAGGTTTTTATGCCCTAGTATGGTCAATTTTTGTGTATGTGCCATGTACTGAGAAAAAAGTATATTCCTTTCCCTTCAGTTTTCTCCAGAGGTCTATCATACCTAACTTTTCTAATGTTCTATTCACCTCCTTAACTTCTTTCTTGTTTATTTTGTGGTTAGATTTATCTAGTTCAGAAAGGGGGAAGTTGAGGTCCCCCACTAGTATAGTTTTGCTGTTTATTTTTTTCCTGTAACTCTCTGAACTTAACTTCTAAGAATTTGGATGCTATACTATTTGGTGCATACTTGTTTAGTAATGATATTACTTCATTGTCTATGATGCCTTTTAGCAGGATGTAGTTTCCTTCCTAATCTCTTTTGATAAGATTGATTTTTGCTTTTGCTTTGTCTGAGATCAGGATTGCTACCCCTGCTTTTTTTTTTACTTCAGCTGAAATAATAATATAATATAATATAATATAATATAATATAATATAATATATTCTTCTTCAGCCTTGTACCTTTACCCTGTGTGTATCCCTGTTTCAAATGTGTTTCCTGTAAACAACATATTATGGGATTATGATTTTTAATCCATTCTGCTATCTGCTTCCATTTTATGGGAGAGTTCATCCCATTCATATTCACAGTTATGATTACTATCTGTGTCTTTCTCTCTATCCTTCCCTCCTCCCCATTAATGCTTTTCTTTCTCTTTTCTCCTTTTCCCTCCTCACTAGTGTTTTGCTTTTGACCACTGTCTCCCTGAGTCCTGCTTCTCTTCTATTAGCCTCCTCTTTTTTCTTCCCCTTTACCCTTACTACTTCTTCCCTCCCTTCTATCCCCTCTCTGTTTTCTTTCCCCTTTTAACTCCTACTGCCTATAGGGCAAGTTAGATTTCTATACCTAATTGATTATGCTATTTCCTTTTTGAGCCAAATCTGATGAGAGTAAGGTTCAAACAATGCCCATCTCCCTCACTTTTTTCCCTCTGCTGTAATAGGTTTCTGTGCCTTTTCTTGAAATGTAATTTACCCTTGTCTGCCTCCTCCTTTCCTTTTCTCTCAGTACATTTTCTCAGTTAGGTCAAATTAGTCCACTTACTTGGATCCATTTAACCCATTTGATTAGATTTTTTTTGTCATCACATCAAAATCAACTTATACCCACCCCCTTTATGTATACCCCTTTAACATGATGTAATAACTATAGAGTTCTCAAGGGTTACAAGTGTTATCTTCCCTTGTAGGGATATAAACAGTTTGCCCTTATTAATAACATGCTGTTTCTTTCTGTCCCATGTACCTTTTTATGTCTCTCTTGAGTCTTATATTTGAAGATCAAACTTTCTGTTGAGCTCTGGTCTTCTTATCAGGAAGGTTTGGAAGTCCCCTATTTCATTGAATACATATCTCTTCCTCTGAAAGATCATGGTCATTTTCTCTGGGTAGTTGATCCTTCATTGTAATCCATGCTCATTTGCCTTACAGAATATCATATTCCACGCCCTGTGGTCTTTTAATGTAGAAGTTGCAAGGTCCTGTGTAATCCTGACTGTGGTTCCATGATATTTAAATTATTCCTTTCTAGCTGCCTGTAGTATTTTCTCTTTGACCTGGTAATTCTGGAATTTGGCTACTATAGTCCTTGGCATTTTCAATTTTGGAACTCTTTCAGGAGGTGATCGGTGGATTCTTTCTATTGCTATTTTACCTTCTGGTTCTACGACCTCAGGGCAGATTTCCATTTTGATTTTCTGAAAGATACTCTCCAGGCTCTTTTTTTTCATCATGATTTTCAGGTAAACCAAAAAGTTTTAAATTGTCTCTCCTGGATCAATTTTCCAGGTCAGTTGTTTTTCCAATGAGGTGTTTTTACATTTTCATCTATTTTTTCATTCTTTTGTTTCTATTTGACTGATTCTTGCTCTCTCATAGGGTCATTAGCTTCTATTTGCCCAATTCTAATTTTTAACAAATAGTTTTCTTCTATTAGGTTTTTTACCTCCTTCCTCATTTGGCCAATTGTATTTTTTAGGGACTTGTTTTCTTCAGTTAATTTTTGTCCTTCCTCTTCCAAGCTATTGACTGTCTCTTGCATAACTCTCTTTTCCCATTTTTTCTTCTACCTCTCTCATTTGACTTTTAAAATCCTTCTTGAGCTCTTCTAAGAAGGCTTTTTGTGCTTCAAACCAGTTCATGTTCCCTTTTGAGGTTCCAGATGTGGGTTTGTTGACAATGTTGTCCTCTTCAGAATTTCTGCCTTGATCTTCACTGTTCCCATAATGAGAATCTATCATGTGTTTCTATTTGCTCGTGGTGTTTGCTTATTTCCTGGCCTTTAAAGAGATTGAGCTCTCCTGCTGGGGGAGCAGAGGGCACTGACCCAAGCTTCTTTTGTTGGGAGCCTAGGGTCTGGTAACTGGCTTTGTGTGCTAGAGCCTCCAATGTTGGTAGTTGGAGACTGTAGGGTTCTGGCAGCTTACCTGGTGTTGGACTGGAATCAGCAACACTGGAACTCTAGGGGTTGCATTAGGTAGTGTGGCCCCTGGAGATTTCCTTCTCACCTTGGCCTTTCCTTTCCCTCCTTTTGCTTTCTTCAGCTTGTTTCAGATGGATGTTGCAGGATGTTTATCAGCCTGGGGTCCCTTGGAGCATTGCTTCCCTGAATTTTGCTGAGGCATGGGGAGATCCAGTTGCTATAGAATGCTGAGGCACCTGGTGTTTTTCCAAGCTGGTTTCCACTGGTTCCACCACCCTCACTGAAGCACTCGGGGGTCCTGGTGCTGGTGTTTGCCTGCTCCACCACCTGGATTTCAGGATCTCTTCCTTGTTATGCTGAGGTAGGGCTTTCTACTCACTTACTGGGACTCCTCACATTCTGTACTGCTTCCCTTTCCCCCAGGGCAGGAAGGGCCTTTCCCATTAATCCCTCAAACTACCTGGGCTGCTGGACTGCTGCACCCCATCTTCTGGTTCAGCTGTTCCAGGGTTTTTCCTGGGATGATATTTTCTGGGCTTTCAAAGGTTATTAAGGGAGGTTAAGAGCCTAGTGTAAATTTTTCGTCTAGCTAATGTTTCTCTGTTTTTCTGGGTCATTGTTTCATCTGATGCCCTTTTAGATAGGTGGGGGGGCGCTATTTGTTGGAAAACCTGGATTCCTCTAACACCTTTTATGTCTCCATCTTAACAAGACTTTAACATAGTGCTTTTCCCAACTCCAACTTTGTATAAATCACTTAATCTTTCATAGCATATCACTGATAGCATTCCTTCATCATCATTCCTATCTTCCCTAAACCACCAAATCCAATCCCCCTTCAATTTGTTACGTTGTTGAGATGATAAAACAATTATTTCACTTCAATCTTGCCATAGACCTTTACCAGAATTTTTTTTTCTTTGATAATATAGTAACTCACCCAAGGAATACCAGCCCCCAGTTTTACAGATGAGGAAACTGAACCCTTAAAAGATATGCCATACAACAGTGAGTAGAAGACATTGACTAGAAGCCATGTCTTTTAAGGACAATATTCTTTCTGCCTTTTTAGCATGAGGAAAATACCTGCCATTTATAATGTTGTGAATTTCATTCTCCCTTACATAAATTGCATTCTTGTTACACACCAAAAAGAATATACCTACACCAATAAAGGGGATCCCAAGCCCTGGCATGATGGGAAGATCTATGTTTGAAATACTGAGCATTCTACTCTGTAATTGCAATATACGTGTCTTCCAAGTACAGGGCACAGATGCATTGAGTATTAAAAGAAATATTTTAAATCTCAATGTTTCTGTGATTAATGCCTTATTGAATAGTGGGCACTAGAAATGCTATCTGCACTTATAAGAAATAATTCAAATAGGGAACATTGTCCATTGCATAAAACTTCCATTTAGGAACATCTGTATGTTATAAGAGCCTTTCTGAGGAATTTTAAACCTAGAGAAAAGGATCAAATGTAAAATTGATGGCTTCAGATGAATTTCCTATTTAGCTGCACTGGTAAAGATAATAATGTCCACCTGTCAAAGTGAAAAAGGAAGGAGAACTGTAGAGGAAGATAGTAGAGTATAGCATCAGGAGAGTATATTTGAGTGGCTCAATTTGTAAGGTACTATGGAAAAAAACTAGCATTTAAATATTTAAAATCCAGAGCTGGAAGAAATCTTAGAAGCCTAAAGCCCACCTCATCTTCACTGTACAACATTTTTGGAAAGTGGTCATCCTAAGCCTTCCTCTTGAACCTTCAGTAATTGAGGACTCACTACTTTCCAAGGTAGTTCAATCTATGATCAGACAGCCTTGACTTTCTTATTATCACTTTCTTCAGAGATAGAGGGACTTGGTGTGAAGAATTTCAATTGTAGAACTGGAAGGTCGGGTTTGAATTCCAGATTTTAATCTGTGTCATTCAGGGCAAGAACCTCCATTTCCTTATATGCCAGATGGAAAAAAAAATATTCATTCCTAACTGTCTTGTGGGGTTGTTGCAATGAAAGCACTTAATAATTCACCAACATAAAAGTGTGATTACTATCTAGCTGACCTAGAAGTATTCATTTCCAGAATACCTGCTATAGTCAGATTCATATGTACTATGTATTACTATTGAAGTATTATTATATAGGGGAGACAGTACTAAATTCGGAGTCAGGAGTCCTGAGTTTAAATACTGCCTTTGAAAGATCAAATGAGGGGCAATATCATAGATAACAGTTGGCATACAGATTGACTTACCAGTTGTACAGTTAAAAAAAAGATTAATTAAGACACCTGAGAATTTACTTGAATAATAACTCCTTTTATTTCTATAGAACCTCTTCATTTGCAAAGCACCTTCCTCATCCCATGCTGGAGTTGTGTGTTTGCCCCTATTTTCTGATTTTACATAAAGTGATTACACTCTGGCCATCTACCCAAGAGCCAAGCCTGCCACATCTGCCTCTCAGAATTTGAAGGTACCCTGAGGGATTGTGGTATCTCTTTCTCTTCTGTCATCAGTTTATCGCCCCCCCCCCAGTAGTTTGGTTCCCCATCACCAGCACAACATTTAGGCATCAGGGATTAGCATCACAGTTCAAATTAACCATTTAAAATCAAGTAAATTTTTACAAAGAAAGCTTTACTTCAAAATATAGTAAGAATAAAAGAACAAATTCCCCTGCCCCACTCAATACCATGATGACATCTCCTATACCACTTCACTGTCTTGGGAGAAGTAGGTTCAAAACTTCGCTCAGTTTTTACATAACACTAGTCATACCAAGATCGTGTCTGGATATGACATAACTACAGGATGAATCCTGATCTTGACTTCTATATGGCCTGGCTCTAGAAAGTCACTTCTGGAGGTTATCCCTTTAACTTCTAGGCATTAATTCCATTCTAAGCTGGCTGTAAAATCTGACCTAGAATACTGAGATGCTATGATGCTTTCTGGACCTTTTGAAACTTACAATTTGAAGGATTCCATAGCCTCTCCCTTTACAGCATGATATATGGGTATGGATGCTTTCCAATAACAAACAAAGCAGCTGAGAAGACTAAGGCAAGGGAGCCCTGTGGGAATCTCATGAAGGCCTTTTGAATACCTCAGCAGCCAATCAAATAGCTTCACACTTACCACATGTGTTTCACAGATTAGAATCAGTTACAGAATGTCTACAGATGTTCCACAGTCTCTCAAGTCACTTCCTTTACACATAATTATTACTGTCCTAGAAGCAAGCTTCCCAGTTTCTCCAAATAACAAAGTTATATCAGCTGAATAAGCCAATGGATCAGCACATCTCAGCCCCTAGTTACAAAAATATTATTTTTATTGCATTACAATCATTTCCTCTTACTCCTTACCCTGCAATTGTATCTCCCTTCTCGTAGAAAAGAAAAAAAGCATTTAAGAAAGATAAACATATATATGTATATATATATATATATATATACACACACACACACACACATACATACATGTGTGTATGCATGTGTATATATATATATATATATATATATGTGTGTGTGTGTGTGTGTATCTATAGGTATATATAATATATGTATCTATAGGTATATACACAAATATGTATACGTGTGTATACATATATACATACATACATGTATGTATGCATACGTTATTTATATAGACAGACAGAGAGAGAGCTAGATAAATAGATAGATATCTTATGGGGTCTACTATATTCTAACTCCATAAACCCTACACCTTTTTGATAAGAAGAGGAAGATTTATTTTATCATCAATTTTCTATGACTAGGGGTTTTTCTCTCAAATTACAGGAAAGAAAACAGAGCAAAAGAAATTAAATGGTTTCCAGGGGTACAAAGTTAATAAGAGTCAGAGCTTGTACTCAAACCCAGGTGTCCTTACATGCCAGGGCTTTTATCACTAAGATAGGACAAAGGACCTATTTGGATAACTTCAGTATCAAAATACAGAATTAGTGCAGATTGCAGAATCTTTATCCTTGCATATCTAGAAAAGAAACACAGAATAAAAATCTTATCATTCTGGATAGCTTAGACATAGACATTAACAATGAAACTAAAAGTGGGAGAAGGAGGTAAATGGACTTGTGTAGCTGAACAACAAATATGATCATCGATTATTTTAGGCAATAGGAAGCAAAGTAAGTTTCTGAGGAGAAGATAGAATACATTCTGTGTAACATCATTCTAGTGGCTGTAGTTAAGTAACAAGACTTATTTTACCTGTGTGCTTTATCAGTCTTCCTTAATTGAAATGACATTAACTGGGATATTTTTCATTATCAGCTACATATTATGGCAGAAATAGTCATAGAATTAGACATGAAAGACCTGAGTGATGCCAGGCAAGTCATTTTCCTTTTCCAAGACTTAATTTTCCCAATTGTATAATGGGAAGTAGGCACTAACTACAGGGTTGTTATGGCAAATCACTCTGTGAGGTTTATAATATCCTAAGATCTAAAACTGAGAGTGATTTTAGACATCATCTAGTCTAACCTTCTCACTTCATAGGTAATTAATTGAGGCTCTGAGAGCCAATGTGGGCTGCTCAAGATCAAGTCAGCTAGGAAGAAGATTGAGATTTGATTCACATCCAAAGACTGACTCGAAATTCCATGTTCTTTACACCAGACATGTCAAATACACGGTCCATTGGCTACATTCAGTTCACAACACATGAGCCCAAACCAGATTAAAATGTAATTGGGAAATGTTTAACAAAATAAATAAAAATACAATAAGACACAGATAATATCACATTTTAAAACTGTCAGTAAGCAACCCACAGGGATCTTTATTTCTATATGAATTTGATATCATTGTTTTATGCTATACCATATTGAAAGAGCTATATATTATAGCTCCATCACAATTAGCCAGAACAAGTCATCCTATGAAGTACTCACATGTATTTGAAATTATAATTATGTAAAATATGGTCATTGATTTCAGCCTAATGAAAATATGCAGTGTGAATTCAAATAATGCGACCACTTAAGGGGATTCATTTTTCCTACTAAGCAGCTAATCCAGTGTCTACTCTTGTTTTACTCTTTCTGCCTACCTTACAACAGCTGTGAGAATCAAAAGGGCCTATTGGATGGAGAGGCATTTTGTAAACTCTGAAGCTTTTGACAAATACGAGCCACCACGATCACAAGCTAAAAACTGAAATCAGGGTGTATATAGGCTGTGAGCAACAAACATTACAGGCCCCTGACAAAAGAAAACATGAGATTTTTATATTCCTTACTGACAGAAAATGAGTGAGTATGGCACAGAGTATATTCTGGAATGGCCACCAGTAATGAACTTTTATATTTAAGGGGTGCAGCTTTTTCCCAACAGACACATGTCCAGAACATCTGTAGCTCCACTGATGGGCACATATAGATGGAAAGAGCAATCAATCCACCATCTGTGTTTGGCAGAAGATTCCCAACCACTTTGCTGCTGTCTTACATTCTTCCTGAAGTGTGAAGAGACATAGGAACCCATGGAGATTTGGTGAGAATTTAAGGAGAATATATTGAAGGGTGCATAGATGAGTGTTGATTTCAAGGAAGAGGGAAAAAAAATCAAGCAATAAAAAAAGAGAATAATTGATTTAAGAGGGATGAGGAGATCATTTAAAATTGCACATAGAATCGCTAAAACACAAAATACCCAAGCTGGGGGAAAGAGGGGTCTTTGAAATCACTGAATCCAATCCTTTCATTTTATGCATGAGTAAAATGAGTGACGGAGAGGAAGAAGCCTTCTTACTCAAGGACATGCCGCAAGAGATCAGTAAGAATCAAAGGAAGAAGCAATGAATGGTGGTAGATGGTTACTCTCTGTTGAGGGTTTCTAAGGTAATTATTTGTCGACCTGAAAACAGCAATCAGGAGGTCTGCTATCTTGCCGGCCCTATCTAGGATATGAAGAAGGATCTCCCAACACTGGTTAAACCTGATGAATACTATTCATTTCTGGTGATTCACATGAAGACAAGTGGTGCTGCCAAAATGAATATTGGAAACTTCATGGAAGAATATGAAGTTATAGACAGGAAAATAAAAGATTTTAAGGACAAAGGTTGTATTTTCATCACTGTTACAGACTGATATCTAGAGCTTCAAAAAAGGAAAAAAAATGTGAAGTGAATAGTTAGTTAAGAAGATATTGTCAGAGAAAGGGATTTGGATTTGTGGGCATCAGCTTAAAATATAAGAAGGATGGACTCTTAGAGAATATATAAAAAATGTATTGGCCTGGAGTCTTACAAATCTGGGCATATAGGACAAGCTCAAGGATGAGTTCCTGTGGCACTACTAGAGGCCTTTCTCTAAGTTGACATCAACTAACTGATGACTATTCACTAGGTTTAGTAATTAAATCAGTTCTGCATTCAACGAACTGTATCATCCAGCCTGCATCTTTGCATTTCATTTTCAAAGACAGTATGAAAAATTCATATCATATTTTGCTATATTCCAAGAATGCTACATCTAGAGCTACCCTGACCTACTGTATTAACTTTGTCAAAAAATAAGTTATTTTAATAAGATTTTATTGACATGGTTTGATATTTTCATCACCATAATTCCCCCAATATCCCTCCTCCTTTCTCCCTCCCAGAGAGCCATCCTATATAACAATATTTTAAGAACAACCACAATGCATTGAAAGATCTAGAAATATGTACAATGTACCACCTTTGCAAAGGGGTGGAAGTAGGGTTTTTTTTGTCCCATTCACTTGGGACTATTTTTTGTGGTTGCTCTTGCTATTTGCATTGTCATCATCATTATGTATACTGTTTTTGTAACACTGCATCAGTTCATGTAGATCATCCCAAAATATCATATTCAACATATTTCATCATTCGTTGTGGTCTATTCTTGATGATGCCATGTTTTCTCCTAGTGTTTTCTATTTCTCTTTCTAAATACCTAGAAACTAACCTTTTAATTTATTTTAGAATTTTACAAAAAAAAATAAGTAAAGTTCATTGAACTAGAATTTGTAGACTTTCTTCTCTCTCTTTTTATGAAAAGTGGGACATGTATCTTCTAGTCCTATAACATGTCTCCCATTTTTCATGATCATTTCAGAGATAATTGGCATCTACTCAAAATCAATTAAACAAGTAATTAACAAGTTTTTGCTGAGTTTTGCCTAAATTCCTGGCACTCTGCTTCACACTGAGAACACAAAGAAAAAAGAAAACCATCTCTGCCCTCAAGAAGCTTGCATTCTATTATGGGGATCTATACACACCCATCATGTTTTTTATATCATTCCTTCCTTTCTTCCTCAATTAAACTGTTTTTATTTGTGTCTTCAGGATGTGTTTTCCTGGGCTCTTGTTATGATTTTTTCTATAAAATTTTAGTGCCATAGGGTTCTATATTTTTCTTAAATTTATTCTCCCAAAATCTAGGATACATTTCAGATTATGCCCAGTTTTACTCTCCTTTATTAAAATTTATATGATGGAGAGGTCGCTTACCCACAAAGGTCCCATCACTTCTAATTCAGTTATCAGTTCTATCTTGTTAGTAAAAATTAGGGATGTGATAGCTCCCCTTGTTGTTTCCTCTGTTTCTTGAGGACTGAAATCATCATTAAGAAAATCTAATACTTTACTTGGTGCTTTTGGCAGAAAGCTCTGGCAGATACCTAAATAATTGAAGTCCCCCATCAACTACTATGTCATACCTCTCTTCTATGTTTATGATCTTTTTTTTTTCAAATTCAGCTATTTCCTCCTTCTGCTCATGTGGTATGTAGTAACTCACAACAATAATGTGGCTTCTCTTTCAGACTGTCTTATTCTTCATTCAAAGGTTCCCCACAATTCCTCCCCCTTCCTGGATTTCCTCACATGCATATACATTTTTAATATATAATATTACTCTGCCATGCATTTTAGGTAATTCCTTCTCCATTTCCCCCTCCTCCAATAGATTATATGCTCCTGAAAAGAAGAAAATATTTTTCTTTGCTAGTATCTTCAGTGCCTAGAACTATGACTGTTACATAATAGTGCTTAATATATGATTGTCAATTAAGGACAATGGTGAGTGTGAATAAACAGTAAAATATTAAAAAACAAGAAATTTCTAAGAACCATCAGTAAAAGATGCCATCAAGGAAATGTATAATAAAAATAGGGCTTGCCATGCAGTAAAAATGGTTACAAGCCTGGCTGCTTTATTCATATTCTTTTATAATATTAAAAGAAAGTTTTAAAAAAAAAAGCTCCCAGCACATTTAGTGGACCATCTGTGCTCAATTTATAGGATGGTTCATTCAAGAGTTGTGCAAGGTGGGCAAGCGTGTAAATATTGTGATATGCATTATTGAAAGGAATATTCATGTCAGTGAGATTACAGACCCATTTGTGAATTTAAGCATGCCCTTCCAGAACCACATTCTAGTTATGAGTTCTAATTTGCCAAGCCTCAGTCTTATCTATTTTGAAGACAATAAAAGTAAAGTACTGAGAAGGAATATAAATGCTAAAGGCCCATAAGTCAGGTAGTTTATTACTCATAGAAATGTGAGTGTGTGGCTCTCTAGCTCTTCAGTCTCATGTGCAAGCACAGGTTGTAATAAGATGTATACCCCAGGTGAAAACTCAGAGCTCTGACTCTCTGCCCTTATATCTAATTGTTGTTACTGGGCAGAATCATAGAGGCCAAGTGGAAAGGGAACTTACAGGCAATCAGCATTTGGTCTGAACTTCATCACCCCTCCCCCCTCCCCCATATATATGTTTAATACTGTGAATTTTATTATTTGCTTCTGTTTCGAATTTTTACCTTTGAGGATTATTGAGCATCTTTAATGCTACTTTTATTTCTGTGTTGTAGTTCTTACATTCTTATACTTACGTTGGGGCCCTTGTGGAAGATTTTAAATGCCAAATAGGGAAGTTTATATTTAATTCTAAAGTCAATAGAAAGGCATTGGAGTTTATTGTGGAAGGTTGTAACATAATGAGACCTCTGATTTATGTAAATCAGTGTGTGGAGGATGGATTGGTGTGATTAGAGACTTGAGGCAGTGAGACATGGGCAGGACATAGACTAGAGTGGTGGCTGCATGAGTGGAGAGAAAGGGACAGATGTAGGAGAGATAAAAATGGGAAGATTCCCACTATCATGCATCAAAATATGGGGATAATGAGTCTTGAGAAAGAGAAGATTTAGAGGAGACACAGCTGCCACCTCCAAATATCTGAAGGACTATTGTGAAGAGAGATAGAGTAGAATTGTTCAGCCTGGAACAGGAGGAAGATTCAGGACCAATGAAAGGAAACAAGACAAAGGCAGACTTCAGTCTAAGGAAACACTTCCTAACAGTCGTCGGGCTAACTGAAGAGATAATGAGTTCCCTGGTACCAGAGGTATCAATGTCGATTGGATGAAGAATTGTTGGCAACATTGTAGAAGAAATATATGCTGCAGATAGGGCTAGAAGACCTTCATGGTACCCTCTGAGACCTTGGAGTGGAGCTACCAGTCTCTCCTTCAAGGTAGTCTCTCTTCTTTATGTTTCTGTTATGCAAATTTACCACCACTAGTGGTAAACATAACTCACTAGTCATCCTCAGTCTTTTTGCTGGCTTATCACTCATTTCATAAGCCCTGTCTGTGGATGTAAATTAATGCTCAGTCCTAGGCACTCTTCTCTTTTCTCCTTTTCTCTATTCTTTCACTTAATGATCTCATTATCTTACAAAAGAGTAATTATTGTATCAATGCATGTGACTTACAAATCTAAATATCCAACCATAAGCTCTCTCCTAAGGTCCTGTCCCATATCACTAGTTATACGTATATATATATATATATATATATATATATATATATATATATATATATATATATATATATATATATATTAGAAATGTTAAATGAGCTGTCCCATAGACAAATTCATGTCCAAAAGTATGACTCACTATTTTCCCCACTAAAGCCCTTTTTCCACACTTCCCTGTTTCAATTAAGGGCATGACCATTCTTCTAGTCACCAAAGTTCACAACCTAATTATTGCTTTCAATTCCTCAGTCCCACATATGTAATACATTATCACATCTTGTTGTTTTTAACTCTGCTATATTTATTGCATCCCTTATCACTATTCACCAACCACCACCTAATTTCAGGTCTTTATGAACTCTTTGCTGAAGTATTGCAATAGTTACCTAAGTGGTCTGCCTACCTGAATTCTTCACCTATCCCAATTTGTCTTCCTCAGTGTTTCCAAAGTTAAAACTGTATATGAACATATCACTCTTCTATTTATTAAGTTATGATTGCTACCTATTGTCTCTAGGATTCAGTAGGAATTCCTTTGGCTTTCAAAACTTCTAGGCTTTTTTGTTTTTGCCCACTTAATATTATTTATTTTTTTCCAATTACATGGAAAAACAGTTTCCAAAATTCATTATTTATAAGAGTTTGAGCTTTAAATTATTCTCCCTCCCTCCCTACCCAAGACAACATGCAATCTGATATAGGTTATACAAGTGCAATCATGTTAAACATATTTCCACATAGTCGTATTGAGAAAGAAGAATCAGAAAAAAATATAAAAAAACATGAGAAAGAAGAAACAAGAAAAATGAAAATAGTATGCTTTGATCTAATGAAGAATTCACAGTTCTAATGGATATGGATATCATTTTTCAACATGAGTCTTTTGGAATTGTCTTAGATCATTGTATTGCTGAGAAGAGCTAAGTCTATCATAGTTGATCGCTGCACAATGTTGCTGTTACTGTGTATAGTGTTTTCCCGGTTCTGCTCACTACACTCATCAGTGCATGTAATTCATTCCAAGTTTTTTCTGAAATCCATATGCTTATCATTTCTTATAGCACTATAATATTCCATTACATTCATATACCACAACTTGTTCAGCCATCTCCCAATTGATGGACATCCCCTTAATTTCCAATTCTTTTCCACCACAAAAAGAGGTGCTATAAATACTTTTGTATATGTGGGTCCTTTTCCCTTTTCTTACAATCTTTTGGGGATACAGACCTAGTAGTAGATCAAAGGGTATGCACAGTTTTATAGCCCTTTGGGGACAGTTCCAAATCACTCTCCAGAATGGTTGGATCAATTCACAATGCCACCAACAATGCATTAGTGTTCCAATTTTCTTTCATCTTCTCCAATATTTATCATTTTCTTTTTTTTTTTAATCATATTAGCCATTCTGATAGGCATGAGGTGGCACTTCAGAGTTGTTTCAATTTGCATTTCTCTAATCAATAATAATTTAGAACATTTTTTATATGATTATAGATGCCTTTAATTTCTTCATCTGAAAACTGCTTGATCATTTCCTTTCACCACTTATCAACTGGGGAGTGATTTTATTTTCATAAATTTGACTCAGTTCTCTACGTATTTGAGAAATAAAGCCTTTATTAGAAACTCTGGCTAAAGGAATTTGGTAGGACTTCTTTGCCTATATTTACAAATAGTTATATACTATTGGAATTAATTGTTCTTTAAATGTTTGGTAGAATCCACTTGTAAATTCATTTGGCCCTGTAGATTTTTTCTTAGGGATTTAATTGATAGCTTGTTCAATTTATTTTTCTAAAATAGGGTTATTTAAGTATCTGGGTCATTTATATTTTTGTAAATATTCTTCCATTTCACTTAGATTATCAGATTTATTGTCACACAATTGGGCAAAATATCTCCTAGTTATTGCTTTAATTTCCTCTTCATTAGTGGTGAATTCACCCTTTTCATTTTTGACAATGGTAATTTGATTTTCTTTTTTCTTCTTTTTAATCAAATTAACCAAAGGTTTGTCTATTTTATTTTTTTCATAAAACCATCTTAGTTTTATATATTAGCTAAATTTTCTTTCAATTTTATTAATCCCTTCTTTGATTTTTCAGAACTTCAAATTTGTTTTTTAATTTGGGATTTTCAATTTGTTCTTTTTCTAGCTCTTTTAGTTGTATGCCCAATTTACTGATCTCTTCTTTCTCTATTTTATTCATGTAAGCATTTAGAGATAAAAAATGTCCCCTATGTACTGTTTTGGCTGAATTTCATAAATTTTGGTATGTAGTCTCATTAGTGTTATTCTCTTAGATGAAATTATTGTTTCTATGATTTGTTGGTTGACCTATTCATTCTTTAGAATTAGACTATTTAGTTTCCAATAAATTTTAATCCATCTTTCCATGCCCATTTATTACAAGTAATTTTTATTGCACCATGATCCGAAAAAGATGTATTTAATATTTCTGACTTTTTGCATTTCATTTTAAGATTTTTAAGTTCTAATACAGGGTATTAGATGCCATACAGTGCTTATTAAAAAAGTGTGTTCTTTTCTATCCCTGTTCAATTTTTTCCAGATATCTATCATATCTAACATTTCTAAAATTCTATTCCTCTCCTTAACTTCTTTCTCATTTATTTTGTGGTTAGATATATCTAGTTCTGAGAAGGGGAGGTTAAGGTCCCCCACTAATATAGTTTTGCTGTCCATTTCTTCCTGTAACTCACTTAAATTCTCCTCTAAGAATCTGGATGCTATCCCACTTGGGACATATATGTTTAGTATTTTTATTACTTCATCATCTATGGTACCTTTTTCAAGATGTAGTCTCCTTCCATATCTCTTTTAATTAGGTCTGTTTTGCTTTTGCTTTTTCTCAGATCAGGATTACTACCCCTGCTTTTTTTCCTTGAGCTGAAATATAATATATTCTGCTCTAGCCTTTGACCTTCACTCTGTGTTTATCTCTCTGCTTCACATGTGTTTCTTATAAACAACATATTATAGGATGCTGGTTCTTAATACACTCTACTATCTACTTCTGTTTTATGGGAGAATTCATCCCATTCACATTCATAGTTATGATTACTAACTGTGTGTTTCCCTCCATCCTATTTTTCTCCCTGTTTCTCTCTTTCTTTTCACCCTGTCCCTCATTCCCAGTGTTTTGCTTCTGACTACTGCCTCCCTCAATCTTCCCTTCCATTATACCCTCCCTTTTCTTTTCCCTTTTTCCTCTTACTTCCCTGTAGGAAAAGATAAATTTCTATACCAAATTCAATGTGTCTTATTCCCTCATTGAGCCAAATCCAATGAGAATAAGGTTCAAATAATGCTCACTTCCTCCCTTTTTTCCCTCTATTGTAATAGGTCTTTTGCTCCTCTTCATGTGATATAATTCACCACATTCTGCCTCCCCCTTTCCTCTTCTCCCAATACAATCCTTTTTTTTTTAGCCCTTAACTTCTTTTTTATCACATCAAAGTCAACTCGTACTCACACTATCTGTATATGTTTACTCCCTCTAACTGCCCTAATAGAGAAACTCCAGAGTTTCAAATATCATTTTCCAGTGTAGGGAAGTAAACAGCTTCACCTTATTGAATAGTGTGGTACTTTTTTCTTTGCTGTTGACCTTTTTATACTTCTCTTGAGTCTTGTATTTGAAGACCCAATTTTGTATTCAGCTCTGGTCTTTTCATCAGAAAAGTTTGAAAATCCCCTATTTCATTGCATGTCCATCTTTTACCCTGAAAGATTATGCTCAGTTTTCCTGGTTAGTTGATTCTTGGTTGTAATCCAAACTCCTTTTGCCTTCCAGAATATCATATTCCAAGCCCTCCAATCTTTTAATGTAGAAGCTGCCAAATCCTGCCAAACCCTGACTGTGGTTCCTGGATATTTGAATTGTTTCTTTCTGGCTGCTTGCAGTACTTTCTTCTTGATCTGAGAGTTCTGAAATTTGGCTACAATATTCCTTAGAGTTTTCATTTTAGGATCTCTTTCGAGAGGTGATCAGTGGATTCTGTCAGTTATTATCTCACCCTCTGGTACTAGAATATGAGGGCAGTTCTCCTTGATAATTTCTTGAAAGATGCTGTCCAGGCTCTTTTTTTTTTATCATGATTTTCAGATAGTCCAATAATTCTTAAATTATCTCTCCTGGATCTATTTTTCAGATTGGTTGTTTTTGCAATGGGGTGTTTTATATTTTCTTCTGTTTTTTTTTTCATTCTTTTGATTTTGTTTGACAGAGTTCTGATGTATCATAGAGTCATTAGCTTCCACTTGCCAATGATAATTTTTAAGGAATTATTTTCTTCATTTAACTTTTGTACCTCCTTTTCCATTTAGCCAAATCCACTTTTTAAGGTGTTATTTTCTTCAGTGGATTTTTTTTTCATTTGGTCAGTTGTATTTTATTTTATTTTATTTTAGGCAATCGGGGTTAAGTGACTTGCCCAGGATCACACAGCTAGTAAGTGTCAAGCATTTGGTCTGAGGCTGGATTTGAACTCAAGTCCTCCTGACTCACGGCTGGTGCTCTATCCACTGTGCCACCTAGCTGCCCCTCAATTGTATTTTTAAGGGATTGTTTTCTTCAGTCCTTCCTTCTCCAAGCTCTTGATTCTTTCTTGAATAACTCTCATTTATTTTCCCAATTTTTCTTCTACCTCTCATATAATTTTAAAATCCTTTTTGAGTTCTTCCAAGAAGACTTTTTGGGCTTGAGACCAATTCATATTCCCCTTTGAGGTTTTGCATGTAGGAATTTTGACATTATTGTCCTCTTTTGAGTTTGTGTTTTGATTTTTTCCTGTCACCATGGTAGCTTTCTGTGGTGAGGGCTCTTTTCAGTTTTCTGCTCATTTTTTAGCCTATTTTGTGACTTTTAAAGTTGAGCTCTGTTCCTGGGGCACAGAGGTCACTGTCCCAAGCTTCTTGCTCTGAGGGCTAGAGTCTGGTCGCTGACTTTCTGCTCAGGTGACTTAGGTGCTGATAGTTTGCCCACTGCACTGGGGTGGCCAGGCCTAGTCAATCCTGTTGTGCTGGGAGTTCTGGGGCTGGTAGTTTGCCTTTTGCACTGGGACTGGAGGCCTAACAGCTGGTCTGCTGTGCCACTGGCCTACTGAGCCAGAATCAAAGGACCTCAGTTGCTGATCTGTGCTGTGGCTAAGAGCCTCCCACTGGTTTGGCCAGACACAATTTGTTCTGGCCAACACTCTGCTTTTACCCAAGTGAGACAGACCTTTCCTGAAATCCTTCTAAGTTATCTTAAGCTAGAAAATTGTTTCACTGTGTCTTTTTTTTAGGTTCTGTTGCTCCAGAATCTGTTTAAGGACTTGATTTAATGTTGCTTCTGAGGAAAACTGGGTAGAGCTCAGACAACTTCCTGGCTTTTCCCTGCCATCTTAGCTCTACCTCTCCCTCTTCTTTTAAAGCTTTTCAGGACCTTTCCCAAATCTGTGTTTTGAACTTTATTGTAAGGTGTCTCTCTTCTTATAACCTAAAGGTCTACCCAAAATCTTCCTTATTGTTCCTTCTGTATGGCATCCCATGTTCAATTTCTATGTTTGATATATTCTCTCTTATCTTTACCTCTTTATTCCCCTAGCTTCCTTCAAATCTCACCTAAAATCCTGTCTTCTACAAGAAGCCTTTTTCTGCAATATCAACTGTCAATTGGATATTTTAAATTGAATGTCTTGAAGACATTTAAAACTCGACATGTCCAAGAAGAATTAGCTTTTCCTATAAACCTTCCACTCTTCTTAACTCTTTTTCTAGTAAAGGAACCACTCACTGTCCTTCCAGTTTCTCATTAACCTTGGCATTATTTGACTCCCGACTCTCCCTCACTCCCCATATCCAATCAGTTGTAAAAGTTTGCTTTTTCTACCTCCATCTCTTTCACATATGAACTATTCTGTCTACCCACACACTAACCACATACATTGAGCCCTCATCAGCTCTCACCTAGATCATTGTAACAACCTCGTGATTAGTCTCTCTGACTCACATATTTTATCACTCCAGTCCATTCTATGTTGCTACCGAAGTAATTTTTATTAGAAGCTGATCTGAGCATATGAATCCCCCATTTGATCAACTCCATTGACTTTCAAATAACATATAAACTACTATTTAGCTTTTAAATCTCTTCACAATTTGGTCCCAAACTATCTTTCTAGCCTTGGCCCACATTACTGCTCCTCCCCACTTTATGATGTGGCCAAAGTAGATTTATTTCTATTTTTCATGAATACTACTCTATGTATTATTCTGTCTTTTCAATGGCCTTTCCTTCACACCTGAAATTCACTCTGTCCTCACCTCTATCTCATAGAATCGTTTTTCCTTCAAGATACAATTTAATCACCACTTTCCTCATGAAGCTTTTATTGATCTCCTACCTACTAGGATACTCACCCCAAACTACCTTGCATTTAACTACTTCGTATTTATTCACTTTATATTTATTCTGTGTAATACTTTAGTAGTTACTGCATAGTGATTGACCACCATTATTATTCTTTGGAATGGCTTAATCATACCTTTACTGTGATAAGTCTGGGGTTCCAAGAAATAGAGCACCACCACATGGCTATGAATCAAACTGAAGTATGGTGCTAAGGATATCCCTGCTGTGAGGTAGGTAAGGGATACACCCATTGTAGCTCATAGGCCCCCATTTGCATTCTTCCTATCTACACAGGATATCATGTCACCATTATTTTTAAATATAAAATATTTCCTTAATGATAAGGCAAAATTAAGAATAATCAGCACATTGTAGTCATTCGATATAAATAAAATGCAAGAATAAAAAAAAAATCAGAGTCAACACATGAACCTGTTCCACACTGTCCCATCAATTGATGTAATTTTGGTCTGGAAACACTGGTATATATTTGCAGAAATCTACCTGGGAGGCATATCAGTGAGGAAAATACATGCACTTAGGGCAACTCAGGACTCTAAATAGTAGACTTCAATGTCCTTTGTCCCTTCATGAATAATCTGTACTATACAAAGCCACTAAATAATAATAGCTAGCATTTAAGTTGGGCAAAGTGCTTTATAAATGTTATCTTATTTATTCTCACAACAACCCCAGTAGGTAGATGCTATTATTATCCCCATCATTACACATTGGGAAATTGAAGCAGACAAAAGTTAAATGACTTGCTCAGTACCACAGAACTGGTAAGTTTGGATTTGAACTCAGGTCTTCCTGACTACAGGTCCTATGTTCTATCCATTCTGCCACCTATCCATATTTCTCTGCTAATTGGCCACTTTTCTGTTTTATAATTTATTCCTTTATGGAAAAATGTCATCCTCTTCTGCTATTACACTGATAAAACAATAGCAAGGTCTTTTCAATCATAATCATTTAAAAGGGTCTGAAAAATTATTATACTACTAATTATGACCAACAATTCACTTATATCAGAGAACTGAAAAACTGTTCAGATTGGCTCTCTGGCAATACAAATAAGTTTAGCCAGCTCCACACTCAACAGGATTCTGCATCATCCCATCAGCTAAATACCTATATTTGTAGCAAAACAGCTTCAAGGCTTTTCTTTACCCCCTTCATTTACCTCTGACAGTCAAAAGTGGTAGTAGGAAGCAAGTGAGAACCTCTGAGATGTTTTATTTTTCTCATATTGTAGTTATCACAATAATTCAGAGTAAATCAAAACCTATCCTTCTTAGATTGAGCAGGCTGCCAGCCTTTTCTTTAGCCAATCCATACAACAGTGCTTCTCCTTCAATCAGTAAACTTCAAGTACAGCTATTGAAACCTTCCTTTTATCTTCTTATGCAGATCTGACAGACTTCTTAAATGAATCTATTACCTTTTCACTTCTCTGCTTCTGAGTTCTTCACTTGCCTATAATAGCACAAATCAGATCATCTGATTTGGTCAGTTAGGGATTATTCATCTTTCTCTCAATGGTTTAAGCTCACTAAATGCAAATTGTGGTCAGATATGAAGCCAACTATATATATATATATATATATATATATATATATATATATATATACATATACATATATATATACATATATATATATACATATACATATATGCATAGACATACATATATACATATGTATGTATATGGGTGTATATCTATATCTATAAAATCTCCTCATAGTCTCCAAAAATATTTGAATTGCCATTTTATGAGACTTAATTTTAGATAAGTGGACTGATGAAGACCTCTTTAAGAGAAGAGAAATGACTGACAGTACAGGGCAGTATGGTCTTTCAGTTCATCTTCACACAATTTTTTTTTTTAGTTTGTGAAGTTGAAAATCTGTTACTGCACTCACATTTTTTATGGGAAAACCATGTTTCTTCCCATATATATTTATCAGTTTTTCAAACACAAAAATTCATTTCAACCACATTCAACAACCAAACTGCTCACATGTAGAAGGGAAACTATCTTCTATTTATATATAAATTTGTTGTCTTTCATTAAAATATGAGCTTGCCAAACATACTGATGGTTTCATTTATTGTATTTGCATCCCCAACACCTACCACAATGTCTGGCACATGTCAGGTACTTAAAAATTGACTGACTGATTGAACCACTCTAATTTTAATTAGCTTGTCCAAGACAAATAAAATGTTAGCAGGTAGAAAACTTTACCTTTCATTCCTTTTCTCCCAATTCTATATTCTTTCTAACTTAGGCAATTCACTGGAAAGGCCAGTCATCTCTGATTATTTTTTTTGCTTTAACTTTGGTTTCTTTGTCATTTTACACAGAAATGAACTTTGTTTTTACCACTGATTCAGGCCAAGGAATAATGACCCTTTACCTTCAAATCCACAAAGATGCTTTCTTGAATTTAAAATGACAATCCAGAAGACAAGAAAAAAATTTGTCTTGAACCCAATGAGAAAGGGACATGAAAAGTAAGAAAACAGGAAGCAAATAGGTTACTACCCAAGATCTATAAGGACCATGCTTAATTGAGACATGTAATTTTTTTTTGTTGGCTATTCTAGACAACAATTCCTGCTTGATAAATAGAAAATAGTTAATTGGCTTACTGAGGCAATAATATATTTATTTAGCATTATTTTCTGTACTGTGAATTTAAATACATATGGTTTATCTATGTCATACAATTCATTTCATAGTTCCAACATTTAAAAAAACTAACACATACCTTTGGGGTGTAAATTGGCAGATTATTTGCTTCTTTATTAATACAAAGCAAAAATAATTTTCAAAATACTGCATTGGTTTGGATATAAGCTACACTTTTCCCCACATCTAGCTTGATTTGGTCTATAATCTCACTCTCAGTAAGAGAGTGGCAATGAGGAGGATGAGGACAAAAGGAACAGCAATAATAAAGATAAATAAAAGCACCCTCATTTGAATTGAAAGAACTATAAAAATATCAGTTATATGTATATATATATATATATATGTGTGTGTGTGTGTGTGTGTATGTATGTATATATATATATATAATATATATATATATATATACGTATTTGCGTGTATGTGTATGCATGTGTGTGTTTGCCTTAGAGAGAATGATTTTTTTTTCTATACCTTCAACCAACTCCTTCCTCATTGTGGGCTTAATGTGAGTGTAGGCTCCCAAAAAATTGTGCCAATCATGAACAAACTATTTTACCAGTATGGAAAAGTGTTGAGTACAGGCAAAGTAAAGGGCTATGAGTCTATCACTTGAGGACCAGAGTAACTAAATTTGGAGAAGCTCATCAACAAAAGTTTGATTATAAAAATGAATTTATGGGGGCAGAGCCAAGATGGCTTAGTGTAAGCAGTGATTTGCTTGAGCTCTCCCCCAAACCCCTCCAAATACTCATAAAAAAATGGCTCTAAACAAATTCTGAAGCAGCAGAACCCACAAAAAGACAGAGTGAAACAAATTTCCTGCCCAAGACAACCTGGATGATTGATCAGAAAGGTGTATCACGCCGGGCTGGGAGCACAATGCAGCACAGCGTGGGCATGCAGGCCTCAGCAAACCTGGAGCAGGCCTCACAGGACTGATTCACAGGCAGCTGTGGAGGTTTCCAGACTCCTCAATCCACAAATGCCAAAGACAACTTAGAAGGTCAGTGGGAAAAGTCTGCTTCTGTCGATGGTCAGAGAGGAAGGCGGGGTTTCAGCTCCATTCTCCAAGAGCATGACCCTGGGGGAGGGCAGCTGCTTCCCGAGCTTCTGGCCCACAGACTGAGGGGGAATCCAGTGGATGATCAGAGAGGGACTGCAGAGATCTGTTTGCCAGTGCTGGGGCAGGAATCTCTTGCTTTGCCGGTGTGTGGATCTGGGTCACAGTTCTGGGTGACAGTGGTGGGGTGACGAGGAACACTGGCATGGTGGAGCTTGGAGTGGCTGTGGAGAGGAACCCTCCCTCACAGTGATGGGACAGAAAGGAATAGTTGTGGTCACAGGCCAGGAAAGGAGTAAACACCTCGCCCCTTATCATACCACCTTGGAAGAACTGAAAATTTGCCCGTCCCTACAAGTATCTCTGAAAACAGCTACAGAAACCCCTGAAGCTTGGGACAGTACACTCTCCACATTGGAAGCAGACTCTTACCTTAACAAAATATTTAAAACTCAAGTAATTGGGTGGGATCATGAGCAAGCAGTGCAAAAAGAGTCAGACTATATTATCTTGCTTTGGTGAAAAAGATCAAAATATACAACCAGAAGAAGACAACAAAATCAAAGCTCCTACATCCAAAGCCTCCAAGAAATATATGAATCAGTCCCAGGCCTTGGAAGAGCTCAAAAGGGATTTTGAGAAGCAAGTAAGGAGGAAGTAGAGGAAAAACTGGGAAGAGAAATGAGAGTGAGGCAAGAAAACCATGAAAAACAAGTCAACAGCTTGCTAAAGGAGACCCAAAAAAATACTGAAGAAAATAACACCCTAAAAAACAGCCTAACCCAAATGGAAAAATAGGTCCAAAAAGCCAATGAGGAGAAAAACACCCTAAAAAGAAAATTGGCCAAATGGAAAAGGAAGTCCAAAAGCTTACTGAAGAAAATGCTTCCTTAAAAATTAGAATAGAGCAATTGGAAGACAGTGACTTTATGAGAAATCAAGACACTGTAAAACAAATCCAAAAGAAAGAAAAATTAGAAAACAATGTGAAATATCTCATTGGAAAAACAACTGACCTGGAAAATAGATCCAGGAGAGAGAATTTAAAAATTATTGGACTATCTGAAAGCCATGATCAAAAAAAGAGCCTAGACATCATCTTTCAAGAAATTATCAAGGAAAACTGCCCTGATATATTAGAACCAGAGGGCAAAATAGAAATGGAAAGAATCCACAGATCTCCTCCTGAAAGAGATCCCCAAAGAAAAACTCCTAGGAATATTGTAGCCAAATTCCAGAGTTCCCAGGTCAAGGAGAAAATATTACAAGCTGCCAGAAGGAAACAATTCAAGTACTGTGGAAACACAATCAGGATAACACAAGATTTAGCAGCTTCTACATTAAAGGACCGCAGGGCATGGAATATAATATTTCAGAGGGCAAAGGAGATAGGATTGCAACCAAGAATCACCTACCCAGCAAAACTGAGTATAATCCTTCAGGGGAAAAAATGGTCATTCAGTGAAATAGAGGACTTTCAAGCATTCCTGATGAAAAGACCAGAGCTAAACAGAAAATTTGACTTTCAAATAAGACTCCAGTGGAACATGAAGAGGTAAACAGGAAAGAGAAATCATAAGAGACTTATTAAATTGAACTGTTTACATTCCTGCATGGAAAGATGATATTTGTAACTCATGAGAACTTTGTCAGTATTAGGGTAGTTGAAGGAAAAAAATTGTATGTATGTATATATAGATAGATAGATAGAGGGCACAGGGTGAGTTGAAGATTAAGGGGTCATATCTGGAGAATAAAATTAAGGGATGAAGGAGGATTATACTCAGAGAAGAAGAAAGGGAGAGGTAGAATGGGGTAAATTATCTCACAAAAAAAAACAGAAAAGAAAAGTCTCTCACAGTGGAGGGGAAACAGGGGAAGGTGAGAGGGAATGAGGGAATCTTATTCTCATAGGATTTGGCTTAAGGAGAGAATAACATACACATTCAATTGGGTATGGAAATCTGTCTTACCCTACAGGAAAATAGGGGAGAAGGGGACAAGAGAGCAGGGGGTGATAGAGAGGAGGGCAGATTGGGAAAGAGGGTAATCAGAAGCAAATACTTCTGAGGAGGGACAGGGTCAAAAGAAAGAATAGAATAAATGGGAGGGCAGGATAGGATTAAGGGAAATAGAATTAGTTTTTTCACAACATGTCTACTAAGGAAGTGTTTTGCATAACTGCACATGTACAACCTATATGGAGTTGCTTGCCTTTTCAATGAGGGTGGGTGGGGAGGGAGGAAGGGAGAAAATTTGGAACTCAAAGTTTTAAAAACACATATTTTAAGAAAATGTTTTCACATGCTACTGGGAAATAAGAAATACAGGAAATGGGGTACAGAAGTCTATCCTGCTCTACAGGAAAATAGAAGGGGAAGAGGATAAGAGAAGGGATGGGGGAGAGACAGAAGAGAAGGCAGAGCAGGGGAAGGGGTATTGAGAATGCATGCCATCTTGGGGTGGGGGAGGGGTGAGAAATTTGAAACTCAGAAACTTGTGGAAGTGAATATTGAAAAGTAAAAATAAATAAAATTTACATTTTACAGACAAAAAAAAAGTAATCCCTGCAAGATCAACCTCACAGGGTAATTGTCAGACTCAAGTCAAATAACATAAGTAAATTTTTTTGCAACCTTTAAAAAAATGAATTTATTTCTTTCATAGCAACTGATGAAATTGTTTACTAAGTCCTAGGAGCAGTCATGTGCCACATTGGTGGAGAGGAGGCATACAGTGAGGATACTCTTAAATCTCTAAAGTATTTAAATGTAATTGTGTTTTATTTTACTTTAATTTAGTAGAGATCTCATTTTCTGACAAAGAAGAAATCATTAATTCTAGTCCTAATCAACCATGGTGCCATCCTTGACTCTTTACTCTTCCTCATTTCACATCTCCAATAGGTGGCCAAATCTTTCCATTTCTACCTCCACAGTATCCCTCTTATCAGTCTCCTTCTTATTCACACAGCCATTGTCCTACTTTAAGTCCTCATCATTTGTGGCCTATTGCAATGTCTCCTCATTGGTCTCCCTGCCTCAAGTTTCTTCTCTCCCTATTTACTCTTCCCCACAACTGCCAAAGTGATTTTCATATTTAAAATTGTGTTTCATTTTTAATTAACAAAAAAACTCTCTCCCATTTCTTACCATGAAAAAGAGAAGAGGAAAAAAAGAAACTCTTGTAAGGCATATATACAACTCGCAAACCAAATTCTCTCATTGCAAAGTGATTCTCCTAAAGTAGATTTGACCATGACACCTCCTACTTAGTAAACCCTAGGGTCTCCCTACCTCTAGCAGCAAATGAAAATTCCTTTCTTTGGTTTAGCTTCTTAGAGCCCTTCACAACTTGGCCCCCAACTTATATTTCGAGCTTTATTATGCATTTCTCTTCTTCACAATCCTGTAAAATTGCCTTTCTTACTGTTTCTCATTCAGGCAACTTCATTTCCCATTTTGTTGCCTTGAACTGGCAGTCCCCTGTGCCTGTAATACTGTCCCTCCTCTTCTCCTGTTCTTAGAATCCCTAGTTTTCTTCCACACTTGATCCAAGCACCACTTTCCTCATAAAGCCTTTCCAGATCTCAGTCCCCAGCTTCCAGCTCCCCAGAAAACTATTGTTCTATATTTATTTTGTAAATACTTATATGTGTGTTTTCTCCTTGATGAAATATAAGCTCCTTTACTTCAGAGACTGTTTCCTTTTTGCTATTTTAACCCAGCACAGTGCCTGGCACATAGTAGGTGCTCAATAAGTGTTTATTGACTGCTCTTCATCTTCCTACAATTCCCACTCCTATTCATCCCCACCCTCCTCTTTGCCATCCTCTTTCTTCTGGTCCTCTCTTTCATTATTCTGTGTTCAGTAGATGTCAGCTTATTTCAATAGAAAATAAAATATAAGCAGGAAGCTTGATTTCCTAAGGGATAGAACAATGGATCCATAAACCCAAATAAAGTATGAATCTTGAATTCTCCAGAGGATTCATCACAGCCATGATGAGAATAATTGAGAATTAACCATTTTCAAGCACAGTAAAGATGCTATGTATAGCAAGATTTCTAGGGCAACAGAAAGAACTTTGCACACCCCCCCCCAAAAAAAAAGTCCCACCAGCATGATACAGTCTGAGATTACAACCATAACAGTCATTCCCCTGAGTCAAATCATTAAGTATCCCTATTTAATATGCTTTCTATTTTAAAAATATTTTATTTGTTTTGATCACCCAAGACCTGCCTTTTTACCCTCCCACCCAACCAACCTCATCCCCACTAAGATCACAAAAACAACAAAACTCATTACAAACATGTGCGGTCAGTCAAAACAAATTTCCACATTGGTCATGTCCGCACATATTTATCTCATTTTGCTTTCTGAGTCTTACATCTCCCTGTCAGGAAGTGGATAGAATTTCTCATTAGTCCTCTGGAATTCCGGTTGATTATTCCACTGATAAGAGTTAGCCTAATACTAGTCCATCACATTTATATACCATAACTTGTTTATCCATTCACTATTATGAGTACTCTTTCAGATTCCCACTCTTCACAACTTTAAAAAGAATTATAAATATTTTTGTACATTCTTAGAATTTGTTTTGCTTAAGACTAATCCTTCACTTAACCTAACCTTTTTCCAATTCCCCTTCCCTTTTCTGTCTTTTCCTATCTATTCCCTATTGAATGAAATCTATTTCTGTACCCAACAGCACATATAGTCTTCTTTTCTTTGACCACTTCAGCCGAGAGTGAGGTTCAAGTGTCAACCACTAGTCCCCACCCCTCTCATCCCTAGTTACATAGATGTCGATCTGTATTTCTTGCCTTTGTGAGGTGATTTTCCCTAATCTTCCTTTCCTTTCTTCCACCAATGTATCAGTCTTCCTCTCTCTTTTGATCCTTTTCTTAAGATCACCAAGATGTAACATAATCCTTCCAAGGCTTTATCTAATTGGATTCTCCCTACATACCCTGATGGTAATAACAGGATTCGGAGGAAACAAATGTAGCAACTCCCCAAATTTGAATGTAAGCAGTGTGTTCTTACTTGTTTATCATTGTTCATTCATAATTACCTTTTCATGTTTCTCTTCACTCCTGTGTCCAAACTTCAAAGTTTTTTTTATAGCTATGGTCTTTTAGTTGGGGATGCTTAGAAGTCTTTTCTTTCATTCAAGATCCATTTTTGCCACTGTAGCATTATTTTCACTTTTTCTAAGTTTTTTTCTTAACTATAAATCCATTTATTTTGCCTAACGAAATATTGTATTCCAAGTTCTCCACTCCTTTGTGGTTATACCCATTCAATTTTGTGTGATCCTCACTGTGGCTTCTCAGTACTTGAAGTCTTTCTTTCAGGCTGATTGCAGTATTTATTTTACCCTAGAGGTTTCTGTATTTTGGCAATAATAATCTTGGGAAATTTCAGTTTGGAAATTGGGGAGGTGATCAGTGGAGTCTTTCTATTCCCACTTTGCCCTCTAATTCTAAGAGATGTGGGCAGTGTACTTTTAATATTTCTTGAAATAGGTTCTCTAGGCTCCTCTTTTTGGTCATTACATTCAGATAGCCCAATAATTCAAATTTTTTTCTTCCTTATTTGTTTCCAGTTTAGTTGATTTTACTATGAGATGATTTATATTTCCTCTGTTTTTTTCCCCAATCTTTAGAATTTGTTTCAGTATTTCTTGTTGCTCCATGGAGTCATTAACTTCTCTTTGGTCTCTTTGAATGTTCAGAGTGTTTGATGATTGAGCAAGATCTTGTACCTCATATGCCAGGCTATTAATTACCTTTCTGATTCTTCCTTCCGTAGCACTCATTTATTTTCTAATCTTTTCTTAAAGCATTTTCATGTAATTTATAAAAAACATTTTTTACTCTTAAAAAAAAGCTTGCTTTGTCTTTTCCTGAAATTCTCCTTAAGTTTGTGTCCAAGTTATGTTTTACTTGAGGCATTCTTTGTAGATGTTTTGGAATTTTTTTGTTATTTGTTTTCCCTGAAAGTCCCTGACAACATTATTCCAAGACCTCAGAGAAAGGCTGAGGACCTGGAAGCGTTTAGTGCTCCCAAAGTGGTCTGATCCAGGACTAAATCTCATTGATGCTACTTGATCAGAGTTCTACAAGTTCGTGACCTGGGTCACTTCTCCAACCATAGTGCTAATCTCCATCTCATGCTTTGGCTTATTAACCCAAGTCATAGGATCTCAGAACTGGAAACGGATCTCTTATATCACCTAGTTCAACATGTATAACAACCTCAACCAATGACCATATAGCCAATGCTTTAAGATCTCTCTCTAGGCAGCCTATTTCTCTTTTCAATAGCTCTGATTATTAGGAATTGTTAGAGCTGAAATCTATCTCTCTACTTTTCTCTTTCATTGTTTCTCTAAATTTAACATTACACACCTAAGTCTCTTCCATGTAACAACCTTTCACATGCTTGAAAATGTCTGAAGTTGGGAATGCAGAGCCAAGATGGTGGAGTAAAAGCAGTGACTTGCTTGAGCTCTCCCCCAAACCCCTCCAAATACCTGTAAAAAATGGTTTTAAATAAATTCTAAAGCAGCAGAACCCACAAAAAGACAGTGAAACAAATGTGTAGCCCAAGACAACTTGGATGGTTGATCAGAAGGGTATGATGTGCAGGGCAGGGAAAGGAATACAGTTCGGCATGGGCACACAGGCAAAACAGGACTCAGTGAACCTGGAGTAACCCTCAGAGGACTGAATCATGGGCAGCTGTGGCAGTTTCCAGACTTCTCAAACCAAGAATGCCAAAGACAACTTAAAAGGTCAGTAGTAAATGTTTGTGACTGCAGTGAGAGAGAAGTGTGGGGTCCCAGCCCCAGTCCCTGTGCATGGCCCTGGGGCAGAAGCTGCTTCCAGAGCTTCTGGCCCGTAAACTGAGGGGGAATTGAGTGGCTGTTCAGAAGGGGATTACAGGGATCTTTTTGCTGGTGCAGGATTCTCTTGCTTTGCCCATGCTTGGATCTGGGTCACAGTTCTGGGTAGTGGTCCTGGGGGGAGAGGAGTGCTGGGATGGTGGAGCTTGTAGGGGTGGTATGGAGAAAATCCTCCTCACAGTTCCAAGGTATAAAAAAGTGCTTGTGGTCACTCATAGACCAGAGCACAGGCCAGGAAAGGAGAAAACACCTTGCCCCTTATCATAACACCTTGGAAGAACTGAAAATTTACAGGTCCCTAGAAGTATCTCTGAAAACAGCTACACAAAACCCCCGAAGCTTGGAACAGTACATTCTCCACACTGGAAGCAAACCCCTACCTTA
Organism: Phascolarctos cinereus; assembly: GCF_003287225.1. Classification (NCBI taxonomy): domain Eukaryota; kingdom Metazoa; phylum Chordata; class Mammalia; order Diprotodontia; family Phascolarctidae; genus Phascolarctos; species Phascolarctos cinereus. The sequence continues at coordinate 363,493,789 of NW_027555625.1, read as the reverse complement.
ACAAACAGTTTATAGCAAGTAAGAGAAGTAGAGGAAAAATTGGGAAGAGAAATGAGAATAATGCAAGAAAATCATGAAAATCAAGTCAACAGCTTGCTAAAGGAGACCCCCCAAAAATACTGAAGAAAATAACACCTCAAAAAATAGCCTACTGAGCAAGTTGTGGCATATGAATGTAATGAAATACTACTGTGCTATAACAAATGATGAACAGGCTGACTTTAGAAAAACCTGGAAACACTTGGATGGTCTGATGCTGAGTGAAGTGAGCAGAACCAAAAGAACATTATACAAAGTAACAGCCACATTGTGTGATGACTAATATTGATAAACTTAACCCTTCCCAGCAATACAAGGATCTAAGACAACTCCAAAGGTCTTGTGATTGAAAATGCTATCCACATCCAAAGAAAGAACTATGGAAGTTGAATGCAGATTGAAGCATACTATTTGCTATTTTTTTTCTCTTCTGTTGAGTTTTGTTTCCTCTTTCTGGTGGTTCCTCCTATTGGTTCTAATTCTTACTTACAATTTCACTAATGTGAAAATATGTTAAATAGGAATATATATATATGTATGGCCTATATCAGATTGTGTGCTGTCTTGGGGAGGGTGGTGGGGAGGAAGGCAGAGAAACTCAAAAGCATATGGAAATGATTATTGATAAATCAAAATAAATTCATAAAAAAAGAAAAAATAGCCTAGCCCAAATGGCAAAAGAGGTCCAAAAAGGTGATGAGGAAAATGCCTTAAGAAAGCAAAATTGGCCAAATGGAAAAGGAACTCCAAAAGCTTACTGAAGAAAATACTTCCTTTAAAAGTAGAATGGAGCAATTGGAAGCCAGTGACTTTATGAGAAATCAAGACACTATAAAAACAAATTCAAAAGAATGAAAAAATAGAAAACAATGTAAAATATCTCATTGGAAAAACAACTGACCTGGAAAATAGATGAAGGAAAGATAATTTAAAAATTAATGGACTATCTGAAAGCCATAGTCAAAAAAAAGAGCCTAGACATCATCTTTCAAGAAATTACCAAGGAAAACTTCCTGATATTTTAGAACTAGATGGCAAAATAGAAATTGAAAGAATCCACCAATCACCTCCTGAAAAACATCCCCAAAGGAAAACTCCTAGGAATATTGTAGCCAAATTCCAGAGTTCCTGGGTCAAGGAGAAAATATTACAAGCAGCCAGAAAGAAATAATTCAAGTACTGTGGAAACACAATCAGGATAACACCAGATTTAGCAGCTTCTACATTAAAGGACCACAAGGCTTCGAATACAATATTCTGGAGGACAAAGGGGATAGATTACAACCAAGAATTACCTACCCAGCAAAATTGAACATAATCCTTCAGGGGAAAAAATGGACATTCAGTGAAATAGAGAACTTTCAAGCATTCTTGCTGAAAAGACCAGAGCTGAATAGAAAATTTGACTTTCAGATACAAGACTCAAGAGAAACGTGAAGAGGTAAACATGAAAGAGAAATCATAAGAGACTTACTAAGGCTGAACTGTTTACATTCCTTCATGGATATTTGTAACTCATGAGTCCTTTGTCAGTAGTAGAGTAGTTGGAGGGGAAAACAATTATATGTATGTGTATAGATAGATAGATAGATAGATAGATAGATAGATAGATAGATAGTACAGGGTCAATTGAAGATGAAAGGGTGATATCTGGAGAATAAAATTAAGGGGTGAGAGACGATCATACAGAGATAGGGAGAAAGGGAGAGGTAGATTGGGGTAAATTATCTCACATAAAACAGTCAAAAAAGGCTTTTACAGTGGAGGGGAAACAGATGAAGGTGAGAGGAAATGAGTGAATCTTATTCTCAACAGATTTGGCTTAAGGAGAGAATAACATATACACTCAGTTGGGTATGGAAATCTATCTTACCCTACAGGAAAATATGGGAAGAAGGGTACAAGAGAGCAGGAGGATGATAGAGGGAAGGGCAGATTGGGGGAAGGGGTAATCAGAAGCAAACACTTCTAAGGAAGGACAGGGTCGAAAGAGAGAATAGAATAAATGGGTGGCAGGATAGGATGAAGGTAAATGTGCTTAATTTTTCACAACATGATTATTATGGAAGTGTTTTGCATGACTACACATGTATAACCAGTATCAAGTTGTTTACCTTCTCAATGAGGGTAGGTGGGGAGGGAGGAAGAAGAAAATTTGGGACCCAAAGTTTTAAAAACAAACGTTTAAAAAAAATGTTTTCACATGCAACTGGGAAATACAATGAACAGGAAATGAGGTATAGAAATCCATCCTGCCCCACAGGAAAATTGAAGGGGAAGGAGATAAGAGAAGGAGGGGGGAGATAGAAGGGAGGGCAGATTAGGAGAAGGGGTATTCAGAATGCATGCCATCTTGGGGTGGGGGAGGGATGAGATGGGGAGAAAATTTGTAACTCAAAATCTTGTAGAAATGAATGTTAGAAACTAAAAATAAATTAATTCACTAAAAAAAAAAAATCGAAAGTCCCCAGTGTCATGTCACTCCTATCTTCTGCAGGATTATCATCCCTAATTATTTAAACCAATCCTTACTTGAAATAGTTTACAATTCCCTCCCTGTGATAGCTTTCACATTCTCTCTGGTTCTCTAATTTGACCTTTAGCCTTGATTTTAACTTTTAAGTACCATATTGTTTGCCTCCTCTTTTTTGTTTCGATAATCAGTATGTAACTCCATCCTTTTAGGTAATATTACACTAAGTTTGTGTTTGGAACCAAAATTCAGGACCCATGCTCAATCAGTTTCATTTTGCTGCCATAACTGTTCAGCTTTACACTAACATGTGGTAGTATTCTTGGGTTTTACAACCCACCAATCATTACCACCATTGTATTGCCATATCAAGCCATCCCTATGCATTCTAGGAATATTACTATACATGTCAAGCACACTAGATAGCTTCTCTGAGCTTTTTTGTGTCACTGATTCTGTTTTATCAACCTGAAATTCTCCATCATTTGTTGCCCTCAATCTGCTGTGACCTAAGTTATAAGTCAGAATATAGGCCACTCTCAAATATAGGCTATACCTCCAAAAAGAGGTTTCTTTGTAACATGAGAAATATGCAGGTTTATCCTGAAAAAAGAAATGAGCTCACTATAGGCCACACTAATTTTTATATGCTCAAAATTTAGGGAAAGGGCCAAAAGTAGAAGGTGTCACTGGGCAAGTTACTTAATGTCTTGGCGACATAGCATTTAGCACAGTGCCCAGTACATGGTAGGCACTCTACAATGGAGGGGAAAATGAGGGGAATCAGGCAATGCCTGAACCTCACTCTCATCTGAACTGGTTCAAAGAGGGAAGAAGATATATGCATTGACAAGTAGGTATAAAATCCATCTTACCCAACATGGAAGTGGGAAGCGAAGGGACTAAGAGTAAAGAAAGAAGGAGTGAAGAGAGAGTAGTCAGAAGTAAAACAGATTTTTGAGGAGAGTGGAGTGGGTAAAAGAGAGAGAGAGAGAGAGAGAGGAGAGAGAGAGAGAGAGAGAGAGAGAGAGAGAGAGAGAAGATAAATAGAAGAGAATAGGATGAAGGAAAATACACAGTTAGCAATCATAACTGTGAATGTGAACAAGATGAACTTACCCATAAAACAGAAGCAGATACCTCTGCTTCTGAAAGGGGGAAGTGCTGTCCCAAGCTTCAGGATTTTTGTGTAGTTGTTTTCAGAGGTAATTCTAGGGACCTGTAAGTTTTCCATTCTTCCAAGTTGGTAGGATCTAAGGAGAGGTGTGTTTACTTCTCTTCTGGCCTGTGCTCTGGTCTGTGAATGACCATGAGTAATCTTTTCTACCCTAGAATTGTGACCAGGATTCCAGCTCCCCTAAAGCCCCAAGCTCTGTTGTGGTAGTACTCCTTCTCACTCTGGGACTGAAACCCAGCACTGCGACTCAGATCTGAGTCTGGGCAAAGGAACAGAGTCTTTCCTCAGTACCAGCAAAGAGATCCCTGTAATCTCCTTCTGACCAGTTGTCTAACCCCCTTACCATCTGTGTGCTGAGAGTTCCTGAAGCAGCCACTGCCACTGCAGATTCAGTCACTCCCTGCCTACACTGGACTGAACTCCACTCACACCCTGATGCAACAAATCTTTCCTGCTGACCTTGTGAGTTATCTCAGACAGGAAAATTGTTTTGCCCTGTCTTTCTGTTGGTTCTGCCACTACAGGATTTGTTTTGGGGTGTTATTTAAAGTTATTTACTGGGGAATTTGGGGGAGCTCAGATTGAGTCCCCGCCTTTTCTCTACCACCTTGACTCCACCCCCCCATATGTCATCTTGATAACTTTTACCTAAATATATGGAAACCCAGACATGTATTTTCCCATATTTGTCAAAGGTACTACTTTCCAGTCACCTAGGTTTTCAACTTCAGTATCGTCCTTAGCTCCTCTGCTTCATTCACCCCACAAATCCACCTAATTTTGTCATTTCTGCCACTGTACTTCTTACTTTCCTCCCCTTCTCTTCACTCACAAAACTATCAACCTAGTTGACGTCCTCATCATCTCTTATGGAGACTATTGCAAGACAGCTCTAATTGTTCTAATTGTTCTCCCTGCCTCAAGCCTCTCACCTCTTCAATACATTCTTAAATTGCCACCAAACTTATTTTTCTAAAATATAAATCTGACCATAATACTTCCTTGTTCGACAAACTCTAGTAGCTACTTATTACCTCTAGAAGCAAATATAAATTCCTAAGATTGGCATTTATGATTCTTCACAACCTGGCCCTAATGTACCTTTCTAGTTTTATTGTACATTACTCCTTTCCACATACAATGAGATCTAGTCAAACCAGACTTCTTACTGTTCTTCAGATGCAACAGTGCATCTGTTATCTCTATGCCTTTGTACACCCTGACCACTAGGCCTGAAATGCATTTCTCTTTATATTTATTTCTCTCAGAAACCCTAGTTGCCTTCACGGCTCAGCTCAAGGAATTCTCCATGAGACCTTTTCTGATTCTTCCAGATTTAAGTTAGTGCCTTCCCTCAAAATCATTTTATATCATTTAAAAATTTATTGTGTGTGTGTGTGTGTGTGTGTGTGTGTGTGTATACGTATCTATGTATGTATGTATGTCAGGGATAGAGGTTGCAAGAGCTTATTGATTGAGTGATTTATGTATTCTGAGATTTCCCAAAGTAAACTCTTAGTGAACCCATAACAGCACAAAGATAGACTGATATTATCAGTGGGAGAGGGGTAAGCGCCGTACTGGACCTAGCAATAGGACTTCAATATACTGAGTCATGGGTTATATTTGTATAAATATATAAGTAAATAATAAAGTTTCTGATTATTACTACTGCTACTGGTACTATTAGCACTTCTCCTCCTTCTATTCTTCCTTTTCCTCATACTCTTCCCCTCCCTCGTCTTCCTCCTCCTGCTAGTCCTACCAATACAGCACTAAGAATCTACTGCTCTTTCTACTACAACTGAAACATCTTTTAAAACCAGAAAAGTGCTTTCAGTCCAGTAGTTTAAAAAAGACTCAGAAAGCTCAAACTTCCAAACTTACCTTTTTTTTTTTTTTAAATGAACCTTAAGCTCCTAACACCAAAGCAAATCAACTTGTCCAGGAGGCTCAGTCACCTCCCTCCCCTGGTTTCCAGACATTAATTAAAGAAAGCCGGTGTTGCAGAGCTTGCAATGACACAGAGGATGGCAGTTTTAACACTTAACCTTCTAAGGGGATGACAGATGCCGCTCACACTTCCCTAGCCTCTGGTCTGCTCTGCTGGTTGGGGAAGGGACAGATGCAGGTCCAGAGGGGGAAAGGGGGAGGGGGGATGAACTCTTCCTGGATTTTTGTTATCATCACCTGTAGGGGAATCATCCAAATCTGCCATATGTTCATGTGAGATGACGCTGTATATTTTTAGGAAGTTTTAAAAGGGAGATAGCCAAAATATTTTTACTACACAGCAGGCAGTATTTCATGTTAAAGAGATGGGGGAATGGGAAGGGGGATTAGTAAGCTTTAAAACTGTTCCACAGATTGAAACAATCAATATATACTCAAGACTGGAGGGTGGGGGGAAAGACTTCTGCATAAAGTAGCTCCCTTTTGGGGAGCAATTTCAGTTATGTGATTTTGGGGACGTCACTTTCCTTGTATGGACTTCAATGTGTTCGTCAGCAATTCTTTTTCTTTTAGTTGGAGTGGGGGTTAGAGTGAGGAAGAGAAGAGTGGGTTAGAAAGAATTAAGAGATAAATACTAAGTTTTCATGAAACTTCAACATTCTATATTCTATGATTTTAAGGTCCTTTCCAGCTCTGAAATTCTGTATCCTTTAACTGTAAGGTTCTTCCTCCTTATATTTTAAGATTCTGGATTCACTCATAAAATCCTAGGTTAAGAAAGAGAAAACCAGGGTTCTGTTTCTGGCTCTGACACTAACTAGTTGTGTGTCCTCGGACTAGTCACTACTTTCCATTGGCTGTCATTATTTTTTTATATTTCTAAAATAAAAGGGTTACATTTGGCAATTTCTAAAGCTCCATTTCTTCCCCCGTATTCTATACCCAATGATTCTAGGAAGTCAGCTTTTCAATTCAAATGCTGACCAAAGTTCCTTTTCTCATTCAGACAGATAATTTTGTTTTTTTCAAATCTAATACATTTGAGGTATTATGATGGAGGAAATAGAGGGCTAGCCTTGGAGTCAGGAATGCTTTGGTTTACTGAGGGGAAATAGGAAGAATGTTCAATATGGAGCCGAAAGACCTGGGTTTGAAATTCCTCTCTACACATTATCTGTGTGACCTCAGGTGAGTAATAATAATAATAACATCTATCATTTATATAATGTTTTAAGATATGCAAAGCACATTACATATATGATCTCATTTGATCCTTATAACAACTCTGTGAAATTGATGTTATTATAATTCTCATATTATGGATGATGAAACTGAGGCTGAGTGAGGTGCCTTTCCTAAGGTTATACAACCAGTAGAAGCCTAATACTATTTGACCTCATCTTCCTATTTCAAATCTAGCAAGAATGCTATCCATCATACATTCTAGGTCTCCATTTCTTTACCTGTAAAATGGACATGGTAGACTAAATACATACAAAGTGTCTTCCAGCTTTAAATCTCTCATTCTGTAATGCCTCCCAAACATATTAACTTTGTACCCGTGGGCAAATGACAGGGCCCCAGCCAAGTCTGAATAAATGACAGAAGAGTAGCTGATTTGCATGGAGGTCAAGGGGTAGGAGGAAAAGGAACGTGGATTTGCACAGGTAGGCAGGAAGGAACTTGAAAATTACTATTTAGTGGGATTCTAGAAAGTCAATTGCTATAAATTAGAGGTAAAGATGTATTTGAAAACTCAGTGTTAAAGGAAGCCAAGCAGTAGCACATATGCAGGACAGCATTTCTGCTTTCTCAGTATCTTTCCAAGGTGCATGCATGGAAGGCACCTAATTTTCATAATCTTAAAATTATTTAGAGGGAGTGAAATGTGTGGATGTATGTAAAAGACAGTTGATCTTAAAGACAGGGAAATTGTCTATTTGAGTCATGCATACTGGCTATGTGAACTTCGCAAGCCATTAACAATGCTCTAGGTAACTCCAGCATTCAAGGTGGAAAGTGCCGACTTAAATTGGTCAAATGTAGCTCACTGGAGTATCTTCCTACACCAATGAAATCACAGGTCCAGTGTATTTTATTATGTGTACACTGTACTTCATGTTAAAGTCAGATGTCACATATGATAACAGACAAGCTCAGAAGGGAGAAAAATCCTCCATTCAGCAATTTTATCTATACATGTATACTGTCAACATTCATATCGTTTTCTTCCAATCTAAACAAAAAAAAATTGCACAGCTTTCATATCCATCACTTCATTTTATTCTCTCAAAAATGTTCTATTGATGTTCTTTTATTTTTAAATATTGTTATCATTTCCCACTTACTAGTCATTCTCATAGTATCCTCACCCTGTCCTCCCTTATAGCAAGAGCACAATCAAATAGAACTATCTCAAGCGATTCACAAGAAGATGGTATGAGGGAAATAATGCTGTGTTATTCTCAACATTTTACAACTAAGGAAACTGAGGCACATGAGATTGATTAAATGGCTTGGCCAAGGTTATCTTGGCCAAAGTCACTAGTAAAGTAGGTAAGGGAAGCCAGGCCTGTATCACCAGATTTCTGACTTCCAGGTCAGTGATATCTTGATCACAGAATTTTGTCTCTAGGGTATAAAACAAATATTTTGTGTTATTTTTTTTTTATCAGATATTTGAACCCTAGCATGCCTTTGGACAACAAAATAAAGCTAATATGGTCTTCATTTCACTGGAAGCAACAAATTATCTCTTTTAATTTCAACCCAGAAAAAAAAAGTTCTCTTTTTAAAATTTAACTACACACTACCCAGAACATAGTTGAAAAGGGAAAAATGGTATTTCCCTAATTGTTAACAGTGAATCTCCACTAATCTTGACTTTTTTTTCAAGTGCTTAGAAACTGTTTAATTAATTCTACTTCTGGTCATTTTTTCCCTCAGGAATCAACACCAATCGTAACAACCTGTATTTAGATAACAACTTTCCCACTACTTCAAAATAGGAGCATGATGCTCCCATTTCAAGTCTTTTGGCACCTCTTGTTCCCCAGAACTGAATAGCAGTTCTGTGATACCTGGGTATTTTTGTTGTTGTTTTGAAGACCCTGTGTTTGTCCCCATAAACGTGCATTCATTAAGGAAGATAGGTGTTCTCTCATTATGTCCTTACTCCTTTTGGGTTTTAAATTTCCCCATTCTGTTGAGTTCAAACGTATATTAAGTGCCTAAAAGATGCCCGACACTATGTTCTACCCTGCAAATAAAAAGACCAAACCGAAATGTTCCTTGAGCTCCAGAGAGCAGGCCTTCTTTCCTATTTGTTCTACATAATTAAATTTGAAAACTCTTCCCCTTAATGAGGAATACAGAAGCTATTCCCCCCCCAAAAAAAAGTTGCCTTACCACCATCCCTACATTACAGACTTCCTGTCACAAAATAATTCATTAATTCAATATTCTAAATTAGTAAATAGTGCCCACCACCAAAGTAGATTCTCTCAGAGCACTGGATTTGGAGTCATATGACCTAGTTTCAAATTCTAGCCCAATTACTTACCAACTGTGCAACCTTGAGTAAGTAATTTAATTTTGGGGGATTCTGCATCTATAACATAAGAGACTAGCATTAGATGGGCTCTAAGCTTGCTTTTAGTTCTAAATCCCACGATCCCATGCATTAATGGAAGGTTTCATGAGTTGCTGAGGCTAAAACATTTTACCACCTCATGGGCAACCCTCTGGTGATGAACTTCTCTGGTTAGTCCTTGGAAAACATACACAATTGAGCATTAAGCTTGTACCACAAGCTTTCCTAGGTTAACAGAACCTGCTAAACCTACTAGATTAATAGTATAACCTGCGTAAGGCAGGGCCACAAGGAGCCATTGGAAGTTGCCATCAGACCCAGAGAAAAGGTAGCCAAATCGTTTTGTTGCTATGTTTTGGCTAATGCCTACAGAATACTAAATCAAACCACAAATTTGGTCAATTCAGAAATAAGGTCAAACAGACTGGTGATTTGTGTGATACAAATTAAATAACTGGTTAATTGGGCTTTTTAAAAAGATCGTTTCTTCAACTTTTGATATTAATATATTTTATAGCATACTAGGATTTCACCTACTAAAAAATCCTAAGAAATTACCACCGTTGTTAGGGATCCTGACAATAGAAAGTAGGAGAATCCTCTGAGGCCTGTAGATTTTAGAACAAATGATGCATAACAAGAAGAGGGAATTGGTTCACTTGCTCTTCAAAAGATATCTGAGTTGACCCTTCAAAGCTGTTTTGTTTTTTTCTTTAGCTTAGTCATTTTATCCAAAGCACTTAATCTGAGAGACTGAAAGAGAAAGCCTCCTTTCCCATATAGCCTAGCTTTTCCTGAAATTTGCATAAATGCCGACTATGCTACCTAGGATCGGTCTTATCCTGATTTATGGGTGTGTTTGTTGCACTTAGCTCATAAATATCCTCCTCCAGGACATTTCTGCTCTGGTATTTATTGACCAAAGACAACTGGCATTAAAAATGTGTTGAGATCTTGCCAGATATCCACTAGGGAATATTTGAGAAAACATGCTATCCCTAGGTGAATGAAAGTCATCGAGGCAGTGATTTTGCCATTGGGGTAAATAACTTGCCAGTATATTTTACTGCCTTTTAAAGATTTTATTAGAAGAGGATTATGTCTTCATATGTGGCTTTCTTCCAGCTCATCAATTCATTAAGAAAAAGAACTGAGAATGAATGCTGAAATGCTGGAACCAGAAAGGACCTTATAATCATAGTGCCATTGATGTTAAAAAAAAAAAATCAGACAAGACTTTAAGAATCTGAAACATAATATGAGAACCAGAAGAAAGTTTAGAATCAGGAAATGTTAAAGTTGAGAGGATCATGAGAAACCATCTAGAAAATGTCTAATCCAACTACCCCATTCGGAAGATGAATAAGCAAGGCACACAGAAAAGAAGGAACTTGCTCAAGATTCAATGGTGGCACAGCTGGGGTTGGAATCCAACTCTCCTGATTCCCAGGCTCCTTCTTCTATATTTAGCCCACAAACAGCCTTGAAGATTCCCTACTTTTTCTGAGCCAAGACTTATTGTTCACATGGAAGTAGTAAATGCTTAAGAGGTAGTGGTTAAACAGGTAGGTTTATTCTGCCATGATCAGTCTATGATCCTTATCATGACCAATTTTCTATTTTTCCATTATTCTAGTTCCTGTTCTTAAGAACTGGGAAATGAAGACTATAACTCATATGAGAATGAGAGGATGGGAAGAGAGCAGGGGACACTAAAGAGAAAGAGATGGCATTATTCATCACCCAGAATCTTACACTTACCTGTTCTGCCATTATCAGTGGATATATGTAATTCACAAACAGCTTAGGAGACAGCCCTGACTGAAAAGGACAAAACATGCTGGTGACTTCCTGTTGAAGAGATTTAGCCACCTTTCCAGGGGAAAACAATGTACTTGAGGAACCTTTTAACTTTTCTCCTACCCTTTCACTCTTTCCCTAGGTAATTTTTTGTTTTTGTAGTTTAATTAGCTAATTATGCTTTTGTTAGGTTTTAAGAAGGCAATCCCTTTGTTTAGGTATAAGAAAATGGCTTTTATTTGGGCTTCTTTAAAATTTTGCTTTTGGTCAGGAGGACTTATTAAGTACCTGTACATGGGGTTATTGGCAAGATGTATAATTGATGTAATTGGTGTTAATAGATTTATTAGCTATTTCAGAGTAGGCTTTTAAAAGAAAGCATGTGAATGAGGCAGCTCACATTTCACATATCATTTCACAAAATCTTTTCCTCATGGAAACACTTTGAGGCATGTAGTGGTAGTATTGTTATTACTCTATTTTACAGACAAGAAAACTTAAGCCCAAGAATGGTGAGGTGATTTGCCCAAGGCCTGCCAGCTGATATGTAATGGAATTGAGATTCAAACCCAATTCTTTGAACTCTGAATCTAATGGCTCACGTACCATACTCCCTCACTTTGTGTATGCTACTAGGCAGAATGGTTTCTTGTCATGAAAATGACACTGAAACAAGAATCTAAAGACTTGAGTTTGAATTCCAATTGTGAGTCCACCAATTATTAGCTGTTTGACCAAAGGCTTCATCTAGGTCAACTACTTAGTTGTTTGCCTCACCGCCTTCCTATGCCTCAGTTTCCACATCTGTGAAATGGGCAGATTTTACTGGCTTTTTCTCCCCAAGGTCCATAACAATGGTAGCATTCTATGATTCTATGAATGACTTTTCCACTACCAATGTAAGACTTCCAAAGGGAAGACAATTGAGGCAAGAGCTTAAACTATGTAAGGTAAGATCTGCAAGGATACATATAACCTCTTTATAAATAAAAATATTTTATTATTATAGATATCCACAGATTAATGACTTTTTCAAGGTCCTAGTAAGTTTCAGAGAACTTGAATTCATATCTTCTGACTAGAACATCTATTATTTTCAAATCTAGACCCCTTTTAGTGATACCATGCTGCTCCAGAACTCTGTCTGTATACTTTTATTGACTAATTACTTTGATATTTCAGTGAACTAAAAATAGTGAATAGGTCTTATAAAGCTTCAATCTTCTCTTCCATTAGCAAGATTATAGCTAGCTCCTTCATTCAAAGAACAAAGAAGACATGACTGAGATAGTAAATTTTGGTTCCAAAGATATGGTTTCCAAGAAGTTTGAGCATTCTAGGCTGAGTACACCAAAAGGATAGCCCAGAATTGTTTGGGTTTTTTTTTCAGAAATAGATACTTATCAAACTGGAATTGGAAAACAAAAATGGGGTTAGGAATACAGGACATTTGAGGACTCAGAGGAATTGACTCCTGACCCATCAATCTTTCTTTTGTCCTTTACCCATCAACTCATAACTTCCCATGAAGCAGTGACCATGACCATTAAAAATGAAAAAGATCTTGGTCTGTTGGACAAGGAATTCTAAATTATAATTCTTATAATTTTATACAATGAATACCCCTTCTGCTTAAACTTGGTTTGGACTCCTAGAGTAAGTGAAGGCTATCCGTATGTGGTTTATGTCATACTGTGCTTGAAGTGAGGCACCTAGATGGCTCAATGGATAGAGCACTGGGCCTGGAGTCAGGAAGACGTGAGTTCAAAATCAGCCTCAGATACTTACTAACTGTGTGACACTGGGCAAGCCATTTAACCTCTGTTTACTTTAATACAGTGGAAAAGGAAATGGCAAACCACTACACTATCTTTGCCAAGAAAACCTCATAATGGGAACATGAAGAGTTGGACACGAATAAACTACAACAACAAAGCTTGAAGTAGGTACAAAGTTGTAACTGTCAGTAGGCATGCTGGCCTGATACGTATAGATAGGACCAGCAATCAGTTTTAGGGTTTTGGCCTCAACTGGAAAAAAAAACAAAACTCTACCCTAGACATTCAAAGTACTAGAACTGTACTGTAGACAGTAAGCCAGGGCTCAGTACCTGAACACTGTGACAATTCATATCTTCTGAGTAGAAACTTCCAAAAAATATAGTTAAAGAGCTCTGGGGCTGGGGGGGAACTGAGCCCTTTAACTTATGGGTGAAAGCAGAGATCAACTTCAGCTTCTCTGCAGTGCCTGAGTTATGGAACTATCAGAAGAAATTCATTGTGAGGGTCAGTTTGATTTCATTGAATGAGTGAGATGTAGGATGTGTCCAAGAGGCAGAACAAATGGTTCACTTCCCTGTCCTTCTAATGAGAAGTCTAGGAAAATCATTCAAAAATTGAATTCCTCAGATACCACCTAGAGGAGCTGTTATTCAAGGATATTTTAGGTGATTCTTATGTGGTTTTCCCCTAGTGGTAGCACAAAAATGTTGGTAAAGCTGAACACGTAAGTAAGGGCTCTCTCAGAGGAAAAGGAGGGAAATATACATGCAGGTGATATAAAAAGAAAAAATCATTAAAAATAGTTGTAAAAGGAAGGAAGCATGTATAAGTGAGTGCCTTCAACTTTCTCCACAATGTAACCTGACTATGAACAATTAGCACTGAGCTTAGGTGTAGGATGTAAGTATAGAAGTGATATAGGCCCAGAGGGAGAGGAAATAAAGCTTAGCTCCACAGTGATCACTTTGACACTAAGGAAATGCCAGCATTTGCATCTTTGCCATGGACCATCATATTGTATTATAACACATTTTGCATGAAATGGGAGAAGGAAGGTAGTGTCTTCCCAAACCCACTTACCCTTGGCAATGAAAACCCTCCATGATGATGATGAAAAATTCTATATATGCTGGGAACAAGTCTTGTTGACCCAGGACAGCAAGAGACGTATAAAAGAGGTGTAAGATCCATATCTATTGTATTCTAAAAAGTTACTTCAACTCAAGGTACCTTCCTGGAGAACATTTGTAGAAGCCAGTTTGGAGCTGCTATGTATAGGCATCTTATCTCTGGAAGGGAATGAAAACTTAAGCAACAACCTAATGGTACTGGATGGATAATCTAAAGAATTTATACGTCAGAATGCAAATTTAGCACAGATAGTAGAAGCAGAAAAAAAGTTGAGCCCAGATTTGAAAACAACAACAACAACCATAATAACATTTTGTTTTTATGGTTGTTGCATCGTTTCAGTCGTGTCAGACTCTTCATCACCCCTTTTGGGATTTTCTTGGCAAAGATACTAAAGAGGTGTGCCATTTTCTTCTCCAGCTCATTTCACAGAAGAGGAAACTGAGGCAAACAGGGTTAAGTGACTTTCACAGCTGGTAAGTTTCTAAGGCAGGATTTGAATTCAGGTCTTCTAATTCCAGGGCTGGCAGTCTATTCACTGGCCAACACCAGAAGCTCACTGTCCTTTATTAACATAGAGATTTTTAAAGATTGCCTTATTACAAATACAGACCTCAAAACATAGAGAAATGAAAATATAAACTGCGCCAGTACACGTGCATTACTACCTTATCCCAACCATAACATTGATCTATAAATACTGAAGAACATGTTAATAGATGTCACCGTTGCAAATACTCACAATTTCTAAAATATGTGGAATAAAATGTTTTCAAAATAGAGGCCTAGTAAAAGAAACAAAAACTATATGGATAAAGGATGAAGTATATATGACTTTGGTCATTCTGTCTGCTTCCTGAAGTTGGCTCAAAAATGAAGGAACAGGGGATGAACTCACTTCCAATATTTTTACTCAATTACTAAAAGCAGTCATTTCATCCACCTGTACAATAATCCATACAATCTTTTAAATATAAAAGAATAATAACAAGATACCAACTTGTCTTAGTTATCAATAAGCATTTATTAAGTGCTTACTATGTACTAGACCCTATGCTAAGCCCTGGTGATACAAATAGCAACACAAAAAGGTAGTCCTGGTTTTTAAGGAACTTAACATTCTAATGGGGAAGACAATTCATAGAACGAAGCTGAAATTGGTGGGGGAGAAGGTATACTCTGAGGGAGGAATCTGATGGACAAAGGACAGACAGTCAGAGGGTCCAGAGAGGAATGAAGAAGTGAATGTCCAGCCTGAGGCCCAGCCTTACTTAAAATAGAGGTACCAGGGGGGGAAAATGAGAAGCCATAGGGATAAAGGGATCTTCCAGTATGAGAAGGTTGCAAGGGATTGAGGGATCTTCCTAGATGAAAAGGTTCCTGGAGAATGGTGGAGAAATAAGTCCAGCTAATCAGGAATAGCATTCAGAGGGAAATGAAGGGGTGAAACAGTCCTAGGATTTTTTCTATCTGAATTACACAAAAAGATTAGAATGAGATAAAAGTATTAATGATAATATCATATTTGTATGGTGCTTAAAGGTTTGCAAAGAATTTTTCAAATATGATCCCATGTGACCCTCACCAAGACCCAATGAAGAGAAGGGAAAGAGGGTATTAGATTGGTTTTAGGAAACTGAAAAATTTCTTTAATGACACTAAACTACCAAATGCAAAATCTCAACTTTTTAAATATGAGTATCTATCTTTATTATATGACTGCAAATCACACAATACATTAGCATTTGAAGAATCTAAAATAAGGTTGCCAAGACAGTGCTTGACTTCATGAATCCATAAGATTAGAACCATGCTATCCTTAAGAAGACCCACAGTCAGTATTTGTAGTAACTCAGCGAATATACTGAAGATACCAAGGCCCAGACAGAAGGACAGAGCATTTGGCCTTCCTACTGAATTCCCATAATATCACAAGGACCAATATCACAGGTTTTACTGTGTACATATGGGTGTTTGGATAAGAGTCCTTGCTATCTATTGAACTATGCGTGGAAGTCTCTGAAAATGGCAAAGATGTAGACATTCCCAAACAATATGACTCAAAAAGAGAGAACATTTTGAGAAGGCCTACTGCATAGCCATGTTTTGTTTTGTTTTGTTCTGTTTTCTCAAAAGGGAACCATAAGTAGAAAGGAAAAGAATAACACTTAAGTTGTCTGTTCATTGCCGCTAGGGAATGAATTCCTGATGTGAAATCCTGGTCTCCCAGGAAAGTACAAAATAGTGGAGTAGTGATAGTTACTCCGTATGAAGTGGGGGGAAGACTAGGTCACTAGCTAGCTTACAAAGCAGTTTCAGAAAATGGCTGAGTCCTACCAAAATGGTACATCACACTATCCATTTCCCAAGAATAAATTAACAAGAAGTTAGGAGCTCAGGAGAGTCAAGGACTCTGACCCCATGAATGCTTTTCTCACTCATCATCAATGGGCAGTTAGTACCATATGGGGAGAATTCAGGTCAAAATCCAAAGGAAATGAAGTTTGATCAAAGCTTAGACATTTGAGAAGTATACTAGGAGTACTTGGTTCAAGGGGACTTGTGTCCAGACAAGAGGGGGCAGATTGTGTCTACAGGCTGTCCTTTTTCCTGTCTGTGAGAAGCAAAACTATGTGCTGGCCATAGAGTTTGGTCTCAGAATCAGGAAGACTTAGGTTCTGTCTCTGCTTTGGTTACATCTTAGCTGTGTGACACTAGCTAAGTCACTGAAACTCTCAGGGCCCCCAGGCCACTCCCCAGGACTCTAAATCACTTAGCAGATTCTAGTCTATATTGTACAAGGGGGTTTCCTCACCCCAAGTTCTCCAATAAAACCAATAAATTATATGTCCCACAAAAACAACAAAAGCAAAAACTATGTTGTGGGATCACCAGGGTATCAAAAGTTACTAAAAATTCTGCCCCCTTAGGAAAAGAATATCACCAAGCCTGGATCAACTGGACTAGAAAGTTGGTGGGAGTGATCATACCTGTTTATCCGTGGAAGGGGAAGAGTTAGAGTTAACAGAGAATAATAGAGAATAACTACCAAATGATAATATTAATATGACATTTATATAGAGCTTCAAGGGTTATAAAGCAATAAATGTATATCATATATAGTATATGTATGTATTGGTGAGATATATAAATGTGTGTCTATAAAATCTCATTTGATACACATACACATACATTGAAAAAGTAAAATAGGGGCTAATATTATCTCAATTTTACAAATGAAGAAACTGAGGCTCGGGCTTTCCTATAGTCACACAGACAGTGCAGGTCATAGATGGGATTTCAATCTCAATCTCTCCTGACACTTAGTTAGCATTCTTACCACCACACAATGCTGCCATCTTCAGAAATGCCACTCATGTAATACAGTGGGACACTGAGGCATAAAGGCAAATAAGGATAATAAGAACAACTCTAATCAATAAATATTTATGACGTACCTACTCTATAACAGACACTATGCTAACAACATTTATAAAGTGCTTTAAGGTTTGCAAAGTGCTTTACAAATATTGTCTCATTTGATTCTCACAACAACGCCAAGGAGGTAGGTGTTATTATTATCCCCATTTAACAGATGACAGAAATGAGGCAGAAGTTAAGTGACTTGTCCATGGTCACACAGCTAGGAAGTGTCTAAGGTCAGATTTTAACTCAGTTTTTCCTGACTTCAGGTCTAGTGCTGTATCTACTGAGCCACTTAGCTGCCTACTTTTAACTTTGGGAATTATAAAATCTATATAATAGAGTATATATAGTATATTTTGCTTGAAACTCCAATATTATGTCATATATGCAAATGCATGTAACCTATTTATTTGGTTGCTTCACACAAAACTGTTATCATGATTTAATACATATTTATACCTATAAACCTATATAAACAAACCTATTTGATATATATATATATACATATATATGTATATATATATGTATATATATATGCATATTTTACCTAGCTGTATATATGCACCAAGTATGGTTGGCAGGTATCACAAGAATGTCACAGACATGTTCAGTGAAGAAGACAAAAATTACTTTATGATAATATCATGGGTTTGAGGTGGGGTTCAATAGAAAAGGACTGATTTTACCATAATTCCTTTGATCTAAGTAGTGATTACTGGAATCCAGTTTGCCTCAGTTCCCTTATCTATAAAACAAACTGCAGAATGAAATTGCAAATCATTCCATTATCTTTGTCACAAAACCTTAAACGGGGTCATGGAAAGTCAGACATGACTGGAACAAGTGAACAACATTGGCAGGGATCTGGGAGCCAAACTGAAATGTGACAGTAGCGATGGCCCAGACATCCTCTGTTAGGCCAGTGTCAAAGAGTAGCTGAGCCAACCCAAGCAAAAGAATTGCAACCAGATTTCGCTGATATGCAGACACATACAATTTGCAGGGCTAGAACCAAGATGGATGAAGATGCCACACTCCTGGCTTCTCTTATTGCTATTGTATGTTTGTTTATATAGGTGGATAGAGAACGACTCCTCTAAGGATCAGAAAGAAGATAGCCATATTCCCCTGCTAAGCAGAACTCACGAATGATTCCAATTTCTCTTCTTTACATGTTGTAATAAATATGCTGTGTTTCGATGTTGAGTAGGAGTTTATTTGCTTTCAGGTAAGCTCACATGAATATCCCTAAAGGAGAGTAAGAAATAAGCTATATTCAAATGTTCCAATGATGAAAGGGAGATACTTTTTGAGTGGGTAAAATTTAAATAATCTCAATGGTATTAAAACAAAGCTACCTTATATGGAATCTACTCCAGGTAAGCCCAGAGCTTTTTCAGCCCTGAGAACTCATGGTCTAATGGGCATTTACATACACCTTTCTGAGCACCTTGAGAATGTATTTGTCATTGGCAATATATATTGTACTCTATACATACATACAAGGCCTCAAAGACTGATGATTTAATTGGGCTGAGCACTTATACATGGATGCCAAATGCACAGGCACTATTGCAGTGAAAAAAACACTAGATTTGGCATCAGATGACCTGAGGTCAAATTGGGGTTTTGTTTTTATAAGCTGTGTGGTCATGGGCAGGTCACTTTCAAGTTGAATTGGATGACATCTAAGATACCTCTCAGCTCTAAATCCTATTAATGCTCTGTCCCAATACTAGAGTCTTATAAACTGCTATAGCTGGAGAAAAATCACTATTTGGCATCCAGTTTTCTAGAAAAGATGCTCTTCCTGTCTCTAACTAAGCATATGGTCAACAGTGAGCATCGTCTTTGAAACTCTCTAACTTGGAGAAACTTAGCAAAGCTTCGATTCTGCTGACCTGGCTTTCAAGGACCTAGAGTGGGACAGTGTGATCAAAGGGAGTCTTTGAGGGGTAGCTAGGTGGTACAGTGGATACAGGACTGGCCCTGAAGTCACGAGGACATGAGTTCAAATCCAGTCTCAGAGCAGAGACTTGACACTTACTAGCTGTGTGACCCTGGCAAGTCACTTAACCTCAAATGCAAAAAAAAAAAGTCTTTGAGCATAACAAGGACGTACTAACTGTCAATTCAATCTGAATTGAGTTGAGGTCATGAAGTCATAGGATTGTCAGGATTTTGCAGGAGGTCACCTAGTTAAATTCCCAGAGTTTAAGTGGCATGCAAAATCCAAGCCCTGATTTTCTGGCTTCAGATCTAGCACTTTATAAAAGTCATTACAGGTACCCCTGCAATGTTCCTTATTCTTCCCCCAGGAGCTATTGGTAAAAAGACTTAACTAATTAGTCTTTTTTTAAAGAGCTTTGAGATCTGTGTATGAATAAAAAATAAACATAAGTGCACAGCATCATGACTACTCATTATTTAATTGAATGATTTGTGAAGCTCCAATTGTCATGACAACAGAGCACTATTAATAAAAATTAAGGACATAAACTATAAATAATAATATTATTACAAGCAGAAGGGACTAAAACCTCTCAATCAGAAGGGAATAATTTCCAGATGGAAAAAATCCCTGCTTGCCTCACATACGGAGGGGGATCTTAACTAATTCTCATTTCCACCGTGCTCCCAGACAGAGGAATAGCACACAAAGTAGGTCAAATGATTGGTGGAAAGGCAGAATGATGTAGTGGAGAGAGCATGGAATTTGGAGTGAGAGGACCTGAGTTCAAACCCTAGCTTTGACACATATTACCAGTATGACTTTGGGCAGGTCATTTGCATTCCCTTGGCTTGTTTCCTTATCTATAAAACGAAGTAAGTAAACTAGATAATCTCTAAAGTTCTTTCCAGCTCTAGTCTATGGGCCTACAATTGATGTTATTGAAACAGTCTATCTTTGTACTCTACAGGACAAACAAAAACACACAGGGCTAAGTTGGGTGGATTGGGCAGGGGGAAGAGATTTGATGATGGTAAGGGAATCCCACACAACTAATGTCATCATCCCTGGGAGAGCTGGCTCAAAGCCAGAAGGGAACTTAGAGGTCATCTCTCCCTAACTCCTCATGGTACAGAGGAGGAAACTGAGACCAAGTAAAGAAGCATCTCCCTCAGGATCTCAAAGCTTGTTAATGAGCTAATACCCGATCCTATGTCCTCACTTCCCACTACCCTAACCTGCCTCCTCATCTAAAATTTCTCATAGTGGAATGGCTGCTTTGTCTGACACAGAAAAATCATTTGCTTTCATTGTTAGGGAGTTACAAACCTAAACCCCACGCAGAATGATCCACTATAGAATTTTCATTTAGACCAACTTCCAAACTAAGGTGCTTTTAGGAAAGCAGGGTTAACCAAAATAAATTCCCAGCAGTGAACTCAAATCAAATGTTTACATAATATAATTGCTTCTGCTTGCCACGACCAAGGAAATGAGCTCTGTATAGAGCCTGTCTCCAAGATGCATATTTGAATGCATTTGATGAGCATAAGATCACTGCAGGCCAAAGACATTATTGATTAAAGGGGAGGAATGATTTGGGCAATTGAGTGTTCCCTCCTACACACACACACACACACACACACATACACACTATTGTAAGGCTTTGGAGGTGTGAACTCTGAAATTTTCAAAAGAAAATGTCAAACTTGGGAAATTTTTTGTTAGCAGATGGGAGGATATATCCAGAACAGATTTACTATAGGAAAGCAGGCCACAGAGTGAGAAAAGTCCTTTGCTTAGGTCATCTGGTCAACAGATGCAATGAATGAAGCTTTTCTGGCTGGAGAGTAGGGATCTGGGCCATTTTTTATAAGAATTTTTAAGAGGTAAGCTTTCATTCACCCCTTTGTCTTCCTCTCCCTATGTTAATAAAGAAAGTCATAAATAATAACACAGTTCTTAAGGCTGAGATCATACCTTCTTTCCAGAAAGCTCAAAGTCCTTTCATATTTGCACATTCACTCAAACATTTATTAAGCACCTTCTGTGTTCAAGGCCACATACTGAGCCTCCATACTTTCATGGTTTCTCACATCTTTTTTGAGAAAGGGAAAGGCAGAGTTTATAATTACTATTTTGTAAATGGAGCAAATGAGATTTCTGAGAAATCAGATAAGCTGTCCAATATCCCCCAGCAAAAAAGCCAAAAAAGGACCAATTAACCACGTTGTTGAATGGAACATGTCTTTTCTGCACTTTGTGTCTTCCCTATCACCAGACCAAACGCAGTGTTCTGAATACAGTGGGAGATTAATAAATGTATGTTTTTAATGAATTGTTATTTCCCTGGAGCTCCATCATCACTGTGGATTCCTGGGGGTATTAGTTAATAACCCCTCAAATTTACAATTCATTTTTACATGCATCATTTCATGAGATATTTGAACTACACCTCCATGAGGGAGAGAGAACTGAATACATTATCCCCTATTTTATAAATGAGAAGACTGAGGCTCAGAAAGGGGAAATGCCTTAGTGACATAGAATTTAGACCTGGAAAGAAAGTTAGAGATTATTTAGTTCAACCTTCTCATTTTAAAGATAAGGAAGCTATAGCTCAGAGGAAAGAAGCTATTTGTATAAAACAGTAAATGAAAACAAAACTTGAACCCATGTCTTTTAATTCAAGTAAGAGTATACTTTTTACTACACCTGAGGCAAGTTGCCACTGACAAAGAAATTCATTTGCCCTGGGAAGTTTTCCAAATGTAGAAACATTACGGAGATGGCATCCAGCAATTTATAAATTAGCAACTCAATGCACTTTTACCAAATGTCAGAGTTTGCTGTATAGCATTTGTATTTTTGCACATTATTTTCTCCATAAGAGAAAAAAATGAAAACATCTACCTTTGCATTAGTGGTGCTAATTGGGATAATTTTTGTTTCATTTGCTTCCTTTTTAACGGCAATGGAACATTTTGCTTCCTAGGACATTCTCTACAGTCTCTAACACTAAGCCAGCAGACTGCAAATGGTGAGTGGGAGAAGTGTGTATGTACAACCTCCAGTATTTTCTTCACAGGTTTTGTGTGTTCACTGTTCGTATCGCTACAATATTTTGTAAATGGGTATTTAAGGTGTCATAACCTAAGCCCTATCTGTAAGGATATGGGTAAGATTGTTTCTTGGGAGATTGGGGTGGAAGGGAGGAGTAGGGTAAATTCACTGTCTTTTTTTTTAAATTGCTATAGACAAAAATAAAAATTCATCAAAGACCGGAAAATGAGGTGTTTTGTTTTGCTTGTTTTTATCACAGAGATACTGCAGACACTTTGCCCAGCTTTTAGATAAACATTGATTTAAGTAGATAGTTGATGAATTATACAGAGCTCTGTATAATGGGAAATGAAAATAGAGAGCTTGACATTCCTATGAGGACAGGATCAAAGCAGTTGGAACATCTTTCTGTTGGGGATATGGCAATTGCCAAAGTAGAGGCCCCCATAACTTAACTCAAGTGTTCCACTCCCACCTACTGTCTCAAGTCTTTGTTGTGCTATGAGCAACAATAATATTACTGATACTAACTTAGAGTTCTGTGCCTTTTAAAATGCTTAGTTATTTTCACAACTTTATTGTGTAAGTTGTGTTATTATTATCCTCCTTTGGTTGTTCATCCTTTGTACTTGAAGAGACCAATACCATCATGAAATTGGGTCAAGTACGGTGCCTTTGACAGCAGCTGATCAGCTTAATACAAGCTTGGAAGGCTTTACCATGGGTTGGGTGCAAATAGTCCACTGTTTCTAGATTTGCACATTTATGGTTCCTTTGCGCTGTGATTCTGCTTTGCTCATAGAGTATAATGCCTTCTTTGTGATGTGGGCACACCATTCTGGGCAATCCTGTGCCAGCATCTCCCATAGCTCGCAATACTAAAGTTCTTCAGAGAGACCTTAAGAGTGTCCCTGTACTGCTTGCTTCTTTTACAAATGAGAAGAGTGAAGCTCACTGAGCTGAAGAGACAAACCTAAGGCAATACTGTGGATATACATGAGAACCACAACTAAAAACCAGGTTGGTTGACTTCAAGTCTAGTATTTTTCCTGCTATAACATATTGATTGGTCTGGAGAATATGGCAGAAAATTAAGAGGGCAGAAAATGAGGGGTTAGGGTGATACCAGCTGGGTATTTGTATAATGAGGCTTCTTAAGAGAAATAGGATGGGTTGGTGAAAAGACTGGTTTCATAGGTAGAAGACACATTCTAGTCCTATTTCTGGGATGAACTGCATAGCTATGAGATTGAGCCTCCCTGAAGGTAATATGGAATGGTTTAGGCAAGTGAAATATGTGAGTGATTGAATTAAGGAGAAAAAAAATTGGAAAATTGAGGAAAATTCTATGGAGAAAAATTGTTAGATTATAGATACTGCTTCCTATCAAGATCCATAATTACGGATGACATAAAAGGACCAAGGAGGATTAAAGAGTAGAACCTGAAGCAGATGACTCAAAGAAGAAAAAAAGAAAATAATTAGCAAGAAAAGGTAAGCTACATGAGAAAAGGTAAAAGGACGTAAAAGGTCACATTATAAACAAATGAAGGGAGAACAAGAGATACTTTTCACATCTATGAAGAGGATATTGGACACAAAGAATAGAAATTACCATAAAAGATAAAATGGACAGTACTGATAAAATTTAAAAGCTTTTGCACAATTTTTTTAAAAAAGGTTGAATTAAAAGAGAAAAAAATTAAATGGGGGAAATTTTTGTAGTAAATTTCTCTGACAAAAGCCTGATATTCAAGATATGTACAAAAATGAAACAAACATATAAGAACAAGAGTCCTTCCTCACAGATAAATGGTCAAAGTCTATGAAGAGGCAATTTTCAAAAGAAGAAATACAATCTATCAATAATCAAATGAAAAATGCTCCAAATTACTAAAAATAATAAAATACCAATTAGAATAAGTCTGAGGTTCTACTTCACATTCAGAATGACAAAGACAGAAAAAGGAAAATGATAATGATTGATGGCACAGCAGGAAGACAGGAACAAGAACATGCTTTGGGTAAAGCTAATGAATAGTTCTAGCCATTCTGGAAAATGCTAACTATGCACGAAAAGTCACTAAACTTGGCATAACTTCGATCAATCAATAATAATAGCACACAGATAACACATACATCACTTTAAAAGTGTGAAGTGTTTACTATACATTATTTTACTGGATCCTTACAACCCCTTAGATAGATTCAGTTATCATCCTCATTTTATAGCTGAGGAAACTGAGGCTAAGAAAGGTTAAGTGACTTTCCCATTGTCACAAGGCAGTGTTTAAGGCCATGTTGGAAATCAGTTCTTTGTGTCTCTAAGTTCTCAGTCCACAATACCACAGTAACACCTCTCTACCTTCTACGTTATTAAGCACATGGCCCAAGCATGAAAAGGTCCCATGTATAGTGAAATGTTTAGAATAGCACTTTATTGTAGCAAAGAAAGGGAGACAAATTGAGTGGCCATAAGTTGAGGAAAGGTCAAATAGACTGTGATTTATGAATGCAATGTATTATTATTGTGCCAAAAGAAATAACAAAAAAGGAGAGATTCAGAGAAACCTGGGAAGATGGAAATTTATGTAAAGTGAGCAGAGCCAGGAGAAAAACATACAATGACAATGACCACAATACTACTACTACTACTACTACTACTACTACTACTACTACTACTACTACTCATAATAATAATAATAATAATAATAATAATAATAATAATAATAATAATAAATCTCTGTCTCTGTCACTGTCTCTCTTATTTGGCATCAGATTTTTACCTGCTCTGCTAATGGTCCCCCCAAATTATCCAAATACAGAATTGTTTGCTAGACCCCAAAGTTATTACTCTGCACCATTTCCCTTGAATCTCTCTTCTGCTGTGGGCCCCAGCTGACCACTTAGGCATGGGGCAGGGATGATCATGTTGGTCCATTTTGAAATTTTCTCCCATGTCTATTCTGATGTGCTAATCAAACATGTGCCCTTAGCAAAGAGTGGTTTAGAAGAATGAAACACAGAAAATCTTGCAATTTTATGAGTAAATCCATTAAAATAGCTTTATGGATGCTAGCACCTACCTCCCAAGCAGAAGCTTCTTGCTCTGCCAAGTCCGACTCCAAAAGCACAAGTAGTGCATAATCCTTTGGGTGACTCCACTGCTTTTGCAAGGATTTCAGAGTTTCACTTCATCTAGCCCCCACTCTGTTTAAAATCACTTCTTCAACCTTCCTTTCCTTCCTTCCTAAGGTCCCTTCATTTGTTTCACTTTGGAAAATAAAGCATTTTTTTTGTTATATCTAATGGGGAAGAGTTGAGGGAGAAAGAGGACTCAATTGTCCATTTCTCTGGGTTGCTCTTGGCTAAACCTAGTGGGGAGAGTGGCTGTACCTTCCCTTGTCCCTCCCTAGTCCTTATCTCTCTATCCTTCTTAGTAACAGCAAAGCAAAAGTATTCTCTGAGGGGCTGGGGAAAGAGAGTGATACAATCAAAAAGCAGAAACTATCAGGTGAGAACATCCAGTAAAGGTCAGAAGAAGAATCAAAGAGTAGAAGTAATTGAAGATTTGCTGCTCAAGAGGGTATAGAAGCATCAGTTTTCAACCTAATAATGACAAGAAGGATATAGTTTCCTAAGGGATGTATTGAAAGCATGACAGAGATCTTCCTAAGACTTCTCAAAACAGATGACAGCTACCCACTTTTGGTGATTCATGTGGGCCCAAATGATATTGCCAGAAGGAATCTAAAAAAAGGATTGCCAATGATTATGAAGTCTTAGGCAAAAAAACTGAAGACCATAAGGGCATATTTGAGAATGGAATTTGGATTTCTGGACAAAAGCTGAAAATATAGAGATGACATATTTCTGGCCAGAGTGAAAATATACCACACAGAGGCTGGTGAGAATGTATTCACAAAATGACTTGCAAATCTAATCAAAAGAATTTTAAATTAAAAGGAATGATAGAAGAATACTGCCTATATGTAATACCCCACCCACTTCCCCAGCTAGATGTCACAGAGAGTAACTACACTGAAGGAAAAAGAATGGCAGTTGAGGAACTCCAAAGTTCACAAGAGACAAAATAAAGGAAAAGAGCCAGTAGTAAAGAGCATGGCTTCAAATTTCTGTACACTCTGATACCCAAAGTTTAGGCACCAGTAAAGAGGAACTAGTGGGTTAATACAAACAGGAATGTATGAGCTCATTTTGTAGGCATCACTGAGACTTGGTGGAATGAAACCATTGATTGGACTATGGCTATGAATTTTATATATCTCATGCAAACTAAATGGGAGAGATGAGAGGATAGGTAGTGTTGTACATTAAGAAGGTGTGCTCATGTGAGGAAATCCAGAAGGAGGAAGAGTGATGGAGAGTATTTGGGTGAAGGTCAAAGAAAGGAGAAATAGAAGTGCTTTTTGTCCTTGACGTACACTTCAAACAATATGAAAAGAAAGAAGAAAAAAGGTAATATGTTTGGAAAATACATTGTAAGTGAAGTGAATAAGGTGGTACCAAAATGTTAAAGAAAGTGAGGTCCTCAGTTGGAGTTGAGGGAAGAAGTCATTAAAAACCAGTTGAAAAAAGGGTTGAAAGATAAATTGAGTCATGTTAGCAATGGGTAGGGCAGTGGCATATCTGAGAGCTTTTATGCTGTGTTTTGAAGGATGATCAAACCCTTTTTTCTTCTGAACAGTTCAGGTTGCCTCTCGCTGACTCGGTTCCCTCCACTGAGTCACAGACTTCTAAATAAAAAAAAAAAGCCAATATAGTAAATTATTAAGGACTATCTAACAGTTACAAAAGATACAAGACTGACCTTACTAGCAACTATTGCAAAAACTGACAGAGGGCAATTTAGTCTAGATTGAAAGGTATCTTTTGGGAATTATCATTTTTGGCAGATAAGGTATAGTATAAATAGCAAGGAATAGGGTCACCCATAGGAAACACATTCTTGAATATAATGTCATTGCCAGTTGGCCTTAGAAAGTCTGGTAGAGGAAAAAGAAACCGAGACATAAGTTGTGAGGGAAGAACATATCCAAACACACTTGTCTGAGTCAATGTGGCATTATATCAATAGAAGAAGTCTAACTTGAGCAACTGAGGGAAAAGAAAGCCTGGAACTAAACTTCCCTGGGACAAAACCATCCTCTGTCAATACTCAAATAGTTTGCTTTACAATTCAAGATGAAGTAGGACTCAGTATCATAAAATTTCAAAGGTGGAAGTTAGCTTTTAAGTCCAATCTTGCTATTTCAGAGAGTAAGAAATTGAGCCACAGAGAAATCAAGAAATATGTACAAGGTTATGCATCTAGTGAGTGACAGTGCCAGAGTTCAAACCCAGGTGTTCTAAATTCATGTTCAATATTCTTTCCAAAAGACAAGAAGAAAGATATAGTCACATAACAGCAAATATGAAAAATGATCTGGGCGTTCTAGTTTCATTTAACTTTAACTAAATGTAATTAGAGTGTGATATGGCAACAAAGGGAAAAAAATCAATACCAAGAGCAAGACCACAAATAAAAGAACAAAAACTAATGCAGTATTAGGATGCTTGAAAAAAAAAAAAGGAAAAATTCCCAGGAAAAGAAAAGTAATATTCAAACCACATCTGGAGTCAAAGCACATCTGGAGTCAAAGCACATCTGGAGTGTTCTGGAATTCACATTTTCAAAATGACACTATACTAATAAGCTAGAAAGGGTACAGAGGATACTGACCAAGATGGTAAAGGGTCTCAAGACTATACTCTATGAGTACGTTCTGAGTTGAAGGAATTGCAGATGATATCTAGAAGAGAAGACTTACATGGAACATGAGAACTGTCTTCAAGTATCTGAGGAACTGTCATGTTCCACTTGATACTATATGGAAATTGGTGAAATGAAGATTAATTCCTGGTGGAAGAAAAAACTTCTTAACACTTAGACATCCAAAGGTGGAATGGGCTGCTTCAGGGAGTAATAGGTGTCCCCTCACTACAGATATTTAAGTGAAGGATGTATGACCACTTATCATAAATGCTGCAGAAGAAATCTTTCTCAGGTACAGATACAAGGGAGGGGAACACATGCGGCCCTCTAGGTCTCTAAGTGCAGCCCTTTGACTGAATCCAAACTTCACAGAACAAAAAGTTTGGATTCAGTCAAAGTGCTGCATTTGAGGACCTAGAAGGTCACATGGAGCCTCGAGGCCGCAAGTTCTCACCCCTGGCGCCATCAAACACAGTAATTCTATATCTCTATGATTTGAAGGCTTCTCAACAGTTTGGATCCAGTATGAAAGTCAACTCGAAATATTTCTGTAGACTTTCAGGAGGGGTAAGTCCAGGGGACAGCAGTGAATATTCCAAGATGCTGCAATTAGGGAAAGATGGTCAAGTATCTGTGAATGGAAAGTCTTCATGGGGAGTCTACAGTCACAGAGCAACGAGCCAAGCCATGGTACTAAAGAAATGGTACTGCTAGGGAAAGAGCAGACAGCATTCATTCATTCATTCATTCATCCATTCATTCTCTGACTCAACAAATATCTCTTCAGAAGCTATTGTTTCTGAGGTAGATATGAAGTTTAGATGAGACACCTTCACTGCCTTCATGAAATTCACAGTCTATTAGGGGAATTAGACACCCACACAGATGAGTACAATTGACATAACAAGTACACTCAAGCAGTGCAGAACAAAGAGCTATGTGAGCAATATAGGGTGGAGGACTGAAACCAGACATGGAGTGGTTGATTTTCCAAGGACCAAACCGAAATATTTGTGCATTGGAGGCAGATGTTGAGATCAATTTATTTGGAACATGGAGTGTGTTCTGCTTTGATGTGTCAGTGCCCTTTGCACAGATGGGATTATTGAACTCTCTGGATCACCTCTACAATAAGGAAAGCTCCAGATATGCTCCCAGGAGTACATTTTTGCCTATCTTGCTGAGGGATGCCTTGAAAGCTAACTTCATATGCTCAGGCCAGAGGTAACAGCTTTGCCTCGTTATCACTTCAATCAGTCTCACAAACAGGAATTATCTACCAATGTGTACCCTACCCTTGCCTGCCTTCATGAGTGGCCCTCTGCTCTCACTCTTTTCAGATCTGACCAGTCACTTCTAGGATTTTAGGGATTTAAAGCTGGGAGGTGGCTTTGGGAATCACCTAATATAACTCCTTCCTTTACAAATGTGACAAGACCCAGAGACAATGACTTGTAGCATTTAACATTCTACATAATTTGGGGTGGTAGAGTCAGAACAGGTCCTGATTCTTACTAGTTGTGTGATCTTGGACAAGTCACTAAACCTCTCTGAACCTCAATTCCCTCATCTGTAAAATGGGAGCGTCAAATTAGATAATACATAAAAACTGTTTTACAAATTTTAAAGTTGTAAATCAATCTGTTATCATTCCCCAAGGTGACACAGATAACAAGTAGCAAAGCTGGGTTTTAAAACCAGGTCTTTTGACTTCAGATACAAAATGCAGTGTTGTTGCCACATGATACAATGACTTACATGACCATATTTTTGATTGTGGCTAATTGGGACATCACTTGGTTTAGCTAAGTCCTTCTTCCCTCCCTCAAGACATTTATTGTCAACAAAGAACATATATTCCCTAAGAGCAGAAGTCTTTCAATATCTGAAATCCAATGGGCAGAGAAATCCCACATTTTTACAGGCTCCTCTGAGGTCTTTCCCAGGAGGTTTAATGAAACAAAGTTCTGACTAGGCATACCCAAAAAGGTATTTTGGGATCCTACGGTTTATAGCAGGAAGTGACCTTAGAGATCATCAATTCCAACCATCAAATTTTACTGGGGTCTCAAATTTGCCCATAGTCATATATCAGTGTACTAGTCAGAACCAGAACTCAAGTCTTCTTATTCCACATAAAATGCTCTTTCCATTATACTATATATTGTGAAATAGGCAAGAAATATCTTCCAGATGATTCTGAACAAGGTTAAATACCCTGCTAAGGAATTAGGCCAAGTGATAGTGATGAAAGCCACCAACCTGAACTCCCCACCCAACACACACACACACACACACACACACACACACACACACACACACACACCCCTACCTACAACCTTTTAGCAGCAAATATAATAGAGCTAGCTACCAGGAATTTCCCTGCCCATCCTTATGACTTCTGCTAGCTAATTTAAATGAATTAGTGACCAATTTGTGTGTGTGTGTGTGTGTGTGTGTCCATGTTCATGAACATGCTAAGAATGTTCTCAGAATTTGGATATATATCCAAACAATAAATAAGCAAATGTCAATGACATTCCCAAAGTGGAGGGGTGGGGGTCAATTATAAATTATTCCTATGTGCTAAAGAACTCTTTATCAGGAGGAAACAGCCAAACAAATGACTTCAGAGATGTTATTGGCGTAAACAAAACCTAGCCTCCCATTACCTCCCTACCAGTTATTCTCCAGTTAATCCTTGGGTAATAAAGGGATGAAGAATGGTAGCTTGTTTACACCTTTCTTAGGACAAGGAGGTCAACTTTTCCCTGGGAACAAAGAAAGTCAAACCAAGTCATCTTCCCATTCCCAATCTAGATAAATCAAGGCACATTAAGTTTCAGGATAAGCAAATGAGGAAATAATTACAAGAGCTGCATTAAAGGTGCATTCATATTGCACCTTTAAAGTTGGCAAAGTGCTTTATTCTCACAACAAGACTGGGATACAGATGTTAGAATTTTCTCTATTGTACAGATGAGGAAACTGAGGCAGACAGGTTACACAACTTGCCCAGTGTCACACAGTAAGTGTCTGAGGCTGCATTTGAAATCAGGTCTTCATCACTACAGGTCAAAATAGGGGGAAAGTTAACAGCAGAAAGACCAACAAGTCTGTAAAAGAAGGTGGTCATGTGTACTGTGTGGTTCTCCAAGGGAGAAACAGGACCAGTGGCTGTAGTTACAGGAAGATCAGAAGAAGGAAGAATGGTATGATTAGAGCTGTACATCAATGACTCTTCTAGTAGTTGGGATTTGGAACAAAGCATTCCAAATCACCACTCAAGGGTGCATCACCAGCAGCATAATAACTAAATGTGGCATGTTCTCCTTAAGGGAAATCTGGACATCTCTGATCACAGGTTACTAAGGTGACCCAAACCCCTCAACATGAATGATTCATTTCCTGACATTAGATAGAATAAAAATAGTTACCAGTTTTAAGTGACTTTACATTTTCAAAGCATCTTATACATATTGCCTCATTTAGCTCACCATGCTGTGAAGTGGGAAGTATAAACCCTATTATCTTCATTTTATACCTCAGGAAATTGAGGTTGGATTAGCTGTGAGACCTTAGCAAAGTCCCTTACCATCACAGGGGCTCAGTTTCCTCACCTTCAAAATGGGCACATGGAAATGATTTTCGTTGAGAAAAACACTGTAGAACACTCTTAATGATTTGGATTAATTAACTGGAGTCAACACTGTTGACTCCAAGGCCAAGTTTGGCAGATGGAACTATATAGGAATTTGAATTCTGGAATCTCAGAGTTGGAAAGTTATCTAATATAACATCCTACCAGAATTTAGCTTCTCCTTTAACATTTCCCCTGATAGGGGCTTCATTATATATCAATTCAATTCAATATATAGTAAACCCTTTATAAATCAATCAATCAATCAATCAATCAATCAATAATTAATTAAATAAATAAATAAATAAAAAATAAATAAATAAATAAGTAGATAAATAAATAAATAAGTAAATGAATGAATGAATGAATGAATAAATATATATATGTATATGTATATATGTATATATATATATATATATATATATATATATATATATGTATGTATGTATTTGTATATGTGTATGTGTGTGTGTATATACACATAAGGTTCTGTCCTCTTTGGGAGATTAAAAAAAATAGATACAATGGAGACCTTACTTGGAAGGAACTTGTCATCTTAAAATCCACCGGTAGCATAGACGAAAGAACCCTTGATATGAAGTAAGAAGACAATAATTTAATCCTACTTCTTCCACTTACAAGTTTTTTAGCAGCTAGGTAGCGTGGGCACATGTTACCAAAATGATATTACTTGTTTCTCTGTTATTTCTGCATACCTCCCAGCGACAGTTTGTCCCCTTGCCAAAAGGTTCAAGTGACACAGGGACAGTGATTTAGAACAGACAAAAGCTCTCAGCAGCTTCTGTGGGCATTGCTGTGGTCCTTTGGTAGCACATATTCTTGATAAATGCCATATGTTCAGAGAAGGTAGGAAATGTTCTGAGTGTTCTTCTCAACATTCATTTTATTGGACCTGATAAATATTGAAGAACTTGCTTTACATGATATTAATTTGCGGTTCCCTGAAAGATGTTCTCTGAGGGTGTTCCTTCTTCAGTTCTTGGGAGATATGTGATTGTGTTGGTTCCAGTGGACATAATGCTGAATTTGGGACTCAGAGGTCCTGAGTTCAATACTTAATTCTGTAGTTTCTGACCTGTGTGAACTTTAGTTACTATCTAACTATTATGGGCCTGTTTTCTCTTCCTTAAAATGAGGAGATCAAACTAGAAGAACTCTAAGAAACTTTACAGGACTAAGTCTATAATTGAGATCACCATCAATTTACAATTTAGCAGATAGTTTTTGAAAATTGTAACCAGTCAAGTAATGAGCCTCTTCAAACTTACATAGATTGGTCCTTAGTCAGCACATATGGAGTCCAATTGAACTCTAGTAGATACCCTTCCAGCTCGAAAAGACCTAAAACAACTTCGAAATTCATGTCTTACTGGCATGGATTTCATGAGCCCAGCATCACTTCTATGCCTCTAGGTACCAGAATAAGACTTAGTGTTTCTAAAATCTTTTATAGAAACATAATATGATAGTATGTCAAAATTGGAAGCAAACTTATGGTATAGAATATCAGAGATGGTAGAGGTCTTAAACCCAAGAAAGTTAAATATGGAAGTATCATTGGCAATGTTACTAGTGCAAGTCTAATTGCCAGCATTATTTGACAACATTACAGGGCAGCCAGGTCTCACAGTGCACAGAGTGCCAGGCCTGAGGTCAAGAAGACTCATCTTCATGAGCTCACATCTGGCCTCAGACACTAGATGTCTGACAGCACACAAGTTATTTAACCCTGTTTGCCTCAGTTTCCTCATCTGTAAAATGAGCTGAAGAAGGAAATGGCAACCCACTTCAGTATCTTTGCCAAGCAAACCCAAATGAGGTCATGAAGAGTCAGACACAACTGAACAATGACTCAACTACTACAGCAATAAAAGTACAAACCCTACATTTGTAGAAAAAGAAAACTGAGGCTCAGGGAAAGAAAAAAGACTTTCCTGGATTCCCAGAAGTAGCATCTGGTTCCAAATTTAATTTTTACCATAATTCCCTGCCTAGTTATAGATATGGGGGCTAAGAAAGAGATTTAGAATCACATAACCCAAAATGTTAAAAACTGTAATGGGCCTTAGAATCATAAAAAATAGAAAGATCTTTAAAAACATCTATTCCAAGTACCTCATGTTACAGATGAGAAAGCTGAGATAAAGTGAGGATTATTTTCCCCATTTGACAAATGGGATGAGTGACATTCAGAGAAGTTAAATGACTTGCCTCAGGACATACAGTGAGATAGTATCAGAGTTGGGACTAGGGCTCAGGTTCTATGACTCCCATTTTACTCTCCTTTCTGAACACCTATTCATGAATGGGATTTGTATTGTGCATATGCAATTTCCCTTACTGAAAGACATTAATATTTCATATTATTTTCCTTCACCCACTCTATAATCTAGCTAAACTTGTTTATAAGCTATTTTCTCCATCTCTCCCTGTGTCTCTCTTTCTGTCTCTGTGTGTGTCTCTGTTTCCGTTTCTTTCTGGTTCTCTCTCTGTCTTCCTGTGTCTCTAGTTCTGTCCCTGTGTATCTGTCTATGTAGTTGTGCATCTGTGAATCTGCGTATTTGTCTGTCTGTGGTAGGTAGACTAGGGATTGTGGTTATTATCCCCATTTTACAGATAAGGAAACTGAGTGTTAGAGGAGTAAATTGACTTGCCCCAGATCAAATAGTTAATGGCTTCCAAAGCTTGAACTAGGGCCTGATTTGTTGACATCCAGCTAAGTGTTCTTTCATCTATACTATATTCACTTTATAGTGGAAAATATCTTAGTTTATATCCATAGTAAAAATTCCATGAGGAAAGCAGGACATATAGAGGGGATTAAAAGATACTGACTACAGAAAATTGGGGCAGCTAGGAGATGCAGAGGATAGAGTGGATAAAGACAGAGCCTGGAGTCAGGAAGACTCAATCCTGAGTTCAAATTTGGCCTCAGACACTTATTAGCTGTGTGATCCTGGGCAAGTCATTTAACCCTATTTGCCTTAGTTTTCTCATTTATAAAATGAGCTAGAGAAAGAAATGGCAAACCATTCTAGTATCTTTGCCAAGAAAACCCCCGATGGGGTCACAAAGAGTCAGACACTATTGATAAATTACTCAACACAGAAAAGTAATTTAAACTTTAGCCGATTTGTGATATTAATGACATCCTAGGAGGAGGTCTCTGGGAGAGTGCCATAGGACTTTTCCACTGTCCTGTTCTATTCCTCACTTCTATCAATTGCTTGTATGGTAATAAAGATGCAATGATGCAAGAAGGTGGGAAAGATAGACAATACTTCATTTTATAGCATTGGGATCTCTAAGTTCTTGGGAGGCTAGAAAGACAGACTTACCTTTAACAATATGTAATATATTACACGTGACATCACTGTATGAACAAGTGTAAGGTGGGGTTATGAGACTATATATAGCAGATGGTGGGGGGGATGGACTAAAAACATGGAGACTTTAGAGGTTTCACCTGAAAAGATATGGTGGTGTAGAAAGTGAAAGTAATGTGGTCTTAAAGTACATTTATAGAGGCCTAGTGTGAAAATTAAGGGAGTTGATTGGCCCACTGTCCTCCGCCTTGGCCAGACCAGCCCTAGAACACTGTATTCAAATCAAAGCATCACATTGTAGGAAGGATATTGACAATATGATTTGCATACATGAAAGAGGAATCAAAGGCCTCAGTTGGAGGGTCAAAGGACTCAAAACCAAACTATATAATTCATCTTGAAGAGACTTAAAATATTTAATCTTGTGAAAGAAGGTGGAGGGTTTTTTTTTCCTTCTTATTTTCAGAAGGGAGAACTAAGGGATAATGACTGAGAATTGCAGAAAGGCAAGTTCTGTTCTGAAGGAACCAGTTCTTGAAGTTGGAATTGCCCCAAACTGACTTCATCACATGATTTGCTTTCACTGCAGGCCTTGAAACAAAGGAAGTATGACCACTAGTTAAGACTACTGTAGAAAGAATTCCTGCTCATGTATGACTTGGACTAAGTGATCTCTATGTCTCTTTCCATCTCTGAAGTCTAATTCTGAGATTTTATCATAGAGATAGGGTTTGGACCTGAGCTTACATTGTTGAGAGGAACTGCTAAATGGGGGATCTCCCACCCATGAAGGTTTGTATTTTATCTGAATTTTATCACATTAGAGAATTGACCTAAAGCACTGAGAAAACAAGTGACTCAACCAGGATCACATAGCCAGTATATGTTAGAAGTAGAACTTAAACCCAGGTCTTTTCATTTCTAAAGTTAGCCCTTGTACTCCAAAAAGCAATGGACAGAGGCTCCATTAATGAATTAGTAGATGAGACATTGGCCAATCAAATGCCATCAACAAGACCCCCTTAATTGGTCTGCCAAGCCCACGCTTTCTACATATATTTCATTCCATCCCAAACCAGTGTTCCAACCCCATTTGCAACCTCTATATTCTAGCCAAATTGGAAGGATTATCTGCCTCGATGCATTTTTACAGGCTGATTCCCCTGTCTATAATGCATTCCCATCTCAACTCTATTCCTCAGTGTTTGTCTTCCTTTAAGGCTCAACTTAGCAACCCTTTCCTCCCTGAAGCCTTCCTTGTATCCCCATCACTGATGTTCTCTGCCTTTTCATATGTGCTCTATTTCTTATTAATGTATTGCTTTATTCTCAAAATAGAATGGGAGTTTCTTGAAGGAAGAGGGTGTTTTATTTCTGTCTTTGTATCTCTAGCATCTGTAAAAGGTCCTTACATTTAATGGCACTTTAAAATGTTTGTTGAGTTTAATTTTCAGCCATCAATCAAGAGCACTTATTTAGTTTTTACCATCCAGAGTAGAATAACGGCAATCGTAAATGCCTTGACTCTATGTCATAGGAGAAACATTTGAAGCACCTACTGATATTTAATATAGAGAAAAGACAGAAATAGGATAGATGTCTTCAAGTATCCAAAATGCTACCCTCATAGAAGAAGGATTAGACATGTTTTGTGTGGTCCCAAAGGTGGGAACAAGGACCCATGTGTAGAAGTTGCAAAAAGCAAAATTTCATCTTGAAGAAGAGAAATAATTTCCTATCAAATAGAACTGTCCAGACATTGAATGGGGCTGCCTCAGACTCCTCCCTTCCCCCTCACTGGAGCTTTCAATTCTTTTTGTGGAAATGCTGAATGGCCATTTGTTGGTTTTTATAGTAGAGATTCTTTTTGGGGTATAGACTGAATTGGCTGCTGAGATCCCATTCAGCTCTGAAATTCTTCAGTTCTATGACATACCAAACTGATGATATTTATAAAGTGCTGCCTTGTTAAAAATTGCTATCACATACATTTACTCATGTGATCTTCACAACTACCCTTCAAGGGATTCCAGAAAAGGGATTATTATTTCCATTTTATAAATGGGAAAAAAACAACTGAGGTTTAGAAAAATGAAGAACTTACTCCTAGATCACACAGCAAGAAGTGGAAGAGCTAGGATCTGAAACCAGTTCTTTTGACACCAAGTCCAATTCCCCTTCCCTTCACAAACACACGTGTTAACCCACAATTCACACCTACTTAGGGCAGGCTAGTAAAATCACCAGAGCAATTTTTATTTGGAAGAATACAACCTATTCTATTTTAAAGTCCTCTACAATCTGGCTTTAATCTATTTGTCCAGATTTATTTCATAATATTCTCCTTCACTTGACCATTTACAAAGGAAAGAATAAGTAGTTGAAAGATATCAAATGCCCAGATTATAACTTTCATTTGGATAAACAGTCTATTAAGTTTATTCATCAGTGTGTATAACTGGAATAGTTAATACAAATGTGCAATAAATTAGAACCAAAATCGACTGACCAGGACAAGAAAGCCAAACTAGATTGCCTTTGGGAATTTGCAAAACTCTTTTAATGATGTTAAGCTTCCCATGGAAATAAAGACTTATATGCGTAATACCAATTGTCTGCTAGGCAAAGTCAACAAGCAAATACTATGTGCCAGGCACGTAAGTACTGGCGATACAAAAGAAGGTAAAAACAGTCACTGCCCTCAAGCATCTCACATCTTAATGATAGAGACAACACATGAACTATGTACAAACAAACTGGAGATAATTGTGGCTATAAGGCACTAGCATTGAGGGGGTCTAAGACAGGCTTCTTGAAGAATGTGGAATTTTATCTAAGACTCAAGAGAAGACAGGAGATGAAGATAAAGGGGGAGAGAATTTCAAATATTGGGGACACTGTACAAAATCACAGAGTCTGGAGATGGAGTGACTTTTTTAATTAGTAAGAAGGAGCCAGGGGCAGGTAGGTGGCACAGTGGATAGAGCACTGGTTCTGGATTCAGGACCTGAGTTCAAATCCAACCTCAGATACATAACACTTAATAGCTGTGTGACCCTGGGCAAGTCACTTAACCCCACTGCCTAAAAAACAACAAAAAAAAACAAAAAACAAAAAATAAAAAAGGAGCCAGTGTCACTGGATAGAGTATGTGAAAGGCAGTAAAGTATAAAAAGACTGGAAAGGTAGGAAAATACCAGTTATAAAGGGCTTTAAAAGCCAAACAGATTTTTTTTAAATTTGGCCCTGGGACAAAGGGAGCCAAAGGAGTTTATTGAATAGTGTGGTGACATGGTCAGACACGCACTTTAAGAAGGTCACTTTGGCAGCTGAGTGGTGGATGGACTGGAGTTGGGAGAGACTTTATGCAGGGAGCCCATCAGAGGATTCTGAAATAGTCCAGGTGTCAGATGATGAGAGCTCATACCAGCATGTTGTCAAAGAAGAGAAGATGTTAAGAGAATAGAATAGATAGCACTTAGTGACTGACTGGATGGGGAGATTAAGAAAGAGTGAGTACGTGACATGGACACCTAGGTTTTAATCTTGGGTGACCAGGAAAATGGTAGAGTCTTTGACATTAACTTGAAAGTTTGGAAAAAAGAGAAGGTTTGGGGTGGGAGGGGGAAGATAATGAGTTCATATTTAAACCTATTTAGTTTAAAATGCCTACCAGTTATCCAGTTAGAGATAACTAATAGGAAGTTGGAGATACAAGATTGGAGATCAAGAGAAAGGTCAGAACTAGGTGAATAGATCTGAGAATCATCTGCATGGAAATGATAGAGAATTGAATCTACTGAAGCTGATAGTGTATGAAGAGAAGAGGAGCTAATGCAGGGCCATTTGGATACCCAAGGTTAGTGTGTATGACATGGATAAAGATATGGTGCGGCATTACAATGATCAGGATTCAGAGGACCCAGATTCAAATCTCAGGCCTGCTACTTATCACCCATGTAATCTTGGACAAGGTATTGAACCAGAGACTCAATTTCCTTACCTATAAAATGAGGGTCTTAACCACATAATCTTGACAAATCTCTTCTTGCACTAATGTCTAGGAATCTAAATACCTCTATGGCTAGATGCCATGGTGTGATCTCTGGCCACACCTCAATCCTGTTTCTCTATCCTAATAACAAGGGTGGAGAGTGACGCACACAAACATGAACAGACAGGAGAGAAAATTTACAACATCTCCAGGCCCACAAGTGCAAGCACACTTGGGAAGCCACACTATTGTAGGCCGGAAATGATAAGAGAAACATGATAGAGTACAGAGGAACAACAAATGGCAAGCCAGACTTGGGAAAAAGAAGGCACCAAGGGGAGGAGAGTAGAGAACATAGGAAAGACGATGGAGCTGTTAAGACAAAAGACCACACAAACTCACCTGGCATCAATACATACCAAAGAGTTAATAACTCTTCTCTGAGGGGACCAGTTTGAATTGGAAGAGTACTCTAGATTTGAAAGTAAAATTCCCCAACAAGAATTGAGGGCCTCCTATGGTCAGGGAGGAAAACTGAAAGGGGAGGGGCAATATGGAGAGAACACTGGGGAGAAGACACCTCTTCCTACTCCTCTCCTCTAACTCCATCACAGGACTTTCACAAGGACCAAATGAGTTAACAGAGGTAGAAGTACCATGAAACAATAAAGCACTCTAGAAATGACTGCTAGGATTTTAGGTGTTGTTTTTTTTTTTTAAAGACAGACTTCTGGCTGGGAGGGATCAGGGAAGTCTCCTTGGAGGAGGTGTCATTATATTATCATAACCATTGTCAGGGAAGCTAGGTGGCACAATGGATAAAGCTCCGGCCTTGGAATCAGGAGGACCTGAGTTCAAATGCGGCCTTAGATACTTGACACTTACCAACTATGTGACCCTGGGCAAGTCACTTAACCCCAATTGCCTCACCAAAAAGAAAAAAGAAAAAAAAACCACTGTAATTATATCATCATTCATGGAGGAATCAAAAGTGATTTAAAGTTTATTGTATATATATTCCATGTTATAGATGGATAAATACAGATATTATATATATATATATATATATATATATTCTATATAGAGATCATATATAAGTATATACATATAAATATATAATTTTCACATGTATATATGCGTGATAACAGCTAACATTCAGAACACCCTATATATTCCTTTAAGATTTTCAAAGTGCCTTGCATCTATTCTTTCATTTGCTGCTCAAAATAAAGCCCTACGAAATAATTTCTAGTATCAGTCCTATTGCAGAAAGGAGAGTCCAAGAGAGTTTATGACTGGCACTAGCTCACAGAACTAGTAAGTGTGAGATAGGATTTGAACTCAGATCTTCCTGACCTCCTAGATAGCATACTATCAACTATGACACATAGCTGCCATTACCAAGAGTTATGATTTCCTCTTTGTGGATGGGATTAGGAAACAGAGAACTTGTGTGGCAAACTGGAAGCATATGCTAGCTGGTGTTAGGGGATCAAAAAAAATGTTATTCATGCCCAACCCTTTATACACATATCTCATTTTTTCCCCTTATGATGAAAGCCCAAGGAAAAATATTATGAGACTTCTAAAACTAGGGAGTTATTACTACTAATAATAGTTCAAATTTTCATAGAGATTTAAAATTTACAAAATTCATCTTTCACAAATGTCCTAATGATTAAAAAATAAATTGTTATTCCCATTTTAGAGATAAATTGAGGTTCAGAGCAATTCATATTGGATTAAGTCCAGGTTACTAAGACTACATTTCCCAGCATGGTGTAGCTCTTAAAATCCTTGGGAGCATGAGGGACTTTGTCTCAGTAGCCAGGTGACAAAAAATGCAATCCATCGAAAATGACTATTATTGAATTCTAGAAGAGAAAATCCAACATTTAGTCCAACTCATCTAAACCACACACAATCCACAATCTCCTCAACCCCTCTACATCATCTTTAGTAAGAACTCACCACACCTTCTCTTTGGTATTGTTTATTGCTATGCCCTCAAACACCCTAGAATCTCAATTCACCAAACTCCTCAATTTAATCACAAGGCCTCAGCTGCCATCTCACCCTGGAATTTCCCTCAGTACCTGGAATCTTTGTCCCTGCAACCTCCTCCCCTTGGAACACCCATCCTTCTCTGCAGCTGTCTCATCCTGGAACATCTCTCTACCACATCAACCCTTTTCTCCCTTTGGTGAATTCTTCTCAATGCCTACATTTTGGAAACAGACTCTGGCTGACTAAACTTCCATTCTGCTCTTGGCTCTGCTTCTGGCTTCCTAGACTTTGAAATCGTGACCCTAAAGGGTACTTCATTCTTCCCTCCTCCCGACTTTCAAGCTGGTTTTTCTGTTCTCTTACCTCATTAAAATGTATGCTTCTTGGGGGCGTGGGCTATTTTTCTGTTTTGCTTATATTTGTATCCCCAAGACTTAATATGGTGTCTATCATATAATAAATGCTTAGTAACTGCTTGTTGCCTTTCATCAACATCCATGAGCTACATATGGGCAACACAGTACAATGGGAAAGTCACTAGATGTGGAATCAAGGAGCCCCTGATTTGAATCCCAGCCTTATTATTTGTTATAGGTGATTTTGGTCAGGTCAATTAGGATCTCTGTCTCAGCTTATCTCTGGAACTCTACATGTGAAAAATAGTCTTGGAGAAAATGTCTCTAAGAACACTTCCACGTCTAAACCTATGACCACATGAGCTCTAGTGAAAGGGAAATCACCACTTCCACAAAATCCCATTCTATTATTAGACAGCTTTATTTCTTGGGGAATTCTTTCTGCTGAGTAGAAAAGTACTGCCCCATAACTGCCACCAAACAAAAGAACCTTGTGAACTTGAATTAGGGTAACATTTGGGAAAAGGAGAGACTGTGGCAGCTCTCTATCATACATGTGAAATAAATGAAAGGTAGAGAGTCAGGCAAAGACCTGGGGGGGGAATTTAAGGAAGAATGTGTTAGTTTTAGCTGTGCAAGTTTGAAAGGGTTTCAAGGAGGACATGGAGCTCAATTGTGTTTTGAAGAAAGGGAATGACTTTAATACAAGAAAATAGAGATAGAGGCACTACAGTTAGTCTGTTTCTCATAAGGTATGGCGTAAGCAAAGACACAAAGGTGAGAAACAAAAACAAAAAAATGAACAACACAGGACAGACTAGTTTGAATAGAACATAGAATACCTAAATGGAATTAGAATGAACAAAATTCAATAAAAAATCATATGACCTCGGAGTCTTTCTGAAAGAAGCTTTTTCCAGTCTTCCTTATTCTCAGCACCTTCACTCTGAAATAAATCTCCATTTATTCTGTATGTGTCATGCTTGTACTTAATTATTTGCATTTGTCTCCCTCAATAGACTGAGTTCTTTGAGGGTAGAGAACGTTTTTTGTTATCTTTGTATCCTCAGCACCTAGCATAGTGCATGGCACATAGCTGGTGTTTAATAAAGCCTGGTTAATTAGTTGGATGGCTAATGAGGTGAAAGAACCATTTTTCTGAGTGTCCCAAGGTGTGAGTTCTTGTGTCCATACAATTACCTATGTAATGGTGATAAGTCATTTTCCCTCTGGAACTCAATTTTCACCTTTGTAAATGAAATTGGACCAGACTTAGATTATCTCTAAATTCCTTTGCAGTTCTGATATTCCATGATTCTATGATTCTAAGGGTTCTTCCAACTCTGCCATTTTATTTCTTGGGAATCTAAAGTCCCTTCCTACTCTGACAGCTTATGGTTCTGAGTCCATTTTACCATGGAAATTATCATATTCAAATATGTGTGCATGTATACATATATATATATATATATATATATATATATATATATATATATATATATATATGTATGTGTGGGTGTATGTACATATGTGTAGATATATTTCTTCATAACAAACATACTTGTGAATAAAAGGCTGAATGTTGAGAGGCAGCCTGGAAGATGAGATGAGGGCTTATGGAAATGTGCTCCCTCTTCCTCCTCTTCTTCCTCATGTAGCCCACTAATCCTGATTCAACAAGATTTTTAATTCCTCCTCCGTGGCTATACAAACAATTTTCTGATCCCAAGACTGACGCCAGACTAAGGCTAGTGAAACTCTCAGGTAAAGCTGTGGACAGGTTTTTGGTGAAATTCTAGCTCATAAATATTTGCTTAATCAACCTAACCCATAAATCACCAAGTAAAATAAACAGAGGGTGAAAAATGTTAAGTCTTTAAATGTGCACTGACAAACTTTCCTAGAGAGCCGATATTTTCTGTAACGGCAATTTTATTTATGCATTCCTGTATTCCAC
Organism: Phascolarctos cinereus; assembly: GCF_003287225.1. NCBI lineage: Eukaryota > Metazoa > Chordata > Mammalia > Diprotodontia > Phascolarctidae > Phascolarctos > Phascolarctos cinereus. Next base: position 363,450,326 of record NW_027555625.1, on the reverse strand, counting down.
TTTGACGGGGGATTATTTTTCTCACGGCCAACTCAGGCTGATTGATGCAGTATGGCTGCTCACTTTCAGATAGGACTGGTGAAGCTGCAACATAAGTTTGTGGCTATATTTAAAATAGGAAATACAAAATGGGTTTAAACTTTAATATTTCATAGAGACATTTAGTTTTACAAGTAATTTATTTTGGAAGCTTGCATTTCTGCCTGGCTACTGTGGATTCTGACTAAGTTGATGTCCAGAGCCACCTCTGCATATTAATATCACTGGCACTGGGCACATTAAAAGATTTCAGGCTTACCTTATCACTGGGAGATATTTAAAGAGTCATGCAGGGGATGAAGTAATTGCTTTCCTCAACATTTCTATAAAGATATTGGTTTTTCATACAATGACTTTAACTAATATATCCTCCTCAGACAAGGGGGAAAAGACAGCAACATTTACAACACACAACTCTGTAAATCATGAAAGACTTTAGATGTAGAGTTAAATGATTTTTTTTTAAATCATAAATGTTTCCGATCTTCACCACACACGGGATTTTTAAAAAATCCAGCTAGAAGGTTTTTTGTTTGTTTGTTTTTTATCACTTACTTGTTGAAAATAGAAACTGTAGAGAAAAAGATTCCCAAGATAGAAGTCAATAAGTCTTTGAATAGAATTAGGAATCAGAACAAAATCACATGAAATAATGGAATGTCAGAGCTGGAAGTGTCTTAGAATCTTAAAAAGTAGAATGTTGGATGTTTTGCATGATGACACATGTATAACATTTATCTAATTATTTGCCTTCTCAAAGAGGGCAGCTGGGAAGGGAAGAAGGGAGAGAATTTGGAGCCCCAAGTTTTAGGAGCAAATGTTGAAAATTGTTTTTCATATAACTGGGGGGAAAATAAAATACTAAATAAAAAAAAAACCTTAAAAAAAAGAAAGTAGAATGTGGAGGGTGTATTACACTCATAGAATGTAACATATAAATGGAAGAGATGCTAGAAGCATGAGATGTAATGGCTGGGATGGCCTCACCTTCCTTTGTGGTCTTGATATACACAACTCTTCTTCCTATACTCTGCCATCCCACCAGATTTATTTTCTTGCTAATCCTCATTTGTGACACCACAACTCTCATCTCTATGCTTTGTCATGCTTGATCCATACCTTACCTCCACATCTTTGAACGCCCTATTTCCTTCATAACTAAGGTCATAATTCACTTCTTTACAGTGTCTTGATTTCTCATAAAGTCACTATCTTCCAATTGCTCTGTCCTAATTTTTAAGGAAGTATTTTCTTCAGTAATCTTTTGGACTTCCTTTTCCATTTGGCCAATTTTGCTTTTTAGGGCATTTTTCTCCTCATTGGCTTTTTGGACCTCTTTTGCCATTTGGGTTAGGCTGTTTTTTAAGGTGTTATTTTCTTCAGTATTTTTTGGGTCCCCTTTAGCAAGCTGTTGACTTGTTTTTCATGATTTTCTTGCATCACTCTCATTTCTCTTCCCAGTTTTTCCTCTACTTCCCTTACTTGCTTCTCAAAATCCCTTTTCAGCTCTTCCAAGGCCTGGGACTGATTCATATTTTTCTTGGAGGCTTTGGATGTAGGAGCTTTGACTTTGTTGTCTTCTTCTGGTTGTATATTTTGATCTTCTTTTTCACCAAAGTAAGATAATGTGGTCTGACTTTTTGCGCTGCTTGCTTATGATCCCAGACAATTACTTGAGTTTTAAACTCTTTGTTAAGGTAAGAGTCTGCTTCCAATGTGGAGAGTGTACTGTCCCAAGCTTCAGGGGTTTGTGTAGCTGTTTTCAGAGATACTTGTAGGGACGGGCAAACTTTCAGTTCTTCCAAGGTGGTATGATAAGGGGCGAGGTGTTTACTCCTTTCCTGGCCTGTGACCACAACTATTCCTTTCTATTCTGTCACTGTGAGGAGGGGTTCCTCTCCACAGCCACTCCAAGCTCCACCACGCCAGTGCTCCTCGTCACCCCACCACTGTCACCCAGAACTGTGACCCAGATCCACACATGGGCAAAGCAAGAGATTCCTGCCTCAGCACTGGCAAAGAGATCCCTGCAGTCCCTCTCTGATCAGCCACTGGATTCCCCCTCAGTCTGTGGGCCAGAAGCTCGGGAAGCAGCTGCCCCACCCTAGGGCCACGCTCTTGGGGAATGGAGTTGAAACCCCGCCTTCCTCTCTGACCACCGACAGAAACAGACTTTTCCCACTGACCTTCTAAGTTGTCTTTGGCATTTGTGGATTGAGGAGTCTGGAAACCTCCACAGCTGCCTGCTAATCAGTCCTGTGAGGCCTGCTCCAGGTTTGCTGAGGCCTGCATGCCCACGCTGTGCTGCGTTGCGCTCCCAGCCCGGCGTGATACACCTTTCTGATCAATCATCCAGTTGTCTTGGGCTGAAAATTTGTTTCACTCTGTCTTTTTGTGGGTTCTGCTGCTTCAGAATTTGTTTAGAGCCATTTTTTATGAGTATTTGGAGGGGTTTGGGGGAGAGCTCAAGCAAGTCACTGCTTTCACTCTGCCATCTTGGCTCTGCCCCCTCATAATTCACTTCTGAAGGAATTCTTTCTTGATTTCACCGGCAGCTAGGGTCTACCTAAATTGCCTCTTATTTTCTACGTGTTTTTTTTAAACTATTTGTATATGTCTGTATCACCTTCCTGATGCAATGTAATCCCCTTGAGGGCAGGGCCGTTTTCATTTCTGCCTTTGTAGTGCTAATACTAGCACAATGCCTTAATAAATGCTTGTTTGAGCAATTAATTGATTAAGTTGCAAGAGACCTTTGAGCTCCTCTAAGAAGAACTTCCTTTGATTCACTTTCAAGTGATTATAGAACATTCTAATTAAGGTCCGTTCCAGGGCTATTGGGAAGATCAAGGGAGATGATAGGTATAAAGCCCTCTGTAACTTTTTAGTACTATATAAAGTAATGTCATTATAGTTAATATTTGCAATTGCAGAGAATTAGAATTAGTATGAATTAAGGATAAATACTGTATGCATATCTGGTAATATCCCTATTGGCAGGTGCTGTCTTCCTAGTCAGATGACTAACTAAAAGGGAGCAAACAATATCTTATTGTATCTATTGATTATTCATTTGGAAAAAGGCATTTCAAAAAAATAATACTTGAGGCCACTACTGTCAGAAGATGTCTCCTATGAATATGTTAAAATAATAAAAGACTATGACAGATTTAACTGCAGAGATAACTTTGTTCAGTTATCTACTGAATATTATCATCAAATGAAGCATGAAACAGGGAAATAGATGCTCACCTGAGGTATTTATCAATGTCATGGTAATTGTCCTGCATGGTCCAAACAAAAGAAGAGTTCCTTATCAATTATCTCTAAGTGACTCTAAGTACTAATGATGATGTACTTTGAGCCCTGAAATACTTACAAAGCTGACAATGAAATTCATAGTCATTTGGGAGAGTTAAGGAATTGATCTAACCAGTTACACTGGAAATACAAAGTGGAAGAAAGGTGCATGATTCCCTGGAATGCAGTATATATTTGAATGTGGAATGCACAGAATTAGTGATTTGTTACATACATCTTAGGTAGGTACTATAGATGAACAAGCTAAACCTAAAATAGAATTAGATGAGTTTGGTTAAATTACATTTGGAAAATTGGACAGTGTTTTCAATGCTGCTTTCTACAAAAGCCCATTTCTATTAGGGAAAAAAAAATCTATGAAATACTCTATGACTTTCAGTTATGGAACACTAGAACATCAAAAAAATTTTAAAAATTGCAGATGATCCCAATAATCACAATAACAGGATTTTTATTGCAAACAGGCTGCAGCATATTAGCAACAGTCTGGTTTATGGGTTGTATAAAAGCAAGGGGCACCCAAAGTTGTAAAGCTCATAGCCCAGTTTTAGAGCAAAAATGAAGAATAAACAGTCCAAATTATGCTATTCTATGAAAGATTAAAAGAATGAGAAGAGAAACCCCAATGCTTTGGATAGATACTTTATAAGGGAATTATAAGAAGACGTGGACAAGAATATGCAACAAAGTATTGTTAGCATCAGTTTGTGGTGGTAAAGAATTGGAGGCACAGTAGATGCTCAACAGTTGAGGGATGTCTAGTGCAGGGGTGGGAAACCTGCAGCCTTGAGGCCACATGTGGCCCTCTAGGTCCTCAAGGGAGGCCCTTTGACTGAATCCAAACCTCACAGAACAAATCCTCTTAATAAAAGGATTTATTCTGTAAAATTTGAACTCAGTGAGAAGGTCACACCCAGGACCTGGAAGACCACGTGTGGCCTTGAGGCCACAGGTTCCCACTCCTGGTTTAGACAAACTGTGGCACATGAATGTAATAAAATATTATTATACCTGGAAAAAACAAAATATTCATGGACACATGGGAAAACTCATAAGGCACAAACATAGTAAGTGCTTAATGAATGTGTGTTGACCATTTGATAAATGTAGAATAAAGCAGGTTATACTTGACTTCTGAGGTCTGCTCCAGTTCTGAATCTGTGATCTTTTGGACTAGGAAAACAATAAATACAATGAACACAATAATTTGGATTAAAAAAATTACTATCACCACAAAAAAGCCACACCCTAAACTGAGCAATTATGTGTGATTATAAGAATCAACCTTGTTGCTCAAGAGTAGGTGAGAACATTTGCTACCATTCTCTTTTACTTTTTAAAGCCAGAGGGGACAATAGGGATGTTGGAATATTTATTATACTGTCATATTCAGTTGATATGTTGGGTAGTTTTTTGAACTGACTTATCCCCCTCCTTTTTAGTCTTTGTTATAAAGACTGGATCACTGGGTATGGGGACAGGGAGAGGTATAATTAGAAATGGTGATACAAGAACAAAAAATTATTTTTTTTTAAATTTAAGTCACAAACAGGAACTGAATAGAATGAAAAAGAATTGAGGAGTTGTGATCTGTACCAATGGAGAAAGGGGAGACATTTTCATATTAAAACTAACTATAAATACAAACATTGCCAGAGAGGTCATTCTCTGTTGGAGATCACTAACACATGCTCATGAGTCTCACTGAACCTCTTTTATTTTACAAATGATACAGTTGAAGCCCAGAGAGGTCAGGTGTTGTATCCAATGTTATGCAGCTTGTAAAGCAAAATCTAGTCCTCTTGGCTCCCAATTTAGTACTGTTTGCTTGGAACCAAGCTGCCTTGTTGAAATTTATTTCTTTGGTTATATTCTAAGTGTACCTATGGTATGATGCTTTAAACAACAGGCTGAAATCATGACCCCCCACTATAGCAAGCAGAACTTGGGGAAGTTTTGAATGAATCCAAAGAAACAAATTATTGAATTTGGTGATATAAAACTATTATTTTGGGAAGACTGTCATGAATGGGAGACATCAGTAGGTTTAGAAAAACACTTTTTTGCTCCAAATATATTAGCATGTGAATATGTACTGGTTGCTTTATTAGTAGTTTATAGCGGATTTGTATATAAATATTGACATAGTTCAATCATAAAAAAATCTCCACTTCCTCCTAAGCACAAAGATTTGGAACCATCAAGGACCTCAAAGGTCATTTAATCCAGCATCCCCTTTCTTCTCACTTCCCCCAACCCATTTTGAAGTCTTCTGACTCCAAATCAAGCTTTTTTTCCACTGTACCCTGCTATCTAATTCTCAAGCACTGTTCTGTGTACAATTCTGCCTCTAATAAGGGATCTGATCAGGAAATTGAGACCCAGAAAAATAATGTGACTAATTCTAGGTCACATAGGCATTGTGTCAAACAATTATTCAAATGCCAAATAGAGGTTGGTTGGATTTATTTGTTTGTTTTCCCCTCTGTATTCCATCTCAGCCTTCCTTATGAACACAATGCATTCCTAATATTAACAATTTTCTGAAGTTTAAATATCATTATGATACCCTGTATAACTACAAAGGCCCCTACAGTATAGTGCTCCCTCTAGGACTTACCTTCCTCTACCCCAAGACTCTTATTTGCTGATTAGTTGTCATGACCAGTAATAGTCACATAAAACAGATGATACAACAAATTTCCCTTTGCTCAGTATGAAGATAGGGGACTATAGGAACCAAATGTTTCATACGTTAGATATAATTGTCTTGTACTTGTTTCAAGTTTCTTTTTTTCTTTGTTATAAGGAAGAATTCAATGGAGGTGAATGAAGCACTAAAAATAAAATACTGTGGATGAATTTGCAGTTAGAGGGATGCTATTAGAATATTGGCATTACTACAACCTAGGAAGGAAGAAAGGAAGGAAGGAAGGAAGGGATCCATAAGTTCTCTGTCCTCTGCTAACGTTTTCTCATTCTTATATCTCTCAGGCCTCTTTTACCATTAATAGTCTCATCATTTGTTAAGTGATTTGTCCAACACTGTACAGTAAATGTCAAAAGCAAGACTTTAAATACACATCTTCTAGGATCATAGATTTTGAGTCTTAAGGGACCTTCGAAGACAGGTAGCCTGACCCCTTAACTTTACATAAGAAGAAGCAAAGGCCCACAGAGATAGAAGAATTTGCTGGAGGTCATATAAATTATAAATAGCAGAGGTAGGATCCACAGTCAGGTTCTCTGACTCCAAAGCTAGTGTCCATCCCACTTCACCACGCCACCTAATTCCTAAGTAGAGTGTGTTTTGCATTGTACAGTGCTTCCTTTGATAAAGAACATGATGTAAGAAAAAATATTACCAAGTCAACTTTTTCAACATCGTATCCGGCCAGCCAGGATGATTTTAAGCTCAAATAAACTCATTAAGAAAAAAATATCATTGCTCTTCTGAGAAAGGGGTAGTGCTTCAGGCCTATGTTGAATGCCAGAGTTTTTTTGAAGGTTAACACATTGTTCATGGATGGGTAAATATATGTGTATATATATATATATATATATATATATATATATATATTATACATACACACACATATATGTATAAACATATATATGTGTGTGTATATATACATATATGTATATATGTATATATACACACACACATATATATCTATGTGTATATATATACTTTTGGATACTCTCTTCCTGCAAGTATGTCAAATAAATAGAAGATCCATTTCTGCATCCAAGAGATTGCACAAAATGCCAATGCAAGAAGAGATTTTAAAATCATTTGGTTGGATAACGTTTAGGATTACAATTAATGGAAAGATGGTGGCTCATCAGCTTTGTAGCCAGAAGGGAGGGTGTGTCATGGCTGACTGAGTGATAGAGCTCAACCTTGGAGTAACCAGCCTTTCCCACCCTCTCCCACCACTTTCCTCCCTGCCCTGCCCTGCCACCCACTCTCACCCAAAGCCCATAATATGGAAATATTTACTCCTGGTAAATACTGGTTACATCATTTTGACCCATGAAAGCTTACACTTTTAAGAAAAATAGCTGAAGCAGAAATAACAAAGTCTTTAATTGCAATGAGACTATCATATTTGTTCTACTAAAGATTGGGGCCTAAAGGTAATTCATAAATTTAGTTGTCACTATGGCAATGCCAAGTACATGTGGGGTGGGTAACCTCTCTTGTTCTCCCCTCAGCTAATCCATGTCTACACTGGCCACAACAGGCCCAAGGACAGCAGTTTTGAAGGGTATCACAAGTATTTGAAAATGTCACATGGCTTAATAAGGATTCAAAAGACTTCTACGTATATTGAAGAACAAAACATCAAATGGTGCATGAGATTCAGGTCTATGTTAATTTGTGGTTTAAGATGTGACCTGTTCCTAACCTTGCTACCAACTCCACAAAATATGTGTGCATGGAATGTGAACTGGATGTACCTCTTTGTGTGTGTGTGTGTGCATGTACTTACACACCTGGCCCATGTTCTGTGATCTTGAGTTACTTATGTTAGTGGTCTATACAGCTAGTTTATAAAATTCTTTCATCTCTGCCTCATGTTGAATGGTGCTGAAATGTCCCAAGGCTATGGGGAAACACCATGCTGAAAGTTCAAATTCAAATTCAAAACCACAGCATGAAACACAGCATTGTCACACATTAGAGCTGGATTCATAGACTTTAAAATATCAGAACTAGAAGGGGCCTTAACAATACTGTAATTCAGTTCTCCTCATCTTACATACTATGAAACTGAAGCCTCGCAGAGGAGGGAAGTGAATTATCCACAGTAACACAGCAAATGAAGTGGAAGAGCTGGAACTAGAATCCGATTCCTTCTCCTGTTTATTTGCTTTTTTTTTAAATTCCCATTAATCGTTCTGATTCCCTGGTTGATAAGGAGCACGTTTGCAAAAGAGGTGCTGAGCTTCAACTGAGGGAACTGAGGGGTTTTTTGCTGTAGAAAGAAAGAATTGAATGAAACATTGACATGCAGGTGGGAAATGACAATTAGCACCATAAAAGTAAAATATTAGGATTTCTAGATTATTGAAATTAAGTAAAATAGAAGGCTTAGATAAAATGTTAAATTTTATTTTATCTTCTGAATTTAAAGAATACCAAAAAAAAAAGAAAGAAAGAATATTTTCCCAACACCGAATAGGACACAAAAAGAGGAAATGTGAAAATATAAATCTCTATTATATACAGCTTTGTATTTTTAAAAGCATCTAGTCAATCCAACAGGTTACTTTCAAAGTTGTTTTGTTCATCTGTGTTTCCTTATGAACTTCCTTCTATTTTCTTTGTACACTTTTAAAATATATCTCAATTACTACCCTTTCCTTCTCTTTTTTTTTTCTTTTGTGCCAAGCCCTTTGCTAGCTCTCCCTTCTAACCTTCTTCCCCCAAACCATTTCCTGGGCTCTACATTCAAGAGTTTCTGGCTGTTGATTGTGACAAAACAGCCTACATGCAAATACTAGCATACACTGTAAGTTATCAGAAGATGCCAACATTTTTTTTTATATGACTAACAAAATTAAGTCTGCTCTCATGAAGCTACTGTTTGAATTTGTGGTTTTTAATATCTTTGTCTCAACATCACAAAATTGATCTTTGACTTGCTTCTTTTTCTTTTTGATCAACACTCCACTCTTAATTTGTAATCTTAGTGCAAACTCTGTAGTATGAACCCATTTCTGGAACTTTCTGGAAGTTTCCCCACAAAAACATATTCTTCAGTCAAAAAGATACAGCTCTAGAGAAACTTCGTAAGACTTATGTGAACTGATATGAGCTAATGTAAGCCAAATCAGAAAAAAATAATATATTAATGTTTTAAAGAAGAGCAACTTTGAAAGCCTTAAGAAACCTAATCAGAGGACCAATGATAAAGCAGGCTACCAACCTCCTGGTCGTGGTCCATCACAACCAAGTCATGGACTTGGGGTACAAAATGAGATATGTTTTCAGGTGTGGTCAATGTTCAACTTGTTTTGCTTGACTTTGAATAGCTATTAATATTCATTGCAAGTTTTATTTTCCTTAATAGTGGGAAGAGAAATTTAGTTAGGAAAGATGAGCTTGTGATAGGTTTAAAAAAAAATGAAAAATAAGACATTGAAGCATTTTTTATGCATAGAAGAGAATAGAAGAAAGTTCATAAAGAAACGAAATCAGACAATTTTGAAAGTAACTAGATGGATTTATTACATCCTGTAAAATAATAAGCTATATATAGTTGAGATGCAAAGTTTCACATATAATATTCTTTCTTTTTTACTTTGTATGAACTGCTGGGTTTTGTTAGGTTCAGAAGAGAAAAAAATGAATGAAAAAGTTTTTTTATATATGAAAATATTGTTTATATATGTATGTATACATATATGCATGCATATAAATGTAGTATGTGTATAACAAAATAGTCATAGCAGTTTTCTGTTGTGACAAAAAAAGACTTGGAAAGAAAATGAGTGCACATTGATTGGGGAATGGTTGAACAAATTACTGTATATAAATATAGTAGAATAATATTGTACCATAAAAATGATGCAGAGGGAGTTGGAGAATACAGGAAGACTTGAATGAAGAAAGAAGGAATGAAGAAAGTAGAACCATTAGAACAATGCAGGTAAACTCTGATGAATTGTAATAAATAATATTTGTCCTGGAGAGTAAATAGGGAAATACTTCTGCCCTCATCTGTAGAAAGACAAACACTATAGATACTTAATGTGCTATCACATATGATCTTTGTCTCAGATGATTTTGCTCCAACATTTCAATATTTTTCTTTTTGACAAGGAAGCATTCAAATGGAGGTGTGAATGGGTGGAAATAACTGCTATATTAAAGCAAATGGCAACAATAAAACTTTTTGAAGTGAAAATTAATGCAGAATGGGAGAGGTGCTATAGGACTGAAGTAAGCAAAAGCTGCACCATATTTTTTTTAATGGAAGATAAAGTATAAGGGAGTGATCTTGAGTTTGAGCCTTACAAAATTCTTGCATATGTTAAGGGGTGACTCTATTAATAATAATAATGTCATTCTAGACTAATCTTGTTGTTCAGTCATTTCAGTCATGTCTGGCTCTTTGTGACCCCATTTGTAGTTTTCTTGGCAAAAATATTAAAGTTGTTTGGCATTTCTTTCTCCAGCTTATTTCATATATAAGAAACTGAGGCAAACAGAGTTAAGTGACTCGCCCAGGGTCACACAGCTAGTAAGTATCTGAGGCCAGATTTGAATTCAGGAAAATGAGTCTTCCTGACTTCAGTACCAGCATTCTGTTCATTGTGTCACCTAGCTGACCAAACTAACCTCAGGGTTTTTTGTTTTGTTTTGTTTTGTTTTAGCCAGATGTATTAGAGAAGTATTGTGGATATAGTCTACCTAATTGTCACCAAAGCATTTGCCAATATCTTATGCTACCTCTTTGGAAAAAGATGCAGAGTTCGGGCTACTAGGTAGCCAAGGGTAGATTAGATAATATCAATTCATTGAATGAACCCAAAGAGTACTAATTAAAGTAGAAGTCATCTTAGAGGGAGATATCTACAGAAGTGCCCCAGGTATATGTCCTTGGCACTATGCTCTGTAATATTTTCATGTTAAATGAAAATTTTAAAACTAGGGTGAAGGAATAGATAATACTTAGAAATGATATGACACTTAGGACAGCTAACTTGATAGATGATGAAAGAAATCAATAGGTTAGGACAGTGGGCTAAAGTAAATAAAATAAAATTTAATAAGAATAAATTTGTAGTTTTTATACTTATACAAATATACAGTGGAGTAGGGACGATTAGATGCATAAGACATCATGGGATTTAAGAGACTTCCCTATTGTGTGACATAAAAGCAAAAAAAAATTATCTTAGGACGCATTAAAATGCGAATATTAATAGTCCTGCATTTGATAAACAAAAATGTAACGTAATGGATTCCATGCTGGGCACCATGTTTTAGGATGAACATTTACAAACATTTCCTGAGGAAGGTCACAAGGTCTGGAGATCATGTGCTATGAGCCAGGTCCAGCCATGGCTGTCAGTGGTTCAGGTATGTCAGTGAAATAAAATGAGATAATGGTAGACCACTTAGTAATTAAGAAGTGGAAGTTTAGTTAACAATAACATGGAAAGGATATTTAGCAAGGAACTGCTTAAGTGGAACACAGTTCTTCTGCTTCTGCCTTTCAGATACTAATCAAAACTTGGTATCTATTTTTTGTCATGGACAATTTGGGAATTTGTTTTACTTTATACAGAGCTTTACAAGGGTGCTGATTTTTTTTTCTTAATGACGAAGGAAGGATGTTGGAGGAAGAGAAAGTAAATAGTTTTTAATTAAAAAATAAAATATAGTTTAATTTTTGAAAGTTATGTGCTGAACCTGAGGGAGGAGCTTTAACTATGAGTTGCAGTTTGCACTTAGGTGACCAGTAAGCTACATCAATGGATTGAATTTAGTCCTCTGGACTAATCAAGTGTCAGAGACAGTTTCAATAACTTTTAAGGAAAGACTAACCTAGCCAATGTGGGGTAGATGCTGCTTCTACAATACTTGTCACATGATAATAAATTGAAAGAGCTGGGTATTTTTTTTTCTAGAAAGGAGAAGACTTAAGAGAGACATAATAACCATCCTCAAGCAGCTGAAGACTTGTCACGTGGAAAAGGGATCAGATTTGTTCTGCTCGGCCTTGAAGAGCCGAACTAGATACAATGGGGATTGGTACAAAGGAATACCTTCCTAACACTTAGAGCTGCTCAAAAGTAGAATGGTCTGCCTCAGGTGCCAGTGGATTCTCAGTCAATGAAGGTCTTCGAGTGGAGGCTAGATAAATATTTATCAAAGATACTACAGAGGAGATTCCTGTTTAAGAGCCAATTGAACCTGATGATTTCTGATATACCTTACGAAGGAGAGATTGTCTTACTTATAAGGTGGGGGTCATAGGAGGTAGCTAATATTAAGCGCTTTGTGTCTTCTATTATTATTAACAAAAAAAATTGAATCTTCCCAGAGCCCTTAGGACAGTGTTCTTCATACAGTACACAGATGTTTCAGAAAGGTTTGTTGTATTTGGTTTTACTTGTCTTTGCACCAACCTTCTCAGACTCTTTCCAGCACATGAAGAATCAAAAGATGACACTAATCAGAAAAAAAAATGGCCAGATCAGAAATGTCTGGAGATAACGAGGTCACCCAAGGGAGGGATTAGGGGAAAGGAATTGTATTATACTGCCCAAAGTGTGTCCTTTACCTCCAAATTCAATGGAATCAGATGTGATAATAAATACACCACACACAGAAACAAGTAGTTCCTTCTCCCCAAAGCTGTAAACTTAACAAACAACCCAAGCCTTTGCAGCCAAATCATTCTTGCAATAAAGTTGGATTCTTAGAAATGCTTCACTGAATGCGTTCACACGTCATCCATATCTTTTCAGATATAAACACTGCCCCAACTGCCATCCCTAGAAGGTAACTAATTGTCCAAGGTGTCTTAACAAATAAGAGTAGTGAGAGGCAGGGATTTTTAGTATCCTTGCTAAAAGAAGTGCCCCACTGTAAGTCACTCTCTAGGTAGAGAGGAACTACAATAGCTTGCTTCATCTTTTTATGAACATTTTGTTTTGATCAAGAGTGCTCTAGGATTTGTTTTCTCTGAGACACCAAGAGTTATCTCTTAAGCCAGTTATGCAAGATAACAGGTCATAGAATTTTTTGTTGTAAATCCAGTCCAATCAACACCAAACGGGAAAAAAGAAATGAATAAAAAACTATACCAGGGAATGTAAAATCAAATATGATATGCTTGAAAGGATGTTCACATTATTTCTTTAACCATGAAATTCTCACTGAAAGAGGATCCTTTTCCTAAAGCCACTCAAATAATCAAAAAAGTCCATTTCTTTCTACAGTTCTTGTGGTTAAACTTTTCCTGTTTGTTTCAATTTTTAATTAATGCTAAATCTAGCTCAATAAGCTGGATCTTAACCCACCTGTGCTACTGAGGAGCTATGAGACTCAGGTCAAACAACTTCTTTTCCCTGTGTCTCAGTTTCCATTTCCGTAAAATTGGGATGGGAGGTCTAGATAATCTACAAGACCCATTCCAGCTCTAATAGTCTGTGTTCTACAATTCTAAAGTCCTTTCCAGCTTTGACACTCCATGCTTCATGATTCTAAGTACTCTTCCAGCTCTGATATTCCGTGTTTCTTAATTCTAAGATCTCTTACAACTCTGACATTGCATGTGCTTATTTTCCAAGGTTTATTCCAGCTTTGACATTCAAGCTTTCATAGCTATCTTCATTCAGAAGTCTGCCATGAAGTCTTTACTTCTCATAGAACTTTGGATGGAGATTTGGAAATGCCAAATTCAAGTAGCAACTCCACCATTGACTAGCCCAATGACCCTGGACCACTTGATCTCCTTGGAGTATCAGTTTTCTTAGCTATCAAATGAAGATAATAACATTTTCATTACTTCCCTCATAGGGACATTATGAGGCTCAAATGAGACAATGAATGTGAAGCACTCCTGGACTTGAGGTGGGGGCAAGGAAGAAGGTAGGAAGGGAGGTCAGAAAGGAGGGAAAGATGGTTAAACATACAGGCCTGGAATCATGTGTGACAAACAGAAGCTGCATGACACTTTTATGATATGCACATCTGCACACATATACAACTTGGTAAGAACTACAGTCTTCAGTGCTCTATCGTGAGGCTTTGGATAATAGGCATATTGGTTTTAACAACTTGGGCTTCAGGGGAAAAAAATCACTATGGCAATGAATAGCAATATTTTCCTAATTATAAGTCTCTTCTTAAACAATAACCTAAGGCTTCTTTTAGCTACCCCCCCAAAATCATTTTTAAATGAATGTGTGAAGATAATTGTGCCATAATCCAGTCTCTCCAGCTTTCCGATGTAATTTTTGTACGAATATTGAAAGTGAGAATTATTGACACCGATATTTAGAAGGGTTCATTTTTATCAAAGAGGTAATTTGCACCTTTTTAAATGTGTTGACGTATGGTGTGTTGTTAAAATACAAGTTACAGAAGAAATAAAATACCTCATGTCCCAGACTCAGTACATGGTGATCTGTCAGGATAAAAAGGCAAGTTCAGGTTTTATTAAGCATTTATTTGTAATTTTGTAAATAGCATCAACCTAGGAAAAATAATGTATCAGGCTCCTCTGACTCTGTCATTGCTGAAGTGGAGTTCAGTGCTTTTCATCAAATCATTTTCATTATCATAATTGGTACTGGAATTCAGCACCTGCTGTTTCCAAAGTTGATCACAAATGTTTCAGAATCCATAGTTGAGAATGCCAGCGAGGGAGAAAACAATAGAATGGGGAAACGTAGGGAGATAATGTAAAAGCTATTTTCAGTTAGAAAAGAAAAAGGAACAAAACAATGTGAATGGTAACTCCTGGACTCTATGAGTCATTAGATTGGATGATGTTGGGAGAGACAGGACAGTCTGAATATCACTAGACATGGAGTCCAAAGGTATGAATTCAAGTTTTAACTCTATAAATTATCAACTATGTGGCACATTGTAAGCCACTTTCTCTGTACTTGAATCTCTGTTGCCTTACCTGTACAGATGAGGGGCTTGGATGAGGTCACCTCCAAGGTCCCATCCACCTCTAATGCTGTATGATTCTGTAGCACAAGCGTTGGTGCTGCAAGGATTTAAGAAAATGCCAGTGACCTCCAAATGGTGGCAAAGATCATTCTCAGAGCCATATGGCACCCTCATCCCTAATTACAAATGAAATAAGATAGAACTCTGGACTAAGAGACAGAAACTGTAGATCAAGTCCCAGTTCTGTAACTTCCTAACTGGGATCTTGGAAAAGTTATGAAACATCTGAACTCAGCTTCCTCAACCATAAACTAGAGAAGATAATCTATACTTCCTACCTCAAAAGGCTACTGTGAAGATGAAATAGATGATGTGTGTAAAAGTCTTCTGTAACTATAAAGTGGTATGTAAAAAATAAGCTATATTTAGACACTTTAAAAAGTGATGTGATTTCCTTGATATGGGTACCCTTTCCACTGGTACTGATCTTGTGTTATCTGTGTATTCTCATTCTTATGATTCTTGTCCTTGTTTTCATATCAACTCTCTATGTAGGTTCTACTCAGTACACAGAAGACTTTTCTCCATTTCTTATTAGTATTTGACCTGTCCATCTAGAATTATTACCTGCTAATTCAGGAATAGGTGAGGTATGCACTGAAGGTCCAACATCCTTCATTGGCATGAAAGGCAAACTTTTCAAAAAAATAAAATACAAAGACTAATGAAGAAGCCCTCAAACAAGAAATGCGTACTACTTATAACCAATTTCTTGAAAGAACATTTTAAAATGGGAAGAAAAATAATAATTACCCTAAGATATAGCCCTCCACCCCTATGTATCCTTTCTTTATACCCCTTCTTTTTTCTACCTAAGGGGGAAAGTGAAATATAATGTCACATACTCCAGGAAGCCTTCACTGGTTTTCTCGGTTATAAATGATCATTCCACCCTGAAGCCAACATGAACAGCACTTTGTATTCCTTTATATTAATATATGTACATATGTGTATACACAAATATGTCTGTACATGTCTTCTTCATCTTCGCTTTCTACCCTACATCCTGATATCTGATACAGATTTTATCTATTAAAGGAGTAAAATATATGGGGTTTTTTTCCTATTTTTTTATGGGCCATCTCCAGTCATCCTGATCTATATCTTACCACTGGTCCCAGATGGTTCCAGAGAAGAAAGTGATGCTGGTGACCTTGCACAGCCTCCCTCACTTAAATCCAATTCACTTGCATGTCATGGCATCACCTCCCTGATGTCATCATCATTTAAGGGGAGTGAAGGACAAACAACAAAACAACAACAATAAATGGTTATTGAATGAATGAATAAATAATGCATGGATGGAAGAATAAATGAATTGACATCATGGAAGCAGTACACAAATAGGTAGAGATTGGAGTCAAGGGAGAGAGAAATTTGGCCAAATAATGCGTATTAGTTGGTGTGACACCTTAACTCGGTCTCTAATATCTTTCTTTCCCCTCCATCTCTAAAGTAGGAAAGCTTTACTCCATTTACTTACTGACCATTCACTTATTTTTTCCCCCACAACCTGGTAGGAAAAGGGGGGGATATATTAACTATGTGTTACTTTCCATTGAAATACACAGGTATTCGCACATATAAGCAAGATCTTAAAATGAAAAAAAGTATACATGCATGATGAAACAAAGGCATAAAAATGAGATTATTAATGGTTCTATAAACAATCTTGTTTGTGTATTGTTAACCTCTGTCTCCCACCCAAAATGCATTTACTTTTTCAATTTTTGAGAATACTGTGTGTAGCAATTTGTATTAATCAAATTTTCAAAATATTTCAGCATTTCAACATTTTTATAATAATAAAATCATCATACCACCTATTATTCTGTGTCTGTATATTTCACTCTGCATTTATTGCTAAAGTCTTCTAAGGTTTCTTTGAATCTGCTCCTTTCACAATTTCTTACAGCATTTTTTTGCATTACATTCGTAAGGTATAACTAATGAAGTCATTTCCACAATTGATCTCCATACAAAAAAGTGCTAACATATATTTTTGTACATGTGAATCTTTTCCTCTTTGTACTTTTTGAAGCATATGGTGAGGAGTCATATAAGTGAACTAAAAAGCTCATATATAATCATGTATACCGGATTTCTGAATATAACTCCAAAGTACATATATATATGGCAATTGGGGTTAAGTGACTTGCCCAGAGTCACACAGCTAGTCAATGTCCACCTAGCTGCCCCTTCTATATTTTATTACTTCTAGATTTCATATCCCTAATTCACTGAGCAACTTTTTCTATTTTTTTAAAGTACCAAATTAGCATGATACAGTACTGATAGTTATTGTTTTATAGCATAATTTGAGATTAGATAGAGCAAGTCTTTTTCCCTTTCCTCATAATTCTCTTTTACTCCTTTCAATTTTCTTGATTTTTTGTTTCTATTTATACATTTTGTAATCATTCTAATTCTAAAAACTATAAAGTTATGTTTTTGATCTTTATAAAATTAAATCTATAGTTGAGGAATACCACCATCTTCGATATAACTATGCCTAATAATGAATGTTGAAATTCTTTCTGCATAGTTGTTTCTTCATGGGTTAATTTTTTCAGTATTTAATATATTTTGTCATTATTTTACATGGAATCAGTCCTCACTTTTTTCCTGATTTATATTGGTGAAGCATAGAAATACTGAATTATTTTCATTTATCTTATAGTCTACTATTTTGGTAAATTTTGAGAGCTATATATCCAGACATAGTTCCTCTCCTGAGTCCCAAACTCCTATCAGGAACTGTCTTTTGAGAATTTTGAACTGCCCATCTCATAGGCATCTCAAACTCAATAAGACCACAATAGAACTCATCTTTCCCCCTAAATCAACCCTACTTCCAAAGTTTTCTATTTCATCTATATCATCTTCATAGTACTCCAGGTTTCACAACCTCAGTGCCATCCTACATACCTCATTCCCAGAAAGCCTATCTATCAAGTTTATTGTTTCTGCATTACAATTTTTTTTAGGACATATCCCCTTCTCTCCACTCCAAAGCCACTTACCTAGTTCATCTCTCTCTCTCTCTCTCTCTCTCTCTCTCTCTCTCTCTCTCTCTCTCAGTCAGGGTTAAGTGACTTGCCTAGGCTCACACAGCTAGTAAATCTGAGGCCAAATTTGAATTGAGGTCCTTCTGACTCCAGGGCATATGATCTACCCACTCTGCCACCTAGCTGCCCCTGGTTCCAGACTCTCATTATGTCTAACCTGTATTATTACAAATTGCTTTCCTAGACTCAAATCCACCTACTCTGAGCCATCCTCTGCATAGCTATGAAAGTGCTTTTCTCAAAGCATAAGTATGTCTAAAGAAGTAACTGTCATAACCACTTAACTCCAGTTTATAAAGCCCTTTATGATTTAAAACTCTTTACACCCTGGACCCTTTGTTTTTATTATACTTTGCTCTCCTCTGTACAGTCTATAATCCAGCTTTATAATAAACTTTCTTGCTGCTCCTCCATCATCCTTCTTTGGTCATTGCACTGATTCTCCTGTGCCTGGAATTCTCTGCCTCCTCACTACTTCTTCGACATCTCTAGTTTGCTTCAAGAATCAGTTCAAAAGCCACTGCCAGCAGGAATCCCCTCCCTGCAACCTCCACCAACTGATACAAGGGTACAATTCCCTGAAAGAATACTTTCCATTTACTCTATGGGAAGCATTATGTACCTACTTAAATGTATGTTGTTTCTCCTATTGGAATGTGAGTTCCTTTAGAACAGGTGCCATTTTGGGGAGTAGGGTTTGGGAGAACAAGATTACCAAGACTCAGCACAGAGTATAGTATATCACAATTGTTTAATAAGTGCTACATAGTAAGTGTTTAATGCTATTTTTCCATTGATTGAAAGATTTTCCACTTAATGCTTTTGTTCATTCTCTTGAATTTCTTAAACAGATTATAATATAAGCCACAAATAGAAATATAGATGCTTTACCATGGTTTATTTCTTTCTATTTTCTTGTCTTAGTATCATAACTAGCATTTCTCAGACCATCTCAAATAATAATGATGACAAAAGTGTTCAGACTTGCCTAACTTTTGTATTCAGTGGGAAAACATTTAAAGTTTCTTCATTGTATGTAACACAGTAATAGCATTTTTTAATATAAGGAAAAATCATTCCGTTCTTTCCACATGGTACTCAATCTCCCAACTCCATGCTTTTGCAACAGATGGCTCTCATTACTCAAATATTTTGTCTTCTTAGTGCCACCTCTTAGCTCCTCTGTCTTCCTTCAAGTCTCATCTCAAATCCTACCTGGAAATGAGACCTTTCCCAGTCCCCTTACCTTCACCATGATGATTTCTCTCTCAGAAGAGCTTCCATTTTCTCTGCACAAATCTTGTATGTATATAGTCCTTTATGTGTCTCCTTCACTAAATATGAGTTCCTTTAGGAACAAAACAGTGGTGCCCCTCCACCTCCTTCTTTTTATCCCCAGGTCTTAGTACAGTTCTTGGAAACTAGTAAAAAATGTGTGCTGACCTGGTGACTGCTTTGAAGTAAGAGAATGAAATATTTTTTTCCAAGACATTTTTTACATCTCTTGATATTATTTTATTATTTTCATTATATTAGTTATGAATATTTTCTAATATTGAATTTTCCTTACATTCCTAGTATGAATCTCACTTGATATTACTGCATGTGTGTGTATTAAATGTTTTCATCAATATTTATTAAAATAATGATTTATAATTCTATATTTTATTCTTCCCTGATTTGAAAATCAGAAACATTTTTTTTTAAATTTCATCTCAAGCCCTGAGTAGAAGGACATCTTATCTGTTTTATGAAATAGTTTAGGTACAGTGGGATTATTTGATCTTTTAATGCCTTATAAAATTTGCTTCTGTATCCATCTAGTCCTGGTATTTTTTTAATGTAGCCGTTCATATTTCATTTATTTTTTCAATGTTTGTATAGCTATAATATTTCTTACTTGGGCAATTGGAGTATTTATATTTTTATAGCAATGCTTCTATTTCTTTTACATTTGCAGTTAAATTGGTATATAATTTTGTGTAATGTTTTCTAACAATTTTCTCTATCTGTGTCTGTCTCCCTGTCTCGTCTAGCTTTCTCTCTCTCTGCCTCTCCCTCTCTTTTTCTCCTGATGTATTTTTCTAACTTGTTTGTCCTCATTATTCTTTTTCTTTTTACATAAATTAGCTAATGGCTTATGGATTTTATTGGTCTTTTAAAAACAGCTTTTTATTAATTTAAATGGGCCAGTTTTTCCCCCCTCAATTCTGCTAATGTATCCATTTATATTTAAGATGTCTTCTTTTGTGCTTATTTTGGGTGTATTAATGAGTTGATTTTCTAAAAAAAAAATTTAACAGCAAACTCAGGTAACCTTTTTCTTTTTATTAATATAAGCTATTGAGGAAAGAAATTTGTCTCTAAAAACTGCTTGAGTTGCTGCCCATAAATGTTGATGTGTTACATTATGATTGTTACATGTGATTTTTTTTTATTATTTGCATGAATCAGTTTTTGACCCCCAAAATTTTAGGATATAATTTTTAAGTCTTTTTTAGGACTATTTTTTTTAAATCATATTTCCCTTATAAATTACCATTGCAGCTGCACTGTGGTTTGTAAATTCTTTACGTTTCTGCATTTATTCATAAGTTCTTTACTGTCTGCAGAATAATCAGTTTTTGTAAATGTCCTGTGCATATTTGAATAAAAAATGAATTCTATAATATATACATACATAATAGTTTTTTCCCCAGTTTTCTTTGAAGCTCTGATTGTCTGTTATTTCTCTTTTGTTTAACTTACATTCTGAAAGCAGAATGTTGGAATCTCCCATTATTAATGTTTTCTATGTAGATCAGGAGCTCTGAGACCTTTTGTTGTTGTTGTCAAAGACCCCATCAGCACTCTGGTGAAACTTACGGACTCCTGTTCAGAATAATTTTTTTTGTTATTGTTGTTGTTGTTGTTATAATCATAATTGAAAGAAATGTTAAATTTCCATTAGAAGTTAATACAAATAAATATGTGCATTTATTCCTACCCAGTTTGCAGGTCCCCTGAAACCCATCTACAGATACCAATCTATGAAACTTTGATTTAGACCCTTTTGATTTCAGTTAACTTTTCCTTTTAAATTTAGTTGTGGTGTCATTAGGTGTATTATTTAATATCAACAGATATTTACTACTCTTTACTCATAATAGAGTTCCCATGTTTGCCTCTAAAAGCTTTATAATCTGAAATCACTTTTATCCAAAATATTACTGTAACATCATCAATTATATAGAGTTAGTTGATTCATAATGTACTTTTCCTCAACCTTTCTTCTTAACCCTTATATTCCTTTCTATCTCACATGTTCCAATTGACAACTGTTAAAATCTATTCTTTAATATATTTCTTTTATAGCTGAATAGATTCCTTCAAAAATTAAATGTTCTAATTGTTGACTTTGTTTTTACCTCTATGATATTGAGATGTAATATTTGTATCATTAGCAAAATTAAAGTTTGCTTTATTTAATTCCACTACTGAAAATTCTTCAGTGGCTCCATATTACCTCTAGGACAAAAATGGATAGATAGATAGATAGATAGATAGATAGATAGATAGATAGATAGATAGATATAAGGGGACAGGTGGATGAATGCATGGATGGATGGATGAACAAATGAATAAATAAATAGGTAGATAAACAGATGAAATGAAGTCAAGAGGGAGAGAGAGAGAGAGAGAGAGAGAGAGAGAGAGAGAGAGAGAGAGACAAAGAGAGAGAGAGAGAGAGAGAGAGAGAGAGAGAGAGAGAGAGAGAGACAAAGAGAGAGAGAGAGAGAGAGAGAGAGAGAGAGAGAGAGAGAGCGAGCGATTTCTCTGCTTGGCTTTTAAAACCATTTAATCTTGCTTCACCCAGCCTGATTACCCTTCATTCTGCTTCATGCTGTCTAAACACTCCAACCAAATTAGCTAACTTTCTTTTCCTTGTGTGTGACATTTGGTTTCCACCCTCCATGCCTTTGCACAAGTTTTCCCCAATTCCTGGGCACTCTGCCAACCTTTTGCAGCCCCTAATTCCCTTCAAGACTCATTTAAGTACCATGACTTCCTCAACATGAAACCTTGCCTAGTATTCCTAGCTATTTGTGTTCAACTCCACCCTGGAATTATATTTTTTATTTAATTTAGAAATGTGTTCTATTTCTTTGCCCATTTACATTTATTGATTGCCTCAAATAGCATGTAAACTCCTTAAAGGAAAAGACTATTTCGTGTTTGTACTGCTGGTGCCCAGCACAATACTTGACACATAGTAGGTGCTTAATAAGTGCTTTTTAAATTGAATTTCCTCTTAGTTATTCTAACTCCAATTTTTTATGTATAGACAAACACTATGACACTCACCTAGAAGTACTCACCTACCATGCATATCCTGGTCTCATTTAAGGAAAACCCTACCATCAATCTGTTTCCAGATTAATCCAATGACTTCTGCACATAGATTTCAAAGTATTTACATGCTCCACTACTTTTTAAAAAATTTTATTGATCATTTCGTCTTTTTATACCACATACATTCCTGCAAATTCCCCAATATAGCTTTCTATTTGTAGCTGTTAAAATTGACATATATAATGACTAAGTCTTATAATATATGTAGAGCTCTATCTGTATCAATCATCATCTCTCTATGAGAAGAGGTAGTTTCTTTTTTCATGATCTATCCTCCAGAACCAATATTGATCACTGCAATTAATCTTAGTTCAACTTAGTTTAAGTGTTGTTTTCATTTACATTATTATTGTCATTATGAATATCATTTCTTTAGTCTTGATTTCTTTACTCTCTTGCAGCTTGTACAAATCACCCCTGTTGCTGTGAGTTCCTTATATTCATGATTTCTTCTAGTACAATCATACTGCATTATATTCATATACCACTGTTTTTTCAGGCAATCCCCAGTTGTTAACATTGGCTTTGTTTCTGATTTTTACTACTTAAAAAGAAAAGCGCTGCCGTGAATATTTTAGTAAATATTGGACTGTTATTTTTGCCTTTTTCTCCCTTGAGTTTTATGCCAGCTACCAGAATCATTGAATCAAATGATATGAACATTTTAGTAACTTTTCTTGCATAATTCCAATTTTTTCCAGAATATTTGGATTAATCTACCACTCGATGAATAGTGTATTAATGTTCCTTTCCTCCCACAGCTCCTCCAACACTGACTATTTTTGTCTTTTTTCATCTTTGGTAATTTGATTGGTGTGATATAATACCTCAGAGTGACTGTGACCTAAAGTACATAGCTAAATGAGTGATAATTCACATTTCTTCTTTTGAGAACTTCATGTTTACAGTCTTGAAAAATGGCTCAGACATATATTTGTGTAAATTCCCTGTATATCTTGAAAATTAGAATTTTATCAAAAAGATTTATTGAAAATATCTTTTTCTCCACCTCAGATTTTTTTGTCATTTAGGTGTTTTTAAATTTTATATAATCAAAGTTGTTTATTTTATGTTTTGTAACATTCCCCTTCCTGATTTTAGTTATAAATTCTTCCTCTTACAATACATAAGAAAAATACCTCTATCTTGTTCTTGTTGTTCAGTCATTTTCAGTCATGTCCAACTCCCAGTGACTCGATTTGGGGTTTTCTCAGCAATGATACTAAAGTGTTTTTCCATTTCCTTCTCCAGCTTATTTTATGATTGAGGAAACTGAGGCAAAAAAGCTAAAGTGATTTGTCCAGGGTCATATAAATAGTAAAGGTCTGAGGCCAGACGTGAACTCAGGATATTCTGAACTCCAGGCCTGGCACTCTTTCTGCTTCATCACCTAGCTGCCCATTTTCAATCTACTCTCTTCTAATTTTTTGTTTTATGCTGTGACTTTTTTACATTAACTTACCCATCATTTAAACTTGTTGTTGTATGTGGTTTTAAATAATTGGTTTCCAGGAGTGAAGAACCTGTAGCCTCGAGGCCACATGTGACCTTCTAGGTCCTTGGGTACAGCCTTTTGACTGAGTCCTTGTTTTACAGAACAAATGCTTTTACTAAGGAGATTTGTTCTGTGAAGTTTGGATTCAGTCAAAGGGCTGTAGTGGAAGACCTGGAAGACCATATGTGTGGCCTCAAGGCCACAGGCTCCCCACCCCTGGGCCCTAAACTCATTTTCTCTCTACCTCATTTAGTTTTCTTAACAATTCTGGTCAAAAAAGGAATCCTCATCAAGATGTTCTCCAGTTTCACCAACACAAATTTTTCTCCATGTTTTCTCATGATAGATTGAATAATTATATATTATTACAATTGCAATGTCTTGGTAAGTGTTAGTTGCCTTCCTAGATGCTTGTAAAATCATCTCTTAATCAACAGAGAGCTAGAATTCGGCAATAATGTATCTAGGTGAGTTGAATCTTTACATTTATTTCTCTCTGAGATTGTTGGGTGAATTTTATCAATCTGCACTCTATTCCTTGCTCTTACTACCAGAAAATTTTATCGAACAATTTCCTGGGGTGGGAGGAGGGGAAGAGAAGGAGAAAGGTGAGGTTCTTTTTTCTTCTCTTTTGTTTTTTTGGTAATCTGCTGACTCTTGTATTGCCTCTCTGAGGTCTATCACTATATTCTACCATGGCTTCCCGTAAAGTTTTCAAGCCTTTCTCCAGTTGAATTGCCTTTTGTTCCTGCTTTATTTCACACTCTACTAATTTACCTTTTGGCCTCAGAATTTCTTTTCTTATTTCCTTACTGATTTTTTTTGATGCTAGAGACAAACTCAAATAAATTCACAAATAAATCATCCACAAAATACTTTCCTTTAAAACAATTATGTAAAACAGCATAAAAAATGATTGCAATTGATAAGACATTTTGTTGTTGTTATTGTGTTGTTTTCAATCATGTCCAACTCTTCCTGACCCCATTTGGGGTTTTCTTGGCAAAGGTACTGGAGTGGTTTGCCATTACCTTGTCCAGCTCATTTTACAAATGAGGAGACTGAGGCAAACAGGGTTAAGTGATTTGCCCAGAGTCACACGGCTAATAAGTTTGGACTCAGGTCTTCTTGCCTCCAGGCCCGGCACTTTATCTACTGTATCACCTAGCTGCCCAGTAGATCACATATCTTGTTTTTATTTTACTTTTTTGGCTTTTGGGTTGTTAAGGATGGATGTGTATTTTAATTTTAAAGAGCTAGTATCACCCTTGTCTTTTTTCCTAGATATTTGAGCTGAGTTTTGGGCTATTTAAGTTGTTTTAATTTATGTTTTTGAGTATATTTGGCTTTTTTTTGTTTTTTTGTTTTTGCTTTTTGTGAAGGGGTAGGGTGGAGAGAACAAAGAAAAACCTATTTCCTTTATTCTCTAAGATTTCCTATTGATTCCTTTCTTTAATTCAAATATTCCAATGACTTCTGCATGTTTTTGTCTTTAATTATCAATTAATCTCATTCCATTTTTATCAATGTTACATCTATCATTATACACATCAAATTTTTGCCAACACCAGACCCTCTTTCAGTTTTTTTAATGTGTTGATTTGTTTTGTCTTGTACTGAGTTCAGCTTTGTTTATTCTTTGATTTTTTTTTCTTTCTGCTGCTTATTCACTGCCCTGCTTTTTTTCCCTTTTTTTATATTTGAGAGGTTAATCTCTTTTGAGGATCTTTGATTTCTCCTCTCCTTTTTATTCCAAATACCTACCTACCATCCATCTATATGTATTTATTTTAAATATTCAACTTTTTCCATAATCTGGGGATGAGGATGTAGGCAGAGGTTGGGAAACAATGAAGAGTTATGTGACCTCGAGGCCACATATGGTCCTCTAGGTCCTCAAGTGAGGCCCTTTGAATCCAGTTTGCATTAATTAGACTGATTTAGACTCTTTCACAACCTGTAACTCAGCTATTTTATATAAAGTACTATCACATGAAAGGTCTCAATGGGCCTCTCAACAACCCTATAAAATAGGCAGTAAAATGATCATTATCTTCAATTTACAAATAAGGAGACTGAGGCTCAGAAAAGTTGTGATTTTCCATGGCTACTGAGTAAAAGACTCACAATTCTTGCCGATGTCTTTGAACTCCATATTTCTGAGCTCTACCATAGCTTCCTCAATACACGTGAATAACTGTATTGTCCTGATGCCAAATCTCTCCCAGCAGACATTGTTAAACATGTCTAATACCAGTAATATCTTTGCTACTACTAGTACCTACCTCACAGGGTTGTTGCGAGGGTCAAATGAGATGTTTGTAAAGCACCTCACACAACGCATATTAGGTAATAGGCAAATTTATGTTCCATTCTCCCTTTCCTTCTTACCTGCTGTGATGCTAAAGAAGTCACAGGT
Source organism: Phascolarctos cinereus (assembly GCF_003287225.1). Lineage (NCBI taxonomy): Eukaryota > Metazoa > Chordata > Mammalia > Diprotodontia > Phascolarctidae > Phascolarctos > Phascolarctos cinereus. The sequence goes on along the minus strand of NW_027555625.1, from coordinate 363,423,885 downwards.
TCTCTAGACCGAAATTTCCTTATCTATAAAATAAGAAGCCTGTCCAGTTCTAACATTATGCTGCAATAATATAGCAATATAAGCCTGACCCCCAAAAAAAAAACTTTCCTCACAACATAACCTATGATAGATAGTACAAGATTATGATTCCATTTTGCAGATGGAGGAACTGAGACTCATTATTAGGAAGTATATTAATAAAGGTCACATGGATAGTAAGTGATAACAATAGGATTTAAACCAAAATCTTTTAATCTCAAGTCCAGTGCTTTTTCCATCATATAAGTATATTTTCCAGTGAATTATTATCATTTTTAAAATATATAGTATCTACGCTGCATTTCTAGGTATAAATTTGAAGTGAAATTCTTTTGAAAAGTAAATCTAACCCCTGGATTCAAGGGAAAGAAGGGAGGAAATGAAACTACCCTTCCAAACACCACCTGTTTGAGTCAGACAACAAAAGGACTAATAAAGACTGTCACTTTCCTAATTTCAAACTTTCAAATAACTTTCTATTTCTCTAAAATTGTCTCTATGGAGCAAATGCTTAAACACAACAGGCAGTCCCTTGTAGTAGGTAGAAATTGAAATACTAATGTGGTTCTTCACAGGTGTCAAAGAAGAAATACAAATCCTGAAGAAAAACAAATGAATCAACTTTAGAAGCCTGTGGGATTGGTCCCCCCTTGGTGCAAGGATACCATGCTTTCCAGGAGTGTAGACTATGAAAAGCAAAATATTTGCACCTAACTTTGTTCCAGGATAAAAGACTAGGAACATAGAGTAATAAGCAATCCTGGCAGGACTCTGACAAGCATTAGAAATACTGACCCTCAGGAAAGATTTCTCACACTCAGCAGATACCATACTGGTTAGCATACAGGCTGCAGTCTTTCCATATGTCACTTGTATTAAATCCTGAGTGTGACACATGCAGTAGGGATTTTGTTTAATTTTGTTTTCATTGTACATTTATGTACATCTTTATTTTCAAAAATATTCATGTTCAGGTGTAGAGTGTCTTAATAGTGTCCCCTCCCACCCCCAGGCTACCTAGACACATGCTATATCATGGCAGGAAAAGTAACTTGGCTGTTTGGGTGAGCAAGTAGTCACTAACTGTTACATTTCCAGTAAGATGGAAAAATAGGGTCTTACCATCTACCCTGACACAGCATCCCAAGGTCCCATGAACCTTGTTGTGTACCTTGACAGTAGACCTTCCAAAATCCCAGGCACTGCCCTGCAGATGCACTCTAGGGATCCCTGAGCTTATCCCCTCCACTGCCACTGAATCCTTAGGCTTTTATGTCTGCCCTGAAGCCAAACTCTTTTTTTAAGATTTTTGTTCCCGTCATTTAGACTGTGTGCTCCTGGAGGGTAGGAGTTGTCTCATTTCTGTATTTCTACACCCAATACTTAGTAAAGCACTTAGCACATAGCACTCAATAAATGCTTTTATTCATTCATGTATATGAATGTAAACTGGGTAACAGATATACTATGCATACACACATACACATACACATACCTATATACACACATATAGATTACATATCTATTTACATAGATATTTTTATTCAAATATTCAAAGGGATCTGTGAGCTCATCAATTGGAAGTCTCTCCAACAATACAGATTGAAACCCATCTGCGCTTACCCATTCTACATGCCTCACTCACTTTCTCCTGACGTTGAAAGGATACCAGTGAAGGTTGTTGGCCAACTACTATTATCCCTTACTCTTACCATCTGAAGATGAAGATAGACTCATCTTTTTTTTTAACTCATGTTTCCCTGATTACATTGTTTGCTCCAGTTATTCTTTGACATTCACACTTTATTAAATATTTTTGTCATCCCTGTTATGTATCTGTCTATTACACTCTGTGTGATACTCATATACATATGTATACATACACATATATATATATATGCTCACATATATATATATGTATATATGTGTATATATATATATATAATCGTAATGATTATTACATGTAGATATGTCTATAAAGAGTCAACTTCGGAATCAAGAAGATCTGAGTTCAATCTTGCCTCTGGCAGGTACTGTCTATGAGACCTTTGGATTACCCAGTGCTTTGCACATGGTGGATGACAAATGTTTGTTAAATTGAATTATACTTCCTTTGTAGCCCAGCCAGCACTAAGTCTCTTGAGCTTATATTGGTCTGATCAGCCTCAGTTGTACACACTGTACATTGACCCTGATATCATGATATCATTTTGTTCCTCTTTGAGTATGGAAGACAACAACAAACACCTTGAATAATTGGAACACAGGACTGTAGAAAGACTGAGCTGAAAGAATCCTTCAAATCACAGATCACCAAATGTCGGAGCTCAAAGGGACTTTAGAATTCTAGAACACGTCAAAGTTGGATGGGGCCCTGAAAAATCAACTAGACCAATCTCATAAAAAAAAAAAGCAGGGTAATGGAACTGAAAGCAAGAGCAGTGATCTCCCTATCATTCTTCGTGTTCCATGCCAAAGATGAAGCTAAAGTTGTGAGTTCTCTCCTGCCACCAGTGCTGCCACTGAAATGGATTCACACAGATCTCCTCTCTCTGCAGGAAGCATGCTGCTCATTAACACATATCAGCCAGACCCGCCAGTAATCACACTAATGACTGGATCACACTCACTTCCTGGGCCCCCTCGGAGACTCAGTTGGCTAACTTTCCCTCCCTCACCTACAGGAGATGTAGAAGGCCCAGATCCTAAGCCACATTGTTCCAAAACAATCTAGGGAAGTGTTTTTCTCAAGTAAAACACCCTGCACATCATTACTACTGTCCCAGATAAATAAATGCAACACTGACACCGATCTATAAAACTAACACATGCATACTTGATCTGTATAAACAGTGCATATAATATGACATTTCATTTCAAAACTCCCTCACCCATAGGAAATTCAAATGAGGGACCACACTATCCCTGGACTAGAGACTAATGAGGGAATCATAAATAATTGATTAAAGCAGAGCCAAACCTCAGTTTTTTTGCTTCACAAAATTTTCAGAGAAAAGAGTGCAAAGATTCCCTGAATTTCATGGAGTCTTTTTTCCCTCTTTGCAGGAAACTCTGGCCTGCTTCTTGCTGAATTTCTAGCAGCATCCTCTTCTGCTTTCAACTGGCTACTCAGCTACTCAGCTCTAGGATCTGCTGAAGATATTTATACACTTCCATGTTTCTCAAATGACTTCTTCCTGGTGTACTCCCAGGTTTAGGGTCATAGAATTTTGAGTAGGAAGGGGCCTTAGAGAATATCTGCTGCAGTTCCCTTATTTAACAGATGGTAAATTGAGGCCAAGAGAAGTTGAGTGGCTTACCCAGGTCCTTTGACTGGACAACCAGTGAAAGTAGATTAACAAGAATGAAAGTCAAAAGACTTGAGTTCCACAGTTTTACCACTTTCTAGCTGTGTGACCTTGATCAAGTGACTTCCACTGTCCAAATCTATATTTCTCCAATTCTAAACTTAGTGGAATCCCTGACCTTTCTACCTCACAAGATTATTGTGAGGTCTAAATGAAACAAGGCACTTTGATGCAGAGAGAAAACACTGGCTCTAGGGTCAGAATTGCTGGGTTGAAGCTTCAGCTCTGGCATTATGGCCCTGGAAAAAAAAATCACTTCTATTCACTTTGCCTAAATTTCCTCACCTATAAAATGCAAGACAGAGGAAAAAGTAGGGAAAAAATATGAAAAGTTAGGTGGGATTCAAACTGCCAAGGTCCTCAAATGTCAGACTAAAGAATTTATAGTTTATCCTACAGGCATTAGGAAACCACAAAAGGTATTTTGGTAAGAGAATGAAATATTTTTAGACCCCACCCTCGCCTACCTCTTTGGATTATGGGGAGGATCAAAAGAGATCATGGATTTGAGAGCACTCTGTAGATAGGTAACATAGGAATGTATGAGATTCTTATTAATTGTAACTTCTTGATCTGTAAACAGGGAACTGGTAAACACACAAAATGCCCTATTGCTCTCTCATGTGAGAGGTCCAGAAAGAAAATTGTCTTTGATTTGTGTAATATCTTAGTCTTCACTCTACGAATAGGTAAAAATAAGCAGCTGCTTGCACAACATAAATTGATGCCTAGAGAAACTGTCCCTCTTCTCCCCAAATAATTCCCCATCCTGCCTGAAATATCACTGTAGTAGAGGAGAGTTAGGATGAAGTGTCACAGAGCCATAGAGGCATGGCAACTATCAAACAGTTATTACTCTTCATAAGGGGAGGAGAGAAAGTGCCACAAGGGAACAATCTTCATTACTGCCCCTCGCAGAAAGCAACATTTAGTGGGGTAGTTTCTCAATATGGAAACCATGCAACAGCTTTTAAACTCCGGTCAAAGGTCCCAGAGCTCCTCAGGTCTCAAACTTCTTATACAGAGCTCTACACAAAGACCTAGCTGGCACCAGTAGGAGACTGCCCTATTATCCATAGGGGAAAATAGTCTGGCCCAGTGAAAAGAGGATTTTTTTCTAAATTGCCTAATTAAGAGTGAGGGATAAAGGGCATAGAAATAGGGAGATTAACTCTAACTATGCCAATCAGCAAGAGGCTGGTAATGGGGGCAAATGCCCAGTTTCTAGACTTGTTAGCTTTGGCATATATACACATATAGAATAAGGGGGTGTATACCACTTGAAGTCCACAGTCACAGTGAGAATCTTGCTGCCATGAGTGTCACTTTATGTACAGGTGGCCCCTGTTAAGATGCAAACAATCACAGAATTGTCAGAGTTGTAAGGAACAATCCAATCCAAGTAATGCTTGAGTTATATCCATCTCTACAATACCTACAGAAGTGGCTATTTAACCAACCCCCTCCTCAAAATGCTCACAGCTCTCAAATTACCTTTATCTCTTCCTCTAAAAAGCTCCTTTTCTCCCTTTCAGGACAATGTCAATATAAAATAGAATAGGAATACTGATTGTGCTTGTGATTTAATTGGCAAACTGAATTCCTAGATAAGAAAATCCCCTTTACAAATGTTGGCCAACACTTTTTCTACAACCTATTGTCTTAGAGAGTTAGCTAGACCCCTGAAAGGTTAGGTGACTTGCCCAAGGTCACAAAACTTGCATGTGTCATAGGTGGGCCTAGAAAGTTCTTAACTCACATGAAGCTTTAATTGCTGAAATATATAGCAGGAAGATATTTATGAGCAGAGGGGCTCCATAGCTCCTCTAGAGCATCATTCCTTACCGCTACAAACAAATTAACCAAAGAGAGAAACAGAGACATGGATATATTGATGGATGAATGGACAGATAGACAGAAAAAATATTGATGAAGTACTTAGAAAGTCCTAGGCATAGTACAAACCATTGTGAATATAATTATTAGCCAAAATTGAAAAAAAGTTCCTGACCTCAGAGAGGTTATATTCTACTGGAGGAAGGAAACATATAAAAGGGAGATTGAAGGTACCCAAATAAAAAGGGAGAAGTATCTGCATGGGGGCAAGGTAGAAAATTAGTCCAGAGTAGGGCTGAGCTGAGTTAGAAGTGAGAATGTCTTATGTGGTATTTCCTCAAATGGAGTTTCAAGATAGAGCTCACCAATTGAAGCCAGAAGCCGCAGGAGTGGAAGTGTTGCCAGAGTAAGAAGGCTTCCCTAGACAAGTTGAAAAAGTGGTCTGGGGAGTCAACAATTGGGCCAGAGTAGGTGAACTAAAATTCATGGCATCAACACTGCACCTACATGGAAACATGCGCCCAATGTATACCTTTGCAAGTGGCTCTGGGTGGTCATTCTTTCATACATCCCAATGCAGTGCATTGGGAATAGAAATACGATAATTGGTTGAGACCTGGGAGGGCCCTTGAAAGTCATCTAGTCCAATTCTTTCATTTTTACAAATAATGAAATTGAGAGCCAAAAAGATTAAGTGGTTCACATAGGTAATAATGGCAGAACTGTAGGACAAAACCATGTCCTCTGACTACAAATTTGGGTTTCCCTCAACAGCATCATGCTAGGCATATTAGTCATCCCTCAGTGTCACTTCCAGACACTCCCATCAGTCTCTCTTCCTTTCAGGTGCAATCCATTTATCCATGTCACACTGTTTGGATCTTTGTTGTAGTCATCAACAGGCTTCCAAGTCATTTGCCCTTTTTGCTTAAGGAGTTCATAAATTTACATGTTCCTCACTCCAACCCCTCCTTTCATACTCAGGGATTTCCACATACACACAGATGACCTCTCACACATGCTGGCCTCCTACTTAGTCCATGACCTATCTCCTCATAACAATATAACTACCCAGATATAGTCTTACTCTAGAGCTTATGATTTAACTATGCTACTTCTATGATGTATTTTGAAGAATTCATTGCTGTGGATATCCTTTATATTGGTAAATATCACAAGTCAACTAGTCTTCTCACCCTACATGAATTCCTACTCATGTCCTCCCCTAAATCCTCCAAAAAGATTTCACTATTTTCCAGGGACCTTCCTCTATGTGTCTTATTGCTTGTATATGAGTAAAGCAATGGGCCATTGATCAGATATCCCTTACTTTTGCCATGTAATCAACTCACAATCTTTTCTAGTCATTCATTTCTCTGATGATGTCATTTATACCATTTCTCTCACACAATTTATCATTAATAATATGTTCTGTGTAACACAGTATCATCATGAATATTTACATTGTTTTTTGGGTCACCCATAACTTTAATACTTTGGAGATGATGGTAATATTCTATAGTTTACAGCCATACAAAATAAGTGAAAGAATATAATGTAAAAATGGGCATTTGTCTAAGAAAAAAACCTTAAAGAAATTAAAAGAACTTCCCAATTTCCCAAAGGCAAACCAGTTCATTCTCCTCCTCCAGGTTAATTCCAGGACCAGCTAATTGCCAAAGTATAATGTTGGAACAATGACAAAGTATTGATATACCGACTGCCCATCCAAATGAATTTGATTGTCTGGGCAGTAAACATTCTTCATCCATTTGTTTTTGGTTTTGTTACTTCTCCTATATATAGAAACTCTTTTGGTAATTATGTTCTGAAATATTCTGGCGCCCAGTAGTTAGAAAAATATCATCCACAAGCATGAATATCTGGAGAAACTCACCGTCTGTAATCCACTGGGACACTGTTTTGGATATTCTTCATAACAATGGGAAATGTACAAGATGAGCAAAAATCTCCCTGATCTATGCTTCATTTGATACTGTTAATTAGAGGGTAATATAACAAAGTAATCTCTCTTGCATCATTAAGAAATTTTATATGATTTTGATATATTCATGAGACTGCTGTAGAGGAACCCATAAGGCAACATTTTGTTCTGTAGAATTAAATGTGCTTTCACAGTAAAAAAAAAAAAAGTATCATAGTGTGATCTTGTATTTTATGTACCTTTCAGTGAATTGTGTAACTGTAAAAATTTGGTCTATTATAGAACATCATTGGAGAAATCTGGCCTCTTGCTTATTTATAATTTCATCAAGGATGCTCGTAGTGTACATGTTGGTCATTATCTAAATATTTTGTATGGATGGGAAAGTAGACATATAGGTTAGCAGATATACACATCCTTTGTTACCTCATTTTGTTAGCAATAAGATCAGGAACTGGCCAAGGTTTGGGCAGCTTGCTTCTTTTGTATACTTTCAGAATCAATCCCTCAACACTCTCATAAATGTGACTTCTCACGCGTAGACTTCCCGTGTCTTTATTTTGTCTGCTCTAGCATCTCTCATCTTTCTTATCTTGTATTCTCCTTCTACTTCATCATGCAACTGGAGACTCTGAGGCATCCAAAAATGGGGGTTTCACTCTTGTTGATGGAGAAAAAAGTTTGTTATGAAAAGCTTCACAGATTTGTTTTCATATTTTTGTCTATTTATTCCCTTCATTCCAGTTTCTTTTTCTCTTTTTCTTTTTTTTTTACTCTCAACTTAACACCAAGTAGCATGAACATTTTCATATACACGGCAGAATTAAAAGAATGCATGTGTGGCTGCAATTCTCCACCTTAGGACAGCATGCTTCTTTTTTAGACTATACTTCAATTTCAGTATGTTATTTTTCAAAGCTGTCCTTATAGTCTGTGAACCAATCTTCCACCTGTTCTCTTCTGTATATTTGGGGAAGAAAAGGTGATCTTATTTTGTATCTTACTTCTTTTACTTTTCATTTTGGCAATGCTGTTCCTTCTCCCCCAACCTCACCCATCACCAATTGAAAGAAAGAGAGAAAATTGTAGCAAATATGTGTAATTCAGCAAAATAAATCAAAGATTGGTTGTGTCTGGAAATATGTTTTATTCTGTATCTTCAGTTCATCATTTCACTGTCAGAGGGTCAGGTAGCATGATTCATCATTGATCCTCTGTAATCTTGCCTGATCATTGCATTTATCAGACTATCAAGAGTTGTTTCTTATATTTAATTTTGTTCAAAACCATCCTTTCTCAAAAATTACCTATTTTTGTTGATAGCAACCTTCCAGTCACTAAGGTTCTTCACCTTGATTAATTCCTTTCATATTTCTCCTATATAAAATGAATTGCCAAGTTTTGTCAATTCTCCTTGCACATCTTTGGCATCCATCACCTCTCTACTAACATATCTAAAACCCTAGTTCAAGCCCTCATCATGTCTTACCTGAACTATCATGACAGCCTCCAATTGGAACCTTTGATTCAAATTTCTCCTTTCGCCATTCTGTCTTCTGCACATCTGCCAAAAATTACCTTCCTAAAGATAAAAGTCTGCTTATGTCATTATTCTGGCAAAAGTCTTCTGTGAATACAAATTAACTCTAGGATCTAGAATTATCTTATACTACTCCCCTTTAAGAAGCTGAAACTCCATACAGTCTGACTGACTAACTCTCAAATTTGAAAATCCATCCTTCAGTCTATGTGCTTTCACATAGGGTTATCTTCCATACCTGAAGAATACTCTTTCATCTAGTTCTCTAATAATCCCCATCTTCTTTCTAGGCTTAGTTCAAGTGCCACCTCTTCCATGAAGACTTCTTTGGTCCTCCCCAGTTATTATTAATTATTTCAGGTAACCTTATATCATATTTACTTGTGTACTTATATTTTCCCCCAACAGAATAAAAACTGCTTAAAGGCTGATCCTTCTTCATTTATTGTCTATGTATAACCAGTGCCTAAGCTATACCTCACCCAAGTAGGTACTTAGTAAACATTTGTTGAGTTTGAATTGGTAATGGTAAAAATGAAATGATTTTATCCCTCAAGGGACCTGATTAAGTGTTTTATTAAAGGAGCAAGGGACAGGAGGGAGCATAATTTGCTCCCTTCTTCTAGCTCTTACTTTCAGTTTTATTGGTTTCCTTTGTTAAGGTACTTGGTACTTTTAAAAAATGGATTTTTCTTCAGCACACATATTTGATTATTTAGCTATTCTGAAGTTGCAGTACCATGGAGACAAATCCTGAAATTGGGATCTATTAAAGACTCTGGAAACCCTCAAGCTAAGGTTTTAAAAAACTGTGTTTTTCTTCTTTCTTAAAGCAACTATTTTCAGCACCCAGGCAATATCAAATGGATTCTCAATGGTATCTAAAGCAAGATGTCCTGCTTTGTAGTCCAAAGATCCTAGACTGAACTCTGTTCTCCTCCCTCCCTCCACTGACCTCTGATAGCACTGAGTGACTACAACATTTGCTTGGCATTTAGTATGGACTGCTTGGCTTTTCTAGTTATATCTTTGTTTCCTGTCCCTGTGCTAAATGAACATTTGCCTGGAAAAAGTATAGTAAGGATTTAAAGTTCATCTACCCTCAGTGACCATCAACTTTTCTACTAATGCCCACTTGCTCACAATAACAAACACTAGATCTATTATTTCTACAAAAACAAACAAACAAACAAAAAACACCATTTATATGACTACTGTGTGTACCATGATCAGAGGTATGAGTGATGAAAAGTTTAGATAACACATAATATTTTGCTCCATGTAATCCCCAATCTACTAGTATGATAAGATGTAACAACAGACAATTAGAATTTGTAGTAATATATAAATACATTAGGATATCACAAAACAAAGTGCTGTGTTAGGTCTGAGCAGGGAAGGTCAAGGGAACTTAGGGAAGGACCCAAAGAGGAGGTAATTTTTGAATTAGGCTTTACAGAAAATCATGGATGGAATAATAAATGAATGAGTGAATTAATGAGTAAAAGAGCATTTAAGTACTTACTATGTGCCAAACATCATACTAAGTGCTGGAGATGAAAATAGGAAAAACAAAATAATCCTTACTTACTCACTAATTGGTGGAGACAACTCATAAAAGAAAGTTCAGCTTCCATATATATGGAAAGCTCCAGAAGTCCTAAATGTTCAGTGTTAGAGCAGATTGCACTGCCTAGAGATCGTTAGGTTGCGTAAGTAGATCAGATGTCAGTAGGCTATAAACTTTAAAGGCAGGGCAAATAGTAAGGCCTGGATGATGTGATTCAATAAGAAGACTGTAACCTGTGGGCAGAGCATCGTGAATGAAGAGAGGGATCATGGACGCAAAGTTTAGATTATATAAATTCCTACCCTCAAGGACAATACAGCATAGCGGGGCATCTGATATACAGACAAGCAATTCTCAAGCAAAATTACTCTTGAGAATGATAGGTGCAGAACAAATTGCTATTTGGCATCTGCACAGCAAGAAAAGTGAAGCAAGTGGGACTTGAGTCAACAGGACCTGAGTTCAAAATTTGGCTCTGACACTAATGGACTGTGTGACCTTAGGCAACTCACTTAAGCTTTCTGGGCTTAGTTTCCTCATTCTAATAGAAAATGAATTACACAAGATGACCTCTTATGTCCCTTTCCAGCTCTAAATCCTAAGATCTCACAAACATGAGATAGCAATCCCTCAGGTAAAGTGGTAGGGACATATATTTGCCTTCAGTAATCATATTATACTGTACTGAAGTGGTCAGGGACCATCATATTTCCAAAGCTAGACTTGATTAGACCCTGGACTCCAGAAGGAAAGGTTCAAGATATTGTACTTCTTACACTAAGGATAAGTTTATTATCAGAAAGCCTGTGGACCCATATACTATAAAAATAGATCTGCCCTCTGATACAGAAGCATGGTTAGAAGGAAATGGTGTTATCTCTAGTATTTCACATTAGTTAAATCATTCCACCTTTCAAATTGGGTAGGAAAAATAAGTTGGGATCAGATCATGAATGGCCTTGATGAGTAAGTTAGACTTTAATCTGCAGGTAATGGATAATTGATAGTCATGGAAGATTTTTTGAATAGGACAAAGAAGTAGGAGACCACTTTAATATATTGTGATGTCATTGACACCCTAATTAAAAAAAATCTCCTCTCTATTGAACTTTAGCAAAATAAAAAAACAAAACAAAACCACATTTGTAATAATGGAGACTAGGAACAAACAAGGGCATGCGGTTTCATGAAAAGAACCTGATCTTTGAATCAGAGGACCTGGTTTCAAATGCTGAGCAGACATTTATTTACAAACTATGCCACAGTGCAACCACTTCACATCTCTAAATCTCTGTGTTGTCATGAGATAAAATAAGTATAACAAAACTGGCACTACATACCTCAAAGAATCAAAAGAAGAAAGTGTTTTTTTAAATGTTAAAGATTCATAGAAATTAGAATTAATTAATGTGATGTGAGTGGAGCTGGGAATTGGCAGAATCATTCCAGAAAACAATCAGGAATTTTGAAAATGAAATGTCTAAAATTCCTATACACATTGGCCCAGAGATTTCCTTGGTAGGTAGGCATCTACCCCAGTGAGGTCATTGATAAAAAGAAAGTCTCCATACATACACATTTACAGCAAATCTTTTTTCAGTAGTGAAAAGATGAAAACAAAGTACATGTCCATCAGTTGGGGAGTGGCTAAATGAAAGATGGTATATTTATATGGACTATTGTTATGCCATGAGAAATGATTAAAACAATGAATACAGAGAAACATTGACAGACTTACATTAATAGATACAAAATAAAGTAAGCATAGGTAAGAAAATAATAAACACAATGATTACAAAAATGGAAATGAATGCTGGAAAATTACAAAGAAAAAGCTTGGCCCCAAAGAAGAGATATGTGAACTTCCTCCCCTCCACTTTACAAAGGTAGAGATTGGAGTGTCCAGGGACGTAGGACATTATAATTTTAGGGTTTTTTCCAATATTTTAATCAGTTTGGCTATTTTTTTTCTTCTCTTCCTTTTAAAAAACAAGGTTCTTTGTTTTAAAAGATAACTCTCTGGGAAAGGAGGGGGTAAGATATAGTTGGAAATCTAGGTGATATAAGAACATAATTTATCAATGAAAATCTATTTTAAAAAAGAAATGAGCACTACTAGTTTGAGGTGTGAATATAATCAGAAACTGAGTCACATATTAAGCATCAGTTTATTTTTAGCACATATCACAGGCAGTAGCTAAACAGCTAATGATTTCAGAGAGTCATATTATTACTTCCTGTCATCTTTTTTTCTTTCTTTACCTGATAATCATCTATACTCTGGTTGTCTATTTAAGGACATAGTAGAAAACAGGAAAGGTTAGAAAGAATATTCAAAGAATTGCATATTTTTGCCTGACTTTGCTTTGAGTTGACTCAGCATTTGTTTGTTTCTTATCTGATAGAAATGAAGATAAAGATATTTTCAAAAATTTTACTGTTTTAGCTTCCCCCATTCTCTCATCTAAACCCTGACCTCACATAATCCTAGCCTCCCCAAGAGCAGTAAAAGAGAGAAAGAAAACTCTTTCTCTAACCTCCAGGAAAAAAACTTTGTTCTTCATTGACAGCAAAGCAGGTACCTTGTTACCCCCTTATGGAAACAAGAACATTTCATATTTCTAGAGCATGTTGAACTCTTCTCAAAAGAACATTGAAAGGTCGAGAGCATAAGAATTATTACTCTCATTTTATAGATGAGAAAACTCATATGCAGAGAAATTAATTGACATGGCTAAGATCACAGAACCAATATGTCAGAACCCAGCTGCGAAATCAGGTCTAAAGTAACCCTGCATCCAATGTTCTTTCCATTACACATTTATATTATTCTCACACACGATAGTGTGTTACTTTGAAGAGAGCACTCAACTTTATTTCTGGAGACCTAGAGAAACTTGAGCAACTTACTTAATTTCTCTAATTTTTGGTTTGCTAGTCTGTAAAATGAAAGACAGTATGGCAGAGTGGATACAGAACCACCTAACTTTGAAGCCAAGATGACCTGTGTTTAGATTCCACCTCTGACACATCTCTCTAATCTGTCTGTCTATCTAGTCAGCATTTTTTCACATATATCTGATGCTCTGTGATCCCATTTGGGATTTTCTTAGCAAAGATACTGGAGTGGTTTCCATTTCCTTCTCCAGCTCATTTTACCTATGAGAAAACTGAGCCAAACAGCGTTAAGTGCCTTGCCCGGGGTCACACAGATAGTGAGTGTCTGGATTTGAACTCAGGAAGATGAGTCTTCCTGATTCCAATCCCACTGTTCTATCCATTGAGTCACCTAGATGTCTCTATCTATCTATCTATCTATCTATCTATCTATCTATCTATCTATCTATCTACCTATGTCTTTCAGTTTGTCTTCTTATCAATATATCAATCTATCATTCTCTGTTTGCCTGTCTATATATCTATCATCTATCATTTATCTATTAGCAGAAGCATCATCATCATCATCATCATCAAATGCATCATAATTATTTATCTCTTCAGTGAATTTGGATGAGGAATGGCTCCCTCAAGAAACCATGGAGCAGGCGCAGTTAGGTGGTGCAGAGGTTAGAGCACTGGCCTTGAAGTCAGGAGGACCTCAATTCAAATCCGGCCTCAGACCCAACATTTGACACTTATTAGCTGTGTGACCATGGGCAAGTCACTTAACCCCAATTGCCTTAAAAAAAAAGAACACAGAGCACTCCTTCTCATAAACATCTTCCCATCATGTATTTCAGCACTTAAAGATTCATGTGGGTTAGTAAATGTCTAATCCACCCCTAACACACACAGTCTATGTGATCCTCCCAGAGTTCTAGGCAGCTCACTAAAACCATGAGTTGGCAGAGGAGGTACCACTTTGCATTTGGAGAGTTTCCTCAAACAAGAATTTCCTCCATACCAGTGGAATCACAGTTCCACTTCCAAACTCTAAAATAAAAGCTGTAAACATAATCATATATATTGGAACATGCTTGCCAAGGCCAGATCTTGGCAAAACCATAAAGGGGCTAATACGAGTCCTCTCACCTTCCTTGTTCTTTTCTTTCTCCTGTTGCCCTTTAGAGGCAGTTAGGTGGTTTAGCGGATATGGTCTTGGACTTGGAATCGAGAAGATCTGAATTCAAATCCAGCTTCAGACACTTACTAGCTATGTGACCCTGGCAAGTCACTTAACCCGTCTTAGCCTCAGCTTCCTCATCTGTAAAATGGGGACAATAATAGCACCTAAAACCAAGAATGTTGCAAGGATAAAATGAGACAAAATATATAAAACTCTTTGCAAAGCTTAAAACATTGTATAAATGCTAGCTATTATTCTACTCTCTGCAGGTCTCCCACCATTTTGTCTTTTTACTGGATCCTCAGAGTCACTCATTGAAGCTCTGTGTGCAAGCTAATATCCCAAATTACAAAATCTGAACCAGGTATGAATGGTTGTCAGCTGGCTTATTATACTGACTGTTCCAGTTGCATTTTCATTATGTAAAAAATGTTTATTATGGAATGTTAGCATACGAAAAGACCTTTATGTTAGCATCAGAACAAAGAGTATCAGACCTGAAGGATGACTTCAGATTATAAAGTGTCAGAGCCAGGCTGATGGTAAAGCTTCTGAAGGTGTTCAATTTATTGATTCAAAAATACAGATCCAGAGAAGTGGCATTCTGGGCCCAGATCTAAAGCCAGCACCTTCTTAGTTAAGGTTTGATGTTGGGACAAAATGTGACTTTCACAAGTCACTGAACACTTACCAAAGGAGGAGGTTTACTTTGCCCTAACACTGCAAGGATATAAAGCAAGGATAGATTGGCAGGTAGATTCCCTGGACACCTCCCCCCACTCATCTCCATCTGGAAACTACATCTGGTCTGTAAGTCATCAGTGGTGCTGTGACTCATGTGGTCTCAGGCACCCAAGTCCCAGAGGCCATGGGTACACCCATGTAGGACTTTTTTTTGTCTCTTGATGAGAAAGCTGCATTATGGGAGAAATCAGGGAAGTTGGAGCCAAAAGAAGTTGTATGGTTGTATAATGGTTGTACGTGTGTGGAGGAAGATGTATCAGGGAAGACAGGGCCATTGGAGGAAGAGAATGCTGGACCTGTCATAGATGGCTAAGTGGTTCAGGGCCTGAAGTCAAGAAGACCTGAGTTCAAGTTAAACCTCAGACACTTTCCAGCTGTGTGACCTTAGCAAATCACTCTATCTGCCTCAGTTTCCTCAACTATAAAATGGGGGAATAATAATAACACTTACATCCCGAGGTTGTTGTGAGGCTCAAATGAGATAGTATTTGTAAAACACTTTGCACGGTGCTTAGCACGTAGTAGATGCTTAACAAATTCTTGTTTCATTCATTCCAAGGCTTTCTAATTCCACCACTGGCAGAACCAGGAATGAAATCCAGGTTGCATGATTCTCAATCCAAGGCTCCTTTCATTGTACCGTGGTTAATATGCTGCCTCTCTAATTATCACGAACTCATATCTAGTGCTGAAACTTATTGTATTTGTGAGTAGTAGTTAATAATTTATTAACTGACATGTATTTAAGATTTTTAAGTTTTGCAAAATGCTTCACTAATTTATTAGCTCATTTTTTTCCTTCTGACTCTGTTATAAACATTTAAGCTTTTAAGGAAGATCTGCCACAAAACTGTACCAAACCCTCATTAGATAAAGAGAAAGCGTTTATTATGTGCAAGACATCATGATAAGTGCTGAGCGTATCAATATAAAAAAGCAAGATATTGCCTGCCCTCAAGGAGCTTACATTCTAAGGGGAGAAGACAATATATCCAGGGGAACCAGGAGGAAGGGGAATGGTTGTTTAGGATGGCACGGCATGAAGGTAGTCAGGAAGAAGCATTGAAGCCTGGTTTCTTTCTGGCAAGACAAAACAGAAGCTCACCTCTTACAACAGGGCACTTAGAAATGTCTTTTCATTCAGAGCATGGGATTCAGAGCCAGACAGGACTTTGGAGATCATCTATTCCAACCCCCTCATTTTGATGAAACAAAGGCCTAGGAGAGGAACATGCTGTTTACATACAGGTTGTGAATAGCAGGCTGGGACTCAAAGTCAGCTCTTCTGATTTCAAATCTGGTGCTTCTCCTATGACACCATGCTGACACTGATTTAAATGGCCCTGTAAAAACCAATTCTCCTTCCTGCTAATTTGCAACTCCATGTCCTCCTCATGACAGGGACTAAATCTGTTCAAGAAATGACAATTGGCTGTTCCAGATATTTCCCTAATATTTTTCAAAGCAGAGGGAAAGAAAAGGCAGTAGCATTATGTTGATTTTTAAATATAATTTTACAGGAGTTTAAGAAGAATGAGTTTTTCATTTTAAAAAGCCAGCAGGATCAGCGGGCAACTAAGTTCTGTTTTAGTTGAAAATCAGCAGGTGGGAATGTAAAGCCATATATTTTTTTTTTTTCCTAAACGGAACTGGAACAGAGGCAAAGCTAACAAGTTGTAATAGTGCAAGTTGTTTCTTATGTATCATTAAAGAGTTACTTTTTAATGACTATATATGCACACAGATATGTGTATATGCATATGCAGAGTACATGTGTGAATAATATATATCTATATGTATATTTCCAGCACATAATAGTATAGAAGAGTTATTTTTTTTTGTCCCAAAGCCCTTATTTTGGAAAAGCCAAAAGGAAAAACTCAACCTCTAGGAATATATATACGTCAGTGGAATTGTTATGCAGGTGAAGTGTCCAAGAGCAATGAACATCGCATAAATAAATATGATTAGAAGAGGTCATCCTAGTGAAGGGACTTCCTTGTTTTTTTGTTTGTTTGCTTTTTGTTTTTGTTTTTGTTTTTTTCCAATCAGGTATTTTCTTATATCCCTAAGTGCTTAGCATAGTATCTGGCACATAGGAAGCTCTCCATAAATCTTGTTGATTTGACTGACTATAGAATATTAAATGTCAGAACAGGAAGGAACCTTAGGAATACAGAGCAAAGAATGTTAGTTACAACTGGAGAGGAACCTTAAAGACTGTTCAGTTCAATCTCCTTGTTTTTAAGATGAAGAAAATGAGGTGCAAAAAAGGGGGAAGTGGTCTGCATGAAGGTAAACAACTCAAGGCAGCATTGGGACTAAAATCCAGATGTCCAAAGTGCTTGGAAGTCAAATCCTATTTTAAACACATTTGGGATCTTACAATAAAGCTGGATTTTTTATTTATTTTTACACAACAACTTCAATTAAATTTAACAACCATTTATTAAACCTCCACTATTGATCCAACCCTGTTCTAGACTCTGAAGGAAATGCAAAGATGAGATACTTTCAATTAAGAAGTCTGCCGTTTTATTGTGAGACAAATTATTTTCCTTTGTAAACTGAGAATTTTGTCTATTGCATTTTTTTCTTGGTCTTAATTTGTGATTCCATTTGCAGTAGGAGACTCCCAGTGGGGCTTCTACTAAGGCAGATAGGGTGATGGTTCTGAAATATAGAGTCTTTGATGTTTCTAGGGTTTAAGTGACTTGACCAAGGTTACACAGCCAGTATGTGTCAGAGGTGGAACTTGAACCCAGGTCATCATTCTATCTCTCAGTAAGCTCAATTACAATATTCTGCCTCTGAATTTTCTCCCAAATTTGCTTTTCTCCTAAATCAGTCTACCCCAATATGCTACCCCTCTGAATTTTCATAATACCTATATCAATAGATGGAAGAAATGTGATCAATAAAAGGAAAAAATTTTGATCTGAATTCCTATTGTGTGGGACAGTGACCACCGAAATCAAGAGTTTAGAGTCTGAATCAGAGATCAGAAAAGGCCTTTATTCTTTCTCATGAGAAAGGGCACACACCTTCTTGCTCAAGCAGCAGCAGCCAGGGAGTGCACTAGCTGGCTGTGAGAAGCAAAGTTTTGTAGCCCTAAAGTGTGTCGTCCCCTCCCACTGTCTTACCTCTTTCCCCCATTAGCTGGGTACTCAAGGCGTACAATCTAAATGCATCAACTAATACCCAATGGAAGCAAACATACCCATACTTGGGAACTAGATATATGAGCGCACCAGAAAGCAGGAGCAACCAGGAACTGCCTGTGCTGACATGGATTTTTGAAAAAGGTGAAACACAACTCAGGGCTTAGGCCTGAGGGAACTGCACTTTAGGCTATCTCTTACACGAAAAATTAGAAAGCAAATAATTACAAAGTCTCCTAGAAAATAAAAATGAAGAGAACTTATTTGTAGCATAGTGATAAGTCAATCAAAATAACCTGCTTTTAGTCCTATTCTAACAATAATTTCCTGTATTATCTTGGACAAGTCTATTTCCCTTTTAGGATTTCATTCTTCTTGTATATAAAGTAAGGGGGTTGAATAAGACGATATTTAAAATTGCTTCCTGCTTTGTCGTACTATATTCTGTGATTCCAAGGGTCCTTTCATGCCAATATATGATTACTTGAGTTGTTTATAATTAGGTCAGAAAAGTGACCTCCAAATGCACATAAAGAATAACCTTTTCTGAATACAGGATCTCTAATCCTTGCATTTTATTTTGGGTCTCAGTCATATCTCAGCTTTCAAACCCATTTAGTATATTTCTCCTAAATTCAATCAAAACTTAATTCTCCCTTCAGGCCATTGGAGAGAAACAGACCTTGATAATATGAAATAGCAGATAAACCCAAACAAATACCTTGTATTTGATTTTGGTTTGTATAATATGACTTTTTTTTTTTTCCGCCTGAGAAACAGCAATAGTGCCAGCCTCTGCCTCCTGTTTATGTACCTTCAGGACACAGATGGCCTTCAAGCCAAAAGTGTGAAGGGTGAGAAGCAATCCCAGCCTGGAAGAAAACATTTTTAATTGCTATGAATAATATACAAAATGTATATCTAATACATGGGTGGCTGAGAGTTCATAGTGTGTCTGACTTTCAGCCAATATCCAGAACACATTTGTTGAATTAAACATTGATCATTTAAGAGTCTCACAGGAGAACACAGGAAGAGTCCATAAGTCCTGTATAATTAGACTAATACCTCCCATTCATTGAGTGCTCTGCCTACATTATTTCATTTATTACTCACGAAAAGCCTGTGGCACTATGATTAGCCACATCACAAAGACAAAAATAACTGAGGTTCAGAGAGGAGAAAATCACTTGACCATGATCATACAGTTAGCAACTTGTAGAGCTGGGCCTCAAGCCTTGTTCTGATGACAAGTAGAGGGCATGTTCCACCATTCCATACTGTTTCTATGCCCAGATGTCTGACTTCAGAATCTCTCTCTTTTTTTTTAAAGGAGTTTTTATGAGCAAGATTGATCTCCAGCCTTTCTATTGCATTGAATCATCTTATAAATTAACCACAGGCTTAGCCTTTCCTGTTTCCTGATTTTCCAATTATTTCATCAGATTCTAATAATTCTTCATTGAATTGGCTTCACTCAAAGAATCAGGCAGGATCACAGACTTAGGTAAGGAAGAGTATGGAAGGGACTTTAGCTATCATATAGTTCAACTCTCTCATCACATAGATGAGGAAACTAAGGCTCTGAAAGGTTGCTTGTCACCAACAGTTAACTTGCCCAAGGTCACATAAGAATTAAGTGGCAGAACATGGATTTGACTCCAAATCCAGAGGCTTTGTTCTTTCCAACGTACCAGGATGATTCCTAGACAAGAAAAGATAGAATATTAGAATGATAGAAATCAATCTCAGAGAGTGATACAGGCATCATATCTTTTAAATTAAAAAAAAATACATGTTCACTTACAGCCTATTATAGACAACAAGGTCGTAGAGTAAATAATGAAAGTCTAATATTCAAAGAATATATTGCCTCATTCCTAATAGCCCTTGTATATTCTGGACTTGGTCAGCAAGTCAGTAAGACCCGAGTTCAAATCCTACTTCAGATACTCATTGGCTCTGTGACCCTGAGCAAGTCACTCAACTATCTAAGCCTCAGTTTCCTGAAACCATAAAAAAAAAAAGATGGGTGGGAAGGAATAATAATAGCAGCTACCTCCCAATGTTGTTGAATGGATCAAAGGAAATAACTTATACAGAGCTCTTTGCAAATGTTAAAGTGCTATATAAATTGTAGCTATTATTTGTAGTATTAACTTGTAAACTAAGGAGAGTAGACTGGACAATTTCCAAAGACCTCTCTCTCAGGACTAAAATCCAATTCTAAGCATGGGCACATGTGGCTCTGGCTTCTGTCAAGACTCAACAGACTATGAGACAATACACTTAAATGGCTTGGATTCCCAGAAAAGGTAAGTCAAGGAGTAGGAAAAATAAATCCTTTAAACTTGGAAAAAAAGAGACTTATTAGCTCAGATATGCATGCAGATATTAGATAACCTCAAACAGCTCTGTAGCTTCCCTGGAGCATCAGGCAGTTTGTTTCAGAAGATACATTATTTACAAGATTTAATCTCAGATAATCTTTATCTTTCGTTTAAAGCATCTTTATCTCACTAGTGCCAGACCACACGAATCCTAAGGCATGATCATGGCTTCTTAGGACCAGCACATAAGGAATCATGGCCAAAAGATGCGGGAATATCTATATAACACTCAGAGTGGGTAGATTAAAAGGAAAAAAGAAATATAGGTTATTTGGAGTCAATGAGGTGGAAAAAAAACACAAGTTGCAAATTGAATGCATTAAACTGGGTTTTGTTGACCAAATTTAGGCAATATGTATGGAGATAAAACAGGAAAGATTAATGATAAAGATAGCATCATGAAAGGTTAAAACTGAGCCAGCTTCCCATAAGAAATATCCCAGGAAAGAATTACAAGGGTTCTCGATGAATCAATGATCAATACATACAGAGGGAAATATCAGGAAACTGCTCTATCTGGTCGAGAACTACAACAAGAAGATGTTCAGAAGTCTGCAGGAGCTCTGTGTAGGGACAAGGAGAGCTGTGGTCAGAACAATCTCTGGTAAACAGGGCCTTGAAGTCAGCTAACCCTGGGGCGTAGGAGCTACAACAAGGGTCAAGGACAGCTCATGGTATATTACCGCACAAGAAGATCTAGACAGTTCCAACCTGGGCAAAGTATGCATGCCTCAAGTACCTCCAACAGGCCTAAATTCAGTCTGGTGTTCAGCAGGGGATTCTCAAGGGAAATGGGTCATCATAGTACCTGGGCAGCCCACAAAAGGCACCCTAAACAATAGTCCCCACAGGAGACATAAGACTAATTTGGTACTCATTAGATACACCATAAGATTAAGAAGATGGAGACAAAGAAGAGTGAGATATGTCCCAGGACTCTCAAGGACCCCTGAAGCCAGAATAATCTCCAATATGCATCTGGGGACCATGTGATAGCAGCATCAAGGGACAAACAATCTTTCAATGTACTTGTGAAATCACAAGCACGAAAGAGATAAAGACAGCCTTTGAATTGGGCCACAAAGGAGATGGAGGTAGAAAGTGAGACCTGGTCCCAACTCTTGAGCAGCTTAAACTCCTTATAATAGGCCATAGATGGGGAAGAAGTGAGGGAGTATTGGAACCAGCCACCCTACACAGATTTGTAACAAGACAGTGTTGCAGTGTCATCTAGGCTACAGTGAGGACAAGGCCATTGGCCAGGGCCAGTGAGGGCAGTGGAGGTCTGATACAGTGGAAAGAGCACAGAACTTGGATGTTGAACTTGGAGTCATGGGACCTTAGCACAAATCCTAGCTCTGACAATTATTTCCTATGTGGCCTTAGGCAAGTCTTTTGACTTATTTGGGCCTCAGTTATCTCACCTGTAAAATGAGAGTGTTAGACCAGATGATCTCTATGGTCCATTCTAGTTCTAAATCTATGATTCCATGAGCCTATGAACCTATCCAGGACTGTGGGGAAGGGTAGGGCCTAGCCCTAGAACAAAATCCTAATATAGAAACTGAGGCTAGAGACATGAATAAAGAGAAAAAACACTACTAATACAATAGCAATGACAAAAATACCAAAGAGCCTAAGAAATAAAAGCCAAAAGTGAATAATTCTACAATAAGGACAAATAGAGCTTCAGAATAAAGAATAGATAGGCCTGAAAGACTCTGAATGGTCACAGGAAAAAACACAAGAGTCAAAAAATAAATAAATTAGAATTTTTGAGAGGAAAAAAAGTGCAAAGCAAATAAATAACTTAGAAAAAGAGGTATAAAAATAACTTAAGTAGGGCACTCCCTAAAAAACAGATTGGAGAAAACACAATTCAATAATTCAAAGAAGCATCAAGAAATAATAGAACAAAGACTGAAATGTTGGAAAACATGTAAGGTATTAACTATCTAAAATAACTCAACTGAAAAACAGTAATAAAATCTAAAAATCATTAGAATCCCTGAATACCATAAACAAACAAAAAATGTGGATACCACATATCAAAAAAATAACATTAAAGAAACTGTTTAGATCCATTACTGTCAAAAGGAAAAAGAAAAAGGGATGAATTCACCAGTCATCTCCTCTACTTAAATACACTCAGATACGTCATAGACAAAATCCAGGATTTCCAAATCAACTACAAAATACTGAAAGAAATCAGAAAAAACTTCAGATACCAAGGAATAACAGCCATGATCAAACAAGATTATTCTGATACTTCTCTTAAGAAGAGGAAATCTTAGGGGCAGCTAGGTGGTGTAGTGGATAGAGCACTGGCACTGGATTCAGGAGGACCTGAGTTCAAATCCAGCCTCAGACACATAATAACACTTACTAGCTGTGTGACCCTGGGCAAGTCACTTAATCCCATTGCCTAGCCAAAAGGAAAAAAAAAAAAGAAGAGGAAATCTTGGAATATGATACCCCAAAACAAAAAGTTTGAATGAATAATAACTTTTCCTATGAAGTTCAGTATAATTCTACATGGGGAAAAATGGACCTTTAATTGTACAAATATCACGATCATAATTATTATCTTTGAAATGTAGCTCAGGAGACAAAAAAGAAATCCTAAAAAATAAATGTATCTAAACAATTCAAAGGGAGTAAATAATGGTCATATACTTACATTCTAATTGTGGTAGAAGAGACAAGTGTTACCTCAGAATCCAAAAATCTTCAAGGTTCATAGTCAATCAAAAAGAAAGGCAAATGTAGGGCCTGGGGGGCAGGAAGTGATTATGCGTTGTTTTGAGACATTTTAGATAGAAAGCTGGTCACATAACCAGGAAGAGTCAAGTTCAAGTCTCACTCTTTGCATAGATAGGCTATGTGACATAATGGAATATTATTTCATAATGTGAGATGACAAAAGATATAAATTCAAAGAAGCACAAAAAGACGTGTATGATGATTGCACAGTGATATGAGTAGAATGAGGGGAACAGTTTCTAAATCTAAAATCATCATAAGAATGCAAAGAAAATAATGAAGAAAGACTTTAGAATTCTTGATACATACAATGACCAATCATGTCTCCAATTTCTCTACCTCTTGGTAGAGAGAAAATGGACCAAAGGAAACAAAAGAGAAATGCATTTTCACACGGAGTTGATGTGTAAATTTAAACAGTTTGACAGTATATATTTGTTGTAAGAGAAAGTTTCTATTTTGTTGCCTGGGATTTGTAGGCAGAAGTTGAGGATAGTGATAATAATAATGATACCAAAAGAGGAGGAGGAGGAGGAGGAGGAAGAGGAGGAGGAGAAGAAGGAGAAGAAGGAGAAGGAGAAGGAGAAGAAAAGATGATGATGATGATGAAGAGTATCATCATTTTTTAAATACACAAAAGAAAGCAGAAGGTTTCTTTGAAAAGGACACAGAGATGCAGAACAGTTTTATTGCTCTGTCCAATTTAGTAGAGACAAGGTAAACATCCAGCCCTTCAGGGGTATGCTGGTAAATATTTAACAACCAGCTCTCTGAATGGGAAAAAATGTATGTACAACACACTTTTAAAGTTATTCTGCATTACTAACATTTTCTCCATCTATTTTTTTTTTTGGTCTAGACATCAAAAAAGCAATAAACAAAGCCCTAAATAAAGCATTAGATGATTTCCGAGGTATAAATGCTCACATTGAACATTTAACAATCAGCTCTCAAGAGCTAGTACAATTCATCTCCAGTATTCCCCTGCCTGTAATTTCATTGGGAAAGGAAACTCTAGATGGTTCTGAGCATCATAAAGAACCTTGAAATAATCCCTGGAAATGCAGTTCTCAAACTTTTTTTTTTTTGTCTCACAGCCCCTTCATACTCTTAAGAATTTTAAAGACCTATTCCTCCACCAACAAAGAACCTTTTTCTACACAGGTTATCTGTATCAATATTTATCACATTAGAAATGAAAATGTATCTCTTGGTATCATTATCAAATGATTTCACCTTCAAATTTTCACCTCCAAGTCCCTCTGAAAGAGTGTCAAGGACTGCCAGGGGTCTCCAGACCATGTTTTGAGAACTGTTGTCCTAGATGGATTATAGGGGTACTTAATCTGCAAAAGAGAAAATTGATGGGGGTGGGGAAATTGGGAGAAAACATGAAGGTGTTCTTAAAGTAGATGAATGGCTATCCATGTGAAAGAGGGACTAGCTTTATTCTGCTTGGCTACAGAGAGCAGGACAGTAAGTAGAAAATGCAGAGAATCTAAATAAAATTCAATGTAAAAACAAAGTGAAACAAAACAGAAAACCTCCACTTAACAATTAAAGATATGCAAAAGTAGAAAGAGCTACCTTGAGAGGTAGTAGGTTCTCTGTCATCGGAGGTTTCTAATCAAAAGTTGGGTAACCATTTATCATTTATGTTAAAAAAAAAAAAAGGATTCTTGGTCAGATATAAGTTGGATGAGGTAGCCTCTGAGACTCTTTCCAATTCCAGTATTCTGTGATTCTGGAATGTCTATTAGCAAATCCATTAATTAGATTCCTGCTGATAGCTTTATTTCAAAGACTGTTGTGTGCTTTCCTGCAGGACAATCTTGATGTGAAATTATTGAATGAAACTGAGGGCCAGCAGTGCAACTTTTGTCATTCAAATCTACTGGTGAAATTCAAACAGATCATTTCTTGCTGAGAGGCAAGAGGTGACACTCCAGTGTCATGATCTGAACAGACCTCCATTCAAATCAACAAATGTTTACAGTTGACAATAGAAGTAGAAATACTTTACAAAGGAAAAGCAGCTGTCTAGAGTACCTAAACTGACTGGCTTAGTAATGAAGTTCATTACATTGAATTGAATTCTCAACCAATTCTTCTCACAAGAAATAATTCATGAATGCTTGTGGTTATAGTTTACATACATGTGCATGTATATGTAATATATAGATACATAGTAAGCATACAGTATACAGTGTGTATATACCTAGTATAGATGTAGATATAAGATATATCTGTATATGTATATATATGTATATGTGTATATATGTATATGTATGTATATGTATATGTATGTATATGTATAGCCACAAACCTTCATTCATTTTTCCTTGTGAGCAGAGTTGTTTGAGAGTATGTGTATGTACATATGTGTGCATACGCATATATATACACACGTATGTATGTATGTATTACGTAGGTATAGAGATAGATGTAGATGTATTATGTAGATGTATATGTGTATATACGTTGTTGTTTGTCCTTCATTCTTGAAGAAGAACAATGAAATCAGGAAGGTAATGTCTTGACTTGAAAATAAATTGGATTTAAGTGAATCAAGGCTGTGCAAAGTCACCAACCTCACTCTCTTCTCAGAGCCATCTGGATGCAGTGGTGAGACATAGATAAGGATGACTGGAGATGGCCCTGATGCAGTGGGAGACTTAGCTGTTTTAAGCTAAAGTCTTTCCCAAGTCTCAGTTTGTCTGAAGCAACACCCAATCAGTGATTAAGGGTAGGTAAGAAATGAGGCAAAAAAATATGGCCTCTTCTACCTACTAAAAAAAAAATCAATCTGGGTGGGGAAGACCTTCAAGATTTCTGGGCAGAACAGAAATAATTGCTATTTATACTCACTGTGGGCCATCAAAATCCAAACAATGACCAAGTGAGGCTTGGGCTGGGATCTACTGTTGGCCAATCAGTGAGACTTAGAATGTGATATGGGTTTAAGTCATGGTCAGGTAGCTTTATTTGAATACCAATGGGATTCATCAAAGCCTGCTTTTCTAGTATTATATTTCAAGAAATCATAAATGAAACTACATGGGGAAAAAGAGTAAATTGTCTCCATTTTTTAAAAAATGGTAAAATAAATAAGGAAGGAAGAGAAAAAAACCAAGTCCATAAATCCAAGATATCCTGAGATCAGCAATCAAAATTTGTATGCCTTTGGGCAGAGCACCCACAGGTAAGGGTATGATTCTCCATGTGGACAGAGGGAAGGGAGAGAAAGGAGAGAAGGAGGGAGAGGATGGAGGGAATGAAAGGAGGGAGGAAAAGAAAAATAAAGGAAGGAAAGAAAGAAGGAAGGAAGGAAGGAAGGAAGGAAGGAAGGAAGGAAGGAAGGAAGGAAGGAAGGAAGGAAGCATTGCCCAACTGAAACTGGATAGTTGGGACCCCAGTGAGCCAGCTACTACTACTCATAGATTGTTGTTATGATACATATTTAATTTAAGGATTAATTTAATATTCATCGTATGGATTAAAAGCAGGCCTACTATTTACCTATAGAAAATAGCTGGCACTATATGCCGTACCCAAAGCAAAATTATGTTGTTTTCTAGACACCATCTGGAAAATTTGGGGGAAGTAAAGATGGAGGAAAGAGCTACTCTTCCTTATTCCTCTTTCTTTCATCCCTCCCCTTATCTAGGCTACCCAGATCCTATGGGTAGCCAGGTAGGAAGAGTCTCCAGCTGCATCATCATTCTTCCTTCTCTCTTACCTGGTCTCCCTTCCCTGAACCCAAATAATTTGGACCCTATGAGGCTTTGGGAAGAGCTACTAGTGGGGAGACCTTCCCTCTTTCCTTCCCTCCTCCTTTGCCAGCTCTAGTGAGCAGCTTTAATTGTTAGCACAGAACCTGGCACAGAGCAGATTCTTAAATGTTGATTGATAGAAAATGTTGAACCAAAATATGCCTGTCTACATCATCTATTCCTTGCTCCTAGTTCTGCTCTTTATGAACAACTGAGTGTGTCTAAATCCACTTCTATATGGCAAACCTTTAAAAACTTGAAGGTATCTATAATGAGTTATAGCTCTTTACCTTCATTCCCTTCCCAAAGAATTCTCATCTGCAAGGTAAACGTCCCCAATCCCTTCCACTTCTCCTCATATGCCATTTTCTACAGCCCCCTTATCACCATCGCCTGATCACACAATAAGTTGTCAAACTCCAAACATGATGTTCGAAACTAGACTTAATACTGTGATCTAGCCTCAGTGGGGTGTAGCAAGTCTTTATTCTGGACACTAGGGCAGCTAGGTCGTCCAGTGGATAGAGTTTTCAGCATGGAGTCAGAAAGACCTGCATTCAAATCCAGCTTCAGACATTTACTAGCTGAGTGACCCAAGGCAAGTCGTTTAATCTGTTTGCCTCAGTTTTCTCATTTATAAAATGGGGATAATGATGGCTAGTTGTACCACCTAGGTGCAAAAATGATAAGCTTCAGATGTCTCCCAAATCTAATACTTACAGAATTTCATTTAGGTGAGGCTTATGATTCAATTTAGTCCTGCACAAACCGTATGTGCTTACATATGCATCATCTACCTCAATGGCATTCCTGACAAGTGATCATCACAGGTCACAGGCACCTGCCTCCCAGGGTTGTCATAAGGATCAGATAAGATAGTATTTGTAAAATACTTAGCACAGTGCCTGACATATAGTAAGTGCCATATAAATGTTAGCTATTATTATTACTAATTTAGTCTAAAGTCTCCTTACCTTCTTTGGCAATCATGTCAAACTGCTGGCATAGGAAATTTTAAATCCACCAGAACAACTAAACTTCTTTTTTACAAAAAGTCTTATGCAGCCTCAGTTTCTCCATTTTCTGCATGATCAAATGATTTTTTGAGCTCAAGTTAGGACTTCATGTTTTTCCCTACTAAATTTCATCTTCTTTAATTTATCCTATTGCTGTATTTCCTGTGGCTCATTTGGGATCATGATTCTGCTACCCAGTGCATTATGTATAATTCCCACCTTTGTGCCATCTTTAAATTGATAAGCACATTATTGATGTTTTCATCCAAGTCATTTAAAAAATATTGAGCAGTACAAGATCAAGGACACTTCAATTTCTTGATTTATAAAATGGAGGAAATAATGCACTATTTACTTCACTTGGTTATTGTGAGAAAACTCTTTTAAAGACCATAAAGTACTTTGGAACTGTGAGTTATTAATATTACATTAGTAAAATATTGGAATATATATTTTACTTTGGTCACTAACTGGCAAGATAACAGTAAGTAAGAGAGAGTCAGAAGATTAAAACCAACCTGGACCACAAGTCTCTAATTTCATAGCATTAAGAACTAGACAAGACTTTAGAAATAATATAATCTAACCCTATCTTACACAGGTGAGAAAACCGAGGCCCATTCAACCCAGGAACCTGTCCAGAGTCACACATATAGTAAGTCAAGAAGCTAGCATTCTAATCCAGATTTTTTGATTCCGTATCCAGGACTTCTTTTAATTATATCACATGCAACGGCAGACTATGTGTTCACTTCTGTATGCATCCCTATGATGCTGACCAATAATGTGACATTCATGAAGTCCTGTTAAAAATATTGGACAGCACAGGACTTCCAATCATATTCTGTGTATTATTCCACAGTCCGCAAGATAATTTACATTCAGCACAAAATAGAAAGAACACTGTTAAACCATTGCATGAACAGAGAACAAAAGTAGAGCCACACAAAATGCCTTGAGAAGCAGTTGTGCCTGCCTAATGATTTGTCATACAAAAACATGCTAAAGTGGCCATGTTGCAAGTATGGCACAAAAATGATGGGTTGCCATGGATTCAGGGGATCATGAATGACTGAATTTGAGGTCAAAAGCTCAGGAAGATGGGACAATGGTTTGGTTGTTTAGATAGACATGAGCACAAGACTGTCAACTCTGTCATTTTGTGGATCTCTTCTTTTGGCATGCTGGAAGGATGGGTTCCAATGAATCAATGGATGAATGACTCTATCAATCAGTTCATTTGACAATAGCTGTTCCCTGTTTATAGACATCAATTCAAGTTTTATTTTCAGCAGTGACATAAACTGCAGAAAAAAAAATAATAATAACTTAAATGTATACATCATTTCATGATTGACAAAGCACCTTCCTTTCAACCCTTTAAGGAAAGCAATGCAAGCAGGAGGTCAAAAGAGTTATGTTAACAGGGAAAGGCAAAAATCTTTCATGACAAGGAATGATAGTATGATGGAAATAAAATGGTTCTTGGAGTCAGAACACCTGAGTCCAAGTCCCAGGTATGCCTGTTACTACCCATATAACCATGGGTAAAAGCAAATGAGATACTATAAAGGATTTTTGGGACCTTACAAGTGTTATATAACTATCAGCTATTGTGAGAGACAATAAGAGTCAAAGATAGAGGCTAGAGAGCTGATCTTGGAACCAGAAAGACCTGCATTCAAGTCTTACTTGTGATACATCCTAGCTATGTGACTCCAGGCAAACCACTTAAATCCTCAGGATTCTAGGCAACTCTCTAAGCCTATAAGCTGTAAGCAAGGTGACAAACTCCTTACCCAGGAGCTCCTTATGCCAACAAGATCATGGTTCTAATCCTTATTCCCTGTCCCCTACTATGATTATTGTTATTTAAAATTTGAAGTCCTCAATTCCTTCATCTGTAAAATGAGAGTTAAAAAAAGAGGATCTCAAACTTTTTTCCAGCTTTGAAATTCAGTAACCTTGTAAAATTCAGTACCTTCAGGGCATACCAACCTCATGAAATTTACCTCCTAAACTGTCCTTACAGATGAACTGATTAAAAACATACAAAATCAAAGAAATAAGTTCTATTAGAGCATAAAGATTTCCACAAAAAAGTGCTTAATAAATATTTATTAATTTATACATAGCAGTATTCCTAATTGGCTGGTGTGCATTGTTTCTAATCAAAATTTCATTGGAGAGTAATGTCTTCCTACCAATTAGACTGCTGACCTAGCAGTTAGGAAGTCCAAAACCTGTTTCTGCCAGTTCCCCATGTGACCATGGGGAGACCTCCTTCATCTGTGGTGGCCTCAGACTCTTCATCTCCAAAATAAGAATGATGATAACCATAGCACCTACTTTAGAGGATTTCAGTCAGGCTTCAGTTGTCCTGATCTACATCTTGCCACTCCAGATGGCTCCAGGAGGAGAAAGTGAGGCAGGTGACACTGCACAGTCCTCCCTCACTTAAATCCAATTCACTTGCAAGTCATGGCATCATCTCTTAGACAATGAAGGACAAACAACAAGGAGACTGACAGGGCAAGTTAAAGTACTTTGCAAACTTCAAAAAGCTCTAAGACTGTCAGTCATTGTTACACAATAAAGAAGTTGATGTAGGTTGTCCCAAAAGCCTTCATGCAGTTTGAAGCATTCAAAATGGGGCAGCTAGGTGACACAGTAGATAAAGCACCAGCCCTAGAGTCAGGAGGACCTGAGTTCAAATCTGACCTCAGACACATGATACACACCAGCTGTGTGACCCTGGGCAACTCACTTAACCCCAATTGCCTTGCCAAAAAAAGTTTTAAAAATTGAAAAAAAAACTTCAAACTGTATGAAAACTTTTGGGAGAATCTATATCAAGCACCTATTAAGTGCCTAGCACAATATTGGAGACTGAGGGGCATGCAGAAGAAGTAGAAGCCACAATTCCTGTCCTCAAGGAGAACAAAATATAGTAAAAATCAAATGAAATAATATATGCAAAGTGTTTTGCAAGGTTAAAGCATTATGTAAATATCAATGGTTATTGTTACATTATTAGTAGAATGTAAAAAAGACATATACACCTATAATCTTTATATAATTTAGACTTTGATCATATAGATAAGAAAGAATAAATAGCAAGGCCTGATGAGATTTTTGTTACAGAGACTGAGGAAAGATTTATTGAAGAAGAAATATAATTTCTTAAGTGAATCTCAAAAGAGAAGTTTCACAGCAAGGATTGTTAAAGGGAAAAGGGGGAAATAATCATTTATGTAGTGTCTAATATGTGCCAGGCACCATGTTAAGTGCTTTTTAAAAATGTTATGTCATTTGTTCCTTACAACAACCCTGCAAGGTAGATACTATTACTATTTTACAGTTGAGGAAATTAAAGCACACAGAAATTAAATGATTTGTTCAGAATCACATAGTCAGTAAGTGTCTGAGGGTAGCTTTAAACTCAGATATTCCTGACTCCAGGCCCAGCATTCTATCCACCATATTACTAGCAGCCTCAGGTAGGAGAGGAGTCAACCCCACTAATTCGAGTGCATAGAAATTAGAGAGAAGAATGGAAATCAGGAAACAGTGTTGAGCAGTCAAAGTTGACTGGAACATAGAACTATTGAAGAGGAAGTATTAAATAAAAGTGGAAAGTAAAGTTAGATCAGATCACAAAGGTTCTATGTCAAAAGCAGGAGATTGTATTTTATTTAGTAGATAAGGAAAACAACAACGATATTTGACCCCATGGCCTTATGTTAGGAAGATTACTCATGTAGCTTTACAATGGCTGGATTAAAGAGAGGAACAACTAATTAAGAAACCAACATAGTAATGTCACCAGGAGAGAAGTAATGAGAGCCTGAACCAATGTGAATGATGAGGAAAAAAATTAAATGCAAAAGATGTTATGGAGATGTAATCAATGACACTTGGGGTAACTGATTATAGGAATTGAAGAGGAGGGACATGTTGAGTTTGGGATACCTAAAGGACAACCGAGAAGACATAGGCATCCAGTATTGATCAGTTGTAACTGTAGATTAAGAGGGATGTTAAGGCTTGATATATAGAAGATGGGGGTAGTCTGGTTAGAGATTATGCTTAAACTCATGGGAGATTATGATAACATCAAGAAATTATTTGTATGGAGAGAAGAGTGTCCCAGACAGACATTTGAAGAACATCTCAGAAGGGTCAAAAAAAGAATGATGCTATAGCAAAAGAAATTGAAGAGTAAACATTTAAATGGAGGACAACCAAGAGAAAAGCGTTATATAATCCAAGGGAGGAGAGGGTACGTAGGAGGAGAGAGTAGTCAATAGGATCAAAAGTTGCAGAGAGATAAAGTAAGATGAAGAATGAGAAAAGGCCATTGTATTTAGCAGTTAAGAGATGGTTGTACACCTTGAAGAGAGCAGCTTCATTGAATGGTGGTATCAGATGCAAAGGTTGAGGGGTATGTACTAAAGAAGTGGAGGCCCTCAGTATTGATAATTCTTCTAGCAATTTGCCACTTAAAATGAATAAGGAGATAGGAATCTCTTAAGATATGTCTGCTATGATCCTAAGAAATGGCTTTAAGTGACTGAAGATCTGGAGGTCTCTGGGGAATAGTTGCTAGTTTGTGGATGCCAATGTTTCCCCTGAGTTCTGATAAGAGGGGTTTTTTTGTTTTTGTTTTTGTTTTCAACCTGATAATAAACACATTCTCTTCCTAAAGTTTTGTGATCTGTGTGCTTGCAAGAAGAGTCATTGACAACAACCTGGGTGGGTCAGATACAGAAGGTCCTAGTTTTTCCTCATAGGGTGTGATGATCCAAAGATGTGAGAAAACTTCTCAGTGCGTTTCCCAGAGCCCTTCCTGGAAGACCTTCATGTGCCAACTGGGCAAAGGTTTAAAAAAAATGACCCAGTGCTTTTTTCCAAGACATCCAGGTTGAGGCAATAGACAGTGAAGAATGACGTGTTGCTACACATCAAGAGGACAGAAAATATACAGTCCCTGTTAGCCACCTGTGTCATGCTTTCGCTCTATGGTGGAGTGGGGGTAGGAAGCAAAACTATTTCTAGCATCTGTCTTCCTTACTATGATGATCACCAGAACAGCTCAGCCTCCTTTTTGTAACCTGATATCATATGTCAGAGTCTGGGGAAGGTGCGGGGATAACAGGGTCACTAAACAAAATAAAGATCCAGTTGAACCCACCACTTTCTCCCCTTTTTTTCCTCAAAGAGCACTCCCCTCACCCTCCTCCAAACAATAATTTGACCTATCCCAGTCATGAGGATGGTCACTGCTACCAGATACCAGTAATTGGCCTATATAGCATTCTTTTGCTCTGGGAAGAACCCCAGTAGGGCAGTGAGAGATAACCTCTGCCACTTTGTCTTGACTGCTGAGGCCTTCTTAAATAGAGCCGATGATGGTGCATAAGTCCATTAAGATTAAAGAGCCTATTATTGGTGATAAGTTTCCAAGATAGAATCTCAATAAACTTTCTGCATTTGATTGTCCTGGATAAAACCAGATACTCAAGATGTGAACCTGATCACTCAAGATAACTAAAAGACAGAAGATAAGCTGGTGATCATTTTAAGATAAAAATGCCCATCTATCCAATGATAGCAATCAGAATGCTCCCGTGGATTTTTTTTTCTTAGTCTATGCCAGTTAATTAAATACCAAATGTAATTCAGAATTCACTTTATTGGCCTTCACACCCTAAACTCCCAAACGGAGGATGCAAGTCAGGGCAGCATTGCAAGAAAGCACTGTGGAGTTTTCCCAAATCATGTGCCAAAAATAAATCATAAAGTTGGGTACTCTGCTTAAAATGCCCTTTTCTGGCTGATACAAAATGTGTCATAGAACCTTAAATCTTCTTTGATGATATGTTCTGGGAATGTGAAAATTTAATAAAGTTTTAAAAGTTCAGGGCTTGGAGTCAGAAGACCTGAGTTCAAATCCCAATTTGACTGCTAACTATATAATATAGACAAACATTCTTCTCTCTAGGCTTGTTTCCTCATATGTAAATTTGGTGACTAGACCAGCAGACACTGAAGGCCCTTCTGCTTTTGACATGCTGCTTTATACAATTCTAAAGCCCCTTCCAGCTCTGACATTCTGTGGTTCTCTGATACTTAAATGCCTGTCTTGCATACCTGACTACAGATGAGATTTGCAAGATTAAGAAAAGCTTAGGAAGGAGGAAAGTCAACAAGGCAACAAACATTGATTAAGTACTTACTGTATACCAGGCACTGTTCCAAATATTGGAAATACAAATACAAGCAAAAAGCAAAATAGTTCCTGTCCTCAAGGAATTTCCATTCTAATTGAGACAACAAAAAATATGAAACTTGATTGGGGAGAGTGGGAAGAAGGGAAGAAGGAAAGGCAAGAAGGAACTACTCATGGTGGAGAAAGAATTTCAGAGGATTAGAAGGCCAGAAAGGAATGTGGGAGTGAACATGACTAACCTGGGCACTTTCTGTAAACTTGAGGTTCCAAGAGGACCTGACCAATCAGAAGAAGGCCACAAAGGTGGAGTGATTTTTCAGGGTGAAAAGGCTGCCCCTGGATCTGGTAGGAAAAAAAAAAAGTTCAGGGAGTCAGAAGCAGAACTCAGAGAGGAAAAAGGAGTGAATGATAAGAAAATAAGACTAGTGGGAAATGCTGAACAATATCGTTCATTGTTCTCTCTTTGGAGATGTCCACAAATAAATGAATAGCTGCAGCAATCAAACGTAGCACAAAACATATAGAAACATGAAGTAAATAACTCATTTATAAAGTGCTTGAAGTCCTTTGAAGAGTTTTCCTCATCACTGTGTGAGGCAGAGAATATAAATATTACATGAAATAGAAATATTATACTCTCCACCTTACGTTTCGTACATAATAATAATAGCTAATGTCATATAGCACTTGCTATGGTCCAGACACTGTGCTAAGTGCCTTAGCAGTATTATCACATTTGATCCTCACGTAAGCCCTAGGAGGTAAGTACTGTTTATTATATCCATTTTACAGATGAGGAAAATGAAGCAAACAAGGTTAAGTGACTTGCTCAGGGTCACACAGCTAGTGGTTAAGGCCATATTTGAACTCATGTCTTCTTGACTGTAGGCCCCATATGCTAATCCACTGTATTATCAAGCTGCCCAGATAAGAAAATTGAAATTCTTCTATATTTAAGAAAATGTCATAGAGAAGTAGATTTTATAGATAAGAACATTGAGTATTAGAGGAGTAAAATGACTTCCTCAAATTTATAAAGCGAGTAAATGTCACAGCAGAATGACCTTAGGCTCCTGACTCCAAGGCCGGGCTCTTTTTGCTATCTCCAACTGTCTTCTACACTGGGGAATCAGTAGCCCCAGGTCCCATTCCTGTCATGATCACCAATCCTCTATGTGACCTTTGGCCCTCCCTGGGCCTTACTTTCCTTTTGTCTATTTATCAATTTATATGCTGCATCCAACAGTGGAATGGAAACTCCTTGAGGAGAGATGTCTTTATCTTTGTCTTTCTCTTTGAAAACTCAAGCACTTAGTGCTGGGCCTTGCACATAGTAGGTGCTTCACAAATACTTATTGCATACTGGCTGTACTATTGAACTCATTTAACTTTTCTGAGACTCTGTGAGGTTCATTAAAAATTATAAAATGAGGACCAAACAATGTCACCTGAGCTATCAACCTAACATGGCTATTGTAACTATATATGTATGTTCTTTATATAAAATATGGGTGTATATGTACTTTATAAATGATACTTATTTATCTATATATGTATTTGTGTGTATATATATATATTGTATGTATGTATATAGTTATATATATATATTTATATGTATAAGTAGTATGTATATATGTCTATTTTAGTAGTGTATATATGTCTATATGTATGTATGTGAGTCATACTGCTACTGCTGCTACCTCTTCTATTGATATTACTATGTGTCATGATCTTAACTCCATTGTTAGACTGGAAACTCTTGAGGCCCAGCATCATAGGTTTGTTTATAGGTGCCTGAAAACTGCTTGCAAAGTGCTGAATGTTTCACTTGATTATTCCTCCCTTCTTTGTCTCTACTAGTTAGAGACATTGTCTGATTTGTCTGTACAGCTACTCTGATGTATTTGACTTTTGCCTTCATGGGAGCCAAGATATCTCTATTTGCAGATCCCTATAGCCCCTTTCTAGTAAAAGAGAGCTCTGAGCTTGCTTGGAATACATTGATCTCCAACACTTTACTATAGCTGAAGGTGAGGGTGGGGGTTGCTGGAGAATCCCATTTCTCTTCTTCTTCTCTTTCCCAGACTCTTAGCTAATTGAGTGTCCTTTTTTTCTAATTCCTTCTTCCTCAGCTCCTTCCCTCAGCAGTGAGAGGTTGTGCATGGGGATGAAGGCAAGGGAGATACTTTGGAGATTATTACAGTACCTACTCTTTACCTTCTTCAGTCTTTGTCATTAGCTCAGTCTCCGACAGCAACTTTTATTCAGAACTCATTAAATTGGCTTCCCTATTACTTCATTAGCAGCTGTGAGCCCAGGCAAAAATATCTCTTTTTCTTCACCCTTCAGTACTTACCAATTCTCTTTCCATGTTTTCTCTCATTCTCAGTTTATTATGATATCATTTATGAAGTTCTTCTCAACAGGGGAGAAGTCAAAAATATATCATTTTAAATTGTTCTAGTCGCTACCTTTCTATTTTATAAATATCAAGGGGAAAAAAAAGATAATGACAGGATTCAGTGTGTATAAAGAGATGACAGTGTAATTACATTACCAGATGTGTCCACTTACCAGTTAGCTGCTCAACTAGTCTGTTTGAAGCAATGGGTGTCAGGTCAGTAATTAGGCTCTTGGAGACAAAGTGAACCTGCCATATGCTCCCCTCTGAACATTCAGTCACTCCCATTTGTGCCAAGTCCAATATGAAATATCCCATTGTAGTCCTTTCATGGAAAAGCTGCCTTAGAGTCCTACGGCTAATTCCCTCCCCCCACTCCCACACAAGCTAACTTGGATATGAATTCCTGTGAGTCCCAGAGAGGATTGGTAGAATGTTGGGGCCATTTGGGTCAAGGCCCAGCAACAAGCCTACTAGTGCATACTTTTCCGCTTTTAAAAGGATTATATGCTAAGGATTTTATGACGAGGTAATGTTTATAGTAATGTAGAATTTGTAGCTAAAGGAAATCTTAAGAGATCTCCAAACTGCCATCATTTTAAAGATAAAATGGCTCTGGAGTCAGAGGCCTGGGTCCAAACCCTGTCTATGACCCTTACTACTTCTGTGACTTTGGGCAAATCACTTTACTTTCCAGGGACTCAGTTTTCTCATCTATAAAAAGGAGAGAGATGGTAGCACTAGATGTCTTCTAAGGTCACTTCCATCTCTATATCAATGATCCTATGAATTGGAGCTGTAAAGAGAAGTGTAACCTTACTCAAGGTGACACGGGTGAATAAGGGGCAGGCTGGCATTCAAACCCAGACTTTATGACTATATATGCCACATTATATGAAGGAGAAAGTGGTAAATTGGGAGTGCTGGGACATACTTGGGTTAGAATTCTATGCTGCTTTTTTCATGGGCAACACTTGGACAACTGAACTGATCTCTTTGGGTGTCACATTCCTTATCTACAAAATAATGGCATTGGACTTGATGATTTCTAAACTTACCCTCTGCTGTGAATTCTATGAATCTATTGAGTCATTACCTTTATGTTAAAATATATATAATCCTAAAATAAGAATTTCCTTTTTATAACACTTAAGATTTAGTCTTTTCCTTATATTACTTATGAAACAGTGCAAATTTTGTTATTTGATATTTTACAAATGAGGAAACACGCTTAGGTTAAGTGACTTGGTGAGAGTCACACAGCTAGTAAGTATATAAGCTGGGAGTCAAATCCAAGACTTGCCAAAAATCAAATATAGGTGATGTCAAAGCAAAAACTCATTACTATATTGTGTTAGCTTTTAGTTTCACAATACCTTGGACTATGTCACCTACCTCCTCCATTTTCCACCAGGAATCATCAAATATGAGCCTGGACAGGCAACTAGTTTAAACTGTCCCTGAAGCAATAGTGCCTATTATGATGTCCATAGTCAATCAATTTCTCTAAACACATCCAAGAATATGGAGCTCACTATCTGTAGAAATGATCTACCCTACTCTTCGACAGCTTTAAGTATTGGGAGGTTCCTCTTTTTATCAGGCGAAAAACTGCATCCCTGAACTTCCATCACTCCTCCTGGTTTTGCCTGTGGAATGCTTGCCTTTTGACAATAATAATAAATGATTACATATAATCTTTAGATTCACAACACACTCTCTCTATATTATTGACTCAGTTGGCTATAAGTGGTTCACTCACATTGTATGAGACTTGAGATCAATGGCTTCCAGACTGGTTGGGAATTCATTGCTGTCACGCTCCTAACCTCAACATGTCTTAGTTCACCATTTCTTGATAAGCATTGTAAAGGGGATATTTAGATGATAGATATGATGCCCTCTGTAAAACCCTAAGAATAATGCTTTCTGAGAGATAGTACAGTACTGTGGAAAATAACAAAAAGTAATCCAGAAGTTAGTTGGTTTCCTGTCACAGCCTTGCTACTAGCAAAATGAGGAAACTTGGGAAAATCATTTAACTTCCATTAGCCTCACTGGTAAAACGAGGTAGTTGAAGCAGATGATATGTAGGGACTATTTCAGCTTAAGTATTCTATTTTATTTTTTAAATTCTCATAGGATAAAGACTGCCTTCTATTGAACTTGATCAGAAAATGTATTCCATTTACACCTCTATCTGGAAAATGGGGATAATTCTGAGGTTATGTAAATAAGCAGATGGATTAGACTAGCATAGATAGATAGATAGATAGATAGATAGATAGATAGATAGATAGATAGATATAGATGTAGATATAGATATAAGTATATATCTATATACATATGTATATGTGTGTGTGTAGACAGAGACAGACAGACAGATAAGTAGATAGAAGAAAGAAAGAAAGAAAGAAAGAAAGAAAGAAAGAAAGAAAGAAAAGAAAGAAAGAAAGAAAGAAAGAAAGAAAGAAAGAAAGAAAGATGTAGTCCAGTGGCTCTTTCCACCAAGCCCAAGAACCCACAGCTAAGACTCCTGAAATTGACAAAGATCACTCAGAGGAGTTTGGCCTGTCCATCCAACTGGCACAGACTAAGTGAATGAAGAATGTCTATTGTTCAATTTGTAGATCCATTTGGATGAACACCCAATTTGTCCAAAAGTATAAATAATTGAGACAGAACATAATAACAGACAGTGGGCCCAGAGTTGAAAAAGGAGGGCAGGCTAGACCTCCTTCAAGAGATTTAAGAGCTTTTCTACTAATACCAAGCTCCTCATTTTGCCCCAATTTTTTTTTTAACATTTTTATTTAAAGTTTTGAGTTCCAAATTCCATTCCTCCCCCTGTCCTTTTCCTCCTCCCTTCCTGAGGTGGTAAGCAATCAGATATAGGTTATACATGTGCAATTATGTAAAATGTTTCCATATTAGTCATTTTTTTACAAGAAGACTTGAATAAAAGGGAAAAATGAAAGAAAGTGAAACATAACATGTTTAACCTATATTCAATCAGTATCAGTTTTTTTTTCTCTGGAGGCAGATAGTATGTTCCATCATTAGTACTTTGGGATTGTCTTGGATCATTGTATTCCTGAGAATAGCTAAGTTGTTCATAGTTCTTCCTTGAACAATATCCCTGTTACTGTGTACAAGGTGATCCTCGTTCTGTTCACTTCACTATGCATCAGTTCATGTTCATCTTTTCAGTTTTATTTTCTGAAATCATCCTTATCATTTCTCATAGCATAATAGTATTCCATTACAATCACACACTACAGCTTGTTTAGCCATTCCCCATGGCTATGGGGATAGCTATCCGTTTGATATCCAATTCTTAGCTACCATAAAAAAAGAGCTGCTAAAATATTTTTGTACAAATAGGTCCTTTTCCCTGTTTTTACATGTCTTTGTGATATAAATCTGGCAGTAGTATTGCTGGATTAAAGGGTATGCAAGTTTTATAGCCCTTTAGGCATACTTCCAAATTGCTCTCCAGAATAACTGGATCACTTCACAAAACCACCAACAATGCTTTAGTATCATTTTTCCCACATTCCTTCCAAAATTTAACATCTTCCTTTTTTGTCACATTTGCCATTCTAATAGGTGTGAGGTGGTAACTCAGAGTTGAAATCTGGCTGACTAGACCAACTTATTTTGCTTTTTTTTTTTTCATTGGTTCCCTTGGTATCCTTGAGCTTTTGTTCTTCCAAATGAATTTTATTATTTTTCTAGCTCTACAATTTTTTTTTTATCATTTGATTGGTACAGCACTGAATAAATAGATTAATTTAGGCAGAATTGTCATTTTGTTGCATTGGCTTGGCCTACCCATGAGCAATTAATATTTTTTGCAATTTTTAGATCTAACTTCATTTATGTGAAAAGTGTTTTGTAGTTGTGCTCATGTAGTTTCTGGGTTTGTCTTGGCAGGTAGACTCCCAAATCTTTTATACTGTCTACAGTTAATTTAAATGAAATTTCTTATTCTATCTCTTGCTGCTGAGCTTTGTTGGTAATATATAGAAATGCTGATGATTTATGTGGGTTTATTTTATATCCTGCAACTCAAAGCTGTTAATAATTTCAAGTAGTTTTTTTTAATTGATTCTCTAGGATTTTTTAAGTATAACATCATATCATCTGCAAAGAGTGATAGTTTTGCTTCCTCATTGCCTATTCTAATTCTTTTATTTTTTTCTTATGGCTATAGCTACTTCTACTACAATATTAAATGATAGAGGTGATAAAATATCCTTGCTTCACCCCTGATTGTATTGGGAAGGCTTCTAGCTTATCCCCTTTACAGATAATACTTGCTGATGGTTTTAGATAAATATTGCTTCATTTTAAGGTAAGGTCCATTTATTCCTATGCTTTCTAGTATTTTTAATAGGAATGGGTATTACATTTTGTCACTGGCTTTTTCTGCATGTATTGAGAAAATCACATGATTTCTGTTGGTTTTGTCATTGATATGGTCAATTCTGCTGATAGTTTTCCTAATAGTGGACCCTCCCTGCATTCCTGATATAAATCTCACCTGGTCATAGTGTACAATGCTTGTGATATATTGCCCTAATCTCTTTGCTATTTTTTATTTAAAATGTTTGCATCAATATTCATTAGGGAAATTGGTCTATAACTTTATTTTTAGCTCCTCCTGTTTTGGGTATCAGCACCATATTCGTGTTGTAAAAGGAATTTGGTAGGACTCCTTCCTCACCTATTTTTTCCAAATAGTTTATATATTATTGGGATTAGTTGTTCTTTAAATGTTTGGTAGAATTCACTTGTGAATCCATCTGGTACTGGGGATTTTTTCTTAGAAAGTTCATTGACAGGTTGTTCAATTTATTTTTTCTATGCTTGGGTTATTTAAGTATTTTATTTCTTCTTCTGTTAATCTGGGTAATTCATATTTTTGTAGATATTCATCCATTTCATTCAGATTGTCAAATTGACATGTAATGGGCAAAATAGTTCCTAACAATTGTTTTAATTTCCTCTTCGTTGGTGGTGAATTCACCCCTTTCATTTTTAATACTAGTAACTTGATTTTCTCCTTTTCTATTTTTAAT
Source organism: Phascolarctos cinereus (assembly GCF_003287225.1). NCBI lineage: Eukaryota > Metazoa > Chordata > Mammalia > Diprotodontia > Phascolarctidae > Phascolarctos > Phascolarctos cinereus. Next base: position 363,381,957 of record NW_027555625.1, on the reverse strand, counting down.
CAACTTAGCCAATGGTTTATCTATTTTTTGGGTTTTTTTTTCATAAAAGCAGCTTCCAGTTTCATTCATCAGGTCAATGGTTTTCTTACTTTCAATTTGATTAATCTCTCCTTTAATTTTCAGGATTTCTGATTTGGGTGTTTAATTGGGGATTTTTAATTTGTTCTTTTTCTAGTTTTTTTTAGTTGCATGCCCAATTCATTGATCTGATTTTTTTCTCTATTTTATTGATGTAAGCAATTAGAGGTATAAATTTTCCCCTAAGTACTACTATAACTGTATCCAGTAAATTTGGTATGTTGTCTCATTGCTGTCATTTCTTAATGAAATTATCAATTGTTTCTGGGATGTATTCTTTGAGCCACTCGTTTTTTAGGATTAGGTTATTTAATTTCCAATTGATTTTTAATCTCTCTTCCCCTTGTCCATTATTGAATGTAATTTTATTGCATTATGATCTGAAAAGGATGTGTTGCTATTTCTGCTTTTTTTGCATTTGGTTGTGAGGTTTTTACACCCTAATACGTGGTCAATTTTTGTGTAAGTGCTATGTGCTGCTGGGGGAAAAAAAGGTATATCTTTTCTATTCCCATTCAATTTTCTTCAGAGATCTATCATATCTAACTTTTCCAGAATTTTATTCACCTCCTTCTTTCTTTTTCATTTTTTGGTTAGATTTATCTGGTTCTGAGAGGGGAAACTTGAAGCCCCCCCATTAATACAGTTTTAGTATCAGTTTCCTCCTCTAACTCATTCAACTTCTCCTTCAAAAATTTAGATGCTATACCATTTGGTGCATATATGTTTAGAATTTGTATGACTTCCTTGTTTGTGGTACCTTTCAACAACATATAGTTTCCTTCATTATCTCTTTTGATTGAATCTATTTTTACTTTTGCTTCGTCTGAGGTAATGAATGCTACCTCTGCTTTGCTTCAACTGAAGCATAATAGATTCTTCTCTAGCCCCTTACTTTTACCCTGTGCGTTTCTCTCTGCTTCAAACGTGTTTCTATAAACAATATATTGTAGGGTTCTGGTTTTTAATTCATTCTTCTATCTGCTTCCATTTTGTGGGCAAGTTCATCCTATTCATAGTGATAGTTAAGATAACTATGTATTTCCCTCTATGCTATTTTTTTCTAGTTTAATCCCCCCTGACACTCCAATCTTTTCCCTTCTCACAAGCATTTTACTTCTGGTCACCACCTTCCTCAACACACCTTCCTTTTTATCAGTCCTCTATCCATCTTCTATTATCCCTGTCCCTTTTTACTTCCTTATAGAATGATATAGACTTCTATATCCCACTGAATGAGCATTCGCATCCCTCTTTGAGCAGATTTTGATGAGAATAATGTTTAAGCATTGCCCACACCCCTCCCACTTTCTCCTCCTTTATTGTAGCTCTTTCATGCCTCTTTTATGTGGCATAATTCACCCCATTTAATCTCCCCCCTCTTTCTTACAATGTCATTTCTTTCTCACTCTCTTATTTTGTTTTTTTGGGATACCTTCTCATCAAAGTCACCTTACATCCACATCCTCTGTCTAAATATACTACTTCTAATTGCTCTTATGGTAATAAAGTTCTTATATAGTTACAAATGTTAACAGCAAGAGATAGAAAGAGAAATTCCATTTAAAGTCACTGTAGACATCATAAAATATTTAGGAGTCTACCTGCCAAAACAAGCCCAGGAACTATATGAACACAATTACAAAACACTTTTCAGACAAATGAAGCCAGATCTAAATAATTGGAAAAACTTCTTTTGCCCATGGATAAGCCAAGCTAATATAATAAAAATGACAATTCTACATACATTAATTTACTTATTCAGTACCATACCAATCAAACTACCATATAGAGCTAGAAAAAATAATAACAAAATTCATCTGGAAGAACAAAAGTCTCAGAATATCAAGGGAATTAATGAAAAGAAATGCAAGGAAAGTGGCCTAGATCTTAAATTCTATTATAAAGCAACAATTATCAAAACTACTTGGTAGTGGCTAAGAAATAGAGTGGTGGATCAGTAGAACAGGTTATGTACATAAGACACAGTAGTCAATGATTATAGTTATGTATTGTGTGATAAACCCAAAGATTCCAGCTTCTGGGATAAGAACTCACTCTTTGACAAAATCTGCTGGGAAAACTGGAAAATAGTATGGCAGAAACTAGGATAAATAAACATTTTACACAGTATGCCAAAATAAAGTCGAAATAGGTATGCAATTTAAATATAAAGGATGATAATATAAGCAAACTGGGAGAGCAAAGAGTAGTTTACCTGTCAGATTTATGGACAATGGAAGAATTTATGACCAAACAAGAGATAGAGAACATTATGAAATATAAAATGGATAATTTTTATTGCATTAAATTGAAAAGTTTTTACACAAAGCCAAAGCAACCAAGATTAGAATGCAAGCAGAAAGCTAGGAAATAATTTTTAAAGGCAGTGTCTCTGATAAAGGTCCCATTTCTCAGATATATAGAAAACTGAGTTAAATTTATAAGAACACAAGCTTTCACTGATTGATAAATGGTCAAAAGATATGAACAGGCAGTTTTCAGATAAAGAAATTAAAGCTATCTATAGTCATATGAAAAAATGCTCTAAATCACTATTGATTAGAGGAATACAAATCAAAACAACTCTGAGGCACCTATCAGATTGACTAACATGACAAAACAGGAAAATGATAAATGCAGGAGAAGATGTGGGAAAATGAATTGTTGGTAGAGCTGTGAAATGATCCAACCATTCTGGAGAATAATCTGGAACTATGCCCAAAGGACTATAAAACTATGCATACCCTTTAACCCATCAATATCACTTCTAGGTCTGAATCCCAAAGAGATCTTACAAATAGGAAAAGGACCCACACATACAAAAATATTTATAGCAACTCTTTTTGTGATGGCAAAGAATTGGAAATTGAGGGGATGCCCATCATTTGGGGAATGGCTGAGCAAGTTGTGGTATATGAATGTAATGGAATACTATTGTGCTATAAGAAATGATAAGCAGGCAAATTTCAGAAAAACTTGGAAAGACTTGTATGGTTTGATGTTGCATGAAATGAGCAAAACCAGGAGAACATTGTACACAGTAGTGGTCACACTGTGTGATGAATAATTTTGATAGACTTAGCTCTTCTCAGCAATATAAGACTACTCCAAAAGACTCATAAAAAAATGCTGTCTATATCCAGAGAAAGAACTATGGAGTCTGAATGCAGATCAAAGCATAAAGCATATTATTCTCTCTTCTCTCTCTCTCTCTCTCTCTCTCTCTCTCTCTCTCTCTCTCTCTCTCTCACTCTCTGTCTCTGTCTATCTCTATCTCTCTTGTTTCTTGTGGTTTCTCCCATTGGTTCTAAGTCTTCTTTACAACATGACTAATGTGATAATAGGTTTAATATGAATGTATATGTTGAATCTATATCAATTTACATGCTGTCTTGGGGTGAGGGGAGGGGAGAGATGGGGAGAAAGTTTGGAACTCAAAATCTTATGGAAGTGAATGTTGAAAAGTAAAAGCAAATTTATTATTTTTAAAAAGTTACAAATATTATCTTGCTACATAGAAATATAAACTATTTAACCTTATTGAATTTCTTATGTTTCCTTTTTTGTTTCTTTTTTATCTTTTCATATTTCCCTTGAGTCTGGTATTTGGAGGTCATTTTTTTTTTAAATTCAGCTCTGGTCTTTTAATTAGAAATTCTTGAAAGTCCTCTATTTCATTAAATATTCATTTTTTTCCCTGAAAGATTATATTCAATTTTGCTAGGTGGGTGATTTTTGGTTGTAATCCTAACTCCTTTGTTTTCTGGCATATCATACTCCAAGCCCTCCAGTTCTTTAATGTGGAAGCTGCCAAATCTGATGTAATCCTGACTGTAGCTCTATGATACGTGAATTGTTTCTTTTTGGCTGCTTGCAATACTTCCTCCTTGATCTGTGAGCACTGGAATTTGGCTGTGATATTCCTGAGAGTTTTTATTTTGGGCTCTCTTTCAGGTGGTGATGAGTGGATTCTTCCAATTTCTATTTTGATCTCTGATTCTAACATATCAGGGCAGTTTTCTCTGATAATTTCTTGAAAGATGTTGTCCAGGCTTTTTTCTCTCTCTCACATGGCTTTCAGGTAGTCCAATAAATCTTATGTTATCACTCCTGGATCTATTTTCTAGATCAGTTGTTTTTCCAATATGAAATTTCACATTTTCTTCCATTTTTTTTTACTTTTTTGATTTTGTTTTATCATATCTTGATGTCTCATAGAGTTATTACTTTCCACTTGCTCGATTCTAATTTTTAAGGAATTATTTTCTTCATTGAGTTTTGTACTGCCCTTTCCACTTGGCCAATTCTATTTTTTAGGGAGTAATTTTCCTCCATATGTTTTTGTACATCTTTTCCCATGTTTTTGAGTCTCTTTTCATGATTCTCTTGAATTGCCTTATTTCTTTTCCCAAGTTTTCTTCTAATTTTCTATTTTGCTTTTTAAAATCCTTTTTAAGCACTTCCAGAAATTCTTTCTGGGCCTGAGACAAAATCACATTTTTCTTTGAGGCTTCACATGCAGCCATTTTGATATTATTGTCCTCTTCTAAGTTTATGCCTTGATCCTCCCTATCACCATAGTAACTTTCTACAGTTAAGCTACTTTTGTTTGTTCATTTTTTCTGCCTTTTTTGTGACTTGGTGTTTTTATGTGAGAATTGGGATCTGATCCTGTACTGTCCCAAACTTTTTCTCATGGGTTCCAGGGTTTTACTGCTGGCTTTCAATGGGCTTCAGGACTTAGCTACTAACTTGCTCTGGATGATAAACTTCCTTTCTGTTTTGTACTGGAGGGTAGGGCCTCCCTTGAGCATGGCCTCCTCCAGGCGTGCGGCCTTGCTTCTGGGTTGCTATGGACACAGGGTCTCTCTGCTGATAGGCCGCAGAGGCAGGATCTTGCTATTGGCTAGCCCTAGGGAGGGGCTTCACTTTTGGTCAGCAATGGGGTCAAGACCTTGGTGATGGCTTGTGCTGGTGGTGAGGTCACTTGGGTGAGGCCTTGCAGTACTGTACAAACTGCTCACTTGACTAGAAAGCTGCTGGCTTGCATGGGGATGGGGGTCCCTATGGTGGATTGCCCCAGTCTTGAAGTCTTGCTGCAGGCCCCATACTGTGGGGCAGGCTGCTGCTACTGCTCTTAGACCTTTATCCCCTCCTACCCCAGTGAGACAGATCTTTCCTACTGTGCAGGCAAGCTGCTTCCCTCTCAATTCTGAGGTGGTTTTCTAGTGGCTTGGAGAGGAATTTGGGAGGCCTTCAGGGAATTCCTTCCTCATTCCATCATTTTGTTACCAGAAATCTCCATTTTTTTTAATATTAACATTTTGAAGAAATTATTATCATTAAGAATTGCTAAGGCATGCATCACCCCTGCCTCAAAAAAAAAGAAACTAAACGTGAGTATCACATAGAGAACAATAGAAGGGATGATGTGAGTTGTGAACAGGCTATGACATGTAAACAATGAAGTAAACAGGAATAAAAGACAACAGTAAGGAACTGGATCATAGCAAGAGAAGATGGACTGGCCATGTGATAAGAGTGAGAGATGACAGAGGACAGCCAGAGTGCCCCCTGCTAATCTTTCTAAGGTTTTAGGAGAAGATGAGGTAGGCCTCTAGCATGTTGAGTGAACCCCTGGGAAAACTTGGACAGGAGTCACACAGGATATGCAGATATGAATGAATTGAGCTATGGAATGGGGAAAGATAGATCTATTATTGAATATCACTGGTGAAAACTTACTGGTTCTCCATTAATATTCTCCCTAAGAATTCCCTCAATATGCATATAAATGACAAAGAAATTGTGTCTGGATGTGAGATGGCATCTAAATTGATTACCATTGTTATTCTCTGCACCTCTTTTTCAGTCTGAGATTTTTTTTTACATGCCTTTGGCATTTTTTCCTCCTTCACATAACTTTTATATTGGTTTCTCAATGCTCTTACATTTATAGTAATACTAGCATGGCTCTCCTCCCTATATACTTGGTCCGATTGTACTGCTTTCCCTGCCTTTGTTTTCTTTAGTGCTATTTCTCACTCTTCTTCAGACATCCCAGAGTGTGATGTTACGTTCATGTGTGGTGGTTCCACTATCTTTGATGAAAAAAATTGTTTTCTAAATTTTTTTGTAGTTTTTTTTTCTATTTTTGTTCTATTTTTAGTTACCCTCCCATTTCTATCCTTAAAAGCCCTGCAGTTGACTTTTGCTTCATGGAATATCATGTTATACTTTCTTTAAACTGATTTCACCTTCCCCTGCAAAAGACAATATTGCTCAGAGCTGTTCATTATTCTTCTACACATGATTTTATAGACAAGTCTATATTCTAACAGGACATAGCCTGTAGAAGCCATTTCACTCCATTGGCAATTGATGCAAATGTTTTCTAAGACATTTTTCTGAGCTCTTTTGGTCTCCTTCTGAAAATTCATTTAAATTGATTAAACTTCTGTATAAAAGTATTATGGTCAGTGTTAATGTCATTTCTTTTCTCTATCTTCCATTTTATATTTTAATAACTTATTTAAATAATTCAAGGTTAAATAATTTTTTCTTTGTATTTTTCTCATTCTTAATTCTTCTTTTTTAGATAATTCTTTTTTTATTTATTTTTTTTTCCATATGCTTTTGAGTTGAACATTTTTTCTCCCTTTTTTCCCCCCCTCACCCTCCCCAAGACGGCACACAATCTGACATAGGCTTTACATTTACATACCCATTAAACATATTTTCACATTAGTGAAGTTGTAAGTAAAAATTCAAACCAATATGAGGAACCATCAGAAAGATGAAACAAAACTCAACTTAAGGTAAAAATAAGTGAGAGCGATTCAACTTCCATAGCTCTTTCTTTGGATGTGGACAGCATTTTCCATCCTGAGGCCTCTGCAGATGTCTTAGATCCTTGTAATGCTGAGAAGGGTTCAGTTTAACATTCTTAGTCATTGCATGACGTGGCTGCTATTGTATACAAAGTCCTCTGGGTTCTGCTCACTTCACTCAGCATCAGACCATATAAGTCTTTCCAGGTTTTTCTGAAGTCAGCCTGTTCATCATTTCTTATAGCACAATAGTATTCCATTACATTCATATACTACAACTTGCTCAGCCATTCCCCAATTGATGAGCATCCTCTAAATTTCCAATTTTTGCAAACCACAAAAAGAGCTGTTATGTATATTTTTGTACATGTGGGTCCTTTTCCCATTTGTTTGATCTCTTTGGGATATAGCCCTAGAAGTGCTATTGCTGGATCAAAGGGTATGCACATTTTTGTAGCCCTTTGGGCATAGTTCCAAATTGTTCTCCAAAATGGTTGGATCATTTCACAACTCCACCAACAATATATTAGCGTTCCAGTTTTCCCTCATCCTCTCCAACATTTATCATTTTCCTGTTTTGTCATGTTGGCCAATCTGATAGCTGTGATGTGGTACCTCAGAGTTGTTTTGATTTGCATTTCTCTAATCAATAATGATTTACAGCATTTTTTCATATGAGTATAGATGACTTCAATTTCTTCATCTGAGAACTGCCTGTTCATAGCTCTGATGAGTTGAAGGTATGATTGTACACAGGTATCAGACTCAAGGATGTTTCTCACATCCATTACAATTCTTTTCTTGTCTGTTAAAATGTCATATATTGTTCCGCTTCTGGGAGCCAAGATGGCGGAGTGAAAAGGTAGTCACTCTCACTCTCCCCTATCAACTTCTGAAAACCCAGAAAATGTCACCCCAGAAAACAAAAACCCCTGGAACACCTGAACTAGAAGGAAGACAAGGATCAGCAGTACAGTAGCCCAGCAAACAGGTCTCGCAGTGCCTCAGAAAAATAAGGGAGACAGAACTACAAGGAGTCCCAGGCAGATAAGTACCCTGCGGCATTCATCTGAAAGGAGGTGAAGAAAACAACCTAAAGGCTTCTGAAAGCCATGGCCTTGCTGATTCCAACCCAACACCAGGTGAGCTGTAGGAGCCCTGAAGCCTCCAATTGTGAAGAAATCCTGAAGCCCAGGTGGTAGAGCAGGCAAACACCAACACCTGGACATCCGAGTGCCTCAGTGAGGGTGGGGGGAACCAGTGGAAACCAGCTCAGAAAACCACCAGGTGCCTCGGCAATCCACCGCAAAGGAATCTCCCAGTCCATTAGCAGAAACGAGGGAGACAACACTGCAGGGGCCCCAGGCAGATAAACACCCTGCAGCACCCATCTAAAAGGAGCTGAAGAAAGCTAAAGGAAAGGAAAAGCAGGCAACCTAGAATTGCCTGAAAGTTCCAGCCTTGCTGATTCCAGCCCAACACAAGGTAAGCTGCCAGAAACCTACAGCCTCCAATTGCCAGCATAAGAGGCCCCAGCACACAAAGCCAGTGACCAAGACCTAGGCTCCCAACACAAGAAGCTTGGGTCAGTACCCTCTGTTCCCCAGCAGGAGAGCTCAATCTCTTTAAAGGCCAGGGAATAAAGAAACACCATGAGTAAAAAGAAACGTACCATAGATTCATATTATGAGAAGAGTGAAGATCAAGACAGAAATTCTGAAGAGGACAACATTGTCAACAAACCCACATCTGCAACAACAAAAGGGAATATGAACTGGTCTGAAGCCCAAAAAGCCTTCTTAGAAGAGCTCAAGAAGGATTTTAATAATCAAATGGGAGAGGTAGAAGAGTACTTCAAAAATATAATTGGCCAATTGGAAAAAAAATACACTGAAGAAAACAAGTCCCTAAAAAACACAATTGGCCATTGAAGAAGGAAGTACAAAAACTAACAGAAGAAAACAGTCTGTTAAAAACTAGAATTGGACAAATGGAAACTAATGTCTCTATGAGAGAGCAAGAATCAGTCAAACAGAAACAAAAAAATGAAAAAATAGATGAAAATGTAAAATACCTCATCAGTAAAACAACCGACCTGGAAAATCGACTCAGGAGAGACAATTTAAAAATTATTGGACTACCTGAAAATCATGATGAAAAAAAGAGCCTGGACAGTATCTTTCAGGAAATCATAAAGGAAAACTGCCCAGAAGTCCTAGAACCAGAAGGGAAAATAACCATAGAAAGAATCCACCAATCACCACCTGAAAGAGATCCCAAATTGACAATGCCAAGGAATATAATAGCAAAATTCCAAAATTACCAGATGAAAGAGAAGGTGCTGCAAGCAGCCAGAAAGAAACAATTTAAATATCATGGAACCACAGTCAGGATTACACAGGACCTTGCAGCTTCTACATTAAAAGACCACAGGGCATGGAACATGATATTCCTAAGGCAAAGGAGCTTGGAATGCAGCCAAGGATCAACTACCCAGCAAAAATGAGCATCATTTTTCAAGGGAGGAGGTGGATATTCAACGAAATAGGAGACTTCCAAACTTTCCTGATAAAAAGACCAGAGCTCAACAAAAAATTTGATCTTCAAGTACAGGACTCAAGAAGGACTTAAAAAGGTAAATGGGACAGAAGATACAATAAGGGGGGGGCTGTTTAAACCCCTACAAGGGAATATGAGACTTGCAACCCTTGAAAACTGTATTGTTATTACACCTTGTTAAAGGAGTATACATAAAAGTGGTGGATATTAGTTGACTTTGATGTAATGATAAAAAAAAATCTAATCAAGTGAGTTAAATGGATCCAAATAAGTGGATCAATCTGATCTTAGAAAATGTACTGAGAAAGGAGGAGGCAGACAAGGGTAAATTACATTACAGGAAAAGACACAAAATCCTATTACAGCAGAGGGAAAGAAGGGGGGAGCATTGTTTGAACCTTACTCTCATCAGATTTGGCTCAAGAAGGGCATAATAATCAGTTAGGTATAGAAATCTAACTTGCCCTATAGGCAGTAGGAGGGAAAAGGGGAAAGAAAAGGAGGGGGAAAGAAAAGGGGGGGAAAGAAGGGAGGGAAGCAGCAGTAAGACTAAAGGGGAAGAAAAGGGAAAGGGATAATAAAAGGGGAAGGGACTGAAGGAGGGGTGGTCAAAAGCAAAACACTAGTGAAGGGGAGAAAGGAAAAAGGAGAAAGAAAAGCATAAATAGGGGGAAAAGGATGGAGAAAAAGACACAGATAGTAATCATAACTGTGAATGTGAATGGGATGAACTCTCCCATAAAACGGAAATGGATTGCAGAATGGATTAAAAACCATAATCCTACAATATGTTGTTTACAGGAAACACATTTGAAAAAGAGTGACACATACAGGGTAAAGGTAAAAGGCTGGAGCAGAATATATTATGCGTCAGCTGAAGTAAAAAAAGCAGGGGTAGCAATCCTGATCTCAGACAAAGCAAAAGCAAAAATAGATCTAATCAAAAGAGATAAGGAAGGAAACTACATCCTGCTAAAAGGCACCATAGACAATGAAGTAATATCATTACTAAACATATATGCACCAAATGGTATAGCATCCAAATTCTTACAGGAGAAGTTCAGGGAGTTACAGGAAGAAATAGACAGCAAAACTATACTAGGGGGACCTGAACCTCCCCCTCTCTGCACTAGATAAGTCTAACCACAAAATAAACAAGAAAGAAGTTAAGGAGGTGAATAGAACATTAGAAAATTTAGGCATGATAGACCTCTGGAGAAAACTGAATGGGGATAGAAAGGAATATACTTTTTTCTTCAGTACATGGCACATACACAAAAATTGACCATGTACTAGGGCATAAAAACCTCACAATCCAATGCAGAAAGGCAGAAATATTAAATGCATCCTTTTCAGATCATGATGCAATAAAAATTATATGTAATAAAGGGCCATGGAAAGATAGACTAAAAAAATTGGAAACTAAATAATCTAATCCTAAAAAATGATTGGGTCAAACAACAAATCATAGAAACAATCAATAATTTCATTCAAGAGAATGACAATAATGAGACAACATACCAAAACCTATGGGATGCAGCGAAAGCAGTTCTTAGGGGAAGTTTTATATCTCTAAATGCTTACATAAATAAAATAGAAAAAGAGGAGATTAATGAATTGGGCATACAACTAAAAAAACTAGAAAAAGAACAAATTAAAAATCCTCAACTAAACACCAAATTAGAAATATTGAAAACCAAAGGAAAAATTAATAAAATTGAAATTAAGAAAACTATTGAACTAATAAATAAAACTAAGAGCTGGTTTTATGAAAAAACCAATAAAATAGATAAGCCTTTGGTTAATTTAATTAAAAAAAAGAAAGAAGAAAACCAAATTACTAGTATCAAGAATGAAAAGGGCGAAGCTACCACCAAGGAAGAGGAAATTAAAACAATAATTAGGAATTATTTTGCCCAACTATATGCCAACAAATTTGACAATCTTAGTGAAATGGATACATATTTACAAAAATATAAATTGCCCAGATTAACAAGAGGAAGTAAAACTTAAATAACCCCATCTCAGAAAAAGAAATTGAACAAGCCATTGATGAACTCCCTAGGAAAAAATCTCCAGGGCCAGATGGATTTACATGCAATTCTATCAAACATTTAAAGAACAATTAATTCCAATACTATATAGACTATTTGGGAAAATAGGTGAAGAAGGAGTCTTACCAAATTCTTTTTATGATACAAATATGGTGTTGATACCTAAACCAGGAAGAGTCAAAATAGAGAAAGAAAATTATAGACCAATTTCTCTAATGAATATAGATGCAAAAATTTTAAACAAAATACTAGCAAGTAGATTACAGCAACTTATCACAAGAATAATACACTATGACCAGGTAGGATTTATACCAGGAATGCAGGGTTGGTTCAATATTAGGAAAACTATCAGCATCATTGAGCATATCAACAACAAAACCAACAGAAACCACATGATCATCTCAATAGATGCAGAAAAAGCTTTTGATAAAATACAACACCCATTCCTATTAAAAACACTAGAAAGCATAGGTATAAATGGAGTCTTCCTTAAAATAATAAATAGCATATATCTAAAACCTTCAGCAAGCATTATATGTAATGGGGACAGGCTAGAAGCATTTCCAATAAGATCGGGGTGAAACAAGGATGTCCATTATCACCACTGTTATTCAATATTGTACTGGAAACCTTAGCTTTAGCAATAAGAGAAGAAAAAGAAATTGAAGGCATTAGAATAGGCAAAGAAGAAACAAAGCTATCACTCTTTGCAGATGACATGATGATATACTTAGAGAATCCTAGAGAATCAAGTAAAAAACTACTTGAAATAATAAACAACTTTAGCAAAGTTGCAGGCTATAAAATAAACCCACATAAATCATCAGCATTTCTATATATTACCAACAAAGCCCAACAGCAAGAGATAGAAAGAGAAATCCCATTTAAACTTACTGTAGACATTATAAAATATTTAGGAGTCTACCTCCCGAAACAAACCCAGGAACTCTATGAACACAATTACAAAACACTTTTCACACAAATAAAATCAGATCTAAATAATTGGAAAAACAAGTTGCTCATGGGTAGGCCGAGCTAATATAATAAAAATGACAATCCTACCTAAGCTAATTTACTTATTCAGTGCCATACCAATCAAACTACCAAAAAATTATTTTATAGAGTTAGAAAAAATAATAACAAGATTCATTTGGAAAAACAAAAGGTCCAGAATATCAAAGGAACTAATGAAAAGAAATGCAGGGGAAGGTGGCCTAGCAATTCCAGATCTTAAATTGTATTATAAAGCAGCAATCATCAAAACTGCTTGGTACTGGCTAAGAAATAGGGAGGTGGATCAGTGGAATAGGTTAAATATGCAAGACACAGTAGTCAATGACTATAGTAATCTATTATTTGATAAACCCAAAGACCCCAGCTTCTGGGATAAGAACCCACTCTTTGAAAAAAACTGCTGGGAAAACTGGAAAAGAGTATGGCAGAAACTAGGCATAGACCCAAATCTCACACCATATACCAAAATAAAGTCAAAATGGGTTCAGACTTAGATATAAAGGCTGATACCATTAAAGTAAACTGGGAGAACAAGGAATAATTTACCTATCAGATCTATGGAGAACAGAAGAATTCATGACCAAACAGGAGATAGAGAACATTATGAAAAGCAAAATGGATCATTTTGATTACATTAAATTGAAAAGTTTTTGCACAAACAAAGCCAATGCAACTAAGATTAGAAGGAAGGTAGAAAATTGGGAAAGAATTTTTACAACCAGTTGCTCTGATAAAGGCCTCATTTCTAAAATATATAGAGAATTAAGACAAATTTATAAGAACACAAGCCATTCCCCAATTGATAAATGGTCAAAGGATATGAACAGACAGTTCTCAGATGAAGAAATTAAAGCCATCTATAGTCATATGAAAAAATGCTCTAAATCATTATTGATTAGAGAAATGCAAATCAAAACAACTCTGAGGTACCACATCACACCTATCAGATTGGCCAACATGACAAAACAGGAAAATGATAAATGTTGGAAAGGATGTGGGAAAATTGGAAACTAATACATTGTTGGTGGAGTTGTGAAATGATCCAACCATTTTGGAGAACAATTTGGAACTATGCCCAAAGAGCTACAAAAATGTGCATACCCTTTGATCCAGCAATAGCACTTCTAGGGCTATATCCCAAAGAGATCAAACAAATGGGAAAAGGACCCACATGTACAAAAATATCATAACAGCTCTTTTTGTGGTGGCAAAGAATTGGAAATGGAGAGGATGCTCATCAATTGGGGAATGGCTGAGCAACTTGTGGTATATGAATGTAATGGAATACTATTGTGCTATAAGAAATGATGAACAGGCTGACTTCAGAAAAACCTGGAAAGACTTATATGGTCTGATGCTGAGTGAAGTGAGCAGAACCAAGAGGACTTTGTACACAATAGCAGCCATGTTATGCAATGACTAAGATTGTTAAACTGAACCTTCTCAGCATTATGAGGATCTAAGACATTCCAGAGGCCTGGGATGGAAATGCTTCACATCCAAAGAAAGAACTATGGAAGTCGAATGCTCTCACTTATTTTTACCTTCTGTTGAGTTTTGTTTCATCTTTCTGATGGTTCCTCCTGTTGGTTTTAATTTTTACTTACAACTTCACTAATGTGAAAATATGTTTAATGGGTATGTAAATGTAAAGCCTGTATCAGATTGTGCGCCATCTTGGGGAGGGTGGGGGGAGGAAAAGGGAGAAAAATTTTCAATGCAAAAGCATATGGAAAAAATAAAAAAAATTAAATTAAAAAATAATAAAATAAAGTAAAATGTCATATATGATATTCTAAAACTTTTGGCCATGGCAACCTATAAAACAAAGAAAAATGAAAAATGGTCCTTGCAGCTCCCTTCGTCCACTTCAGGGACTCTAGTAGAGTGATAGAAAAAGGAACAGAGGTTTATAAGAATCACACAGATTTAGACTATCAACAAGCTTCAATTTAACTACCTGCAAGTACTCTACTCATGAGTTTCTTGGTCCAATAACCTATGAGTTATCATGTTATGAAGTCAATGAATGTCTTGACATTCTTGCCATAAACAAAACCAGAAAAAGAGGAAGGTTGTAGTTAAATGGAAAGATGGCTCACAGGTACTCCCTGGAGGGGCAAAGAAAGGAGTTGGTAGAGTGGGTTTTCTCATCACTCAGAGGCTACAAGAAACATTATTTCACAAGACATTTGTCCATCACATATTACAACACTATTAATAACAATCAATGCCTTGATGAAATTCTACCTCTTTCATTGAACCTTTCCCAGTCATCCATATCATAAATGTTCTTTTCTTTTGTAGATCTGAAGGAGTGCTTTATTTGTATGTAGGCTGTGTATCATTAATATTCTATTTTGTTTTCTCTATAGTTATCTCTCTACATATCTTATCTCCCTTACTAGTTGAGTGAGTTCTCCTAAGGGAGAAAGGATTTGTGCATCCACAAACTGGACTAAATTTGAAGAGGCATATCAATGAGGATTGGCTATCAAATGGTAATACATTTGCCCTAAATGACTCATAAAATGTTTTGTTAGATGGTTGAATTGCAATCTGCATTAGTAGAAGAGATGCTTTTTTGTATCAAATAATGTCTTTGAAGAATTGAAGTATTGTTATTATTATTATTATTATTTTCATTGATAATAATTAAAAGAATATAAGTAAGAATATTGTGTTGAATCTATGATTTCAACAATATGGGTGCTTTCTTCACCAGCATAGATTGCAATTTATTCTCGCCTTCTTTCCTTATGTTATTCTTGTCCAAGTACTTTCACAAATCCTCCCTTCTGAATCTGCCCAACAGTCTAGAGATTTTCCCATAGACTTTTTATTCTGGGGTGGTATAACACTTGGACTATCCCTTGACTTATCTCTTGACTCCTTCCTTACCTTTTACTACAATTGCTCATAGTTATAAACACTCAAAACAGAATGAAATTCTACCATCCATAATTGCTGATCCTACTTCCATGTTGTTAAATGACACTGAAGGAGTTCACAAAACCATGACAACTATGTCTATTTCAAATTCATTTCATCTATGAGCCTGCACTATTTTGTGGCAATATTTTTAGTCTTCCTTGGTTGGTACTATCCCTCTTCTTCTATTGGAATTTTTCACAGCCTTCAAAGAATATTTCAAAACTCTACCCTTTTCTAGTCACCAACCCCACTCATAGCCTTTGTATCTTTTTTAGAGGAACTAACTTCAGAAATTACTGAGAAAATCAAGACCATCTGTCCTGAGCTACTTTATTTCTAACACTATTGATATCAAACCCCTCTAAATGTTTACCCATTCCCTCTACCTTTTCTCCTGTTTCAACAAATGAGTTGTCTTAAAACCTCAATTATATTCCATTCTATCACCTCAAAAACTTGCCCCTTCAAACATTTTCACTCTTTCATTTTTTTTTTGGGGGGGGGGGTTAGGCAATAGGGCTAAGTGACTTGCCCAGGGTCATACAGCTAGTAAGTGTTATGTGTCTGAGGCCGGATTTGAACTCAGTTGCTCCTGACTTCAGGGCCAGTACTCTATCCACTGTGCCACCTAGTTACCCCCTCCTATCTTTCATTTTCACTCTCTCTATTTACTTGCCACTAGGTGTTGCAGGAGATAGAGTGAGAAGACCTCAGCTCAAATCCAGCGCTAGAGAATCACTAGCTATATAACACTGGGTAAATCATTTAGCTCTATCTGACTCAGTACTTTCCATTGTAAAATAAAGATAATAATAATAGTAATAATAACAACAACGATACCCACTATTTAGGATTGTTGTGAGGATTAAATGAAATATTATTTGTGAGGTACTTGGCACAGTGCCTGGCACATAGTAGGCACTTAATAAATATTTCCATATTAGCTGTATGACCATGAGCAAATCCCTTAACGTCTCTGTGCTTCAGTTTCTTCATCTACAAAATAAGGAGTTTGGAAACAATGGCCTGTATGGCTTCTTCCAGCTCTAAATCTGTGATCTTAAAATCCTATTATTTAACAAGTTTTATACATTCCATCTCTCTAATATCTCATTTCCAGGAGTAGATTGGCTCTAACTGTCTTGAGAAAGTTATCATTTTTTTCTTTTTCTAACAAATGTTTTATGTTTTAATTAGCCAAGATTTACAACTTTTCTCCTTCCCCTAACCCTATGTTCCCAATTGAGAACATGAGGAAAACAAAACTTATTACAAACATTTATGGGCAATCAGAACAAATTTCTACATTGGCCATGTCCAATTTCTTTTAAAATTGTCTGTTAAGAGGTGGGCAATGTGTTTCATCATTAATCTCCCAAGATCTCAGTTGGTCATCACACTGAAAAGAGTTTAGCAGAATAATATTCCATCACATTCATGTACTACAACTTGTTCAGCCATTACCCGATTTATGGGCACTACTTCAGATTTGCATTTTTTTGCCATCTCACAAAGAGCTATAAATATTTTCATACATCCTTAGAGTTTATTTTGTTTAGGACTAATCTCTCCCTTAGTATACCCTCTTTCTAATTTCCCCTCTCTTCTTCTTCACTTTCCCTTCTATTTTCCTGTTGAGTAAAATGGATTTCTGTATACAACTCTGTATATACTACCTTCTATTGAACCAGCATATTGCACACAGTAAGCAATATTGTAAGGATGCTAGACTGTGAAAAATTAGCCATACTGATGAAAATGAGAACCACTGAAACATTTTTTTGTAGTGCAGAGAAAAGGAAGAAGTTTAGAAGGAAGCACAGAAAAGCAGGACAGATTTGAAAGTAACACTTTGAATTCGTTATATACTTTTTTAAAGCAAGTTATAAAATATTCGTGGGTTCATACAAAATCCCCCTTTTGACTTCTATGTTCATGGAAATGGTCTTTTTGGTGCTTAAGGTCAGAATTTTTTAAAGAAGAACTGGTGGAAGAGAGAGAGAGAGAGAGAGAGAGAGAGAGAGAGAATAAACAGCCCAAGCTGTATACCACAGTATGTAGGATAGTAAAATGAACAAAGGAATGTCTCCATCACCTTGGAGTCACACAAGATTAAAAAGCATAGATGAGCTGTGACCTCTGTCAGTGGAGTGAGTGCTCACATCTATCTCTGGGAGAAATAAAGTATGTCTCAAAAGTCTTAGTGCAATTTTTAAGCCACTAAAACTCTTTTAGTTTTAAGCAATGTAGGCCTAAAACTGCATTAAGATGTTTGGGACACTTTGTATGATATTTGCACCACCTACTTCATAAGGTAGTTGTGAGAAAAGAATTTTGTAAACCTTTAAGTTCTATAGAAACGCATCACTATTATTTTTGTCCACAAAATGGAAATTATACACCTCAACTACTTTAGAGTACCAGTGTAATAACATTTCTACTGCTAAAATGAATCAAATGAGACAATAAGTAAAGCATTTTACAAATCTTAAAATGCTCTATGAAAGCTACCTCTCACTGTTATTATTATAGAAATAACAATAATGTCTCCCATTTATGTATCACTTGACATTCATTATCTTATTTGATCCTTTTTTAAGTAGTAGGAATAATGAATAATAACAGTACTAACTGACACACTTGCCAAGTGTTTCTGTGAACAATGTTAATTGAGAGGGAAGGAGAGATCAATGGACTGAGTCCTGGCCAGATCATAAAAGGATCCCTCTACCAAAGCTAAAGGCTGTGAGAAGAGGAGAAAGGGGAAATCATGGGTCTGGAAAAGAGAGAGAAAGAATGATAAAGATTAAGAAGTTGTCCAGATTTCAGGTTTTACCTCCCTTATTGATTTGCTTTCAAAATGCCCAGGAGCAAGTAGAATTGAACTGAAAAACTGACTTTTAGGTCATTTTTGAAGTTATTCTGGGTTCAGTAGAGCCAGGAGCATATGTATTGATTGTGGACAGAATAGACTTTAAATCAGATCATAAAAGCCATAAACACAAACCCCAAAGAATCCTTTTTTTTTTTGCTTACAAACACCTCTAAATTATCTCCTTTTGCCCCATGACTAATAGTAATGCAAAGTTAATTAAACCACTTAGATGACCTGAGTGAAGCTCCAAGACTGTTCAAGGACCAGAAAACAAGAGTAGCTTACATGGACATTTCCTATGTGGAGGTCACAAAGCACTTTCTTCAAAATGACTGAGAAAGTAGCCTTATACCCAGTTTACAGATAAGAAAACTGAGGCTGAAAAAGAGGAAACGTCTTGCCCCAAATCCATTGTCAAGAAGTATCAGAAGCAGCACTTGAAGTCAGAATCAAGCCTGGATCTGTTTTTTTTTCCATTAGAACATATAGTCCCTTGAGGTAATATATTAAACTGTTAGGTAACTACAACAAAATACATGTATAGCCTTTCATGAAAGAATTTTGGGTTGCTTCCTATGCTACCTCTACATACTTTAAAACCTAGAAAACTAAGCTGCCATATAGGGGTATCCAGCCACTGCCTTCTATGCTGCCTTCTACTTTTCTCTTATTTAAGTTTCTCATTTTTTTGTTCTGGCCCTGGAAGGCAGAACTAGAACCAATGGATAGAAGTAAGCAGGAGACACAAATATGCCCAACAAAAGGGAGGGAGGAACAGGGGGAGTAGGGCTTCCTAACAATTGGATCTGAATGAAAGTGAATTTTCACCCTTCAAAAGAAAGTAAGTTCTCCATGCTCCAGAGAAACTGAATCCAGCTCGGGGGAATTCTATGAGAACTGTTAATACCCCAACATTGAAAGACATATGGACAGCTAAGAGATACCACATTTTAGTAGCTAATACCACTACCAGGAAGTCTGAAGGAGTGGATGGAGGGGAGCAGATTCTGAGGTTTCAGTTCTAACAGCTAGATACAAATACATATACATTAGTTCAAGTTAAGTCAACCTACCATAACACTAGTAATTCATGACATATAAAGGAAAAAAGACCTATATGTATAAAAATAGTTGCAGCCGCTCTTTTTGTGATACTAAAAACTTTGATGTTAAATGGATGAAAATCAGTTGGGCATGGCCTAACAAGTTATAGTCTATGAATATAATGGAATACAATTGTATCATAAGAAATTATAAAAGAAATAGTTTCAGAGAAACTTGAGAAGACTTATATGAGCTGATATGAATAGGAACCAGGAGGATACAATAATAACAATATCGTAAGGAAAAACAACTTTCAAACACTTAAGAACTTTGACCAATGCAATGACCAATCACAATTCCACAGGACTAATGTAGAAGAATGTTACTTCTTAACAGAGAGAGGACAGATTCAAGATGCAAAAAAATAGAGATACATCTTGGGATAATTGGCCAGTATGTGAATTCGTTCTACTTGACTATGCATATTTGTTAACAAAGGTTTTGTTTTTCTTTTTCCTTTGCCAGTGGGGAAGGAGGGAGGTGGGAAAGAAAATTAAAATGTGTTAATTGAATAAATATGTCATCTACCTCCAACTTCCTTATTTTTTTTGTTGAGGAAAATAAGACCCAGAGTTACTAAATGTAAATAATGTCCAAGGTCACACAAGTTGTACAAAAGCCAAATGAAGATTTCAACTCAAGTCTTTTGACTCCAAATCCAGGCTTTTTCTTCTAGACCATACCACCTTGAATTGGATGGAATTGAATTAAATTTTATTGGATTGGATTAAATTTTCAACAGCCCTGCTTATTAGGTTTAGTGTAAATATTCAATTAATATTTGTTGAATTGAATGGAATTGAAGTAAATAGGGAGAGGCAAAGATAAAAACTACTGTGAAGATTCCTTCACATGAACCATTTCTGGAGTTCATATCTTAGCCATGGATGAAGAAGAATGGAATTCTTGGCAAGTGCAATTAAACAAGGCTTAAAAATATTAACTCTTCTTCACAGTGTCTGTGTATTTTCTTTTTCTCAGAACACCTTCTGATCTACGTGGATAAGCATTGAATAGGAATGGTGTACATGGTATTCATGCTCCAGATTCATTTTGAACTAAATCCCCTCTCTAAGGTTCCTTTGCACAAGTGGGTCCCTGTAACTAGAAGGCACTCCCCTCTCACTTCCACCTTGTCAAATCCCTAGCTTTCTTTCAAGCACATCTTGGGTAGCATTTCTTATAGGAAACCTTTCTATTAGAACCATCTCACTCAGGACATTAATTTACATTAGTTTAAATACATCTCCTCATGATTATACTGTATCTATCATCATAAAACCACAGATTTAGGGAACTTTGAGACTGATTTCTCCAACCTTCTCATTAAAAGGTGAGGAAGTGAGGCCCAGAGAGGTAAAGTGACTTACCAGAGGTCACAGAGCTAGGAAGTGTCCCAAAAGAAAATTTTAACCTAAGTCTTCCTGACTCTAAGGCCAATGTGAATAAATAACATACTGCTTCTTATAGAATGGGAACTGTTGTGTTTATTTTCCTTAGCACATTTCTTTGAACATATAAGGGACTAAACATTTGTTGAATTGGATTAGATTCTACGATTTCCTCATGATACCTCTACAATATAAAAATAATTGATAATCCTCTGTCAGAAGGGTTATAGAACAGATTCTGAATTTGGAGGAAGTTTGATCTAGGAAAACTCTGAGATTCTTCCTAGGTTTAACATTTTACAATTTCTATATCTCAATTGAAAACAGCCATTCAGTGGCAGCTAGGTGAATCAGTAAATGAAACGTTGGTCCTGGAGTAAACAAAACCTGAGTTCAAATCTAGCCTCAGACACTTACTAGCTGTGTACTCCTGGGCAAGTCACTTAATATCTGTGTCCCAGTTTCTTAATCTGTAAAATGGAGGAGATGAATTCAATGACTCTGTGATCTCTTCCAGATTTAAATCTATGCTCTTAAGATCCTATGACCTACAAAGGATATGAACAAGCAGTTTTCAGATGAAGAAATTAGAGCTACCTATAGCCCTATAAAAAATGCTCTAAATCACTATTGATTACAGAAATGCAAATCAAAATAACTCTGAGGTACCACATTACACCTATCAGATTGGCCAACATGACAAAACTGGACAATGATAAATCTTGGAGGAGATGTAGGAAAATTGAAACGTTAATGCATTGTTGGTGGAGTTATGAACTGATCCAACCATTTTGGAGAGCAATTTGTAACTATGCCCAAAGGCCTATGAAAATGTGCATACCCTTTGACCCAATAATAGCACTTCTAAGACTGTATTCCAAAGAGATCATAAAAATGGGAAAAAGACCCACATGTCCAAAAATATTTATAGCAGCTCTTTCTGTGGTGGCAAAGAATTAGATATTGAGAGGATGCTCATCAATTGGGGAATGGCTGAACAAGTTGTGGTATATGAATGTAATGAAATACTATTGTGCTATAAGAAATGATGAGCAAGTGGACTTCAGAAAAACCTGGAAAGACCTGTATGGACCGACGCTAAGTGAAGTGAGCAGAACCAGAAGAACATTGTACACAGTAACAGCCACGTTGTTCAATGACTAACTTTGATAGACTTAACTCTTCTCAGCAACGCAAGAATGCAAAACATCTCCAAAAGTCTCATGATGGAAAATGCTATCCATATCCAGAGAAAGAACTATGGAGTTTGAATGTAGATTGAAGCACACTATTTGCTCTATTTTTTCTGTTTTGTTTTGTTTCCTCGTTCTTGTGGTTCCTCCTATTGGTTCTAATTCTTCCTTACAATGTGAATAATGTGAAAATTAAAAAAAAAAAGATCCTACGACCCATCAGGTCACCTCTGCAATGTCTCTTGTATCTAGAGGTGCGCTGGAGCCAGCTTTAACTGGCTTGAAAGAGTGGGTTGCTAATTTTTCAGGATGAATGTTTATACCTCAAAATTAGCACTAATGAGAAATCAGTGCTTTATTTATTGTTTTGTTGATTTCTTGACTTTTTAAAAGTGTTAATAATGCAGGTTAAACTGAAAAGTGTATGTTTACACACAATGACCTTCTAACATATAGTCTCATGATGACCCTCTGAGATAGGTAGCAATGTAATATTATTTCTGTTTTACAGGTGAGGAAATTGAATCCCAGAGAGAGGAAACAACTTCCCCAAGATCATTCAGGGAGCAAGTAGCAGAGCTGAAATTCAACCGTAGGTCTTCTGTCTTCAAATCCACTTTATTTTTTTATATTGTCTTATACTTCTTTTCTTATCCTACCTAGAAAAACCTATCTACCTTCATTTTTTTGACCTCTCTTTAGCATTTGACCCTGTTGACCACTCTCTCCTCCCAGATACTTTCTCTTTGCATTTTCATAACATGATTCTCACCTAGTTTTCCTCCTTCTTGTCTGACCTCCCCTTCTTAATCTCCTTTGTTGAGTTATCATCCGTGTCATGCCCACTAAGTGCTGAAGTAATCCAAGGAACTGCCCTTGGCCCTCTTCTCTTTCTGTCTTCTCTTCTATATCTACACTCTTTCTCTAGGCAATCTCATCAGCTCACATATGCTTAATTATCATTTCTATGCAGCTCACTTAGAGATAGATGTTATTGTTTTTCTTAAGTTCCATCTCTACATTGCCAACTACCTATTGGACATTTCAAACTGGATATCCATAGTTATCTCAAACTTAGCACATTCAAAACAAAATTAATTTGTTATCTTCTCCTGCCCTACCCCTGACCCACTCCAAACCTACCTCTCTCAGGGCTTCCCCATTTTTGGAAAAGGTACCACCATTAGTTATCCAGGTTCCCAACTTTTGTACTGGCAGATTCCCATGTCAGGAATGTTCTTGCTTCCCACTCTGACCTCTTGGAAAGCTTGGTATCCATACAGACTCAGCTCAAGCACCATACATTGCATGCAATCTTTCCTGGTCACCCCTCCCCCACTGTCAGGAGCTTTCTGCAGCAAGGTTACCTACCTTGCCTCTGTTTCATACATTCAAATCAATATCAGTGCTATCCCCTCTGTTAGAATGTAAACCCCTTGAAAGCAGGAATTGTTTCACTTTTGTTTTTTTTTTAATTTCCAAGGCTTAATATTGTGCCTAAAACATAGTAGGCCTTAAATAAATGTATGTTAATTGATTGATACAACTCCAGACCATATTACTCCAGTACCATACCTTTCATTGGACTAGAACTGGGAAAATATTCATTTATCTCTTTGTGATGTTATTAAGTACACACTCTGTTAATTAAAATAAATGCCAAAAAGCTAGCCTGAAGCTTGTTATAAATCAACCCCCCACACACACTGTATAAAACCTGTTATTTGTGTCCTAGTGGGTCAAACAGTAGCGTTGCCCTTTCCCAAGAAGCTGGATCCCAGAGTCCCCTTTCATTGATCGAGGGTTTCAACTCAGGGTCCTTGAGTTTATGACAAGAGGGTTCACAACACTCCTGTCAGGAAGTCAATAATGTGATAGATCCTCAGTGCAGCTGGTCCTGTCTCCAGCCCTTTAACCATACTCACACTCTGACAGTTATTACTGCAGCAATAAATTCTTCAGTAAAACAAATAGGCTTTCTGCAAATGTATTAGCCTGGGCACTCGATTTTATTTAATATAACTCTGAGTCTTAAACAGGTAAATGCCCTAGTAAATAGATGAGTTTATTTAGGTATGATCACATGAAATAGCTGTGTGCTGGGGGAAGAGGACAAAGAAAGTTGTACATATATCATGTGCATTTTGGTCTATGCTATGGTCCTATTCAAACTATATTTTCTGCATGGAGACTATGCTATGGCAGCCCTAAATAGGATTATGAATGAGAAGTAATTACATTTTTATAAACTTTTTAAATTATATTTATATAATGTAGTAACTATTTATAGGTATAGGTGTGTACCTATGTGTAGTTTTACATGTTGATTTTTAAGTAACATAAATCAACTGTGAATTTGCATTTTGTTGAAGTTAAATCAAACAAGACCCAAGGATCCCTAGCCACAGTAGCTCTGTGATAAATCAGGACAAGTAGATGCACTGTTTCCCTTTGGAGTCATTGGCATTTTTGTGACACTTGGCTAGAGTATTACTCAAGTTTTTTAGCTGTCTCTGAAAAATTGGAGATCCATGGACTATTAGTGCTTGTAGAGATAAACAACTGGATGTCAGATGATAAAATCATAAAGATTGCAGGAGATAGGAATCTCCTTCAAATTAGAGAATCACAGAAGCCAGTAGCTAGTGCGAACCTCAGAAGCCATTGTGCTCAAGAATCCATCAAAATATTCTGAGAAAGCAAATATCTGGCCTTAGCCTCAGTGAGTAGAAGTCTTGTACTGCTGCTGCTCAGGGCAGCCCGATATTAACACTAGATGAGACTTTCAAATATTGAATAGCAGAGAGGGAAGACGCCTCAGAGAATCATAGACCTATAGAATGTGAGCACTGGAAGTGAACTCTATAATTAATGATTCCACATCTTCAGTTTTACAGATGAGGAAGCTGACACTTGGAGTGGGGAAGGGATATTCCAAGTTTGCATGAACTAAAGGGGGTGTGGAAATGTGAGAAATGAACCCAAATCCAGTGCTTCTGCCATTCACTCACTCTGCTTCTCTAATAAATAGAAGCAGCTTGCTTCTGAGCACTGCTCTATATTGAGGACTGTGTGCTATAATTTGCGTGTGGCATGAATCCTTTGTGAGGAATATGATTGCCCCCTTGGGTCCCTCACTAAGAAAAGCTGTGAGTGTGTGTGATTCTCTCTCTCTCTCTCTCTCTCTCTCTCTCTCTCTCTCTCTCTCTCACTCACTCACTCACTCTCTCTCTTACTCTCTCTCTCTCTCTCTCTCTCTCTCTCTCTCTCTCTCACTCACTCACTCACTCTCTCTCTACTCTCTCTTCTCTCTCTCTCTCTCTCTCTCACTCACTCACTCACTCTCTCTCTTACTCTCTCTCTCTCTCTCTCTCTCTCTCTCACTCACTCACTCACTCTCTCTCTTACTCTCTCTCTCTCTCTCTCTCTCTCTCTCTCACTCTCTCTCTCTCTCTCTCTCTCTCTCTCTCTCTCTCTCTCTCTCTCACTCACTCACTCACTCTCTCTCTTACTCTCTCTCTCTCTCTCTCTCTCTCTCTCTCACTCACTCACTCTCTCTCTCTTACTCTCTCTCTCTCTCTCTCTCTCTCTCTCTCTCTCTCTCTCTCTCTGTCTCTCTCTCTGTCTCTCTCTCTCTCCCCCTCTCTCTCTTCATACACACACACACACACACACACATTTAGTGAAACTATCCTGTTAAAAAAACAAAACAACAACAACTAAAGGTATCCCAGGATCCAAAATGTACAAGGGAACAAAAATTTTTCTTCAGACCATATTTGAATCTATTGCCCAGGGCCCCTAAAATAATACCAATAAAGAATTATTTCCTTCCCTACACGTTACTATGTGCACACATGGTGTGATGGATGGCAAATTCATCTATTGTTCCAAGAAGTTGGCTTCTCTTCTCTGAAGCAATGTGGACCCGTGCTTCTGAAGACCTGGGCTCAAAAAACCAAGTGGCACACAGTCAGCAGTCTCGCGTGTTGGTTCATTACAATGCCCTGCAACTAATTTAGTCGATGCCAGTCAAGAAGCTTCCTCCAAATATGGTAAAAGAGGAATGATTTTCTTTCAGGATTTTTTTTTGATGCCTGTGACTTCTATTGTGTTTTTTTTTTTAACACAGCAGTGTAGAGAAAGAACACTAGATTTGGAATCAGAGTAAGTGGCTAGCTCCTGACCCCATATCTGCTACACAATATTTGTGTGGCCTTCAGCAAATCGTTATTTACTGAAGTTATTACTATACCACTGAATTTCAGCTTCCACATCTCTTAAATAAAAAAGATTGGAGTAGATTATCTCTAAGGTTTCTTTCAGCTTTAAATCCTCAGACCTTACACAATTTAAAATAATTTGAATTAATTAGCTCTGTCTTACCCATAACAATAAAATGGAGAAAGTGGATCAAAAATGCATGCCAACAAGATTTCAACACACAGCTACATGGGCAGTCCATTAAGCTAGCCCATCAGTGCATTTATCTTGGACAATTCTAGATAATGAACAATAATTTGAGTCCACAGTTGAGTTAGAAAAAGAAAATAACTTTTTTTTTCACCTCTTGGAAACTGGAATGATCCAAAGCTTTTCCTCATTGTGAAAGCCTAACCTTTAATAACAAAATTATCCTGGGAACTCTGTATGGCTAGCTCAGCTTGGCAGATGACCCAAAGCCCCATAGAAGGATACATTATGTAAGTAAGACAGAATATTCCCAACAATGATAAGAAATAGTAAAAAGTCATATTCAAGGATATGGATTGACAGGAAAGAGGTAGGACAGTCATGTAACAAGATTGAGAGGGAAGAGATGAATGGCCTGAGTGCTTTATTTGTATCTTCCCGACACAATGGGTTGTACGGATCCTCTGTGGAGAAACTACGGAAAGACACGGACAAAAATTACATGGCATGAGAAATCATAGAAGGATTGTGATTTGCATCAATGGAAAGAGCGCTCACACTAATCAGATCAAGACTCCATCGAAATAACTAAGTATATTTTTTCTTTGAAATGCTTGAGATGATTGACAGGAGGAATGTAGCAGGGGATAAAGAGGGCTATAAATTTTCCTTCCCTGATTTGTGTGTGTGTCTGTGTGTCTGTGTGTATTTCCAGGCTAAATCAAAATCAATTTCATGGTGCAGTGAAAAAAGATTATTGGGCTTGAAGTCACAAGACCTGGGTTCAAGTAACAGCTTCCATCACTTACAAGCTATTTGACCTTGGTCAAATCATTTTGCATTTCTGAATGCCTCAATTTTCTCATCTGTAAAGTTGGAATAATAATACTTTTACTCACTATCTCACAAGGTAATGAAGATGAAATGGGATTAGCATTTTGTAGTCATAAAAAATACATTGAAGTCAGCTATTATTTTTTCTCAGATCACAGTGTTCCATAGTGAAGAAAAGTGGTTACATCAGATATGGGAAGACCTGGGTTTAAGTCTTTGCCATTTACTGGCTGCACAACTCTGGGCAAATGCCTTAACTTCTCAGTGCCAGAAGCAATTCTGTAAGACTATAAGTTTTTTCATTCCAGGTCTTCTAACTGCCTATCCAATATTCTTTTCACTATCCTACAGAATTGATTCGTAGTTTGCTTGAATAAAACACAGCTAGGAATAGGGATCTCCAGACCTCTGTCCTCTGCTTTATTTCCTCCTACCTATCTGGCCACTCTTTCTTCTTCAAAAAAGATATTTATGAAGCACTGAACACTGTACCTGACAGATAGTAGGCATTATATAAATGCTTATTCCACTTCATTCTCTTCTTCTCAGTCTCCTTTTGCTGGATCTTCATCTAGGTCATGCCCACTTTCTGTGAGTATCCCACAGGGCTCTGTCCTGAGCCTTTTTCCCTTCTCACTCTAAACTGTTTTCTTTGATGATTTCATCACTTCCTATGGATTCAATTATCATCTCTATGCTGATAGTTCTCAAACCAACTTTACCAATCATAACCTCTCTGCCAATCCACAGTGTCACATCTCCAATTGCCTGGATGTCCTAGAAATCTTAAACTCAACGTGTCCCAAATTCTACTCATTATCTTTCCCCCTAAGCCCTCCTTGATTCCAAATCTCCTTATTATTGTTAAGGGTGCCACAATCCTTTCAGTGTCTCGGGCTCACAACCTAGATGTCATCTCGATTCCCCACTATCTCTCAATCCCACATCCAATCTGTTGCCAAGATCTGTCAATTTCACCTTTACCGTGTTTCTTGAATTCTCCTCCTTCTATCTTCTGACAGTGCTTCTACTCTGGTACAAGGCCCTCCAGACTATTTCAACAGCCTGCTGATTGGCCCGCCTGCCATGAGTACCTCTCCTTTCTAGTCTATACTCCATTCAACCTACTCAAAATAATCCAGTAACTCCATATCAACTCCAGGATCAAAAATAAAATCTACTGACTAGGTGCCTAGCCTGGAGTCAAGAAGACCTCGGTTCAAATCTAGCTTCAGACACTTACTAGCTCTGTGACCCTGGGCAAATCATTTAACCCAGTTTGCCTCAATTTCCTCATCTATAAAATAGATGGAGAAGGAGATGGAGAAGAACTGGAGAAGGAAATGGCAAAACATTCCAGTATCCTTTCTAGGAAAACCCAGATGGAGTCACAAAGTGTCATACATGACTGAAATGACTGAACAACAACAACAACCACTTGTTGTACAAAGTCCTTCATAACCTAGGTGCCCAGACCAGTCTTCTTACACTTCATCCTTCCCTATACTCCAACCCCAGGACTCTTCTACCTATTGACATGGAACTTCTTGTTGTTCCTCAAATAAGTCTTTCTGCTCCAGGTATATTCACCATCTGTCTCCCATGACCACAATGTTCTCCCTTCTCGTCTCTGACTACTGGCTTCTCTGACTTTCTTTAAGTCCCAGTTAAAATTCTACCTTCTACAAGAAGACTTTCTGAATCTCTCTTAGTTCTAGTGCCTTCCCTCTGTTGATCACTTCCTATTTATCTTATGTATTGCTTGTTTGTATATAGCAATTTGCATATTATCTCCTCTACAAAATTGTGAGTTCCTAAGGAAAAGAGACCTTATTTTTGCCTTTTTTTGTATCCCCAGCGCTTAATACAATGCTTAATCCATAATAGGTGTTTAATAAATGCATGTTAACTGATTGATTAATAGAGGGGATTTATTCCCTGAGAATAAATTCTAGCTTGGTGGTACAGTGGATAAAGCATCAGGCCTAGACTCAGGAAGATTTGTCTTCTTGAGCTCAAGTCTGGCCTCAGACACTTACTAGCTGTGTGACCCTGGGCAAGTCACTTAACCCTATTTACCTGAGTTTCCTCATCTGTAATATGAACAGAAGAAAATGGTAAACCACTGCAATATCTTTGCCAAGAAAACCCTAAATGGGATCGTGAAGAGTCACATATGACTGAAACAACTGAACAACATTCCCTAAAAGTTCCCACACCAACAAAATTACAGATACAATAAAAAAAAATTTATAATAATTATTGTACTGTATTATCTCAGGGAACTGAGGTTGTCAAGATATTAGGAGACACCCTGTTTTTCCAGAGCAAAGGCTCAGCAAGTAGGCTGTGCTCTGAGCTTAGCATAAAAACAATCCTTTGCACTCATCCTCTGGATGATCTCAGCCCCAGCAAGATCCCAGAATTGTTTCACACCAATCTCATGTGGTCTCTGAGCTTGGACATGTACCTGTAGTACCCTGTTACTGTCATGAAGTTCTGCTATGAATCAAACCTGTCACATTGTTGTTGTTACCCCTCATTGTCAGGGCTACAGCTCACTGTGTAGCCATTGGTATAAATATTAAGATCTCCCTACACTGCCTCACACCCTCCCCACTGGAGGCAGGGCTCCAGCACATGTGTCCTCTCTTATAAGCCATTTCCCTCACTCTGAAATTCATTAAACTTCTGTTTGATTCTGACTGTCCTGTCTATAGCCTGATTTGTTTGGATTCAGCCACCCACAGGTTGGAGACTGGTTCTAGTCCGACTGACATTTAAATTGGTGTCAGAAGTGAGACTGCATAGGAACTGGGCCAAGTGGACTTTCTGGTACCAGTGGGAGCAGACTAGGTATCACTGAAGATTTC
The DNA here is from genome assembly GCF_003287225.1 of Phascolarctos cinereus. Taxonomy (NCBI): domain Eukaryota; kingdom Metazoa; phylum Chordata; class Mammalia; order Diprotodontia; family Phascolarctidae; genus Phascolarctos; species Phascolarctos cinereus. Next base: position 363,351,802 of record NW_027555625.1, on the reverse strand, counting down.
TCCAAAATTCATCCCTGCCTCATCTGGTGAGTCCATTGCCCTTTCCCAACTCCAAACTTGGACTTATGCGTTAGTTGAGTTCACCTTTCTTTATGAGGAAAACTCCAAGGCCCCTCCTTTGACCTCGTTCATCATGGATCACTCTGGTAAAGATATCCTTTCTGAACATTTCTTGTTAATTGGCCAGTCTCTTTCTGCTCCTTTACCGCACAATCATGTTAAATTTGCATATTGTCTCTGTTATACTGTGTGCCTCAGAACTGGTTGATATTAGCATTTTAATTCTGCATTTTGTCATGGTTGTGTTGTGAGATAGTCTGCTGTTTGTACCTTATTTTGTCTGTGTCTCTGTCTTTATAAAATGTCTGTGTCATGTTTGTGCTATGAGCTGGATTCTGTTACCTTGCAAGATTTAAAATGTAGCAGGCAGAAAAACTTCAGAACACTGGGAAAGATTAATGGACTTTCATACTTGAAGCAAAAGTTCCAGTAAGCAGGGTTAACTCCCACTTTAGGCTTTTTGTGGGAGATTGGGTTATGAGAAAAGAGGGAAAAAACCTGTAAAACACTTTTCTCCTTTCCTTCCAGCTTTAGCTATGTTGGAATTACAGGGGGGAAAGAGTCAGATAATCAAAGCTTTTAGAACTGCTAAAAACATCTTAGTCGATTAAAGAGTTTGAAGATTTATCATTTTAAGATTGCAGAGGAGAACTCAGGAGACTTTGGGGGTAATTCCAGGAACTCACTCCCTTATGAAAGATCTTAATAAGTTTTGGGGTACTACTCTGTACAATTTGTTTTAAGGGAAAGTACGGATTGCATTTTACAAAAGTTTATAAAAAGTAAATGACAAGATTAATAGTTTTATTGTTCCAGGGATATGAAGAAGGACAGATAGTTTGGAAGTAATGCCAAGAAAAAAAAAGGTAAACAGTTTGTACCTTATAGCCACCTCTTGTTAACTCTTCCTTGACATTTTACATTTCAGTTTTTATCCTATTTTGTTAATAATCTTCACTTGCCCATTTCTAAACAAATTAAGCTGATTATTTCTGATTGGCAACATTCTGACATTGGGTTCCTCCTCGAGACCACAGCATGACTGGAAGTCACTTGAGTAGAGAAGAATGAAATAAGTAAGAAAGGACTTAGAGATGCTAAAAAGAATTTTTGTTTTGCAACAACCTCTCTCTCCCTGCACCACTAGGAAAGAAAAGTATGGTCCCTTTAATAAACAGGAGATGCAAGCTAGGAGTCTGTTCCTATTGTTAAAAAAAAAAAAGAAACAAAAAAACCTGGCCACTGAAGAGGGTGCAGAATGAAGTCTAGGGTGGATGCTGAAAAAAAGTGAAAGCAACCCAGAAAGCATTAAGGGACCCTCCTTACAACCCCAATCACTGAGTATGATGCAGCTCTGGGAAGGGTTGGCATAAGGGGTGGCACAAGGAGGGAGATATTCAGATCATGCCCATCAGCTCCATGACTCTTATTGCAGATTTTTCTTTGCTCATTCAGGGGCAAGAGGATCTGCCTTTGTCAAAACTAGTGCCTCACTCTCAATTTTAAACCCCTCTGCCTTTCCCACTCCCCTTTCCTGGAGTCATGAATGTTGTCTCAGTTGTGAGGATTGCTAATAAGACCATTACAGCCCATGTCCTGATGCCCTGAACCTCTGAAAATGTCCCCCATTCCTTTAGGTCTTTCCCTCTCTTGTTAACCACTCTTATCTCAGATCAGATCCCCAGATAAAGATGTTGAAAAAATGCTGGAAAAATGTAAGGAAACTTGAATTATGTTCTGCCCAACCTGGTGGAGTGGGGGGGGGGGGAACAGCAGCTGCAGTGCCCCCCCATTGGCAGGCCCCAACAACCTTGTGCCCCTGGGCATCCTGTAGCCCACTCCTCTAAACAAGCCTGAGGGCATCATCCAGGTGTAATACCTACTGCCCGGCCTGCCCCAGCCCCAGCAGTGCCTGGCTCCAAAGCTACAGTTGTCAGGGTTGGGGGTGGGGGGGGAGAGATCAGGCCCCATGGCCAGCATCCTCTTTGCACTGCCAACAGGAACTAACACCAATGGGAAAGTCCTGGCACCAGCCACCCCAGCTTCTAGGCTGCACCAGTCCCCTTCACCACATCCCCCAGTAAGTGTCTCCAGTACAGGCCCCACCCAACTGCTGTGTGGGGAGGTCCTGGTACCTCTCGTATTGCCCAGCATGGCAGTACACGGTGGGACAGGCAGCCAGCCTCTACCCTTGCTGAGTCCACCCTTCTTTATCCTGGTTACAGAAACGTATTAGCTGTGTACTCTTACATGAGTTATCTTATCTTATCTTAACTCTGTTTGCTGCAGTTTCCTGATTTATAAAGAGAAAAGTAATAATGGTACCCACCTCCCAGGTTTGTTGTAAGATCAAAATAATATAATGATTGTAAAGTGCTTAACACGGTGAATGGCATATGCTGAGCACTATATTGTTATTATTTCTTTAATTGAATCTAATTGTTCCATACCTGATAACCCTAAAGTGGTTTTAAAATGTCAAAGATACTAAGATTAATGATTTTTAATATGTGATAATTTGGAAATTCAAGTGATGTCACTGGAAGTTTATTGTTTGTGTTATTATCGTATTTCTAAATTCTCTTATACTGTGTAATCCGAGAGACCATTGTAACAGAAATATTGTTAAACAAAACAACTTTCTAACCTCAATGCTATTAGATTATGAATTGGTCTTTTAAAAAGATGTGAAAAAAATAGATATTTAAAAACTTAAATATTTAATGAGGTACATTTTGTTATAAAGCAGATAACAACACATAATAGTGAATTTTCATTTGAAAGTTTTAGCTATTATGAGAGTGTATAGTGTAGTTTAAAGATGTAGCTTTAGCATATGAATTATGAGTCAAATATCAAGTATTTGCTGTATGCCTGAAACCCCAGAATATGGGTAGTTTTAATTTATAAGTAAAGGATTAATAAAATGTTAACTGTTAGGGAAACATTAGGAGAGATATTCAAGCCCTAAGTTGGGGTTAGTGAAATTTTGCTGTTTTAGGTAAAAGTTATTGGGACTGTAATTTACTATTGTTTTGAACTTGAACAGGGATAGTTGTCTGAATTGTCATAAAGCCAATAGTATAAAAAAAATGGCATGTGCTACAATCTGGGCACTGCTGAAGATTGATGTCTGTGCCTGAGAAAAGTTTTGAAGACAACCTGGGCATGGCTTAGGTAGGATCTTCCTGGCTCTATTTCCTGATTGTGCTATTTCCTTTCTGAAAAGGAAAATTCCCACATGGTTAATTGTGAGTCTTGCTTTTGATACACTGTGACTACATGATTGGTTGTCTGATATAACTCATGCCTGGAATCAAACAGAACTAAGTGAATTCCCCTCCCTCCCCCATTATGATATATGACATTGTTATAATTATGTCTCTCTTTTTCCTTTTATATCAAATTTTTATAATCAAGAGGGTTTTTTTAAGTACAGTAATAAGCCTATTGAATAATAGATTGATACTAGAATATCTCTGAGTTACTATAATAGGATGCAAGTGTGAATGTCTTACAATTTTAACCTGAATTTGTGGTCAAATTATAATATATGGATGATATCCTCCAAAAAGTGGAAACAATTAGATAAGGTAATAAGACAAAGATGTAATTAAATGGAATAGTAAATTTTGAGAAGAGCAACAGGATTAGACTTTTTTTCTCTAGGAATTATCTACAGATGTACATGATCAGCTTGCAAACTTATCTATCAGGGAAATTCATGTTTTAGTTATAAATTCCCAAAATTGGATTAAGAATTTATTAATTAAGGATTAAGGATTTTACACGTAAATTTTATTGATAATGGTAAAGAAATTGAAATTATTTTCCCATTTTAAAAATATGTGTCTGATAATTTTAAAAGGCAGAAGAACAGACCATAAATGAGCTTCCTAAGAAAAAAAGTACTAGGACCAGACAGATTTACAAGTGAATTCTTTCAAACATTTAAAGATCAACTAATTCCGATATTAAATAAATTATTTGGGATAATAGGAAAAGAAAGGATCCTAGCTAACTTCTTTTATGAAACAAAATATAATACTGATACCTAACACCAAGAAGAGTAAAAACAGAGAAAGAAAATTGTAGACCAATTTCATTAGCGAATATGGAGGTAAAAATCCTTAAATAAGATATTAGATAAAAGATTACAATATCTTACAAAGAGTATACATTCTGACCAAGTGGGGTTTATACCAGGAATGCAAAGATGGTTTAACACAAAGAAAACTATTAACATAATTGATTACATAGGCATAAATGAGTCATAAACATAGGCATGTTTATCTAAAGCCATCAGAAAACAATATTTGTAATGGGAATAAGCCAGAAGCCTTCCTAGTAAGATCAGGTGTGAAACTGTCACCAAAATTATTCAATATTGTATTAGAAATACTATCAATAGCAAAAAGGGAAGAAAAAGAATAAAAGTAATTAAAATAGAGAATGAGGTAATAAAACCATCTCTTTTTGCATACAATATGATGAACAAAGCCCTGCAAGAAGAGATACTAAGAAATGCCCCCATTTAAATTAACTCTAGATAGTACAAAATACTTACATTTGCCAAAACAAATGCAGAAAACCCCTAGAATTGTTTCACACCAGCATGAGATGGTCTCTGAGCTTGGGCAAGCACCTGTAGTACCCATGTCCTGCTCATGAAGTCCTGCTATGAATCAAACTTGTCAAATTGTTGCTGCTACCCTCCACTGTCAAAAATACTAAATACAAAAATACTAAAAAACCAACTCACTAGGTAGCCATTGGTATAAATATTGAGAACACCCCACACTGCCTTGCCCACTGCCATGAGGGTCAGGGCTCCAGCACATTTGTCCTTTCTTGAAAGCCATTTCTCTTATTCTGAAATTAATTAAATCTTTGATTCCTGACTTTTTTGTCTCTAGCCTGCTTTGTTCAGCTCCAAACATTCACATGTTGGAGACAAGTTCTGGTTTAGTTGAGAAGGTATACAGAAGTAAGAATCACCTATTTTCTACTTCTTGTTGAATTGGGTAGAAGATAAAATACAGTTCTCCTGAAAAGAGTTGCGCTGATTTCAGCCTGACACTTAAAAAATTATAACAGTGACTACTTTTCTACTGAAATTCAGGTTCACACTGTATTTTCCTCACAATGATCTTGTGAAGTAGGTAATACAAATAGTATTATCTACACTTTACAGATGAGTTCATTGAGGCAAAGTTAAGTGACTTGTCCACAATTACAGAGTAAAAAGCAGAGAATAGTTTTAAATCCATGTCTTCTAACTCTAAACCTTTCCACTATATCATGCTACCTCATCAGAACTGCAAAACTGGAGAAAACACAAGTTGATTGTGTGTCTGACAGGACAGCTGGTATAAACTCAGAGTTCAAGACACTTACAATCTAACTATTGGGAAATTTTGCCTTGCAATGAACCACAATCACTAGAGAAGAAAGATTACATTCATATTATATATAGACCACTTCATTCAATGTCATCTGACCTTGGCGGTGATTTCAGGGTTGTTTGGAGAACAAGACATTCTACCTCCCTAAGAATAAGGATATGTACAGAATATGTATGATCAGTGCCTGGTAGGAAATTCAAGAAGATCTTTACTAAATTGTTGTTTCTGTTGTTGTTTAGTCATTCAGTCATGTCCAACTCTTCATGACCCTGTGGACCATATTGTCCATAGGGTTTTCTTGGCAAAGATACTGGAGAACTTTGCCATTTCCTTTTCCAGTGGATTAAGGCAAACAAAGGTTAAGCTATTTGCCCAGGGTCACACAGCTAGTAAGTTTCTGAAGCTAGATTTGAATTCAGGTCTTCCTGACTCTAGGCCCAGTACTGTATCCACTGAGCCACCTACATGCCTCCACCTTGAAAAATACAAAAGCTAGAATGTAGAGGGCCCAAGATTTCAGCCTATTGAAGTATAAATGTATTCTCGATGGATCCTTTGCAGACTAAGAGTGCAAAAGAATGCTGAGTGTGATTTCAGAATCCTAAAAAATAGTTGTAGGTCTATCAGATGGAAAGCCATGTAAAATCAGCTGAATGAGAGAGACGGACACAATCACAGGCACAAACAGATATAGACAGAGAGATTAAGATAGACACAGAAAGAGACAGAATCCAAGATAGAGAGATAAGACAGAAGCAGAAATGCCAATAAATTGGATCAGAATAATGAGAATATTAAACCATTGGGGATGGAAAGAATGGGGTCAAGTTTCTAGAAACTAGAAGCAAATAGTTTGAGTGTGCATAGGAGATAGACATTTGGATCTGGTTATTTGAAAGTAGTGATAGAAATTTCAGTTAGGATGGCAACTCAAAAGATCATAAAAATGTCTAGCTTTCTTACATAAATCCACAAAAGTAAGAAAGAAAACGCCACAGAAAGATCAATTATAAAGAAAAACAGAAGTAGCTCTTCCATCAAGTCCAGAATAGTGCAACTGAGATGGCCAGAAGCTAGTGAAGGGTGGTAGAAAGTTGATACAAGAGAAGTAAGAGAAAGGTCAGATAATTTGTCTGGAAACCAATGGAGGCATAAAGAAGGGAAGCCAATCTGAACTAGGGTAACTAGAATGGCAATCCATCCAGATCAGATGCAGTAGTAGCATTCAGACAACAAGAAACAGGGCCAAATAAGATCTATGTAATGTATCCAACAATGCCAGAGGAATGAACCCAAGCACAAAATCTCAATCAAATAACTGAATACAAAAATATGGTATAAAAACATCAAATACACTGAAACTAACACTACAGGTTAAGAGAAACCCAAAAGGTAATCTTAAAAGAAAAGAACAACCCCACAACAAGTATATGCAACAACTCCAGAGGGGAAAATTAGCTTGATCCCCAAAACTACAAGATAGACTGGGAGGGGGGAATGAAATGAAATGAGAAGTTGAAAAGAAGAAAAAATAATAAATAACTTGGAACAGAAAGTGGAAAACCTTACCAAGTAGTAAATTCCCTGAAAAAATAGAACAGAGCAAAAGGAATCAAGGGCCCCATGATACAACAAGAAATATTAGAACCAAATCAAAAAAATATTTTAAATTAGAAAAAGTAGATATTTACCATCACAAACAGTTGACCTAGAAAATAGGTTGAGGAAAGGTAATTTAAAATTAACTGGAATAACTGAAACCATGATAAAAAAAAATCTGAACTATATAATTCAAGAAATTATAAATAACACTTTCTAAATCTACTAGAATGAGAGTTAAAGTGAAAATGAAAAGAATATATCACTTACCTCCTGAAAGAACCCTCAAATTGGTGAAACCTGGAACTGAAGTTCACTTACCTAAAACTGTCCTCACTAGTGGAGAATGATTATTTGATACTCTGAATCTTCATGAGGGGAGAAGATGGTGAGAACTTGAGCAAGAAAGAGCCTAGTGTTTCTCATTTCCAACTTTTAGGAAGAACACATGGTCATACTCTCTTTGGGGAGTGATATTTGGAGGAAGAGAAAGAATCTAATAAGAAGCTGAGATGTAGGAGGGCTAGTGCCTCAAAATATAATATTCCTATTTCTGAAGACTTTGATGAGACTAGAGACCTTGGGAAATTCACCTATGGTTAAATCAGGGATGTGTGTGTGTGTGTGTGTGTGTGTGTGTGTGTGTCTTGAGCTAAGACAGCTTATTTCCAGTAGGAAAACTCACTCACCCTGTGTATTATCTGTTATATTCTAATCCATATAACATTGCTGATTTCTGCTTGCTATGGCTTGAATAAGTGGGTCTCGCTTGGAGAAGGGTAGAAGACACTCTTGAGATATCTATTCATACCTCTCACTGAATCACATCTAGACAAACCCATGTGGACACATATGTACTACACAGGCAATAAACACAACACCCTATATTGAAAATACCTAGGACTACCTTGGTCAAAACCCAAAATTTCCTAGTTAAATAAAAATGCAAAAAGTCAGAAAGAAATAGTTCAAGTACAAGGGAAACCCAGGCTTATACAAGACTATGTTATAGCTACTCTAACAGGGAAGAAACATATAAATTTAGGTCCCTTTCTGGGCTTCCATTTCCCAGTATTGAATGAAAGTGTTGAACCAAATCACCTCTGTGTTCTCTTTTAGTTCTCACATTATATGCCTTGTGGCATCAGTATGGTACAGTGGATAGAACACTGGAACTAGAAGCAAGAAGCCTTGATTTCAAATCTGTCTTCAGACACTTACTAGAAATAATTACACAAGATTTATCAGCTTCTACCTAAAGTTTTGGAGAGCTTGGAATATTATATTCCAGGGGCAATTAGATGGTGCAATGGCTAGAGCACCAGCCCTGGAGTCAGGAGGACCTGAGTTCAAATCTGGCCTCAGATACTTACTAGCTGTGTGATCCTGAACAATTCACTTAACCCCAATTGCCTTAAAAAAAATATGATATTCCAGAAGACAAGAGATACATGATTATCACCAAGAATAACCTATTCAGAAAAAAAAATATTGACTATAATTCTATAGGAGGGAAGTGGGTCTTTAAAGAAATAGAAGACTTTCAAGCATTCCTGATGAAAAGACCACAATGGAGTAAAAAAAAAAACTGTTATTCAAACACAAGACCCAAGAAAAGCATAAAGTAGTAAATGAGTGAGACATCATGAGGGACTAAAGAAAATTATTTTTTTAAATTTTGTTACATGGGTAGATATAATCTCCCAGAATTGTATCACCAAGAGAATTAAGGGAGTCTACTTAGACAGAGAGTCTGAGTGTGATTCTAATGTTTTTGGATAATCTCAAGAGAAGAATGGAAGAATGGGGAAGCAGAATGCATTGGAAAAGGGAGAAAGAATGGGGAAAAATATCTTATATGCATGGAGTACACAAGAAAGAGTTTATATAATGGAAAGGGGAGGGAACAAGTGATACTTGAACCTCACTCTTATCTGAACTAGTTTAAGGAGGGAACAAAACATATGCACACAGATTTGATCACAGGACCAAAAGTTCAATATGAGTTGACACTGTCACATGGAAGTTCAGTTCATATACTGCCTCCTTCCAGAAGCCTCCTTAAATATACCCTAGGTATAAGGGGAAGGTAGGAAACAAACGTTTATTAAGCACCTACTATGTGTCAGGTGAGGAGTAGCTAGGTGGCACAGTGGATAGAATGCCAACCCTGGAGTCAGGAAGACCTGAGTTCAAATCCAGCCTCAGACACTTAGTAGCTGTGTGACCCTGGACAAGTCATTTAACCCTGTGAGATGAGCTGGAGGAGGAAATGCCAAACCACTCTAGTATCTTTGCCACAAAAACCCAAATAGAGTCAGGAAGAGTCAGACACAAAAGAAACCTACTGAACAGCAGCAATACGTGCCAAGCATTGTGCACTTTACATGCTCTCCCTCCTCTGCTCTGACTACTGAGCTCCCTTGTTTTGTATATAGCTTGTTTTGTATACATTTGCTGGCATGTTGTCTCTCCTATTAGATTATAAGCTCTTTGAGAACAGGCACTGTCTTTTGCTACTTTTTGTATCCTCAGCCCTTAGCACAGTGTCTGACATATAGTAGGTGCTTAATAAATGCTTATGGATTGATTGATCTCACAACAACCCCAAGAAGTAGGTTATTTTTTGATATTATAGCTGAGGGAACCGAGTCAGACCAAGGTTAAGTGACTTCCTCAGGGTCACCCAGCTAGCAAGTATCTGAGATCAAACTTGAAATCAGATTTTCCTGACTCTAGGTCTGGTGTTCTATTCACTGTGCCACCTAGCTCCCTCTCTTTCTTCAAATTAGTTGATGTTTTATGCCAATAGAATATAAGTTCTTTGTGTATGAAGTTTCATTTCTGTCTTCATATGTCCAGGGTTTTGGACAACAGTTTGCATAGGATAGGCCATTCATAAACACTTGTTCAACTGAAGAAAAAAAAATCTTAGATGATATTAATCATCTTGTTATCACCTTATTAAAGTTTCATATTGTCCAAAATAGTGGGGGAGGGGTGGTGGTGGTGGTAATCCCACTGTATTTTGTTTTAGTCAAATCAGACCACATCTGGACATGTGTTCAAGGTTGACACCACGTTTTAGGGACAGCAAACTTGAACAGAGGAAAATAACCAGAATTGAAGGAGGTAGAGATTTTTACCCTGGAGAAGAGACACACAGGTCCCTATGTGTATGAGTGTGTATGTATATGTGTGTGTGTGTGTGTGTATGATATTTTACAGTAGGACAAGCTTTCCCTTCATTTACTGGTAATATCTTTAAACTCTAGCATCTCATGCATTTATTTTTTAGCACTTTGTAGTCTTTAAAGAGATTTCTTAGCCTTTATCTGATCTTCAAAACATCCTTTCAGATGAGCAAGGATTTTTGTGGCCCTTGTTCAGAGAAGGAAGATGAGGTAAGGTAGTCCACCCAATGTCACATGACTTGTCTGGAGCAAAATGATTCCTGGATCTCCTAAATCATAATTCAGGGATTTAAGTTAAAAGATGTCATTGGTGATAGCAAATATATGTGGGATAGAGGAAAGGTTGCAAGTATTTATTTATTCAGTGACTCCTGTGGGCCAGGTATTGATTGTTAGGCCTCCCTGAATGGCATTGGCTTCCCAGGGATGTTAGCTACTTCTAGAAACTTATCCAACGAAACTTGCTTTTTGTCTACAGCTTTCTCCTTTACTATGTTCCAAACCTTCATGCTACCTGAAAGAGATCAAAGAAAGAACAAAAAGACCCATATATACAAAAGTAGTCATTGCAGCTCTTTTCATGGAGGTAAAGAATTGGGAATTAAGGTGGTAGCCCCCAATTGGGTAATGTTTGAACCAATTATAGTATTTGAATGTAATTGAATATTATTGTGCAGTAAGTAATTATGAAGGTGACGGTTTCAGAGAAACCTGGGGAGACTAGTATGAAGCTGTGCAGAATGAAGTAAGAAAAACCAAGAAAACAGTTCATCTATCTAGCTAGCTAGCTAGCTATCTGTCTGTCTCTCTAACAGTTGATACAATATCAATGTCGTAAAGACATACAAGTAGTGGCAAAGCTGATAGCATCTAGTTCAGTAGGCAACAAATCTTGAGAAAGTGATGGCACCAGCTAGAATTGGGCTGTACTGAACAGCCATTTTGGCTATGGCAGGAACGTCATATAATCGGGGGGTCAGGGGGGAACATGAGGAGAACATAAGTAGTACCTGCTGCTGGTAATTATTAGACTAGCTACTGCTGTACAAACTTATGAAAGATTCAGTTACTTGTTGAGAATGATTCAGAGCCAGGTAAACATTCAGGACAAAGGAAGGAAACAGCCACACTGTTTTTAGCGTGTTTTTTTCTCTTCCTCTGACTACACATTATGCCTATGGCTGCAGTGGCTAATGGGTCAGCCTTTTAGCACAAGAGAAACTGTTATGGAGATGCGTTTCTATGAGAACTTAGGCTGTATCTCTGAAATGCCGACTTTTGGAGACTCCACCTTATCAGCCCTCAGGCAGGTTTGAGAGTTCCAGATGCAGCACTGTCAGTTACACACTTTATACTGCAACACAGTTTCTTCAGTTTAATATGCAAATTCAGAAATAATACACCAGGGTAAGATAATTAGAATTGAGGCTTTTTTTAATAAAAGTCCCAGACTGGATGGTACTTAAATTACCTTAGCTATTCTATTTAGCCATAGCTCCCCTGGCTTAGCTCGGCCTTCAGTCCAGGACCATAGCATTCAACTCCTTCCTGGTCACCATCCTAAAAGAGTTCACTTACCTCTCAAAAAAATTGGCCCCTATTCTACAACAATTTAAGATTTCCCCATCTGTTTTCCCCTACTTTTCCCACCCTATTTTCTCTGTGTGTCCCAAATCAAGTTCATTGACCCACTCTGTAGCTGTTACCTTGCTCTCAGCTAATCAGACAGCTACCTAACGTCATGGCAAGTTTTGAGAGTGTTTTGCCATGTTCCTATCTAAAAACTGGCAATTACTTGATGTAAGGAAAAATAAGGAAAAGAAAACATTGTTTCCATCGCCTGAAAAAATCTGAAAAATTCAGCCTAGTACAGAAGTCACGATCAAAATTCAGGGAAATCTGTCTTTAAAAAAAAAAAAACATACCTCCATGGCAAGGAAGGTGAGGTAAGTAATGTAAGGCAGGGGAGGAAGCACAATTCTATGTTCATAGACTCACTCTCCAGATTTCTCTACCTACTTCCCTTCTACACTGAGGTCCTGATCTCCTAATGTTAGTCAGCAGCCTGGGCTGCCATTTAGAGGAGGGGACCTGACCATTCTCAAACACTCTGGATTCAACACATTCTATGGAATTCTTCTTCACCTCCTCTCCAGCATTCTTTCCCCTCTCTTCCTCTCACCTGTCCTGCTTGCCAGATCCCCATATGTATTGCCTCCCTCATTAGAATTTACTCCCCTGTAAGGCAGAGATTATCTTCCATGCTTGTATTTGTAACTATAGTGTAGAGCATGAAACCTGGCACACAGTAAGTGATTTTAAAATATTTTATCTGCAGTAGATAGAGCACTGGCCCTGGAGTCAGGAGGACCTGAGTTCAGATCCGGCCTTGGACCCATAATATTTCCTAGCTGTGTGACTCTAGTCAAGTCACTTAACCCCAATTGTCTCACTAAAAAAAAAAAAATTAGCTATCATAGATTTATGTCTGAAAGGGGCCATGCTGTTGTTCAGTCATTCAGTCATGTCTAACTTTTCATGATTCTATGTACCATAGTACATCACGCCTTTCTATCCTCTACTATCTCCCAAAGTCAGTCCAAGCTCATGTTCATTGCTTCCATGGCACTATCTCTCTGCTTCATCTTCTGCTGTCCCCTTCTCCTTTTGCCTTCAGTGTTTCCCAGCATCAGTCTTTTCCAATGAGTCCTGTCTTCTCCTTATGTGGCTAAAGAATTTTAAACTTCAGTTTCAGAATCTGTCCTTCCAAAGAGTAGTCTGAACTAATGTCTTTAAGTGTTAACTGCTTTGATTTCATTGCTGTCTGAGGGACTCTCAAAAGACACTCAGCTTTCCTTATAGTCCAATTCTCACAGACATACATTGCAACTGCAAAAAAAAAAAAATCAAAAACATCATTTTGACCATACAGACCTCTCCTGACAAGGTGATGTCTCTACTTTTTAGTATGCTGTACCAATTTGCCATAGCTTTCCTTCCAAGGAGCAATCATCTTTTAATTTCATGGTTGCAGTTGCCTACAATGATCTTTGAGCCCAAGAAAATAAAACCTGACACTGTTTCCATTTCTTCTCCCTCTATTTGCCAGAAGGTGATGGGACCAGTTGCTATGATCTTAGTTTTTTTTAATGTTAAGCTTCAAACCAGCTTTTATACTCTCCTCTTTCACCTTCAAGAGGCTTCTTAATTTTTCTTCACTTTCTGCCATCAAAGTGGTATTGTCCACATATCTGAGTTGGTTGATATTTCTTCCAGCAACCTTAATTCTGGCTTGTGATTCATCTAGCCTTAGAGATCAGCGATTCATAGAATTATAGGCTACCTCTGTGGTATATTGCTATGCATGGATCTTTCTCTTCATCCCTTTCCACTTCTACCTCCAGAAATAGTAATAACACCAATATTACCATTGCAGGAAAGGATACATTAATCAATTTTCCTATCATCTGTCTACTATCCCTGGAGTTTTCTTATCAAAAAACCCCTTTTTGGCCACCATTTACCCTTATTAGAATGAAGCTAAGTCCTTAAGGTCTGAGGTTCTCTTGCCTGCTGTATCTGTATCTCCAGTGTTTAACATAGTGCTTGGCTTAAAGTGAGTGCTTAATAGATGTTTTGTTTTCCATTTATTTATAGGATTATGGATACAGAGCTGGAAAAAACTAAGCTAGTTATTGCAACCGCCTCCCATCTTACAGATGAGAAGTTTGAAGTGCAAGGAAGATAAATGACATGCTCAAGGTCACTGTGGTAAGAGAGCCAGGATTTGAAGCCAGGTTTTCTGACTTCCTAACTCTTTTCCCACCATATCAGTCTATGGTCAAATACTGCCATGCTACGAGTACCTGAGGAAATGATGATAATGGCAGGAGAAAACTGGATAATAGAAACAGGAAGAGGTTCTAGGGTTAGGGTAGGGTGGGGAGAATACAAAAGAAGATGTAATGTGGCCTTGTGAAGTTTTGCCTGGCCTGGCCCAACATATATTCAAGGGTATTGGAAAGCAGCTATCTTCACAAGGCAATTCAGAGAAAAAAATGCTTTATATAAGTTGTAAGAATGCTATACATGCAGCCAGGTGATTTTATGTTCACTTAGCCTCTTTCTCAATCTCTTTTCTCATCTGTGAAATGGGGATAAAAATCCTTACACTCCCAACCTCATGGGAATGTTATGGGGAAATCAATTTTCAAGCCTTAAGGCACTCTAGAAATATGAGCTATTGTTGTTATAGGAAACTCAATGAACCAAAGAATTCTTTTGTTGGAGGGGGAGGAGGATGAGGGGATGTGGCCCTCTGGTCACAACACCATGAACTGCAAAGTATTCAGAGAAATCATTTGAAGTGAAAGGTGGGATCCATCTACTCTAAAAAGCATGGGTGAGGAGAAAGAGAATGTCTTTTTTTTTTTCCTAAATAGCCCTGTAAGAATCATTGCCCTCCATCCCACCCGCTGTCTCCCCAGGAGGCCATGTGTACGCAAAGCTCAAACTCTAGCATAAACCATATGATTGAATTCCTCTTGTGGTGGAGATGGTTTTCTTAGGTATTTATGAAACCACTTCACAACATAAAATAAAGCTGCATAAGTCTGCCCCTTGCAAAATAATCCAGCAGTAGGGTGTGAATAGGGGGCCCTCTTTGATGGAAAAGTTTGGGGAATTTGTGGAGAGAAAACTCTTTCATGAGTGGCATCTGTGAATCCTTTGAGTCATAAACAGCTTGATTAGTGACTAGAGAATATGTTAGTTATTTCTATTGTCCCATCATCCAGATTTCCTGTGCAAAGGTTCATCCATTTGCTAAGAGGTTATAGATTTATAGACACACCAAGTCTCTGGAAAGGAATGATCATCAAGGAACGTTTATCCCCATTCCTAACTACCATATGAATTCTCTGTCTCAAACATCCCTGCAAAGGCGTGATCTTGCCTTCCCTTGAACATTTTCAGACATGGAGATATAGACTACTATTTCCTGAGGCCATGGATAACGGACAAGGACATTTCTTTCACATCAGCATCATATTGGAAAAAGGGAACCATTTGATTAGAGCAAATGCTTAGGGGAAGAATGCCAAGATAATGTTTATAGGCAACAAGAATCCAACTAAATCAAGAGGAGTTTCAGAGCGAGGACTACAATAAATGGTCAGCAAGGTGATGTAGTGGACAGAACACTGGGCCTGGAGTCAGGAGGAGCTGAGTTCAAATACAGCCTCAGACACTAGCTATGCGACTCTGGACAAGTCACTTCTTCCTTTTGACTCAGTCTTCTCATCTGTAAAATGAGTTGGAGAAGAAAATGGCAAACCACTCCAGTATCTTTGCCAAGAAAACCCCAAATGGGGTCATGGAGAGTCAGACACAACTGAAACAATGCAATAACAACAACTGTAATAAATAGATATGTATCTACACACCTAGTGTGCTGTGGGTCCTTGATAACTTGTTTGCTTGAATTAATTAACTGCTAAAATATTTGAATGAAATTGGCAAAATTATAATATTCATATTTTTTCTTTGAATTAAATGAAATTGATTGCATTATAAAATCACAGAATCTGAGAGAAGGAAAGGCACTCAGAAGGCATCTAGGTCAACCTATCCCTGAGTGGAAATACCTTCTATTAGCCCAGGAGACCTTCTTCTAGGGTTTTAAAACATCATCACTATTATCACTAATAGCATTATTAAGTTAATATCATCTAGAGAAAACATGACTTATATAACATGTATATATTATATCTGTCATAAAAGTCTCTCTCTCTCTCTACATATATATATATATGTATAGATACAGATATAATATTTAATACAGGGAGTCTCAAAAGTCAGTACAGCTTTAAGCTACTTTAGTAGCTTGAATCATCTTAAGTCATGTTTTTATATTTCTTGAAGATTCATAGGAAAAAAAGAAAAAGAAGAAGGAGGAGGAGGAGAAATTATATCTTACTTTTAAGGTCTGTAAAGTGCTTTATAAATATTATCTCATTTTATCCTCAAAACAACTCTGGAAGGTAGATGCTATTATCACCCTCATTTCACAAATGAGGAAAATAAAACCAAGAGAAGTTGACTTGCATAGGATGACACAACTCAAAAGTGTCTGAAGCTGGATTTAAAGCCATGTCTTCCTGATTCCCAGCCCAACTCTTGAGCTACTATGTCACCTAAGAAAATTGTGTCTTGCTGCTTGGATGAAATGTTCATGTTGATTTGGTCATGAATCTATTAATATATTAAAGAAATAACAACAACAACTCACATTTCTCTAGTGCTTTAAGGTTTAAAAAGTTTCCCTCACAAGAGTCTTGTGAGATGGGTTTTAGGAATGTCGTTATCCCTATTTACATATAAAGAAACTGAAGCCAATAATGCTGCTAGGAGGTAATAGCTAGAAGAGACCTTATAGATCATCTGATACAACTCCCTTATTTGATAGGTGAGGAAACTGAGGCCCAAGACAAAAAAAATGGCTTATGCAAAGTCATAAAGCTAGCAAATATTTTCTCTTGCTGCCCTCCAATGTGTCTTTCTGTTTCCTTCCCAGACATTACTTTGGTAAATGGGCTTTCTTTCTTCTTCCTCCTCCTCCTTCTGCTCTTTGCCACACTGGACATATAATCCTGACATGACTTTTCAATTAGACCAGTCCTGAGCTACAGAGAAACAGGAAACCACTCTCAACCTCAAGCCCATTCAGACACAGGAAACCAGGGAGAGACAGCAGCAGGCTGCATCAGTTTCATCAGCATGAGTCAGACCAAGACTAAAGTGACTTTTGCAAAAGGCACCAAGGCCTTACCTTCCTTTCTCCTGGCTGAGGCTTGGCAACCCCTGCAGGCTGAGGAATTAGTTCTTCAAGATTTAGAAAGTGTCCTCCTGTTCTGTGGAACAGGAATTATGGGCAAAGCGAATAACAAAGAATTTTGACTGAATTCTGCAAATTACTAATTTTGTGACTTTGGGTAATTCCCTTTGGGCCTCAATTTTCTTACCTGTGAAATGAGGTTGCTGGACTAGACAGTCTTAAGGGGGTCTTCCAACTTTAAAATAATGATTATATTATGATCCCTACAGATTGACTCAATGATAAAGGATATTCCTTTCAGGCCCTCAAACTTTGCTTTTTTCCCAAAAATCCTTTAAGAGGATCAAATGAGATGCCATGCATAAAGAACTTTGCAACCCTAAGATACTATATAAATACTAGCTATTATTGTTGTTGTTTATGTCCTAAGTCTCCTTTCTCTCTGAAAACTCTGCTCTCTCTTCTTTGGGATATTCATTGAAATTGAATCATAGGATTTACTTCTAGAAGGGGCATTAGAAGCTCTCTGGTTCTCCTCCTTGCTTTATGGAGGGTAGGCAAACTGAGACCCAGATAAAGGAAGTGATTTGTCCCAGGTCACACAGCAAGTTAATATCAAATCCAATACTCAAATCTAAATCTTCCAACTGCAAATTCAAGGCTCTATTAGACTGTAAGTTCCTTGAGGGCAAGACCACTGACTTATTTAAACTTTGCATCTCCCCCCCCCAGTACTTAGCTTAGTATTCTCCACACCATTTGTACTCAATAAATGTTTGTTCTATTGCATTGTGTTGTGCTGTGTTTGGCCATGCTTTGCTATGCTGTGTTGCATTGTGTTCTATTTGATTGTATTGTATTATATTGGTGAAAGCAATGTAGAGTAGTGAATAGAGAGCCAGGAAGACCTAGGTTCAAGTCTCATCTCTGACACATATTGGCTGTGTGATTCTGGGAAAGTTATTTAACCATCCAATGCTTACATGACCAAAAGTTGCAGAGAAGATATTGGCTTGCATTGGTAGAAGGTGTTCTGCACCAAGGAAACCCCCTACTCCATGAAGTCACAAATCTAGTTGTTATCCTTATCATATCCTATTTTATTATTTTGTATTACATCATATTATATTGTGCTTCAACTGTGCTTACCTAAAGCTTGTACTGTGTAGAGGAAAATCAAAAGTAGGGAATAAGCTTCAGCTTTGGGTGTCCCTGGGGAAAGCCAATAAGGGCAACTCATTTCTATCACTAACTTATTTGGTTATTTTCCCTGTAAGAATACAAAAACAGAAGTAGTTGGCCACTCCACAGACTTCAAGCAGAGAGAAGAGAGGAAAAGTGCTTCATTTTTTTTTTCATGAAAATTTTCAGGAAACCTTGAATCACAAATCTGTTCAAAACAAGAAAGTCCAAAACAGCTGTCACTGCTCTGAATACAAGGATCAATTCACATTTCAGAATCAATTTGAGAAACATCCCTGGGACATTTTTAACTATAAGAATAAACTTTCATTTAAAAAAAAAAGAAAAAGGGATAGGCATAGTAAAATTTTTGAGGGGGGAGCAGCTAGAGAAAACACATGCATATATGTGTGTGTGTGTGTGTGTGTGTGTGTGTGTATATATATATATATATATATATACATACATATATATGTACATAGAAATACATATTCCTTGTGCTATTATATACATGGATGTATATGTGTGCACATATATTTCTTCTAGTAATACTATAGTCATGGATCTTTAATGAAGAAAAGCTCTTGAGTGTAAGCTGTGAATCTTTGTGAAAAGTAATATGGCTCTGGGTCATGGGGTGGGATTGGTTAAATACCTTCCGTATTGCCTTTTCTTTCTACTAAAATCACTGGGACCAATATACATTCTCCCAATTCTAGAGACATGTGGTTTCCTTCTTTGAAAAAGTATTGAGAGAAGGAAGGAAGGAAGGAAGGAAGGAAGGAAGGAAGGAAGGAAGGAAGGAAGGAAGGAAGGAAGGAAGGAAGGAAGGAAAGTGGGGGGAAGGAAAGAGGGGAGAATGGAAGAAAAGGAAGAAAGGAAGGGACAAAGGCAGAGAGAGAGGAATGGAAGGAAAGAAAGAAAGAAGGAGGGAAGGAAAATGAAAAGAATGAAGAAAGGCAGTGAGAGAGGGAGGAAGAAAAGAAGAGAGAGGGGAAAAAATAAAAGGAGAGAGAAGCAGGATGGGAGGAAGGGAAGGGAGAAAGAAGGGAAAAAGAGATAAATGAATAAAGGAAATAAGGGAGGGAGAAATAAAGGAAGGGAGGGAGGGAGGAAGAGAGGAAAGAAGGGATGAAGGAAAGAAGTAAAGGAGGGAGGGAGAGAGGAAGAAGGAAGGAAGGAAGGAAGGAAGAAAGGAAGGAAGGAAGTAAGGAAGGAAGGATAGTTGGATGGATGGAGGAAGGAATTTGAAGAACATGTGGCTAGTTGATAATTAGTAATAAATTCACCAAAGCCAAGAATATTTATGTGAAACTATATGTGTAGGTGATCCTTGTACTCAAATATGTAAAAAGCAGTGGGACTTGAATTCAGGTCTTGTTACTCAAATTCCAGGAGTCCTTCAACTAACATACTCATATTTCTATTGCATCTTCCCTCTGTTTTCTCATTTGGTTGTTTCATTATCCAATAACCACTGATTAATCACCTATTCTGCTCCAGACATACACATAACATGCAAGACAGTGTAGGACAGTGGATAGAAGTTGGCCTGGGAATCACAAAGAGAGGGGGTCAGGTTCTGCTTCTGACATGCACATACTGCTGTGTGACACCAGTGAATTCACTTTGTCTCTCATTATCCACCTAAGAATATAATTTGCAAATCTGCATAGGTAGGATGATTTTCCTTTACAGGGAGTTCCTTACATTAAGGAAATTATGTCTGGGCAGGAAAAAAAAAAGCCAGGAATTATACTGGTCACCAGGGCTACAAAGATAAATCAAAAATAATTCCTACCCTTATAGTCAATGGGGGGTGTTTAGAGACTGGGGGTAGAGGAGGAGGGACAACTTATACACAAATAAGTAAATACCAAATATATGCAATGCAGAGAGGTAGAATAATACTGAGTGGAAGGAAAGAGAACACTAGATTTGGAATCTGAGGTCCTACTTTCAAATCTCACCTCTATCCAGTACTTCTACCTGTGTGACCTTGGGTAAGTCACTGGAGCTTTCCTTTCCTCATCTGAAAGATAAGGAGATATGGAATAGATGGCCTCTGATGGTTCACACAGCTCTAAATCTGTGATCCTGTCATCATAAATACAAATGCATCTCTGGTGGGGTAAGAAGGCTAACTGGGGAGGCCCAGGTTAAGCTTTGTATAGGAGGTGAATTAAACCTTGAAGGGAACCGGGGATGCCACGAGGTAGACATGAGGAGGGACAGTAGTACAGGCAAATGCACAGATGTGGAAGACAGAACTTTGTGGAAGGGACATTATCAGTAGGCCACTTTGGCTGGAAGGGAATTGATTCTATGACAGGAATTAATGTGAACTGAGAAAGGTAGGTTAGAGCCAGAATGTGCAGGGCATTGAATACTACATGGAGGAGACTGAATTTTATCTTAGAGACAACAGGGAGCCCCTTCTCAGCCCACCACCCTAAAATAGAACAAGCATTCTATCTGTTTTGCAGATGGGGAAACCAAGGCACAAAATGGTTAAGTGACTTCTCTAAAGCTCCACATCCCATAAGTGAAAAAGTCAATAATCAAAGATGGGTTTTTTCTACTACAATTTCAATGTTCTTTCCACTACATTATCCTACTTCTATAGATGGCAGTATTAAAAGCTTGTCTATATTATATAGTCTTATGCAGCTATAGGAAAAAGTTGATATGGACAGCCTACTCATTGTTTTCCTTTAGTCTTCTCAGTTATAATTAGGCAAATCACCATCATGATTAATTAAATCATCCTTGGAAAATGAAATGCAATCTTGTGAATATATAACTGAAAGAAGTTGCCCCTTCACAAAAAATTTTCATCTTTGGATTCTACAGCCCTGAGATTAATAATGATTTTTTTAAATTTCACTTCCAACATTTTTACAAAATTTACTTTACAAATATCGTCTCTTTTTACCTCATCATCTCAAGAAGCAGGCATAATTGTTATCTTCATTTTACAAATGAAATTAAAGTTGTTGCAGATTAAATGACTCGTCCAAAGTCATGCAGCTAGTAAGCATCTGACTTCAGATTTGGACTCAGGTCTTCCTGACTCCAAGTTCAGTATTCTATTCATTACTGTGCAGTACTGAAACCTTCTGAACTTTTAGCTCAGTGCGAGAATTTATCTTACAAGACGGTGCATCTATTGTAGCTGAGGGAGAAAAAAAAGCAATGGAGATCAGTGCCGAAGTGAACAGAACACTGGTTTTGAAACTATTTTTGAGCTCTTAGTCTACCACTTACTGTGTGATTTTGGACGTGTAATTCAATCTCCCTGAGCCTCAGTTTCATCAAATGTAAAATGAAAATAACACTTTATTCCTCACAGAATTATTATAAAGTCAAGTCAGTAACTATTTAGTAAATATTTACTATGTGCTCAACATTGTTAAGTGCTAGGTGTATAAATAAAGGCAAAAACAATCCCTAGTCTCAAGGAGCTCAGAGTTTAGTGGAGAAGACAACATGTAAACAATTATGTATAAACAAAATATATGGAGGATAAATTGGAGAAAATCTCAGAGGGAAGATGCTAACATCGTTAAGGGGGATCAGAAAAGACTTTTTGTATAATGTAGGATTTTACCTAAGACTTTTCCTAAGAAGCCAAGAGATAGAGAGAGGAGGGAGAAAATTCCAGGCTTGTGGGACTGCCACTAAAAATGCAGAGTCAGAGGTGGGAGTGTCTTGTCTGAGGAACAGCAGTGTCACAGAATCACACATTAAATGTAGAGGAATAAGGTGTGAAAAGATCACAAAAGCAGGAGGGGGCCAGTTTAAGGAGAGTTTTAAAAGCCAAACAAAAGATTTTATATTTGATCCTCAAAGTGATAGGAAATCATTGGAATTTATTGAATCAGGAAAGGGAGTAATATGGTCAGAAATGTAAAACGGAATCAATTATGAATGTGTATAGCTTTCTCAGAGCTGTGACTATATAAGTGTGTGTATGTATAGTACAGACATGAACTACATATACATAGTATATGTATACATAGTAAAAGTGACTGCAAAGGTGTCTATATGTATATGTGTAAGTATATATAGTTATGCCCATGCGTGCATAAAGTAGTTACTTATGTTAAGACAGAGACAGGTGTTCTCTTAGCTGGTCCTACTAAGTAATGTCAAAGAATGTAAAGACAAAGAAGTTTCAGAGATGTAACTAAGAATGCTTACACCTGAGACAAATTCAGTTGAGAGAGCCAGGCAAAATGGAACGTATGGCCATGATGGGACGGAAGAAAATGAACCTCAGATGTACAGAAAGAGGGCCCTTCTCCAAAGATCCCAGTTCACAGCCTCTTGGAGAGTGAGGGAGGGGAAAATGGACCCTGGCAAAGCAGTGCCCTAGAAATGGGACCCTGGGGTGGTATTCCATGAATACTCATACAACCTCGTAGTGCAGCTTGACTGAGCATAATAAAAGGTAAGACATGGGGACTGGGGTCATTACAGGGAAGAAGAGAATCATGCTCCCTCCCTGGATTCAGGCACCCTGGAGAAAAACCCTGGTCATCTCATGCTAGTTGAAACTCCAAGAAAAATCAAGTGGGACATGAATACTTTAAAAGACACCAAAGAGCAACCTTTAAAAATCCTCTCAGTAGGGAAAATTTTTCATCTTAAGTTTCCAACCTTTTTTTGTATGAAAAAGGAGCTTTTCAGTTTCCCTGAAACTCGGAGCTCACTGGTTGGGAGGTGGGAGAAGATTGAACAAACAGGAGGATAGGGATCAATGTTCCGGTAAGCTGTGTGTCAGTCCTTGCTAGGAATCTTGGCAAACCTCATAAAGGAGGGTGGTCTTCTGACTCCAAGTTCCCTGTTCTTTTCCAACCCCCTAAGGAAAGCAAATTACCGGCAAGCTATTAACACTCTACATCTTTGCTTTATTCTCCTATTAAATTACTTCCCTGATTTCCAGACTTTCTGTTCTCATGTCAGACCACAATGTCATAGCTAGCTCTTTGGCTTGGAAATGGGAAGGCTATATATTCCAAAATGACAAGTCATGGCACAGAGTGTAAGGAAAGAGCTCCTTCCTTAAACCAAGTAACCAGCAGTGACCAAAGCTCTGACACTGTGGTCAGACATGGGAACAGCCTGTAGAGAAATCAAAGAAACAATCCCCATTTGGAAAAATGATGTCCTGACAGCAATTGGTTTTCCTCTGGGGCTCTAGGGCATTGGGCTTGAAGTGAGGAGATAATAGATTTGAATTCTAGCTGTTCTTTCCTAGCTTTGTGACCCTGGGCAAATCTCTTTCCCTCTCTGAATCTTAATTTCCTCATCTGTAAAATGAGGGATTTGGGCTAGATCAAGATTTCATCTTTTTTGTATGTTCAGACCCCTTTGGTAGCTTGATGAAACCTATGGACCTCTCTCAAAATAATGTTTTGAAATGCATAAAATAAAATACATAGGATTAAAATATAAACCAATAATATTAAAATACAGTGATATATGTGTATATATGCATGGATGTATATATATACATATGTGTACATATTTACATATATACACATGATAGATGGATAGATAGATAGATAGTTCATGGACCCCACATTAACAGCTTCTGCCTAGATGATGTCACCCAGCTCCTGACTAGGTCCCATTCAGCTTTTGATCCTATATGACCTCACCAAGCTTCAGTTTCTTCTTCTGCAAAATGGAGGCAATAATGCTTGGACTATTTTCCTCATAATCTTGTTGTGAACACACTTTTTAAATGACTATAAAGCCTTTGTCAATAACAAAACGCTGCACAACCATGGGGTAGAACTGCTTGTCACAACAGCCTTCTTCAGGTGCTATCTATTCTATTTTGGGAATCTTTTTAATTTGTGGAGTTCTCATTATGGGAGATTTTTTTGGGTGGGAACATTGCTTTGTTAATAAAATGCCTCAATTTAAAAAGTTTGTTTAGCAGCGTGTGTCTCTTAATATGTGTCAACTTCTGTTTGTATCATTTGACATGGGATGCTATATTAATTATTCATTTTTACAAAATGGAAATTAATTATTGTGCATGAAATCCTAAACACATATGGCCACAGTGCCAGTTGGATGAGCCCCCTGCTAGGTTTTCAAGATTCACATTCAGAGGTAGTGTGTTGTCTTCCAAGCCAAGACCTCCTAAGGGCTCCAAGATATATATGTATCCAAAAAAACTGGCAGTTTCCTTCTCATTATGTATTTGATCCAGCTTTTATGATGCCTTGACTCTACCCCCTGATGACACTATACTGTTGTCCCAAATCTTCTCTGGCTGGGAGGAATGTCAGCTGTCTATCACTGTAACCAGGGTCCTTTGGAAATCCTTCACCGGACTGTCCTTTTCTCCCAAATCTGTCTGCCTGTTTGCAGGAGGCAACATTAACCTCTTTTCCCTAGCTCCTTCCAAATGCCTTATGATGGATAGCACTGACTGGCGCTAATTAATTTCAGGGGTCAGTTGTGAATGATTGGTTTGTTATGGTCAAGGTATGCATTATACATGAGCAAGAAAGCCTGCTGAGATGGATGTTCAATCACTCAGGAAAATTAAATGAGAAATCTAAATCCAAATAACAATAATAATGTTAACTCATAATTCCAAAGCACTTTGCGCTTTAGAAAGTGCTTTTCTGTGAGGGAGTTAGTACAACTGTTATTATCCCCATTTTCCAGACAAGAAAAGTGAGGTTCAAAGGATGTTACTTACATTTTAAACTTCATAGGAGAGGACTCTGGGATTGGAAGGATTCATAAGAAGGTACCTCTATCTTGTCCCATACAAGTTAGAGTGCAAAGTTACTGAATGCCAGAGCTAGACATCAGTTATCGTCTAGTCCAATTCCTAGTTTACAGATGAGGAAAATGAGGTATGGGAAAATGAAGGTTTGTACCCAAGATCACATAGATCAGAAATAACAGGACCTAGATTCAAAGTGCAATGCTTTAATATGGTTTTTTTTTCCTACTACACTGATCTGCCCATAGAATAAAGGGATTAGGGTACCTTCTTACTCTCAAGAAAAGAAACATTTCAGAGACAAATGTATCCAATGATAGATTTCTTTTTCTACTCTTTCAACAATATTTACAACTTTACCCTTGCTTCCAGATTTCCTAAATTCAATAATAATAACAACAACGTGTTTAAGACTTGAAAAGTATTGATCATCTCCTAATAGCTCCAGGGGCTCAAGGCTTAGAGAGAAGCAGCTAGATCATAGTCACACAGCTGGTGTCAACATGTGGATTTAAAGTCAGATTAATTGAATCCCAATCCAGCCCCTCTCCCTCTTGCTGTGTACTTAACCAAATAGAAAGGTAGAATGACTAAGTTTTCAACAACAACAACAAAAAAGTTTATCTCTTCAAACTTTGATTTTAGATATTAGAATGACTTTATGCATTAGTACCAACTGCATAACTACAATCACTAGGCCTGGTGCTGAGCGTAGGATAAATATGACTCAGTCTCTACCTTAAGAACCGTATCATATAGAAGGGAAAATAAGAAATTCATACATATCTGTAGTACAAATTTGAGTGCATGAAAAAAAGCATCATGTGCAAGATACAACACTAGTTTGGAAGCCAAAGGTTCAAATCCTGACTCTGCTATTTACAACAAAATTGTGATTCTATAACTTAGAAGATTTACCTGGGGGAAGTCATTTAACCACCTAATCCTTGGGAGCTAGGTGGCACAGTGGATAGAATGATGGTCCTAGAGTCAGGAGGACCTGAGTTCAAATCCAGCCTCAGATTTACAACAAAATTGTGATTCTACAACTTAGAAGATTTCCTTGGGAGAAGTCATTTAACCACCTAATCCTTGGGAGCTAGGTGGCACAGTGGATAGAATGATGGTCCTAGAGTCAGGAGGACCTGAGTTCAAATCCAGCCTCAGATACTTACTAGATGTTTGACCCTAGGCAAATCACTTAATCCAGTTGACCTGTTTCTTCATCTGTAAAATGAGCTAGAGAAGAAAATGACAAATCACTTCTACATCTTTGCCCAGAAAATTCCCAATGGGGTCATGAAGAGTCAGACATGACTAAACTAAAGTCTCAATGTCCTTATATGTAAAATTTAACCTGTCTGGGCTTAAATTTCTTCAACTACAAAATGAAGGAATTAGTGCCATGCAAATAGAAAATACAAAATCAATTGTTGTTTAAACTGAAATGTGTTTGTTGAGTTGTATAGATGATCTCTAAAATCCATTCTGGCTCTAAATACTATTACATAAGGTACAAATACCTAGAGATCAGAATGAAAAGTCACTTCTAGCTGAGGTGTCAGAGGAAGTCTACATAGAGGAGGTGACTTTTGGTCTGAGCCTTTGAAGAAAGAGTAGAATATGAACTGATGGAGGTGATGGAGAAGGGTAAGGGAACAAAGGCACGAAGGTGGGAAAGTACAAGATGTGCTTGGGGAATAGCACAGAAATTGCTTTAGTTGGAACACAGGCCATGAGAAGAGGAATAATGTGAGGTAATGCCAAAAAGGTAGGCCGGAGCCAGATTGTAGATGTTTATTGGTTCAAAAATCCTTACTGCGCGTAAGGAAAGAAGCTATTGTGTATCTCAGGAAGATTCATATTAGAGATGGTATGAAAAAGAAAAAGAAAAAGGAACAACCTTCATATTTGCAAAGTGCTTCACTTTAGTATTTTACATAGACACTAGCTCCATTGATTCTCATAACAGCCTTGTGAAGTAGAAAGAGAAGGAATTATCTTCATTTTAAAGGTCAGACAACTGAGCATCAGAGGAGTAAAGTAACTTGCTCATACATTCAGCTAATCTTAAAAACCAGACTCAAATCTTGTCTTCTGACATGTTCTGCTTTACTCTGTGGGCATAGCCACCAATTTAATGCCTAGATTAAGTCCTGAATTGACATTAGAGTATATAAGTGAACTATTTGAGGCATACCTGTGGCAAAACAACTACTACACTACACTTTAATAATTCATAATAATTTTCGGTAAGAATGATTTCCATTTTTTAAAAATAATTCAGAGATTTCACAAAACAAAAAAAACAAACGCTAGTAAATAATTCCTTCACAGAATCACACCATCTTGCACATCTGTGGAATGCTATAAGATCTGGACCAGTTAGTTTGAGGCAGGGTCAGCATGCACATAGAAATCATACGGGGCCACCTAAACATCAAATAGAATGTAACTCATCTTCTGAAGACCCACCAGCCAGATACTTTATCTTGATAGCCACCATTCCTGCTTAACCCCAAGACCTGAGTATCTTTTACATTCTTAGATTCCATTTTTCTATTTTCATCTGACTTATTTCATTGTGGCTCTGTGAGTAAAGTATTTTGTGTATCTTAAAATCATACAAAATTGTGAGCTAGCATTATTATCATTCAAAATGGTAATAAGGAAAATTAAGACATTCTCAACAATCTGCTGTAGCTAAAATATTCTCCAAAAGAGCATGGGTGGAATTGAGATAAGCTTCTGTAACCACTTCCCAGAAAGGACTTCGAGATGACATAGCAATTCATCAGTCCCCTCTGATGCCAGCCGGAAAAAATGATTGGCCACTGAGTCAGGAAAAGTAGCCCATTTATCAGAAATTTAAAGTCACTTGAATCTATTGCTCTATTTCCATCTGTTGATAATGGGGACTCCAGAGGTTTTCTTTCTAGGATTTCCTGTGAGGAAGAGAGAGAGAGTGGTGAGTACCTTTACCCCATCCCAATATATAATAGTGATGGTGGTTACTAACACATAGTAGTATACAAGTATACTTCCAAGGGGACCCTAATTCTGAGTCCTTCTTCTGATTGTGTTGCTCTCCTTGAGAACAGATGACCAAACAGTAGATATTTCCAGCCATGGAGGCAACCTCATGAGTTCAAGTTGTTGGGAGATCTTGGGTCCCTCAGTCAGAGTTGACAAGTGTTTTCTTTTTCTCAGAGAAGAGAAAGCAGGAACGTGAGCCCAAGTCATAGACAGAAGATGTGAACCTTGAGGGAGTTATTTGGACCACTGAAAATCTGAAGTAAACTCAAAATAGCAGGCTCTTCTACATTTGAAAGGTTTCTTCCCAGAGTCCTTCTCATCCTCCATAGACTTTTCACTAGAAAGGCCTAAAACTGACCGTTCTCTCTCAAAGCTAGAAACTAAAAGAACAAGGACCTCTACCCTTATAGGCTGCCACCCAGTTCTGCCCCTCAGACAGGCATGGAGTATCCAGTAATCATTCCCCATCAATGAAAAGTGCCCTATGCAAATATACTTGAGCCCCAGGTTACATTCAAAATATTTCGTACCTTGTTGCTTTAAACAAGTATTGACCTCCTGGGAGAACATAATAGGAATTGTGATGTCACTGTTTCATGTTTTAAGATTTATTACTGTGCCCATATGATTATTTTAATCTTAAAGGATTTCTTTTTGTACAGAAGAATAAAGAGCCATTTTATACTTGATACGTAATGAATATCATTCCATTTCTGATAACCCTGACTTAAGCAAATCCTAAACTTTCTTAAGTAATTTTTCACCAGATTATTGGGTAAGGAGATAAAGAGCAAGAGACACAAGAAAAAGAGCCTGAAACCTCCCTTTAGAGAACAAGCTTTCATAGTCCTAAATCCAATCCCTTAACCAGCCAAAAGCTAGGGTTTCACAAAGAGAGAGAGTGTCCGAGTCCATCTGGGCTAGCGCTACTCTGTTCGTATACTATTATCTCTCAGAACTCCCTGTGACTCTTCTCATCTATCATGCTTCTGAGTTGGCTTTTCCTGGATTTGTACCAAGAAGGCCTCGGCTCTAGTCCTGCCTCTGACACTTAATGACTGTGTGGAAGCTTTAAGCAAGTCACTTTTACCCTCTGAGCTTCATCTGTTATATGGGCATACTAGTGCTTTCACTCAACACTTCACAAGATTATAGCATGAAATATACTCTCCAAAAGACTGGAAAGGTCTCAAGAATGAATTTCTAATTGCTCAAACACAAATGCTACCACTGAGCATGAAAAGTAAAAGTTTTATAAAGGGGTTGATGTGGATGACCAGGAAACAGGAAAATAGGATTAGAGATTTAGAAACAGAAAAAATCTTACATTTTATCAAGTCTAAACATATCATTACACAAATAGGGAAAAGGAGGCCCCTAGAGATGATAGTTACAGAACAGAAAAGGATATAAGAAACTATCTGGTCCAAATTCTATGCTTTACAGATAAGAAAAAACTGAAGCCTGGAGAAATGATTTAACTTACCCAAGGATACATTTAACTTATTCAAGGATACATCTAGAAGTAAGATTTGAACCCAAGTCCTCTGATTCAAAATCTATTGATCATTCCAATTGTATTTTGCCATCTCTCAGAGGTATTTTTATATAATTCAATATTTGATCCAATAATTCTTAAATATATCACTTTTTTTCCCCACCACTCAAGCCTGAATCATTTGATTCTATTTCCTTTATTGATTACTAATTCATTGCATCATGGTCTATTGATATCATATATAAAATGACTTCCTTTTGTAGTTAATTTATCTATAGGTTCTTTATACTTATACTGTGATCAATTTCATAAGTATATCATGAAAATTTAAATAAAAACTAAAATTAAATTCCCTCAAAAATCTGCTTAGTAATCTATCTACAGACATACATATATATGCATATATAATTATTTTTTGTAGAATTTCATTTGATGCCTTATTTCTTCTTCGTACTTCTTTCATTTTAATCACAGTGTTCTAAAATGGCGGTGTTGAAATTTCCTATTATTTATGAGTCCTAGATTACCTCTCTGAATTCATTTTTCTAAATCTGTATGTAAACCTTTTCTAGTTGACTGATTTCATTCTATAACACCCTCTACTGCTTCTATATAGCTTTATCTTATATTCTCAAAAATATTAGCTCACATTAACTTCATTTCTTCATTCAAATTTTCATAACTTTCCCCATGTTGTTGACTTTTGGTGTAAATTCCATTTGTTCAGTTTTATATTGATGATCAATGTCTCATTATAGACACTACATCTTTCTTTTAAAACAGCAGATCTTCCTTCATATTTTCAAGTATTTATTTTTTGATTTGGGGAATTTTTTAAGGTTTAGTTTTATTTCTTG
Source organism: Phascolarctos cinereus (assembly GCF_003287225.1). Lineage (NCBI taxonomy): Eukaryota > Metazoa > Chordata > Mammalia > Diprotodontia > Phascolarctidae > Phascolarctos > Phascolarctos cinereus. Next base: position 363,321,379 of record NW_027555625.1, on the reverse strand, counting down.
AGACTTTTAAGCTAATGTACACTTTTTTATATTTGTGACTTTTCTTAGGAATATCTTAAACTATAAATTTTTTTCACCAGGTTTTAGATTTTTAAAAATTTCTTCATTTGTTTTATGTTACTTGTTCACTTTCTTGGTTTTTTTTCCTCTTCTTCCTCTTGAGACTAATCTCTTTTAAGTTTCTCTAGATTGTCTTTTATATACATGTGTATGTGTGTAAATGTATTTTACATGTATGTATTTACACACATACACATACCACACACATATTATATATATGTGTATGTGTGTGTGTATACGCATGTATGTGTATGTGTGTGTGTGGTATGTGTATGTGTATAAATTATATATACACACACACATATATATACACATACACATATACATGCACACATGTGTACACACATATACATATACTATGCATACACATATATGCATAATTTTCTGGGAAGATTTCAATCTATTCATTCAGAATTGAGGTGATGATGGGAAAAGCTGGGCTCTTTGAAAATGTCTCACTTCTCTTCTATCTTAGCAGAACTTGTGAATTTGCCTATGCTAACTTTCCCAAAAACCAAAGAAGAAAAACTCTTCAAATTCTTGTTCTATGAACTTGAGTTTCATTCTTAGCTAAATATTAGCTCCTATTATCAGAGGGGTGCTTTGTAGTCATTTAGAAAGAGTAGTGCTTACAAGAGTTATCATGTCATCAATTAGAACATATAATTTCAGACTAACATAATTTCTTTTTTTAACAAGGTAACTAGACAGGTAGATCAAGATGCAGCCACAAATATAGTATACTTGTCTTCAGTATAACATTTGATGTCCTTCATGTCATCTTCATTGAAAAGATAGGGCAAGATATCAGCTAGATGATAGTATGATTAGGTCTTTTGGAAATTAATTTAATAATGTAATCAAAAAAGATTATTGATTGATGGATATATTTCATGTTGAATGGAAAGTCTATATATGAGTGTGCCAAGAATCTATCACTCGTTCAAATGAAGTCAACAACCACTTAATAAGCACCTTCTGTGTCAGGGTACCATGCTAAGTTCTGTAGATTCAAAAAAAAAAGCCCCTAATTTCAAGGAGTTCACAGTTTAATAGGTTCTATTTAATTAAATATTTTGTATTAGTTACATGGATTAAGGCATATTATGAAAAATCAGTATGGAATATTTATCAACTTTCTAAATGATGTGAATCTGGAATGAATAACACATTCTATGACATAGTCAGCAGCTAAGAAGTCCTTGACAGGTTATATTGATGGGGTGAGTCTAAGAAGATGGAATTCAATGTGGATAAATGTAAAATCTTTTACTTAAGTTAAAGAAAAAACTGTATGAATACACAGCTCCTCCAGCATGGAGGAAGAAGGAATGGCTAAACAATTGTGTGTGAGCAAATATTTTGGGTATTTTGATAGATTACATGTTCAAGATGAATGGTCTAACAAGGTAGCTACAAAACTTAATGAGGTCTGAGATAGTATTTAGAGAGGCATAATGTCCAGAACAAGAAAGGTGCTAATTCTGTTTTACTTTACCCTGGATGGATCACATTTCGATAAGTGTGTTCAGTTCTGGGCACCACATTTTGCAGAGACTGACAAGCTGGAGAGAGTCCAGAGAAAGGTGAACAAAAATAATGAGAGTATTCAGTTGGTCAGTGACATTCAGTGATCAACTGTAGGACTTGGGGCTGTTTGCTTTAGACAAGAGAAGACATGAATCATCTTAACTATCTTTAAGGATTCAAAGAATAGTCAATAGGAAGAAATATTAGTGTTGTCCATCTTGACCCCATAAATCAGAACTAGCAAAAAAAAAATAGAAGTTACAAAAAAAGTGGTTTTATTTAGCTAAGAATGAAAGTCAAGTTCATAGAACAAGAATCTAACCACTTTAGAAAAAGCTTTCTATAAACCAAAGTTATCCAAAAGTGGAATGGAATGCCTTTGAAAGTAAAAGTTATTTGTAGGAAGTCTTTAGACAAATACTGGATGACTATTGTCTGAGATTATTATTTAGAGTTTCTTGTTCAAGTATAGGCTAGGCTATGTGGCCTTGGATTTCCCTTCTGACTCAATTTAAGCAAAGTGGGGAGCCTAAAGGACAAGTACTTTGAAAGATAAAAGGGAAAGCCTTCAGATGCAAAATAGACTTTCCCCACACTAGAAGAGCGGAAGGCTTGAATACCTTAATTGTATATGAAGACAATGAACCTGCCTCCAGGACTTAGACTATATTCTAGCTGTTCCTAATCATTCATCTCTATAAGATTCCCCAAGGAGTATGGGAAGTGACAAAATACTGATCACCCAAAGGGAATATGAGGTGGTTTACAGAAAGAAGGAGATTTTCAGTAAGAAGAGTTTATTGAAATGGAGAAGCAAGTCTTCTCCCATCTTCTCCATGGAGCTAAAATTCTGAAGAAATCAAAAAGGGAAAGTTCTCAACAATCTTGAGCTAAAGGTTTTCATCCCACCTGAAAAAGGTTTTGTAGTCCATCCACTGAAGAGAACGCAGCCCTTATTTTCAGAATAGCAGGTGGTTGAATATGGAAAAACACTGCAATTGTCCATTAAAAAGTTAGCCCAGTAGACAAAAGGATCAACTTGTCTAATGGGAGACACTCTATCCTAAGAAGTGCCCAATGGCAGAACAGGACAGTAACAGCTGCCCAATGAGAAGGCTAAGATAGTGAAAAGTGCCTGGTGTGTATAAGGAATACTGCTACTGTTAATAATAACAATAATAATGAGAAGCAGTGTGGTTACTGAATAAAAGCTGGTTTAATAATCAGAAAAATCTGACTTCAAGTCCCTTTTCTGACACATAAGCCATGGAACTTTGAGTAAGTTACTTAACCTCTGGATGCCCCAAACAACTTTCTTAGACTATAAATTACAATCATTCAGTAATGATTATTAAGCCCTATTAAGTGCTAGGCACTGAGCTAAGTGCTGAAGATATAAAGAAAGGTAGAAGACAGTCCTTGCACTTGAGAAGTCTACAATCTCATATGGGAGATAATATGCAAGTAACTATGTGCAAACAAACTATATACAAGATCAATCAGAAATAGGTAATAAGTCCAAATCAGTTGCAGATCTGCATTGGTAGAGGGAATTTCCTCTTTAGGAGTCCCCTAAATGATGTAATCAATTGTCAGGAGCAAAAAAAAAAATATGACAATAATCACATTGACACATGACATATCATTGACAAATGACATATCACATTTATATGGGAGGTGGGGTGGGACCTGGATGCCTAAAAGAAAAGACCATGTCTTTGAAAGCAACCAAGTCCCTGAAATTTCCCATACATTTCAGTGGCACAGATCACTGGCCTCCACCAAAGCCCCACTCTAGCCCACCTAGATCACCTAATTAGCTTATGTGATGTTCCTTTCACCGTAACTCTTGTCCCACCCCAGACTACTCCTTAATCCCATCCAGATCCTTCCACTTTTTGTACACAAGCATCAGTCGCACCCCCAATAAGTTTCAGGTTTACTAGGAACCCTGCCCACTCCTACTGGGTTACAATAAACCTTGTCACTTAACTAGAAGAAGGTTTGAGTGCATAAATTATTTCCAGGCAGATGCTGCCCTGCACCCTAACATTTCAGAGTGTCCAGTAACTCCAAACCCGTATGCTTAGTGAGGGGAAGGGAATAAGTAGTTATTTAGCACCTACTTCATGCGAGGCACTCTACTAAATGCTTTACAAATATTGTCTCATTTAATCCTTATAATAACCCTGAGAGGTCAGTATGACTGTTATCCTCATTTCATATTTGAGGAAATTGAGACAAAGAGAGGTTAAATGACTTGCCCAAAGTTTGCACAGCTAGTAAGTGTCTGAGGCCTAATTTGAACTTAGGTCTTCCTGACTCCAGACCCAGCACTATAGTCACTGTGCCACCTGTTATTATTTAGCCATTCAATTGTGTCTGATTCTTTGTGACCCCATGCACCATATTTCCATGGAGTTTTCATGGCAAAGATACTGGAGTGATTTGCTATTTCTTCCTACAGTGGATTAAGGCAAACAGAGATTAAATAATTTGCCCAGGATCACACAGCTAGTAAGTATCTGAGGCCAGACTTGAACTCAGGTCTTCCTGACTTCAGGCCCAGTGCTCTGACCCCTGCACCATTCAGTTGTCCCTGTGCCACCTAACTGCCTCTACCTCTATGTACACATTAAGATTTTCCTCACAAAATCCTTGGGAGATAGCTTGTGTAATTCTTATTACCCCCATAATACAGATGAGGAAATTGAAGGTCAAAATGTTTGAATGACTTGCCCATAAGCATACAGTTAAGTGTCAGAGTTAGGGGATAATGAGTTGTTAAAGTCAGTAGTATATTAAAATGTCAGAAAAGTATGGTGGAATCACATTTTTTGAAGACTTTGAATGCTGGACAAAGGAGTTCAGATTTCATTAGATAGGCAGTAGGGAGCAACATAAAGTTTCTAAGAATATAGGAAGTATGTATTAGAAAGCAGTAGGAAAAGCTGATTAGAAGCTATGGTTAAGAACAAGCTTCTCCCCTTTCTCTCTTCTGGGTAAGAAAAAGGTAATAAAGCCAACATTTGGCTGGCCGCTGAATGGGACAAGGCTCAATATATATATATTTTCCTATGATATAGTTTCCTTATGGTTTCTGGTTGTGTTGAAGTGACTTCCTGATTACCTTGGGGCATTAAAAGTTTCACCCATGTTGAGGTCCTAGTCCTTCTGACTTAATGAATGTGTGAAGACCAAGACAGCCATTGTATCCTGCCACATTGAAAAAGTATGTTTCTATTTGGAGTCCAAAGGGGCATATCTATAAAAGCTAAGCACTACAGTATCATTGTTGCACATCCTTGCTATGACAGGGCCGTGGAAACCTTTTGTTAATTTTTCAGTGACTTTTAAGTGCTTCATTTCATTCTAAAATAGAACCTGAACTAACCTGTACAAACCTTATGCTTGCCCCTAAGAAAACTGTATCAATTGTCCAGGCATGAGGGAGAGGACTAAAGCATTTATTAAGTGCTTACTATGTTCCAAGCACTGTGCTAAGCACTTTATAAATATTTTATTTGATTTTTGCAACAATCCTGGGAGACAGGTAATGTTATTATCCCCAATTTACAATTGAAAAAAATTGAGGCAAACAGAAGTTAAGTGATTTGCCAAAGATCTCATGACTAGTGTCTGATGTTGCATTTCAACTCAGATCTTCCTGTCTCCCAAGCCCAGCACCCTAGCTACAGGTGGTGATTAGGGATTTTTTCTGGGGTGAGGGAAGGAAGAATAAAGTGGAAGGAACTAGGATAGGAAAGTCACTTAATCCCCATGGGCCCAAATTTCCTTCTTGGTAAAATGAATGAGGTTGGCTAGGTGCATGTTGAGGTCCTTTCCACTCTAAATTGTATGATGATAAAATGTTCAACCAATTTGCTAAAGAACACAAATTAAGTTGTAAATGACCCTTCAATTTTCTGATTTTTGTCTTTCAAGACTGACCTTTAAATTGAACTATTCAATAAACTGGAGAAGTAATGAATTCCATTACATTCTGCTTTCATTTTACATTACCCAGCAAAGCAAACTAATGATACATATTACCCAATTATTAACCATTACTTACATATAAACCATTAGCTCTATTAGCATTATACATACACTGTGAAAATTAACACAAGCCCTGGGGGGAACTTACATGTACTTAAGCCCGTATATCTGTAAGTTTGTATACTTTCTATTTTCCTCACTAGAGCACAAGCTTCTTGAAAGCAGGGATGATATTTGAATCTGTATATCAGATTGAAGCTATGTATCAGAGTTAGAAGGAATCTTAGAAATTGTCTAGTCAAATTCTTTCATTCCTTGGAAGAAAAAACCAAAGACCAGAGAAAAATAACAATTGATACTTATAAATATTTTAGGTTTATAAAGTGATTTATCTGTATTTTTCTTTTCATTTGAGCTTTACAATTCTGTAAGATAGGTACTACAAAGTGTTGTCATTTCCATATTAAAAAGGAGTAAACTGAGGCTTAGAAAGGTTAAGGGTCTTGGTCACAGTCACTAGGAAATGTCAGAGGCAGGAAAAGAATATAACTTAGTCTTACACAAATGCCAGTTCTAGCACTCTTTACATTCCTCATCATAGCCGCTCAAGAACAATGATATTTCTCTTTCCTGTGATGCTTCCTAGCTCCCATGCACAAAGCTCAGTCATATGCATGAAGCAAGCACTCAGTAATTTTTTGACAAACTCTCAGAATCAGCCTAGATGGTTGTCAAAGAAGAAACAAGACAGAGCTCTACTAATGTGACCCAATTGTCTTTTATAAATACTCAAACTCATTTTTGTTGTTATTCAGTCATTTCAGCTGTGTTCAACTCTTCGTGGCCCCATTTTAGGGGTTTTCTTAGCAAAGATACTGTAATGGTTTGCCATTTCCTTTTCCAGCTTATTTTATGGATGAGGAATATGAGGCAAATAGGGTTAAGTGACTAGCCCGGGGTCATACAGTTAATAAGCTGTCTGAAGCCATATTTTAACTCAGTTCTTCCTGACTCCAGGCCCAGCACTCTAAATACCACATAATTGCCATTTTTTTTAGGAATTAAATTTTACTCTTAACTAAACCAGAATCTTCCATGATGTGTCTAAGAGACTTCCACTGCTTTGTCACTCTTAAATGCTTGGGATCTGAATATTTATCCCTATTTCTGAAGTGAATTTGGGAAAGGATGGAGATTTTAAAAGAATTGCATTTGTCTGACAGGAATCTAGAAGGCCACACTCTCTAGGCATTTTCACTGGCTGTCCAATGTTTCATTGGAGACATTCATATGTCTCCCGTACCTGTGATGGTCTTCCTCCTCAGCTCTGCCTTTTGGCTTCCCTGGCTTCCTTCAGGTCCCAGCTAAAATTTCCACCTTCTATAGGAAGCCTTTTTAAGATCCCTCTTATTTCTAGTGCTTAATTCTGTCAATTACTTCCCATTTATTCTATATATAGACTGTTGGCACACAATCTATTGGGAGGGGAGTTGGCTCATAATCTATTGGGAGGGGAGACATCATGCACATGCATGATGTCTCCCCTCCCAATAGATTATGAGCTCCTCAAAGACAATGACTGTCTCTTGTTTTTCTTTGTGTGCCAATGTTTAACACAGTGCCTGGCACATAGCAGGCACTTAACAAATGCTTACTGACTGACTAAATGACTAACCCAAGTTATGTTCCCTTATCTTCAAGGAGCCATCTAATTTTTTGTTTATTATTACTGTTGCCACCAACATCATTGTTGTTATAATTAGTAATGCTAATAAGAGTAATAAAATTCGTCTTCCCAACAATGACTGGCCAGAAACCATGAACTGAAGTTTTCATCCTCTCTTCAGTAGAACTCACACCCTGGGACCCTGCCATCCTGATAAGCAACTGCCTCACCTAATCCACTTTTTCAGGTAGATTCCAGCCATGCTGTTACATCACTGCCCACTGCTTGATACTTTTCTCAATAACCAGCAATCTTGCCACCAGAGACTTCCCTCCATCCCTTATAATTCTGGAACTATAATCAAATCATTTCTGCCATTATTTCTGGAAGAAGTGCATTGATCTAGTCCAACTACACCTTCACACACCATCTCTGTTACATTCTGGATCAAAGTTCCTGCCTTCCCTCTTCATAGGTATTATGTCCCACTATTAGAATGTAAACTCCTTGAGGGTAGGGACTGCTACTCAAGACAGTGCTTGGCACATAGTAAGTGCATATATATCCATGAGTTTTACCAAACATTTTCCTTACAACAATTTTATAAATTAAGTATTTCAAGTGCTATGTTCCCTAATTTTTTCATGACATTTCTTCCTTTGTAGAGGGCTAGACTTTTGGGCTCACTTCGCTCGGTATTTGCTGTCCTGCCTACATTTTCCAATTCCATGGAAAAGATGTTCTTGAGCCAGGTACCCTCTCTTGTCCCACCCCTACCTGCTTTCTTTCCTCCATTTTATGTGTTGTCTCCCCCCATTCACTCTTTGAGGACATGGACTGTCTTTATTAATTGTATCTCCACTGCTTAGCACAGTGTCCCACACGTAGTAGGTGCTTGATAAATGTTAATTGGATTGGATGTATTAGATTGGATTTACATAATTTTTTAAATGGTGAGATTATTTCAAATTTTTCTTGGAATGAATAAGATACAGCCTTTTTCCTTTAGGAATTTGCAACATTATTGGAGAAACCAGCAAAACTAGAGTCATAAATAAATGACAGACAGTAAAGTACAAACTACATATGTGTGCTGTAGGGTTTAAAGGTGGGGAAGAAGGCCGTGATCAGTTTGGACTGCTCCCCACCACCATCATCAAAAAAAAAAAAAGAAATGAGTATTTCAGCAACCTAAGCTACCAAACTTGAGCCATCTGGATTGGATCAAATATATAACTATCTCACATGTGTATAATATTTTACATCATTAGAATCCTATTCCAATACCTCATTGTGACAAAGAGGGGATGCTACATTCTCAAAGACTATGAGAACAAAGCACAAACTTTGGTAGCTTCTCTCTAGCTGAGAAGGATTCAAGTACTACCACAGAGGGAAATCACTAACTATTGCCCAAGGAAGATCACCCAATCTAAGAGTTCATCACTAATGGCAGGGGATGGTGAGCTCTATAGCCACTCTCAAAAACTGTCTACTACATCACAGAGAGGCTGCTATGTGTACTAGTGGAAGAAGTGAAGACAAAATTAGAGATCCTTAGTCCTGCAAGGTAGGCAATTCAAGAATTAATCCCATTTTAAAGATAAGTAAAATGAACCTCAGAGATCTGATGTGATTTGTCCATAATAAGTTGTCAAGCCAAGACTTGAATCCAGGTCTTCAATTCTAGTGCCTCCTTAAAAAGCCATTGCAGAAAGTTAGGTAGTAAAAAGGTGGGAGAGAAAAAAAAAACAGATGGGGAAAGAGATATGGAAAAACACAGAAAAGAAGTAAGAAAGAGACAAAGAATACAAGAGAGAGTGGAGAGAAATAGATGAGAGAGATAGAGGAGGGGGAGGAAAAAAGTGAGAAGTGAGAGACATTTGGAGAATCAAGCCTATTCTCCAAATAAGCTGTGTGAGGCTTCAGTGGCAAAGCGTGCTAAGGGGAGAAACAAGATCTCCAGTGTAACAGAAAGTGATGTATACTAGATGACAGCTGGTCGATGAAAACATACAGTACATTTTCAGTTACATTTATGTTTGGGAAATTGATGTATTTCCAAAGCACTGGTAGAGAACGCTGGCAGCACAAGCCGGGCCAAACTCCCACAGTTTGCATCTGATCCACAAGAGTAGGAGTAAATATGCCTGCCATAAACATTCATATTTTGTTATTTCATATATAAACTAATAGCAAGGTTTGTAAACAAAAATAGCTACAGTCTCCTTTGGGATCTGTGCTAGGTAGCTGGGCTAGCTATGTTGAGCTGGGCTTTACAGAGCACTGAACTGGGAAAGGGTGGACCTAGGTGTTAGTCCTATCTCTGCTACTGACTTCTTCTCTGACCTGAGGTAAATCACTCCATGTGTCTCTTGGCCCCAACTCACTCCTCCATAAAATGAAGGATTTAGAGGAGATGTTATCTAAGGTCACTCTCAGCTCTAACAATGCAGGGTTCTGAGTTATGAGGAAAGATGCTGTGGGAAAGAATTTTTCCTCTAGGTAGAAAATTGTAGATCGGGGTTTCCAGGCTTATAAGTCACGCACTTCCCCCGTCATTTTCATTGAAATGTAATGCTCAACGTGAAGAGAGCACTGAGGCTGGGATTCTATGCCCTTGAGTTCTCATGCCCCCTTAGTCACTAGCATAACAATTTTGATTACATAAAATTTAAAATGTTTACTCTAAAAAACAAATGTGGTTAAATTTTTAAAAGGAGAAATTTGACTGGGAAAACCTTTGCAAATGTTTCTTTAATAAATGTTTTATTCCAAGATATATGAGGAACTAACTGAAATTGATAAGAATAAGGACTATTACCCAATTGACAAATAGTTAAAGGATATGCATAGACAATCCTCAAAGAAGTCCAAATTAGCAACAGATATAGATATATAGATATAGATATGTATATGTATGTGTATATCTATATCAATATCTAGATAGATAGATATTATCCCAATCACTAAGTATTAGAGAAATACAAATTTAAAGAATTCTGAGTTTCTAATTTCTATCTGTGTAATTATCAAAGATGAGAAGGAAAGTAAAATGCCAAATATTGGAGAGGCTATAGGAAAGCAGGTACACTAATGCAATATTGGTGGAGCTGTTTCAACCACTGTGAAAGCAATTTGAAACTATGCCCAAAAAGCCACAAAACTGTCATGAAAATAAACTTTTAACACAGTGACACTACTACTAGGTCTATACAACAAAAACCTGAAGAAAGAGAAGCATATGTACAAAAATATTTATAGCAGCTCTTTTTGTCGTAGCAAGAACAGGGAGCTAAGGTGATGCTCATCAGCTGGGAAATGACTGAGCAGGTTATGCTATATGAATATGATGGAATATTTCATAAGATAAGGAATGATGAAAAAGGAAATTTTAGAGAAATTTGAAAAGAAACGTGTGAACTGATTCAGAACCAAGTAAAGAGAACCAAGATATCAACTCATACAATAGCAGCAACAATGTAAAAAAAATAATAATAACTTTGGAAGTCTTAAGAAATGTAAATACCAATGTATACTATCCATTTTGATAGAGTGGTGATTGACTCAAGATGCTAAATGAAACATGCCTTTTTATATGAGGAAAGTGAGAATTTATTTTGCTCATCCATATGTTAAAGGCTTGTACTTTTCTTTTCTGTTCGTGGGAATAGGGTGGGAACGAGAATAGGGATGGTGTTCAAAAAAAAAAACTGACATGAGGCAAGAAAGAATCACAAATAAGCCAAATAATTTTGAAAGATACATTTCAAATTTATTACATGTTTAAAAAGAAAAGCAAGATTTACATTATAGAGGTTCACAGCTTCATACATAATCCCATCTTTCTGTTCTACAACACATACTGAAATGCTCACTTTATTTGGTATTTGTTATGTTCAGAAAAAATGTAACATAAAATACAATTTTAAAGAAGCCAGGAATTGTTGCAAAGGACAGGACCTGGTCCAGTCACTCCATTCAGTATTAAAGCAAGAGAAAGGTTAAAGTATTTTTAATGAACTCACAAGTCTTGTGAAAAAAATTTTGGGAGAACAAATAGCTTAAAATAGAATGAGAAAATATAACCCAAGCCATAGAATCCCTTGAAACTGGAGTCTGTTTTGCTCTTTTTTGTTTTAAGGGAGGAAAGAAGGAGGTGGAGGTAAAAAGAAATATAATCAAGAAAAATAAGAAAAAAGGCAGGAATTTAATTTTTCTCATAATTGCGTTTTTCAAAAAATAGTTTACAAACATTGAGGAGGTAGGGGAGCAGTTCACAAACTTCACTCATCCAAAATAAGCAAAGTGTGTGCGTGCACACACACACACACACACACACACACACACACACAGGGGGCAGAGAAAGAGAGAGGGAGAGAGAGGGGGAGAGAGAGAGAGGGGGGAGGAAGGTAGGGAGGGAGGGAGGGAGGGTGAGAGAGAGAGAGAGAGAGAGAGAGAGAGAGAGAGAGAGAGAGAGAGAGAGAGAGATCAGTGTAAAAAACTACATAAAGTTCAACAGAGTGATGGGGACAAAGAAAGAAGAATGGGGCTTAAAAGGAAAAATAAAGTTAAGAAGGGAATAGTTACAAGGAAAATAAACTTCAGCTTCACAGTGTATAACATAAAAGTTGAATTAAAAGGAAAATTTTTTAAAATGTAAGAACCAATAGATAAAAAGAAGAGTGAAGGAAGAGTAAGATCAGATCATCTAACTTATACATTAATAGTATCAATTTCATTTTTAATATACTAAAAAAGTCCCTTTAAAAGCAAGTTTTAGAATTATCTGTAATAGAAAAATGCTAGACACTCTTATAATGCAATCAGGGATAAAACACAGTTATCTACTGTCACTACTATTATTTGATTGAATTCTAGAAATCCTGGCTATTACAAAATAAGAATATAAAGAAATTAAGAGACAAGCACAAACATAGAAGAAACAAAATAATTATCATTTTTATGTGCAAATGATATGATGGTTTACTTAGAGAACTTTAGAATTCAACTAAAATTAATTCAAACAGTTAAGAGTTTCTGGAAAGTAACAAGATATAAAGCCACAAAAATTATTTTCCTTTCTCTTTATTCTCAAGAAAACCACAAAAGACCAGATTTTTTTAAAAAAGGAAAGAAATCCCATTTAAAATATATAAATTATATATAATAAATGTATAAAATATATATGATTTATGTTGTATAAATGTCTTGGAGTCAAACTACTGAAACACATACAAGAATTTTATGAATACAGCTGCAACACACTTTTCACAGAAACAAAAACAGAAAAAATATTAGAAAATATTAAATGTTAATTATTGGGTAATGCCAACATAATTACAATAACAATACTACCTAAAATAACTTACAAATCCCATGCTATAAATTTGGAACCATGTTCAAAGGACTATAAAATTGTGCATACCCTTTGACCTAACAATACCACTACTTGATTTATATCCCAAAAACATCAAAGGAAAAGGAAAAGGATTCACATGTACAAAAATATTTATGGTAACTCTTTTTGTGGTAGCAAAGAATTGGAAACTAAGGGAATGCACATCAATGGAGGAATGGCTGAACAAGTTATGACATATGAATGTGATGGAATACTATTGTACTAAAAAGAAATTATTTCAGAAGTAAATATAAAAGTAAAAGTAAATGGTTTCAGAAAAACCTTGAAAGAATTATATGAACTGGTGCAAAGTGAAGTGAGCAGAACCAGGAGAACAATGTACATAATAATAGCAATATGTAAAGATAATCCACTGTGAAATCCACCACAACTCCAAAAGAGTCATGATGAAAAATGCTATTCACCTTCAGAGAGAGAACTGATAGACTCAAATGGCAGACAGAAGCATATTTTTTCCTTCATTTTTCTTCCTTTCCTCCTCCCTCCCCCTACAACATGGCTAATTCAGAAATGAATTTTACATGACTTCAAATGTATAATTGAAACCATATTTCTTGCCTTCTCAATGAGTTAATGAAAAGGTGAAGTGACAGAGAGAATTTAGAATAAAAAATACACAAATAATTAAAAATAATTCCATGCATTACAACCAAATTCCCAAAGTAACACTATAAAACTAAGGGGGGAAATTACAAAAATTATCTTGAAGAATAAAAAGTCAAGAAACTCAAAAGAAATTAGGGGAAAATGAGAAAGAAGGGGGCTTATGTATATAAGATCTTTAACTATACTAATAATAAAACTTTTGGTCATAGTTAAATAATAGCTAAATTGATAAGCAAAACAAATTGGGTACACAAGACTCAGAAGCAAACAAAAATAGAAGCATTTTTAATAAACCCAAGGACTACAAATACAGGAGTAAGGACTCACTACAGTAAAATAAGATTGGAGTAAAGCAAGGATGTTCATTGTTACCACTAGTATTTTATATCATTTTAGAAATGTTAATTATAGCAAGAAAACAAAAAAAAATTGAAGGAACAAACATAGGTGAAGAAAAAAACAAACCTATCACTATTTTCAGAAAGTAAGATGGTTTACTTTAAAAATCCTAGAAAGGCTAGTACAAATTAACAGGAATAATTAATAACTTAAGTAAAATATCAGGATATAAAATAAACCCACAGAAATTATCAGTCTATCTATATATTGCTAGCAAAACCTTGTAGAGAGTGATAGGAGAAAAATCCATTCAAAATAACTAAAGAAGTATAAAATATCTAGGAGTCCACTTAGCAAAAAAATGAAAAAATATAACCATACAGCTACTATACAACCTTGTTTACACTAATATCACCATTACCCCAAGTTTTCTGCTTCGCAGAGTTCTGGAAATTCTGGCCTCAGCCTGTAGAGCAAACCCAGCAGAATAGGCATTGATCCTAAGCTAATATCCTTGGAAGTCCCCAGTCTCTTTGGCCTACTGTTTCCCATACAAGGTTTATGAAAAGGAATGAAAAAATAAAAGAAATATTTATAAACTACACTGACTTTAATTGAATTGACTTTGAAAAGGACAAAAATAGTCCTGTTTTTGTCTCAAAAAGCAGAAAATAAAAGCAGAAAAAGGTAAAATCAGTGTAAAAAAAAAGCTTAGCAAAATATCTAGGCAAAATTATTCCAAGTGCATTTGCACACAAAAATGGAAGCAGAAAAACAAATATGAGAAAAATGGAAAAGGTCTGCAAAGATTACTGTAATAAATGGTTTTTACCATCACAGATACCAGAATTATCAAAAGGGTATACTTATAGAAGAGCTAGAAATGGCTTTTCATGCAGTACATGAATTGAGGTCATTAATAGGGGGAAAAAAAGCAAGCTTTAACAAACAATAGTCAAGAATGATCCACATCTTTACTATTTCAACATTGATTGAAAACACAGAGAATATAAATTCAATTTTGTTTTGGTTTTATTCATTAATGAAAACCTATTTGATTAAATACAGTAAAACTGTATCCTAAAGGATCTTTTCCAGCAAGGTGTCTTCTATCTATATATATAAATTATTCAAGATTTCTTAAAAGATACAACAGAAATCATCATGTCAAAACATCCTGTGATGATGATGATGATGATGATGATGATAATCATCATCATCATCATCATCATCATCATCATCATCAGGGAAGGCATTAAACAAGGAGGTAGATACATACCAAAGATGTTCATCATTGTGGTGGAGGAGAATAGAATAAATTGGAAATTGATTCTCTATGGATGTTAAAATTGTCCAGATACTCTGATTCATGAATGACATTGTGCTAGCTTCATAGAAGATATTTGTAACCATTCAAAATAGTTTGATATGACCATCCACACAGGAAATACCAAATGGATCAAAACTTTATTTCTCTGAGTATGACATGAAATTGAATAGTCAACATATAACACTTGTGCATCAGTATACACCTGAGATGAATAATATAGACAAACAGTGAATGAAGCCCAGAGTCAAACAAGAGGACAGTAGGTTGGATTGTCTTTGGAAAATTCCTTTAATGACCCTAAGCTTCCCATGGAAATAAAGATTCATATTTTAACATCAACATTCTACTGGTATCATAGCAAATCATGGAATACAGTAATCTCCAAATAATTTAAAAATGAATATCACACAGAGGGCAATAGAATGCTATTTGGTGAGTGTAGGCTGTGACACGTAACCAACAAGGAACTTTAAAAAATGGGAATAAAAGATGTCATGCAGGAAATGTGTGAGAGGAAGTGAATATGGACTGGCCATGTGACAAGAATGGATGAGAGCCGGACAGCCAGAGTGCTTCACTGGTAACCTCACAACATCAGAAGAAAACGAGAAATTCCCTAATTATTACAACTGTCCAGGAATAGAAGAGGCTACCTCAAGAGGTACTATGGTTCCTCTTCAAAGAGATCTTCAAGTTCTTTTGTGTCTGGGTTGGACTAGATCACTACTGAGGTCCCAGCTTTCCAATTCAGGAATTCTATAGGCAGCATCTCCAATAGGTTGGGTGGGCCACCAGTGGAGGACTTGTAGAAAATTACATAGACAAAAGTCACAGCACATGGGAAGGCATGAATGGGTTGTATCATAGAAGAGCACTCCCAAATCAATGAGATCATAGATCCCATTTGAGAATTAAATGTTTTGAAAATACAGTTCTGAAATGTACCAGGGGCACGGATGAGCTCTAGGCATATTCTTTCTCTAATTTAGGAAATTCATGGTGAGTTAGACCTCATTTAACCAGAAAAACAAAAACAAGAAACAATGAGAATAACTAATGGATCATGAGAAATATATTTAAGTGCACAGTATCACTTTAAATATTATTCCATATTTTAAAATGCATTTTATAATAGAGTGATTCTTGTAAGTGAATTTTAATATAAGGTTCTGTTGTTTTCTCATGTTTTTCAAGAAAATTTCTACATGGTCAACACCTTGTGCTAAGCTGTCTCTATCCACTGTCCATAACAGTTGAAGGCCCATGTTTGACTGTTTGGTCCATGATGCCATAACTCGGGCTCATGTGCATCTAGGGTCCAATTACCTGAATGGACAGTTGAACATCTAAGAAAAAATGAACAGCTTCAAGTAAACTTGTCTTACAAAGCCAAACTTAAAGTCACAGCATATGTCATAATGCTTTTTACTAAGATGATAGTGTCTATAATGCCATCACTCTTTTATAATTAACAAGAAAACTCAGGATTATGCTGCTGTTCTATCATATGTGTTCTGTCATGTTGGCTCATAAAGAGATCTGGCTAGTGGACAGTGGTTTTCTGTTTTTCTTTCAACTGCATAAAATATGCAAATGATACTAAGTCACTTGAGATCTCTAAACCTCAATTTCCACATATGTAAAATGCCCTCAAAGATTTTTGTCTCTTCTAAATAGTGGGCAGATAGGTGTTACAGTAGATAAGGCACTAGGTCTGGAGTCAGAAAGACTCCTGAGTTCAAATCTGGCCTCAGACATTAACTAGCTGTGTGATCCTGGGCAAGTCACTTAACCCAGTTTGCCTCAGTTTCCTCATCTGTAAAATGAGCTGGAAAAGGAAATGGCAAACCAATTCACTATCTTTGCCAAGAAAACCCCACATGGGGTCACAAAGAGTCGGATACAACTGAAACAATTTAACAACAAACATATATGTGTGCATGCATATATACACATATATACATATACATACACATACATATAAATGCATTATGTTTGTATACATACATGTATGCATGCATACATATATGTACACATACATATATGCCTGCATACGTGTGTGTGTGTGTATACACATACACATATAAATGGCTGTCATATGGGGAAAAAATAAGATGTACGTGGTTATTGTTCCAAAGAAAAGACAGGATGAATGGCTAGAAGGAAAAGAGTCCCAGATGGGTAGACAGAGGATGTGACCTAATCCCTTCTCTGGAATTTAGTCACTTTACCACTTGGGACCTCTGTCTTCTCATCTACAAAATAAGGAGTCTATACTAAGGGGTTTATACCCTTTCTAATTCTAAAATCCTAAATGACACAGGCAAGTTTCTTCCCAATAGGGAGAAAACCTTCTAAAAGTCAGAGCTCTCTAACAATGTCTAGATACCTAGAAAGGTAGTGAGTTTCCTGCCACTGCAGGTTTTTAAACAGTATTAGGTACAAAGCAGAGGAATTTTCTGATTTCAAAAGATTACATTAGTAGGTTTCTAAGATCCTCCTAACCAACTCCAAAATTCTACCATTTCCAGGGCGAGATTCTATGACTTCCTTATCCTGAACTTCTCAATTCAGAGCTTCCTGCTGTTGAAGGAGGATCATATCTCCCTGGTGCTCTTCCCCATTCCTTTTCCCATTTGTTTTCCTCAAAGGACAGAAAACTCCTCAGGCGGGGGCTCTTCCCTGCCTTTCTATAACCCTATGCACACTTTGAAAACTCTCAAAAATGCCATTAATTACAATGATAATGACACTTTGTACTTTTATAGGCTCTTTCATCAGAGGATCTCGGAGCACTTAAAAATATCATCTCATTAATCCTCACAACACCACCTGGGAGACAGCTGGCAAGTAAACTTATCCCAGTTTCACAGGGAAAGGAAGTGAGATACACAGAGATATTTACGGACTTGGTCCAGATTGGACAAAGTCCCTTTGCCTGGAACTCGCTCGGGCAGCCTTTTCTAGTTGCTGTTAGTGAAGGAAAAGACATTAAAAAATGAAAGTCCTAAGTATTCTCTGGCTTATTTTAGTATTCTTCACAAACTTGATTCTTCATGACCCAAATTCATGGGCTTGGAAGGTGAGTGGAGGGGGAAGGGGGAAGGGGCAAAGAGCAGTACTTTAGTTGGTAATAAAACTATCAAATTATATATATATATATATATATATATATATATATATATATATATATATATTATATATATATATACATTTTTTTTTGGTCCAGACCTGCAATTTTGCTGGTATAGGGACCTCTAAATGAGGAAATGCCTTCTATTGATGCAGATGGGAAACCACTCTACAATTTATAATCTTAGAAAGTTTCCCAGGATACTGAGAGAGTACTTTGTGGCCTTCCCCTAGTTTTCCAATTTTATTATACCCTACACCCTTTCTTACCACTTGCACCTCCATCTCATCTCCCACCACACACACACACACACACACACACACACACACACACACACACACACACACACACACACACACACACACACACACACACACACACTGTGGCCCATTAACCATTAACACTGACCTCACTATTCCCCTAATGAGAAAATCTCTCTCACCTCCAGGCATTTTTCCTGGCTTACCCCCAGTCCCAGAATGTTCTCTTTCCTCATCTCTACCTACTGGTTTCTCTGGCTTCCTTCAAATCTCATCTAAAATCCTATCTTGTAAAAGAAGCCTTCCCTGGACTCCTTTTGATCATCTCCCATTTATCCTGTATGTAGTTTGTTTTACACAGTTGTTTGCAAGTTTTGTCTTCCATCAGACTGAGTTCCTTGACAGCAGGGACTGTCTTTTGCCTTTCTTTGTATCCTCAGAGCTTAGCACAGCATGTGGTACATAGTAGGGATTTCATAAATATTTATTGACTGACATAGCCAGTGTTTGTCAATAGGCAGGAGCTGAACTCAGGCTTTATCCCAAAACTCAGCTGTCTATTCACTTTAGATGTGCACAAACTGTCATGTTTGACTCTTTGTGACCCCATTTGGGATTTTCTTGGCAAATATACTGAAGTGATTTGCCACTTCTTTCTCTAGCTCACTTTACTAATGAGAAAACTGAGGCAAATAGGGTTAAATGACTTGCTCAGGTTCACACAGTTAATGTTTGAGGTCACATTCAAACTCAGATCTTTTTGACTCCAGGCCTAGTTCTCTATTCACTGCACCACTTAGTTGCTAATCACTTTAGATAGTATTGTGCAAGTTGGAGTTTATTGCTAAGACGTGAGGAAAGAATGTAACTCAAGCCTTTAAACCAAAAACTGATATTATTTCTGTTATAGTTTTGTAGTTCTACTTTAAAGAGAATCATATAATATTAGTAAAATTATAAAATGTCAGAACTGCAAGAGACATTAGAATCAGTATATTAAGACCAAAATGTGAGCCTTGGAATCATAGAACTATATAACATTAAGGCTGGAAGGGACCATGGTAACCACCTAGCCCAGAGGTTCTCAAACTTTTCCACAGTAGCTGAGTCCTTCAATTTAAACAAAACTTTGACATAATCCTTGTAGTAAAAGCCACTAAAAATATTAGTTTAATGCCTATTAATAAATAATATAGGGTTCATTTCTTTTTAATTAAAGAATTTTATGGCTCCTTGCAGCACAGTTTGAGAAACACTGATCTATCCCATCCTCATTTACAGAAGAGGGATGCAGGGAACTGAGATATTCAGTGAGATCACACCTAAGATATTAAGTGAGGTCACACAGCTAATCAGTGGAAGAGCTGGGAATAGAACACAGGTATCTTGACTCTCAGGTGCTTTTACTTTCCACTAAATCCTATTTTCCAGAAGGACGCTGTCGGAAATCTGTTTAAAAACATGAAATGATCTGGTCAAAAATCACCTCATCTCCAAAGGAAGGTGATTTGTGTTAAATAGAAATAAAAGAATTGGAGATTCATGTGACAACAAGTCTGAGTCGTTGGAGGCAGCAACCTAAGACCCAAACTGGCAAGGATGACGGTCTCTGTTTTGGGTAGAAACAGGCTTCTTTGACTCTAAGAATGTATTCAAGGTATATAATAGATACCTGTCTGATATAATTAATTATATTTTTCCTAAATTTAACATTGCCTGAAGGGAAAAATCATTTTGCTTGGTAAAATCCCTCATGCCACACAAAGTCTGTGAAAGAGCCAGATTTAATTGCTGTGATAAAAACCACAAGAAAGACCAGGTTTGCATTAAATCTATAACCACATCTACTGAAGAATAGCTTTAATCACCTTTGAAATGGTGACCACAAGATAATTAAAGGGAAAGTGTGCTCATTGGTAATTATCCAGGAATATCAAATCTCCGTTTATCATGGAGTCCAATTTAAAATATCTTGGCAAGGGATTCATTCCTTACCCCCCACGCCTCCCCAACCCCCTCCCTTTTAAGCTTAGAACTCCATGTTCCATGGATCTTTGTGTCATTTAACAGTCCACTAATGGGTTTCCATTTAGAAGGGGCCGTGGCCTCCCTCCACTGCCCGGTATTATTCTCATGAACTCATCAGATAAAAGACAACAGAAACAAGTCAGAGCATTTGCTCTCCACTGACAAGTTTGTTTCTCCATAAACCTAAGACTAACCATGGACTTTAAGGTTCCCACACTTTCCCTGAGTCTCCTACCTAAGGGAGAAAAAAAAAAGATGAAGAAAAAAGAACAGAAGAGAAAAGGGGAAAAAAACTGTATGTAACTTAGGAAATGTAAAAAGGGGAGGGAAGCCCTTAAACCAAGTGTGTAAATCACTGTAGGCTTGTGATTTATGTTAACTTTAACTGGGCTTATTGTGGCTCCCCAGATCTGGGCTCACCTTCAGGCAGAAATGGAAACCTGTGGGGTTACATTCTTTAAAGACCTCAGAAGCTTTGTTCCAGACGATTACTCTCAGGCCTCTGTCGCCTCTCTTTTCCTAGCCCCTCCCCTTCCCTCCATCCACTTTCTCTTTTTCCCTTCTTTTCCTCTCCTCTGCCACCCTCTCTCTTTCCCTTCCTCATTGATCCCCCTCTCCCTTATTCTCCTCTCCTCTCCTTTCCTCTTTTCTACTCCCACCCATTCCCCTCTTTATCCACTGGGTTCTGGGACTAATATATTTTTCAGAAGGCCTGGATTCAAACCCTATCTATGACACATATTTATTTTGTTACCCTGGACAACTCATTTCCTTTCTCCTGGTCTCATTTTCTTTCTGTCAAATGAGCTGGGTGGACTAGAAGATCTCTAAGGTAATTTCCAGAATTGAATATCTGTGCTTTTATGAAGTCATTGAACTGGCAGTCATCCTCCACACCCTGTGCTTTCTCCCAGCATCAGTAATTGGAGCTAGCAGTTCAAATGTGCTCACAAGTCACTGCCTGCTTTGGCTGCTAATCCTTTATGGGGAATGAAAAGCCCTGTGCACTCTCCTCAAGCCCTGAGGTAGCCTGCTGCACTGGAGTGGGGCAACTTCAGCACCTATCTGCTTTGTGTCACCACATCTCCTTTGGTCAAAAAGAAAAAGATGCTCCCTCCTTGCTTCTGGCTCTCAGAAGCTCCAGAATAGCCTTCTATATGAATCTCCTCATGGTCCCCCAAACTACCAGAGTATTCCCTCCCAAAATGTCTGTGTATAGTGCTTGTACTTTAAGGATTTAATAGTAGTAACAGATAGTAAAGATTTAATACAGGATGTTTCAGTCAATAGAATTTAAATAGAAAGACAGACAGGCAGACATACAGGCAGGCAGGAAGACATACAGGCAGGCAGACAGACAGACAGACAGACAGACAGACAGACAGACAGACAGACAGATAGATAGATAGATAGATAGATAGATAGATAGATAGATAGACTTTTTATCTTTCCATTTATAATATAAGCTCCTTGAGGGTTTGTATTTTTCTTTTCATTTCGCTAGTTTTTGGCATAGTGCCTTGTATATAGGAAGCATTTAATCAGTGTTTGCCAGTCAATTGGTTGGCAGTGTAACCAAAGCACAGAGTAATAGAATTATCATCTTTTGATGCGGACACCATAGCTCTATTCACATAGCATAAGATGACATAAGCTTTTTAGGTTTTTTTTGAGCAGCCACATCACAATATTGACTCCTAGTCTTTTCCAAATAGTCTTCTGTCAAGCATGTGTCCTCCATCCTATATTCATGTAAGTAGTCAAAGAAAAACTTAAATATAATATTTCACATTTGTTCCTAATACATTTCATCTTATTAGATTTGGTGTACCATTCTAATGTAGAGATCCTTTTAAACCTTGAGCCATTCCTCCAAAGTATTAGCTATTCTTCATAGTTCTGTCCCATCCATAAATCTGATCTCTATCCAAGTAAATAATGAAAATGTTAAACAGAAGAAGGCCAAGTTCAGAGCCCTGGAGCACACCACAAAGAACTCTCTACAAGTAGACATTGATCCATTTAACAACACTTTGAATAACATCCTTCAGCCTTCTACCAGTTCAACTATCATTTAGTCTTTGTTTCTCTATTTAATCTCCAAGGAAATCATTGAGTCGATGTCATCTTGGAGGGAGGACTTTGGTAGAGTACCCTTGGGATCTGTGCTGTTCAACATTTTTTAACAGTGATTTGGACAAAATTATTGAAGAGGTGGTGGATAGAGTGCCAGGCCTGGAATAAGGAAGACTCATCTTCCTTGGTTCAAATGTGGCCTCAAATATTAACTAGCTGTGCAACCCTGGGCAAGTCACTTAACCTTGTTTATCTCAGTTTCCTTATCTGTAAAATAAGCTGGAGAAGGAACAGCAAGCCACTCCAGTATCTTTGCCAAGAAAACCCCAAATGGTGTTATGAAGAGTTGGACATCAACAACAAATCGAAGAAATGCTTGTAAAATTTTCAGACAACATAAAGCAGGGAGGGATAACACAAGAGTATGTTGGATTTATTTCCAACTGACTACCCAGAGCCCATCCTTAAATGTTCAATGTGAGCATTTAAACCTTGGAAATCAGAAATCTTCCAAAGTTACAAATCTCAGCTTGATTTACTCTTTTGTTGATTGTCTAGACTAGGGGGTCTGCAAACTACTACCTGAGAGATAAATATGTCCTGCTACCTATTTTTGTACAGGGCAGGCAAGCTCAGAATGGTTTTTATGTATTTTTTAAATACAATAAAACTTTATTTTAAGGTGTAAAGCCACTCAGCTCATGACCATAAAACAGATTAAACATAAAAGTATGTCATTACTTTTTTTCCCTAAGAGATGGTTGTTAAATATTTAACCACGCCCCTGGATAGTATAAATGGTATATTACAGAATTAGGTTAGAACAATAGGCCAGATTTAGAAAGATGAAATTTAATAGGAATAAATATAAACTCCTAGATGTGTTTTTGAAGAGTTTCACAGGTGCAGGATGGAGAAGGTGTGGCTAGACAACAGTTTCTGTGAAAAAAGATCTAAGTGTTTCTGTAGATGGCTATAAGTAACCATAAGTAATCAATGTAATACTATAAGTAATCACTATCAATAGCCAATGTGATATGGTAGCCCCAAAAAGCTGATGCTTTCCTCGGTTGCATCAAGAATAATCAGGTTCACAACAGGGTAGATAAGAGTTTCCTTTTACTCTGGACTGGTCAGACCCCATCAGGAGTGCTGTGTTCAATTCTAGACACTCCATATTAATAAGGACATAGACAACTTGGACTGAAATTCAAAGAGGATGAGTGGACTGGAAGGATATGTCGTTCAAGGACTGGTTGAAGGAATTTTGGTGGTACATGGTAGAAGTCAGTATTTGAAGAGCTGTCACATTGAAAAAGAAGCAGACTTTTACTGCATAGTTTCCCCAAAGTCAGAAGTAGGAGCAAAACATTTAAATTTGCCTTAGGAGACAGATTTAGGCTTGATTGGAAGAAAAAATGAAATCTTCCTTTAAATTAGGGATGTCCCAAAGTAGTAAAGGGTGTATTCTCTGCTGAGGTTTTCAAGCATATGTTGGAGGACCATTCATTAGTGGTAGCTTGTCAGCAGGTACTTGGTTTGATACAACTGTATTATATACCCTTTGATATCCTTTCCAACTTTTAAGTCTTTTGGGTCAGTGATTTCAAGAAATGTTTGTTGTTATTGCTTGTTTCATTTTGTTGTTGTTGTTTTTTATCTTGCTGAAACTGTGATACATGGTAGCCATGCCAATCCCTTGATCAACTTGTCTAATAACCCTATGTTAAAAGGAAACATAGTTAACTTAGTATGACGTAATAGACATCATGGAACATATGCCATAAATTATTTGACCTAGGTGACCTAGAAGAGCCCTTCAAGCTCTGAATCTATGATCCTATAACCCTTTGATGCAATTATTAAAAATCCTATACCAGGAACCCTGTCTAATGAAAAGATTTCCAAGCTCAAGTTAATAAACATTGCCTTGTCGAAAGCAATGTTGCTTCCAATAAAATTCCCATCCCATTGAAGAATTGGATTTTCCCTTGGAGCTCTCTGTAATAAAGTACAATTGTTCCACGTGTTAAAATATGTGCTTCAGCCCTCAGTAGGACCATAGACTCAGGACTGAAAAAGAATCTTAGAAGTCTAGTTCAACCCCTCCCTCATTTTATAAGTGAAGAATCTAAGGACCACAAAGGTAAAGGAATTGACTTAGGTCCAACAGGTTGTAAGTATCTGAGGCAGGATATGAATCCAGGTTTTCTGACTCCAAATCCAGCATCTTCCTACCACATGGTAATATTTGGGTTTTTATGAAAACATTACTTCAGTTTTGTTCATCTTCTTCTTTTATGAGTCATATTCATTTATGAGTCAAGAAGTTGAAATAGTAGTCCCAATCCTATCCCTAAAGAGCTGTGTGACCATAGACAAGTCATTTTAACTTTGCCAAATCCCAGGTTCCTGATTTGAAACAGAGTAATGGGATTTGCATTACCTACTTACCTTACAGGGATCTTGTGAACAAAATGCTTTGTAAACTTTCACCAACTCAAGAAATGGTAGTTATCATTATTACTATGTCTGCATGCATCCCCACGAGACTGAAAAAATCCTGGAAAAGTAAGATAGAAAACTGTCTCAAGCTGTGCACAGCAAAATGTCTCCTTTCTCTCTGAGCCCCAGGATTCACAGACACTGGCAATCAAGTGTCACAAGTGCTGACAGTATGTCTTATGATCTTTGGGGGTTGATTTAAAAAAAAAATTCAAGCCATGCACACATATGAAAACCAGAAAGTGAGCCTGCTGATGTATCCTCAGCATTAGACATGAATGACATTTCAAAATCTGCTATAAATATGTGGTTCTGCTGGAGGAAATCAGGTTGGGAGAATATGGGCAGAAGCCCAGGAATGGACTGCAATCAGTGGTGGGTAGCTGGAGAAAAGAAAGTGAAGGCAAGGGCCATGGAGAAGAAAAAAGAATGTAAGGATTTCATTGAGGGGGTCTAATTAGGAAAAAGGAAGTGGAATTTAATTTAAGCCAATCCAACAGGCATTTTATTAAGCACCTATTATGAGTCAGGAACTACTAGGCACTGAAGATACAAAGACAATAATAAAAAGAGTCCGCTCCTCAAGAAGCTTCCATTCTACTCTGAGAAAACAACACATACACAGACAAATGTGCTATTTTGGGGGAAGGAAGGTGGTGGAAGACAAGGAAAAAAAAATAGTCAAATGGAAGTCGAAAGATCTAGGCTTCAGTCCTAGGTTGTTGACACTTATTAGCAGTGTACTTCTGGACATATTACTTAGAATCTATGAATCTGAGTTAACTCACATATAAAGGAGGGAGGTAACAATGTTTGCAAAACATAGCTCACAGAATTGTTGTGCAGAAAGTGTCTCGCAAGTATTAGATCATTTTATTATTATCGTTATTATTATCATTGACTGGAGTTGTGAAGCGTGTGTTATAAGCTACTTAGTTCACTGAAGTCTATTAGGCAACTTTGAGGAAAAAAAAAAAGCTGAAACAACGCTTCTGGACCAACAAGGAGCCACTTGGGAAGCCGAGGGAGTCTCAGCTAGTGGTGCATAAGCACCTTTGTACAGAGACCTCATGCAGTGATCTGGACCCTAGATGACAAGCGCATTGCTTTCTAGCCATTGTATAAATGTCCAATGAAGATTCATGCTTCTGCTTCTACTTCTAGTTAACACCAAATGGTGGACGACGCCGGTGCTGCAGGAGGAGCGGGAGGCCCCCGGAGCTCCGGAGTCGAAGGCCGAGGTGGCTTCCGTGGCGGCTTCGGCAGTGGGGGCCGAGGTCGAGGTCGGGGCCATGGTCGAGGCCGTGGCCGCGGCCGCGGCGCCCGGGGAGAAAACGCTGAAGACAAGGAGTGGATTCCTGTCGCTAAGCTAGGCCGGCTAGTCAAGGACATGAAGATCAAGTCTTTGGAAGAGATCTGTCTTTTCTCCCTTCCTATCAAGGAGTCTGAGATCATAGATTTCTTCCTGGGATCTACATTGAAAGATGAGGTTCTGAAGATAATGCCTGTTCAGAAACAAACTAGAGCTGGACAACGTACCAGGTTCAAGGCTTTTGTGGCCATCGGTGACTACAATGGCCATTTTGGCCCGGGTGTCAAGTGCTCCAAGGAAGTGGCCGCAGCTATTCGTGGTGCTATCATTCTGGCCAAGCTGTCCATCGTCCCTGGACGTGGCTACTGGGGGAACAAGATTGGCAAGCCTCACACAGTGCCCTGCAAGGTCACTAGGAGATGTGGATCGGTTTTGGTGCGCCTGATCCCCGTCCCTAGAGGTACCTGCATCGTCTCAGCTCCTGTGCCTAAGAAGCTCCTGATGATGGCTGGAATTGGCTGCTACACCTCTGCAAGGGTCTGTACTGCTACTTTGGGCAACTTTGCTAAAGCTACCTTTGATGCCATCTCCAAAACATACAGCTATCTAACCCCAGACCTGCGGGAGGAGACTGTGTTCACTAAGTCTCCCTACCAGGAATTCACCGACCATCTTGTGAAGACTTACACTCCAGTGTCTGTCCAGAGGACCCAGGCAGCTGCTGTGGCAACCACATAGATGTTTTTTATAAAGAAATAAATTGAACTATACCTGCTAAAAAAATAATAATAATGATCCAAATAAGTCAGTCCAGGAACCTCTCCTGATCATCAGGGGATGATGTCTACAAAGCTGACTGAGCCAATTCTTTCTGATACTAGCCCTATAGCTAGAGTTTCTGAAGACACCAAGATACTCTCCTTTACCCATCTCTACAAGGGCAATTCACAGCTAGCACAGCAAAAATTTGATTGCCCTCTTGGGTAACCTCATCAGGTTTCCAATCTAAACCAACTCAAGCCAATTGAATTCATCAGACAATCACCTAAGTTTGTGCAATTCTGTGTTAGGTGCTAGGGATACAAAGGGAAAAAAATGACCCTCAAAGGAAATAATGTCCTCAAAAAGGTTTAACAGGGTACACAAAACTTCTTCAACACATAGTTATAGGCAGGGGCAGCTAGGTGGCACAGTGGATAAGCTCTGGCCTTTGAGTCAGGAGGACCTGAGTTCAAATCTGAGCCTCATAATAGTTACTAGCTGTGTGACCCTGGGCAAGTCACTTAACCCTGATTTCCTCACCAAAAGGCAAAAAACAAAATATATGATTATAGTAGGAGCACTTGTTTTGAAGTTCAAATCCTACATTTTCCATTTTACTATCTATGTGACCTGGGGACAAACATTTAACCTCTCTAGACCTCAATTTCCTCATGTATAAAATCAAAGAGTTGAAATACACAACATCTAAAACCGCTTCCAGCTCCAAATCTATGATCCTGGGAAGATTTTAAAGATCCATGATTATGCAGTTGTGTGCTTCCTTCACCGGTAGTATGTACCATCTTCTTTCTCTAGTTTTATAGACAGTCTTCAAAAATTGTTGTGAGAGATAAGTGGAAGACATCTGTAGTGTCAAACTCAAAAGGCGCTAAGACAACCTTTTTTTTTTTTTATGAAAAGGAGAAAAAAAATACTGCATGGCTGAAAAAAAAACTATCACTTTATAGGCAACCTGTGGATAAGCTTTTCTCTGGGCCTAGCTAGACTTGTTGGTGGATAGCAGACATATAGACTGTCACTGGTCATGGATACTCAAAGCCTTTATAGCTTAAGAAAACTTAACAGAGCTTGTCCACCACCTACATTGCCTTCAAGAACCCATGCCACAAAGATGTGAGATTATACAGGAGTGGAGTCAAGTGGCTTGTAGTGGAGTGTATGCGGGTGAATAAAATAACAATTCACAATTATATAGTACTTTAAGGCTCACAGATTACCTTCTTCCAAACAACCCTACAAAATACTTAAGTTATCAGTATTGTCATACCCATTCTATCACTGAAGAACTGGGACTTGGAGACATGAAGAAACTTATCCATGGTCACATAGTTGGTACTTGGAGCTTAGAGTGGAAGGGCCATCTCCTGATTCTAAGATCAATGCTTCTTCTACCACACCATACTGTTTCTCCTGGGTAGAAATGAAGTGCAAAGGGGAAATCTCAACAGAGTGCTTAAAAAAAAAATGTGAAGAGGGAGTCATCACATTCCAGCATTCTAGATCACACTCTTGTTTTTAAAGAATGAATGTTTCCATTAAGTCAGACTTCAGATACTATCTACAATTGCCCTGATGTGGAAGAGCCTTCTAGTAACAAAGATCACAACATGCCTACAACTTAGTAGATAAGTCTTCAGTAAGTTGCCTGAGGCTCCAAGCAGTCCTGCAATTTACTTGTGATCCCACAAGTCATGTCAGAAGTGGAACTTAAACTTGGGTCTTCCCAACTTGAAATCTAAAACTCTAATCTATCCATTCTACTATGCTTCCTTATTAAGACTTATCATGTTATGATTCCAATGCTTCAGTTCATACCTGTAAACATCTCAGAAATAATAGTAGCTAGATTCTATCAGGCCACCTGCTGCCATTTAGTGAATTCTTACTTCAGTTCAGCAGTGGAATTGATAAATGCAGAACTAATTTAAATACCTTTAAATCATATTAACTTAGAGCACCTTCCCTGCAGCAAACATTCTTAAAGAGCTCACTAAAGTACAGTGGATAGAGCACTGAGCTTGGAGTCAGGAAGACTCATCTTCCAGAGCTCAAATCCAGCCTCAGACACTTACTAGCTGTGTGACCCTAAGCAAATCATTTAATCCCGCCTCAGTTTCCTTATCTATAAAATGAGCTGGAGAAAGAAATAGGAAACCACTCCAGAATCTTTGCGGAGAAAACCCCCAAATAGAGTGGTGGAGAGTTGTACATGACTGAGATAACTAAACAATAAGAACAATAAAAACACTGAGAGGTTAATTGACTTGTACCTGGTCATAAAAAAAAGTAGGTATCAGGAACAAGACTTGAATCCATGCCTTTCTGGCTTTAAAGCTAACTCTGTATCTACCATATCATTTTATGAAAGGGAATGGAATCCATAATCCACATAGTTAACCGTTTCATTTCTACTAGCCCAAACATCACCATGTACAAACTTATTTTAGAGATGCCCTAAGCCTTAAGTAGAATAACTTTATGGCAAAGATGAAGGCAGAGAAAGATCTAGCTGGTAGCTGTTCATGAGCATGAGCTTTTATAATTTATCTGCTGGAGAAGTTATGGTGGAGAAGTTTCAAGGAAAGTTCCATGTTTACATCCTCACCCTATATTCAGCTCTTCAGATTGAGTCTCAGAGAATCACAGAGTGCAGAGCTGAAAGGATCTTAGAATAAAAGAATACTGAATGTTAAAGCCTTAGAGATCATCTAACTGCCCCCTTCATTTTCCAAATGAGGAAACTGAAGCTGAAGGAGGACAAATCACTTGTTTAAGATTACGCAGTGAATTATCATCAAGGTGAGAAGTCAGAATCTAGATTTCCCAGCTCTTCTATTACCACCAATCAGTTTCAGATACCACATTGACTAAAAGACCCTTATGTTTTCCCAGTTCAATGCAAAACAATACAACGCTCAAAATCATATGGGTATAGGACATGAGTGCTAGAAGGGTCTTTGGTACTTGTCTAGGAAAGGCACCATGGTTTAATATCAAAAGTGCGAGACTTGGACTGCATTATCTCTAAGGTCCACTCCAATTAAATAACTATGATCCTATGACTTGGTAACTAGAGAAACATCATGTAATCATAATGACCTAGCTTGGTCCTAAAGCAGCAATAAGAAAATGCATTTCTCTTCTTTCTCTGCAGATATGGGGGGTTTTGGATATGGTACACTGCATATGCTTTCACACTCAACTGAAGTTCTGAATGGCTTTGCAGAACTGGTTTTTTTTTTTCTGTCCTTTTTATTCTTCATTACAGAGGGAAGGATTTCTTTAGAAATGAATGTGATGAAAATCAAAATATATTACTTTTTAAAGAAGAGAAAGTTTTAATGTAGTTGTTAGATTCTGTTCTAGAATTCCCATTTCTACAACAAGCAGATTCTTTAGAGAAAAGAACACAAGACTATGAGTCTAAGAGCCATCTACTGGATTCTAAGCCTGGATATGGCAGAAATTTACTGTTTGACTTTAGGAAAGTCCTCTTTCCTTTCTGGGTCCCAGTTTCATCATATGTAAAATGGAGGAGTTTCAACTAGATGATCTGTATCATCCCTTCTAGCTCTAATACCTTAATGTACATTCTATATTTACAGAAATCTACTTTTTGCATTAATCTCTTCCTCCTCCACATTCCTATAGCAGCCATTCCCTTTGCCACTCATATAGAATTTACCAATTTATTGACATATTACTCCATTATTTTCCTGTCCTATTTAACTTAAAAGCTGTTAAGGGCAGACAGAATATCTCATGTCTCTTTGTAAACTTAGAACCCAAAACACAGCTCTGTACATTATATATATCCAATAACTGTTTATGACCAAGGGGATGATAAGGGCAATTATTATGGGGATGGCAATAGGCATAGTGGTGATAGTGGTGAAGAAGAACAAAATGGCAGAAATTGTGGTGGTTATAACAGTAAAATTTAGAGCCATAAGAGACTTTAAAGAATGGTGGTGATTAGTTTTGAAGCACTTATTAAGCACCCTGTGCTAAGTGCTAAGGATAAAAATAAACAACTAAGACAGATAGTTCCTTCCCTCAAGGAGTTTACATTCTGCTAGTAGGATAGAATGCATGTGGGGGAATGGTATACATGGAAGGGAACCTTAATCTAGGTAGTCATAGAGGTCCTGAGTAGAACCAACAGACATAAGATTTGCATGCCTTTTTAATAGCAATGATAATATTAATTTGATTACTGTTCTCAAACAAAGTGAGAAGTGAAAAGCATTAGGCAACATGAGTGGTGGGGTGAGAAGGAAGTAATGGAGAGAGGAATGTGTGTGGCATTGAAGAAGATAGCAAGATGTTCATGCTGGCTAGGCCTTAGTGTCCTAGAATTCTTCTGGGTGGCCTTATTGGATGACTGGGTATGTATATAGTGACAATAGCTTCATCCATTCTCTAATCCAGGCAGCTCCACAAGGGGGAAAGGACTGAAAGTTGGATGGGACAAAAACCTTGGAATGAGAAACATGATTACTGAAGGTCTGAACCAGGAGGTTCATTATCCCTGGTGGAGAAAGGAATGAAATTACAAGAAAGATGGCTATGCTGATTAGGCCAGGGTATCTCAGCAAGTGGAGGAAACCAATGAATGGTTATGATGAGGATGATAGCAATGGTGATCATTGTGACAGTTGATGGTAGGTAAGAACTGTAACGATGGGAGGTGATTATGTTGATAATGTGATGGTGGGAAAAGTAATGATTGTGATGGTGAAGATGATGGTGATGGTAGTAGTGGTGGTGAGGATGAGGGTAACAGTAGTTGGGATGTTAAGTACAATGATAATTATCAAGAGAATTGGAATGATGGTAATGGTGATGCTAGTGATAATAATGGTGATAACTAGTTGATTGCCCTCATAGCATAAAACTTTGTCTAATTTCATCTAACATAGCACATGACGTAGAGGGTGCTTGCTGTATATTTGACTATATATATTTGAATTTGCTGGATGATGAAAATGATGAGGATGAGGATGATGATAATGAGATCTGAGGAATTTGGGCTGAATGTCATATAATGGTGACAATGATGATGTAAGTGATAGTGTTACCATCTAGCTAGAGCGCTTCCTTGATTCCACTCTCTCATCAGGAAGAGAAAAAAATGAGAGGGAAAACAAAAAGTCATTGCACATTGTCCAATTTCGGGTGGCTCTCATCCCGGACGAGTAATGAATTAAAGATAAATCATCATATTGTTCAGAACACCCAAGACCAAAACAGTTATTAACCACAACTGTCTCCTCCCTCTACCCCCCGCACCCTGTAAAAAAAAAAACAACCTTCCCCAGCCTCCAAAAGCTAACCCAGACAGTCCAGTAAGGAAACAAAAAGAGAGAATATAATGCCCTGTGTGAGCAGCCTGGTTATTAACAGCTCTACACAGAGAGACAGCAGCTTAACTCAAACATTCTTGTTGAAATGTAAAAAACAATTATGACATTCAATTATTCCATTAAGGGAAATTAACTATTCTTCTTCTTCTTTGAAAAGAGCAAAATAAAGCACAGGATCTGAATAATTAGGTCAGCAAAGAATTCTGAAGAAAAGATGTCTAGACTTCTATTTTCATTTAAAACGACAAGCAGGGTTGTATGTGTGCGAGTGTGTGAACCTTTGTTTCAATGTATGTGTGTGTTTGTGTGTATGTGTGTGTGTGTGTGTGTGTGTGTGTGTGTGTTTTAAGAACTCCTTTGAATTCCCGGGGTGGTCACATTCATGCCTTTGCCCTGACAGGTATGAGAAAGTCTGGATCAAAATGTGGTATTCCCACTTTGATGTCGACGGTCACGCTCGGCTGCCATATGAGCTCTTTGGCTGCCATCAAGTCTGTTGTCGTGGGAGACCAGGTAAACCAGGGCTAGAACAGAAATTCTGCTTTGCAATCCCTTTGGCACTCAATTCATAGCACTGGTTTTAGAAACATTTTTCCATCTCCCTACTTCCCCCCCACCCCACACACACAGTTCTATTCCTAGAAGGAATTGTTCCCTTTAACAAATATCTACTTAAGCTATATCATTGCATAGATCATAAACAAATATATACTTTCGAAGGTGGAAAGAAACCTTAAAGATCACCTAGACCACAGGTTCTTAACCTTTTTGTATCATGGAGCCTTAGGAAGTCTACTGAAGCCTACGAATCCCTTTCCAGAATCATATTTTGTTGCCTATATTGAAAATGCAAGAAAATGCTAAATTTCAGTAAGAGGTTAGGGAAAATAAAGATGTATTCTTTTCCCATCTAAGTTCATAGACTCCCTAAAATCTATCCTTGAAGCCCTTAGGAGTTGTGGACCCCAGTTGAAGAACTTCTGATCTAGAAAAATGTACTTACTTGACAGAAGAGGATACTGAAGTCCAGAGTCCAAAGTTATACCATCACAGGATTGAGATACAAACCCAAGTCTCCTCAGCCCCAAATACTACATTATTCCATAGCCCACTTATAGGTTCTTAGACTTTAGAGCTGTAAGATACCTTTGAAATCACCTAGTTTGAACTCCCTCACACAAGCACAAATACACACACACACCAAGACTTCACTTAACAGATGAATAAACTGAGACCTAGAGAGGTATTTAAGTCCATCTATGTAGTCCCTGCCACCATATTCACACACAAATATGCATTCCCATTCTTACACATACATGTATACGTCACCACTACTATCTGGGAGACTGAAAAAAGTGACAACTTTCAAGTCAAGATATCCAGATTCCAGTCCCAACTCTGACACATGCTGTCTATATGAACTTAAGCAAGTTATGCATGTTCTTAGTGTCCCTGGCTATGCTCTGTCCAAGTTATAGAATAGTTGTTGACTACTTCCATTAGTAGAGGCTGCATGGTACAACAGAAAGAACACTGGATCCAGAGACAGACGACCTGAGGTTTAATCTTGGCTCTAAACTTTAGTACCTGTATGATTTTAGGTCATGTCACCAAACTCCTCTAGGCCCAGTTTCATTATGTTTAAATGAGGGACTAGGTAGCCTCTAATGTCCCGCTCAGCTATAAATCTATGATCTTTTGATTCTCACTGAGATTTTCCTGAACCAAATAAAATCCTTGGCTTGGACCAAGGCGAGGAAAAAAAGATGATGGAAATTTCAACTATTTTGATTACCCTAACACTTTGACAGTAAAGTGTATCAGATTTTTCAATGTTTAAGCACCAATTATGTATACACACACACACACACACACACACACACACACACACACACACACAAGATGGGACAGTGGTGTTCCTAGAGTTCTGAGTGATCACTCAGGGAAGGCAGCATGATACACTAGAAAAGACACCAAATTTGTATTCTGGATGCTCTGGGTTCATATCCTATGTGTGTGACTTAGGGCAAGTCAATTTATTTCTCTGTGCTCCAGTTTTCTCATTTGTGAAATGAAAGGAATGATTAGATGACTCTAAGATCCCTTCTAGCTCTAAATACATGATCCTTTAGGTTCAGAGAAGCTCATCAACACAAGTCTGCCCAGCTAAAAATAATATTTCCCCCACAGCAACCAGTGGAACTGTTTGCTATGGGGTGGAGATATTATGATCCAAGGCAGTGGAGGGAATATCCACACTGATAAAGTCATAAATTCTTAAAATATTGAACAAATGGTCATTTAACAATAACTTACATTTTAAAAGCACTTTGAGGTTTACAAATCATTTTCTTCATAATGACTAGTATTGACACCAGACAATATTTAGTAGTAATAAGTATAGCAACTAATAGTAGCAGTGGTGGTGATAGTGGTAGTAGTAGTAGCAGAATTAGCAGCAGCAGTAGTAGTAGTCAAAACAACTCATACGCATTGTTCATTTATGTTTTCTTCCAATCCCCATTTGTAGGACAGAGGTATCCACAGAGCTGGAAGGAATTTCAGTCATTATCTAATCTAGAAGTGTTGAATTCATGGCTCACTGGACAAGTCCAATTGACTGGAATTAAAATGTAACTGGGAAGTGTTTAGCAAAATAAATAAAAATATAATAAAAATAGATAATGATAATTTGTGGTTTTCTACATCAATATGTGCCAGCAGGAACTAGTTCTATTTGAGTTTGTCATCACATTATCTAACCCACCTCATAAATGATCACAAATTCCTTCTAAAATATCCCCTACAAGTAACCATCCCATCTTTCTTTAAAGCAGTCTGGAGATTGCTACCTACCCAAGCAATTTGTCCTATTTTTCAATTTGTTAAGAAGTGTTTTCCTTATATTAAGCCTAAATCAGCCCCTCTACATCATCCTCTCATTGCTTCTAGTTGTTACCTGAGGAAGTTAAGTGGAATAAATTTAATTCTTCTTGTACAACATGTAAAAATCTATATCTTTTCTAATTCTATCTTCTCAGCTACCATCTTGGTGTTTTTGAGATTTATTTCCCCTAGTAGAATGTAAACTTTTTTTTTTGCTTTTTTTTGGTGAGGCAATCGGGGGTAAGTGACTTGCCCAAGGTCACACAGCTAGTAAGTGTTAAGTGTCTGAGGCTGGATTTGAATTCAGGTCCTTCTGACTCCAAGACCAGAGCTCTATTCACTGCACCACCTAGCTGCCCCTAGAATGTAAACTTTTTAAAGAGCAGGCACGTTTTCATTTCTTTGTATTCCCAGTACCTG
Source organism: Phascolarctos cinereus (assembly GCF_003287225.1). Lineage (NCBI taxonomy): Eukaryota > Metazoa > Chordata > Mammalia > Diprotodontia > Phascolarctidae > Phascolarctos > Phascolarctos cinereus. Next base: position 363,285,658 of record NW_027555625.1, on the reverse strand, counting down.
ACACTATGTCTAGCACATATGAGATGTTTAATCAAAGTTTGTTGATTGATTGATGTCTACTAGCAGAACTAAATTTCTGATAGAACCTACAAAGCTGGAAAGGCTTTGCCTATGGAACCATTGAAAAATCTCTATTGTCTGATGACCATCCCTGCTAAATGAAGATATGCTTATCAACAAATAGAAGGTTAGCCTCCAGGTCATTGTTTTTATTATTATTGTTATTTTGGCTAGCACAAGCCAATTAGTGGTATGGTCAGAAACTAAAAGCTGGTTTTATGAAAAAAAAATAGATAAAGCCACGGATAATTTGATGAAAAAAAATAACCAGTATCAAAAATGAAAACGGTGAATGCACCACCAATGGTGATGGAATTAAAACAACTATTAGGAACTGTTTTGCCCAATTGTATGCCAATAAATCTGACAATGTAAGTGAAATGGATTAATATTTTTTAAAGAAATATAAATTCCCCAGATTAACAGAGGAGGAAATAGAATACTTCAACACCCCCATCTTAGAAAAAGAAATTGAATAAACCATCAGTTATCTCCCTAAGAAAAAACCCCAGGACCTTATGGATTCACAAGCAAATTCTACCAAACATTTAAAGAAAAATTAATTGTAATACTAATTAAACTGTTTGGGAAAATAGGCAAAGAGTTCTACCAAATTCATGTTATGACACAGAGATGGTTCTGATAGCTAAATCAGGAAGAGAAAAACAGAAAAATAAAACTATAGACCAATTTCCTAATGAATATTGATGCAAAAACAATTAAATAAAACACTAGCAAGAAGACTACAGCAATATGTTGCAAAAGTCATTCATATGAACAGGTAGAATTTCTACCAGGAATGTAGGATTGGTTCAGTATTAGGAAAACTATCAACCTGGACCATATCAATAACAAAACCAACAGAAGTCATATGATCATCTCAATAGACGCAGAAAAAACTTTTGACAAAATACGATATCCATTCCTATCAAAAACACTAGAGAACATTGGAATAAATGGATAAATAAAATGATAGGAAGTATCTATCTATCTACCATCAGCAAACATTATTATATATATATTAGAAGACTTCTGGTAAGGTAAGGGATGAAGCAAGGATGTCCATTATCACCACTATTATTCAATATTTTAGTAGACATGCTAGTTATAGCAAAAAGACAAGAAAAAGAAATTGAAGGAATTAGAACAGTCAATGAGGAAACAAAACTATCACTTTTTGCAGATAAAATGATGGTATACTTAGAAAATTCTAGAGAATCAACTGAAAAACTAATTGAAACAATTAACAACTTTAGCAAAATTGCAGGATTTTAAATAAATCCACATAAATCACTAGCATTCCTATCTATCACCAATAAAGTTCAGCAGAAAGAGAAAAAAAAAGAGAAATTTCTCTTAAAATAACTATAGGTAATATAAAATACTTATGAGTCCACTTGCCAAGACAATCCCAGGGACTATATGAACACAATCACAAAATACTTTTCATACAAATAAAGAAAATCTAAACAATTGGAGAAATATTAATTGCTCATTGCCCAAGCCAATATAATAAAAATCACAATTCCACATAAATTAATTTACTTAGTATCAAACCAAACTACCAAAAGTATTGCATAGAACTAGGAAAAGTAGTAACAAAATTCACCTGGAAGAGCAAAAGGTCAAGAATAGCAACAGAATAATAAAAAAAAAAAGTGAAGGGAGGCAACCTAACAGTACCAGATTTCAAACAAAATTGCAGAGTAGTAATCATCAGAACAATCTGGCCTAGGTTAAGAAATAAGTGTTGTGTCAGTGGAATAGATTAAGTACATGATATATAGTAGTAAATTATTACAGTAATCCTGTGTTTAATAAACACAAATATCCAAGCTTCTGAAATAAGGACTTACTATTTAACAAAAATTGCTGGGAAAATTGAAAAGCAGTTTGGCAGAAACTAGGTATAGACTAACATATCATACCATATACCAACATATAGTCAAAATGGATACATGATTTAGACATAAAGGGTGATATCCTAAGCAAATTAGGGGGGGGCAAGGAAAATTTTACCTGTCCTCTACAGATAACAGAAGAATTTATGATCAAACAAGAGATGGAGATGTGAAGTAAAATGGATAATTTTGACTACATGAAATTAAAATATTTTTGAACAAACAAAACTAATGAAGCTAAGATCAGAAGGAAATAAAGGAACTGGATTGAGAGGTAAAAATTTATAGCAATTTTCTCTGAAAAAGGCCTCATTTCCTAAATATATAGGGAACTGAGTCAAATGTATAAATACATTAGTCATTCCTCAATTGATAAATGGTCAAAGGATGTGAATAGGCAGTTTTCAGAGGAACAAATCAAAGCTATCTATAGAAATATGAAAAAAATGCTCTAAATCACTGTTGATTAGAGAAATGCGAATTAAAAAAACTCTGAGGTACCATCTCACATCTATCAGCTTGGCTAACATGACAGAAAAAAGAAATGACAAATGTTGGAGGGATGTGGAAAAATTGGGACACTCATGCATTGTTGATGGAGTCGTGTACTGATCTAATCATTTTAGAGAACTATTTGGAACTGTGCCCAAAGGGTAACCAAATTGTGCATGCCCTGTGATCCAGCAATACCTCAACTAGGTCTGTATCCCAGCAATACCACTACTAGGTCTGTATCCCAGCAATACCACTACTAGGTCTGTATGCCAGCAATACCTCTACCAGGTCTGTATCCCAGCAATACCTCTCTACTAGGTCTGTATCCCAGCAATACCACTACTAGGTCTGTATCCCAAAGAGATCAAAGAAAAAGGAAAAGCACCTACCTGTACAAGAAAATTTACAGCAGCTCTTGTTGTGGTGTCAAATAAATGGAAATTGAAAAAGATATCCATCAATTGGGGAATGGCTAAACAAGTTGCGTTATAAAATTGTGATGGAATACTATTGTGCTATGAGAAATGATGAGCAAAATGGTTTTGGAAGAAGTTGGGAAGACATATGAACTGATGCAAGGCGAAGTGTGTAGGACCAGGACAACATTTTACACAGTACCAACAATGTTGTGTAATGATCAACTGTGAATGACTTAGCTATTTATATCAATACAATCATCCAAGACAATTCTGAAGTACTTATAATGAACAATGTTATCCATCTCTAGAGAAAGAACTGATGGAGTCTGAACACAGATTGAAGTGTATTTTTTTTCATTTTCTTTATTTTTCTTTTTTTTTTTCAATATGGCTAATATGGAAATGTTTTGTGTAATTCACATGTATAATTGATATCACATTTCTTTCCTTCTCAATGGGTGGAGGAGGAGAGGAAGAGAATTCAGAAGTCAAAATTTAAAATAAATTAATTTTAAAATAAATTAATAAATTTGTTTAAAAAAAAGATAATTTTTTAAAAAGGTATGGTTGGGCTAATATCTCCATCAGTGAAGGGGAGGATCCAATCGTATAAAATCAAGGATATTTTGAGTAATAAAATACTATTTTTAAAGTACTTAAATATTTACAAAGGTTTCACTCTGTACTTCCCCAACCATGTCTCAGCCCCTAATCCTGAAACTTCATTCCAACCCCAAAAATTCACACCTTGGATGAATCCTTCACCCCTTGCATTCCTCCCTCTGTTTGGATGGTTCCTCCCTGAATCTTTATTTAAGGAGGCTCCCAGAATAGCTATGTCTCATTCTTCTCCTGACTATATTCTTGGCTTGCTCCTCACCCTGAGGTTCAGTCCAGCCCTGGAATTTACACGTTGAAAGTATCATCCCATACTCTTCCTTTGGTTAGCCATGTCTCATTTGTCTAAAGGTTGCACTCCAGACTTTCTCTACCATGTCCTTGTGGATACTCTTACTACCCCAACCCCCCAGCTTTCTAGGTTCCTTTCATGTGTTGTCTTTCCCCATTAGAATCTGGAAGGGGGAAGTAACTAAGATAATCATTCCCTATACATACGAAGTACCTTACTAATATAAATCATTATTATATAGCCCAATCCCCCCAAAAATATTTAATAGAGGAAACTGAGACTCCATAAGGTTAGGTGGTTTACCCTATGGTCACAGAGTTATTAATTGAAGAACTAAAGTTAAAATCCAAGTCTCCTGATTTCAATTGTGATGCCTGTTCTACCATACCACACTGCCTCTCAGAATACAAATAATGGTGTCTATCTTGTCTGGCAGGAGTGAGAGGCAATGGGGAGGGATGGAAGCGCAGAGCGGGCACAGGGACTAACTGGTATTTGTATAAAGCCTTGGACAATGTTGTAAAGACCACCCAAGAAGGAATACTATCATATATTACTATAGAGGCCAGCAAGTTGTAAGTCAGAATCTAGTAAAATTTCATAGGTTCTGAGATGAAAAATGAACAGGAGACATAGTGGGTTAAAAGCTCCTTCCAGCACAGACAAATTCTTAACCTCTAGGGTTGAAAAGGGGGGCTTTAAAAAAAAAAAAAGGTCCTAAAGGCTGCCTGGACATCAAATAGCTCTTAACAGGCAACATTTTGGTGATTTGAGTGTAAATGAATCAGGAACATACGGATTAAATTTCCTTTGCAAAAACACATGGTTTGAGCAAAAGAACTTGGCTAAACACATTTTGGGTTTTGCTGACCCCCAAATATTTGAAAATAGATGGAGACATCTGACCCACCCAACACCATTGGGCCCTTCCATCCCTAATTATTTTTATTTTAAAAAACAAAAAATAAAATCAGACAAAAATATGTGTTTGTGTCATTTACACCATTCTTTCAGTACCCTCAGCCTGAGATGGAATCTTAGACAGTTCAGTAGGGTGGGAACCATGAAACTGCAAAGGATCGAATTGGATGGCAGGGAGAGAGACAGAGACAGAGAGACACAGAGAGACAGAGAGAGAGATAGAGAGACAGAGAGAGACTCAGAAAGGGAAACCCAACTCCAGCACTATGGTAAGCTAGATTTAATGTTTGGGAGGAGGGGTAGAAATATAAGAAAGCATACAAAATCCAATCAGCCAAATGACTGGAACTTATCCTCCCAGACCCATGTCGGCATACCAGAGAGAGAGAGACAGAGACAGACAGACAGACAGACAGACAGATCACAGAAATGCATTTCACACTGTGAAAGTAAAGCCTCTAAAATCTCATGTACAAAATAACACATATTCCAACCCTCTGAAACTCAAGGTAATACATGAGACGAATCATCAGTGGGTGTCTAAGTTGGTCAGGGCTTTATTTGTTAAAGAATTATTTAGTGGAGGCTCAAGAAACAGTCATAGAATTTTTCAATTTTTCATTATTCATTTAAAAATCTTTTAAAATGTTACTGATTTTTTTTGTTTTACTTTTTTCTGGATATTTTTGGACCTTTGTTTTTTCTTCTGGATATACCATCCACCTCTCTCTCTCTCCAGAGAGCTTCCCCTTGCTACAGCAGCAAAAAACAGTTAAGCAAAGTCATGCCTTATTCTGCACCCATAGTCTTCCACCTTCTCGCAGGAAAGAAAGGCAAGGAAGGAAGCACATTTCCCCTTTCTTTGTACAATGCAAGACTGATTGATACAATTACAGTGCTTTCTGTTTTGCTTTAATGTTCTTTTCATTTACACTGTTAGAGTCTTTGTAAAAGGATTCTGCTTACTTCATTCTCCATCAGTTTATACAAGTCATCTCAAGTGTCTGAATTCCTCATATTTGCCATTTCTTAGTGGTGCAATAATATTCAATTTAATCCACATTTCTCAATTTTTCGGCTATTCCTCAACTGACACGCACCTACTTTTTCTCTGGTTTTCTGATGAAATAAAAATTGTTGCTGTGAATATTTTGGTTTACATGGGATTTTTCTTCCCTTCTTTGATCTCCTTATCATATGTACCTAATAGATGGATCACTGGTTTAGAGCATATAAGTGGATTAGTACAAAGAGATACCTTAGATACCTTAGAGATCATTCAGTCAGATCAGTTATTTTCCCAAGGAGTAAACTAAGATGCAGAGAGGGAGAATGACTTACCCAAGGTCACACAGATGATTCAAACAAAGTTGAGCCCTCTGACAGTTCTTTCCCCCAAACTAACCTATCTCTCGTCACTATAGATGATAGACAAAATGAGAATCCTGAATGAGACTAACTTGTAAAAATTGGACATTTAACACCTCAGTCCTGGAGGTAATACTGTATAGCCTGATGTCTTTACTTGGGAATATTCTGGGTTCAATCTAGGCAAAATGGTGAAAAAAGTAAGTCTGTATTCATTGCTTCATGTTTAGTGCTTTTTTCTCACTTTATCCCCTTCAGTAGTAACCTTTCCTCCTTTAGGGATCCCTCGCCACCCCTTGTCACCCCTTGCCATCCTTTGACCCCATTGTCAGATCTTATATCCACCCAGTATAGAGATCATAGGAAGTAAGAGTCAGAAGACCTAATCATGTTGCCAGTGCTTAGAATGTTATCTGTATTACCCAGCACAAATCACCTAATCTTTATCAGCCTCAGCCTCTTCATATATGCAATGGGTATAATAATACTTTTACTGCCCAGCTTACAGAGTTGTTTGAGGGGACCACTTTGTACATCTTAGAATGTATTAGAACTGTGGGCTGTGGTCATTTATAATAAGATGTAAATTAATGATAATTTAATAATGTCCGCTAAAGTAAATACTCATGGTGGAATTTCAAGCCTTGCCCAATGAATGAGGAGGAGAGTAGTAGGAATTTAATTGGGGCCTGCCAATTCACTTTGGATTAAGGAGTTGAATCAAAAATGTAAAAGGATACAAACATATTTTTCTATTTTAAATAAAGTCAGCCTATTAAGTCAATAAGCACTAATTAAGCACTTGAATAGAAAATAAAATGCTAGAAGCAAAAAAGACACACTGCCTTTTTGTAAATTGCACTGATGAGATAAGCTATCATAATAGGAATTGATCTAGAGCAAGGGTCAGCAAATTACACCACTCTCTTTTTTTTCGTACGGGCAGTCAAGTAAGAACTTTTTTTTTTTTTACATTTTTAAATAAATTAATAAATAAAATTTCTTTGTATTTTTAAATACAAAAAAAGGTGAAACTGTTCTCCCTCAGGAGGTGGTTTTCAGATCTGTGATCTAAAGGAGAGTACATGGGATTTAGAGGCAGAGGGCCTAAGATTGACTCTCCTGCCTTAAGTTTAGTACATAAATATATGACCTTAGCCAAGTGATTTCCTCTCTCTAGGCTGCAGATTTTTCATCTGCAAAATGAGAGGGTTATTACCAGGCCTTGGGAAGAAAAAAAAAACTACGTTGTAAGGTACACAAAGAACCCATGGGTGAAATCCATGGCTGACCTACCATTAATTCCCTTTGAAAGGTTGTGGGATAATAAGTCACAAACAATCCATCAATCCATCCTTGAGGCAATGAACATTTATTAAATGCCTACTATATTCCAGGCATAAGACTGGAGAAAAGTAGTTGTCCTGATTTAAATAAATAAATAGGCAAATTGATTGATTAATAAATGAATGGATGAGTGAATGAAAGGAAAAGAATGGAATCTTTATATAATATGTCAATGAGCTTCACTTGGACTCCTGGAAAAATTCTTGATCCTATTAACTGGGTGGCAAGATCTAGTGAAGAGATGGCCAGAATCACAATGAGGGAGAACTGGATTCAAATTTTGTCTCAGGTACTTATTAACTGTGTGATCATGAGTAGGCAAATTCCTTAGCCTCAGTTTCCCTCATCTATAAAAAAGGAGATACTAATATCTGCAGTGCCTACCTCAGAAGTCTGTCAATTTTATTTAATGAGATAATTTATGTAAAGTATTCTGCAAAACTTAAAGCATTATATAATTGCCAATTATGCTCATTGGTGAATATTTAGAAGAAATATAGCTTTATTAAAAAACAGGTGATACCAGGCTATTTTTTTTTCTTTTGGGACAGGGCTGCTAGAGAGGTAGAACATGGGAAATGTGGTAAGTATACCTGTATTGAGTAAAGTATTACCCAAGCCCAGGCCTCTCAAATGATTCTTACAGAAAGGACAGGTAGATGTGGACTAGAGCAGGTTTCCCATCCCTGGGTCACTCTAGACCCTCATACAGAAAGTCAGATGCAGATCTGTAGAATGGCCAGATACATATTCACTGATGGGTTTATGTCAACTTGGAAGAACGTCTTTATTGGAATCTCTGTAAGGAATTCTACTTTAACTTAGGGTGTTTATAATTTTTATCAGAGCCTTGCCTAAAGGTATATCATGATTGCAAATGGCAAATAGCCAGGAATCTAGTAATCCTGTTAACAACAGAAATGAAGTTAGTCTGTTGTAACTGTTCATTGATAAAGTCATGTTCTATTAGCTGTCCACTGGCTATCCCTCAATGATCTAATAGTCAAAATGGAGGTTCTTTTCTTAGTCTTAATTCTTCTTGACCTCTCTGCTACATCTATCCCTGTTGACCACTCCCTCCTGGTTCTCCTCCTACCTGTCTGAGAGCTCATTCTTATCCTGCCTTATTCAATCCTTATCCGTATCATGCTCCCAAAATGTGGGCATTCTCCAAACCTCTGTCCTATGCTCTTTTCTCTTCTTTTTCTATACTGTCTCAGTAACCTCATCAGCTCCCATTGGTTTCATTATCATCTTTATGCAGATGGCTCACAGATCTGTAGATAGAACCTAAGTCTCTCTCCTGAGCTCCAATCTCACATCACCAGATGCCTATTTTACCATTCAAACTGGATGTCAGTCTCATCATATCCAAACCAGAACCCATTATCTTTTGCCAAAAACCTAATCCTCTTCCAAACATCCTTATTTCTGTTAAATTCACCACCTTTCTTCCAGTCTACTAGGTGTATAACCTACTAATCTTTGAAAAATTGTGGAGAATGAGAGAGGAACTATAGTCAATTGGTCAGTCAATGAAAAAGCATTCATTGAGTGCCTCCTATCATCCTCAACTCTTCACTCTTTTTCATCTCACATACCAATTAGTTGACAAATCTTTCCATTTTTAGCTCCAAAACATCTCTCATATACAACTTATTCTCTCAACTCACATGACTCTCACCTTAGTTAAGGTTTTCATCACCTCTCACCTAGATTATTGCGACTAACTTTTAATTGGTCTCCTCATCTCATCTTTACCTAGCCTAGTCCATCTCCTACACGCCCTTAGCAGTGATTTTCCTTAAACACAGATCTTAAAGGCATGTTACTCTCCTATTCGATGAAATCCAGAAAAGTTTGCCTATAAGGTACCACATCACACCTATCAGATTGGCCAACATGACAAAACAAGAAAGTGATAAAGGTTGGAGAAGATGTGGGAAATTGGAACACTAATGCATTGTTGGTGGAGTTGTGAAATGATCCAACCATTTTGGAGAATAATTTGGAACCATGCCCAAAGGGCTATAAAAATGTGCATACCCTTTGACCCAGCAATAGCACTTCTGAGGCTATATCCCAAAGAGATCATACAAATTGGAAAAGGACCCACATGTACAAAAATATTCATAGCAGCTCTTTTTGTGGTGGCAAAGAATTGGAAATTGAGAGGATGCCCATCAATTGGGGAATGGCTGAGCAAGTTATGGTATATGAATATAATGGAATACTATTGTGCTATAAGAAATGATGAACAGGTTAACTTCAGAAAAGACTTGTATGATCTGATGCTGAGTGAAGTGAGAAGAACCAAAGGAATGTTGTACACAATAACAGCCACATTGTGCGGTGGCTAATACTGATAAACTTAACCCTTCCCAGCAATATAAGGATCTAAGAAATCTCCAGAGGTGTCATGATGGAAAATGCTATCCACATCCAAAGAAAGAACTATGGAAGTTGAATTGCTATTTTTTTTCTCTTCTGTTGAGTTTTGTTTCCTCTTTCTGATGTTTCCTCCTATTGGTTTTAATTTTTACTTAAAACACTGCTAATGTGAAAATATGTTTAACAGGAATGTAAATGTATAGCCTAAATCAGATTGTGCACCATCTTGGAGAGGGTGGTGGGGAGAAAGGGGGAGAAAAATTTTAAACTCAAAAGCATATGGAAGTGATTATTGATAAATCAAAATAAATTAATAAAAGGAAAAAAAAGTTTGCCTCTAAAGTAAAATATAATTTTTCCCCCACTCTAATTTTTAAAAATCTTTGCCAACTGATTCTGACCTGTATTTCCAGCCTGAGGGTACATTATTCCCCCTCCTGCACTCTCTAATTAAATCAAATTGACCTCTCTGTTCTTCACAAATGGTATTCTATTTCCCATTTCCATACCTTTTCACCATCCATCCCTTATGCCTGGAATGAACTTCTTCCTCACTTCTACCTCATAGAATCCCTCATTTCCTTCAAGACACAACTCAAGTATCACCTTATACGTGAATCTCTTCTTGATTCTCTCCCTAGGTATCTTACATTTAACTACCTGTATTTATTTGCATTTATTATGTACATATATAGTCAAAGAATATTGCATATGCTCTAAATATTAGTCCCTTGTGGTCAGTTCCCTCAACATATATATTATATATGAAATATTTGAATATATACATATATCATACACATATATTTATACTCAGTGTCTCCCCTTAAAATGTAAAATTCTTGGATGTAGGCTTAATTTAATTCTTTGTATGTGTATTCCAAATACTTTTTTGTTTTGTCATTATTGTTCAGTTGTTTCGGTTGTGTTTGACTCTTTGTGACCCCAATACCTAGCACAGTTAATAGAACATAGAAGACATTTAATAAACGCTCATTGATCTATGGATTAGTTGGTTGATCCTTTCAAAAATACAGAGTTTTACCAAAAAATTGAAGTTAAGCTTACTATCCAGTAGTTTGTAGACCCTGCTGTCTTACCTTTCTGGAAAATTGAAACATTTTCCCTGCTCCAGTTCTTGGATACTGCTCCTTTTCTTCACTGCCTTTCAAAGATGACTGATGGAACACAAAAATTCCCATCTGTCATTTTTTTTTCAGTACTTAAGGAGTTTATTTGGGTCTGATTACTTTGACTCATCAAAGGTTCCTACTTAAAGGCCACTTTTGTCTTGCCCTTTCTATTCTAAAGTTCATTCTACTTAGCAGAGAATACTGAAGTAAAATAATGATTGAGAACCTCTGTCCCATTATGCTGTCTCCCCCAAGCAATACCCTGATTCCTTCTCTGAGTTACAGTGGAATTTGAACCCAAGCTGTTTCCTTGCTGAAATTTGAATGTCACCAAACGCTTTGCTTGTACCTCTCTGTTGCATTTGTTATATCATATTTTGTAATTATAGTTAGGTGGATCTTATCCCCCCTACTAAAACACAAGCACCATGAGAGCAAAGACTGCCTTTTGTATAAATGTAAACCTCACATCAGAGGCATCACTGACATGGGCTCCAGGACACGCTTGGCGTACTTATCTCAATTCATAGCCTCTTCCTAGGAAACCTAAGAGAATTGAGGTACCCCATCATCTGCCATGAAACTCAGAAACTGACTTCCACGTCTAAAGGAATATTTATAGAAATTTAGAGGAAAATAAGATTAAAAAAAAAAACTTTGAAAGAGGAAATTTTTTTTCCCCGATGGTGCTTGTAAATCCCAAATATTCTTAAAATATCAAGTAGGACTCCTCTCATACATTTTATTTTTGCCCATTGGTCTCTGATGCAAAGAGAACTCTCTTTGTCTCTTCTCTGTCTCTCTGTCCCTCTCTGTGCATCTGTATGTTTCTGTGTGTGTCTCTCTCTGACTGTCTCTGAGTCTCTCTGTCTCTCTGTCTCTCTTCCTCTCTCTCTCTCTCTCTCTCTCTCTCTCTCTCTCTCTCTCTCTCTCTTTCTCTCTCTCTCTCTCTCTCTCTCTCTTTCTCTCTCTCTCTCTCTCTGTCTCTCTCACCCTCTTTTTTCAGCTTCTGTGTATCTTCCATCTTGCTGTTTCTCATGGTTCTCCAATTTAACACATTCTCCTCCATTTAAGATGAGGGGGAAATCTCTAGAATCTTTCTCCTCTCCTTGATGCTGTAATACCTTCTCTGCAGCTCTTCCCTTGTTCCCTTTTATTTCTCCTGCCAATATGAAAAACAAAGAGGGTTAAGCCTGATGTTCTCTCACAGCCCCTCTATCTCGCAGTCTACTGAATTGTTCTCCATTAGTTACTGATCCCACTCTTGACCATACAAGCCTCCAGGCGTCCACCTTTTCCCAAATAAGTGATGGATGGGAAAGGGAGGAAGATTTCATCACTGTTCCATAATGTTGTTAACTCCTGCGATACTGAGCATAGTGTTGTATACACAATAGGTGCTTTATAAATGTCTGTTAACTTGAATTCTGATGTTAAAACGCAGACACATATACATAACACCTATAAGGAACTATTAAATTAAAGAACTGAACTATTAAATCTCAGACATACTTTAGAGATCATTTAGTCCATACTCAATCCACTTCCCACTTTTCAGGTGATGGTGCAATTGAGAATCAAATTGAGAAAGTGGCCTGCCTAAGGTGATGGGGGATCTAAAAATAGAGCTGGGACTAGGCCTCAATTGTCCCATGTTCTAGCCCAAGGCTCTTTCCACTCTACCGAGGTGACCAGAGGACAATGACCTTGACCTTGGTCATCTCCTTTCTACATCTCTGACAATGGCCAACCTCATCCCTGAGATAAACTAGGAATTAACCCCCAGGCTGGCTGTGGGATTATCAGCCTGGGAATATTTCACTACATTACAGTAGTTCAGAATAAGTAACAGAGAGATCGAATGAGGGATTTATATCATCAATTTAACATTAATTACGTAAATCTCTTTGAGGGCGTGTAACAAAAAACCCTGACATTTGTGTCACCAAGATTATTGTAACATGTTGCCAAGTCATACCAGTGCTGCACAGGCAGATAGAATTCAAATTCAAATATGAGCTAAAGATGCTACAGCTGCCACCACTCTCCCCCCTCCCCACCTCCCCACCCCCAACCGGCCAGAGGCTCAAATATTAGCTGTCCTCACCCTGCCTGCATTAATTCAGTGACTGATCCCAGGAGATTACTAATCCGGCCTTTTCCTAGCCCAGTTGACAGGAAGAATAAAGCTATTGTACCTTCCTAATAATTCAGACTAATCACAGACAAAAGAACATAGGGACAAGCATTTAACTCCTTGAAGACCAGCTACTAGAAAGCTCAACTGGAAGCCCTCCACCTCCTCACTCCCTCATACACACAGCCAGGTAGGACAGATCCTTTCATCCACAAATTGAAATAGGTCACTCCTTTGACCACCCTGGCACATATGGGCATATTTTAATTTGGATTATACTTATTTCTGGACATCATATATCCTCCCTCCCTACCCCCAGTAGACTGTGAACGTATCAAGGACAGAAAACTAGGTGTTTTCATTATTGCATCCCCAGCTCAAGGCTTTGTCAGAGTGAATACCTGAGAAATGAAAGTGAATTAGTGTAAGTTACTTTTGGATTTTGTTTTTCAGTTCAGCAATGCCTAGAAGTATGTACTTCAAGAATTCTTAATTTCATCAAGGTAGACACTTCCTCAAGCAATGCTGAAGGCAAGGCCTTGTCAAAATTACTCTTTGTGAGTCACCAGTGGCTCTGCTGAAAATTGACATCACCTGGTGGCCAAGGATGAACTCTGTGCCCAGCGATGCTGGTACCAGAACAAGAGACATGCGCTGAAAATACAACTTCTTATTGTGGTTCAGTCATTTCTGACTCTTCATGATCCCATTTGAGGTTTTCTTAGCAAAGATACTGGAGTGGTTTTCCACCTCATTTTACAAATGAGGAAACTGAGGTAAACAGGGTAAAATGTCTTACCCAGAGTGACGCAGCTAGTAAGTGTCTGAGGCCAAATTTGAACTCATGTCTTCCTGACTCCAGGCCTAGTGCTCTATCCACTGCACCATCTAGCTGCCTAGAAATACAACTAAAGCTTTCAAATGTGGTAGGACCTCCCAAGGTCAAACTTGGTTGAAAACCTCCCAGAGTTCTGTCTTTACTGACCCAGATTCTGAGTACCCAGGGTCTCCTCCACATAATCAAAGTAAATATAAGTATAGAGGCTGGTCCTATGATTTCATCCATTTAGGGAATTCCAAGGTGAGGGAAATCTCTTAACCCACAAAGATTCACATTTTCTCCACATTTAATAGTCTAAGAGACATCCTCACTCAGATAGCATACTGTTAAATATTTAACAACCAGCTGTTGAGGGAAGGGGTGGGAGGGGAGAAATGCATTCACAACATACTATTCAGTTTAATCTACACAATTAACATTTTCTCCATCACTTTCTTAAGTCTAGACAATCAACAAAACTATATAACAACAAAACTTATATATCAAGTCCTGATTTTTAGTGTTTGTCAATTTCCAACTTATAAATGCTCACACTGAAAATTTAACAATTGGCTCATAGTTGGTTAAAGCTGATTCCAGCACAGCTCTGCCCTGACCTTACTCCTTTGCGTTGGTGAAATATGGAATTAACCCCAGGCTGGCAAGAATATAAACCTGGGAATGTTTTGCTACTTTATGATAATTCAGAATAAATGATAAAGAGATTGAATAAAGGTGACATATTGTACTTGTTTTCAAACTTTTTCAGTATTTTGAATTATTTTGCTAATTTTTTCTTATCTTTTTTCTTTAAAAATATTTGTTATATGGGATGGCTCTCTGGAAAGAAAAAGGGATGCGGCAGCTAGGTGGCACAATGGATAGAGCTCCAGCCCTGAAGTTCAGATCCAGCCTCAGACCAAACACTTGACACTTACTAGCTGTGTGACCCTGGGCAAGTCACTTAACTCCAATTGCCAAAAATGTGAGAGAGAGAGAGAGGAGAGAGAGAGGAGAGAGAAGAGAGAAGAGAGAGAGAGAAGAGAGAGAGAGAGAGAGAGAGAGAGAGAGAGAAGGATGCAGAGAGAAATTTTGGTGCTATAAAAAGCAAGATATAAGTAAAATTGTATTTAAAAATACTTAGAATCTTAGAGATTTGCCTAAAATATTAAGAGGCTAAGTGTTTTACCAAGAGTCATATAGCCAGTATGTATGAAGTAATGTTTAAACTCAGGTCTTAGAGGCTGACTATCCACTAAACCAAGTAACCTCTGTGTTTGTGTGCATATGCAGCATCATGTCTTCTTATAGTTTTATAAGCATAAAAGGGGAAGGAAGATCTTTACACCTGTTAAAATAAAGAGGAAGAAAAGAATGCAATCAACAAAAGAGATGTATAAATGAACAGATCTGATACCACTCCCCTGTCCCTCCTCTGTTCACCTAGTCTCCATTAGAATGTAAGGCAGAGTGATTTGAGTTTAAGGCATGGTCCTTAAGAAAGAAATCTAACCTACAAGCCCCAAAATATTTTGTGAGGTTTCAGCAATTAAAATTTACATTCCCTTGGGCTGAGCACCCACAGGTAAGGGTATTATACCAGATATGGACAGAGGAGAGGAAAGGAAAGGAGAGGATGAGAGAGGAGAGGAGAGGAGGAAGGAGTTACGTTGCCTAGGTGGAACTGGCCAACTGGGTCCCCAGTGGGGCAGTTTGCACTACTCATAAGTTGTTTGTCCTTCATTCTCAAAGAGGACTATGCCATCAGGAAAATGATGTCATGACTTGCAAGATTTAAATGAGTGAGGGCTGTGCAAAGTCACCAGCCTCACTTTCTCCTCTGAAGCCATCTAGGCCCAGTGGCAAGATATATATCAGAATGACTGGAGAGGGCCCCAGATGCAGTGGGAGACCTTGGTTGACCTTTTTAAGCCAAGGTTTTTCTCATGTCTCAGTTTGACTGAGGCAACACCCATTCAGTGATTAAGACTAGGTAAGAAATGAGGCAAAGAATGGCCTCTTTTAGCTAGTCAAAAAAAAAGAAAAAGGAAGAAAAATAAATCAATCTGTGAGGGAGGGGAAGACCCTCAGGGTTTCTGGCCAAAACAGAAACAGTTACTATTTACAACTGAGCCATCAGCTCCCAAACAATGACCAGGTGGGTCTTGGGCATATTGTTGGTTTTAAACACTGAATGTGTGTTCTCTCAGTCAAAATGAGACCTAGCCTTTGTGAAATTGAAATCTAGGCTCCTCTAAGACTTTTAAGTTCATTATATTAACCAGAAGTCTTAATAGAGCTTTTTCAAAAAATTTTAGAAACAGTATCTCATTTCATCCTCAAAACAGATCTCCAAATTATCTAATATAGGTAATACTTCCCCTTTTTAAAAATGTAGAGCATGACTACACAAATATAACCTGAATCAAGTTGTTTGCCTTCTCAATGAGGGTGGGTGGGGAGGGAGGAAGGGAGAAAATTTGGAACCCAAAGTTTTAAAAACAAATGTTAAAAAATTGTCTTCACATGCAACTGTGAAGATATACAGGCAATGGGGTATAGCAATCTATCCTGCCCTACATGAAAATAGAAGAGGAAGGGGATAAGAGAAGGGGGGAGGAGGAGATAGAAGGGAGAGCAGATTAAAGGAAAGGGTATTCTGAATGTGCTCAGTCTTGGGGTTGGAGGAGAGACAAGGTGGGGAGAAAATTTGGAACTCAAAATCTTGTGGAGGTGAATGTTGAAAATTGAAAATAAATTAATGAATCTTTTAAAAAATGTGGAAACAGAGACCCAGAAAAGCTAAGTTATTTGTTCAAAGCTCCACAGTTAGCAGTGGAAATGAGATTAGTAATTTAGCCTCCTAACCTCAGCTTCATATTCCATCCATTAGACCTCTGTTTTTCTCAACTATATAAGAAATATAGACTGACAAAATAAACTGATGAATAATTATATAACATTAATGATAGAATATAGAATGTCAGAGTTGAGAAGTGCTTTAGAAATAGTCTAGTCTAATCTCACTTTATGAATAAGGAAATAGACATAAGAGAAGAATAGTGACTTGCCCAAGGTCATATGCTGGTTAGTGGCAAAATTAGGACTCGAATCCAGGTCCCACAGTTTCTAGAGCAATGTATTTTCCATCATATCATGCTGTGCAGATCAATAATTTCAAGGCAAGATTTGAGATAGTAGGAGAATGGGGAAAAAAATCAACACAGAGGTAATGTTTAGAAATGACTGCTCACTGAAAAATGGTTAAAAATGAAGATAAGGCATCTCAGAAATTTTATTGAAAGTCAGTGGGTTATTTGCAATTCCATCGACAGAAATTTAATTTACAATGCAACTTTTCAGCAGCACATTTATTTCATGCAGTGAACATCTCCTGTGTGTGGCAAAATGCAAATATGTGAATAATGTTTTTAGAATTATAGAAGTTTAAATACAGGAGACACCTTCAGTATCATCAAGTCTGCCCCCTTCATTTTAAATACAATGCCCAAAGAAGAGAAGGAATTTAACAAATGGATAAAAATTAGTGGAAGAGTTAGGAACAAAATAATAGGATTAGAAATCAAAAGGAACCTTAAATATCAGTTCAAACCCTTCATTTTACACATTAAGAAACTGAGAACCAGAGAGGTTAAAATACTTGTCCAAGGTCACAGAAGTAATAAATAGTAGAGTCATCATTCAAACCCAGATCTTCTCTAAAACCAGTATTTTGGTGCTGCTTTAAGGTGGTCATTGATTTGTTGTAAGGAATGACATTTTCTCTTCTTCAACTCTCCCAAAAAGCATTTTTCAAGGCATCATATTATCTCTAACACTGGGCCAATCTTGTCCAGTATTACCATCTCTCAGACTTCTCAGGTTCGTTACCCATTCCCCCACCCTTCACCAAGCTGGTTTCTTATTCTTGTAAAGTCTACAATGGACCTGAAGAAGAAAATACAGTAGCTAGCTAAATCTTGTGCCTTTGGCTAGTATCTAAACACCAGGGCCTAGAAGAAGTAGCTGTTTAATGCACAAAGCACAAGCATTAATGTCCCGAAGGCCTGAGTTTAAACTCCATATGGACTATTTTTAGCTGGAATGCCCTTGGGCAAGTCACTTGGAGGGTTTTCACTAGTTGTCCCCCATGCTTTGAATGTTCTCCCTTCTCATCTCAGCCTCCAGGTTTCCCTGGCTTCCTTCAAGTTTCAGCTAAAGTCTCACTTTCTGCAAAAAAAACAAAAAACTTTTTTTCCCATTCCTCTTAATCTTAGTGTTTAAGACTGAGACTGTCCCCAATTTATCCAGTACATATCTTGTTGATGCAAAGTTTTCTGCATGTTATCTTGCCCTTAGACTATAGGATCCTTGAGGGCAAGAATTGTTTTTTTGCCTTTCTTTTCATTCTTAACACTTAGCATAGTGCCTGGCACTTAGTAGCCTAATAAGCTACTTAATAAGCACTTAATAAAATGCTAGTTCACAGACTGGCCTCTAGGGCACAACAGATAGAGCACCAGACCTGTAGTCAGGCAGTCCTGAGTTCCAATCAGGTCTCAGACACTTACTACCTACGTGATCCTGGGCAAGTCACTTAACTCTGTTTGCCTCAGTTTCCTAATCTGTAAAATGAGCTGGAGAAGGAAATGGCAAACTGCTGCAGTATCTTTGCTAAGAAAACCCAAATGGGGTCACAAAGAGTCAAAAAATGACTGAACAAAAACTGACTGATTGACCGCTTCTCCAGAGGCCTTAGTTTCTTACATGTGTAATATGAGGCTAGATTAGGAGATTTCTAGGGACTAGTCCAGTTCTAATATGCTATGGAATGCAGAACCCCTTCAGTCTTGCCTCCTGGACATCACAGTTGTTGAACAGTCATGCTTAAAAGTCTTAGGTTCTCCCTGGACCTTTAGTCTTAGCTTTCAAGTTTGTCCCTCAGGGGCTTAGCAAAGATATATAACAAAGTTTTATTTTACGGGGACCTGCAGAGAAGGCACAATGAACACCTGCATATCTTAAGGAAATAGCCTATCCTAAAACATATGGCTTGTTTTTTCCTACCTCTCAAAAGCATCCACCCTGGTCATTATTTCCTCCAAAACAAAATAATTCAATTTTTGGCTAAATTGCCACTCTTACTTTTTTAAAAAAAATTTAATAGGCATAGAGAGAGTTACTGGTAAAACTGGTGACCCTCAGGTTCTTCTCCATATCTTAGCAATCTCTTCAGGAGTCCATCAAAGAAATCAGGAGACTATAATGATGCTTTTTATTATGAACCTTTACACTTCGTCAAAATTAAAATGAAAATGCAACATTCATATGCAAATTCAGTTACCTTTTAGGTCTTCTTTATCCTTTATTCCTTTCATAAAATTACAGGTTATTAAGAAATGTTTGAAGTGAGGGAGACATACTGAAAGAGAAAGAGAGAGAGAGAGAAAGTGGCAGAGGGAAGAGAGACAGAGGGGGGAGACAATACTTGGAAGACTGTGCGTTCTTGTCTCCTACGGCTTCTCCATGGGCCTCAGTTTCCTGTTTCTTTTGCATAATGCCACATCTATTGTCTGCCTAGCTTATGTTTCAGAACACAAGCTTTAAGAACAGCTACCAAAGGAGAGATTTCAGTGCTGGCAGGCACAGGTTGGTAACAACTGCAGCTCATAGTCACACAGCCCTTTACAATTTGCAAGTTGATTTCCTTACACTTCCATGGGGTCTACAGTGTAAGCATTTGTTTCCCCACTAGTCAATGAGAAAATTGAGACTCAGCCAAAGTAGTATCATCAAACTCAAGAGCCTTGGGTGATAGTTATTAATTAGCTGTGTGACCTTGGACAGCTCATCTCATGTCTCTGGGCCTGATTCTTCTTTAGCAAAAGTGAGAGCTCTGAACTAGATGGTAGCCGAGAACCCTTCCAGACTGAGCAATCAATGAATCTAGGACTTGCACAAGGTCAGTAGCTAATAATTGAAAGAGCTGGGACTCCAACTGAGGGGTACTGGCTCCCCATTCTGATGCATTTTCTACTAACCCACATTCCCCAAAGAGCAGGAGCTCCTGCACAAAGGTATGTATCTTCAGCAATTAAACATTGACAGTGGAAAATAACTACAGACACCCAATTTTAAACTGCACCTAAAATTTGAGCCCATGGTTCTTCTTCAAATAAGCAAGAAAAAGAATAATTCTGATATCACTGAAAATTCAGAGATGGTCAGTTACCATTTTGCTGAATTGGAGCACATCTGGGTTCTATGAAGCTATTCTGGTGAAAAGTATATCCCAAAAGAGATCTGATAATTGACACATAGGATAACAAATTTAGAGGCAGGAAGTGGTATAGGTGGGATTTGAACACAGGTCATTTGGGGGCCACTGCTCTTACCACTGTTCCATGCCATTCTCAAAAATTTCCATTTTTACATCACTTTCCTAGTAATAGCTATGGGAGGTTGATGAGGCAAATATTATTATTCCCATTTTACGCAGGATATAACTGAGACTCAGAGGGATAGAGAAGGATTCCCAAAGTCACACAATAGGACTCAGACCTCTGTTCTTGAGCCCCAGATACAGAGCTGCTTTGGCATTTAAAAACTTTTACAACCTGTCCTCTTCCTAACTTGTCAGTATGCTTATACATTACTCCTTTCCACATATTCTGGAACCCAATGACATTCTCTTTCTGGCTATTCCTTTCATGTGACCCTCCATCTCCCAAGTCCACATCTTTTCACTAGATGGTCACCATGCCTGGAATCCTGTCCCTCCTCACCTCTGTCACTTTCCTTCTAGCCTAAGCACAAATCCCACCTTCTGTAAGAGGCATTCTTCCTCCCACCCTCACTTCCCTTTGACACTATCTTCTATCTATTATGCATATATCCCATTAGAATGTGATCTGCTTGAGGGCAGGGACCTGGCCTTTTTGTATCTTCGGAGTTTCCTTATTTCTGTTAAGGGCAACCATTACCAAAGGTAATTAAATGGAAATCATCTTTGACTCTTCCTCTCCCTTTCTTCTACATCCCCTGGCCACTCAACTGCTAAATCTTGTTGATTTTACCCCCACAATATCTCTCATCTGTGCCCTTGTATAACCACTAGCTGGCTCCTGGTCCTGTCCTTCATTACTTCCCACCATTACCTTTGTAATAGCCTCCAAACTGATCTCCTTGTTTCCAGCCTCTTCCCTCTACAATCCAACCTCAAAAAGTTTACCATGTATTTACTTGCTTTTGTGTAAGTTGAAATGTCCTTGAGGGCAGAAATTTTTCATTTTTGACTTTGCATACCCAGCACCTCTCACAGCATCTTATCAATTGCAGTCTTCCTACCATTTGTGGGGGAGGGCTCAGCCTTTAATTGGTGATAGATTGCTTTCTGCTAATGGCCCAGTACTCTTCTCCACACTTGCTCCAACTACCAACAACCATACACTAACTTACATCATTCCATATATTTGACTGCGTGGGATAGCCTTTGAATCAGGATGTAGGCCTGAATTTCTCTTCTAAACTTTACAGATTGTTTGACCCTGGGTCAATCATTTTACCTTTCTGAGCTTCAGTTGTCCTATCTATAGAATTCAGAAATGGATACTTTGTCTACCTACCTCACAGAGTTAGACAGGGAAAAAAAGTGTATAAACTGTAAAGTGTTATAGGGAGTGAACTATTATTTTTACATAGATCAAGTTTTCTTATTCCATGAAGTCTTCCCTGGTGTCCCTGTCAATAATGATTTTTTTCCCTTAGACACCAAATAGAATCTTTCAGTTGTAGTTCAGTCATTTTTCAGTTGTGTCCAATTCTTCGTGATCCCATTTAGGGTTTTCTTGGCAACAATACTGGAGTGGTTGGCCATTTCCTTCTCCAGCTCATTTTACAGATGAGGAAACTGAGGCAAATAGGGTTAAGTGACTTGCCCAGGATCACACAGGTACTAAGTGTCTGAGATCATATTTGAATTCAGGAAGACAAGTTTTCCTGACTCCAGAACTGGTGTTCTATCCACCTTGCCACCAGACTTCTCTTACGACGTAATATTATGTCAACAAGCATTTTAAGCCCTGTTTTTAAGGCATTGTGCTAATTATGTATTGCAACTATCTGTACAAAAGCTAGATCTTGTATAGCAAGCTCCTTGAGGGCACGAATTGTGTTATCTTAATTTTATGTTTTTCCCTATTCATAGCATAGCATTCTGTGCACAGATGATTTTTGAATCAGATTGAATCAAATTACACTGTTAGCCCATCCAAAGACAAAACTCACCTATATCCACTTTTTAATCATACCCCCAGCAATTAGCACAATTCTCTGAAGACGCCTGGTTTTCTACTTCATTGGCCAATTGTCCATCAACTTTCTTTAAACTTTCATGCCAATTGGAATGGCCATGAATATACGGGTTTCTTCTGACTTCTCCACCACTGATGGGCCAAATGGATTCCTAAATAATAAAGCAAGTCATCCTTCCCATAGGTCATTGTTTACAAAGAAATTCATCATTTCAGAGTAGAAAATGTTATATCCTTCAGTATGTTCATAAATAATATACTTCATTATTTATCTAAGTGAAGTACCCTGATTTTCCCAAACCCTCATTGCCAAAATGACTTTTCCACCACAACTATATACTCAGAGAAACCAGCACATGTCTAGCCTCTTCAGTCTATTTTTTTTGTATTGGGTAAGTAGTGACCAATATAATGATAAAGCCTCTTTGGATTATAGATTTCAAGGCAGAAAAAACCTTAGAGATTATCTAGTTTGGGAGAAAATAAATGACTTGTCCAAGGTTACAAAGGAAGTAAGTACCAGAACCTTGAATTCAAGTTATCTGTAGAATGTCTAGAAAAAAATACAATGAATATTTTTCTGTGATGAGAAGAATACAAATACAAGAATACAGATACAAGTGCTATATATGAGGATCTGTTGAAGGAACTGGGAATATTTAGCTTGGAGAAAAAAGGGCAAAGGGAATGATAGCTGCCTTCTAACAAGTGAAGGGTAATCTTACCAAAGATGAGTTATACTTATTCTGTTTGATTCCAAAAGACAAAATTAATAATAATTGGTGGATGTTGCAGAAGCAAATCTAGGTTTGATGTGAGAGAAAAATGTGCTGAACTAATAATCACAGCTGTCTAATTGAAGTATCTTGTCTTGGCAGACAATAGGTTCCCCTTCACTAGAGGTCTTTCAAACAAAAGCTAAATGACTATTGTACATGGTCATGCTATTTGTTTGTTTCATTTCTGGTTTTTAGAAATGGTTATATAGATGATGAGATCCCTTCCAACTCTGAAACTCTATGACTCTATCATTGTTCGATCCCACATTTAAAAAAAATTATTTATATTTTATTTTTCCCCAGTTACATGTAAAAATAATTTTTAACATTCATTTTTAAAACTTTGAGTTCCAAATTTTCTTCCTTTCTCCCTCCCTATTGAGAAGGCAAGCAATTTGATATAGGTTATATATGTGTAGTCATGCAAAAATTTCCATCTTAGTTGTGTTGCAAAAGAAAACATAGACCACCTCCCCCTCCAAAAAAAAAAACTTCAAGAAAAATAAAGACAGTTTAAAAAAGGTGTGCTTTAGATACTATTCAGTTCTGTATTCTGACACTAACAGTTTTTTCTCTGGGGATGGATAGCATTTTTCATCATAACTCCTTCAAAGTCATCTTAGATCATTGTATTGCTGAGAATAGCTAAGTCATTCACAGCTGATCATCTTATAATATTGCTGTTATTTTGTACACAGTATGTTTCACTTCACATCAGCTCATGTAAATCTTTCCAGATTATTCTAAGAGCATCTTGCTCACCATTTAAAAAAATTTTTTATTAATTTATTTTGATTTATCAGCAATCACTTCCATTAGCTTTTGAGTTTTAAATTTTTCTACCCTCCTTCCCTCTCTCTCTTCCCAGGACAGTGCTTAATCTGACATAGGCTATACATATACATTCATACTAAACATGTTTTCACATTAGTCATTCAACCCCACATTTTACAGATGAGAAAAATGAGGCGCATGGAAATTAAATGGGGAGGCTCATTTACAGAATCAAGATTCTAACCCATTTCATTTAGCTGGAACACAGGATAAGTGGAGGGGAACAGGGTGGTTCAATACCAGAAATAGCAGATAGCACCAGATTTTTGTGTCTAGCATGAGTTCAGTTGAATTGAGAAAACATTTATTATACTTCTACTACATGCAATACACTATGCTAGATATTGGGGACACAAAAACTCCCTCCTCTTGCCCTCTTCCCAAAGACATTCACCATATACCTCTGATCTGCAGGGAGAAAACAATTAAGTAAAAAGGAACTGAGACCTGGGAGTGATCAAAAAAGCCTTCAAGCAGAATGAGAGGCCTGATCTAAGCCTTAAAGAAAGCTAGGCTGAAACCTCAGAAAACTTGGGTTGCAGACTAACTCTAGTACCCAGTGGCTTTGCGACCGAGCAAATCACTCCCCCTCTCTTAGCTCAGTCTCCCTTATGTGTTAAAAGAGGACAATAATACTCACAATCCCTACCACACAAGCAGCTGTCATGAGGAAAGTGTTTTGTAAACTATAAAACCCCACAGAAATGTGAACTATTGTGGTTATTAAAGGAAATGTTCACTTCAGGCACACAGAAGCTTTCCAACTCCTTCCTCTGCTGGCTCAGGCAGAAAAGTCTGAGACAGAAGAGAGAATATAAGTCAAGAAGTCACTTTCTTTGGAGCTGAATCCAGATCTGCTGCTGCTCCCTGATGCTGTTCCCTTCAGGGCACCTTCCTGTGAAAGTTCCCAGAGATGCTTCTTCGAGGGAGAACAGGAAAGCTGATGGTGTGTGCACAAGAATTAAGCTCAAAGAGAATCTTGGCTTGAAACAACTGTCAGGGGTGGGGAGCCAGCCACCACAGCTCCTCCTTAGGTTAGCCTGTCCCAAGTCCTGAAGTCTGCACTCTTGATTTCTCCAAATACTGCTTAGGAACTAGAAGAGTGAAAACCAGAACAAGCAGCAGCATCTATGTGTGGGTGGCCAGGGGAGAGAAATCTCCAAAGGGAGGAGGAGGAAGATGTCAAAGGAAGAAACATTTCAAGGTTACTGCTCTTTGAAAATGGCTCCCAGAGTTCAAAAGTATGAAGAATATTGTCTGCTCCTGTCCTTGGACTCTTTCTCCCATTCCTTGGTACCCTATCATCCTCTCAACTCTATTCTGCCTTGACCAGAATTATGCAGACACTAAAGTTCAGGTAAGCCCAAGGCCATGTTTGGAAAGTGGAATGTTATTTTTTGTAATCTTTTTTTTTAAGTGGGTTAAACAGCATGATCTCTTTTTACCCATCGACGGAAATGTGAAATGCGAAATAATGCTCAATAACTAGTTTCAACAGATACTGATTTGAGATATATATCCTTTTAACTGAGATAATAACATAGAAACATGCGTTCCTGAAGTTTCATAAAGAAGGCTCAGATTAACACCACAGTCATATGACTCTTGAAGCAAAGCTTCTATTAAAGTTGCTGCCAAAAAGTCACTTTATCTTCCCTCAGATGCATCTCAGATTTTATCTACCCTTTTATTCTTTTTGTCCTTAATTTTAAATCCTTTTTATTATTTTTTTTCCATGCAAGCATCAAGGGGGTTGTTTAGTACTCATTCTTTTGGAAGCAATTATCCACAAGAGAGACATTCACTTCATTTTGGCTGCATTTTATATCTAAACCATGACAAAAAAAAAAGCATAAAATTGACTCTGCCTCCAAACATAAACACTGTGAAGTACTCTTCTGAATTTTGACAGGGAGCTGTCCATTACGGAAGCTGTCTTTGTAAGACAACATGGGGCAGGTTACTATTTGGTGGTTCTTGTAAATACACAGCTCTGATGGCAAGTGGCCCTTCTTTTCAAATTGTGTTTGTCTATTCATCTTTGAAAGATTTTCTTTCAGATTTCTAGTGGAAAGAACCTGAACAGAGTAAGTCACTTCTCCACCCTGTTTCCTCTTCTGCACGACGAAAGGGTTAGATTTAGATTAAATCATCTTCGGTCCTTTCCAGCACAATCATTTTTTTTAATTATCACGTTCTCTTGATGTCTTTTTTCTTTTACATTGCTTTTGCTTCCCAATAACCCCCACACCATAGAATTCTTTCTTGTAACCAAGTAATTAAGCAAAACAAACCAATACACTGACCATTTCTAACAATGCATGCCTCATTTCACACCTTTGGCCTACCACTTTTCTGCTGAGAAAGAGAGGTGTGTTTTACCATAAGATTATCATTCTAACATCAATTCAATTCAAAGAACATGTATTATGTGCCCACTCTGAGCTCCACCTTTGTGTTAGGCTCTAGGCATAAAAAAGACAATTTTGATTTAAATCATACTTTCAAGGATCTCATATTCTTAAGACTGGGAGACAAAAAGTACACAAATAACTAACTAAAGTACAAAAGAAAATAAGTTGAATACAAAGGAGGAGTACCAGAGTTAAAACTCCTTGAGGGCAGGGACTGTGGCATTTTGTCTCTCTATGGTCAGCACTTAGAAATGTGTCTGGCAGATAGCAAGCACCTAATAACTGCTTGCTAAATTGAATTATGTTGAATGGAATGGAAGGACTCTGGCTCTGACAGTCTATTGTTATGATTCTATAGTCCCTTCCAACTTGAAAGTCTGTGGTTCTGTGATTCATTGCTTAAGAAGTCAGAATAGCTTGCCAAATAATTGGGGCAGTTTTAGACTTGGTGCTGATAACATATTTAAAGAGATAATCACATTTTGGGTGCAATCAAGCAAAAAAGAGTAATAGAATTGTAGCTAAAAGACTTAATGTACCCTCCCAGATTCACAGCTCAACAAACACTTATTAAAATCACCCACTTTATGCTAAACACTATAATAGACATTGGAAAGACATGAAGGTTTAATAAGACATCACCTCAGCCCTTGTAGTAATATTACTTATGTGACTTCAGTTCTTGAAGACTGCAAAGCTCTTTCTATACCACAACCCTGGGAAGTAGATGCCACGAGATAGCTTGCCCACATCCATCCTGCTAGTAAGTAGGAGGGCAAGGATTTAAATCTAGTTGTCTCCTAATGACAGGTCCAGTACACTTGCCACCACCCAATGTTTCTGCTTCCAGAGTTTACCAATATTTTTTCAATACTTTTTAGTGGCTACCCACTCCACAATCCAGCTTCTTTATGCCTTCAGAGATGGTGTGAAGAAATCACTCTAAACAAAATAATCCATTCTCTGATGGCCATATCTCTCAGACAGTAGACTGCCTTGTGCCTAAAAGACACACAATCTATCTTTGATCCAGCCCTTGAAAACTTTCCAGATTGGTAGGATATGTCAGCGCTTAAACTCTTTTTTTTTTTTTTGCTTTTAGGCAATTGGGGCTAAGTGACTTGCCCAGGGTCACACTGCTAGTAAGTGTCAAGTGCTTGGTCTGAGGCTGGATTTGAACTCAGGTCCTCCTGACTTCAGGGCCGGTGCTCTATCCACTTAGCCACCTAGCTGCCCCTAGAGCTTAAACTCTTTAGGCACAGGCTTTGAGAACCCACTGTTCTCTCCACTCTGCAATGGGGCATCAGAAGAAGAATATAGAGAAACCATTATCATTATAATTAATTAATAAGCTAGCCCCTAAGGCAAGAGATAGGAACTCATCATATGATTTCATTGCTATAGGGAACTCCCAGATGAGTACACTCTTCCTATCTAAATGAGTCAGTACTTTCTCTGAAACTTAAAGCCTTAGACAGGGATCTAAAGCACCAAGAGCTTAAGGGACTTGTCCAGGGTTGCACAGCCAGAATGTATGAGATTTGGCTCCAAATCTTCCTGGCTTAACAGCCGGTTTTCTAAGTATGCTATGTCTGCTTCTCAAGCACTGGTGAAACAAAGACAATCATAGTAACAAACCAACAACAATAACAAAAACATAAATTAGCATCCCTCAAAGCCCACCCCATTGTCTACATTATGGGACAGGGGAAAGGTGGGCAATGGCAAAATGAGGGACGTCAAAGAAGTTTATTCAATGGGAAGACTTTTTTGTGCCCTGTGGCTGTTACAGTAGGTGAGAAGCCCTGGTAGGAACCCTGAAAAGTCAGTCAATTGCTACTGATTGGGTTATTACCATGTTCAATGAAATTTAACTGCTCCTATGAAACTAAGAAATAAACAGGGCAGCATAGCTGAGTAAGACAGGTTGGTCCTACTCAGAACTCTTATAATGAACAGCAGGATAGGTAGAACAGTAGTTCTTCACGTTCCAGTACCATAAGAAGGTGATATGCATTGGAACAAATCAGAAAGACAAAGATATTGAAGGTAAATGCAAGGCAGTCATAAGAAGTAACATTTTCTAGGAGCAGAGTTGATGAAACAAAATTAAGAACTGATTAATCATTTAAATCTGTAAAGGGAAGAGCCGAGGAAACTGAAAGAGTTTTACTTGATGATATTCTAGATATGTTGCCTAATATGAAATAACAGGCTAAAATAATGCCAACATCTCACATGATTTTGAAAAGGAGATTAGCATACTTAGAATGGAATTTTTGAGTTGTATATCAATTCAACAAATAGATCACTTATATCAAAATGGAGTAATTGTTTTTAAAAGTTAGCATCTATTAAAATTGTATCATGAAAGAACATATCCTCATAAAAAAAAAAAAAGAATATATTGGACAGATAGTATAAAGCATCCCAGGACCTAAACACAATATTACATATGCTGTGGCTATTGTCACAGTAAATACTGCAGAACAAAGATAGGATTATCTAGGTATGCTCAAAAGGGATAAACATCAAGTGGCAAAAGTAGCTTCAGGAAATCATTGGAGACCTGAAGAAAGGCACTGAAAAATTATACCAATATTTAGCCAGTAAGTATATTAGAAAACTTAAATGTCTTGTTTCAAATTAAAGACAATGAATAGAAAGATTTAGAATGGAATCCATATTTTCTTGATAACCTTAGTAAATAATAAAAGCAAAGGCCAAAAGACTAAGCAATAGAATGAGTCAAAGCAGCGCAAAAACCAAAACAAACAATTGATCAGTAATTAAATACTATACTATGGAGGCTCCAGAAGCAAAGAAATTTTAAAAAGAGAACCCTTCCCCCCACCAAAACAAAAAAGAAGGATGATGTGGACATTTTTTTATTTATCTACCTAATTTAAGGAAGTCTCATATAAAGAAAGTGCAAGTTAGGTCAAACACAAAACAGAGAGTTTATATTCTGTAAATATAAATAACAGATCAGCTATCTTAAGCCAAATGACTGAAACTCTAGCTTCTCTGCAAAACTAGAAAGTTGCAAGCCTATATAAGCTTTTTAATTATTAGCTCAAGTGCCTCACTGTGGCATATCAATTTCTGTCAAAGCCCTTTACCAACTTCTTCACTGCTGCAAACCTGATCCCATCTTTCTTAACAGAATGCATCGCATATTTATTATAAAAAATTGACCCTTTCAAATATAGTGATTTATTTATTTACTTTATACAAAGCATTCACAGCTTATAATACACACACAAAAAAATCTCTAAATATTTATTAGAAAGCGTCTTTGCTAAGGAGTAAAATGAGCATGACAAAATGTCTGGGATTATAAAGAGGAGTCTTTTATCTACTGAATGAGCAACCCAAAAGTGCCTTAACATTTACATCAACTTTATTATTTCCCATTTATGGCTTAGTTGTGTACTGTTAGTCATCCATGCTCAAAGAGGACCAAAATTGCATCACTACATCAGGATCAAGGTACAGTGCATCCAGCTGTGGCTAATGAGACCAACATGAGTTCAGAAGGCTGTATGACAGGTTGGGCATAAATAGTCCATTTGAACATTTGGAGTGGAGAGGTGTCTAAATTTGCATATCTCATATTTCTTTTAAGCCGCTGTAATTCTGCTTTGCTCATAGAGCACAGAGCCTTCCTTGATGCAGGCACACCATGCTGGGCAGTCCTGTTGCCAGTGTCACCCTTGTCTCACAATTGATTCCAATGTTCTTCAGAGAGACCTTGAGTATGTCCTTGTATCACTTCTTCTGACTTCCATGAGAGTGCCTGCCTTGTGTGAGTTCTCTGGAAAATAGTTTTTAGACAAACATGCAATTGGCATTTGAACAATGTGGCCAGCCCATTGGAGTTGTGCTCTCTGGAGCAGGGTTGCAATGTTTGGAAGCTCAACTCCAGAAAGGACCTCAGTGTCCTGAACCTTATCCTGCCAGGCAATTTCCAGAATGTTCCTAAGACAATTTAAGCAGTCTAATACCTCTTCTCTCCCATACTTTCCTTCAGAGCCTCTCAAATACTGACCTAACTCTGGAAACATTAGTCAACCTCACTATCAGTGTGTACATCCCTGGAAAGTATACTGCCAATGTAAGTGAACTTATCCATAGCATTCAAAATTTCTCCATTTGCTGTAGCCAGTGGTCCTACATATCAATGGTGTGGTGCCGGCTGATGGAGAACCTCTGTTTTCTTGATATTAATTGTCAGGCCAAAATTAACACAAGTGGCAGGGAATTTGTCCACACTCTATTACATATCAGCCTCAGAGGCTGCACTGAGTGCACAATCATCTAAAAAAAAAAAATATATATATATATATATATATATATATATATATATATATTGCCCACCAACTGTTCCTCCACTTAAGTAGTGGCCTGTAACCTTTTCAAGGCAAATAATTTACCATCACTGCCATAGCTAATGCCTTTTTTGTTGTCATTGAAGGTTTTGGACATCACTGAAAACATCATGCTAAAAAAATGAGCACTCGGTGATTGTCACAGGACAATTCATTTTCTCTTCCTTTATAGAGATGGAAAACAGAACCATCCTTGAACTCCAAGGGGATAATTTCCACTTGCCACATAACCTAGAAGATTTCAGGCAGCTTTGGTATGAGCAGCGGATCCCTTGTCTTGTAAATCTGTTAGAATAGAATCAGCGCCAGGCATGTTGCCAAATGAGAGGAGTTTAATGGTATCCAAAACCTCTTCTTCAGTTGGAAGTTCAGAGGTAGACAGTCAATACCTTCAGCTTTGGCTAATAGTGGTCTGTTGACAACATGATATAAGTGTTTAGTCTATCTCTCTAGGATCATGTTCTTATCACTAATCAATGCGACCCCATGAGTACTGAGTAATTAAGATGTACTTGGCCCATAAATAGCCTTCCGGGCATCATAAAAGTACTCTGTATTATTAGTATCAGAGTAAAAATGAATTTTCTCTGCCTTCATATTGAACTAAGAATCCTGCATCTCTCTAAGCTTCACTTGCACTTTATTTTTTATGGGGTTAAACACTGCCTTCTTACAGACAAATGAACTACCCTGATGGTAAACCATGTGGAGTTCTCCTTTTGTTTGTTTGTTTAGCAGCTTCTGAATTTGCCCATCATTTTCATCAAACTGATCTTGATATTTCCTAACGTTCTGGCCCAGATGAATAAATGTGGCGCCATACACCAAATTTCTAAAGGCTGCCCAATCCTTTTCTTTTCCATGGTGGCCAACTACTCAGCTTTCCCTTCAAGTTAGCAACAAACTGTTCACCCATAGAGAAGTGCTCTAATCTGCTGAAATTAGGTCTTCTGGCAGTCATCTTGCCTTCAGGATGCTGCTTTTGTTGAATGTAATTGTTTAGCTTGGAGAGGATAAGTCTATGATTGGTCCAGCACTCTGTACTACACATTGCTTTGTCATTCTCACATCCTCTCTGTCTCTTCTCCTTACAATAACATTATTTATTAAACATCAATATTTGCTCTGAGGGTACATCTATGAAGTTTTATTACATTTATGTAAACAGAAGACAGTATACTGTAAACATATGGAACCTATCCAAGAGTTTAAGAACAATAGAATATCTTGATGTTCACTTGGAAAAGTACTCTCTACAACATAATGATATCAAGAACAACTTATATAAATTGTGGCATCTTCTAGGGAGTCAAGCCTAAAATGCTTCTATCTAGCCCTAAAACCATTATTACCATTCCTGACTAAAACTAAGCGTGTCTTTCAAGTCAGAGAAGGAATTTTACTAAAAGAAATACTACTAATTACCTGTTTTACATTGATAATAGCTTACACAGGCACTGTTGCTAAATAGCTTTTTCATCTTGCAAAAATGTTCTCCATTGATAAACTTAATATAAGTATAAAGTTCTTTGATGAATACCAAAGAAAAATAGAGATTGGAAGCTTCAAATTTGAATACAGCAGTCAAATTGAACTAAAGAAGGAAGGGGATACTTACAAATACCTAGGACTTCTCTAAAGGCAAAATTCATCAGGTGTAAGAATATTAAATAGGAAGATAAGGTTATGAATGTAACAGACTGACCTTACTCCTTAAATCAAAGCTTGATAGGAAGGACACATTTAGAGCACTTAACACCTGTGTACTATCAGTTTTACATATCTTTTTGGCATTTTAAAATGTACAATGAGGGATTTAGATGTACCAACAAAAACTCACAAGATGTTACCAAAACACAAGGCTCATTACCCCAAGGCAGCTCTGAAAAGATTAATATTTCCTTCTTAAAATAGAGAAAGAGTATGATAGATGTTCTCAGAGCATATGAAGACCAGATTTAAAATTTATGAAAATAGTTTTGGAACAAACAGATAACTTCACAAAGAAAGAGTAAAGTATGATAACAAGTAAATGCTACTGGATTTGTACATAGCAGGCACTTAATAAATGTTAATTGACTGACTGATTGAAATGTAACCAAAGGAGGCTTTCCTCAGACAGAGACAATGAAGCAGTTAAGATTAAAAAGTAGAATCAAATGGTTCTCCTTGGTGATGTCCATGTGAACTCAAACACTAATATATCAACAAAGACTATCAAATAACTGAGTCATACATACTTGTTCATAAAAATAGAAGGGCTTATAATAGCAATTAAAAATCAGGCTGCCTCCAGAAATTAGGAATACAGATTTACTGATTGATGCAGATTATATACTGAAGTGAAGTAAAATGTGCATGGTATGACTGCAAGTCACAAAATTTTAATATCTATTATATACTTAGGAAGACACAATCAGGGGGCTAGAGTTTACACAAGAAGCTAACTCTTATAAATTAATAGACAATAAATCTCTGTATTATAATAATAACCCAAAAATATCCTTGAAAAGTCATCAAATTAATTGGACTGGAATTGGAGGATATTTACAAACAGAATTATTGCCTTTAACTGACTGGGTATAGCATTGCTTTATGCAGACAACATTTTAAATTGATCTTACTGCACCAAATACTTACAATCTCCAAACTACATGGGATGAAAAGCTTTCAAAATATAGAGACCTAGTGGAAGAAAGTTTAACCATGCAACAACAGGACAAAATGCATGTCATTTTTATCATCCTGCCTGATACCTATTACTCCAAGATTAAAAAGAAAATGTGTTTGACTTTAAAGTCCTTCATAACCTAGTTCCCTTATGACCTTTCCAGGCTTCTTATATCTTACTCCCTTCTAGGTACTCAGCAATCCAGTGATACTGTCTTCCTTGCTATTTCTTGAACAGGTCACTCCATGTCCTGACTTTGTTTTCCTTGTCTGTCCTCTGTCTGGAATTTTCTCCCTCTTCATCTCCAACTTCTGGCTTCCCTGACTTCCTTTTACAGGATCAATATGGATGTGTCTATGTCCCATTGATAGAACCCAACATATACTGTCAGGAGTAGGGAAGCCACAGGGTGCCAAAAATTTGTATCTGATGATCCAGTCACTCAAATATCTTACTCCCTCACTTCAATCACATTTAAATCAAAAGGTCAGCCATAAAGCCAACCAATCCTGATGACTATTACCACTTGTTCAGGACTGTCCATAGCTCAGAACAGTTTAGTGTCAAAACACAGTAAAATGTTCATGGAGCATATACAATTCAATTAAAAAATAAATTTACTTAACAATAAAAAGATTTGTTAAAGCTATAATCACAGATCCAGGTATGTGCTACTCCTTCCCTTTCCACATTTGTATTGATGACAACACCTAGTTACTGCTTCCCAAGACACAGGACATTCTGTCCAGCCTGAAGAACTCCAACTATTCATGGAACAGGCTTTTCTACCTCAAAAGGACAGAAATCAATGACAATTCCAATCTCAATCCCCCAAAATAATTAAATCTGAAAGATAGCCCCCTTGTCTCTTTAAAGAAAAAAAAAACAGACCAGCCTATGTAAATGACTTTTCTAACACAATGAAGAAAAATAAAAGTTTAGCCAAGTTCTTCAAAATGTCAGCAGCCTTGGGAAGGAGGGGGAATTGGAGTCACCATTTTATTTCCTAACATTTATGCTGCTTTTCAGCAAGACTAGCCACACCTTCCTCTCCACAAGGGCCTCTTCTAAGACAGGATGGTTCCTGACCATGAAATATTGTAGGTGAGCAGATGCTGTTTCCTTAAATCAGAGCATTTGTTAAAAAGATTTGACAGATTCTTGTCAATAAAGGTAGAAAATTTAAAACATGTGACTTTTCTCTCTTTAGGAAAAAAAAGTAATAGCATATGTGGAAATATTTAAGCTTTAGCTTTTTCCCTGGAAACAGCATTCTTTTCCTTGGGAAGCCCAAACTCATTGGGTTTCCTAATATTTAGTCTCCTAATCAAACTTCTGAGTTCACTAGCTGAACAAACTGAGATTAAATCAATCAATCAATCAATAAGGAACCAATTGAGAGCAATTCCTTAATTAGAGGGGTATAAAAACCCTCCTTGATTTTAAATGTTGAAGTTCATTCTTAACTGGATCATAGAATTTGCCAGAAATGTCCTTATAGCTCATTTAATCCAACCCCATCGTTTAGATGGTGACGCTAAGAAGGTCCAGAGAAATGGAATGACTTGCTTGAGGTCACATAGATGGTAGCTTACTATTTAACAGCGCTTTACAATTTATAAAG
Organism: Phascolarctos cinereus; assembly: GCF_003287225.1. Lineage (NCBI taxonomy): Eukaryota > Metazoa > Chordata > Mammalia > Diprotodontia > Phascolarctidae > Phascolarctos > Phascolarctos cinereus. The sequence continues at coordinate 363,250,734 of NW_027555625.1, read as the reverse complement.
CACTTTCACATCTCTTAACTCATGTGGCAGTTTACAACATCCTCCATGCAAATGGCATTCACTCCATTTTATTAATGAACAAACTAAAGCCCAAAGAGTTTAATTACCCAAGATCACTCAGCTAGTGACAAATCCAGCTAGAGTCTGGATTTGAACCCAGATCTTCTGACACCAAAGCCAGTGTTCTTTCTGCCATATCACAGATTATAAAAGATTCCCAAGTTTCTATTATGTAAAAAGGGAAAGAAGAGGGAAAAAAGCAATTAGGGCAGCTGTTGAGGATTTTGAAAAGCCAAATGACATAGCAGAGAATAGGCAAATGGATTACATAATTTTTAGAAGGATTCAATTTCAAAAGTATTATAACTGACAGGCAGTGTGGTGTAGTGGAAAGAGCCCTACTTAAGCCTGGAGTCAGGAGACCTGGGGCCGAGTGTTGGCTCTGCCACCAGCCACCTCTCTGAGCCTCAGTTTCTCCTCTGTAAAATGAGCTGCAGGCACCTAGGTGGCCCAGTGGATATAGTGCTGGTCCTGGAGTCAGGAAGACTCATCTTCCTGGGTTTAAATCCTGCCTCAGACACATAATAGCTCTATGGCCCTGAGAATGTCACTTAACTCTGTTTGCCTCAGTTTCTTCATCTGTAAGATGAGCTGGAGAAGAAAATGGCAAATGATTCCAGTTTCTCTGACAAGAAAACCCTAAAAAGGGTCATGAAGAGTCAGACTCTACAGAAAAGCAATTAAAAAACAACAAAACATGAGGATAAAAATACTCACACTTAATACCTCCCAAGACTGCTGTAAGGAAAGTCTTTTATGACCATTGAATGTGATAGGAATGTGTTTCTGCTGGATCCTAAGTTCTTTGAGGGAAGAACTATCATCTTATCCAGACTTTGAATCTCCTCCAGCAACCTATCGTAGAGCTTCACAGGAGGAAGCATACAATAAATATTTGTTTTATTGTGTTATTGTAATTATGTAACTTGGACAAAGAATGATCTTCCTCCCAAGTTTAATATTCTCTGATTCTATGATCATTTGGGTGCAAAAATAAGAGAAGGAAAAAAGAAAAGAAAAAGGAGGAGAAAAAATTCACTTTCTGAGTTGGTATTCCCTATGATTACCAATTCATCAGGTAATTTGCAAGTCTCTTTCCTACCCACCCCACCCCACCCCCACCTTTGGTTGCCTCGGGGCCCTGGACACTCAGCCTGTCTGTCACCTAGGATCACCAACCCCTTATTAAAGGAAACGTCCAGTATGCATGGTAATCTCTCCACCTGGTAATTATCCAGCATGTAATAGGACTTGGGGATGGGGGGAGAGGGAGAAAAAAAAATCTGAAGGTTATCGGAGGTGGACAGAGGTGAAATAATTCCAATTCAGCATCCCATGCCTTATTCGGGCAAAATAAAAAGTCCTCATTACTAAATCACAAAGCAATTAAAAAATTAAAAATTTCATAAGACTCAACATAAAAGAAATACAAGTGTTTAATGATGGATTATAAAGTGAAAGTGGGAGAGAGAAAAAAAAAGGAAAAGCTCCCTTGTCTCAGGGGCTTCCCTCACAGCTTGTGATACTGATTTCTGTCCTCACCCTCACACAAGCCGAGAGAACTAATAAATTCCTAGCTCCCCTGCCTGGGAGCCAAGGCCGATTAATATCTGCCTACCTTGTTACCTAATTCATTATGGAATAGCAGTTAATTTGATTTGATATTATTTTAATAAAATTCTGTAATATATTAGATTGTTTCAGGCTATCAAAATAATTTTCCAATTATTACGGTTACTCAAGCAAGTCTTTTTTTTTCCCTTCATGAGCGGCAGTCGGTCTGACTCAGAATACATTAGCTCCTACAGCTTCATCCTGGCCAGAGGAACACGGAGTATATGCATGATTACACCAGAAATGTTACTGCCAGGAACATGTGCCTGTAGTTCAAGGCAAAGAGTCCACAGACTGATGTGTAATTATGGCCCCATGACGTCAGGAACATGGTGATAACCCCTTTCCATTTAGTGGATTAAATGGAAAACAATGCAAAATAAACAAACATTACAAACTCATATACTCCCAGTCTCTCCTAGCTGGAAGAGGCCTTAGAGATTATCTACTTCAGCCCTTACCTGAAAAAACAAGTTTTGTGATCACTCTGCTCACAAGTGATCATTCACTTTCTGCCTGACCACCTCCAGGGATGGGGAATAAGGGAGCCCCATCCATTGTTGGGCACTTTTTAATTTCAGGAACTTGTTTCTTTAAAATGAGATACATTTGCCTCCGTTGTCTCTTCCACTTATTCATCTTGGTTTTGCCCTCCAGAACCATAAAGAGTAAATCTACACGAGGCACTGATAACAATAGCAATTAAGGTATCTTTAACACTTTAAGGTTTATCAAGGGCTTTCCTAGCAATGATCCTGTGAGGTAGGTAGTATAAGTATTATTGTCACTGCTATTTTATACAGATGGAAGGTGAGACTAGAGAAACTGACTCCATTATCATAGAATCAAAGTTGGAAGAAAACTCACTTGGGTCACATTAGCCTGCCCTGGTTATCTGAAGAAGTATCAGTATTTGGAGCTAGAAGGAGTCTTAAAAATTATTTTGTTTACTTCTCCTTCATCTTTTATATGAGGAAACTGAGACCTTGAGACACTTAGTTAATGAAGTCTACAGAATTATCATGACAGTCAAGATTTGAATCTAAATCTCTTACCTCTTAATTTGTTGTCTTTCTATGATATTATCCAGATACTCTAACAACTTCCATCTCTAAAAAACTTTAAGATTTACAAAGAGACTGTATTCTGAATGATAAGTATGGCAAATATCATTATGCCCATTTTGCAGATGTGAAAACTGAAGCTCATCCAGATGAAATGATTTGTCCACGGACACTCACGTAATAAGTGGGATAGTAGACATTTAAATTCAAGTCTTCAAAACCCAAATATAATATTTATGTCAGGATGTTCCCAAGAACTGAATTACAAAAGTATATCTTAAGCCTGGATTTGTGAATGCAGTGGTCTCAGGCATTATATGAAATAAAATAAAAACTCTTCTAACTCTGTGGGAATTTACAGTGTGGTACAGACAATAGTGCTATAACTCCAGTTTCATAGTCTATTGGTATAAGACTCTCTTCTGATTTGTAGAGATGAGTACTCTGCCCTGTGTGAAGGGTGGGGGCAAAGTGGTTGAGAGCAGGGGGAGAAGAACTCTGAAGTTTTTGTCAAATCATAGAGTTGCTCCAGGTTGTGCAATCGCTTTAGGCACTTCTGGCCTCCAACTCTGAGAGGGAATTTGAACCTAGTTGTTGAAAGAACAGACCAAGGAAGTCACAGGAGAAACAAGTGGTCTCCATCATGCCCCTATTCCCAGTGTGCTACACTAAAGAATTAGGGAAACTTTCCCTTGGGTGAGGTCTAGAATTCTCTCCTTAGGCTGAGCTGAGTTACTCCACTCCCAATGGGAGCGCTCCTTCACTCTCTATTACCTGGTATATGTTCTCCTGTGTATACCTTCTCTGATTTCTGTTTTGCTACCAATTTGGATAAATTAATTTTCTTGGCTAAGAGCTATGTGTATTTATTGTGGAACTGGTATGCAGAATGAAAGGGATCAAGCCTTGGAGACTGAAGTCCTTCTTTCCTCCCCCAACAATAAAATCATGATCAGAAGTTAGTTTGAACCTGATCAGATCCCTAGATTAACAATATTTAAGGGAGCAGATAGATATAATTCTAGCCTGGTACCCCCTTCCTCTGAGGGAAGAGAGGACTGTGTCCCCCACTTCCTGCTTCTCCTTCTGGCAGGAATTGAAGTCTCCCTTGGAGAAGGGGAAGGGGAAAAGAGGCTAGAGATATCTGTTCTGCCTCCCTCCAAGCCTCACAGACATACTCTCATACTACATGAAGAGGGGACAGTCTTTAAAAAAGTGGGCCTTTTGATGCTAAGAACAAATGTCAAAAATGATAACAACAACACTAATAATAGATACATTTATATTACAGTAGAAAAATTGTTCAGAAAAAAAATATATGTCTTTTTATTCTCACTTTCCAGCTATCTCCAATGCCATGCAGCCTGCACACTAGCCAGTATTCTCTTCTCCCAGTCCTCCTCTCACTGACACAGTCTTGGACTCACCTCTAGGTCACTGCACCTCTATTGGTGAACTTTTGCCTTCCCTTGGTGGACATCATGCCTCCATGTCACTTCCTAAATGGACATCTGTACTCCATGCTTCCTGAACATAGTCTTTATCTTCCTCTGCCCCAGCTTAAACCTTGGACTCCACCCTTGGGACACTGGGCTCTGAGATATGAGATTTAATTTCATCTTGCCCAGAACCAGTCTTTCATGCCACTTCCTAGCCCTCTCCACATCATACTCAACCATTTCCAGCTCCTCTTTACTTATTGTCTTTCCCTACTAGAATATAAGCTCTTTGAGGACAGGAACTCCCTTGTATTTATATTTTCAGTGTATAACACAATACCTGGAACAAAAATGCTTAACAAGTGTTTTATCTATGCATGTATGTATGAGGTATATGCGTACATATCTGTCTGTTATCTATCTACCTGTGAGTCAAGTCTGCTTTATTTGATGAAGAAGTGTTTGCGGCTGGTAGGCTCAACCTTGCTTAAGATTACATAGATCTGAGCTTATGGGGCAGCTGAGCCAGAATCTCAGGGTTAAAAAGCTCCTGACTTGCCTCCCTCCCTTCTTGAGTCAGAGTGGCTCCTGAAATTCCAAATTCTTCATCATCTTCCTGATTTTGTTGCTGATTTTTTTTTGTCCCATTCCACCCTAAGTGAATTAGTCTTTTCCAACTTTCTTAGGAGGTAAGTTTTCTGAAGAATTCTTACCATGCCCTTATAAGTGAGTCTGCAGGCATAACAAGCAGCTAGTGCAACAACATTGATACCGAACTCAATCAAGAAAGCAAACAATGGGCATTTACTGAGCTCCTGCTACACACAAAGCACTATACTGGGTGCTAAGAGAAATACAAGTAATAAGAATACTATCAATAATAGCAATGTGTCTGAGGTGTTTTGGTTTGGTTTTGGGTTTTGCCATTGGAATCAAGTTCATGTTAGAGTCATCTTGAATAAGCTTAGCAGAAGCATTTATAACTCAGAAATTAGCAAAGGCCACACATCAGGGCCTGAACTAATGTTTCATTGATTGTCTAGGACAGAGAAAATGTTCGTGTAATTTATCAATCTGCATGACTAAACTTAAAAGTGTGTTGTGCGTAATTTTTCCCCAGAGAGCCTCTTGTTAAACATTTACCAACACCTCATTTGATAGAATTATTGCTCAGTGGGGTGAGAAAGGGACAGAATGAGGAGAGATGGACAATAACATAAAGTGTAAATAGATTAGAAAAATCCCTATTTTCTTTTTCATACTTTCTTTCTTGTTTTTAACATAGAAGAATGCTCTTCAAACTGGGAAGGATGGAACCAAAAAAAAAAGTTAATAGGTAGTAGAGGTAGGCCTGACATAGGCCAAGTATCATTTTTATTAACATTTGCTTTGGGGATAAAATGAGTCATTCTTAGGTCAGGGAACAGTTAACAAAAGGACGTTTACACAACTCCAATGTAGAAAGAACAATCACATGGTAGAACTTATGGCAACAAGTCTAGTCAGCAGAGACATCTGCCAAATCTGAAGGGCTCCAAACTTATGTGGATCGCTCTTTCTATACCTTTAGTTGACCAGGAAGTCATGTCAATAAAGTTAATGGCTACAAGGAAACAACATCAAGGGAGGTACAGCTTGAACTTTACCAATCAAGTCTTAATTCTGACTCCTTTTAGGGAAAATTTAGCCTCTCCCCATGTAAGCAGTGGGTGTGGGGGGACCCTAGCGGGTATTGGTCCAATCACAAGAGGAAGACAAAACTTAAGGTAAGAAAGGATGGATGACCACTTACCAGGTAATTTGTGGAAGGGATGTATGAGTTGGCAAGGACAGTGCCTGAGCTCCCTTATAAATCTTAGACCCTGTAATTGTGTGAAAAGAGTGAGAACACTTAGCTGCCTTCAGTGAGTTCAAGATACCTGGCCTCCAAGTTGCCTGGACCTCACAAATAACTTTATTCTGCATTTCTATATTCGTGCAATATCATTCAGGAAAATTACCTCTGGCCGGAAACAAAAATGATCAATGGAGAGATGAAACTCAAAGTAACTTAGAACATCACAAGAGAGCATCTAATTATCTTCGATGAGCTGGATCGCGCAATCCAGAAAAACTAAGTCAATTCTGTCCGTGTGTTCACAGAATCACTCAGGCAACTTCAAGTCCAGTACTTCTCTGGACAAGAATTTTCCTTTACCACATGCTCAACAATTGTTAATCCAGCTTTGGCATGAAGGTTAGCAGTGAGGAGGAATCTCTGAGTTTCTGAGGTTGGTCCCTCTCACTCCTGCATGTATCCACTTGTTAGAAAGTTGTTTTATTTGCCACTTTTCTTTATCCTCTCATCAATCTCTTAGCTCTTTTAGTTCCTCCTCCTAGGGTCAAACAGAACAAATCTAATCCCTCTTCAAATACTTGAAAGTCCTTCTAATACTTGAAGGCAGCTCTCATGCTCTCATTAAGTCTCCAAGTTAAACACTCCCAGATCCTGCTAACAATCTTTACGTAGTACATGGGGTTGCTGGTAAATATTTAACAACCAGCCTTAGGGGGAGGAGGGCATGTACGTGTGACACATTTTTATGTTTAATTGGAGTTATTAACATTTCTTCACTTCCTTAGGTCTAGACAATCAACAATAACAACAACAAAAATGAAGTCCTGATGTGTAACATTTGCTAATTTCCATAACGCAAATGTTCATAGGAGCCAATGTGAGCTGACTCCAATACATTCCTGATGACTCTGAGGCACTTCCCCATGCTGGTCACCCAATTCTGAATGCCATCAGACTTCTCAATATCTTTCCTAAAATGTGGAATATAGAATGAACACAATATTCCAGCTTTGGTATGACTGGGGAAGAGTACAGAGGAACTAGCACCCAATTAGTCCTGACAGCTAGGCTTCACTTAGAGTAACCTAAGTAACCTAAGAATTTTTTTAGTTGCCATATTACACTGTTGACTCATATTGAACCTGTAATTCACTAATATATTTAGATGTTTTGTTTTGTTTTGCTTTGTTTTACAGATGAACTGTGACTTAGACATGCCATACCCAATTTAGACTTGGGAAATTGAATTTTTAACCCAATGTATGTCTTTGCATTTATCTCAATGAAATTTAATACTAGGTTTTACCCAATATTCTAGCATGTCAATATCATTTTGGATCCAAACTGTCAGCTAGCAGGCTAGTTATAATCTCCAACTTTGTACCATCTGCGTTTGTATAAGCATCAAATCTGTGTCTTTGTCCAAGACAATGTATTTTTAGATGGTGAAACACACTTGTCCAAGAACAGATTCATAGAGCATTTGACTAAAGATCTCTTTCAAGATGATGATGAAGGACTAATAACGACTCTTCATGTCAGTCAGCCAGTCAATAAGCAATTATTAAGCACCTGCTTAATAATTAGCACTTAATTATTAGCCTTAATAATAGGCACTGTGTTGAGTGCTAATGATACAAATAAAAGCAAAAGATAGGTCCTGCCAACAAGCAGATCACAATCTAATGGTGGAACAACACATAAACAATTAGGAACAAACAAGCTATCAACAGGATAAACTACAGATAATCCAGCCAAGTTACCAGTTCTTAATCTACCAAACTATACCATCATCCATCCCCTATCTCTATATTTTCCACAAATATTTTGCTAAAATCTAGATAAATTAAATCAACAGTAAAAACCCTGATTTATGAGTTGAATAACCATCAAGAAAAGAGAATCAGGGTAGTGTGGCAGCCCTTTTCTTGAAGAAGCCATACTGGTTCATTGTGATTACCACTCTCTTCATAAGAAGTTCCTTAAACATTCCTTTAATAACACGTACAATTTTGTTGGGAATCTAAATCCATTTAGTTGGTCTAGATTGAAGAATACATTCTCCTCTCTTTTTCAACAAGAACTGTATTTTGCAATTCTCCAGAACTACAGCTGAGGACATTTATGCCCTCCCACCTCCAGGCTCTGACTGCTTCAGAGGCAGTTGCTCCAGGCAACAGCATTTGTGGCCCTCTGAGAGAGAGAGAGAGAGAGAGAGAGAGAGAGAGAGAGAGAGAGAGAGAGAGAGAGAGAGAGAGATAAGGCAGGAAAAACAGTTGTCAGTGGTCTATGTTCTTCCTTCTTTTGACCAAGTTGGTGGTGCAGAGGATGAAATGGCAGGCCTGAAATCAGGAAGACTCATTTTCCTGAGTTCAAATCTGGTCTCAGATACTTATGAGCTGTGTGATCCTGGGCAAATCACTTAACCCTGTTTGCCTCAGTTTCCTCATCTTTAAAATGAGCTGGAGAATGAAATGGCAAACTCTCCTGTATCTTTACAAAGAAAAGGATATGAACAGCTAGTTCAGAGGGTCACGAAGAGTCAGACACAACTGAAAATGGATGAACTACAACAGCAACAAAGGGACGACAGTGTTTTTTCATTTTTCCACAATCTTTGAAAGATTACTAGTCAGAAATCATATCCTCCAATTCTCTCGGTGTTGACTCTGTCTATAAGATATAGTTCATCTGGGACTGTTACATCAACTCATCAGAGTTATGTGCTCTCTTACTAGTTCTCTATTATAGGGTTTTAATTTTCCACTTGCCATTTTCTTTCTTTCTAGTCCAAAGTCCATTCTCTTGGAAGATAAAACATAAGCAAAATAAAATTCCAATAACACTTTTTTTTCTCTCTCATATATTAATATTGCCCCATCCATCCTAAGCTATACTCTTATTCCTTCCTTGACCCTCTATGTTCCCTGATATAGCTTTATCCTAAAAGCACTTTTGGGGCGTTCTTACATTCCTTATCAGCCTCTAATTCTTCTGACTTTTAGTTTTTTCTCTCATTGTTGGTTCAGTACCATGGCACACCACTTGTCTGCAACTTCCTACCCTTCACTGCTTCTACCTTCTATCCATGTCTTTTTTCTGTCTTATTGGCTGAACAATTCCTCATAATAATCACTAGTCTTTTTAGATAACTTTGTCTTTTCCTCCTAATTAGAAATGTTTTTCATTGAATCTTCAGAATTTTGCTCTTGAGAGCTTACAATCTTTCTCATGCTGAATTCCTCCATGGAATTTAGACCATGCATATTTGCCTATCCTTTTTCTGAGCCTTTCATAATATGGCCTTCCAAATTCTAGGATGTTTATCAATCTATGCTCAACTTTCCTCTCCTGCTGTATTGTAAATTCTAAGATCACCACCATTTTCACTTTCATTCTAATTCAGCCCCTCCAACTGGCTACAAGCTCTATGAAGAGAGGATTAGATAGGGGCATAAGAAAGATCCAAGCAAAGTGTTCTGGGATAATTTGAGGCAGATAGGTTATTCCCAGAGGAAGTGTCCCTGAGCTGAACCTTAGGAAGGAAAAGAATTTTAACAAGCTTTAAAATGAGGTAGAAATTTGTTCAGACATGGGGGATACCCCACTGAAGTACAAGGAAATGAGGGAGGGTAATTCATTTATCTTGCATGAATCAAAGTTTAAAGAAGGAAGTAGTATAAAACAGGACAAGGAAGAACTCCAGTCTACTTGACACTGAGTCCAGCCCTCTATCACCTGTACCATAATGCTGAGGTCCTCATCCCTGGAGGTCTTCAAGTAGACTTTAAATGACCACTTAACCCAGGAGAACATTCATAATTCAAATGGTAGTTAGACCAAATGCCCTGTAAGGTATTTTTCAACTCTTAAGATTTTGTGTGACTAAGATTCTAGGTACTAAGATTTCACATATATATATATATATATACACACACACACACATATATATATATATATATATACACACACACACATATATATATATACACATATATATGTACACACACATACACACACACACATATATATGTATATGTACACACATACACACACACACACACACATATATATATATATATATATACATATATATATATATATATATATACACACATATTATTTTACTATTTTACTCTCAAGTACTACCCTTGTAGTAATGCTATATTGCAGTTGGCACAAATACACCACCCCATTTCACAGATGAGGAAGCAGATTTAGAAATAACTTGCCTGAAGTCACATTCTTAAATAAGTCATGGATCTGAAGTCTTCTGATTGACTTCAAATACAAATAAAGTCTCTTCCAGGTATTCTTTTCCTGATTACAGATGATGAAACTGTTGTGCAGGGAGGTTAAGTGATTTTCTGTGATCTGTGGTCCATTATCATAATTCTGAACTTACATAGTCCAGATTCAATATTTCATAGTCCCTCAGTAATAACTCAATGGCTTAGTCCCTACCTGATTTTATATGTTTTTAGCTCTACCATGGGGCTATTCATTCCCCCTGCAAGCATCAAGCTGATAAGGTATGGAATATAGCTTTGTTAAACTATGCAATTATATCCCTGTACCCCTAGCCCCCAAGTATAATTTCCTTTTTCCCTCCCACAAAGTGCATGACATCAATATATCTAAAAACAGGAAAGCAAACGTTGGCATTCAGAATGCCAAAAAGTGAACTTAAAGTAGACTAGCAGAGTTGAGGGTCTCCGTATAAAGAAATGTCTGGATAAGTCCAATCCATTTTGTCTAGAGTCTTCGTTTATTCCTTTCTTCTAAGATCCATGTGCCCAGTAGATATTGCATCCCTAACTCTGTCTTAGAACTCTGAATTATTCTAGGGTACCCCAATATCACTGAAGCTCCCAACAGGCCTCAGGTGTTACTTGTCATTTGCCAGTATCCCCACCTATCTTTGTCCTGTCCCTGGCTCACATCCCTCATTGCCATACCATACCCTAGAAGCCCCATTTTCTGCATGGCTACTCCTGCTTGGAAGCCCTTCTTTCTTTTTCCTTTGCATATGTACTATGGAAAAGATACATTTGGCTCTTTCCTAGCAATATAAGTATTTTTGGCCACTGAAGCTGGGAATGGAGGTGTTTGTCCAACTCCTTTCAGCATGAGGAGAGGCCATATCCTAGCCCACCACCTACCAAAGACACATAAACAGTAAATAGAAGCACCATGATGCAAACCTAGATCATCCAATTCTCAATCAAGGGCTTTTCTCACTACCTGCCATAGTAATGTTAGGGCTGTCTGCCCCTGTTGAAAGAAATTATTTTGTCTAGAAGTTCCTTAGCTTAAAGACTGAGATCTCAACATGTAAGCTCTATCTTCTATCTCATGCCAAGACATTATCAGTTTATTTCTTTTTAATTATCTCATCTTATCAAAGTGTGATTTGAATTCTATATTTCATTATGATGACAAAAATGTAATTGAGTTGTGTTTCAGTCTCATATTCATCTATTACAGCTTGTGGGATGCAGGTTAAAATGAAGCTATGACTGACAAATATTGACATCAATGAATGGCAAGATGAACTGCAAAGAAGAGACAAATAGTCTGTGTCCACTTTCATTAAGGACTAAAGCCCCATGCCAAGGATTTGTGTAGTACAGTGAGGAATAGTTAGCATGGTGTAATTGATAAGAATATTGAACTGTGAGTTAAGAAGCCTTGGGTTCAAATCCCACCTCAGATATTTACCAAGCTATACAATTGTGGGCAAGTAACTTCGCCTTTCTCAGCCTTATTTTCCTCATATGTAAAATAAAGATAATAGTACCCAGGGCCTCACAGGACTATTGTGAGGATAAAATGAGAAAATAAATACAAAATGGTAAATAAATGTTATTTATTATTATTATTATTATTATTATTATTATTATTATTATTATTATTACTCATGCAGCACCATTTCTGCAAATCAAAACTCTCTGCTCACATCAAAACTAAAAAGGACCATTGTCTTTTGATTCCAGAAAATATTTATTAAGCCTCCACTCTGTGCAAAGTGCTGTATGTAAGGCTGAGGGATATACTAGGATAATCCATACCAATTTGAAAGAAATTTGAGAGGTCATCTAGTTCAACCCCTTCATTTAATAGGTCAGTAAAGCAAAGCAGAAAAATTAAGTGACTTGTCCAAGGTCACCCATCATTCAGGCCTGAGTCATCTCTAGTCATCATGTCCATCCTTCTCCCAAGGGGACACCAGGCTCTGACAGGTGTGCTTTTACCTCTTTTTATCCAGAGCCAGGCCTCCATGCCACTTCCAGGCCATCTCTGCACCATTCTGTTATGCCCGAAACTTTCTTCCCAGGCCCTTTTCAAAAACTGAGACTATATAGAAGATGGAGTAATGGATAATGAGGCTAAAATTTGTGTTATGTTGGGAAGGTCTTTAAAAGTTACATGGAAAAGTTTATATTTGAAAATAATAGGGAGAGGGCAGAACCAAAATGGCAGAGTGAAAGCAGTGACTTGCTTGAACACTCCCCCAAACCCCTCCCAATACCTATAAAAAATGGCTCTAAACAAATTCTAAAGCAGCAGAACCCACAAAAAGACAAAGTGAAACAAATTTCCAGCCCGAGACAACCTGGATGATTGATCAGAAAGGTATATCACACTGGCTGTTCGGCATGGGCACGCAGGCCACAGCAAACCTGGAGCAGGCCTCAGAGGACTGAATCGGGCAGCTGTTGCAGTTTCCAGACTTCTCAATCCATGAATGCCAAACACAACTTAAAAGTAAGTGGGAAAAGTCTGTTTCTGCGGTGGTGAGAGAGGAGCTCAGGGTCTCAGCTCTAGTTCCTAAGGAGCGCAGCCTTGGTGGGACAGCTACCTCCTGAGCTTCCAGCCCACAGACTGAGGGGGAATCCAGTGGCTGATCAGAGGGGGATTGCAGGGATCTCTCTACTGGTGCTGAAGCAGGAATCTCTTCCTTTGCCCATGCTTGGATCTGGGTCAGAGTTCTAGGAGGCAATCCTGGGGTGAGGAGAATCACCGGCATAGTGGAGCTTGTAGTGGCTGTGGAAGAAACCCTCTTCACAGTTACAGGACAGAAAGGAGTGCTTGTGGTCACTAATAGACCAAAGCACAGGCCAGGAAAGGAGTAAACACCTCACCCCTTATCATACCACCTTGGAAGAACTAAAAATTTACAGGTCCCTACAAGTATCTCTGAAAACAGCTGTACAAACCCCCAAAGCTTGGGACAGTACATTCTCCACATTGGAAGCAGACTTTTACCTTAACAAATAGTTTAAAACTCAAGTAATTGGCTGGGATCATGAGCAAGCAGCACAAAAAGAGTCAGACTATATTATCTTACTTTGGTGAAAAAGAAGATCAAAATATACAACCAGAAGAAGACAACAAAGTCAAAGCTCCTACATCCAAAGCCTCCAAGAAAAATATGAATCAGTCCCAGGCCTTGGAAGAGCTCAAAAGGGATTTTGAGAAGCAAGTAAGAGAAGTAGAGGAAAAACTGAGAGTGATGCAAGAAAATCATGAAAAACAAGTCAACAGCTTGCTAAAGGAGACCCAAAAAAATACTGAAGAAAATAACACCTTAAAAAAGCCTAACCCAAATGGCAAAAGAGGTCCAAAAAGCCAATGAGGAGAAAAATGCCCTAAAAAGAAAAATTGGCCAAATGGAAAAGGAAGTCCAAAAGATTACTGAAGAAAATACTTCCTTAAAAATTAGAATAGAGCAATTGGAAGAGTGACTTTATGAGAAATCAAGACACTGTAAAAAAATCCAAAAGAATGAAAAATTAGAAAACAATGTGAAATATCTCATTGGAAAAACAACTGACCTGGAAAATAGATCCAGGAGAGATAATTTAAAAATTATTGGGCTATCTGAAAGCCATGATCAAAAAAGAGCCTAGACATCATCTTTCAAGAAATTATCAAGGAAAACTGCCCTGATATATTAGAACCAGAGGGCAAAATAGAAATTGAAAGAATCCACAGATCTCCTCCTGAAAGAGATCCCCAAAGGAAAACTCCTAGGAATATTGTAGCCAAATTCCAGAGTTCCCAGGTCAAGGAGAAAATATTACAAGCTGCCAGAAGGAAACAATTCAAGTACTGTGGAAACACAATCAGGATAACACAAGATTTAGCAGCTTCTACATTAAAGGACCGCAGGGCATGGAATATAATATTCAGAGGGCAAAGGAGATAGGATTACAACCAAGAATCACCTACCCAGCAAAACTGAGTATAATCCTTCAGGGGAAAAAATGGTCATTCAGTGAAATAGAGGACTTTCAAGCATTCTTGATGAAAAGACCAGAGCTGAATAGAAAATTTGACTTTCAAATACAGACTCAAGTGGAACATGAAGAGGTAAACAGGAAAGAGAAATCATAAGAGACTTATTAAGATTGAACTGTTTACATTCCTGCATGGAAAGATGATATTATAACTCATGAGACCTTTGTCAGTATTAGGGTAGTTGGAGGAAAAAATTATATGTATGATAGATAGATAGATAGATAGATAGATAGATAGATAGAGGCACAGGGTGAGTTGAAGATTAAGGGGTATCTGGAGAATAAAATTAAGGGATGAGAGGGATTATACTCAGAGAAGAAGAAAGGGAGAGGTAGAATGGGGTAAATTATCTCACAAAAAAAAAAGAAAAGTCTCTTACAGTGGAGGGGAAACGGGGAAGGTGAGAGGGAATGAGTGAATCTTATTCTCATAGGATTTGGCTTAAGGAGGGAATAACATACACATTCAATTGGGTATGGAAATCTGTCTTACCACAGGAAAATAGGGGGAGAAGGGACAAGAGAGCAGGGGGATGATAGAGAGGAGGGCAGATTGGGAAAGGGGTAATCAGAAGCAAATACTTCTGAGGAGAGACAGGGTCAAAAGAAGGAATAGAATAAATGGGAGGGCAGGATAGGATTAAGGGAAATAGAGTTAGTTTTTCACAATATGTCTACTACGGAAGTGTTTTGCATAACTGCACATGTATAACCTATATTGAGTTGCTTGCCTTTTCAGTGAGGGTGGGTGGGGAGGGAGGAAGTGAGAAAAATTGAAACCTAAAGTTTTAAAAACATATGTTGAAAAAAATGTTTTCACATGCTACTGGGAAATAAGAAAGGCAGGAAATGGGGTGGAAAAGTCCATCCTGCCCTACAGGAAAATAGAAGGGAAAGGAGATAAGAGAAGGGGGGAGAGATAGAAAGAGACAGACTAGGGAAGGGATATTCACAATGCGTGTCATCTTGGGGTGGGGAGAGGGGTGAGATGGGGTGAAAATTTGGAACTCAAAATCTTGTGGAAGTAAATATTGAAAACTAAAAATAAATAAAAATGAAGAAATAAAACTAAGAGGATCTGGGTTCAAAAAAATTAAAATTTTTAAAATTTTAAAAATTTTTTTAAAAAATTTAAGAAAAAGAAAATAATAGGGAGCCAAAGGAGTTAATTGCATGGGAAAGTGACATGGCCAGACTGTGCTTATAGAAAATCTGTCTGGTAGCTCTGTAGAAGATTCAGTGGAACTGGCAGAGGTCTCAAGCAGGGAAATCTATTAGACGATCATTGTACCAGTCCAGGTTAGATACAGTGGTGGCTATATGAGTACTGAGAAGCAAACATACTAGAGAGATGATGTGGACATAAAAATGGCAAGATTTGGCCATTGACTATCAAGTGAGGAATGAAGGAGAACGATGAATCAGGGATAATGCCAAGCTTTGAATCTGGGAAAGTGGAAGTATGGCGATGCCCCTGACAAAAACTGGGTCAGTTTCAAGGAGAAAGATAATGAATTCTATTTTAAATATGAGTCTGATCTTCTCATATGTATATACTTTAAGTGATGTTAATTTGGAATCTGGGTGGAAGAAGTCATAGAGAAAAGAGATTAGAGGTAGGAAGAACAATCCATCAGTTATTGTAATAGTCCGAGTGAAAAGGGATGAGATCTTGAACTAAGGTGTTGGCTATATCAGTGAAGAGAAGGTTGTGAATCTATATAAAAGGACTTGAATCATAGCTCTGTGTGACTGAGCAAATCATCTATAAATATGATGGGTTGGACTAGAGGACCTCTAAAGTTCCCTCTGGCTCTAAATCTATTATTCTGTGGTCAGATGAATACTGTTGAGACATTCTGGAGGAGGACTTGACAAGATCTGTTGAATATAAGGGATAAAGAGAAAGAGAAGTTGAGGATGACTCCAAAGTTGTAAATCTAAGTTGTTAAAGTCAGCAGAAATAAGGGTGTTAGAAAAGGAGGAAAGTTTATGAATGGCCTTCCTAAAATCTGATGCCAAAGACTGAATATAATATTCCAGGTGGAGTGTTCAGACAGAATATAGCAAAACTATTTTGATACATTTTTGTTAGGTTTTTTTTGAGTGAGCTTGCACACTATAGGCTCATATCAAGATGGTATTCCATTAAAACATTTAGATCTTTTAGACAAATTTTTGTCTAGCCACAACTCCATGTCTATATGACCCACCACTGACTCACTCTACTATGGCTTACTTCTCTTCAGCCTCATTTCAAACTTTTTCACCACCAGGAGCAAATGAGATAATACATGTAAAGTGCTTAAAACAGTGCCTGGCACTTAGTAGGTATTTAATAAATGCTCATTCCTCCCCCCCTTCTCATATATGTACTCTATCCTTCCCCTGTCTCTAGTTCTACAACCATAAACCATGACCAAATCAGCTCATCCACGGTTCTTAAAAAGGGTGTATCAAACTACTCCCCAGCATCCCATTCGCCACTACATAACTTTCTGAACCAAAGTGCTCTTCCTTGACCAATACTCTTCTATTTGCGGTACTTCTCCCATTAGATACTAAGCTCCTTGAGGGCAAGCACTTAGTTTACTTTTGTATTTGTATCTCTAGTGCTCAGTGCAGTGTTTGGCATATAGTAGGTAATTAATAAATAATTTTCCTTTTCTCCCTCCTTCCTTCCTTTCTTCTTCTCTCCATTCCTTCCTTTCTTCTTTCTTTCCTTCCATTCTTTGTTTCTTTCTTCCTTCTTTCCTTCCTTCCTTTCTAGATACAATACCTTCCAATGAACCCTAACATTCTATTAGCTTTTTTTAGCTGTGAGATTATACTGCTGATTCAAATTGAGCCACTCTGAAATCCCCATATCTTTTTCACATGAACTGTTATGCATACATGCCTCCCCCATTTTATATTTTTGAGGATGAGCTTTTGTACTCAAATATAAGACTTTATGGACAACTGGGTGATGCCATGGATAGAGCACTAGACCTGTAGTGAGAAAGGCCTGAGTTCAAATCTGGCCTCAGATACTTACTGTAATCCTGGGTAAGTCATTTAATGCTGTTTTCCCCCTTTTCCTCATCCATAAAATGAGCTGGAGAAGGAAATGACAAACCATTACAGTATCTTCGCAAAGAAAAGGATATAGACAAATAGTTCTCAAAATAAGATTTGCAAACTATTTATAATCATATGAGAGAATGCTCCAAATCACTAACAAGAGAAATTCAAGTCATAACAATTCTGCAGTTTCACTTCACACTCAACAAATTGGCAAAGATGACAAAATCTGGGAATAGCCAATGTAGGAGGGATGATAGGAAGATAGGCACACTAGTGCATTGTTAATGGAGCTCTAAATCAGTACAACGATTTGGAAAGCCATTTAGAATAATGAAAATAAAGTGACAAAAATGTCCATATTATTTGGCCTTAAAGATTCCACTGCTAAGCCCCAAGGAGGTCATTGATAGAAAGAAAGTCCCTATAACCACTAAAAAAAAAATTGTAGCAACATGTCTTTGGGGCAGTAGCAAAGAACAGGAAACAAATTAGATCCCCACTGTTGTTAATGTTGTTGTTCAGTCGTTTTCAGTTGTGTCCAAGTCTTTATGACCTCATTTGGTGTTTTCTTGGCAAAGATACTAGAGTGGTTTGCCATTTCCTTCTCTAGCATATTTTACAGATGAGGAATTGAGGCAATGACTTGCCCAGAGTCACACAGCTAGTAAATGTCTGAGGCCAGATTTGAAGTTTAGAGGATGAACCTTCCGGGTTCTGCACTCTATCCATTGCATCACTTAGCTCTCTGCCCATCAACTGGTGAATGGCAATATATATATATATGTGTGATATAATATATATATATATATAATATATATATATATATATACACATATATATACACACACATACACATATGTATATGTATATGTATATGGTAAATTAATGCAATGGAACATTACTATGTTAAAAGAAATTACCAATATGATGAATACAGAGATATATGATGTGATGCACATCAGAACAAAGGAAAAATATGCAGAATGACTACAACAATGTAAATGGAAAGAACAATTGTCCAAAGTAATGTTAACACCAACACTCCCTTAACTGTAGTCCAATTTGAACAGTTGACAAAGGACATTTACTTTGCTCTAATATAGCAAGGATATGCAAGAAGGAAACAGTGACACTTATCTTCAGCTTTCATAAGTGCAGCTTCCTTTACACAGTCACAGAAACATGTCTGATTTGCAGGTCACCAGGATATGACAACTCATGTGGTCTCTAGCACCCAAAAGTTCTGAGAAGCCTAGACTCCATGTGACTGAGACTTTTTTATCTCCTTTCAGATCGGGAAGGTGCATTAGGGAAACTAAAATCAATCGGGTCCCAAGAACTGCTTTGTCACCTTTTAGAGAGACCTACTCCCTAAATTTTAGGGAAGAAGGAGGGATTTGGGCCTTCCTGCATTGTAGGTTGAGGAAAGAAGCTGTGTCAGTAAAACAGCTAATCTTATCACAACAACCACAAAATAATCAAAAGTGAAAGCTTCAAAATTACAGAGAACAGGGAAAGATATAAGAAGATACTCTTCCCCATTCCTTTGCAGAGGTAGAGGATGCAGAGATATAGAACATTGTGTATTTTTTCAAATTTTTTTAATGTATTGATAGATTTTCCTGATTTTTTTCTCCACTTTCTTTTTTTATTTTTTCTTTTAGAATATATTCTTTATTATATGTGATGTCTCTCTGGAAAAGTAAATGGAAAGAGTACAAAGAGAAACAGAGTTAAAGCAAAAGAAATCAGTTAAAAAAATTAAGATTCCCAACAGCTATCAAAGCACTAAGAGGAGGAACTTTTCAGACCTGTAAGAGCCAGGTTAACAACATATAATGGATGCCTAAAGTACAGCTTTTATCATTTTTTTTTAAAATATCAGAGATGCACCTTGCTTTTAAGGATCTTACATTCTGAGAGGAAAAGGCAACATAGAAAAGAGATTCCAGATGCAACTCATGTGGAAAGTCCCCATACACCTTAGAATGCAGCAACAAAACAGATGGTAATGCATTTTCTTTAATGTCATGTCTATTGACACAAACATAAAATCCTTCCATGTTTATATGATTTGGCTCTGGCTTTCCTGATTCAATGTTTCTACCAGCCTTTGCCCTTTTCTGGCCATAGTTTTTATCTAGTTCTGCACTAAATTGTGGAACTTACTTTTTAGTCTTTTCAGAGGTCTTTATCAATGATCAATGATCAGGGACTATTTTCTAACAGATGTCTGTTAGAAGGAGAGCTGGACTTCTCTATGGCCTTCTCTGTCACCATCTTCATTGGAAGGCCAGACTAAATCTTCTGACTCTAAGTCCCTCCTCTTTTCACACTGTATGACTTCCACTGCCCCTAAATTCTCTGCCTAAATAACTCTCCAATGGTTTCAATCCATTTTCAAAGGTACATTAGGGATCCTACTATATATTACAGAGGTATTTGCCATATTTTAGCCTCCAACTCTTTGCCTCCCATGACATTCTGTCATATTAAGAAAACAATTTTTGTCCCATGACACATTTGTTACACATTATTTACAATCATTTTCATACTTGAACAGAATGCAGAAGAACTCTAGCTAGATCAGAACACATATCACCCAAAGGCAGAAATGCAACTTGATTTTCTTTTTTGCCCTATTTGTGAATTGTTTCATTTCTTCAGTGCTTAAATCTCATTAAGTAAATGAAGGATAGCTGCTAATAGGCAGACTGCTACTCATATATTTAAGATGCTCTGAAACTATTATGACAACTAAATTTTTATGCTACCTGGAAGCCAAAGGGCTATCTCGTTTAGCTCATGGGTGAGTGGATTGTTGACTACTGTTGTTGTCTGAATTGTTTCTGACTATTGTTGGAAAGAAGCTTGAAAGTCAATTAAATACCCTCTCTGGTAGGCTCAGAGTACTAGGTCAACCTAATGTCTAGCTGAAGGCTCATAAGTGAAAACTTGTAATAGGAGAAGGCATACTTCACGCTAGCCTATGTGTCACTGAAGTCCTATGATCCGACAGCTAGAAAGATTATTCACTGAAAGAAAGCCATCCTTGGTCATAGTAATTTCAATGGAATTACCTTGAAGAAAGGGGAAAAGAGGAAAAAGAAAAGAACCTTAAGCAAGGTTTACATGAAGTTTCAAAGAAAACATATGCTAATTTGAATATACATATTTCCATAATGAAAGCTTAAATAGAATAAACAGATAAACACTGCTAATTGTTATTTGTCCAGGAAAACACAGCCTTTACTACTTTGTAAAAATCACTCATATGGTAAAATAAAAAAAAAATCATAGATTTGGGCAAAGGATATAAAGTTTCCTATAGAAAACAATTTTTTAAAGTACAAATAACTAATAAAAGAAATGCAAATCATAACAACATTGAGATTTCAGTTCACACCAGCAATTTGGCAGAGATGGAGATAGTGTTGCAAGAGTTGTGGAAATAAGGGCACACTGATGCATTTGGGGTGGGGAAGAGCTGTGAATAGGTCTAACTAGCTTAAAAAGTTATTTGGAATTATGAGAAGAGAGTGACTAAAATATTAATATACAATGATCCCATAGCTTGGTATACACCCCAAGAAAGTAAATAACCAAAAAGAGGCCCCATAGACACTGAAATTTATGCCACTTATTATATTAGCAAAGAAATGGAAACGAAGTAGATGTCCATCAATTGAGTAATAGACAAAATTGTAGTACATGAATATAATGGAATATCACTATGATATAAGAAATGATGGCTGTGATGAATACAGAAAAGCATGAGAAGTCTTATATTAATTGATGCAAAGTGAAGTAAATAGAATAAGAAAACAATATGCACAGTGACTACAGCAATGTAAATGGGAAAAACAATAACAATAAGAATTGAAACAGTGCTATGAAAATATAACTACTAAACTAGGCTGCAAAGAAGAAATATGAGAAGTCGCTTTCCCATTTTTTCCTTGCAGACGTGGGGAACTATAGGTGAATGACACACCATATAGTATCAGGGGTTTTTTTTGTTGTTGTTATATTGATTCGTTTTGCTGAATTACCATTTTCTTCTTTTTCATTCTTCGTAATTAGAGATGGCTCTTTCTTTGGGCAACGGTGGAAAGATATCATATGAAATGTAGATGACATAAAAACAAAGGATACCAATAAAATTTTATTTTTAAAAAAAGATTATAGACTCATTGCATGTCAGAGCAGGAAGGAAGAGAATTTTAGGACTAAAAGGGCTCTCAGCAAACATTTTGTCCAATGATTTCATGATGGAGTTAGAAAAATGGAAAAGAGAGGTGAATTGTTTGCCAAACATCACATAGCATGTTACTGGAAGAAACCTCAGGCCTCCTGAATCCCAAACTATTGTCCTTTCTATTACATCATGGATGCCCCCCTAAAATTTCAAAAAATAAAAATAAAAAGGAACATTTTTTAAAAAGATCTTATACTCCTTCACAGAATGCTAGCAGCAGATTTCATCAATTAAATATGTCATGGTGGAAAGAGGAATGAATTTAGAGTTAGAAGCTCTGGATTCAAACCTAGCTCTGCCCTTTACTACTTGTGTGAAAATGGGCAAGTCATTTAAATTCCCTGGTTCTTCGTTTCAAATATCAAATAAGGAGGTTGGATAACATGTCCTCAAAAGTTCTTTCTACCTGTAACTCTATGATCATCTGATTCAACAGGAGGGAGAAAAATAGCCAAACACCAATAGAGCTTAAAGCTTCCAGCCCAGAAATTTCAAAGTCGGAAGTTGAGTTGTTTCTCCTGACTCTAGGTTAGAGTTTCTTTCAACCTCTTTAATGCACAATCAGCTAAAATGATGTTAGAGCTTCAAAATTGCTACAAGATGGTCATAAATTCTTTGTGTGGACAATTTTTCCACTTGGTGGTAAAACTGGAAGGTCTTATCACTCTTTTATAACTTTCCATATAATTTTTATGAATGCAAACATGAGGCATCAAAGCCTACAGGCTGAGAATGTTTCTGCATGCCAGACCAAGTGGCAAGATGAAGTCCTAAAAACATTCAGACTTACATCTGGTTTATGGTCTGGGTAGATGACTTGGCCTGAGAACACAGCACAGGAGTATATTGGTGCAAAATAGGGCTCAAATTTAATAATTGAACTTGGTTACTGAATACAACTATAAAGATGGAAGCAATGAAAAATGTGTATTTCATGCCCCCCACCCATAACATAACAATGGGAAATAATATAATGGGATACTAGGAACCATTTATTTATTTATTCATTCATTCAACAAGTATTCATTAAGTACCTTCTGCCCAGTACTGAGGAGGAAATAAAGATAGGTAAGAATCAGCCCTTCCCTAATGTGGTGAAGTGGAAAGAAAACTGAATATGGAGTCAAGGGACCCAAGTTAAAATACTGATTCTGATATTGATTACTCTTGTGACCTTCAGCAAGTTGTTAAAGCCTCTCCAGGTCTGTTTCCCTATCTATAAAATATGTGGGTTCAACTAGATTACTCTCTGAAGTTCCTTCTAGCACTGAAAGGGTTGATCCTACTTAGTTCTCTGGCTCCCACTTCTTCACCTTAAAGGATCTGCCTCCCCCAGTTGTTATGAGGATCAAATGAGATAACATTTGTGAAGCACTTCTTATCACCGTGCCTGGCACATAGTAGGTGCTATATGAGGGCATCTTTCCTTCTTTCCTACATCACCTTCATGTCCCTTTTCAGCATGAAAATTCTATGTTCACCTGCAGCTCTCTCACACGGTATCGTTCTTATTCAATGAAGTCCAACAGGTCATTTTTAAGCCCCTAAAATGATTTATCCGAGGTCCTCCATGAGGACCCAAGCTGCCTACTGGGGAT
Organism: Phascolarctos cinereus; assembly: GCF_003287225.1. NCBI lineage: Eukaryota > Metazoa > Chordata > Mammalia > Diprotodontia > Phascolarctidae > Phascolarctos > Phascolarctos cinereus. Next base: position 363,227,495 of record NW_027555625.1, on the reverse strand, counting down.
AAAACAATGAAAAAAAACCACATTTCCTCCATTTGAGGAATTTAAAATATGCTAAAGGAATATGGCAGGTACATAAACACAGATAATAAAAAATAGAGTAAGATAGAAAGGAGAAATCCAAACAAAGGGCTCCAGGATAACTTGAGGAGGGTTGAGAATTATATGTCTAGCCTTATAGGACTAATAGCAAGGTTTGGGGTGGGGGCCAGCATACGTTGAAGCATCAACCCCTTTCCCATCAGACCTACACTGTCTGAACAACATAGTGGTAAATGGGGACAAAACCCCTGCTCCCCATACAGTGACTTAGAGTCCCTGGCTCTCCTCCAGCTTGGTAGGCTATATGACAGGTAAGAATTAGACAGCTGAGATGGGCCTTTAAGAGAAGGATTTCAGCAGGCAAAACAAGGAAGAATAGTTGTGGAGACATGGTGAATGGCCTGCTCAAATGCACGGAGGAAGGAGAGGTCAGGACAAGATGAGGGAACAGATAGCAATCCAATTGGGTTGGACCTTAGAGTTTGTGAAAGGAATTAATATATCTAGAAAGATAATTGGAGCTAGATCACATAGGCTTTGAAACAGCAGGCTGAAAAGCTTCTATTTTATCCCATAAGCAACAGGGAGCCACTGCAGCTTTTATACCTGAGGAGTAATATGTCCAATCCTACAATTCTATAATTCTGAGGCTCCTTCTTCCCAGATATAGTAGTTCATGTTTTGTGATTCTGTTTTCATGTTTAGCTCTAACATTCTAATATTCTCAGCTCTGTTCCCTTTTTATTGCTCTTTTTTTCCCCATAACATTAGCTCATTTATGTTTCATCAGAACAATCCATATGGTAGCTTTCTCCCGCCTTCTTTTGCACCTGATGGCTGACTGTCTTCTGGATGAGATACAGTAGAAAAGACATCTGACTGAAAAATGATCCCCTTCCCTCAAATATGTCTTAGATTGTTGGGCCTTTCAACCATGCATTCAGTAAGTGGTTGTCTGACGAACTCTGAGCGCTTGCATTATGCTAAGGTCATTGAGCCCTGTGACAAAAGGCAGCTTCATATCTAGCAGCTGTGAGTGGCCTCAGTGGAAAAGAGAGTTCTGACAGGAACCAAACCATCCTTGCCCCATTAACTTACAGCTGTCAAAGCACAAAGGACCTTGTCTGGGGAATGCCCTCGACCCCTTCAATTCTACATGTGGGATCCCCATTCATGTGTAGTACAAATTGCTAAGGTTTGCCTGACATTAGGAGAAAAGAACCTCAATCCTCATTGGAAATGTGTTGCTACAGAAATGTATATTGAACTCTCTGTTCCTGTAGTCATCCCATTTATGTCTTCCAGGTTTCATCATACTCATAGATCAGTTCAGTTTAGGTGGTAGGGTCCTAAATCACTCTCTCATTGATTCAATTTGTCTCTACTCAAGTTTTGATCAAGATTTTAAAAAAATCTCTGAATATAGTTCACATATAGTTCAAGTCTAGTTCTCCACAAATATTTCTTAAAAGTTCCCTAGATTCTGTTCAAGAATTCAAGGGTGTAATGCATATATTGGGTACAGAACAACCTGTATTCCCCCTCCTAGAAAATATAGAAAACCAACAAAGAATTCAGAGTACTTCATTTTTTAATTAAAAAAATTATTCTCTCACCTTTCCCCATGGTACACTAGTTCTCCAAACTCAGAGGACCACCCTGTGGTACTGTGGGAAGGCCTTTGGAGGGTCCCTCTTTTATCCCAGAGACCCAAATATATGTCTAGCCTTATACAACTAATAGAAGGGTTTATATTCCCTTAGAAAGAGGGGGTACCTTGAAGCAACCCTTTTTTCCATCTGACCTACACTGTCCGAATAGCAGAGAGGTAAATAAAGACAAAGTCCTGCTCCCCACATAGTGACTTTCTTTTAATGCCCTCTATATCCTGTTGCCATACACAGAGGAAGATCAGAGTGGACCCACAGCATGGGGACAGGAACTGAACTAGTGAAGAGAAAGAAGGGCTTCTTTTCCTTTCCTGTTCACTTTTAATCCTATGCTTGGGGGTGGGAGGGGTTGTCTTGTTTACTTTCATTTGTCTTCAGTTCCAGTTAAAAAAAGCAGTAAGCCCAAGGGACCAAGATTCAAGCCATGATGACCTTAGAGCCAAGATTTCAAGGCAAGACATTGCAGCCCATCAGCCTGGCAGAGAATCCTGGGTGCAAGGGACTCCAACCTAAGGGGTATTTGGAACTTGGGACTGTGCTCTGTAAGAACTGAGCTAAACTATGAACTTAATCCCTTTTGCAGAGACTGATGGGCAGCTGGGAGATTAAGGGGAGTGATCTGCTTCTATATTTGCTAAAATACCTTTCAAGTAAATATTTCTTTATAAAAGCAAATCTGACTATTAGTAGTTAAATGGAACTAGCCTGCAAGGGACTACCTCCCTATACTTGGGAGAACACCATTAGTGGGAAACGGAGCCATTTGCAGAGAGCCTAGATACTCCAAGTGGTACCCTAAGGTACCACATAATCCTGGGGGGAGGGGGAGATTGTACCTGACCTTCAGGTACTGGGGCCAGGGTGGTCAGTATTACATGGGAAAGGAAAGGGAAGAGACTGTCAGGCACCTTACTAAGTGTCGTTGTTTTTTTTTTGTTGTTGTTGTTTTACAAATGCTATCTTATTATTCACAACAACCATGCAAGGTAGCTGCTATTTCCCTTTTTACATTTGAGGAAACTGAGGCAAACAGAGGTTAAGTGACTTGCCTACGGTCGTACAGCCAATCAACAACTAAGGCTGGATTTGAACTCAGACCTTTTTGACTCTAAATCCAGTGCTCTATCCAATGTGCCACCAGATGCTACATGAACAAATAGTTTTCAAAAGATTAGAAACTCTGTGATCATATGAAAAGATGCTCCAGTTCACTGATAGTAAGAAAATAGTAGAAGACAGTAAGAAAAAATGCAATTAAGTTAACTACGATTTCTACCCCACACCAAGCAAATTGCCAAAGATGACAGAAAATGAAAATAGTCAATATTAGGGAAAAGGAGATACCACAGAAGAACAAACACACTAATGCTCTCTTGATAGAGCTATAAATAGTCAAACTGTTCTGAAAATACATTTGGCATTATTCAAGAAAAGTAACTTAGTTGTCCATATTCTTTGACTCAATGATTCCACTACTGAGCACATACCCCAAAGAAGCTGAAGCCTGAAACAAAGGTCTAACATGTGCTAAAACCTTCATAGCAACTCATTTGGTGCTTTCAAGGACCTGGAAGCAAAGTAGGTGCCCATAAACTGGATAATGTCCAAAAAACCTATGGCTTATTACTGTAATGGAATATTGTTTTGCAGTAAGAATTGGTATATATGAGGAATTCATAAAAATGTGGGATGAGTTATCAACTGCTACAAAGCAAAATAAGAAGAATCAATAAAACACAAGAACTACATGCAAATGAAGATGCCATGAAAAAGAAGTTCCTCTCTTGGTTAAAAAAAAAAAACAACCCAAAACAAACAAAAAATGAAGGTTTCAAGAGAACATAGGCATGAATCATACAAACCCACTCAAGGCAGAAAGGCAGGGAACAAAGACAGAAGATTGCATGCATTGGCAGATGTGGTCATCCTAGGGAATGCTTTTGTTTAATTGTTTTTATTATCACAAAAGAGTGATCAGTTTGGAGGAAGGGGGGATTGAAATGATTTTGATATGAAGACAACAGGCATCATTAAAATACCCTGGTTTGTTTTTAATTTCCAAGCTGAGGAATTTGTATTTCGCCTCAGAGACAGTAAGGAGACAAACGACAATTCTCGAACAGGGCAGTGACGTGGTGAGTCCAGTACTTTACAAAGATTATTTTGGGAGCTGTGCTGAGGATAGATTGGAAACAGGGAAACCAAGTGATACAGTGGGAGTCCATATTACAGTTGGTAGCAGTGTAAGCACAGAGAAGAAAACAAGAAAAAGGGGAAGGTGAATAAGAAAGTCTTATATGATTAAATCTTTTTGTACTTTTCAAAGTGCTTTAAAATACATACAGTATTCCCTTGTTCCAGGCTAACTGGAAAAAAAAAATTGCAGCTGTCATCTTACTAAGGCCTCCCTAAATCATAACAGATCTTAAGTGCCACGGGATCAGAGATCTGGTGACCTCCTACCCCTTGAAGCCTCATATAAGAGCTATGAAAGCTTGTGCAATATTTTCAAATCAGACCTCTATCATTAGCTTAGTTTTCCCTTTTATCAACCAGCAAGTATTTGAGAGCCTACTGTGTCCCTAACACCTGGCTTGGTTTTATAAACTCATATTTTATTGCATGTATCCTCCTTGCCTTTGACAGTAAGCGATATAACCTTAGCTCTATAGTGTAGACTTGGACTGATTCTTCTTTGCCTCCCTCCCCCAATCCCCACCACCACCTTTCTTGCCCTCAGCAGGATGAAGTGTATCATAAGATCAAAGATCCAGGGCTAGAAGGAACTTCAAAGGCCATAGGGCTTAGGCTCCTCATTTTACAGAGGAGGAAATTGAGGCACACAGAGGTCAAGTGACATGCTCAAGATCACACGAGTAGAAAATATCAATGGTGGCATCTGAACCCCTACATTCTGATGCCAGAGCCCATGCATTTTCCCTGTAACATGATGTCTCTGGTTTCAACTTTCTTTTACTTGACTTTTTTTTAATATGTTTCTACTTACAGATAAAAATTTCTAAAAAAAAAAAATCCTTCTTACCTTTAGCAGATTTCACATTTTCTTTTCAACTGATTTGAATGAATATTTCAGTTGGCCTGAAGAACAAACACATGGTATAGTCTAATCAAGTTTAACTTAAAGCTACAATTTCATATTGTTAAATAATCATGATAACAATATTTCATTTAATCCTCACAATATGGTGAGGTAGGTAGATATTATTAAACTCATTTTATAGGTGGGGAAACTGTTGCACAGAGAGGTTAAGTGAGTTGTTCAAGGTCACACAGCTAGTGAATGTCTGAGGCAAAATTTAAACTCAGGTCTTCCTAACTCTACCCACTGTGCTACCTAGATAAACATGAGATATAAAGTTATCTTAGTGTTCATGAAGTCAAACCCTGAGAGGCAATATAGTGTGGGGGACAGGACACTGACCTTGGAGTCTGAAAGACCTGAATTCAAATCCTACCTCTGACACTTAGCTGTGTGACCTTGGGCAAGTCACATAACTTCTCTGTACTTCAGCTGCTTCATCTGTAAAATGAGGAAGCTTGTTCTCCATAGCCTCTAAAGATCTCTTCTGTCTTGAAATCTATGATCCTAGGATCCTCTCATTTAACAGAGAAAGAGACTGAGTCTCAGAGAGATGAAGAGATTTTCCTAAAGCCACACAGAAGTTAGTGACAGAATTAGTTTCCCAGCCAATGCATTCCCCACTTTGCCATGGCTGACTTCAGAAGTCTGGGGGTATCACCTTCAGTTTTACATAGCCTAGGCAATTTAGGGGCAAATTGATTTGGGAAGCATGATGCACAAGTCTGTTTTGCAATTCATTATTTAAACCCCTAAAATACAGCAATACCTTCTCTTTCTGGTCCACACCATTTCAAAACTATCAGGTCCCAATTCAAATACTCTCTCCTCCAGGAAGCCTTGTCCTCCTATGGCTTCCCTTCAGAATTTCCCCCCTCCACTCTCAGAACTTGTACAGTGCTACTTTTTGTACCTCTCTAGTGCCTTATTATGTTATAATGTCCATTTTGGTCATCTGTCCTTAATTTACTACATCCTAAACTTGCCTTCAAACAGGCTGCCCCCCATTCTTCAAACGCACTTCCTTCTCACCTCCACTTTTGAGAAGCCCTACTTTCCTTCAAATATCAGTTTGTGCATCACCATCCACATAAGGCTTTTCCCAATTTTCTTTACTGCAAATGCCTGCCCTCTCCCCCCAAAAAAAATTACTATTCACTCATTTTCTTGGTATTGTTCAACTGTTTTCATTGACTCCATTTGAGATTTTCTTGGCAGAGATACTGGAATGGTTTGTCATTTTCTTCTCCAGCTCATTTAACAGTTAAGGAAACTAAGGCGAACAGGATTAAATGACTTGCCTAGGGTCAAACAGCTAATAAGTGTCTGAAATGGATTTGAACTCACATCTTCCTGATTCCAAGCCTGGTATTCTATCCACTGTGCCCCCTAGCTGCCCTATTCTTTCATTTAGCACCTACTTATGTTGCATGTACAAGGTGTCTCTTCTTATGTTGCACGCATTTATGTGTGTACGTGATATCTCTTCTTACATTGCATGTACTTATATGTGCAACTGGTATCTCTTCCTACTTAAAGTGAGCTTCTTGAGGGCAGAGACTAACACATTTGTGTCTTTGTATCTCCAACAGCTAGCATAGTACCTAGCAAATAAGAAGTGCTTAATAAATGCTTTTTGACACTAAATAATAAGCTCCATGAAGAAAGGGACCCTGTCTTATTGAAAATAATGTATCTCACTCTGCATGGAGCATAAGTCTATGCACACAATAAGGGCTTGGAAAACATTTGTCGAACTAAACCAAACTGAACTGAATTGATTTTTCACTCTGATGATATAAACCCAATTAGAGCTGGTATAACACCCTTCCTTCTTGGGGTGTCTATTTTGAAGTTTAAAGCACACTACATATTCTCTAGAAATTCAAAGTCTATTACATAGCCTGATGGTCCTAATATGAATCAATACTAAGAAATGCTTAGATAAAGATTTGTAGGCCAAAATCTTCAGGCAGCATGTTCCCCAGAACACCTACAGGTATATCCCTTCAGCCTAATTTATCAGTGGCAAACATTTGCAGGTGGCTTTCAAGGTATCCTTCTCAATCACCTCTGATCTTGTCAGCCTTCTGAGTTGAGCACCCAGCCATCATCTATGATTAATTTTTAATGTCTAACTCATTACCTTACACTTCTTTACATTAAGCCAGATGAGTCACTTATCAATCCATTAGCCTTATCTAGGCAAAGTACACGGGGCTAGTTTTCTGTGTGTTCTCTTTCTCTCTTACCCTCAGCAAAATGTAATTGTGCTCAAAAATTATTTTTCTCACAAGGTGCAGGTTAAATGAAATCCCATTACAGTCATTTTCTTTCAGAGCCCCTCGACAACTTCATTTTTCTGAAAAGAAAAAAAAATAGCTCCTATGTTAACATCAATAGTACAAATAACTCTTGTTTCTTGTAGGAATATTATTGATTGAGAGCAAGGTGGGACTTGGGGGTTATCCAGTCTAACCTCATCATTTTGCAGATGAGAAAACTGAGGCCCAGCTTATAAGAAGCAACAGGCAGAGCTAGATTTGAACTCTTTCCCTTTAACTTCAAGGCCACAGCACATTCCACTGGGCCATACTTCCTCTCCAATACTTCTTTAAGGTTCATGAAGTACTTTCTTTACAACAGTAGGGAGCCAAATATTGTTATCACCATCTGAATCAAAAAAATATATATTATTATATCCTAGATATGGAACCTGAGGACCTAAGTTTAAATTAAAATCGGCTACATGTTTCTTGTGTGACTTTGGGTAAGTCCTTATGACATGTAGACCTTTTGGGTCCTATAATAACAACATGGAGCATTGGAAAGAGTGCACTAACTGAAGTTAGAGGGCCTGGATTTGGATTCTCTCTCTGCCATATGCTACCTTTGTGATCTTTCCCAAAAGCTTCACTTGTTTGAGCCATGATTTCCCCCTCTATAAAAAGAGGGGGTTGGACCAGATGACCTCTCTGTTTCATTCTTGCTATAAATCTACTATCCTGCTCTTTAAAGTCTCTTCCAGCACTAACTTATATTATTCTATGATCCCATAATCAGCATACACAATGCTCTGCATTGGAGAAGACAGGATATTTAGATAAAACGTGGTCTATACTTTTATGCAGTCTATACAGGCAGAGAAGGAAGAGAAGTGACCTGTGCGAGGTCACATGGCTCCAGAATATTGTTGCTGTTATAATTCTGGTTTTTCTCCTTCTCCCAAATGCATTTTAAAAGCTTTTTGGATCCAGATAATTATTACAGGAAGAAAGGGAAAGAAATTCCCAAAGATAAAGGCTGCCATATGGCTTTACTGCATCAGACCAGGATAGAATCAGGGCAGCAGGAGAAAAGAAAATCTTGCCCAACCCAAACATCTATCTAGTGTGTTTCCCTAGCTAATAAACCAGAATAATCACATTTTTATCCCAAATACAACAACTTCAGGAGGGCTTAAGTATGTTTTCTCTTTCTAATAATAAATAACCACTGCTGAGCCCAGGGAGCTGGGTCACTGCACCCTCTCCCTTTCAATTATTAAAGGGTCCCTCCCAGCTTTGGACCTTTACATATGCTTCAGTTCATTATATTCCCACTCTGGAGCCCCAGGGGGAAAATTGCTTAAAGCTTAAGTTTAGTTTAGGGCAACCAGGTGTTGCAGTGGATAGAGCATTGGGCTTGGAGTCAGGAAGACTCAGACTCATCTTCCTAAATTCACATCTGGTTTCTGACACTTTGACACAGTTGTGTGACCCTGGGCAAGTCACGTAAGCCTGTTTACCTCAGTTTCCTCATCTGTAAAATGAGCTGAAGAAGGAAATGGCAGACCACTCTAACTATCTTTGCCAAGAAAACCTCAAATGGAGTCATGAAGAGTCTGACACGACTGAAAATGACTGAATGACAACTAAGTTTAGCTTACGTATAGAGTCTCCCCAACAGGAGCTGTAGGAAGGTACTCAATGCACAAAACGAACAAAGAATGGGATAGCTATTTATTTCCTACTTACAAAATAAGCACTAAACATAAAGATTCACAAAATTAATTAACTTAACTAATCAGTATCTTATAATTTACAGCTATTATTACCTTGCTGTGTGGGGAAGACTTAAACATCACAACATGAAGCATTTAATAGGACTACTGCATAGACAGACACCTTATATTTCACTTCTGTGTTGTAGTATCCAAACATTTCAGTCTAGGCCCATGCCTTCTGGAAAGCATCCAGACCAAGGGCTGGGATTCGTCTCTCTAGTGGTCATCTTTAAGAAGCCCTGCAGCATTTGCTAAGATTCCTGGACTCCAGCTAAGGACCCAGGACCTCTGGATTGCTTAAGTTCACAAGTTCACCTCCAAACTTGGGCATTTTGGTCTCTAGATCAAACACTTACAATAAGGCAAATAAGGACAAAGAAAAGGTAGTTAGAAGCCCAACACAAGAGATCTCCCCACTTTACCTGGCCTGTGGGAACTGTCAATATGCTACACAGAAAGAGACAGTCATCCCTTTTCTCCCCTCACCAGAAGTCTCAGAATTGCACAAAGCCACTTGGAAGGGAGAAGGGAGGTACAAGGGTAAGTTACTCCCTTTTTTAAGGTCCACTGAGCCATTGCCCCTGCTCCATGGTCAATCAGGGGATTGTTTCATCATCCCCAAAGTGCCCAAGATCTTCACTTCTGTCTTCACTGGCCTGCTGGAAATATTCCAGAATCTTCTTGATTCCTAGAGTGTCCAAGCACTGATCTAGCCCACGTGGATGACTGGATACAGGGACGGCAGCTCTGCTCATTCCCTATCACAGTCTTGCCCTAGGTAAATATCTCCTGTCGTCAGCAAACCAACTAGGATACATTTGGCACATTTGTCTGTAACCTCAATTCTGGAAAGGCCTCCAGGATCATGGGGAGCTTTGTCCCTTCAAATGCCTCCCCCAGCATGTTGCTCTAAAGAGTCAGCATGGCATAATTCCTAATTGTCTCCTAAATGCAACGTAAAGAGTTCTAGGAGTCTATGCAACAGAGTCATTAACAGCCTCAAACTTAACAGTGTTTGGGGAGGGCCCAGGTGAACCACTGCTGGTGAGCCTAGAGATCATAATTATTCCCAAATACAAAGTTAGGCGGATACACCGAAAAAAGGTCATTTGGGAAAGTTCCTAGGTTATTGCCAACTTAATGCTTATACAGGGCTTGTCCCAACCTATGCAACTAGAGAAAAAGAAGAAAGGCAATGGAATAATAAAAAACAACTAACAGAAGTGAAAAATAAAAGGAAAAAATAGCCTTTTCCCTCTCAAAGGGAAACTCTAGCCCCAAATGATGTCTAGAACAGGGCTTCTTAAACTTTTTTCCACTCCCTACCCCACATGGGGTCATGACCCACAGTTTAAGAAGCTCTGCAAGAACACTTGAGGTTTCCTCCACAGGGAATGGGGAACATGAAATCTACTGTCCAGGGAGAAACCAAACTGTGCAGAGTACCAATTTTTCTGGGTCCCTGGAATATGCAGGACAGTCTATAAATTTCCCAGCATAGACTCCCATGCCAATGCAAAGGGCCATCCCGATAGAAACTTGGGCAAAATCTTTTTGGACACCCCAACAACACATAGAAAGCTTCACTTTCCCCCAGTGGATCCCTGTCAATACCAGGACAATACAAACAGGGTTTGAAGCGCTCCCACTAATGAGACAAATGGGTTAATTCAAAAAGGAAGAAAACAAACTGATGAGCAATGAAGTCATTCAAAGATCTCAAAAGAAGATTAAGTGCTTGTGGTTGACTGGAATCAGCCCCTAAGAAATGAGCTGAAATCCCCCATATATAACAAATGAGGACCACTGCTGGGCATAAGTCATTCCTGTACTTTATCCATGCAAACAGGGGTCCTGTTCAGTCCTTGGCAAGCCTGGAATCTAATGAGAGCAGTTAGGCTATTATTTTCCTCATACACTTTGGTTCTTTATACCCCTCCTCCATTTCTATGGGGGAAATTTCTTAAAGTTCAAATCTGACTCATGACTCGGGTATCCCCAAAGGGAAAACCAAAAAGCTTTATAATATACAATATGAATCTGGAATGGGAAGGTTATTTCCTTTACACAAAAGAAATGTTTAACATACCCAAGCCTTAGAAGTATACTTTCACAAAAAGACTTAAAACAGAGTAAAATAACAATTATAGTTTTATTCTACAAGGAGGTAGAAGCTTAAAACCATCAAAACATAAAGTGCTTTGCAAAAAAGCTAAATAGGGCATTTTGCAATTCACCTCAGTTCTGCACTGTACAAGCAATTCCCTTCAGATTCTTGTCTTCTGGAATGCCCAGCCGGGAATCAAGACTTCTCCCCCTATCAATAGTATCCACTTCAATATTGAAATTCCTCCAGCTTTACCTCCAGTAATCTCTGACTAAGGAAATTGGGATCTCTGGCCCTTTCAGACTCACAAGGTTGCCTCCAAGCTATACACATAAATTTTAGGACTACCATTTGCTCATCTATCCTTAGGAAAGGAAACACAAAGCTGAAAAAGACAGGCAGGAGCCCCAGAGTTCAACTTCAATTTGCATAGCTGAGTACCTTTTCTGGTTTCCATATGTTAGCAGTGACCATGCAGATAGATTGGGAATAAGGGTAGTTCTTCCCCTACCCTTTCATGAGAGAGGTTCAAATAGCATTGACATGATATGTAGTCAGGAAGAGAAGAGAGAGATTAAGGATGGGTCAATCCTTTTAAAATATGCTTTAAATGTGGAAAAATTGGGACACTAATTCATTGTTGGTGGAATTGCGAACTGATCCAACCATTTTGGAGAGCAATCTGGAATTATGGCCAAAGAGTTATTAAGCTACTTATACCCTTTTAGCTACAATACTAGTAGGTTGACTTACAAAGACGTTTAGGGAAAAAGGAAAAAAAAAACTACCTGCTCTAAAATATTTATGGCAGCTCTCTTCCTAGTGGCAAAGAACTAAAAATTGTGGGGATGCCTCTCAATTGGGGAATGGCTGAACAAGTCATGGTATATGATTATGATGGAATACTGCTGTGCTATAAGAAATGATGAGCTCCATGACCTTAGAAAAAACATGGATAAAGGTGCAGCTAGGTGGCTCTGGCCTTGGAGTCAGGAGGACCTGAGTTCAAATGCACCCTCAGACACTTAACACTTACTAGCTGTGAGACCCTGGGCAAATCACTTAACCCTGACCACCTCACCAACAAAGCAGAAGAAAAAAAAAATGGATAGATTTGCACAAAATAATGAAGAGCGAAATGAGCAAAACCAAGAGAATGTTGTATACAGTAATAGCAATATTGTTTTAAGCACAACTTTGAGCAAATAAGTCATTTTGGCCATTATAAATACCCAAATTAACTACAAAGGACATATGAAGGAAGACACTATCTGCATCCAGAGAAAGAACTAAGAAATAGAAGTATGTATAAAATGATTTTACACACACACTCCTATATGTGTGTGTGTGTGTGTGTGTGTGTGTGTGTGTATGGGGGGGTGTATACATACATATATATATACTATATATATGTGTATATATATACTATATATGTATATATAGTATATATGTATATATAGTATATATGTGTATATAGATATATACAATATATATATGTGTGTGTGTATATACATATATGTATATATATATGTATACACACACACATATGTACATATTTGTGTCTAATGGCAGCCATTTCTAGGGTGGGAAGGGAAAAGAAAAAAAAAGAAATTTATATGACAACTTTATTATGTATTTAAAATGAATAGCAAGTTATACATAATAGATTTGCAGCTTCATATACAATCATCTTTTTATTATACTATGTTATAGAAATGCTTGTTTTATTCCACAAATTAAAAATAAAAGAAATTTAAAAGAAAAAAGTAAAATAAATCAGCGGCCAATGGAGACACTTCTTCATGACCCACAGAGCCCAAGTCCTCCATCCCTGAGCTGCATCTAGCCACAGGTTTGCATTCATCCTCTGGTACCAACTCCTGCTTCTATCTTCTGTGCGGGTCTTTTGTTATTTTTTTTTCCATATGTTGATTGATGAATTCCCTGGGAATCCACACTCCTTTCTTTATACAGCCACACTTTCCTTTCTTGTTAGGATTCTTTCTCTCTCTGTCTTCAGAATTTCATTCTCAAAAACTTCCCTTCCCTGCTGCACAGATTCCTCCTGTTGTTAATCTGATACTGAGGTGCCCATATGCCAAAAGCCTTTCCTGTTCCCCCTTAACGCTAGTGCCTTCATCTGAGACTACCTACAGTTTACCCTGGAGATACCTTATAAGGACATAGCTGCTTTATGTTTTCATACACACAGTCCCCATCAGAATGTGAGCTCCTTGAGGACAGAGGCTGTTTTGGCCTTTCTTTGTATCCCAGCACTTTGCAAAGTGCCCAGCAGATACTAAGTGCTTAATGAACGTTTGTTGCCTGCCTGCCTGACTTATCTTTCTATCCACTCTGCTGTGCTGCCTTTCTATTTATATATTAGTGTGAACACAATAATAGCTCACATTGCCATAGCACTTTATTGTTTCCAAAGCATTTTACTCAAAACAATCTCCTGCAGTTGTTAAGGGGAAACTTTTCTGCCATAATTTAATAGATAGAGAGAAAGAGAGAGAGAGAGAGAGAGAGAGAGAGAGAGAGAGAGAGAGAGAGATTATCTCTCTATCTATCTATATCCATATCTATCTACATCTATCTATTTATCTATATCTATATCTATCTATCTTATCTATATCTATATCTATATCTATATCTATATCTATATCTATATCTATATGAGGGAATTGAAGCTCAGAGAGGTCAAAAAGTGACTTATCCAGGACCTCTCAGATAATAGCAGAAGCAAGATGCGGACCCTTGTCATGTCACCAAGTCTTACCAGATTCCCTTTAAAGCAAGCTGCCTTCAAGTTCATTCTTGCTTCCAAAGGGGATTTGCATTTTCAGCCCAGCTCTAATTGTGAAGTGAAAGTCTTTGTACTCAGTTTTAGGAATTTCAAGCCTTGGTGAACAGATGGGAGAATGAATTTCAATGGAATAGGAGCCTTATGGACACCTCCAGGATCACAGGAAAGGAGGCTTACTGCCTACTACATCTCCTCATAAGGACAGCATTGACTGTCGAACTAGTCCAGAAATAAATAATTCAGGGAGTTATGCTGACAAGTATGAGCTGCACTCTTAAGGAAATCTGGATGCAATACCATATATTTTTGCTCAGAATTTTATTATAACTAGAAGGGGTCATCAAGTACAATCCCTTCTTTGAATAGATGAAGGAACTGCAGCCCTTAGAAGAAAAATGACTTGCTCAAAGCCACACAGTGAGACAGTTGCAGAGCCCAGCCTAGAAATGTGCTTATAGCCCGGACAGAGTTTTTTCCTATTTCACTTAGCATCATTCTTTCCTTTTACTATTATCCATTCATTTTTACTCAGCAAATATGTATTAAGTGTTGTCGTTGAGTCATTTCAGTTCTGCCCAACTCTTCACAACCCTATTTGGAGTTTTCTTGGCAAAGATACTGGAATGGTTTGCCATTTCCTTCTCCAGCTCATTTTACAGCTGAGGAAACTGAGACAAACAAGGTTGAGTGACTTGCCCAGGCTCACACATCTAGTAAGTGTCTAAGGCTGAATTTGAACTCAGAAAAATGAGTCTTCCTGACTCTAGGCCCTGTACTCTATTCACTGTGCCATCCAGCAACCCTTATGTATTACGTACCTCCTTGCTTCAAGGCACTATGTAGGTGCTTCAAATAAAAAGGTTGAAAATGTTTGTGCCCTGCTCTCAAAGACATTATCATGTAGGAGGGATGCAATACATGCATAAATAATGATGAGGCAGAGTCATGGGATTTAGAGTTTGAAGGGACCTTAGAAAATATCCAAACCAACCATGTTATTTTATAGATCAGGAAACTGAAGACTGTAGAGATTGTGACTTGCCCAAGGTCACACAGCTAGTAAATAGCAGAAGTAGGATTCTGACCCCAGGTCTATTTTCTCGTAATCTAGCATTCATGATAAAGGTGAAGGAAAGACCCAAGCTAGACACAGAAGAAATTTTGAGAGGTGAAAATAGTTTTGACAATAAGGGCAGAGACTAGGGAGAGATAAGAGAACATTTCATGCAGAAGATAGCAACTAAACTAGTCTTTGAAGAAATAGAAAGATTTAACAAGCAAAGATGCGGGGTTGGGGGCAAGAATCAGGCTTGTGAGGAGCTCTACACTAGTTCATTATTAATGTAACATTGATTAAGTGCCTGTTATTTACCAGGTATTAAGAATGCAAAACAAAAATGAAATGAGCCTGCCCTCTAGGAGCTTACTTTCTATCAATACTACTAAAAGTACGTACAAAATAAATAGTAAAGCAAACAGAAGCGAATTTCAGGGTAGAGGCACTAGTAACTGGGGGGATCTGGAGAGGTCTCATGTAGGACATGGCACTTGAGCTGGGTTTGAAGGAAGCTACGGATTCTAAATGGAAGGTGAGAAGGGAGTACATTCCAGCCGTAAGGCACAGCCAGTACAAAAACTCAGAGGTGGGATGTGATATGTCTGGGAGGAAGAACATGAAAGCATGTCAGTAAGACCATAGAATAAACAAAAAGGAGTAATGTGTCATAAGCCTGGGAAGGTGTATTGGAGCCAGGTTGTAAAGGCTGTGAATGTCAAACAAAGGAGTTTGTAGGAAATAAAAGAACAAAACTGGATTGGGAAGTAGCTTGTAATTCAGTTTGAAGAGAACATAACATACACACACACACACACACACACACACACACACACACACACACACACACACACAAGAATTCTGTGAAGCAGGAGGAGCCATAAACCATGGAGCAAGCATTAAGACTAAGGAGCCTGTGTGCTGTCCTGTAAGTAATGAGGAGCTACTGAAGATTTTTTAAGTGTGGGGCTAACATGATTAGATTTGTGTGTTAGGAAGATTATTTTGACAGCTATGTAGAGAATTCATTAGAGAAGGAAAACTGGAGACAGAAAGCTAATAAAGAGGCTGGTATAGCCAGGCAGTCAAGAAGCATTTACTAAGTGTTTGTTATGTGTCAGGCACTGTGCTAAGCATTGAGGATATAAAGAAACAAAACAAAACAAACAAAAAAAAAACAGTCCCTGACCTCAGGGAGCTTAAATTCTAATAAGGGAGACAATATGTAAATAACTAGATGCATAGAAGATAGTACATAGTAGATGGACAATTATCTGAAAGGCATTCTGCAGAAGGTGAGACATGAACTGATCCTTGAGGGAAGTCAGGAAAATAAAGAGTTAGAGGTAGATGAGGCAGAGAATTCTAGGCATGAGAGATAGCCCATGCAAAGACACAAAGATGGGAGATGAAGTATTATTTGAGGAACTGCAGACACGCTAGTGTAGCAGGATTGCAATATGCACAGAGGGAAGGAAAGGGTCAGAAAACTGGAAAGGTAGCATGTGGGAGGGGTGGGATAGGAGCATAAACAAAGTTGGTGGCTATGTGAGTTGAAAGGAAACTCAAAGTTCAATAAATATTGCCAAGGTGGAATTGACAAGACTTTGTTAACTTGAAGATGAGATTTGGATGGAGGAGAGGGGAGAAACAAAAGAAGAAGAAGAAGAGAAGAAGAAGAAGAAGAAGAAGAAGAAGAAGAAGAAGAAGAAGAAGAAGAAGAAGAAGAAGAAGAAGAAGAAGAAGAAGAAGAAGAAGAAGAAGAAGAAGAAGAAGAAGGAAAGTGGATGATAGATTTCATGGCATACCAAAAAGATTATAATGATCTAGGGCAGAAAACCTGAGCCTGAAGTCCATCTCTGCCATGAATTAGCTACATTACTTTGTCAAGCCAAGGCCTCAGTTACCTCATCTATAAAATGGGAGGTTTGAACCTCTAAGGTAGGTCCTTTCTAACTGCAAAATCATAATCATTTGACTCCAAAATTTTAGGGTTGAATGCTTGGAAATGTAGTGATAGCAAAAACACAAATAGAGAAGGTGGGAAAACTATCAGGATTTGTGGGGAGGTGATTTCAATTTTGAACCTGGTGAGTTTGAGGTTCTGGTTGGACATCTGGGTTGCCATGTCCACCTGCCAGTTGGGAATGTGGGATTAGACAGTTTAGGTGGGGTTTGAAATGTAAATTTATGAATGATGTGCATACAGGTGATAATTGAAATCATGACTACTTAATTAATTGTCCACAGAGAGAGAGAGCAGTGAGAGGAGGCAAGAAGGCCAAGGACAGAGCCTTGTTGAATGTCTACACCAAGAAAGGAGACAAGGATCAAGAAGACAGCAATGTCTGAAGTCTGGAGAGGAGAAAGGACTTTTTTTTTTTTGGCTTTGCTTTGGCTCCCCAAAGCTTATCACAGAGCCTGGCACATAATGCACACCTAATAAATGGTAGTTGACTAGCAATCTCTTCAATAGATCACTTGGCATAAGAAACCAAATTACTTATAATTTGTGAGGACTCAGGTCTGAGACAAGTTATATAAGCTCTCCACTTTCAGTTTAACCACTTATATGCTGATGATTATAATACCTTCCTCCCTCCCAGGCATATTACAAGATTTTAATTAGTGTTTACAAAACGCTTAGAGATCATCAGATGAGTGTCACTATAAAATGGCGAAGCATTTATCATTGTTATTATTTTTATAATGATTATCATGAAATAATGCCAAGAAAATAGAAAGTCATACCCTGAAGGAGGGGGAAATGCTGCCACGTTTAACTAGATAATAATTAAAACAAATCTCTCTGATGATGTTTTTAACACCTTAAGGATCAAAGGCATGTAAGTGCTACCATAATGTTGGACAGCATCGTACATAGTACTAACACATCCAGTGGCTGGACCTTGTAGACAAGAAAAGAAAATTGAGAAAGGTGACTGTGAAGGCACATAAGAGAAGAAAAGTCTGAAGCAGTATATATAAATGTGAGTTTGAATTTTTAGGATACATCTAATATGTACTTTGATTGCTCTCTATTTCTTATTATAGTTCTAATTGGTACTTGTGACTATATCTCATCCCTCTACTCTGGTGTAAGCAGCCTTTGAGGTATCACATCTTCATCTTTTATCCCCCACAGTCTAGCACATAGTAGGTGAACAACTTGACTGCACACTTCTCCAAAAGTCTTGAAATTCCAATAAAAGGGATCACAAAATAGATCATGAAGTAAAGTGGCACACCAGATAAAGCACTAGTCCTACAGTCAAGAAGATATAAGTTTGAATGCAGTCTCACATACTTACTAACTATATGACCTTGAGACAGTCACTTAACTTCTGTCTCAGTTTTCTCAACTGTAAGAGGGGGGATAATAATAGCACCTGATTCTCAGGGTTGTGATGAAGATTAGATGAAATATCTGTTAAGTACTTAGACCAATGCCCGGCACATAGGAGGTGCTTTGAAAATGCTTGTTTTCTTTTTCATTTCTTTGGTTCATTCCAACAATTCTGTGGCCTCTCTGATGATCTATTGCCTGCAAGATGTCTCCACTGGAAAGAGCAACATCACCTTCCCAGACCAAGACAAAGGACCCTCTAAATCAAAAGGGAGTCAGGGAGACCAAGCCTATAATAAAGCTGGATACAATTTGACAGAGCTGGTAACAATAAAATTGGGTGGATTACCCCCAAATGGTTTTGATCTGTTTCAGAAAAAAAAAGTATCTCTGAAACCAAAAAAGTTTAAAGTATTAAATGAAAAGAATCTCTCTTCTCTTTAAAATACACACACATGCATGCACACGCATGCACGCGTGCGTGCACACACACACACACACACACACACACACACACACACACACACTCAGACTCACCATGATTTTCCACTCCAACACTAAAGTCTCACAGTTCCTCCTGGTATTCAGTGTTCATGGTGCTAATCACTGCATGGTACGGAGGGGAATGTTAGTTTTTATTAAGCCAAGCTGGTCTGGATCAGTGATAAGGGGGCAATGTTTCTTCAAATGAAAATCCAGACACTTTGAAAAGAATCTTCCAGTCAACATTCATCAGAGATTGGGAGCCACAAAATTCTAATTCAGGAGGACTTTTTATTGTTATGAGGGACATGGGGGATGGGAGGGTAGTCTGTGAAGAAGTTTCCAATCAAAGAAATTAAAATAGTTTGTGGTTATGAACGTTTGAGTTGCAAGACCTTTCTGAGAAAAGACGGCATAGCATAAAAGGAAAGAATTCTGACCCTCACCAGGAGACTTGAGTTCAGATTCCAGTTTGGCCACTTAATAGCTATGTGACCCCTGGCATGGCATCTAAACTCTTGAAGCCTCAATTTCTTTTTCAGTATCCTCCTGAATAATCCTCCGGGAAGCAGTTTTGACAAAATCGTTTTAGAAATCTAGACCCTTAAAATGTTATATAACTATAAATTTTACATAACTATAAATTATCCATCAGAGTTGTTCAGGAAAGGAATGAGCTGCCATGGAAGATGAGGAGTTCTTTATCATTGGTGGTTTTGAAGTGGAAACTGGAGCCCTTATCAGGGACACACACATACTTCAGGCAAACTTCAGAGTTGAACTACATGCCTTTTGAGGTCACTTTCATGTCCATTGTCTATAATTCTGTGATCAAATAATATCTCTTGTCTCCAAGTAAAGAGGAGAAAAATAGAGAGGGGAAAGGTTTTGTTTACCTCCTTTTGACCTATACCATCAATTCAGACCTCTCTGTTTTTATTTTATTTATTCTCCCTGTCATCACCAGGTAAATGATTAGGAAGTAAAAAGATATGCCAATGGGTGAACATGAGATGGAGGTGACAATGAGTGAACTGGGAACATCGTCTTCTTATCTTCTCTCTTTATAATTACGTACCTCCTCTCTCTACCATACATCATTTCTTTTGAAAAAGCTTGAAACAGTAAGATCATGAATTCAAAGTCAGAGCTGGGACAAACTTTAGACATCATCCAGCCCAACCTTGTGACAGATGAGTGGATTAAGACCCAAAGAAAAGAAATTACTTTCCCAATGTCACAAAAGCTAATTAATGGTAGATCTGGGACTCAAATCCAGTTCTCCTAACTCACTATCCAGTGGAATTTCTTGACACTATGGTGCCACTCAAATGAAATAATGTCTGCCACATACTCTGTAACTGTGAAGTGAGATAGATAGATAGATAGATAGATAGATAGATAGATAGATAGATCCAGATATAGATCTAAGGTTATCTTTATTAATTATAAGAATTTAAAAGAGAAAGAGATTTCCTTATAAGGACAACTTGACAAGGATATACAGAAAGAATTCATGTTTTACGTGATTGATTGATTCAGGTAGGTGTTGAACTTCATAACCTCCATGTTCCTTTCTACCACAAAGGGTCTTTGACTATGATGCTAAGAGTATATGATTCCAGGATGCTGTATTTGTACAGACTTCTCAAAGCTTGGGTTTATAGTTTGATAATTCCAAGATTCTGGGATGTTTTGTTCTAAAATTTTGTAATTCTCTGAAAATCTGCATGGTAAGTTAACTGTGATGTCATCAAGGACAGCAGGGGGAAAGGAGCAATTGTGAAGATCAGCTTTCTTGGAATGTTATGTCCCACAGAGCACAAACAACAAATAAACACACAGGCCAGCAACATGGGCAAAACAGACTGCATAATCCAGGATAAGAAATGTACAAATATCACCACTTCACATCTGCATGCATTCGGAAAACACTAAAGGACATTTTGCTAGCTCTTATTTAATTTATTCACAAGGTCGATTTGGAAACAACGTTCCAAATGTTTTGGAAATACGTCAAGAACATCGTTTTATTTCATGGTATGGCAGGAGCATCTCTTTATATTAGTTTAATATGAATTCAGTAGAATGAAAAAGCTATTGTGATGGCATTGTGCTGGACTAAATAGATAGAATGTTATTATAGTTAAAGGAAAGATTCATAGGTTCCCATTTGCATTTGTGAGTGAGAAGCAGATATGCTCATCTCGTACTTGGCAATTTGGAATCCCAAGAAACCTAACCCTTTTGTGATTTTAATAGCAAATAAGCCCATTACTGTGGAGACAAACAGGCAAGAGAGAATAGACATGTTGGGTCTACTTCTGAGCCATCATCTTCTTGCCACTCCCCCAAGAGAGATGGGGAAGTTTTGGCATCGACAGCAATAGAAGGCCCAGTGTCCCAGAGTAGCTATAGCTTGTGACTTTCAGAATTTTGATTCTAATTTTTATTTACCTATTAAGAAAGAAAGAAAGAAAGAAAGAAAGAAAGAAAGAAAGAAAGAAAGAAAGAAAGAAAGAAAGAGAGAGAGAAAAAAACTCTTGGCCTACTGCCATCTTACCCCTACTGAGTAAAGCAAAGTAGGGGGCAAAAAGTCTCTTCCGGGACCTCATACAGCTTATAATCTGGTAGGAAGAAAAGTAAGGTTCACAAATAATTGTCACGTTATGCTTGGAAGGGGACAGGCCTTAGAGCCCTCTGGTCCAGTTCCAGGGCTACTAGTAATTAACTGTGTGCCCTTAAGCAGATCACTTACATTCTCAGAGATGTAGTTTCTTCATCTGGAAAATGGGGATATATTAATACATATTACATATATCACAACAAAACTGTAGGGGGAGGTAGGTGGTGGGAAAGGAAGTGAATGAAATAAGTATTTATTGCTTACTATATGCCAGGCACTGTGTTAAGCACTTTTACAAATATTATCTCATTTGATCCTCACAGAAACACTGTAAGGTAAGTGTTCTTATTATTCCCATTTTACAGTTGAAGAAACTGAGGCAGACAGGGATATCTGTGATGTGATTATGTGATTTGGCCAGAGTAACACAGGAAGTATCTGAGGCCAGATTTGAACTCTGGGCCTAGCACTCTACTACTGTGCCACCTAGCTCAGTGGATAGATAGAGTATTGGAAATGAAGTCAAGAAGATTTGAGTTCAAATCCCACCTCATACACTTACTAGCTGTGTTATCTTGGGCTAATCATTTAACCTCCCCCGGCAACCTCATTTTCCTCATCCATAAAATGGGGATAATAATACTTCAGCGTGTTGTTTTGAGGAACATATGAGATAACCTATATAAAGCACTTTGCAAACTTCAAAGTGCTATACCCAGGCTAGATGGCATTGGAATTATTATTGCTATGAAGCTTAAATAAGGATGTCTTTAAAGTGCTTTGCACAAGAAAAAAGTGCTAGATAACACATAAGCTACTATTGTTATTATGGACAATAAATTTGTACATTAGGGAACAGATGGGACAGATGCTGCAGATAGACAATGAATACTCACACTCAGGACTTAGAGAATGATGGAATTAGAGCTGGAAGAGACTTTAAAGGCCATTTAGACTAAGTGTCTCATTTTACAGATGAGGTAACCAAGGTCAAGAAATGTCAAGTGAACTGCCCCAGGACACAGAGCTAATAAGTGGCAAACTTGAGATTTGAACCTACATCCTCTGACTCTCAATGCAACCCCTTTTCTACTCTTTGCTCTAACCTAATACTAGAAAGACAGATGATAGATAGAGATACGCACATGCACACAGACACACACACACACACACACACACACACACACACCACGTGCACACACATATGCCATGTCCAAAGAGCTTACCTCCAGATATGCAAAATCACCTGAAGACTTCATTAAAACCCAAAAAGCACCAAGAGCACATACTAACCAGGCTTTATCAGTTAGCACCTGGTAATAAATTATCTTTTCTTGTTCTCTATTTTGTATCAACAACAATGTGATAAGGTAGCCAAAAACATCTTATGAGATCTTAGGCTACATTAATGGAAACCCAGTGTCCAAAGTGAGGGTAGCACTAACTCCTTGTCCTATGCCCTAATTAGTCTATATCTGGGGAATTGTGCTCCATAATGGGGACCACATTTAGGAGTAGTACACCAGAGGAAGGTGACCAACATAGTGAAGGGACTTGAAATTGAGCCTATTGAGATAGGAGGAAAAAAAAAAAAGAAAAGACTGACTTCCCTGGCTTTCTTCAAGTGTCAGCTAAAATCTCATCTTTTACAGGAAGCCTTTCCCAACTCCTCTTAATTCCAGTGCCTTCCCTCTAATAATTATTTCCCATCTATCTTGCATAAAGTTTGTTTGCACATAATTTTTTGCTTGTTATCTCCCCATTAGATTGTGAGGGCAAGGACTTCCTTTTACCTTTCTTTGTATCCCAAGCACAATGCTTATTGAATGGTTATTTGACTTGATAGTTTTTCTCAAATTTCTGAAATGCTGTCACATGCTAGAGAAATCAATTTTATTCAACTTGGTCCCCAGAGGATGGGACTAGAATAAATAGGTTGATTTTAAATTAATATGAGGACAGACTCCCTAACATTAAAAAATGTCCAAAAATAGAACAGTCTGAAGAGTGGGTAATAAGATTCCAGTCACTAGAAGTGTTCAAGCAGATCTAAAATGACTACTTATTTGTCATCAATATCTGCTTCAGATGAGGGTAGGACTAAATGATCTCTTCTAACTTTAAGATCCTAGGAACCTGTACTTAACCAGTATGGGGTCCCCAGGCTAAGAAACAAGCAAGGGGCAATTTGCCCTGATGGGTTCTGACCCAGGAGAGGAGTGAAATGGCCATTGCTTCCTTGAAGGGGCCAGCCTTGAGAGCAAGCCAAAGAGTAGGACAATCTAGTAGCCTGCTTGTGATCAGAGAAAAGAAGAGGATCTAGGTAGGTGTCAACATCTGTGGGAGAGCCCTGGTTACCCTGTGCTAGTCCTGTCTCAGGAGGGAAGACAGGAAGAAAGATAACTTGCAGTATATTTTCAAAACACTCCATTTCAGAGACACAAATAAAAATGTTGCCATTTGTCTATTGTATATAATCCATATTCATGCATAGCAATTAGTTTTGGGTACATTACATATTTGTGATGTCAATGAAATGAAAGTTCATCTTAATTATTGACTCAATGTATAATTAGGATCATAGGATTCAGAGCTGAAAAGGACCAGAGAGATCATCTAATATTGCTCCATAATTTAACTACTGAGGAAAATGAGACCTGTAGACAGAAGTGGCTTCATCAAGGTCACATAAACAAGGAATGACAGGGCCAAGACTAAAACTCAGGTTTTCCAGCTCTTAATCCGGTTCTCTATCCACTACAACTCATTGTCTACTCATTGACTTGATTTCAGAAGAGAAAGGACGAGCTTTAGAATATAATACGAGTTCACATTTCTATGGGGCTTTAAAAGTATACAAAGCAGTTTCCTTAATGAACACCTGTGAATTTGGTAGTGAGAAGCTTATTATCTCTGTTTTACAGAGGAAGAGACTGAGGTAGAGTGGTTTGCCCAAGATTACATAACTAAGAAATGTCAGAATTGGGAATTGGACCCATTTCCTGATTCCAAGTCTAACGTAAAGACCATACGGTAATTCATTTCTGTAAAATACTATAAATTGTGGCAACAAGGAAAAGTTGAAAGACTATGGGGAATAATTTGAGGTTTGGAAAATGTATTCAGTATATATATATATATATATATATATATATATATATATATACATATATGTATATATGTCTGTACTTCAACACTTTAAGGATCTATGATTTCATTTTGAGGGTCTTTCTTCCACCAAAGCAGATCCCAACTCCTTAGAAAGATGGTCTTTATGGGCTATTGTGGCTCCAAAGATTCATCATTACCAACCTCTGGGGACAATTCTCTCCACATCTAACTAGACTGGTCTTTAGACAACAGAGACACAATGCATTGCCAAGTCAACATTTAGTCTTTCCAATTCATTAGTACCTTCTGGGGTTATGTGCTACCAGTACTGCCAGGCAGAATAAACGTCACTCACTATTCTACGTGCCACATAGATACTAGAAGATGTAAATGTAGATTATTAATGAACGCTATTCACATATAAATTAATGTCATGTTTAATTTCACAGCTTCTCTCTGGTAAAGTAGATAGAGAACAGGCTTTTGAGCCAAAGAGATTTTGATTCAAGTCTCTCCTACAGTACATACTGATTACATGACCTTAAGCAAATCACTTAACCTTTCAGGGCTCTAAGCAATTCCCTGAAACTATACATGTTGCAGAGAATGTGCCTACCTGCATTGGTAGAATGTGTTTCCTATCCCCATCTCTAGCCCTGCCAGGATTTCACTGTATCATTGAGTTCCTAGCCCTAATGAACCCTTCCCCTCAATTTGTTTTTACTATATAAAAGTTCTTCATTAATGTTCTCTTCCAATCCAGCCTCATGGTCTGGAGGCAACCTAGGGCTGCTAAATACTTTATCAGTAGATCTTAAACTCTAGCTGGTCCTAACGACCTAAAAATTCTTGTAGTTTGAGTCTGTCAAAAGAATATGTAGGAGTATGAGGACCAGTCTACCTAAATAGAACTAACATAGAGGAACCAATGCATGGAACAGAAGCCTGGGACACTGCATGTCTTCATTCTCACCAAGGAACCCCTCAATTCTGGACCTAGTCATGCATTCTGAATCGAGTTCAGTCCTGCAGGATCCTTGCTGCTTATGAAAAGGGGTCAAGACTTCTTGTTCTCCCATTCTTCTGCTCATTAAATCTCAATCCAGTGTCTCATTTAAAACCTCAGTGCCTTATTTAAAACTTAGGTTCATGTCTAAAGTTTCCCTAAAGGAAGAGTAAAAAGGTACTCAACATACAACATGAATTAGGTGTGCCCCAGGTACTTTACATCCACATACACAATGATAAAACATGAAAAACTATCAGAAGTGTATATTGATCATAAAATTTAAACCAAACAGAAGGCATGTGCTAATTTTTGTTATACCCAGACAACAGGTTTATACTTAAAAACATCTAAACATAAAGCAATTTGTTGTATTATCAATAAGACATTTTACATTTCACCTTGGTTCTGCACTCTCCAAACAATTCTAGGTACATGTCTTCTGGTAAACAACCAGGATTGGGCTAATCACGTTGGCAGCTGTCCTCTCCGATGTAGAACCTTATTCCTCTGCCACTAACCAGCCCTCTTACTGGACCCAACACCTTCAAAATTCCTGAAATCATGAAGTTGTGTGCAGGCACTAACACATCCAATTTGAAGTTGCTCAGGAAAGGAAAAGCAAAGCAGAAAAGATAACCAGGGATTAAGATCAAAACTGACCTGAGTCCATGCTCCGCATGAAGATGATGATGGGATAGGAAGAAAAGGTACAACCCAGACCCTCTCATAAGACTATTTAGAAAAGGAGCTTCCTACTTGCCACTTGGGAGAGTCTAAGCAAGAGTCCATGCCTGAAGCTATCCATTTTTTAAACTGATAAAGCATGTAGCCTCCATGACACTGTCATGAGGCAGAAGAGAGTGGAGGGATCATTCAGGGCTTGCTAAGTCATACTAAAATACCAACTTCCCTCAGTGCTGGTTAAGTATATGGTTACAAGCAGTTCCCACATGACCCACACAGTCAGCAGGAATCAGGAAGGGAAACTGAGCATGCTTCTTGCAATGACCTTCTTTATATAAAGGAGCTCAACAAGGGAAGATTGGCCAATACACACACACACACACACACACACACACACACACACACACACACACACACATGCATATTATATATGAACATACATGTATGAAATCAATAGATAGAAAAGAATTATGCAAATATCTAGGCATTTCTCTAAAACAAACTCCACTGATCTTTTAAAATCTTTTTCCCATTTAATTAAAAAAATGATTAATTTATCGTTGCTAAGTTGATTGAAATTGAAATCTCATAAAAGTCTCCCCTTCACTAAACAATTCCTCAGGTTCCTGAAAAGTGGTACATTGAGAAGACTGCCAAAAAGAAGTGCCATTGCATTAGAAGGAAAGTTATAGCAATCAATCATTAAGTACCAACAGTATGCCAAGCCCTGTATTTGGTGCTGGTAAGTTGCAAAGTCTAGATCAGGGGTGGAGAACCTGAGGCATTGAGGCCACATGTGGCCCTGTAGGTCCTCAAGTGAGGCCCTTTGACTGAATCCAAACTTCATGGAACAAATCCCCTTAATTTGTTCTGCAAAACTTGGACTCAGTCAAAAGGCTGTACCCAAGGACCTAGAAGGCCACATGTGGCTTCAAGGCCACACAGGTTACTTATCCCTGTTTTAGGATATTTGTTTTGGATAACTGACTCTCCCTAGCTTCCTAGCTTCCAAGCCATTTAAATTTTCTGATTATCCATTTCCTCATCTGAAAATGGAAACAAGTACCTCAAAGCATTGTAGTAAAGAAAGAGACAATGTATTTGAAGCGTTTTTAAACCTTAAAAACTCTTTTAAAATGCCAGTTAGCTGTTTGAAGCCTTTGAGATTTCCTTCCCAGTTCTCCACCAGGTTCCTGACATTTGGAGCTTGTTACTGTGCAGGTTTTTTGGTTTGTTTGGGGGAGTTTGGAGGTTTTTCGTTTATTTGCTTGGTGTGTTTTGTTTTGTTTTTTAAACTCATGGCTGGGAGACTGGACAGCAGGGAAAAGAAAGGGAAGAGGTATGATTTCTCAATCAAAGATACCGGGGCTTGACCGAAACCAAATCAACCTAGGTGTTTTTAAAGTATCACAAAAAGAGGCAAAATAAAATTATCTACAAAAGATGAAAGGGCCAGGAAAATGAGGACAAATGTGACAGAGTGGCATAGCTAAGTTAGAATAGGATCAGAAGTAGAAGTACGGATTCTTAGAGCAAACAGAGGCTGGTGAGGAACATTACACTCACTGGATCTGGGCCAACAAAAGAATGGATTAATCATCAACTTATTAAGCACTTACTATGTTGCAAACACTGTCCTACAAATAAATAGTCCCTACCTTCAAAGAGCTTATGCTCTTATGGTGACAATAATAGGTAGAAAAACAGTCTTACACAAGATATTTACAGAGTAGATTCGCGATAGCTTCAGAAAGGAAGGTACTAGCTAGCTGCTGGGCTGGGGGTGGGAGCACTGGAAAATAACTGCAGAAGGTGGGATTTAAGGTGAATATTGAAGGAAACCAGGAATTCTAAGCGGGAGAAATTAGAGCATTTCAGACACAGAGATAGCAGAAAGAGTACCATTTATGAGGAATGCATGGATTCCTCACCGAAGGTGCACAGAAGGGAGCAATGTGTAAGAAGACTAGAAAGATAGGAAGAGGTGAGACTGCGAAGGATTTTAAATATCTAAGAGGAAGATTTATGCATAACTAAATCCTAAGGAGCCACTGGAATTTATTGAAAGGAGGGCAGAGAGGAACACAGGATTATCATGGTCAGACCTACATTTTTGGAAGCTTACTTTGGCAGCTATGTGGAGGATGCATGTGAGTCAGGATGATCTATTAGGAAGCTAGTTTAGTAGTCCAAGTGGGAGGTGATAGGGCATGAACGAAAGTGATATTTGTGTTATTGGAGAAAAGAGGGTGCATATGGGAGATGCTGAGGAGATAGAAATAACCAGATTTTAAAACTGGCTATATGGGGAGAGTGGGAGTGAAAAGTTGTGATTTTGAGGATGAAAAACAGAATAACATTGTCAGTGCAAAAGAGACGATAATAAAGGATGATCAATGATAGAGAGGAGGCAAAACAATTCAAGCTTCATTCTGCTTCCATCTTCTGTTTTCTTTGCCAGGGAGAACTGGCAAAGATAGACCAAAGTGGCTGATAAAATTAAAACCCGAGGTGAGTGATAAATTAGCAAGCTTCCCTTGCTGAGTTCAGTTTACCAGGCCTAGATTAGCTTTGTTGCAGAATACTGAAAGAGCTGGTCATTGTGAGTGCTGAGCCAACTTTAAATAGTTGGCAAGAAAAAGAAAGGTGTTACAGGATGGATGAAATGCAAATACAGATCTGATTTTTTTAAAGGAAGAAAATTGAGTATCAAATTCTGGACCAATGAGTTTGACTTCAATTCCAGGCAAAATCATACAAATTATCTTTAAAAGTATGATTAGAGAACATCTTGAATAGGAAGCAATGACCGTAGAGAGTCAGCATGGCTGACATGTCATACTAGAATAACCTTGTTTCCATTTTTTTTTAACATGGTTAATATACTTGTTGGTCAGAGACTATAATTAACTGATATTTTTATTTTAATAAATTCACACTATTCTTGTGGGAAAAAATAGAGAAATGTGGACTAGAAAATAATATAGTTATACAAAATCAAAATTGGCTAAATGAACAGACTCAAAAACTCATTAGTAGTAGTTTGATGTCAATGTTGAAGTAGAACTCCTCTACTGGAGTTGGTCCTGGGTCCTATACTGTTTCACATTTTTTATCAGTGATTTGGACAAGTGATAGATGAAAGGCATAGACAATATGTTTTTTTTCAAAATTACTCCCACAAAGTGGGGAGGAACAGTTATCACTATATCTTAAAAGTATCTAGTTTGATAGATGCTCAGAAGTAGTTTTCTCCCTCCCCCTTCCTTTCCAGTTTAAAGCCCCTTTGGCTAATTTATAAGACTCCGGGCGAACAGATATTTTTGCCAACCCTTGTTAGGTACCCTCCATCCCTGACCAGGAGTCCTTTACTCTAGATCTCAAGCTGAGGTCCCAAAATACATATCCCATTCTCACATATTATCCTCTTAACCAGGGGTGTTATTTTCCAAAGACTGGCCTTCAATACTGGCACTGCCACTAATTAGTCTTGTGATTTTGAAGAAGTCACTTAATCTCATCAAGCCTTAGTTTCTTCATGTTAAAAAGAATAATAGTAAGGTTAACTATGCCATCCCCCATCCCATTGCCTCCCATAGTTATATGTAGAGCAAAAGACTGAAATTTCTCAGCAAACTACAAAGTATTATTATAAGATCAGATATGAAAACTTCCTGCCCTAATTTTAATTGATCTTATAAAAACAAGAATATATCCGGAATAGGCACTATAGATGGACAATGATTTGGGCCCAGAATTGAGTAGAGAATGTGTTAGATTGTATTTATTATCCATGTGACTGGATATTTCACTGTTTTGGATACAATTTTCTCTTCTTTAACAATGGGGAGTTGGACTTGATGGTCTGTCCGGCCCCTCTAAATCCTCATTTTACATATAGGAAATCAGAGACGCAGTGAGGAGCAGTGACTTTCTAGCAATGACCACTAGTTAAAAAGAGTGCAGCTGTACTATAACAAAAAGGGTACTTGATTTAAAGTCAAGATAACTGCATTTGAGTCTTAATTCTACTACTTATTAACAATATGACCTTGGGCAAGTCACTTCCCCACTACCTTTCAGTTTCCCTATCTGGGTGGTATGGATCATAATACTCACATTGTTTACAGAGTGGTTTTGAGAAAGTATCATAGAAATAAATGAGGTAATGTTAGTGCTAGAGCTGGGGCTACAGCCTAAATCACTGGACCTCACCCCAACTTGGCCCCCCGGGGGGGGGTTGCTCCTAAGTGGGTAATTTGTGTGCCTGTTCCTGAATCTTTGGGGGATACCACTCTCCTCTCTTTTATATTCCTCTCCTTTCCCCAGTTCCATTCTACTCTCATCACCCATCCATTCCCTTTCAAAACCAAGTATAAGACACCAACTTGCTACACCAAGGCAGTGCAAGATTCTTTAATTGTTGCCCTACCCATGTTTCATTTTTAGAATCTATCCTATCTCTCTCTAATCAAAATTTTATACCAATAGCCATGTATTTAATATCTATTATGTGAACAGCATTGTGTTTTCCCCTGGAGGAAAGACAAACCTTAGATGAGACAAGATCCCTGCCTACATAAAAGTTAGAGTCTAAAACACTTAGAATGTAGTGGAAAACACAGAGACTTCAGATTCAGAGGAGCTGTGCTCAAATATCTCTTTGTTACTAATTACCTATGTAACCTTGAGTGAATCACTTAGTCTCTTTGAGCCTCAGTCTCCTTATCTGTAAAACAAAGGAGCTGGACTACAATATGATTATTAAGGTTTCTTAACCCAAAGTAATGACTAATATTGAGAATTTCTAGCTAGTAGGCAGGTAAGAGATGGCCTTCAAATCCCTAACTTTTTTGTTACTCATGCATCTGACTCTGGTTAGTGCAAAAGCCAAGTGTGGGTGCCCAAGAGTTCCTAAAAAGAAGCCCACCCGACCTTGACGACATGGCAGGGTTTTCTCTTCTCCTTCCTCCATTCCCACTGAACCTGCCTGCTCATCAAGGTACCAATGATTTAATAAGGATTGAGGGAGGGGGAGATAGAACCAGAAAAAATAAATACTTAATTGAACTTAAATGATTAATTAAAAATAAAATATTTTAAAAGAATGAATTAAAGGAAATGAGATGAATCTATTTGCATTTTACAGACAATAAAGCACTATAGGCCATATTCATATCATCAGCATTTGTATCAGCATCATTCTCCATAAATAGGAAGCAGAAATGAGCAAACTGTTCATCTTAGGAAATAATGCTAGAAATCTCTAAGCCAACTCCACAAGGTGCTTAATGGGAATGCCCAGATTTAGTTAAAAGGTCCCCAAACTGAATGTCTCTGTCCCCTGTTCCACCAATCATAGAATCCAATGGACTATGTGTTTCTTTTTTCACTAAATCTGTGAGGATTCTCCTATATGGTTGAATTACTACTGCATATCCTTCACACAGTTCATGCTCTCTGTACCATGGAATCTTGTCACTAATAGGAAGTAGGATGCTTGGCAGGCAAGGTAAAAATCCACTGAATGAGCAATTCTTGTAGGGAAAGCAAGAAGTACATAATGAGGACTAGAAAGTAATGGATAATCTCAATTTTTTCAGTAAAATTAGAGGAAAAGTTTCATCTTCTGAGAGGTAGGAACATGCAAGTAGTAGAGGAGCTTTAAGTCAGAGATGGTTTGGAATAGCCATTATCATGAGAGTGACCAAGGTCAAGGAGAGAATGAATGGAAGGATTTCCTTGCAATCCTGAGGGCCTGTTAGATTGTTGTTATGGTTATTGTCTCTTTTTATGTATGTTATATCATCAGTGTAGATGAGGAAAATCCCTTTATCAATGCAGACCAGTAGTTATTTCTCCTGCGACTGAAGTCTTAAATAATTGTTAGAGGGGCAGGTAGGTGGAGCAGTGGATAGAGCTCCGGCCTTGGAGTCAGGAGAACCTCAGTTGAAATCTGGCCTCAGACACTTGACACTTACTGGCTGTATAACCTGGGGCAAGTCACTTAAACCCGATTGCCTCACCAAAAAGCAAAATCAAAAACAAAAAAAGAAAAGAATTGTTAGGGCACTGAGAAATTAAGTGACTGGCTCAGGGTCACACAGTCAGCATGTATCAAAGGCAAGACTTGGAACCAGGATTCTCTGACTCTAAAGCCAGCTCCCTGTTTGTAGTGGACCCAGTCAGCATGTTTTGTGACTTCCTCCAATAGAATTAAACAGTATAAGTAGAGAAGGTAGATGGTGGGAGGTGAACACTTGAAGGCAAGGAGGCAAGGGAGTTCAAAGTGAAGAATGGTGAAAAAAAGAAATAAATAGAAACAAAAAATGAACAAAAACAAAAGAATAGTGCATTGCTGAACTTTGTTTACTGTAGGGTCAAGACATTGAAGGAACTAGAGGCAGGGTGATGATGAGCAGATTTTTAAAAAGATGGATGAGATGAACGGGTAAGAGATTGTGGTCATGGAGGGGAAGTTTTGCGTTTGAGACCATGGAAGCACAAAAGTTTTCATTGATAGTGATAACAAGATGTGGCCATTCTCCCTATACAGGGGTAGCCTAGAAATAGGTCATGGAATTTTAGAGGTTGATGAACTAGGAGTCCAGGTGTCCAAAAAATACTGTTAATGCGAATATCATCTTGATATTAAGGTTAGCAAGGGTAAGGGTCGGAGTCCAAGGGGAGAATGTGATTATGAGTCAGCTACTGAACTGTTCTTCCATGTTTGTGAACTCCAAAATTTCTTTAATATTAATAGCTTAGTGTTTCTATGGCATTTAAAGGTTTACAAGTTAACTGATTTGATCCCCACATCAGTCCAAGGAGGTATGTGTTTTTATCACCCCCCATTTTACAGATGAGGGAACTGAAGAAGACTGGTTAAATGACCTGACCTGGGTTACACAGGTAATAAGTGTCTGAGGCTGGATTTGAATTTGGGTCTTCCTAACTCCAAATCCAGAATACTATCTGGCTGACACTTTCATCAGCCCATATTTCTGTATGTCTTATGACCTCTGCTTCATTCTTCATCCTCACAATGATCTCCGTTTCCTCCACCCCTTTCCCAGGACAGCACTCCTGCACTGTATGAGCCCTTCCCTCTCTCAAACCCATTGGTGAACCAGCTCAATTTTATACTATCTTTTACCCTCAAATCCCTTTTTCCCTTGTCCTATCAATAATCCTTGCCAAATCCCAATCCTGGATTACTCCCACCATCTGACTCCTTTGCTCCTAGTCACAAGCTGCTAAACATAGCTAGAGAAAATCACAAAACTGTGCTGATTGGGTCCACTGAAACATGTGTTACATAATCTCAATTGAGACTTGGCTACATCAAGGTAATCCTTTTGCAATTCCATGATCAATTCACCATCCCACTCACCTCAGCAGCTATTCCAAATCTTTTCATCCCTCCTCAAGGCGATTACTGTACCCACTCTCTCATCTGGGACCTCATTTCATGCTTCACTGAAAAGACTGAAGACGTTAGTCAAACAGTCCCCTCTTCTCCTTTCTATCAAATCTCACATCACTCATATGTTCCTCTACCATCTCCTCCTTCATTCCTATCTCTGATAAAGAGATGGTCCTTGTCCTTGCCAAAGCAAATCCATCCCACCCCATCTTCTCCAAAAGATTTCCCCCACTATTATTCTTTTATCCTACCATTCCTGTTAACTATCACCCAATATTTCTCCTCCACTTTTTGGCTAAATTTCTTGAGAAAGCCATCTCCTCTTCTCATTCATTTCTAAACCCTTTGAAGTCTAGCTTCCAACTTTAACATTCAACTGACACTACCCTATACAAAATTGCCAGTGATTCTTTAATCACCAAATCTGATAGCTTTTTAAATATTGATCCTTTTCAAGCTTTCTCTTTCCTTTGACCTTGTTGATCACCATTTCCTTCTCCTCTAGTTTTTCATGACACTCTTCTCTCCTGGTTCTCTGGCCTTTCTTATCCCTCCTTCTCAGTCCTCCTTGTAGGATTTTCATCCAAATCTTGCCTACTAACCATGGAAGACCCTTAGGACTCTGTCATGGGACCTCTTCTATATTTATGTTATCTCACTTGGTGATCACATCAGCTCTCGTGGGTTCAATAATCATCTCTATGCATATTATTCCAAGATCTACATATCCAAGTCCAGTCTCTCTCCTAAGTTTCAGTCCCACTTGCCTTTTGGGCATCTCAAAGAGTAGGTATCTCAAATTCAACATGTACAAAATAAAATTCATTATTTTTCACTCCAGTGACTGCCCTTTTCTCAACTTTCCTTTTATTGTCAAGAGCACCACCATCCTCCCGCTCATCTAGGTTTAAAATTCAACGTCATCCTCCACACCTCATCCTTTCTCATATGCCGTGTCCAAACTGTTGCCAAGTTCTGTCAGTTCTTCTTTTACAACGTTTCTTATTCACATGCCCTTCTTTCCATTCACACAGCTACCACTCTAGTATAATGGGAGCCATCTCCAGTCATCCTGATCTGTATCTTGCCTCTGGATCCAGGTGGCTCCAGAGAAGAAAGTGAGGCTGGTGACTGCACAGCCCTGCCTCACTTAAATTCAATTCACTTGCAAGTCATGGCATCACCTTCCTTATGTCATGGTCCTCTTTGTGAATGAAGGACAAACAGCCCTAGTATAATCCTTTATTACCTCTGAACTATTGAAGTAGCCTTCTAACTGGTCTCCTTGCCTCCAGTTTCTCCTCCTTTCATTCCGTCTTCCACTCAGCTGCCAAAGTGAGTTTCCTAAAGCATATTTATGACCACATCACCCCCTCTCACACACACACACACACACACACACACACACATACAAGTTCAATAAATTCCAGTTCATTTACTCCAGTGGCACTTTATTATCTCCAGATCAAATATAAACTCTTACACAACTTAACTCTTTCCTACCTTTCCAGTCTCCTTTCACTTTAATCCCTCTCACACACTTGGTGTTCCTCACATACAACATTCCATTGCCCATCTCTATGCAAATGCATTGGCTGAAATGCTCTACCCTCTCACCTCTACCCCTTATGTATTGTCTCCCTTATTAGAATGTGGGTTTCTTAAGACCAAGGACTACTTTGCTTTTTATTTATATCCCTAGTACTTTTCACATAGTAAGTAAGTGCTTAAAAATTGCTTCAATTATCCATTCATCCTTAGCTTCCCTAGCTTCCTTCAAGACTCATCTCAAATCCCACCTTCTGCAGGAAGCCTTTTCCAATCCAGCCTGCTACTCCTATGTTCCTCCTGAGATTACTTTCCATCTACTAAATATCTGGAGTGTCCAAAGTTATTTATGCTGTCTTCCCCATTAGAATATGTGTTCCTGGAGGACAAGGACAGTGTTTTTGCCTTTCTTTATATCCCTCATGCTTAGTCTGGCACACAGTAAAGCACTTAATAAATGTTTGTTGAGTGACTGATTGACTGACTGGACCTGAGTTCCTTTCAGCTCTAAATTTGTAATCTTGTAATGCCTCTCTTGGTCTCGGTTCCATTATGGGCAAAATGAAGGGGTTAGAATAAATGTCTGCAAAGTTCCCTTGTAGTTTTCAATTCTGTGATCCTATATTTCCTTCTAGATTCATTTGAATCTCCACATTTGAAAAGTTTGGTAGGTTTTATCTTGTCTTGTAAAATCCAAGCAAAAAATAAATAAATAAATAAAATCAAGCTCCCCCTGCCCCTCTGCATGCACAAAACCCCCACAATAAAAACCATAAACCCTCCCTGCTGCTCCAATCTGTGGACTCTCATTGAGCTCCTCAGTGAAATACTTCAGTTCCAAAGTAACAATTTCCATTGTTCCAAGTTGCCACAATTCCGTTTTTATTGATGTCATAAAGGAGGTATTTATGAGATGAGGTTATTAAGATCAATAGCATAAATGGAACACCTAATTCTGTCTTTTTCAGAGGGGCACAAAGCATTCTTCTCCTGGAATCTCTGAGAATAAAAAGGTGACTGGATATTGTCAGTTAACCCTAATCCAAATGCAAAGAGCTCACCCTATTAACAATGAGTCGTTTTGTACATGTTTCTTAGATCTTAGACTAGCTTGGCCCTAAGTAGCCTTTATAAAAACGTACAGATTGGAATTCATTGTGTGCCTGGATTTACCACATTTATAACCAGACCTGCAGGCTCGAGTTCTTATTTCATTTTTTTTTAAATCACAGGGAGGAAAGAAGTTCCCTTTTTAAACCCACTGGGGAAAGTAGAGCTGGTTTACCTAATTCCTCTTTTCAGGGAAAATATTTCCAGTGAGGGGAAAAATAGATCAGGGAATATGCCAGTGATGGCTTAGGGCAGCTGTACGTCTCTGCTAAGTATCCTCAGCTCCTTAGAGGCAAAATCTGGGGACAAGGCCTGGCTGGAAGCACCAGGGGTGGGTAGCTTTTCTTTCATTCTTCCAATGGAAAAAGAGAGATTTGGCTGTTTATCTGTATGAGTATCAGGACAAATGCATCATGTAGTAATTATCAAATGTCTATATTTAGACCAATCATGCCGGTATTTAGATAATAACCCAGGCTCATATTTATCAAGTGTGTTTTCTGAGGAAGAAAGAGATCCAGCCATCATTGCTAGGACTGTTTGTTCATATGAAAGCAAACTGGATAAATATGGACAAGAAATACCCTTTTTTTTTCCTATCGCAATTTTGCAAAACTAAATTTGTCTCCCCACCAGGGCTCCTTTGAAATGTTTCAGAAGAAATCATGTGTCATTCGTGAATCATAGTATAAGAGGTGAGAGGGGAAAGAAATTGAATTCTTGCTCACTCATTCTGTCTATAATGGAAAGCATTTTCCTGTTTTTCTTAGTGGTGTCTGAGCACTCATAGATGACAATAATAAAAATAATAATTATTATTATTATTATTATAATTATAATTATTATTATTAAGACTCAGCTTTCAGGAGAGGGTCTAGTCTGTATAGGAAATGATTCTGGTCAAAGTCAGAAAATCTAGATTTGAGTCTCAATTCTAATGCTTCCTAGCTGGGTGAGCCTTGGTAAGTTATTTCTCTTCTTGAATAATAATAATAATAATAATAATAATAGTTCACATGTATATAGTGCTTTAAAGTTGGGAAATGTATTACATACATTATCACATCTGATCCAACAACCTTGTGAGGTTGGTGATATTATGATAATACACTTTTTAGATACAAACATGAAGTGATTTGCTTGGGGTCACATAGCTAGGAAATGATTGGGTTAAGGTTTAAATTCAGATCTTCTTGACTCCAGATCCAGCATTCAATCCACCATGACAACTAGCAGCTTCTTCTAAGTCTCTGCTTCCTCGTCTATAAAATTGGGATAGCAATACCTATTCTAGCTCTCTCACAGGCATTCTTATAGAAAAATGCTTTAATTAAATTAATTAAATGACTTAATTAATAAATTTAATTAATAGAATAATAAATAAATTTAATTAAATAAATTAAAAAACTTTTCATTACTATAGAAGTGTGATATATTTCTATTGAACTAGAGGTCAACTCCACTACAAGATAACAGTAATAATAATAATACCCTTTATATAGGTAGCACTTGAGAACGTGATAAAGTATTTTACATACATTATACCATTGGATCCTCACAACAATCCTATGAGAGGATAGTTATTATTATTACTTCTTTCTTAAAATTGAGAATACTGAGGTTCAGAGGGGTTAAATGACTTGCAGGGTCTTAGCTAATAATTGCCTGAGTCAGGATTTGAACCCTGGTCTCTTGACTCTAAGTCCATCACTATTGGAAAGTATGTCATATTATCTCATAGATCATGCTCGGTTTGTGAAGATCTCATGCATTCCTCCAACAACTCTTTAAAGAACAATGTAGTTACTTTATCTTCAGATCCATATTCTCTTCCTCCTACTTCCTTCCCTCCTTCACGAATCGAAAAAGCAAGAAATACAAAACCCCAATCACAAACATGTATAGTCAAGCAGAACAAACTCCCATATTAGCCATGCGTCTCATTCTGTACTCTGAGTCCATCACCTCTCTATCTATACAAGGGTCCTCTGGAATTGTGGTTGATCATTGTGTTGATTAGAGTTCCTAAGACTTTTAAAGTTATCTTTACAATATTGTTGTTATTATATAAATTGTTCTACTAGTTCTGTTCACTTTGCATCAGCTCATTCAACTCTTTCTTGGCGTCATAGTATTCCATCACATTCATAGGTATTCATAGACATTTAATCATTCTCCAACTGATGGGCATCCCCTTAAGGTTTTAATTCTCTGCCACCACAAAAAAAAAAAAGGCCGTTATGAACCAACATCTCCTAAATACTTACTTTGTAGATGTTTGAGCATTGTTCTAGATGATAGAAGAGAGAAAAGTTTAGATAAAAATATCCTCTACTCAAGGAGCCATTTAAGTAAGGAAGAAAGGAGCGTACAGATAATTATAATACAGAAGTGATTTGAAGAAGGAAAAAGCAAAGTATTATGTGATATCCCTAAAAGATTGATAGTAATTTATTGTGTAAAGAGGGAAAAAATTACATTCCAAGCAAAGAAAAGAATGTAACCAAAGATGGATTCAGGAAAGTGAAGAAGTTACTCAGGGAACAAAAAAGTAGCATAACTTGGCAGTAATTTAAGGAGAATGGAGGGAAATAATATTAAGAAAAGGGAAGATTGTACCAGATTATGAGAGGCCTTGAATATCAGGAAAATAAATTCAAATTATACCTGATAGAAAATGGGTGGCTAGAGAAGATCTCTGAGCAGAGGAGTAGCATGGTTAGATCAATGTATGAAATGTTACCCTGTGAACAGTCACTCCCAAATTTTTAAAGTTTATGAGTTGTTTCTGTTTTATTTTCAGTTAAATGTATGACCAGATAAGTCTAATCCCAGATGTAATCAAAGAGAAATTAACACAGATTTATCTGTGGTAGGGACAATTTTCTTGCTGATATTCAGCCTGAAACTAGGTTTGACATCAGAAAACATGGCTTTCAGAAGACCCAGGCAGACCTCAGGATTGAGGTTACCAGTATAGAAAACTCAGTAATTCAAAAGCATGACAAGTCATACCAAATTGTTTAATGCTATCAAAAATCAAATTAACAGAACTACAGTGTCCAGAAGGAAGTGATAATCTTAATGAAGACTTAATGAAGATAATGTTTCCTTGTAAGACTACATCCAGGATATTGTGTTTATTTCCAGATATTACAATTTAAGGAATGATGTTAACAAATAGCCCTACTCCTGGAGTATTGTTAGAGTCTATAGTGAAAGAAAAATAATGACATGCTTGGGGTCAGACCCCCAGACTGAACCCAGGATTTCTGAGTTCCAAATCCTTTGTAGCCCTGGGCCACACATTACACATAAATTATTTCATTTGATCCTTATAACATCCCTGAGAGATGTAATTTGCCCCTAGTAATTGTTAGAGGTAAGATTTGAATTCAAGTTTCTCCTAACACTCTCTCTTTCACCAGTTCCTCACTGCATATCTTACTGAGAAGATACAGGTCATCTATCACTTTATCATTTTTTTCACTAAGTCCCTTCTTCACCTGTCAGAACTTTTCTGATTCCTTGTCAACTGTTCCTCTCCTATAGCCTCAGTGGAAGAGGTTGATCTTAGCCTTCCCAAGGTTAACCCTTCTACCTCAACCCTCAATCTCATCCCCTATTGTCTCCTCAGATCACTAATCACCCCTTATCTCTTAAACACCTTTATTCTCTCCCTCTCTGATGGCTCCTATTTCTGGCTTACAAGCATGTTCAGGTCTTCTCGGTTCAAAGTCAATCTCCTTCTTATACTACCATTCTTTCAAAATATTACTGCCTCCACCATTTCACCATTTATTCATTCTTCAGCCCCTTGAAGTCTGTCTTCAGTCTCCAAAATCGACTAAAACCACTGTAACTATTCTATTTCAAGCCCTCACCACCCCTAGCCTAAACTATTATAACTGCCTTTTAACTGGTCTTCATTTGACCAGGCACTCCATCTCTTTTGAATTGTCTTCCATATTGTTGATGAACCAGCAAAAGAAACTGAATTATAGCCAAACAGGTAAAATAGAGGAGAAAGGGGAGAGGCTGGAGGCAAAGAAATCAATTAAGAGGGTACTAGAGTAATCTAGGGCAGATGTGATGAAGACATGAACTAGGGTATAATGATATGAGTGAAAATAAGGGGATAAATGTGGGAAATGTTTACAGAAGTAGAATTGACAACTTTGCAACTGATTGGATATGAGAATGAGAAAGGTAGAAGGAAGAGTTGAGGTTGTTGTCTAGGTTACAAACCTGCGTGACTGAAAGGATGGTGGTTTTTCTCAACACAAAGTAGTTAGGAAAGTTGGGTTTCATGGAGAATTTAATGAGTTTTGTTTTTAAAATACTAAGCCTGAGGTGCCTATGGAACACTTAGGTGGACATATCCCAGGAAAAAGTTGGTCAGGTGGAACTAGAATTTAGGAACGAAATGAGTAGTAGTTATGTAAATTTGGGAGTCTTGTGCATTGAAGTAATAGTTGAACATATGACAGCTGACAAGTTTGCCAAGAGAAAAAGGAAGTACCTAAAGCGAATAGGGCCCAGGATAAAGCCCTGGGGTGTATCAATTCATTGAAGTTAGGACATGGATGATGATATAGCAAAGCAGACTGAAAAGGAATGGTCAGACATTTAGGAAGGGAACCAGGTCAGGCAGGTAGCAAGGAATGAATATTGTTACCAAAAAAAAAAAAAACTCAAAGAAGAGAGCTTTCAAGAACAAGAGATGATCAGCAATCTCAAATGCTGAAGGGAGCTACAAAAGGAGTAGGACTAAGGAAAGACCTTTGGATTTAGCAGTTAAGAAATCATCAGTAACCTTGGAATTGAGTGGTGGGATTGCAAAACATACTGCAGCATGAATAGGTAGGAGCAAATAGATGCAATAAATGTAGAAAATGTGTTCTCAGAGTTTGGCTAGAAAGAGGGGAGAGATACAGGGCAATAACTTTCAGTCATGGAAGAATTAAGTAAAGCCTTTTGAAGAATGAGGATATTTGAAAACAACAAGGAGAGAAGCCAATGGAAAAAGACTTAATATGAGAGAGAGAGAGAGAGAGTATGATGGAAGGGACAAGTTCCTACAGGTAATAGGAAGGGATTGGAGTGAACGCACAAGTCGAGGACTGGCTCAGCCTTCCTCTCTGTAAAACTAGGAGATTCAAATAGATAATCTCTGAAGTTCCTCCTAGCTCTAATATTCTGTGTTCTATTATGCTAAGATCACTTAGAATCTCTACTCAGACCACCCTCCCCAAAGGTAGAATCAAAGTCCTTATATCATTATCTAAACTTCATTTTCTTTTCCTTGCGGTATTCAAGCTAACAAGACCAGAGAACCCAAGAACAAACAACTTGCATTTTTAAACCTCCCAAAATCCAGTTGAAGAAAAATAACATAACTCCTTATATCAGTGAAGAGTAAGTGGCTTCTCTGATAAAGTGCTGGTCAGTCTTGTCAAAGGCCACCTGGATGTCAACTCCAATGGGATCTCAAAGGCATATTGTGGATAAACTTTTATCTAGTCACTGTGCCTTCTCAACTTCTCATTTCCATCACCTTAAGAGTTTCCTGGCAGAACAGCTCCGAGTTCTAGGGGAATGGGCTTCCTTTTATGAAGGGAAAGCTCTTCTGTGCCCTGAGTGGAAAAGAATTATTATATGCAGGAGGCAAAGTGCCATTAGATGAAACATTACAGGAAGGGAACTGCCATCAATTGTCATTAATACATCTTTTATCAGAGGTACTTTAGGGATCAGCAATGTGAACCTGGAAATAGCATTCTCATTTCAATCTTGTAAATGTCTTGAATGATCGGATCATTCCTTTATGACCCCCTTGCCCAACTGTTCCTCTTAAAGACTCCCTGGGTAAATTTCTTATGGTTGCTTATATCTCACTTGGTTAGAACACAAGAGACCACAAGTATAGAATTGCAGAGCTGGGCAGTACCTGAGGAAAAATAGACAAGTCCACCTTGTAGGGCTGTCTTTAATTATCTTTAGGAGCTGCCTCCTGCACCACTTCTTACCTAATCAGTTACCAAGTCTTATAAATTCTACCTACAGAATATTTCAGGCAGGTATCACTAGTATTCTACTCCCACTGCCATCTGGTACAGGCTCTCTTCTCCACTCTCCTGCACCACTGCAATAGCCTTCTAATGGGTCTTCTCACATATACTCCCCTTCCCATTCCCCCCACACACGCTGAGACACTGAGAAAACTAATCTCACATATTTATAAATCTTGTCATGTCATGTTCATTCACTCAAAAGTCTGTAGTGGCTATATATTGTCTTGTACATTGATACTATTTGACTTTTTAGTCTAATTACTTGCCGATCCCTCCATATATTTTATACTCCAGGCAAACTGCACTGGTCGCCATCCTCCTTACAAATCGTATGCTCTTCCTCCTGTCATGTAACTTTAATCATACTATATGCCCTAGACCTTGCTCTATTACTCCTTTGCCTGTTGAATCATTTCCCAAACTTGAAAGACTAACTCAGATACCATCTCTTCCAAGATGCCTTCCCAGATTCCACTAATCAGTAACATCCACTTCACTCCTCAACCTTGTAACTCACAAAGTAATTTGCTTATTATTTCTATGTAGTCAGCATTATCAATGAGTATAATATTATATGAGAGTGTGTGTGTGTGTATACATATATATACACATACATACATACATATGTGTATATATATATACACACATACATACATACATATGTGTATATATAATACATATATATATATATATATATATATATATATATATATATATATATATTATATATGGAGAGAGAGAGAGAGAGAGAGAGAAAGAGAGAGAGAGAGAGAGGGAGAGAGAGAGAGAGAGAGGGAGAGAGAGAGAGAGAGGAGAGAGAGAGAGGGAGAGAGAAGAGAGAGAGAGAGAGAGACAGTATTGAGCATAACAGCATATGGGAACAATCCCCATGCAAATCTATAAGTTCTATCTGTTCAGGTACCATATCTTGTCTAACACAGTAAATTCCTCCAGTCCCAAACACTCTGTTTTTCATACAGTAAATATTTGTTAAATTTAAATGAACATCTTTCATAACATTCCTAACAAATAGTCACCCAACTTTCTTTGGAAAAGCCCTCATGGGGAGAATCTTAGAACCCGAGAAAGCCTCAGTCTGGTCTATACTTCATTTTTATAGTCAGAGAAGCCACATCCAGAGGGCCTGAGCATCTTCTCATGGCCACACAATAATACTAATAATTTGTATTTGTGTATAGTACTTTATAATTTCAACAAATGTTGGTTGTTATTCAGTTGTGTCCAACTCTTTGTGATCCTGTTTGGGTTTTTTTTGGCAAAGATACTAGGGTCATTTGTCCTTTCCTTCTCCAGCTCATTTTACAGATGAGGAAACTGAGGCAAATATGGTTATGTGACTTGCTCAGGGTTACACAGCTAATAAGCATCTTAGGCCAGATTTGAACTCAGGTATTCCAACTCCAGGTCTAGCACTCTATCCCCTGTACTACCTAGCTGCCTCAAAACATATTACACAGATGATCTTATTTGGTCTTCACAACAGCCCTAACAATGTAAACAGTACAAGTATCAATAATAAGAATAAAAATAATAGTCAAGTCTTCTGCTTCTGGGAGCCAAGATGGCGGAGTGAAAAGGTAGTCGCTCTCACTCTCCCCTATCAACCTCTGGAAACCCAGAAAATATCACCCCCCCCAAAAAAAAACCCTGGAACACCTGAACTAGAAGAAAGATGAGGAGAAGCAGTACAGTAGCCCAGCAAACGCATCTCCCAGTGCCTCAGCAAAAATAAGGGAGGCAGAACTACAAGGGGCCCCAGACGGATAAGTACCCTGTAGCATTCATCTGAAAGGAGGTGAAGCTTTAGGAGCCCTGAAGCCTCCAATTCTGAAGAAATCCTAAAGCCCAGGTGGTAGAGCAGGCAAACATAAACACCTGGACCTCTGAGTGCCTCAGTGAGGGTGGGGGGAACCAGTGGAAACCAGCTCAGAAAACCACCAGGAGTCTCGGCACTCCACCACAAAGGAATCTCCCAGTGCATTAGCAGAAACGAGGGAGACAACACTGCAGGGGGCCCCAGGCAGATAAACACCCTGCAGCACCCATCTAAAAGGAGCTGAAGAAAGCTAAAGGAAAGGAAAAGCAGGCAACCTAGAATTGCCTGAAAGTTCCAGCCTTGCTGATTCCAGCCCAACACAAGGTAAGCTGCCAGAAACCTACAGCCTCCAATTGCCAGCATAAGAGGCCCCAGCACACAAAGCCAGTGACCAAGACCTAGGCTCCCAACACAAGAAGCTTGGGTCAGTACCCTCTGTTCCCCAGCAGGAGAGCTCAATCTCTTTAAAGGCCAGGGAATAAAGAAACACCATGAGTAAAAAGAAACGTACCATAGATTCATATTATGAGAAGAGTGAAGATCAAGACAGAAATTCTG
The DNA here is from genome assembly GCF_003287225.1 of Phascolarctos cinereus. NCBI lineage: Eukaryota > Metazoa > Chordata > Mammalia > Diprotodontia > Phascolarctidae > Phascolarctos > Phascolarctos cinereus. Next base: position 363,182,859 of record NW_027555625.1, on the reverse strand, counting down.
AAGAGGACAACATTGTCAACAAACCCACATCTGCAACAACAAAAGGGAATATGAACTGGTCTGAAGCCCAAAAAGCCTTCTTAGAAGAGCTCAAGAAGGATTTTAATAGTCAAATGAGAGAGGTAGAAGAGTCCTTCAAAAATACAATTGGCCAATTGGAAAAAAAATACACTGAAGAAAACAAGTCCCTAAAAAACACAATTGGCCAATTGAAGAAGGAAGTACAAAAACTAACAGAAGAAAACAATCTGTTAAAAACTAGAATTGGACAAATGGAAACTAATGTCTCTATGAGAGAGCAAGAATCAGTCAAACAGAAACAAAAAAATGAAAAAATGATGAAAATGTAAAATACCTCATCAGTAAAACAACCGACCTGGAAAATCGACTCAGGAGAGACAATTTAAAAATTATTGGACTACCTGAAAATCATGATGAAAAAAAGAGCCTGGACAGTATCTTTCAGGAAATCATAAAGGAAAACTGCCCAGAAGTCCTAGAACCAGAAGGGAAAATAACCATAGAAAGAATCCACGATCACCACCTGAAAGAGATCCCAAATTGACAACCAAGGAATATAATAGCAAAATTCCAAAATTACCAGATGAAAGAGAAGGTGCTGCAAGCAGCCAGAAAGAAACAATTTAAATATCATGGAACCACAGTCAGGATTACACAGGACCTTGCAGCTTCTACATTAAAAGACCGCAGGGCATGGAACATGATATTCCTAAGGCAAAGGAGCTTGGAATGCAGCCAAGGATCAATTACCCAGCAAAAATGAGCATCATTTTTCAAGGGAGGAGGTGGATATTCAAAAAATAGGAGACTTCCAAACTTTCCTGATAAAAAGACCAGAGCTCAACAAAAAATTTGATCTTCAAGTACAGGACTCAAGAAGGACTTAAAAAGGTAAATGGGACAGAAGATACAATATGTTGTTAATAAGGGGGGGGCTGTTTAAACCCCTACAAGGGAATATGAGACTTGCAACCCTTGAGAACTGTATTGTTATTACACCTTGTTAAAGGAGTATACATAAAGAGGGTGGATATTAGTTGACTTTGATGTAATGATAAAAAAAATCTAATCAAGTGGGTTAAATGGATCCAAATAAGTGGATCAATCTGATCTTAGAAAATGTACTGAGAAAGGAGGAGGCAGACAAGGGTAAATTACATTACAGGAAAAGACACAAAATCCTATTACAGCAGAGGGAAAGAAGGGGGGGGAGCATTGTTTGAACCTTACTCTCATCAGATTTGGCTCAAGAAGGGCATAATATAATCAGTTAGGTATAGAAATCTAACTTGCCCTATAGGCAGTAGGAGGGAAAAGGGGAAAGAAAAAGAGGGGGAAAGAAAAGGGGGGGGAAAGAAGGGAGGGAAGCAGCAGTAAGACTAAAGGGGAAGAAAAGGGAAAGGGATAATAAAAGGGAGAGGGACTGAAGGAGGTGGTCAAAAGCAAAACACTAGTGAAGGGGGAAAGGAAAAAGGAGAAAGAAAAGCATAAATGGGGGGAAAGGATGGAGAAAAAGACACAGATAGTAATCATAACTGTGAAAGTGAATGGGATGAACTGTCCCACAAAACACAAACAGATTGCAGGATGGATTAAAAACCATAATCCTACAATATGTTGTTTACAGGAAACACATTTGAAAAAGAGTGACACATACAGGGTAAAGGTAAAAGGCTGGAGCAGAATATATTATGCTTCAGCTGAAAGTAAAAAAGCAGGGGTAGCAATCCTGATCTCAGACAAAGCAAAAGCAAAAATAGATCTAATCAAAAGAGATAAGGAAGGAAACTACATCCTGCTAAAAGGCACCATAGACAATGAAGTAATATCATTACTAAACATATATGCACCAAATGGTATAGCATCCAAATTCTTACAGGAGAAGTTCAGGGAGTTACAGGAAGAAATAGACAGCAAAACTATACTAGTGGGGACCTGAACCTCCCCCTCTGCACTAGATAAGTCTAACCACAAAATAAACAAGAAAGAAGTTAAGGAGGTGAATAGAACATTAGAAAAGTTAGGTATGATAGACCTCTGGAGAAAACTGAATGGGGATAGAAAGGAATATACTTTTTTCTCAGTACATGGCACATACACAAAAATTGACCATGTACTAGGGCATAAAAACCTCACAATCCAATGCAGAAAGGCAGAAATATTAAATGCATCCTTTTCAGATCATGATGCAATAAAAATTATATGTAATAAAGGGCCATGGAAAGATAGACTAAAAAATAATTGGAAACTAATTAATCTAATCCTAAAAAATGATTGGGTCAAACAACAAATCATAGAAACAATCAATAATTTCATTCAAGAGAATGACAATAATGAGACAACATACCAAAACCTATGGGATGCAGCGAAAGCAGTTCTTAGGGGAAGTTTTATATCTCTAAATGCTTACATAAATAAAATAGAAAAAGAGGAGATTAATGAATTGGGCATACAACTAAAAAAACTAGAAAAAGAACAAATTAAAAATCCTCAACTAAACACCAAATTAGAAATATTGAAAACCAAAGGAAAAATTAATAAAATTGAAATTAAGAAAACTATTGAACTAATAAATAAAACTAAGAGCTGGTTTTATGAAAAAACCAATAAAATAGAAACCTTTGGTTAATTTAATTAAAAAAAGAAAGAAGAAAACCAAATTACTAGTATCAAGAATGAAAAGGGGAAGCTACCACCAAGGAAGAGGAAATTAAAACAATAATTAGGAATTATTTTGCCCAACTATATGCCAACAAATTTGACAATCTTAGTGAAATGGATACATATTTACAAAAATATAAATTGCCCAGATTAACGAAGAGGAAGTAAAATACTTAAATAACCCCATCTCAGAAAAAGAAATTGAACAAGCCATTGATGAACTCCCTAGGAAAAAATCTCCAGGGCCAGATGGATTTACATGAATTCTATCAAACATTTAAAGAACAATTAATTCCAATACTATATAGACTATTTGGGAAAATAGGTGAAGAAGGAGTCTTACCAAATTCTTTTTATGATACAAATATGGTGTTGATACCTAAACCAGGAAGAGTCAAAATAGAGAAAGAAAATTATAGACCAATTTCTCTAATGAATATAGATGCAAAAATTTTAAACAAAATACTAGCAAGTAGATTGCAGCAACTTATCACAAGAATAATACACTATGACCAGGTAGGATTTATACCAGGAATGCAGGGTTGGTTCAATATTAGGAAAACTATCAGCATCATTGAGCATATCAACAACAAAACCAACAGAAACCACATGATCATCTCAATAGATGCAGAAAAAGCTTTTGATAAAATACAACACCCATTCCTATTAAAAACACTAGAAAGCATAGGTATAAATGGAGTCTTCCTTAAAATAATAAATAGCATATATCTAAAACCTTCAGCAAGCATTATATGTAATGGGGACAGGCTAGAAGCATTTCCAATAAGATCGGGGTGAAACAAGGATGTCCATTATCACCACTGTTATTCAATATTGTACTGGAAACCTTAGCTTTAGCAATAAGAGAAGAAAAAGAAATTGAAGGCATTAGAATAGGCAAAGAAGAAACAAAGCTATCACTCTTTGCAGATGACATGATGATATACTTAGAGAATCCTAGAGAATCAAGTAAAAAACTACTTGAAATAATAAACAACTTTAGCAAAGTTGCAGGCTATAAAATAAACCCACATAAATCATCAGCATTTCTATATTACCAACAAAGCCCAACAGCAAGAGATAGAAAGAGAAATCCCATTTAAACTTACTGTAGACATTATAAAATATTTAGGAGTCTACCTCCCGAAACAAACCCAGGAACTCTATGAACACAATTACAAAACACTTTTCACACAAATAAAATCAGATCTAAACAATTGGAAAAACATCAGTTGCTCATGGGTAGGCCGAGCTAATATAATAAAAATGACAATCCTACCTAAGCTAATTTACTTATTCAGTGCCATACCAATCAAACTACCAAAAATTATTTTATAGAGTTAGAAAAAATAATAACAAGATTCATTTGGAAAAACAAAAGGTCCAGAATATCAAAGGAACTAATGAAAAGAAATGCAGGGGAAGGTGGCCTAGCAATTCCAGATCTTAAATTGTATTATAAAGCAGCAATCATCAAAACTGCTTGGTACTGGCTAAGAAATAGGGAGGTGGATCAGTGGAATAGGTTAAATATGCAAGACACAGTAGTCAATGACTATAGTAATCTATTATTTGATAAACCCAAAGACCCCAGCTTCTGGGATAAGAACCCACTCTTTGAAAAAAACACCTGGGAAAACTGGAAAAGAGTATGGCAGAAACTAGGCATAGACCCAAATCTCACACCATATACCAAAATAAAGTCAAAATGGGTTCAGGACTTAGATATAAAGGCTGATACCATAAGTAAACTGGGAGAACAAGGAATAGTTTACCTATCAGGTCTATGGAGAACAGAAGAATTCATGACCAAACAGGAGATAGAGAACATTATGAAAAGCAAAATGGATAATTTTGATTACATTAAATTGAAAAGTTTTTGCACAAACAAAGCCAATGCAACTAAGTTAGAAGGAAGGTAGAAAATTGGGAAAGAATTTCTACAAGCAGTATGTCTCATAAAGGCCTCATTTCTAAAATATATAGAGAATGAAGACCAATTTATAAAAACACAAGCCATTCCCCAATTGATAAATGGTCAAAGGATATGAACAGACAGTTCTCAGATGAAGAAATTAAAGCCATCTATAGTCATATGAAAAAATGCTCTAAATCATTATTGATTAGAGAAATGCAAATCAAAACAACTCTGAGGTACCACATCACACCTATCAGATTGGCCAACATGACAAAACAGGAAAATGATAAATGTTGGAGAGGATGTGGGAAAATTGGAACAGTAATACATTGTTGGTGGAGTTGTGAAATGATCCAACCATTTTGGAGAACAATTTGGAACTATGCCCAAAGGGCTACAAAAATGTGCATACCCTTTGATCCAGCAATAGCACTTCTAGGGCTATATCCCAAAGAGATCAAACAAATGGGAAAAGGACCCACATGTACAAAAATATACATAGCAGCTCTTTTTGTGGTGGCAAAGAATTGGAAATTGAGAGGATGCCCATCAATTGGGGAATGGCTGAGCAAGTTGTGGTATATGAATGTAATGGAATACTATTGTGCTATAAGAAATGATGAACAGGCTGACTTCAGAAAAACCTGGAAAGACTTATATGGTCTGATGCTGAGTGAAGTGAGCAGAACCAAGAGGACTTTGTACACAATAACAGCCATGTTATGCAATGACTAAGATTGTTAAACTGAACCTTTCTCAGCATTATGAGGATCTAAGACATTTCCAGAGGCCTCGGGATGGAAAATGCTGTTCACATCCAAAGAAAGAACTATGGAAGTTGAATTGCTATCACTTATTTTTACCTTCTGTTGAGTTTTGTTTCATCTTTCTGATGGTTCCTTGTATTGGTTTTAATTTTTACTTACAACTTCACTAACATGAAAATATGTTTAATGGGTATGTAAATGTAAAGCCTATATCAGGTTGTGCGCCATCTTGGGGAGGGTGGGGGGGAGGAAAAGGGAGAAAAATTTTCAACTCAAAAGCATATGGAAAAAATAAAAAAAATTTAATTTAAAAAAAAAAAATAATAGTCAACATTCACATAGTACTTTATATATAAATATAAAACTTTGCAAAATGTTTTACACTTTATCTCATTTTATCCTCACCTTGAGAAGTAGATGTTATCTCTAGTCTACAGATAAGGAAACTAAGGCAGACAGAGTTCAAATCTAAGGCTACATTTAAACTCGGGTCTTCCTGATTCCAGGTCTAATACTGGGTCACCATGCCACCTCCTTCTGTTCTACAAATAAAAGTCAAATTCCAAGAAGTGTTGTGGCTTGCACAAAGTCAAAGAAGAAATGATGGGATTGGAATTTGAATCCCAAGTCTTTGGGTCCAAAGTGCTTTGCTTTCCCATCACCCCTGGTTATCTCCCACAGATAGTAATAAAGCTGAAAACCATCTCCAGGATTCTTGACTGCAAGCCCTACATTATTTCCTTCGAAATGCTTCATGACTAAACCCAGTTCTCATGAAATGATCACCTAAGGCTTAGTTCTGGAATCAGGTACAGAGTATTAACTGGAAACTTAGTCATCATTCTCTCCCTTGAGGTTGGCTTTGAAAGGGGGTATCATTACCCTGTGGAGACATTTCTGTTACTCTAATTTCTTTGTAAACCTGATTATGTGGTGTACTCCTGATTTATACCAACTATCATTAAAGAAATATTCAAAAAGATGGTATCATTAGAAAGTTGTTTGCTTATGGAGGTTCCTTGGAAGGTACCAATTTGTAGTACTTTTTATTAATTGAGCTTATCTGTTGACATCTCAGTTGCCTTTACTAATACAGGATGTAGGAACGCCCTTTGAAACCCAAACACTTAACCACCTCTTCTGCTCAAAGATTTTCCTCCAGCAAGCACATCAGATTCAGACCCATATATACCTTAACATATTTCCATACAAAAGTGTGAGACCCTGAAGTGTGACACAATTTCTAGGTTAGGACACTCCAAGAAGAATCAGAAGGGCTGGAATCAAGTCCCAACCATACCACTCACTAGCAATCTCCACTATCATTATCATCATCATTGTTAGCATTCATGTAGCACTTTCAGATTTGCAAAGTATTTTACAAATATTATTTCCTATTATCTCACTCAGTTGTCGTACAACCATGACCAGGCCAATTTTCTTCTTTGGGCCTCAGTTTTCTTATATGTCAAGTGGAGATAAAAACTTGCCCTGAATATATCTTATAAAATTCAAATGAGGAAATAAATATGAAAGCACTCTGGAATATTATAAAGCATTGCAGAATTACTGTGTCACAGAATCTGAGAGTTGGAAGGGATCTCAGAGGTCGGGTAATCCAACCCATATTTGAAAGGAAGCTTCATAATAGTATAACCTATAAAGAATCATCTAGCCTTGCTTGAAGATCTCTAAGGAGGGGAAATCTGCCAAGTCTCAACGCAGTTCATTCCACTCTGGGACAGATCTAATTGTTAGGAATTTTTCTTTCTGACGTCGAGACAAAATTAGCCTCTTAGAGACTTAACAGCACCATGGATATGGAGTTGGAAGGGACCTTAGAGACCATCTAGTCTATACCCCTAATTTTACAGAAAAGAAAACTGAGGCTCAGTTTCCTAAGCTTAACTCAGTCACTAAGTGAAGTGAATTTACCAAGATCAAATAGTTAAGAAGTATCACAGGCAGGATGTGAACTGAAATTTTTGTGATTCCAAGTCTAGAGCTCTGTTTACCAGACCACTCATTGTTCCTTGTTCTGTTTCTGCTCTCTGGAATCAAACCAGAAATACAAACATATAGATAGATGTGAGAGAAAGAGAGAGAGAGAGAGAGAGAGAGAGAGAGAGAGAGAGAGAGAGAGAGAGGGAGAGAGAGAGACAGACAGAGAAAGAGAGAGAGAGACAGAGACAGAGACAGAGAGACAGAGAGAGAGACAGACAGAGAAAGAGAAAGATGTCTATAGATACACACACAGACCTATATGTGATCCTTTCACATTGTGATTTCTCTTATATATTTTCTTCTCCAGGCCAAACATGCTCAGTTCTTTGAAGCAATTCTTGTATACTTGGACTGAAGGTTCTTTTCTAACCTGGTCACCATCACTTAAACATGGCAGCTGATCTCTTTCATTATAGCATGTCCCCAAACATCATAAAACTGTAGATGATGTCTGGTGATGGTATATGAGTACTATCACTTCCCCCAGTCCTGGAGGTTATGGCTGAGACTGCATTAGCTTTATAGGCCAGTGATGTCAAACAAATAGAAATGAGGGCCACTAATTCATACGTAAAGATCCATGCAGGCCACATATTAACTTAGGTTTAAGATGTGTTATGGTATTTTGGTTTATTTTGTTAACTATTTCCCAATCCTATTTTAATCTAGTTCCTCCTCATGTGGCTGGAGCTGTGCATTTGACACCTCTAAGGCACTTTTATTACACCACAGACTCTTACTAAAACCCCTAGATTAATGTTTAACCTGGCCTCCTCATAGTATTCTTGTGAAGTCAATTTTTGTATACAAGTATAAGACTTCACATTTATCTTTAAAGAATTTTAGATTAGATTCAACCCAGTGCTCCAGCCTCTCAAGGTCCTTTTGGATCCTGACTCTGCCAGTTAGTGTTGCAATTCTCTCTCCTACCTTGGTGTCGTCTGCACATTTTATGAGCATGGCATCTATACCTTTATCCAAGTCACTGATAAAAAACAGTGAACAACATAGGGGCAAACATGCTTCCTTGGAATATTCCACTGGTGACTTCTTTCACACTGATGTTGAGCCATTGAAAACTACTTTTTGAATCTGTGTATGCAACCAGTTCTAAATTCTTCTAATTGTATGATTATTTAATTCAGGGGTGGGGAACCAGTGGCCTCAAGGCCCTCTAGGTCCTCAAGCATGGCCCTAATTGGATTCAGTCAAAGGGCCATGCTTGAGGACCTAGAGAGCCACAGGTGGCCTCAAGGCCTCAGGTTCCCCACCCCCGATAATCTATATTGCTCTATCTTCTCCACAAGAATAGTATGAGATATTTGATCAAAAGTTTCGATGAAATAAAGGTTAACCATATCTATAGCATTCCTCTCATCTACTAGTTTAGTAATCTTGTTAAAAAAAAAAAAGGAAATGATGATAGGTTGACGTAACATATTATTGATGAAGTCACACTGGTCCTTTGCAACCACCATTTCATTTTCCAGATGTTCACCCACCACCCTTTTAATGATCATTTCTAGAAGTTTCCTAGGAATCAAAGTCAATCTCATTACCATGTAGATTTTAGACTCTCTTCTCTCTTCTTTTTTTGAAAATTGGGACATTTTCCCTTCTCCAATCTGTAGAACCTTTCCCATTTTCCTAGCTTTCAAACATCACTGGGAGTGGCTCAGCAATCACATCGGCCAGTTCTTTCAGGTGCCTTTAATTCATCAAGGGCAACTAGGTGCTCTTTTACTATCTCCTTATTTACCTTGGATATAAAATTCCTGTAAAAAATGTGGGTTCTGCATTTTCCAGTACAGAGACCACATTGGTCACCTATAAGATGTGATTATTATGCATACCATCTCTCTCATAAAAATTTTCATTTCAAAAGAGAACAGAAAAAATCAATGCTTAATATACAATAGGAACTCTCCCAATAACTCATCGTGGAACTGAAGATGTTCTTGTCCCTGGATGAAGAAAGTACTCAAAGATATATCGGCAACTCTTGGGATTTCCCTGTAGTGGATAAGGTAGATAATATAGTTGTTGTTAAATTATTTCAGTCGTGTCTTACTCTTCATCATCCCATTTGGGGTTTTCCTCCTCCAGCTCATTTTATAGATGAGTAAGTGAGGCAAACAGGGTTATGTGACTTGCCCAGGGTTACACAGCTAGTAAGTGTCAGAGGCCAGATTTGAACTCAGGAAGACGAGTCTTCCTGACTCCAGGCTCTGTACTCTGTCCACTATGCCTCCTTGCCGCTCCAAGGTGTATAATAGGATTCTATTCAAGATAATAAGGTGGCTCATATCACAGCATTTGGCCTACCACCTACCACCCACTGCTACCTACTCTTTTGGTGTATAAGACCAGGCCAACCCTATGCTTTCAATCATTTCACAGATTTTTAGAGCTAGAAGGGATTTTGGAAATAATATAGTCCAATCACAGCTCCTTTTACACATGAGGAAAATGAGGCATTTTTAATGACAGGAAAATCACCCTAATAAGTAAAGTGATTTGGCAAATGCCACTAACCAATAAGTGTCAAAGCCAGGATTTGAACCCAGATATACTGAGTCCAAGCCCAGTGCTCCTTCCACGATGCCATCCTGGGAAGAATCACATGACTAGAATTTGTTAAAATACTTCCAGTGGCAGGAAATGATTTTAGGAGGCAGCCCATTCCTCTTTGGGGGAGCTCTATTAGAAATGTGTTTCTAATTAACTGAAATCTGATTCCCTATAACTTCCAGTCATTGCTCCTAATTTTGCCCCCTGGAGTCACATGAAATAAATTTAAACCCTCTTCCACATGACAGCCCTTTACACAGCTAAAGACAGTAATCACCTTCAACCCTAAGTATTCTTAGGGCAGCTAAACTTTACTTGTTCCTTTTGCAAATTCTTGGAGAGCCTGATTTTTCATCTCCTCACCATCCTGGTCACCATCTTCTGGATACATTTGCTAATGGACTTCTTAAAATGAAGCATCCAGAGCAGAACACAGCACTCAATGTGTGGTCTTACTGGAATAGAGAATATGGAATAACTTCTTGTAATCTTGACACTCCATTGCTAATGCAGCCTAACATCACATAGGCTTTTCTTAGCCATCTCCTCAAACTGTTGTCTGAATCAGTGCTTTTGGACAATTCCATCCTCAAATTCCTCGTCACATCAAAAAGCCATGTCTCCCATTTGGTTTTTGTGCAATCGATTTTCTTTTACCTAAATGCACGACATCGTGAGTATCCCAGTTTGACTTCATTTCATTCATTTCACCTGATTCTTCGAAGATCATATTGAATTTTGAATCTGTCATCAATTATATCATCTAACCTTCACAGATTTATGTCATCTGTGTGTCTATTCATGTCTTCATTCAAGTGATAAACATTTTGGATAGGATAGGGTAAAAGACTCTGGAGCCAACACACTGAAGACCTTCTCCTAGCTTGACACCAATTTTGACCTAATGGATCAAGAATTAAAAAAAAAAAGACCTTATCTTTAAGCTGATGAGTATACATCAATTCAATTTTCAGGCCAATCATTGCCTATATACTTTTACACCTATCATTATTACAAAACTATTTGTTTCTAAAGTGATGCTGTAAACTATTGAGATTCAAGTTTTAACTAATCCTTGTTTGTGTATCAGATTATGAAGTTTATCCGAGAATAGGAAACTGGCAAATTAGCATAGACTGAATTGACTTTTCAGGTCATCAGGCTTTGTTATTATTGCCAAGCAATGATGAGAATCATAGAACTTAGGGTATTAGAGTCGGAAGTGACCTTTTAATCATAGAAAATTGTTGTGAGGATCAAATGAGCTAATATATGTCTAAAGTGCTTTGTAAACCTTAAAGCAATATATAAATGTCAGCTAATATCATACCTGAAAGGAACCTTAGAATCATAGAAAACATTATATTTAGAGCTGGAAGTTTTAGAACTACAAAATATAAAATGTCAGAGGTGGACATAGCCTTAAATAATAGAAAAATCAAATATTCAAGCTAAAAGGAGCTTTATCATGCTATGATATAGAATGTTGGAAGAGATATCATCTTACCCATGAGGTTCATCATGGTTAAATGACAACCAAGATCATACACTTAGTGGTAGAGTAAGGGTAGAGTAGGACTGGATTCCAAAGCAATGCAATTTAACAATCCTTATTAAGTACCTACTATGTGCTAGGCACTATGCCTGGGCACTGGGTACTGGCAAAAATGAAGAGGGGTAAAGAGCAGACTCAACAAAGGGAGCTAAGATTTCTAAGAAGCACAAGGAAGGAGGAAGAGTATTTTAGGCATGAGTTACAGACTATATACAAAGGCATGGAGACAGGAGACCACATTTTGTCTGGAATGTAATATATGTGGGCAGAGGCAAGTTATGTGAAATCAGTCTGGATAGGTTGAAGTCAGATTACTAAGGGTATTAAATGATAAATAGAATAAATTGTATTTTATCATAGGGACAAAAGGGAGTCATAGAAACTTCTTCACCGAAAGAGTGATATGATCTGACCTGTCTTGCTGACAGTTACATAGAATAGTGATGTCAAACTCTAATAGAAACAGAGGCGACTAAACCATGTATATAGATCCCTGCAGGTTATATATTGACTTAGAAAACCGCACATATTTATATATTTCTTTTTTTGTTAAAACATCAACATTAAAATCAGATAGGAACTACATTTTCATCTGGTTGGATGCATACTCAAGAGTGTTGTGGGCTGTTTGCAGCCTGCTGGCTAGGCGTTCGGCACCTCTGGTGTAGAAGATGTCTTGGAGAAGAAAGAAACCTAAGTCAGGCAAGCTTCAATTAGGACACTATCCTAATAGTCTAAGAGAGGTAGTACAAGGGTCTGAGCTGAAGTACTGCTCCTTGTGTGACTTCTTGTTGTTGTTCTTTGACCTTTTTTCTCAAAGAGGACCATGACTTACAAGTGAATTGCATTTAAGTGAGGGAGGGCTGTGCAAAGTCACCCTCCTCACTTTCCCTCCTGGTGCCATCTGAGCCCAGTGGCCAGATATGGGTCAGGACAACTTGAAATGGCCCCAGTGCAATGGGAGACCTTGGCCTTTTTAAGTTAATGTCCATAACAGGTCTCATTTTGACTGAAGCAATGCCAATTCAATGATTAAGGCTAGGTAAGAGTAGATATAAAGATAAGGGAAAGGAAATAGGCATTTATTAAGCACCTACTTTGTTGCAGGGACTGTGCTAAGTGCTTTACAAATAGGTATGACAGAAAATTTGACAAGGGAGGGGGGAGTGAAGAGTTGAGGATGATTCCTAGGTTGTGATTCTGAGTGACTGAAAGGATGTTGTTATCCTCAATCAAAATAAGGAAATTGGGAGAAAGGTTACATTTTGTGGTGAAATCAGTGGGTTTTGTTGGAGAAATATTGAGTTTAAGCTGCCTATGAGACATCCAGGTGGAATCACCCAGAAAGCAATTGAACCTTTGGGACAGGTGTAACTTTATTTCTCTCAATAGGTTTCCCATGACCCCACTGACCCACCTCCATTTGTGCAGAGCTAACTCCTGGCCCTTAAAAAGAGGTTAGCAAAATCCCTCTTGGGATGGTGCTATCACTCCTAAGGTGCTGCCCTGTGAAGAAATAGCCTTTTTTGATTGGCAGGTAGGAAGTACAGGCATCTACTATATGACTGCATAATATATGACAGAGAGACAGAGAGAGAGACAGAGAGAGAAGAGAGAGAGAGAGAGAGAGAGAGAGAGAGAGAGAGAGAGAGAGAGAGAGAGAGAGAGAGAGAGAGAGGATAGGAGAAGAAAGAGAGTAAAAAGAAGGGAAGGGAGAAGGAAAAAGGAGAGAAGAGGGGGAGGAAAAGAGTCCAGGCCAGAGATCTGAGTACATTGATGAATAGTGGAACAGGACATGGATAATGACCTAGCAAAGGAGACTGAGAAGAAATGGTCACATAGGAAGGAGAACCAGGAAAAATCAGTATTGCAAAAGCTTAGGAAGGAGAAAGTATCCTGGAGGAAATGGTCCCTGACCTTCCAGTTGAATTATTTTTCTGCTATATTGAACAACTATTTAGATTCTACATTGTATTTACTCATCACCAGACTATGTGGAAACCTAGCCACAGGCCTTCTCACAATTACCCAGAAACTGACCTGCACCTCCCTCATCTGGTTTTGGAGTTTGTGCTTTATCATCCTTACATTCAGACTTACGAAGTCAGGCCTCCTGACTTGGGTGTCTACGCCAATGACATCATTCTCCTAAACTCCTGGGCTTGCAATTTTGCGATCATCTTGATCACTCCCTCTTCCATGCTTCTGAAATCCAATCAGTCATCACGTCCTTTTGGCTCTTCCTTTGTGATATTTCTTTTGTCACCTCTTTTCTATTCCCACTGTCACCATCCTGGAACAGGCCCTAAATACTTCTAGTCTGTACTATTACATCAGCATCTTAGCCATTTTCCCAGCCTCTAATCTCTTCCCCTCTCCCAAGGAATACTGCACATTTTCCCAGATCAATCTTCCTAAGGCAAAGGTTTGACTTTTCATGCCTCATCTTTGCCTGCCAGATAAAGTTCAGACTCAACCTGGCTCTCAACATCTACCTTTAGCACCCACAGCACCCTATACCAACTCTCCAATCAGCACAAACTAGCTTAAAAACAGTCTTTTAGAATTTACTTTGAGTATTCCCTTTTCCTCATTGCTTTTGCTCAGGTTAGTTCCTCTGCTTCAAATTCCCCCTTTCAACTAATCCTGATCCTATGCATCCTCCAAATCCTGCTCAAGTGTGACTTCCTCTCTGCCTCACCATGCCATAATAATCTCTGGCTTCTCTGAATTCTTATAGAATTTATCTGTGTTGGATAATATGACAAAACAGGAAAATGACAAATGTCAGAGAAGATGTGGGAAAATTGGAACACTAATGCATTGTTGGTGGAGTTGTGAACTGATCCCCAACAATTCTGAGAGCAATTTGGAACTATGTACAAAGGGTTATAAAATATGCATACCATTTGACCTAGCAATACCACTTCTAGGGCTGTATCCCAAAGATGCTTAAAATGGGAAAAGGACACACATGTACAAAAATATTTATAGCAGCTCTTTTGTGGCCAAGAATTGGACATTGAAAGGATGCCCATCAATGGGGGAATGGCTGAACAAGTTGTGGTATATGAATACAATGGAATAGTATTGTTCTGTAAGAAATGATGAGCAAATGGACTTCAGAAAAACCTAGAAATTAGACTTACGTGACCTGATACTGAGTAAAATGAACAGAACCAGGAGAACATAGAACACCATAACAGCCACATTGTGCAATGGCCAACTTTGATAGACTTAACTCTTCTCAGTAATACAAGGATCTAAGACAATTCCAAAAGACTCAAAATGATAAATGCTACCCACATCCAGAGAAAGAACTATAGAATCTGAATTCAAATCGAAGTATACTATGTTTTTTTTTTCATTTCTTTCTTGTGGTTTTTCCCTTTTATTCAAATTCTTCTTTACAACATGACTAATGTTGAAATATGTTTAATATGATGGTACATGGATAGCCTATGTCAGATTGCACTCCATCGGGAGAAGAGGAAGCAGAGGGAGGTGGAGAAAATCTAGAACTCAAAATCTGATAGAAGTGAATGTTGAAAACTAAAAACAAATAAATTAGTAATTTTTTAAAAAAACTTATCTGTGCCACTAAATTGACACACATTCATTATATTTACTAAGTACTTACTGAACACTATGCATTTGGACACCATCCCTATCCCCAACAACCTTAAAGTCTATTTAGTAAGGCTGTTAAGAGATGTATCCAGATAATTTCAAAACAAAATGGAACATGACAAATATATAGGTGTGAAGTGTGGTGAGACTTTCATGGGGGAAAAGGCCAGGTCCAGCTGTGTCCTGATTGGTAGAAATCATAAATCCCCTGTAGTGGTGGCATGTTTTCAAATTGTACTATTCAAAGCTATAATTATTTAAAACATAGTAACTGGTTCCAGTCCAGTGGAAATATGCAGCATGAATTTGAATAATGCAACCACTTCAGGGGATTCATTATTCACACTAATCAGGAACTAGCTGTAATAGAAAGAGCTCTGAATTTGGAGTCAAGATGCCTGGGTTCACATCTCTGTTCTTCCACCTATTAATATGTACATGCTACTTCATACCTATGAGGTTCGGTTTACTTAACTATAAAATGGGAATAATCATAACATTTACATTATCTCCTCTCATAATAATATTGTGAGGAAAGTAATTTATAATTCCTAAAACATTGTAAAAAATGTGAGTTACTTCAGGACAGTAAGAAGATAACAGGAAAAACTTCATTAAGGAAGTATCATTTGCATTTCACCTCACACTTGATGAGAAAATAGAGGCCATTCATGATGACTCTCCCTCCCTTCCTCTTTCCTTTCCTCTCTCCATCAGTCAACTCTTCCTTAATCTCTCCTCCTTTCCTTCAGGCTCTAACAATGAGGTATAACTTCTCTTCGCCAAGACCAACCTCTCTACATGTGCTTTGGAACCCATTCTCTCATTTTCTTCAGAAAATTGTCCCACTATTATCCTCCCCTCTCTAATTTCCAATCTCTGTCTACTGGTTCCTTCCTTAATACCTACAAACATGCCTAAGTATCTTCCATCCTAAAAAATAAACAGATTTTTCCTCTACTGTGCCATCCCCTAAAGCTATCATGCCATATCTGTCCTTCCTTTCTCATTCAAACTTCAAGAAAAAGTTGTTGCTTTTTCAGTTGCCTCTACTTCCTCACCTTTTACCTCTTAACACTTTGCAATCTGACTTACAGCCTTATCACTCACCAGGAACTGCTTTCTCCAAAGTTACCAATGACCTCTTAAGTGCCAAATCTCTTTTCCTAATCTTCATTCTTCTTGACCTTCCTGAAACATTTGAAGCTATCGATGACCCTTTTCCTCCCTGTTATTCTCATCTTGATGGGTTTTCATGACATTGGTCTCCCCTGTTTCTCCTCTGTCTCCTTTGCTAGCTCATCATCTATATCATATCCCCCAGCTATGGGTGATTCTCAAGGCTCTAAACTGGACCTCTTTCTCTTTTTACACTCTCTTACTTGGTGACTTCATCAGTTGTAATAGATTTAATATCATATCTAAGGAGATGATTCATAGAGCTATTTATCCAGTTCCAATCTCTTTCCTTGGATCCACATCACCAATTATCTACCAGACATTTCAAACCAGAGATCCCATAAATATCTTAAATATAACTTATTATCTTTCCCCTCAAACCCACTCTGAACTTTCCTATTTATGTCCAGGGTACCACCATCGTTCCAGTCTCTCAGGTCACAATCTTGACACTATGCTTAATTCCTCACTTCATGAACCCAATCATTTGCCAATTCTGCAAATATCTCACATTTAGCCCTTCTCATGATGGACATGGTAGTGCAGTGGTAGAGCACCAGGCCTGACGCCAGGAGGACCTGAATTCAAAGCCAGACTCAGACACTTACTAGCTTGGTGACCCTGGGTAAGTCACATGACCCTGTGTACCTCAGTTTCCTCATCTCTAAAATGAGCTGGAGAAGAAAATGGCAAACCACTCCAGTATCTTTACCAAGAAAACCCCAAATGGGATCACAAAAGAGTCAGGCATGACTAAACACAGCTACTACCTTAGTTAAATCCTCCATTGCTTCTCATTTGGATAATTCCAACAGCCTCCTAATTGGTTTCCCTGCCCCAAGTTTCTCCCCATTCCAATCCATCCCCTAGACATTGCTCAACAAAGTCCAGTGACTCTCTGTTGCCTTCAGATTAAAATATACACTGACCCCAACCCACTTTTCCATCAGCGTTCCACAGTTATCCCTTTCACATCTCAATGGTTAGGGACCTGGCACCCCCACAATCTGGAAAATCTGCATGAAAATTTTTGGCCCTTCTTTCATGCCAGAGAAGAAATCTGAATGTTTGTGGTATTAAAAGATAAACTACATCGATATTATATGATGCTATATTTTATGCATTTCTGAGTTCCTAAACTTTTTCTGTGTCATCTGATGGCCTTCATCTAGCATCTGTGGCTTCCACAAAACTCCCCAAAACTCCCATTTAATTTCTTATGCCAATCCATAATATCAAAACCACAACGGGGAAAGTCATGATGTGGTCTATCACTCCACTTCCCCCATTCTGAATCAGCCAAACAACTTTTGTTCTGTTCTTCACACAACATTTTATCTCTTGTTTCTTTGTCTTTGCAATGGCCCTCCCTAATGCCTGGAATTCATTCCCCTCTCCTCTCTACCCTCGTAGAATTCCCTACCTCCTACAAAATTTGACTAAAACCCTACCTTCTACATGAAGCCTTTCCAATCCCCTAAATATCAGTGACCTCTTATTCCAAACTGCCTTGTATTTATTTTGTATTTATTCTGTAAATACCTATGTACTTACAGTAGAATGTAAGCTCCTTGAAAGCAGGGATAGTTCTATCTTCATCTATATCCCTAGCACCTCACTAGTTTCAATAAGATAACAGAATTACATGTATAGGTTTATTTTTCATTGTATGGATGACAGTTATCAGGCTTAATAGGCATACACCTGGCAAGGCATTAAGAGTTAAGGGGCTTTTGAAGTTTCCATTACATACTCTGTCTTTTTTTCCCTAATTAATGATTGTGAATCCCTGAAGTTGTTACTTGGGTTGAAACTTGGCAACTAGGTTATCAGCCTCGAAGCAAATATCTGTCACAGAATTTGTTGGGAATCATTTGGGCTGTTGCTTCGCTTAAGATGGGCAAAACAAAACAAGGGCACAAAGAAAAAAAAAAAAGCTGGAAGAAATTTGCCTAATTGGAGAATCCTGGAATTTCTCCAGTCACAGGCACAGCAGTCCTCAGTGCATGAAATTCTTTAAACTCCTGCAAAGTCTTTACCTGGGTGAGGAATCTTGGCAAAAGAGCATGTCCTAGGGTAGAGAGAATAATAGGAGTTCTGGTTGTTTCCAGAGATGTTATACAAATATTCCTTGATTTGGGTTAAAGTTTGTGCAGTTATATTTTGTGTGATCAAATGAAATAATGTATGTAAAGGGCATTGGAAGCTTTAAATCACTACATGAATGTCAGCTATTATTATTATTAATGTCATTATTATTAAATTACTCCCATGACAGAGAATACCTTGGGGGGGAGGGAGAGGGGGAGGAATCTGTTGCAAAGGAAACCTTCAGATCATATGATCATAGGATTTAAAGTAGAATCAGATGACCATGGATCTAGAATTAGAAGGAAACTTAGAGGTCCTGTACACCAGCCTCCTCATTTCACTGATAAGGAAATTAAATCCCCAAGAGGGGAAGTAATTTGCCTAAGATCACACAAGTAATAAGTAGCAGAGCCAGGGTTCAAACCCAGCCAAGATGCCTTGCAGTTAGATCTCTAACGCCAAGCCCACTGCTTTTTCTAATTTGGGCTAGCTGATGAGGAAACAGCAAAGTTTTGCTCAGGCATAGCAGCTTCCCTGTCTCTGCCTGTGGTTGCCGGGAATTGGTCAAATGCTTGAAGTGGAAACTCAACTAATTCAGAAGTTTCATATGAGGGTATTGTCAGGAGTTAAGAGCTGATGGTTCTGAATAGCATGGGTAGAGGAAATGCTTAGGGGAAAACATTTGAGGGAATGGCACCCTCATGTTGCAGCCTGGGAAGTGAATGAGGTGAAATGAATGAATGATAGTGGAAGCTAAGGAGAGGGAAAAAAAGGTTTAGCTCTACAGGGCAAAAGAAGAGGATGAAATAAGGAATGGGGTTGTTGCTTAGGGTGGCTAAGACAGTGATAACCAGCAACAGAGAGAAGGAAGAGCTGCTAAATTCTTATTCTCTTTTCTTTGCCATGGAGAATGGCCTTTGGACTGGAAATGGAAGAATAAAAAGGGCAAAGGAGAAGTTCATATGAAAGATAAATGTAGAGATAGGAAGAGGGAGCACCTACTTAATTACCCTTGAATTCAAGTCTCCTTGTTTAGATGAACCACATCCTCAGATGCTAAATGTGGCAAAAAGTGATTATTCAGGTACACAGAGATAGTTGAAAAATCATGGAAACCAGAAGAGGTAATGAAAGACTGTTAGAGAACAAATCTCTCCGTTTTTCCCCAAAAAAAAAGAAAAGAGAAAAGAGCCTACAACTATGGACCAGTGAAATTAATCTTTATTTCTGAGGGAATTCTACAATGGATCATGGAAGAGGTGGACGGTGAACATCCAGCATCAGAAATAGAGATTAATAAGATCCAGCATGGCTTCAAGAAAAGGTCATGACAGACTCAACTCATTTCCTTTACTGATAGGTTTATTAAACTAGTATATTAAGGCGATATCATCATTTGGCTAGATTTCTGAGGGTAAACTGGTTTATAAAATATATCATACTATTTTTATGGGAAAGATGGAGCAATGCTGACTAGCGGATAGAACATTTAGACAACTTTGGACCTGGCTGAATGGTCAAACTCAAAAAGCAGCCAAAAATGGTTCAGCCAATAACGTCAGCTTGACAGCAGGTCTCCAGTGGAGAGCCTTAGGGATTTGTGTTCATCTTGATAGGGCCATTTAACATTTTTCTCAATGATGTGGACCTGCTAATTTGATTTTTAGATAACATAATGCTGGGAGAGATAGCTAACACACTGGACAGTAGTCAGGATCCAAAAAGGTGTTGATAAGATAGACATTTGTCTCAATCAATGAAATCAAATGAAATTCCATAGGAACAGCCATAAAGTCTTACATTGAGTTCAAAAATTCAATTTCAGAAATATAAGATGGCAGAGACATGGCTAAATAGCACTTTGTCAGAAGATCTATGTGGTTTTGTGGATTATATACTTAATATAATTCAACAGTGGGATGTGCCAGCCAAAAAGCCAATGTGATCTTGGGATTTGTTGAGAGGTATTGTTTACAGGAATATGTAGGTGATGGTCCCTCTGCACTCTGCCCTGGTCAGACCACATCAGTACTATTTGTGTTCCATTTTGGGCACTGGAGTTTAAGAACAGTAATAACCTGAAGGGCATCCAAAATTGGACAAGCTGGATGGGCCTTGAATCTATGATAAATGAGTATTGGTTGAAGGAACTGGGAAATTCAGCGTAGCTAAGAGAAGATTCAGAGGATACAAGCTAGTTGCTTTCAAATATTTGAAGAATTGACATGTTCATGAGATTAGGCTTATTTGGTTTGGCCTCAGAGCCAGAGCCAAGAGCAATGGGTGAAGTTGTACAGTCAAGTTTAGGTCTTGCCAGGGTGAAAATAAATTTCCTAATAAGTAAAATTATCTCAAAGTATAATGGATAGCCTTGGGAAGTAGTGGATTCCCACTCAGTGGAAGTTTTCAAGCAAAGGCAGGTATTATTAGGTATGTTGCAGTAGGGATTCCTTTAGGATGTGGATTAGACTAGATGACCACTGGCATTCCTTTCAACTCTAAGATTTGGTGATTATATGATTCTACATAAAGTTCCTTTTGATTTCAGAGAGGTCCTGTAGTGTTTACTGGCTAAAGACAGCACAGTAAAGGATGCAAGTAACTTCCCTGCTCTGGGCCTCAGATTAAATCAGCTCCAAGGTCCCTCACACCTCTTCCATCCTATGTTCTATGATCCTAATGCCTATTCCATCTTCCAACTATTGCATTCTTCTCTATCTCTTTTGCTAGATACTCCTTCTGCACCAAACACAGTGTTTGGCCCATAGTAGGCACTTACTAAATGATTGTTGATGAGTTGATTTATTCTAGACCCTTTAAGATTAGGGTTCTCTGAGACTATATCCTCTGTCTCCTTCTCCCTAAGAAATTGCACTTTCTTCAATGGCTTCCATCACTTTCATTCATTCATTCAATTTATTAAGTACCTACTATGTGTTATCACTGGGGGATATAAAAAGAGGCAAAAGACAGTTTCTGCCCCCTTATCTCTTTTCCTCTTGAATTCCTTACCTTCATTCCTCTTAAATGCTTTGCTGGCTCATTAGACTCCATTTGCCCCAAATTTTATTCTCATTCTCACTCTCTCTCTCTCTCTTTCTCTCTATGTATATATATATATATATATATATATATATATATATATATACACATACATATGTGCATGTATATATATATATATATATATATATATATATATATACATGCACATATGTGTGTGTATTTGTATTGTATATGTGTATATGTGGGTGTATATATGTATATGTATATCCAGACCTTCCAATCCAATTTTATTTTTCACATCTTTTGTTCTCCTTCAGTCTTTTCTTCTCACTGTTCCTCCCTACCTCAAATTATGTTCAACTCAACAAATATTTATTAAGCATATCCTGGCTCTTTGGCCACAATTTATAACTGTCCCTTAGGCAGGGGACTTGGCAAGCCAATGGATGTGAGAAAAGGAATGTCTCTCTCATTAGAGGCCAGGCTCCCCAAGAACAACCCTGGTCCAAATCTTGTAACTGGATACAGGACAGAGGTGGAGAAATGACCCAGAGCCCCTACAGGCTCAGCCTAGCAGTTTCTCAGTGCTAGATACCATTACATGATAATTAAATTAGAGATGTGCAAAGCAAAATGCTACCTGATATCTGGGGAGTGGAGGAAGAGGTCATTAACAACCTAGAGATCAAGAACCGAACTTTAAAGGATAGATAGACATTCAACAAACAAGGAAGAGAAGGATGGAGAACACTCTAGGCCTAGGGAAAAGACAGGGCCAAAAAAAAAAAAGTCATCAATTCCACAGGTAAAAGCATTTCACAGTTATGTATCCAGACAGGAAAGCCTGGGGTCATGTTTGAGGTGGATGGACTATGCTCATTCTTGTCTTGTGTGCCCCACCCTATCTCCTGGAATGCCCTCCCTCGGCTCTCCAAATCCTACCCACTTCAAGTCCTACCTCCTCTGGGTAGTCTTTCCTGGCTACCCCACATCTCACTGATCTTCATCCTCAGGGTCACCAGCAAACTGCACACTTTTTTTTTTACTATTGCCCTAGTGGAAGACACTCAGGGCCCACCTGGTAGTGCCTGGGCTCCTTCCCCCCCACGCCCTCTAGTTTATGCCTCCCAGGACTATTTCTGGTGCCCTATTAGAATACAATCTCTACAGATGGCCTTTGATTCCTCAGAACTCCTTCAGCAATTACAAGCTGAATCACCACATTAAGCCCTTAATCATATTCTTTCTTGTATTATTCACAGTTGTGAGTAACATTGCCTGGTGTGAATGTCTGTTAGAATTGTCTCCACAACTCAACAGTGAGCAAGGACCAGGCCCCATCCTTCTTTTTTATCTACCCCAGGGTCTAGCACAGTGCTGAGTATAATGAATAGCTACTTGGTAACTGGAAGGCAGTAAAGACCTCCCTCTTACCTCACCTTCTCTGATTCCATTCTATTCCATTCAAGACACATCTATTAAATATTAGATAATCTCAGTGTCTCAGAGGAGGAAGGGACCTTGTATATCTTTTAGTCTAACCCATAGTGTACTGGGTGCAGATGACTAAATTGATACCCCACTGGGACAAATCATAGTCCTATCACCCAAAACTTGCTGCTTAAGGGGTCATTGAATGCTTTTAGAATTTGGCTATTCCCCCTGGGCCTGTTTTTCTGACCAAGATAAGGGGACAACAAAAGTAGATTTGTTCATTGAGTTTACAGAATCTAATAAATAGAAGTGATCATAGAAATCATGTAGTGTAGAACCTCATTTTATAGATAGCGAAACTGAGGCTGAGACAAGGGCTATGCCTTGCTCTGGATCACACAATAAATTAGTGGTAGAACCTGAAGTAGAATCTAGGGTTCCTGACTCCCAGGCCAGCACACAGAAGCTTCATAGGGAAACTGAGTTTCTTTGTGAATAAACTTTTGCAGGATTTGTTTGTTCCCAGATGGAAATAAAAGCACAAAGTTCAAAGGTAGTAATTATACCGAGAAGAGCACTCTAATTGGAATCCAGAGGCCTGTCTTAAATTCTAACTCATACACTTATTTTAATAAAATCTAAAGCAAGTCATTTTATAGAATTAAAAACTTGGGCCTAGAAGAATCCAACCTCCTCTTCACTTTATGGTGAGGAAACTGAGGTTCAGAGAGGTGAAAGGACTTGCCAAAGTCATTCAGAAAATGAGTGGCAGTCCTAACATTTCAAGTCAGGTCCTCTGTCACCTGGGGGTTTAAAAATCTCTCTTACCAAGATAAGGTCAAAATGGGTACAAGATTTAGACATAAACGGCGATACCATAAGCAACATAGGGGAGCGTAGAATAGTTTATCTGTCAGATCTATGGATAAGGGAAGAATTCTCTCAAACAAGAGAACAGAGGGCATTACGGGACATAAAATTGAAAATTTTTGATTACATTAAATTAAAAAGGGTTTACACAAACAAAACCAATGCAGTTCCGATTAGAAGAAAACCAGGGGGGAAACTTACAGCAAATTTCTCTGATAAAGACCTCATCTCTCAAATATATAGAGAACAGAGGCAAATTTATGATAATACTAGTATTCCCCAATTGATAAATGGTCAAAGAATATGAACATGCAGCTTTCAGATGAAGAAACCAAAACATCTATAGTCATATTAAAAAAAATCCTCTGTATGACTATTGGTTACAGAAATACAAATTAAAACAACTCAGGTACTACCTCACACCGATGAGATTGGCTAACATGATAGATAAAGAAAATGACAAATGTTGGAGAGGATGTGGGAAAATTGGGACCCTAATGCACTGTTGGTGGAGTTGTGAATTGATCTAACCATTCTAGAGAGTAATTTGGAACTAACCCAAAGGGGTATAAAACCACACATACCCTTTGATCCAGCAATACCGCTACTAGATATTTATCCCAAAGAGACTGAATAAAAAAAAAAAGGAAAAATAAAAAGATCTGTTTCTCCAAAACTACTTATAGCAGCTCTTTTTGTGGTTGCAAAGAACTGGAAATTGAGGGAATGCCCATCAATTGGGGAAGGGCTAAACAAGTTGTGGTGTATGGTTGAAATGGAGTACTATTTATTATGCTATAAGAAATTATGAGCAGGATGCTTTCAGAAAAAAAAATAGAAAGACTTACATGAACTGATTCAAAGTAAAGTGAGCAGAACCAGGGTAACATCATATCTGGTAACAGCAGTATTGTATAATTCCAAACAACTTGTGATGTGAATGACTTAACTATTCCCTGAAATACAGTCATCTAAGACAATTCCAAATAACTTATGACCAAAAATGTTATCCATCTCCAGAGAAAGACTGACAGAATCTGAATACAGGCTGAAGCATACTATTTTTTACTTTACTTTTCTTGGGGGTTTTTTTGGTCTGTGTTTTCTTTCACAATATGACTAATATGGAAATATATTTTGCATGACTACACGTGTATATCTATGTGAAATTGCTTGCCTTCTCAGTGAGGTAGGGAGGGGAGGAAAGGAGAGAATGTGGAACTCAAAATTATAAAAAATGAAGGTTAAAATTTGTTTTTGTATGTAATTAGAAAAAAATATATAATATTAATCTTTTTAAATATGTCCTGCTCTCAGTTTCCTCATCTTTAAAAGGAAATATCTGGACTAGATGATCTCTAAAATTCTTTCCAAATTGAAACATCCCAGTTCCTTCTAGTATGTAAATTTCATATAACTAGTTATGTAAAACCCTTAATCTCTTTAAACCTCTGTTTCCTCATCTGTGAAATGGATGTAACAATAATTGTTATTTTCTCTTTCTATTTTCTCTCTTCTCTCTCTCTCTTTCTCTCTCTCTGGATTACTACATAGAATGTTTTTTTGGAAACTTTAAAAGGCTATCAAAAAAGGTACAAGGAGGGCAAGAGGAGCAAAGAACTTGGAATGTCATTTGTTTCACAGGTACAGAGAGTTCAACAGTTAAATACCCAAGGTAATACAGGTAAATCCACATGGCATATGGTGTTGGTTTCTGAAATCCTACACATTTTTCTAAAATCTATAATTATGTGGCATGCACCTAATTAAAATGTACTATAATTGTTGAAATATTTTATTGAAGTCATTTTTTTTTCCAAGCGACAGGTTTACCAGATGATAAAACTTGTCTTGTGGTTTTCTAGGGCCTGCCAAGAAGCTCAGAGCTAAGTAGAGTGGGTGGGGTCAGTGGCGGACATTAAACTCCTCTGTGAGTGCCAGCATTCTTTACTAAGCACTCCTTCTGAAGGCTTAAGTCCGGCTCTTTGCCAAACACTCCAGTCCAAGACAAATAGCCCATGTTGGTGTTTTGTGCACAAAGATGATTGAGGTTCATTTTAGCTCAATAGATAAATCTTTTGAAATCAAGCTTGTTCAGGGCTTCTTCAGATATGATAGATCTAGGACAGTTGTTTATTGAAAAGAACTGTAGGAGAAATGTCAGCTATGCCCTCTGGCTCTGTGGGGCCTGTGAAGGAGAGTTGACCTAGGTCTTCAAAAGGAGGCGAGACTTGCTAAGAAATGCACCTTTTCTTCAGGCAACTGACTGCTGAAAGGGACCAGTTATGGAAGAGGTGAACAGGAGGAGGAGACAATGCTAAGAGAGGAAACAGGAGTCTAATTCTGAGGAAGAAGGAGAGGGGAAGGAGCATTTATTAAGCTCTAACTATATACCAGGCTCTATGCTGTGTTTCATAAATATTATCTCATTTCATCCTCACAATAGTTTTGGGAGATTGGTGTTCTTATTATCTCTTCTTTTAGATATGGAAACTGAGGGAGACAGATTAAGTGATTTGCCCAGGTCATACTTCTGGAAAGTATTTAAAGTTAGATATGAACTCAGGTCTTTCTGACTCTCAACTCAATACTCTACCCACTGTAGCACCTATTTATTTTTCAGGGTTAGATACATAAACTGTTAGAAATGGTTTTAAAGGGATCATAGAGATCTTTCTACTCCAACCCTTCCAGTTGCACAGCTCAGAAACAGAGGCTGAGGAGGTCAAAGGGCTTGTCCAAGTTAAGTAGTTAGAAGCCAAATTGGAATGTGCAGAGTTATGGAACAAAGAATGCCACATCTGAAAGGAAATTTTGAATCATAGAATAATAACAATAATGACAACTAACATTTCTATGATATTTTAAGATTTGCAAAATATATTCTTCAAAATAGCTTCATGAAGTAGGTCACCTAATCAACTAACCAAAAAACGTGAAGGACCTGTAATGTATTCCATGCACTGCACTAAGTGCTGGGGTTAAAAATCCAGAAGTGAGACAGTCTCTGCCCTTAGGAAGCTTTTGCTCTCCTGGGGGAACACAGCATGCTTGCAGACAGATAAATACAGAATGTACTTATTTGTTGGTCTGTTTATCCAAAATCAATACTTTGATGACCTCATCGATGTGGTCCTTTCTGACAGTACAAATAACAATTCATCTCCACTTTGTGATCCTATGCAATTCTTGTCCATGCTCTTCTATAAATCCCACTATCCCCATTACATAAATGAGGAAATTAAGGCTGAGAAAGGTAGAGTGACTTGCCCATAGTCATACAGCTTAGAGGAAATGTAAGAGCCAGGATTTCAATCCATTAAACATTAGAGCTGGAAGAGATTATTTAATCTAGTCTAATCCTTTCATTTTAGCACAGTTTCTCAGATAATGCATCATAATTTTTTTTTCATTTTACAGATTGGGAAACTGAGGCCCAGAGAGAAGTGATTTACCTAAGATCACACTAGTGAAAGACCCAAGACTTGAACCCAGATCTTCTGACAGACGGCAAATCACTTTGCCTCTGAAACCAGTATTCTTTCCACTACACCCCCTGCCCATACCCCTTCCTTCAAGAACTGGTCTAGGGTGCAGCTAAGTGGTGTAGCAGATAGAGGACCAGCCCTGAAGTCAGGAGGACCTGAATTCAAATCCAACCTCAGACCAAACACTTGACACTTACTAATTATGTGACCCTGGGCAAGTCACTTAACCCCAATTGCCTTAAAAACAAAACAAAACAAAACAAAAAAAACTGGTGTAATTCTTACCCCAGTACCTTAATAGCACTTCCTACAACTAGTACCATTTTTATAGATCCCCTATCATATTCCAGGCCCTGTGTGCTGGGTGCTGAGATTACAAGGACAAAAGTGAAAGAGCCCCCTGCCCTCAATGAGCTTACATTTTACTGGGGGGGGGGGAAATATCCTGTGATGGGAATGGGATCTGAACCCCTGAAAGAAAAAGACTATGTCTATGGTATCTGGACCTAAAAAAAGAAAATCCCTCGGCTTTTTCCAAATCTCTGGCATTTGTCTGAGGCTGTAATCCACTCAACTGGCCTTTCATTGTGGCTATATCCAATAGCTCTGTTTTGTTCAGTTACCTCCTGATTGCCCCTGGCCACTTCCCACCCTTAATCCTATCTAGACTCCACCTTCTCCCTTGACCCCCTAGTCCAGGTCCTTCTGTTCACCCCAATTTACTGGCCACTCCCATCCGGATCCTTCTTAGGGCCCTCCTCCAATTACCCCCAGACTACTTGGCTACTCCTGGATCCCTCCCACAGTCTTTTTGTATATAAGATTCATCTTGTCTCCATTAAGGTGCTCAGATTCTTAAGGTCTGGCCCACTTGCTTTACCAATACAAATGTTTAGATTCCTTAAGAGTCTGGCCAGTATGGTGGATATTCTAATAAACTTTGTCTTTGGCTGAAAGAAGACTTGGCTCAAATTCATTCAGGCAATACCCACATGTTGTGATTTTCGGGTCCCAGCAGCCCCAAACCTCAACATCACATACACATGTAAAGATACACTATACACAGAGTAAGGACAAAGCAGTTTCAGAGAGTGGAATGCACCAACAACTGGAGCATCAGGAAAATCTTCCTGTCATGGGTGGCACCTGAGATGTTCTCTAAAAATAGCTAGGGACTGATTTTCCAAGGAAGAGGTAAAGGAGAAGCTTCCTGCAGGCTTGGAAAGCCTGGACCACAGCACAGAGGCAAGGTACAGAATATTGTGTTGAGGCAATAGCAATTAGGCTAACTTTGCCAGAACATACAGTGCGTGAGGAGAGATTAAGCTGTAAATTGATAAATTTGGAAAAGAAAGTTTGGAGGATGATTAGGAAGGGCTTTCCTTACATGACTATCGGAAAGTCATCTTTGAGCCTCAGTTTCTGTGTCTGTGAAATGGGGATGATAATATTCATACTATCTATCTTACAGGGTCAAAGTTAGGAAAAACTTTGTACACTTGAAATCATTAAGGTGTGACTGACAGCTCAGGACCCCCAAGAACTCTGGATTCATTGGAACCAAGTTCAGTCATATGGGCTTGACCCCTGAGAAGGTTATTTTTTCTCTGTGGCTCTCACTCCTATCACCAGAAATTCCTAGAACATCTAATGAATAAAACTTAAGTATGGCTCCTGCATGAGGCAGATAGGTGGTTCAGCAAATAGAGTGCTGGGCCAGGAGGCAGGAAGACCTGAGTTCAAATCTGGCCTCAGATACTCACCACTTATGTAATCCTGGGTGAGTCATTTAATCTCTGTTTACCTAATCCACTAGAGAAGGAAATGACAAACCACTCCAATATCTTTGCCAGGAAAACCCCACATGGGATGCCAAAGAGTCAGAAGCGACTGAACAACAACAAATGGGTCATGTCCAAAAGGGGATAGGTACCCTCCAAATCAGTAACAACTAAGTTGGCTATTTCTGGCTCAAGAGGTGACATCATGAGGGTGAGAGGTCAGGAGCTCCTTGGGTCCCTCAGCTGACGCCAACGTCCCTGCAGGAGCTGCTCCCTAAAGATTCTACAGTTCTTCTTGGAGGAGATGACAAAAGGAGGAAGAGCCCAAGTCCTGCTCCCATTTGTCAGAAAACATAAACTGAAGGAGCTGTGGCAAAGGGAAATCCCTGTTCAACAGTTCCATTAAATGTCTCATGTTTTGATGTGTTAAGTATCAGCCTCCCAGAAGAATATGCAAGTTGCAAATTAATACAGGTTATAAATTATTGTAGTTATAGTTTCATATTTCTTTTCACTTTGTAGCAATGTGTCTTTTAAGTATTTCTTCTGCATGGAAGAAATAAATAGTTATCCTATATCTGATCAACATTGTACATTATGCATCTTCTTATCTCCTCTTGGAAAGACCCTAGGCATGAGCCAGAGGTCAGCTTTAAGTGATTTACCCTGGGGATTAACTCCTTCGAAACATCCTTATGGTATGGAGCAGCCTCTGGGTTCTCAAAAGCAGTACTGGCAGAGTATAAGTTCCAGCAAGTCCTACCAAGCCTCAGAGGCCTCACTTATGGACCTGGGATGTCCTATGTCTTTGTCATCTAAGGACCAACCTTGCTGTGGAAGGAGAGGCTGATCACCAAAGGGGTGGTCGCAAGGTGAAAGGGAGCATGCTGTAGTAGAAAGAAAGAGAAAAAAAAAAGTCCATTAGCTATGGAGTAACAGAATCTAGATTTGAATCTTGGCTCTGCTCCGTACTTGTGTTATGACTTTGGGCATATCAGATAGTCATGACACAACAGAGAAATGTGTTGGATTTGGAGTCAACGGGGTGAAAATAAAAACCCAGTCCACTTACTGCCTGTGAACTTGGGCAAATCAGGATAGTACAGTGTAAAGAATACAGGTTTTAGGGGACTTTGCTCCAAAGCTCAAATTCAACAAGTATTATCTGTGTGACCTTGGCCAAGTCCCTTAACCTCCTTGGGCCTCCCTTCCCTTATCTGTATAATGAGGCTGATCCACTAGATTGGCCTCTGAGGGCCCTATTGCCTTTAAAGCTCTGATCCTAGAAACTTAACATATCTGTATTTAACTGCCTTCATCTACAAAAAAAGGATGTTAGAAGAGATCAGTGTTGCCAAACTCAAGCAGAAACAAGTTACTAAACCATAGCTATGTGGTACAGTGAATGGAGCACCAGGTTTGGAGTCAGGAAGACTCATATTCCAGAGTCTGAATCTGGCCTCAGACACTTACTAGCTGTGTGACCTAGGGCAAGTCACTTAATCTCCCTTAGCCTCAGTTTTCTCATCTATAAAATGGAGATAGGCAGCTAGGTGGTGCAGAAATGGCAAACCACTCTAATATCTTTGCCAAGAAAACCCCAAATGGGCTCATGAAGAGTCATGGGCATAACAGAAATGACTGAACAACAAACAAAAGCATATATAAGAATCCCTGAGGGCTTCATATTGACTCAGTTTTAAAATGCAATATTTATGTTTTATTGTATTTTCCAATTATATTTTAATCTGGTACAGGTCACACTTGGGAGTGTTGTGGACCACATATCTGACACTTTTGGACTAGATTTCAAAGGTCCCTTTCTGTTTGTGGAGTGAATTTTTGGTCTTTAAACTCCCTTTCAATTTGAGACGCTGTGATCACTCAATTAATTGGATTGCATACACATATATACATGTAAGTAGTATATTACATATACATGACATGCATTTTATAGATATAACTTATGTCATATACGTATGTGTGTATGTTATACATACACCTAGATTTTGGTCATAGCAAATCATAAAGTTATTCTGGTGACATTAAACAGTTACAATTGCTGGAGGGAAGGCTCACTCAATGAAATAAGTGCCATGTGTTTTTCAAGAAGGGATCATCCTCACTTCCCGCTGAGGGTGATCATGGAAGGGTGTATAGAAGAGGTGGGCCTTGAGGGAAATGAAGAATTCCAATGAGAATGGGGGGAAGACAAGGGTCAGGAGAGAACACAGGAAGGATGAGAGGAGAGTGAGAAATGCTTTCCTCAACACTGCCTGATAACAAGCAACATTCCCAAACTATAAGATAACTGAAGTCATTAATAGAATGTTTTAAAAAATCCCGAGTTGCTGATGGTTGCCATAACAGCATACTATTTATTTCGCATGGAATCAAAAAAAAAATTTTTTTTTAAATTGTAGAATCAACAATGGAAAAATTAAGGTACATTGCTGTTTGCTACCTTTGTGAAAGAATGGCTACTCAGAGGTCTTTTTCATTATGTTCCTCCTCAGTAATGTTGGCTATGATTGCTAATGGTATTAACTCATTTCTACAGTGTTTTAGTAATTGCAGGGGCTTTGCCTCCCAAAGCAGTGCATTCCACTTCAGGATGGTTCCGATGGTTGGGACGTTCGTTTGTTTTCCATTAAGCCTAAAGCTTCCTTTTTTACAGCTTCCATTTATCGGTCCTAGTTCCATTCTCTGTTGTTCTTGAGTTGTTTCAGTTGTGCCCAACTCTTTGTGACCTCATTTTGAGGTTTTCCTGGCAAAGATACTGGAGCAGTTGGCCATTTCCTTCTCCAGCTCATTTTACAGGTGAGTATACTGAGGCAACAAACAAAACTGAGGGTTAAGTCACTTGGTCACACAACTAGTAAGTGTCTGAGACCGGATTTGAACTCAGGAAGATGAGTCTTCCTGGTTCCAAGGCCAGGGCTCTATCCACTGCACCACCTAGCTACCCCAGTTCTGCTCTCAAAGGTCATGTAGGACAAATTTAATCTCTCTTCCATGTGACAGTCTTTCAAATAGTTGGAAATAACGATCATTTCTCCCCTAAGTCTTACCTTCTCGAGCTAAACATCTAGGTCTCTCAAATGATTTTCATATGCTAAGATCTCAAGATCCTTCACCATTCAGGTGTCATTTTCCTTTTGACACACTCCAATTTGTACAATATTGGGGCAGCTAGGTGGCGCAGTGGATAGAGCACTGGCCCTGGATTCAGGAGGACCTGAGCTCAAATCCGGCCTCAGACACATAACACTTACTAGCTGTGTGACCCTGGGCAAGTCACTTAACCCCATTGCCTAGCAAAAAACCAAAAACCAAACCAACAAACAAAAAAACCAATTTGTACAATATTCTCCTCAAACATGGCATCCAGAACTGGACACAATGTAATAGATGTGATAGAACTACAGAGAGAACTGAAGGGTTATCAACTCCAATAGTATAACTAAAAGGCTTAAGCTTTGAGTTTCCAAAGGACTTATGACCACCATGACAGATGAAAACAATCATAGTGTAGCATCTCCTCTGGGCTACTACCTTAATTTGTTCTTGCACCCCAGGTTGGGTGTGAGACTTGAACATAATCATATGGTTTTTCATAGATTTAGAGCTGAAGGGGACTTTACAGGTCTTTGAATCCAGCCCCCTTGTTATAGAGATAAGGAAAACAAAACACAAGTAAAATGATCTGTCCAGGATCACACAGTTAATATGTCTAATATAACATTTGAATCTAAGTTTTCCTTATACCAAGTCCAGCTCACTCTTCACTATGCCATGCTGCGTCTTCTGATATTGGAAGCTAGATCTCCTGACTCCGAAGCCATGAAGTCCTGCTAATATGTCATAAAAACTTCCATGATATGTCATCAAAGTTCATTCTATGTATCTATGTACCTGTCTATCTATCTATCTATCTATCTATCTATCTATCTATCTATCTATCTATCTACCTATCTATAACATATATATCCATTATTTTTCAGTGCTGTTACCAAACTGTTAAAAGGAAGCATCATCTCCTAAAGAAAAGTAGTGTTAAGTACCCCTACCACTGAGTATTTAATCATTAATGGATTGATTTTTACAGATGAAACTGGAAATCTAGAGGTAAATAGAAAAACAGATTTTTTTTCTCTATTTCTTACTCCGTTCCTAGGATTTCTATCCAACAATGCCTACTCAATGCTGATTCTTCGTGTAGAAAGGAGATCCAGTCTGTTATTAATGATTGATTACTATATCCACCTTGATAGAATGATTTCTGTCACTGTCTTACTGTCCATGCCAAACCTAAGGCCAGACTCTTCTAGTCATTTGTTTCTATGGGAAGAAATGGTTCCTTAGGATAAAGAGGGAGCCAGCATTTGGCCCTTGATAAAAACAACTCATGTTAAATTTAATTGGGTTCTATAATGAAACCAATGTATTGTACCAGAGCTATTAATAGGATCACAGGATAATATATTTGGAGATGGAAAGGACCTTGGAGGTCATCTTATCCCGCCTCCTCATTTTAGACCTGAGGAAACTGAGGCACAGGAAAGTTAAATAATGTTTTCTACCAGACTAATTGTTGTGAATAGTAAATTTCCATTTGACTCTTAAGACAAAGAAGTATAGAAGGTAGGGTCATGGTGGAGTGACCTCTTTTATTTTAATTTTTAATTTTTTGTCTAGGCAATGGGGTTAAGTGATTTGCCCAGGGTCACACAGCTAGTGTCAAGTGTCCGAGGCTGGATTTTAACTCGGTCCTCCCAACTCCAGGGCTGGTGCTCTATCCACTGAGCCACTAGCTGCCTCCCCCCCCCAAAAAAAAATCCTCTTTACATAATGACCACAGAGGGAACCAAGATGGCTAAGTACAAGTTGGGACTCAGCTGAACTCTCCCAACATTCCCTTCCAAACATCTTGAGACAGAAGGACATACACAGAGTTCAAATGAAGTACTGGAGAAGAGTCTATTATGCTTCAGCTGAAGTAAAGGCAAGGATGGCGATCATAATCTCAGTCAAAGCAAAAGAAAAATTAGAACTAATTGAAACAGTTAATCGGGGAAACTACATTTTGCTAAAAGATATCATAGACAATGAAGTAATATAAAAATATTTTAAATCAAGTTTCTTGGATAAAGGCCTCATTTCTCAAATATATAGGAAACTGAATCAAATTTATAAAAATAAGAGTCATTCCCCAATTGATAAGTGGTCAAAAGATATGAACAAAAAGTTTTCAGAAGAAATTTAAGTTACTTATAGTCATAGGACAAAATATTTTAAATAAATATTGATTAGAGAAAAGCAAATTAAAACAACTCTGAGATTCTACTTCACACCTATCAAAAATGACAAATGGCTGGAAGGGATAAGAAAAAATAGGTTACAATAATGAACTGATGGTGGAGTAGTGAACTGGTCCAACCACTCTAGAAAACAATCTAGAACGATGCCCAAAGGGCTATAAAATATATATACCCTTTGATCCAGCAATACCACTATTAGGTTTTACCCCAAAGAGATTAAAAAAGAAAAAGGAAAAGGACTTAATGTACAATTTTTGTGGTGGCAAAGAATTGGAAACTAACAGGATGTTCATCAGTTGGGGAATGGCTGAACAACTTGTGGCATATGATTAAGATGGAATACTATTGTGATATAAGAAATGACAATGGAGATGGTTTCAGAAAAGAAAAGAAAAACACAGCAAGACCTATATGAATGGATATGAAGTGAAGTGAGAAGAACCAGGAGATCACTGTGCACAATAACATCAATGTTATAATGATGATCAGCTTTGGAAGATTTGGTTACTCTGATCAATACAGTGATCCAAGACAATTCTAAAGGACTCATGGTGAAAAAAATGCTATCCACCACCAGAAAGAGAACTGATGAACTCTGAGTACAAATTAAAGTATACTTTTCTCACTTTATTTTTTCTTTGGTGATATGGCTAATATAGAAACATGTTTTGCACAATTTCACATGTATAACTGGTATTATATGGCTTGCTTTCTCAGTGGTAGGGGAAAGACAAGAGAGATAAACAGAATCTGAAACTCAAAATTCCAAAAGAAAAGAATGTTAAAAAAACACACAGAAAATGCCTAACCAAATTCTGAGTGAGAAAGTCATCAAAAAGTCACAGTAAGTAATTTTTCTATCCCAGGGCAGCTTAGGAAGACAGAAAGAAAGGTTTGCAGACAGTGGGGTACAGTGCCAGGTGTGCAGTGTGGCAGAAGCAACACTGGCTGTGAGCTGTGGGGTAGAAGCAGGGCCCAGGGACAATAACCAGACTGAACACCTAGCCAGAAAGAGAATCCAGAGGACCCCTGGCCTCTGGGACACCACTGGGTACAGGACCAAGCACCATTTGTCAGCTCTGTCTCCCATTACCGAGTTCCAGAGTGGAGAGGAGAGGTCATAGTCATAATGTAGCAGAGGCTCTATTCGTGTCATAAGCAGAGTACAGCCTGGAAGAGCAAGGACCAGACCTCTCCCCAGATCACACCATATTAAAAGCACCAAAAATTTCCAGGCCTTCAGATTAAGCTATAAAAGTAGCAGAACATAAAAGACAGAAGTTAAGGGGCTAGTCATCCCCTCCATAAGTGAGCAGAGCTCAACTCTAACATAAATGTCAAGAAATAGAATGGAAAACTGAACAAACAGCAATGAAACAAAAACAAACAAAAAACATAACCTGACCATAAAAGGCTATCATAATGACAGGAAAGCTCAAGACACAAACTCAGAAAAAGATGTCTTAAAAACATCTACAAGCAAATCCTCAAAGAAAAATGCAGATTAGACACAAACCCAACAAGAATTGCTAGAAAAGCTAAAGAAAGAGATAAAAAGAACGAAAACCTATTTTAAAAATCAAGTACGAGTTATAAGAAAAGGGCTTTGTAAATAATAAAGTGCTAAAAATTCATGGACTAAAGACCACTGGATTTGGAGTGAGAAAACCCAAGATTGAATCTTTACTGGGACAATTATTGCCCATGCAAGGCATTTAACGTCTCTGGACCCCAATTCTCTCATTTGTAAAATGTGGAAGTTGTACTAGATGGCCTCAAAGGTTCCTCCCAGCTGTCTGAATCTACCATCCTATCACTATTAAAGTAATCTAATCAAGATTAATAATATAACAATGTCTCACATTTTATAGTGATTTATATAATTTATGACATTCCTTGATATCAATTATTTAATTGGATGCCTGTAAAAAGCCTTTGAGAGAGGCAACTGTGGGACTATTGTTACACTTTACAGATGAGGAAACTGAGATCCATAAAGCTTAAATTTCTTGTACAGAGTCAGCCAGATACCAAGTAATAGAGTTAGGCTAAAGTCTTTAAATCCACTACTCTACCAGGGACAGAGAAGACAAAAGGAAAAGGTACTGAGAAAAAAAAAAGTCACCTTCCTGTATTAGCTCCTAAGCCATAAGGTCTATGAGAACAGCTGGGCCTCTTCAGGCTCTGCTACTGCCCTTCTTCATCAGAGCTAATGTTTACACACACTGGTAGCAGGGAAAGGCTTCAGTTCTTCCTGCAGGAGGGTTTGCCCTTTGGCAAAGCTAGCTATGGAGGTGGGGCTTCCCATAGAGAAGGGAAGGAGAGGCTGGCTGGCACTTACTTGCCTTGCCCAATTACCCAATTCTAGCTGCCATACCTGTAGCTGGCAACAGGTCAAGGAAAGACACGCAGTAAGCTGGGCAGTCAGGCACTGGAACAGTGAGGGGAATGGATGGGTACAGCCCATGGGTAAAGTAAGCTAGGATGCCATGCTAAGTCAAAACAGATGGCCCTCGAATCACAACTAGGCTAAGACCCCATGGCAGAGCAGAGAGAGCATTGGTCTTGTGGTCAGGATACCTGAGTCCTATCAGAACTTTCCTCAAGGACTGTTCAACTAAATGTTACATAAGAAAAATGATATCCATCACAGCTCCTAAGGCAGTTCAGAAGGGCAGCATAGTATAGTACAGCACCCCAGATTTGAAGTCAGAGGATGAAGATAGAAATCCTACCCCTGATATCTACTACCTGTGAGATGTTTTCTTTCTCTGGACTTTAGTTTCTTCATCTTTGAAGTAAGGTTTACTGTTGGTAATCTCTGTGGTCCCTTCTAGTTTCAGTTTCCATGCCTTGCTAGCTATTTGACCCTGGACATATCTCTCTTCAAATCAAACATGGCATTTAATTAAACATACATTTGCTAGATATCCACTGTATGCCTGTATCACATATTTAATCAATCAAAAAGCATTTATTAAGCACCTACTACTATGTGCTTAATAAGTTGTGTTAGATGATGGGGATAAAAATGTAAGAGTAAGCCTTCAATAAGCTTACAATATACTGAGAGGCTACAACATGCTCACATCTCAGTATAGGATATTTACAGAATGGATTAAGTGATTATGGGAAGGCAGACATTAACCACTGGAGTAAAAGGAAAGGCTTCCAAATAAATGATAAAAAATAAATTTACATTCACCATCTATCTTGCTTTGAGGAAAACTCTTTGCAAAAAACTTCCTAAATAAATGAGAGCCCTTAATAGCATTAAGGCTTGCATTGAAATCACAGCCAAAAAATAAAAAGGACTTTAGAAGGAGCGTGGAAATAGGGGGAACAGAAGGGAGAGTTAGAGAAGGGTGGAACTCTGGCTAGCTGCCACAACATTTAAATTCTATTTCACTATCTAAACTCCCTTTTTAGCTTGCAGGGACAGTGCTTCCCACCTGCAGCTCCCAGAGGTGCTGAAGGCCTGGGAGTGGGTCTCCTGAAAGGGTGCCCCTCCCTGGGCCTGGCTGTCTGACAGTGGAGGAGGATGAAACTCGCCACATACTTCTGGGCTGTTATCTGATCACCCTCTTCAAATATCTGAAGGGTTGGCTTTGAAGAAAGGGGATGAGACTTGTTCTCGTTGGCCCTGGAGGGCAGAAGGAAGACCAACTGAGGAAAGTTAAAGGAAGACAGATAGACTTCAACTCAATATATAAAAGATCTTTCTAACAATCAGAGCCATCCAACCATGGAGCTAGACGTCTCAACAGATAACTTCAGTGAGTTCCTCTTTAAGGGAGGTGTTGGAACAAAAGTTTGGTGACCCCTCTACTACTACATACATTGTCTCTCTCTGCTTCTGTCTCTCTGTCTCTCTCTCTCTCTTTTCTCTCTCTCTGTCTCTGTGTCTCCATTTCACACACGCGCGCACACACACACACACACACACACACACACACACACACACACACACAAAGGCTATAGAGAGAACTCTTATAGTGGGTATAAATTTGTGACCTCTAAGGTCCCTCCTAACTCTGAGATTTTATGATCCTATCATTTGTCTAGAGCTCCTTAATCAAGCTTCATTCCCTAAGCTAGCACAGAGGGTAAGAGGTGAAAATTTACAAATAGGATGACAATAGTCAGCAAATATTTACTGAGCACCTACAGAGTACAACCCTGGTGGAGCGCCGGTGGGGATTACGATATTAGAATTGGTCCCCACTTTAAAAGTGACTAAAATCTGTTTAAAGAAAAAATCTCAACTGGGAAAAAAACCTCCCAGGTTTCCTCTGGAGTCCCCTGGCTCAGGTTTATATTTTCACCCTTCTGACTTAACAAGCAATGGAGAGGAAGGAGTCTATCCTGAGATAGAATCACGGAATGTCAGACTTAGAAAAGACTACTCAGGCCATCTAATCCAACCCATAGTTGATTACGAACCTGCTTAATAATATCTCCAACAAGTGGTCATCCAATCTCCATTTGCAAACCTCTGTTGAAGAAAGGACCTAATACTGATGGAGGCAAACTACATTATTTTTGGCTGCATCTAATTGTTAGGAAGCATTTCTATATGTGGAAAGTAGATCTGTTGCTCTGAGATTTCCACTCATTGTAACTAGTTCTGATTTCTTGAGCCATGCAGAAAAGGAGTCATTCCTCTTATACATGATAGTCCTTCAAATAATGAGAACTGTTATGTTGCATCTTCTCTTCTCCAGGCTAAATATCCCCAGTTTTTCAAGCAATCCAAATGATTTTCATATGCCATGACTTCAAAGGACTTCACCATCCTAGTTACCATTTTCTAGACATTCCCCAGATTTTCAGTTCATTTTTTAACGTGACACCCAGACCTGAACACAAAACTCCAAACAAAGTCAAAGGGAAAGGTACAGTATAACTATCACTTTTCTGCTTTTCAACTATGCTATGCTTATTTTAGCATTTTATCTTCCATATCACATAGTTGACTCATAATGAGCTTGTGGTCCACTAAAACTTGCAAATGAATCCTCCTCTAATTCATTTTTTCTTTCAGATGATTTCTATATATCTCCTGGCCTTATATTTTACAAAGTGCAATTTGGAGGAAGTCACTCTCAGAGAGAAACGTGGAACTCCAATGAGTAAGATTACAAGTCCTAGTACAGCAGCCTCTTGTAGTTTCCCTATGATAACATCACAAAGGGTCACCCCGTGCCTCAAGGGCCACAGATATTGTCCCATCTGAAGAATCTGATAAAACAAAGAACAGACAACAAGTACTGAAGGAGGAGCAGAACAACGTTGGATTTACAGAAAGGAAAGGACTTATGGAAAGAAACTCATTTACAGTAAGAACATCACAGAAAAATGAGCAGAGTGATTGAAAAAGACATATAGTAGCTGAGGAGGAAAAATGAATGAACGTTTGAAGAAAAGAGTGATTTTAATGAACAAATAATTTGACACAAAGGAAAGTGAAAGAAATTGAGGAAGGTGAAGGTATTACAACAAATTCAACAAGTCTCACAAAGTGACAGTGGAGTAACTCCAAAAATCTCTATAATGATTCAGAAAAGTAAAGAAGTAAGCAAAGTAAAGTAAGAAAACAGAAGAGAAATTGGAGTTCTAAAGGAAGAAGTCAGCAAGAGGAGAAAGCATAGACCAAAAGACAGAGACAGTCTCTAAAATGATAGGTGGTTTGAAAAAGAGAATGACAGGATTAGAACAAAAAAAAATGCAGAGGCAGAAGAAAAATTAATTAAAGAAAATCAAATGACAAATCACAACAAAATGAGAATCCTGAAATTGAAGATAGGATGTAGAGATAATCTAAGTATTATAAGTCTTCCCACAAAAGTATCATGAAAAGAAAATTTCAATACCATACTTCAAGAAATCACATAGGAAACTTATACAAAAATAATGGAAACAGATGGCAAATGTGCAGTTCAAGACTGCACAGAATAAAACAGAAAGAAATTTCATATTCAGCCAATAAACAT
Organism: Phascolarctos cinereus; assembly: GCF_003287225.1. Taxonomy (NCBI): domain Eukaryota; kingdom Metazoa; phylum Chordata; class Mammalia; order Diprotodontia; family Phascolarctidae; genus Phascolarctos; species Phascolarctos cinereus. The sequence continues at coordinate 363,142,572 of NW_027555625.1, read as the reverse complement.
TGTAGCTAAACTTCTGAATTATAACACCAAACAATAAACTTTGCAGGAAGCAAGGAAAAAACCTTGAAAAATCCAACAAAAATCCATCAGAATATTACAAGATTACTCTTTGTTTACCAAAAAATCAAAGGAAAGAAATGGAATGACATTCCTAAAAGCATAAAAGATCAATCGTAACCCCCAAAATAGCATATCAAACAAAATTAGCCTAAATATCAAATAAAATCTTTGAACATTCAACAAAAGGAAATTATTTTTGCCATTCTTCAAAAGAATTCAGAGGTGATCAGGACATTCAACATGCAAACTGACCAAACTGATGAAAGTTAATTTTTTTTCACACAGCAGTTAAAAAATTGAGAAATTAAATGTGTATATTCACATAGGTAGAGCTGGCCAAGTCTGGCAACGTGGGGTAAAATGCTTTCTATTTTTCCATTTTGTTTGATGTTGATTTTCTTCAAGAAAAAAAAAAAACTTCACCCTTGAGAGAAATAAGAAGGCAGAGGGCATCTAAAGACTAATGACTCTCAAGAACAAATGAAAAAATTGAGAACATCAGAGGAAGAAAATTAGTATTTTAGAGAGAAAATCTCATTCCTTCTTTAGTAAATTTAAAAGTTAGATTGTGTGATAAGAAAGAGGAATTCTTCCAGATAGGAGAAAGGGCAATGTGGGACACCGACTCAGAAGACTCAATAAGACTTAAGAGGAGAGGTAGATAAATGTCTTTCAATTCTCCCTCTCCTCTTGGACTGGTAGGAGATTAAGGAGAGAATACTTGGAGCAGATGATAGAGAGAAATAACCCCATATAGGTGAGAGGAAGCAAGATGTGAGGTGCAAAACAAACTCTTCTGAGAAGAGCAGGTTGGGCACCTTAGGATATGATCTTCTCCAGCATGAGGCTCGACATCTTGATGCTAACTCACAATAGGGAGGAGAAAGTTAAGTCCCCAGAGCACCTTGGGTCAGAGAGAGTCAAGAGGGCATCCAAAGAGGTAATTGAATGACATCAAAAGATGAGGAAAAAGCAAAAATAGGATCTGATTCCCTGGACATGGGTTATATCACACCCCAATGCCTCTGTCAAGAATTAATATTCATGGGAATAGGTTTATTTGGGGAGCTACTCATTCTTCCCAAGCTTTGGGACTGACTCCACTTCATGGTGTTAATGATTTAAAGCATTTTCATAGCCATTGGTCATAGAAACTCAGAGTGAAGACAAGCTAAACACACTAAGATCCACTTAGATGAATGCTTTATCAACTAGTAAGAAGAAGCTATAGCTCATCACACCTGCCAGACTTTTTTTTATTTCCACGAGGGCACTTGTTTTTGTCAACCGTAGTACATTCCTGAAGAATGGAACCAGGAGAACTCTCTTTGTGTGAATACTTGATAAGTGGCTATATTTAGTAAAAGTTTTGGTTTGTTAGTTTGTTTTCCACCACCCATTTCATGGACTCAAGTCTACAGATTCTGTCCTTGCATAGGGGACTGTAGACCTTGGCTATTTGGCATAGCTGCCAACATTTGGTGAGACTGATGTTTGGCTTATTGTTACCTAGGAGGAGGGATGGTGGTGATGAGAGAATGAAAGGTGAGGGACTCTGATGAGGTGCCTTATACTGGTCCTTCTCGTTCAATAGTACAGAAATTGTGGGCTGTGTGAGATAAACTCCATAAATGGGAGAATTATAGCCCCTAAAAATGTAGATGATTTGATCCACTAAATCTGTTAATGGAGGGAGTAGGAGACAAAATCATCATCCGCTTCACCATTCTACCATTGTTGCTAACTGATACTAAGAAGCTAGCTAATTAATTGACTGTACAGAAGTTGAGTGAGACCTCATTAGCTCTGCCTGTGCAGAGAGTGGAGGGCTTATTGGTGGACCTTGTTGTTATACAATTGAAGGTGGAAGGGAAGAAGTAATAAGGCTGAGGGTGGGGCTGATCAGTTGCCAATCCCAGTTTGATTTTGTTGTCCCAGAAAATTAGGGCTACTGGGGAGGAGGGTCTAGAAAAGAATGGAAACTAGAAAGAGGATGACTCTTTTGACACCAACTACTCCCATTTGTCTTACCTCAGCTCCCATCTTCTACCCATAGGGTAGAAGTATATTCATGTAGTGTATTCATTGATATTAAACAGATCCCAGTAGTGTTGCCCTCTCAGTGGTCTGTCCTAAAAAGAAAAAGAAACAGGAGGCCTTATGTAGACAGAAATTATTTATCTGGTTTCTAAAACATAGAGTTGAGAAGAGGAGTACTGATAGCACATTCCATTAGCACTCTGGTTAGGAAATACTAGGAAAAGAGGAAGGATGGGATGGCAAGCCCTTCAGTCATGGCACCTCTATTAACTCCCCTTTGTCAGAAAAGAGAAGAATGTCCTCAAACTTATTCAGTTTTTGCTTTTGGAACAATAGGGAATCGGAGGTCTTCATGCCCAGGTAACTGTTCATTGAATGGGAAATGGGGTTTATACCTCTAGAGATCTCTTGGACACAGGCTGACTATTATTCCTAAGGACCCCACAGGGGTGAGACATGGAATTCCTGTGGATTTAGGAAGTTTTAGAGAGTCACCCCATGAGTAACAAAGACCACAGCCTGAATAATAGTGGGAGGATAGCCAGAAATATGTGCCCCTGCATTAGTCAAAGATCAGCCTTTTTGGATTAAATGTGTATCAATTTGTTGTATTTGTGAGGGCTGGTTCTAGTTCAAACTGCTTCTTGGTCAGCCTGCCCCCACAATATTGGAAGGCCCTTTATTCATCAAGACCTTTCCATATTGTTAACATTTGAGGAGAATTATATCCCTAAGGAGATGGTTCTGATTTCCAGTATCATAGTGGACACTTTAAGATGGTGGACAGGACCCAGGATAAGTTTTAAGCCCAGACCCACCAAAGCCTGTACTTTGATGAAATGCTCACTGATTTCTCTGAGATTCTTCCAATGCCCTTTGCAGGCATGGCCAGTTGGATATCTCTTTTTCAGGATTTAGATGTTTTAGAAGCCCTAGTGCCTGATTAGTAAATAATTCCCTCCCATGTGTGCCTGACATATGCCCCTTGTTCTCCACCATACTTAGGTTTCCAGTGGGTCCTTGAAGGTAGAGGCAAGGTGGTATTCTTGGTGGACTAGGTTTGGGGCTGCATTGTGCAAAGGTAGAAAATGGCTTATCATTTGTATTGATTCTTGGGCTAGTCTTTTGGGTCACCAGATTGTTGGAAGCTAGAAATCTATTGACTAAGCCTCCAATTAGGACCCTCTGTAGGGAAAAGATCACCAGGGCAACCTTGCTGAAGTAGTCCACCACTAGAATATCCAAATGAGCAATGTTAGTTGTCACCAATGCCCCCATACTCCTTAAACTGAAGGGAATGATGTTGTAGACAGACTCCTTCCTTATGGCCATCTTCTCTTCATTTTCTTTGATCAAAGGACCCACCTGTGCCTCTAGCATTTTACAGGATTGAACTAAATCTCCCAATATCATCTGATTTTTTTTTAATTTGGCTCATCATCATCAAGAAGCAGGCCTCATTGAGTGCTAGAATGGAGTTTCAAAATTCTAGTTTTGTTTGTTGACTCCTGCCTTCAAAAACTGTACTGACTTCCTTTCAAAGGTGGTATCCATCCTTAATCACTGCCAGATCCCTAAATAAAGGGGAGAGAAGAGGGAAGAAGGGGGAGAGCTCTTTTTTTGTCCTAGCACCTTTTTGATGCTGGTCATAGAAATGAAGGGGTAGATGGTAAGGTTGTATAGTACTGCTCACTGCACTGTATTATTTTAGGAATATTTTTTGTCCCTATCTCAGCATTGTTTGGAACCATGGGCCTGATACCAAAAAACACCAGATTTGCAATCTTATCCCTAGGAGAAATGCAGAGTATTCTTCTCAACCTTTGCCCCTAGAAAATTTGAGCAAATTGTCTCCCTGAAATCCCAGATTTAGGGATCTGCAAAAAAGGTTTTGCAGTTGAGGGAGACCTACTGGGTTGCGACAATATGAGAGAAGGACAAGTGTATCTACACAGTCTGAGTAAGGAATAAATTAGGTGAGAGGTAGGGGAAAGCACGTGGCAGCTAGGTGGTGCAGTGGATAGAGTGCTGGGCCTGCAGTCAAGAAGACTCACCTTCCTGGGTTCAAACCTGACCTCAGACACTAGCTGTGTGACTCTGGGCAAGTCACTTACTCCTCTTTGCCTCAGTTTCCTCATCTGTAAAATGAACTGGAGAAGGAAATGCAAACCACTCCAGTATCTCTGCCAAGAAAACCTCAATGACTTGATCCAGGTAATAGCCAGTAACAGCCACAGGCAGGATTTAAACCTAGGACTTTTCAACTCTATATCCATTATGCCATGTTGCCTTTCATGTTGCGTGAAAAAGAAGGTTAGCATTCCACTTGATAAAGATGGAAGAGGCTCTAATGACCTTTTCAGCACACGTATGATTATGGCATTGCATCTATTCTGTGATATCTAATCATGTATGTAAGAAACATATAAGACAAATAAAGAGATATTTTTAAAAGAAGGAGTAAACAAAATCTAATCCTCAGCTAAGGCAACAACAAAAAATGATGTACAAAAACAAAGAAACTATGTTATGATTGAAGGCACCATCAATAATGAAAAATAACACTATCATATATATATGCACCAAACAGTATGTCATCTTTCTTAAAAGAAAAAAACTAAGCAAAAAGCCATTGATAGGAAAACCACAATAATAGATTTTAGTAATCTTCTTTCACAGATCAATTCAACAGAAAGGCAAGCAAGAAGGAAAATATAGAGCAGAATAGATTGTCAAAATTTTTTATTTGATTTTATTACTGTGACTTCTAAATGAGAATATTAAAGAATATACATATGTTTCAGTATCCAACAAAACCTTTGCAAAAATTGGTTACATGTTATGGCATAAAGACATCAAAAACAGATGAATGAAGATAGAAGCAATAAATACATTTCTTACAGACCATAATGCGAAAATAGGCATATTGAGAAATAGGCATAATGAGAAAAAAGTCATAAATAAGATAAAAGGTAGGTAATAACATTCTAAATAATGATTAAATCAAAGGAAATTTATAAAAAGCAATTATGTTGAAGGTAAATTAAAACAATGAGACAAGATTACAATATTTATGGGATGTAATTAAAATGGTCAGTGGGAAAATTTATATCTCAAATTTTACATTAATAAGATAGAAAGGGAAAGGCCAATGAACTAAGCATATAATTTAAAAGATAAGAAAATAAAATAATTACAATAAAAACAAATTTAAAATGAAATCTTGAAAATTAGAGAAAAATAGAGAAATGACAAAAAAGATCAACAAAAGAAACAAATAATTAGTTAACCTGAACAAGAAACAGAGAGAAAAAATATCAAATTGTCAAAATGAAAAAAAAAATGAATAAGGCGAACTCATGACAGTGGAAAAGAAAAAAAATATACACAAGTATTTGCTTGCAAAACTGAGAATTCAAAGGAAATGGATGATAATCTGTATAAATTTAAAACGTACAAACTGACAGACAAAACAAGAAATAGACATTGAACAGTACAATGTCAAAAATAAGAAATCAAATAGGCCGTCTATGGTTGGAATAATATATACTAGCTTCCCTGCCATGTAGGCTGATCTGGATTCTCCTCCCTACCACATACACACTGAAAAGAAAAGGGGAAAAAAAGGCAGGGAAACTGTCTCTGGGACTTAATTACTCCAGAAGGCTAAGACTTGAATTACCAAGTGCCTCCCCAGTCACCTAGGACACACAATGGTCAGTCGTGAAGAGGCAATGACCTTTAGATTTGGTAGGGGGTGGCCCCCTGCCATAGGAATTGCCACACCTATCTGCCCCATCTGACCTACATGGAAAGAGGGGAAAAGAAGAGACATCTACCTGAATCAGTGCTATATCCTTGCCAAGAATCCTTTCCATACCATATTTAGTGTTTATTTTTTAAAGACCTCACTTAAAGCTTTTGCCTAGAGGTGGGGGGAGAAGTTAAGTGTCAAATGGTCCACAAGTTTCTCATGTTGTTCAAATCCTAGACTTGAACCACCAGACCAGTCTAAGACAGGTCTGGTTCTGGCTAAAAAAAGTCTTGGGCAAGATGAAGTTAAAGCGAATTTTAGCAAACATTTAAAGAACAATTAATATCTATGCTACAAAAATTTTTCTTAAAAATAGAGATAGACATTACTCCACTAAACCTTTTGACAGATATTATTCTACTAAACTTTCATGAGGAAAACATATTCCTTACACCTAATCAAGGGAGGAAAAAGCAAAGAATGATATCTAAAACAATTTCACTGCTGGACATTGATTTTTTAAAAAGTTATTGCAAGGAAAATACAGCTCCATATATACTATGACAGAGTTATTTCTTTTTTTTTGTTTTTGTTTTTTGTTTGTTTGTTTTTTTGCTAGGCAATGAGGTTAAGTGATTTGCTCAGGGTCACACAGCTAGTGAGTGTTATGTGTCTGAGGCTGCATTTGAACTCAGGTCCTACTGACTCCAGGGCCAGTGCTCTATTCACTGTGCCACCTAGCTGCCCCCCAACCAAGTTATTTCTTAACAACAACAACAAAAACCCTAAAAATATAAGGATAAAAAAGTCTTTTAATTTGATCCAAAACACATTTCTAAAGAAAATAATTTGGTGTTATTTACAGGAGTGAAAATTTTCACAAGTAGAACAGGAGTAAAGCAATGAGGTTCCCTCTCCCCACTATCTTAAATACAGCTCTATGTTAAAAATAACAGTAAGGTGAAAAAACAAAATTTTAAATATAAGCATTGGAAAAGAAGAGGCAAAATCATCCCTATGTACAGATGAAATAATAGTGTATAGCAGTTAGAAAACTGCAGACAATCAGTGAGGAAACTAAAAGTGTGATAGCTTCATTAAAACAGCTGTTTACAAAATAAATTCACAAAAATCAATAGCAAGTCTACATAGTATTAAGAAAAAACAGGAAGAAATGAAAATAGATATTCCATTCAAAATAACTATAAAATTCAAAATATATCTGGATATTAACTTACCAAGATTCATATGAATACTGCAAAATTGCGACTACTCTTTATAGCAATGAAAGAAGATTTAAATGAATTGAAAGGTATTAAGTGCTCATGGTAGGGTCATACCAAACTGGTAAAAACAATGGTACTAACCTAATTTACAGATCTTCTTGTTTAGTCATTTTTCAGTCATATCTAACTCTTCGTGACCCCATTTGGTGCTTTGTTGCCAAAGACACTAAAGTGGTTTGTCATTTCTTTCTCCAACTCATTTGACAGATGAAGAAACCGAGGCGAAAGGGTAAAGTGACTTGCCCAGGGTCACAAAACTAGTCAGTGTCTGAGGCCAGATACGAACTCAGGTCTTCCCAACTCCCAGCCCGATGTTGTATCCACTGAGCCACCCAGAGGCCCTAATTTACAGATCTAGTAGGATATTATTCAAATAACCAAGAGAGAACTTTATATAGCTAGACAAACAATAACAAAATTCCTTGTCAGAAATTAAGGTATAGAGAATCTCAAGGAAAATAGTGATAAAAAATACAAGTGAAGGAGATATAGCATTACCGGATATAAAACTATATTTTAAATCACTAGTTATCAAACATAGTTGGCAATGGTTAAAAAAAAAATACAGAAGAGTGGCGTGTGTACTGCTGGAATAATTATATGCATTTTCCATCCCAGTGAGTGTCATAGTGTGACCCTTCTTCATTCCACGTGGTTGTTGTTGTTGTTACTCTGGATGGACAGTCAGGCCACGATCCTTTCAGTGACATCAGGTGCCATTCTGCAGTCGTCTGGGGCTTGGCAAGATCAGCACATCTTCCATAGGTGGGAAGCTCTACCAGCTTCACCGTCTCTAGAGAATCTCTCTTTCATTTTAGCTCTGGATACTCTCCCTGACAGCTGTGAAAGCCTTTGGTAACATAATGCATCTGTTTTATGCCTCTCTTGATATTAATAATCAAAGTCATATTTAAAATAAAATTACACGCTTTTTATATACACGTGTGAGACACCATGTTGGAGGATAATATTTTAGGGTGGCATTTTCCTCTGAGGAATAAAATATTTGTTTTAATTTTTTTCTTATGGTCATCAAAAAATATGTAATCAAGGTCTAATAGCTATTCCCATTTTTCAGACCACTGTGTAATTAAAAATATTCTGCCAAAAAATATAATCTGCAAGTCTGCCTACAGCCTTCATCAAGGACACCTTCAATATATGTGTAGGTTTTTCATAGATTAATCTTTTGAAATTGTTTAGCACTTCTGGTGCCAAGATGACAGAGTGATGAAGGAACCCTCTGAAGGCCTCCCAAATTCCCTTCCAAACACTGGAAAACCACTTCAGAATTGATCTAGGATCAGGGGCGCACTTTATGCATCCATGGCAGGAAAGGTCTATCTTACTGGGTTGGGAGTAGCAGCACCAGCCAGCTTCACAGCAGGGGGCCAGCAGCAAGGCCCCAAGCCTGGGGCTATCCACCAGTGAGCCCCCCCCCCCTGCAAACCAGCAGCAAGTGAGCAGTCTGTGCAGGGCAGTAAGGGCTCCACCCATGCCACCCCAACCCCAGCACAAACCACCAGGGAGGCCTTCACCCTATTGCTAACTAGGAGTGAATCCTCACCCTGGGTGAGACCTGCCCCTGGGGCCTACCAGCAGAGAGACTCTGTGTCCATAGCAAACCAGCAGCAGGGCCCTGCCTCTGGGGCAGATCAGCAACAATATTACTCCTCCAGGGTCTGCTAGCTGAGAGGCCCTATTTCCATAGTAACCCAGCAGCAGGGCCTCATCCATGGGGCAGAGCAGTAAGATCCCTCCTCCACGATCAGGTGCCAGAAAGACTTTCCTACCTTAGAAACCCAGTAGCAAGGCTTCACCCCTGGGGCAGACCAGCAGCTAAACCCCACACCCAGGGGAAGCCAACAGGGAGAACCTCCCCACCCCAGTACAAGCCATAACGGAAGCCTAGCCTCCAGTGAAAACAAGCAGTTAAGCCCTGAAGCCCAATGAAAGCCAGCAGTAAGACCCTGAACACAAAAAGCTTGGAACAGTGCAGGACCAGAGCCCATTATGTGCCAATAAATTTGACAATCTAAATGAAATGGATTAATATCTACAAAAATATAAATTGCCCCAGGTGAGCAGAAGAAATAAAATACCTAAGTGACCCAATCTTATAAAAAGAAATTGAATAAGCCGTAATTGAACTTCCTAAGAAAAAATCCCCAGGACAAGATGAATTCACAAATATATTCTACTAAACACTTAAAGAACAATTAATCCCAATACTATACAAACTATTTGGAAAAACAGGTGAAGAAGGAGTCCTACCAAATTCCTTTTATGACACAAATATGGTGCTGATACCTAAACCAGGAAGAGGCAAAACAGAGAAAGAAAAGTATAGACCAATTTCCCTAATGAATATTGATGCAAACATTTTAAGTAAAATAGTAGCAAGGAGGTTACAGCAATATATCATAAGGATCATATACTGTGAGCAGGTGGGATTTATACCAGGAATGCAGAGCTGGTTCAATATTAGGAAAAATATCAGCATAATTGACCATATCAATAATAAAATCAACAGAAATCATATGATTATTTCAATAGATGCAGAAAAATCCTTTGACAAAATACAGCTCCCATTCCTATTAAAACTTTATCTTAAAATAATAAGTAATATTTATCTAAAACCATCAGCAAGCATTTTCTGTAATGGGAATAAGCTAGAAGCTTTCCAATATAATAAGGGGTGAAGAAAGGATGTCATTATCACCTCTATCATTTAATATTGTACTGGAAATGTTAGCTAAAGCAATAAGAAAAAGAAAAGGAATTAGAATAGGCAATGAGGAAACAAAACTATCACCCTTTGCAAATGATATGATGTTATACTTAGAAAATCCTAGAGAATCAACTGAAAAAACTACTTGAAATTATTAATAACTTTAGGAAAGTTGCAGGATACAAAATACACCCCCACAAATCATCAGCATTTCCATATATTACTAACAAAGTCCAGCAGCAAGAGATAGAAAGAGAAATTTCATCTAAAATAACTATAGACAATATAAAATACTTGAGAGTATACCTGCTAAGATAAACCCAGGAACTATATGAGCACAATTAAAGTCATATCTAAACAACTGGAAAACTATTAGTTGCACATGGGTAGGCCAAGCCAACATAGTGAAAATGACAATTCTACCTAAATTAATCCATTTATTCATTGCCATACCAAACTATCAAAAATTATTTTATAGAGCTAGAAAAATAATAACAATATTTCATCTGGAAGAGCAAAAGGTCAAGGACATCAAGGGAATCAATGAAAAGAAATGCAAAAGAAGGTGATCTAGCCTAACCAGATCTCAAATTGCATTACAAAGAAGTAATTACCAAAACAAGCTGGTAAAATGGCTAAGAAATAGAGTGGTGGATCAATGGAAGAGATTAGGTACAAATTACATTATAGTAAATGACCATAGTAATATGGTATATTTAGTATATAGTAATATAGTATATGATAAACCCAAAGATACAAGCTTTTGGAACAAAAACTCATTATTTGACAAAAACTGCTGGAAAAATTGGAAAACAGTATGGCAGAAACTAGGCATAGACCAACATCTCTCACCATACACCAAGATGAAGTCAAAATGTGTACATGATTTTCACATAAAGGATGATACAATAAGCAAATTAAGTGAGCATGGAATAGTCTGTCTGTTAGATTATGGATAAGAGAAGAATTAAGACCAAAGAAGACATATAAACCACTACAAAATGTAAAATCGATCATATTGATTATATACTTTTTGCACAAACAAAGCCAATGCAACCAAAATTATAAGGAAGGCAGAAAACTGGGGGAAAATTTTGCAACAATATCTCTGATAAAAGCCTCATTTCTCAAATATATAGATAACTGAACCAAATTTATAAAAATACAAGTCATTTCCCCATTGATAAATAGTAAAAGGATATGAACAGGCAGTTTTCAGATAAAGAAATCAAAGCTATCTACAGCATATGAAAAAATGCTCTAAATCACTATTGATCAGAGAAATACAAATTAAAACAACTCTGAGGTACTACCCCACACCTATCAGATTACCTAATATGACAAAAAAGGAAAATGTTGGATATTGGAAGGGATGTGGAAAAACTAGGACACTTATGCTCTACTGGTAGAGTTGAGAACTGATACAACCATTCTGGAGAGTAATTTGGAACTATACCCCAAGGGCTATAAAACCTTACATACACTTTGATCCAGCAATACCACTACAAAGGTATCAGAAAAGGTGGGGAGGGCAAAGGACCTATTTGTGCAAAAATATTTATGGCAGCTCTTTTTATGGTGGCTAAGAACTGGAAATTAAAGGGATGCCTTGGGGAATGGCTAAATAAGTTGTGGTATATGATTATAATGGAATATTATTGTGCTATAAGAAATGACAAGAAAGATGATTTCAGAAAAGCCTGAAAAGACTTACATGAACTGATGCATAGTAAACTGAATAGAACGAGGAGGACTCTGTACACAGTAACAGCAATATTGTTCGATGAAGAACTGTGAATGACTTAGTTATTCTCAGCAACACAATGATCCAAGACAATCCCAAAGGATGGATAATGAGGCAAGCATAGTATCTGCCTCTAGAGGAAAAACTAATATTGTTTGAAAACAGACCGAAGCATGCTATTTTTCACTTTCTTTCATTGTTTTCTTTTATTCTAGTCTTCTTGCACAAAATGACTAATATGGAAACGTTTTGCATAATTGTACGTGTATAACCTATATCTGACTGCTTACCATCTCAGGAAGAAAGAAGGGTAGAGAGGGATAAAATTTGGAACTTAAAACTTTAAATAAAAATGTTAAAGAATTGAAAAAAAGAGAAATTGTTTAATTAAAAACTAATCTTGAGTGCCAATAAAATTAATTAAATCTAATTAGTAAGTGTTTGCATGTAAATTAAATTAAACTTAATGTGACAGGCAACCTGGCCTGGTAGATAGAGTACCAGCATCAGAATCAGGAAGATCTGAATACAAGTCCTGCCTCAGACACCTGCTAGCTATATGACCCTGAGCAAATCACTTAACCTATCTGTACCCAAGGCAACAATCTAAAAGTATAAATTACATAATAGATACCAATCAGTAAATCAATTAATATTCATTTGTGAAGTCTTTACTATGTGCTAATAACTTTGTTATGTTGTAAGTCCCTCCTCAAAAGGCACTTAAATTTTAGTGGGGGAGAAGCAGGTACATATATCAGAAAATACAGTATAAAAAGAAAGTGAATAAATACAAAGTAGTAAAATACAAAATAGCTTGGAAGGGTATAGCAGCAGGGATATCTTGAAAGGCTTCTTGTGAAGATTAATGCTTGAGTTGTGTTTTGAAGAAAGCAAGGGATGTGGAGAGAGTGGAGATAAGGAAGGACTGTACTCCACACTTTCGGAAAGGCCGGCACAAAGACACAAGGATGGTCTATGCCATGTGGAATATATGTATATGGGTGAAGACTAGAGAAAAAGTCATTCTAAAAACCTAAGCTCACGAAATATCATAGCAACATTTTAATCTCTTCCTCTAAATTCCTGTAAGGATTCTTTATTCATTCATTTCCATTTAATTTTCACTTCACGTGGTCATATAAGAGCACAGGATGAGAAAGCATACATAGTTTAAAATCTAAAATAATGGAGGAAATACCTACCTTCAATGAGACCTCAGCTCTGTTGAAATATTGAAGGTTCAAGTAAAGTGATCTATAAGGTTAGATTGGTTAAAAAAAAAAGTTGTCACCGACTAGTACAATCGGGAAGACTTTCTGGTGGAAGTGATATTGATGTCAGGCTTTAAAAGGTGAGTAAGGACTCAGTAAGCATGGAGGTGAAGAGGCAGCCAGGTGTCACAGGGGATAGAGACCAGGCCTGGAGTCAGGAAAATTCATCTTCATGAATTCAAATCTGGCCTCAGATACTTACTAGCTGTGTGACCCTGGACAAGTCACTTAACCCTGTCTGCCTCTGTTTCCTCATCTATAAAATGAGCTGGAGGAAGAAATGGCAAATTACTACAATATCTTTGCCAAGAAAACCCAAAGTGGGGTCACAAAGAGTCAGACACAACTGAAACAACTTAACAACAATAACAAAGCATGGAAGTTAGAGAGGACATTCCACATAGAGGAAATAGTATGAGCAAAGCTACAGAGGGGAGTAAGACCTATCATTTGGCAGGGTTAGAGAACACATGGCAGGGAGACAAGGTAAACCAACTCTTCCCAAGAGAAGACTCAGTGGAGAGTAGAGCAAACATCTGATGAAGTTGGGTTTCTTAGTGTTTGAATTTCTCCTCCTTGAATATTTCCAACTGGCCTGAGACAGAAAGGAAAATTGTGCAATGAACCTGTGCTCTCTTATATGTTGTCCTGCCTTTTTCTCTAATTGTGCCACATGTAATAGTGTTGTCTCTGCGGCTAGGAGACCCTACAGCTAGGGCAGGGACTGTGTCATTGTCTCTTGCATTCTGCATGGGACCTTACATTCATGCTGGGTACACCAGCAGGTACTCAATAAATACTGATTCTGTTGACTTCAAATCTAAATATTCAGCATTTCAAGGTGAATAGTATTGCCAGCCATTCACAGGACACACCACAGACCTCTTTGACCCATTTTGGCAACATGAGAGGAAGCATACCACAGTGGAAAGGGGGTTGGGCTTGGCTTCTGGAGACCAGGATTCAAATTCTGCCCTGACATTCATTAACTCTGTGACCCTGAGCAATTAATTTATCTCTCAAAGTCTCTTTCCCTCCTCGGTGAAATGGGGATGATAAAGTAGCTACTTCATTGAGTTGTTGGCAGAAAAGCATTGTCCATGCCTTAAAACGCATTATAAATGTAAGCTACTATTAATGTGTGTGTGTGTGTGTGTGTGTGTGTGTGTGGAGGCAGTGGGAGAGGTCAATGGAACACAGTATTTGAGGCCTGTCAGGCACAAAAAAAAATTAAGATTCATTCTTATCAGTTACAGGAAAATAGATTTCTGCTAATTATAAGGAAATCTCTGATTGGTAAAAAAAGAAAACTTTCTTAGTACTTAGAGCTTTCCAATAAAAGGAAATAGACTTGCAGCGGAAGCAGTGGATTCTTCTTTCCTGGAAGTCTACAGGCAAAGGCTGGATGAGCTCTTATTGGGTGATATTTATTTAACCTTTCAGTGGGGCACTAATCCTCTGCGGTTCTTTGTCTTGTGGTCTATGATTCTATGAATATCTCATTAGAGGGAACCTCAGAAGACATTGGAAGAGGGTTGAACTCCAGCTCTCCTACCTATGTGACCTTGGATGTCCCTTGACCTCTCTCAATCTCATTTTTCTCATTTGAAAAATAGAGATAATAGCATTTGCACAACCCACTGTTAGGGTTTTGTCAAGAAAGTGTCTATAGACTAAAGACCACACACTACAAAAAAATGTGTTATTATAAGCTGTTATTGTAACTATGATTGTTATTCTTTTCTCTATTTCTACTATTGCCACCAAGACTTCATGGACTTCAGCCAGAAATGGAGTTGCTATGTTTTATTTTGTTTTGTTTTGTTTTCTGGAAGACTTCATTGTTTTTCAATTTTTAATATTTTTAATAATTAATTTATTTTTAGTTTTCAACATTCACTTACATAAGCTTTTGAGTTTTAAATTTTCTCCCCCTCCCTCCCCAAGACAGCATGCAATCTGATATAGGTTGTACATATACATTCCTATTAAAGATATTTTCACATTAATCATATTGTAAAGAATTAGAACTAATAGGAGGAACCAGTTGTATTTTTTAAAGACAGTTTGCTGACTGTGGGAAAAGAGATACAATCTACCAAGAGATGTCAAATTACCAGGTTCAGTGCCCCAAGAACCTTGTTGAGAACTTCTCTTCTGTGAAGTGGTTTGCAAACTTTAGAGCATTATATAAATGTCAGTTGTGATTATCATTAGTCAGTAAATGGATGGTACCAAAATAATCTTTTCTTTTAGTTGAGTTAAGCTTTTTATTTAATGTTACAAAAAATATTTAGTCAAACAGACCAAAGCCCATGTCATCATCAGACTCTTCAGATTCTTCTTTTTTTGCTTCCTCTTTCTTCTTCTCCTCAGCTGGGGCAGCACCACCAGCTGCTGGGGCAGGTCCACCAACTCCTACATTGCAGATGAGACTTGCAATGTTGACATTGGATAGGGCCTTTGCAAATAATACTGGCCAGAATGGTTCAACATTTACACCTGCTGCTTTAATGAGGGCATTGATTTTATCCTCCGTGACTGTAACATCGTCGTCGTGAAGGATGAGGGCAGAGTAGATGCAAGCGAGCTCGGAGATGGCCATTTCAGCAGAAGTATGAGGAGAGACTTCTTTGTAGTGATGTTAGTCGCTGGATGAAGTGAGGAGTCACCCCAAGACGGCCTTAGCTTCCGAAGAAGAACCAAGCACCTTACAGATGACTGAAGAGAAACCAAAATAAATGTTTAAAATAATAATAGCTGATATGTATTCTTTAAGGTTTACAAAGCATTTAATGTAAGTTATCTCATTTGATTCCTATAATAATCCTAGTGAGAGATGTACTACAGTTATTAGTATGTACATTTTACTAATGAGTAAACTGAGGCTTAGAGAATTTAAGTGATTTGCCTAGAAACACATAGCTGAGGAGGAGCTGGGATCTTAACCCAGACCTCTCCCAACAAAAAGTCCAGACCTTTTCTTATTATTCTACATGCCTTCTCTAAAACAGGTTAGGCCAGTTTTCATCTCCTCCTAGTACTCTTCTTGTATTCAGGAAATACACTTACATGCATCTGTTCCCTATCTAATTCAAACCCTAAAGCCCTCTTCTGAATTCCAAAGGTTTGATTCTTGGCTGGAATTCCTATAGACTTTCAGTCAACTATATCAGTTCGATTCAATGCCCAGCCCTATAAGGTAATTGCATCATCGCAAAAATCAAAGAATGTTTGAATTGGAAGGGACCTTAGAGAACATCTAATACAACTCCTTCACTTTGCAAAGGAGGAAACTGAAACCCAGAAAGTAGAAAAAACTAGTGAAGGATAACTGCTCTTCACTCCTGGTCTTTCTGATTATGGAGTCAAGGCTCTTTCCATTTCACCCTCCACATGCCATCCATATTTCCTCCTCTAGCTAGGAAGGGGATTATTATACAATGAACACAGAATCTCAGATTTGGAAAGATAAATATCACTATTTGTGAAAATTAACAAAAGAATGTTCTCTTTTTCCTTTTCTTTTTAAATCATGGAAAACCCTGTTGTATACGGAATATTCTAGCTAGGCATTGCTTAGCAATATTCTTGACAACATCATTGTTTACAGCAAATCAGGTCTTATTCCCTCCATCAAACTAGATTGGGGTGTTGATATTGTCCCTGTAGATATCATACAGCCCCTAACAGTCTGCATGATCTGGTCTTTGTTGGCCTTTGTGTCCACAATGAATGTTAAGTTGCGTTGCATTCAATCATCTTCATAGTGGACTCAGCCATCATGGGAAACTTGATAATGGCATGGTGATCAAGCTTGCTCCTCCTAGGGTTACTTAGGGTTTCTAAGGCTTTAGGCTACCTGTGAAGCTGAAGGGGTGAGGTAGAAAAGGAGTTTTGGATCATCATCATTTTATGGCTGTGGCCATACCCTGGAGCCATTTCAAACTAGAGTCAATTGTTAAATGTTCAGTGTGAGCATTTACGCCTCAGAAATCAGCAAACATTACAAATCAGGACTTGGCTTATCATTTTGTTAATTGGAAAGTCAGAAAGACCTAGGTTCAAATCACTTGACCTTTCTGAGCTTGTTTCCTCATCTGTAAAATGGAGATGATAATACTGATATTAACTATCTCACAAGTTCTTTTGAGGATCAAATCAGAGAGTACATGTAAATGTATGTAAAGTCAGGAAGACCTGAGTTCATATCCAGCCTCAGACAACTTCCTAGCAGTATAATTCTGGGCAAGTCTGTTTGCCTCAGTTTCCTCATCTGTAAAAATAGGAATAATCACACCTATTTCCCATGATTGTTGTGAGCATAAGGTGACCTAATATTTGGAAAATACTTTGCAACCCTTAAAGAGCTATATGAATGCTAACTATGCAGAATGTCCCAAAAGTCTTCAGGTATTTATCCTGTATATGTAAGGTGTGTTTTGTAAAACATAAATTCTAGCACTCATGGTGTCATGTGAGGCAAGATGGCAAGCTAGGGAGAAATAGTTGGATTGGGAAACAGGGAACATTGGTTTTGAGTCCTGTCTCTAGAAATTGGCTGTGTGGCTTCAAACAGGTCATGACCCTTCTCAGAGTCCCAGTTTCCTCATTTGTAAAATGGGGATAACAATCTTCATATTAGTCACTTCAGTAGGTACCTGTGGGTAAAGTCTTTTGTAACTAAAAAGCCCTCTAGAAGAGTGAGCTGATGTAATTTAAGAACATTTTCCTGGTACTAGTGAACTTGTACTCTCTGAATGTCACGTTGGAATGCTCAGCTGGCTAATACAAATGATTACAATTGACAGCCCATTGTCAATCTGGAGCCTAGTTGCTCTAATTAAGAATGCCAAGGGGCATCATTTGGGGCCAGTTAGCTGAGCCATGAGGAGTTTTGATCTCCACCTCTCCCTCTAGTCCCCATCCATACTTGGCACCAAAGGCTGGGAGGCAGAAGAACAAAGGGAATTTTCTGTGTCTGAATTCAAATTCGTTCCCTTTGAAATGAAGCATCCAGGATGGGCAATAAAACTGTGAAAATGGATTTCTGCTGCCATTTGATGTTAAGCCTTTAGTGTCAAGATATAGGTCTTTTTTCCCCTAGTATTTTCTTTCCCATTCGCTGAATGGTCTTGTGGGAAATTTGTCCTATAAATAATTTCTTAGAGTTTGCATGCAGATAGCTGGGCCCCTTTTCTGCTTTGAAACACAATGGAGAAAAAATTAAGTGCATTTAAAAAAAAAATCCATTAATGTGTATCTTGGGTAAAACAGCAATAGAACCTGTAGCATTTAAATAAATTAATGCCTGAGGAGGTTCTCACCTCTGCCTTAAACCTACTATCTATTAAGGTGCCATTAAGTGGAATCAACTCTCCCATGTTTTCTCTCCTTCCACTTTCAGATCAAGTAGTCATAATCCTGGGTGACATCTCTTCTGTTCCAAGGAAAATCCTGCCATGAAGCACTGAGGGAAATCAAGGATTGCATTGTCTCACCATGATCATCCCAGAAATCTGGGAGAGTAATGAGCATAACAATTTCTCTTTGGAGGTTGGCCACTGACAGGGAGAGGAAGGCACGTCTGCTGAAGTCACTTAACAGGCTGTGATGGGTGGACCCTTGGCTTACAGAGCAGATGGAAAGTAAGCTTCAAATAGCCACAGCTAAATGAGTTTTGGGAATCTCAGTTATATCAGTGTTCATATTTATCAATCTTTTTTAGCACAGAGGCATCATCACAATGGAGAAAGAGCATTACATCTGAAACCAGAAGACTTGAGACCTAGCCTCTACTCTGAAAATTACTACCTGTGTGACACTGAGCAAATCATTTAGATCCCTGGACTTTTAGTTGTAGAAGGTAATTGAGAGAGTATAATAATAGGTCACCTTTATATGGCATCCTTTGAGTTTATAAAGCACTTTATTTTTAAAATTAATTTATTTTCCAAACATTTATTATCCCCTATTCACTTTTGTCCTCCCCAGACAAATAACAAAAGAAAAAAAGGGAAAAAAACCCTCAGAACAAATATGTATAGTTCAGCAAAACAAAATCTGATGTGTGTTGATGTTGGAATTTTTCAATGGCATTTGTCTCTGGCCACTCTCTGGCAGGAGGTGGGTAACATATTTCCTCTTCAGTCTGCTTCACTCATGACTTATCATTGTATTGATCAAAGTTGTAAAGTCTTTCAAAGTTATTTTTTTGTTACATTATTGTTATAATTGTATAATTTTTTCCTGGTTTTGCTCACTTTTACCCTGCATCAGTTCATAAAAGCCTTCTCAATTGGTGGGTTGACTATTGTCCTTTGTTCTCAAAGATGACCAAAATGACATCACTATGTTGGGGTCAAGGTACAGTGTGTATGACTGTGGTTGATCAGAAAGCTTTATCAGAGGTTGGGCACAAATAGTCCATAAGACAAAACATTCTGTAGACATTGTTTTATTTGATCTTCACAACCACTCGGTTATGTAGCTATTATAATTATTAGCCCCATTTTACAAATCAGGAAACTGAGGCTTAGAGATCTAACTCCTCGAGGAGTAAGACCTGTTTTGTTTCTGTCTTTTTTTTTGGTGGGGGGGGAGGACAGAGGGAGTAGCCTTTCTTTGTATCCTCAGTGTTTAACACAGTGTCTGGCACATAGCAGGCACTTAAATGCTAATTGACTGTATAAGCAAGAAAATTGGGGGCCCAGATAAAAGAAAAGTTACTTATATAAAGCTATGAAGTAACTCAGCAGCAGAGGCTAGACTGGAACCTAGATCTCCTGAGTCTCAGACCAGTGCCCTTTCCACTGTGGCCAAACTCCAATATGGATCTCAGTTTCTTCTGTCAAAAAGTGTGGATTAGAGATAGGACCTCTAAGACCCCTTCCCGCTCTGACGTTCTAAGTTCTGAATCCAATTACATTGTGTGTTCTATGACTCTCAGCTCTGACATTCTATGTGCCATGGTTCTAATGTCCTATCCACCTGGCCATTCTATTTCCTCTGGTTCTGTGGTCCCTTCCAGCTCAAAGACTTCACTACTGGTCATATTTGCAAAGTTCAGTCCATTTTTGAGTTATATAGTTCATTTCAACACTAGTTTTAGGAAAGCTGAATGATTGAATGTTGGATTTATCCATCTGGTCAGTGTGAATTCTAGGAAAACAAAAAGCAAATAGAGTCAATTGTTTCCAAGTATTCTGTAAAATTCCATAATTTGAACTCCACATCTATTCTCCTTGACTTGTTCCCTGAAAAAAAATATAATAACTGTTTGCAAAAAATGTTTTGAGGGGAAAATTAGTCTCTTTAATAATGCTTTATTGGGAAGAAACATATTTCTGCTTTGTGTTTATTCTGTACCTTACTTTCTTTCTTTTTGTTACTGTATGTATATTCAGACCACTGTCATTTTTCTTCCATCTTTTCTAAGTTTCCTCTCTTCCCCTTCATAGACATCCAAGAGAATATCAGGAGTCAGC
Organism: Phascolarctos cinereus; assembly: GCF_003287225.1. Classification (NCBI taxonomy): domain Eukaryota; kingdom Metazoa; phylum Chordata; class Mammalia; order Diprotodontia; family Phascolarctidae; genus Phascolarctos; species Phascolarctos cinereus. The sequence goes on along the minus strand of NW_027555625.1, from coordinate 363,122,196 downwards.
ACAATGCAGTATAAAAAGGACTGGATTAGTCAGATAACTTCGACCCAAAACCTAGCATTGCTACTAGCTGTGTGACCTTGGACAAGTCTCTTTATTTCATGGGGCCTCAGTTTGCCCACTCACAAAAGAAGAAAATTCCCTAAGGTTCCCTCAAGATCTAAATCCTATGATTTCCTTTAGTACGTGACAGCAAGTACAGACCTCAGAACCTAAAAATGTGATAGGTGGAAGGGAGAAAAAAATCACAACTCAGAGGCCATCTAGCAAAGCCAGTACTTAAACAAGGATCTACACCAAAGCATTCTCAACAGCTGGTCAAACAATTTTGCTGGAGGAGAACCATCACCTCCCAAAGCAGCCCATTCTTTCTTGATGTGTAATCTATATCACATACACACACAGTTATACATGTCTACATACACACATATATGTACATATGTATGTGTGTGTAGTGGCCCTCTTTATTAGTACTCTATCCCTTGTCAAGGACCCATCATTCTTATCTTTTAAGCTATGGTCCAAAAATCCAAACCAGATTCCCAGATACCATATTTTTTACCAGACTATCCTTTCCCAAATCTGTTTTTCTTAATCCCCTTCCTTTGTTTCACAATAGTGATGAAAACACCATCTATGCTCCAAAGTCCTTCCTTTCTTTATATGCAGACCATGATAATCCTTGACAATGATTTCTTGGGTCACTCTAGTGGTATCATTTTCCTTCTCATGAATCACTAGAAGTGAATAATGATCTTTAATATCAGGAGATATTGATGCCAATATCAGGAGATTCTCAATCACATCCTGAACATATTCCCCAGGAAGATACCACATCTCTAAGCTGATTTTTTTTTAATATTGATATCTTTTGTTTTTAAGTCATTTGGTTTCCAGATATGTCCCTTCCCTTCCTCTGCCTAACTATGCCTTGTAACAGAGAAGCAAATAGAGAGGGAAAAAAAAGATTTCCTTCCCCTGTGGCTTTTATGTAAGGAAGAATAAATATTTTAAGCCTCCAGACAGGGAGAATGGCAGTGACTTACACTACCTTCTCTCCCATCCCAGGCCACCATGTCATCATGAACACATGACCCTGCTATTTCTTTTGATCCTGTTACGGTTATTCCCTCCTGATGTGAGGTAAAGGAATAGTGGAGATAGAATATTCCAAGCTACAACCTTGCGAGCTTTGAAAAGTTGGGAGAGGCTCCTGAGGGCCACTGACAGAGTCTAGCAGCAGCCCTAGCAGAGATGCTCAGGGGAGGAACTCACCTTAAGAAACAACTTATTTGATCCAGGCCAGCAATGAATTGGCCTAGGCATGAAAACACTGTGTCTTACAGCAAGGAACAACTTGTGTATTAACTCTGCTGCAACCAGAAATGAACTTGGTATCCAAGACTGGCACCTTCTGCTACGGCCTCAGCTTATGCCATCAGGCAATAATCATATTTTCTGTGCTGTACATTATACTATGGCATCTATTCTGGCTTATTAAGGAGATGCTAGTAACTAGAAAAAATGGGTGCCCATCAAGTGGGGAATTGCAGAACAAATTATGGTATAGACATGTAAAAAATATTATTGTGCCATAAGAGATGATGAAAATGACAAATTCCAAGAAACTTAGGAAAAATATGGATGAAATGATTCAGAGTGAAGTGATCGGAACCAGGAGAATGATTTAAACAATAATTCAGTAATATAAAGGGAAACGACTTTGAAAGACATAAATATTCTGATTGATGCAATGACCAATCATGGCTTCAGAAGATGGATGAAGAAGCCTGCTTCGCTAGTCGTAAAAGAGAGGGGATGGAATAGAGGTGAAGACCAAGACAGGTATTATCAGACACAGACATTATGAATTTGTTTTATTTTTTTTCTTGACTATACTCATTTGTTACAACGGATGGCTTCTGGAGGTGGGGAGTGGGAGAAGGGTTGTAAGAGTAAGAGTTGGGGTGTAGAAATTGCAATTTAAAACAAAAGAAGAAAAGTTTGGGGCCCCAAAATTATTTGCATAAATTAAATAGCTTTTAAAACTACAAAGAAGACAGCAGAAGAAGGGGCACCTAGGTGGCACAGTGGATAGAGCACTGGCCCTGAAGTCAGGAGGACCTGAGTTCAAATCCTGCCTCAGCCCAGACACTTGACACTTACTAGGTGCAAGTCACTTAACCCCAATTGCCTAATAAAAAAAAAGAGGAGAGTAGAAGGGAGTTGAGAAGGGACTTCCAGGTCATGTGAGCAATAAGATGGTGGACTAGACATTTTCTATGATCCCCATGACCACTCAAACCTCTCCAAAACAGAAATTATGTACCAAAAATAAAGCAACTTCAGCTGCTTCTATAGTCTAGGACACCCAAAATCACAAAGAAGGTTTATAAAAATAAGAGCTGGTGCTCACTGGTCCTGAGCTCACTCAATGCCTCTTCCCTACCTCTCATGCTACTAATAGCAAGGCCTTGCTGGAAGACCCAGGCCCGGGCTAATATCAAGCTCTACCCCTGCACCCTGTTCTCCCCTTCTTCTTTACAGTGCTGTAGAGACCCCCTCCCACTCAAGGACATGGACGTTATTTTACTTGGGCCTAAATAACCAGCTTGGCTAAAGTCTTTCAGGAGCAAAAGTTTTCTGAGGGCTACAACCCAGAAGCATCAAAGCTGCAAAGCTCTGAAGTGCCAGTGCCAGGAAAAGCAGGCTCTGCATTGCTGGTGCCAGAACAGACAACTAAAAAATTGAGGGAGTGGGACAAATCACCAGTACAGGACACATTGCATGTGAGGAATTATTTATCACTCTACCAAGACTGAGGAAAAGAGCATGTCATCCAGCTGGGGCCAGTTCTGACTATTCAAAAGTCACTTGGGACAGAGACCTAGGCTGGTGAACTCACATGTGAATTGTCCGTTGTGGGAGAAAGCTGTGTGGTACCTTGAGAGAGATCCAGCCCCCAAAGAAATCACAATCAGAGGGGAGGGAGGCAGGAAGTGAGTAATAAGGCAGGGGTGGGGGAAGAAGAGAAAGACTGAAAGTACCAAAGATTTCAGGAAGAGGAAATCACAAAGATTTTGTAACATAAACAGGCAAACCAACAGGAAAAATAGAAATAGTAACAACAGAAAGAATTACGGCCTCCAGAGCTAATAAAGTTCAGGCATCTGTGAACAAATAGTGCAAAATGAAGGGAAATGATCCAACACATGATGATACAGAAGACCCTGTGGAATTTGAGGAGAACACACTGTTCCTGAGTAGTTTAAAAGAGAAATGATAATTATGAGAGCAGAATTTATGCCTTGTATCACACACACAAAAAAATGAGCAGAATAAAAAACTTGAATACATAATGGCAAGCCTCACCAAAGGAAAAAAAAAAAGAACAATAGATTGGGAATGCAAATACACAGAAGTGAAGGACAAACTAGAAGAGAAGCAAAACACAAAAATATTTAAAGAAAATAAGCTCACTACTAAAAAAAAATACAAGGATCTCAAAAGCAGGATGGTTAGACGCTAATCCAAATTTCACAGAACAAATCCCCTTAATAAAAGAATTTGTTCTGTAAAACTTGGACTCAGTCAAAAGGCCACACCCAAGGACCTAGAAGGCCACGTGTGGCCTCGAGGCCACAGGTTCCCCACCCCTGGTTTAGAGAGAACCTAAAGATCATAGGTCTCCCAGAGGAACAGGACAGTACAAAAAACCTTGACACCATAATGAAGGTGTAGGGAAGAGGGGTCTTACATGTGTAGTGAAGCCCACCTGTGGCAATGGAGGCTTACATGTTACGAGGGCTTTTAGTTGTGTGATTTTGAAGGGAACAGACATTTCTAACCTCTTCTTTTCGCCCCCCCTTCTCCAAGGGGAGCTTTTATTCCTATCAGGAGGGGAAGCAGGAAGTTGGGGCCATGGCCATTCTGCTTTTCTCACAGAGGAGGTCCTGGGCTAGAATTATATCTATTTGTTCCTCTAAACCTTGTTAGTCTAGGAGATTTGATAGAGTTCTATCTAGTTTGTTTATGCTTTGTCATTTCTAGGGGAAGGGGAATCCCAAGCTCTGGATTCAAGGCTTGACCCCTTTCCTACCAAACGCACAAAGCAAATAGCAAAGAAACTTATTTATCTAAATCGTAACAATATAGAAATCAGAGAAGGTATACATAGGAAAATAAGTATCAGTCAATACAGAATGAAGGAGCTCTCCCTTTGGGAACAAGATAACTCAGCTCAACCAAGACAGAGTTTCCTAGATCTCACCCAAGGGAAATTTTTCTGAAGCCTCTAGAGTAGCAATCTGGGAATAAGCACATGATGGAGACTGCCAGCTCCTCTCATGTCTTCCCAGAGTCTTTTCCTTCATCAACCTAAAGTGGGGTTGATCTGTTCCATCTTCTCTCTCCAGGTAGGAATCCAGGAACACCCAAAGTGACTTGACATTTGAACAAGATTTGAAATTTGATGGGTCCCCAAAGGAAACCATTCCTGCAGAGTCCTGAAGGGGCCTGGTAAAGTCTGGAGCCCTCTCACCTCTCAGGAACTCGACCCTGTTCTTCACACAGGGCAAGGCACTCATCTCTACCAGTAAGAACAGAACCACATACCAATGGGTTTGGGACAAGGTTACAAAGGAAATAATGAAAGAGAACTGTCCAGAACTTCTGAAATTACAACAGAAAGAATTCAGATTGCTTCCAGGAAAACAACAACCACTACTACCTTGCAAACTCCAAGATACATAGTGGTTAAATTTAACAATTTAATTCAGAAATAAGCCGCCAGGAGAAAGATCTTCAAATAAAAGGAAAGGACAATTGAATAATGCAAGACTCTTCTGCACCCACTAGAAAAAGGAGGAGGGAATAGAATAATGTGTTCCAAAGAGCATTGGAGCTCAGGCTGCAGCCCAGGGTGACCTATCCTGCAAATCTGGTTTAACAATACAAAACAAAAGACAGATATTCAATAATAAAGAAGAGTATGGAATATTTTTAGAAAGAAAACTAGAACAGATGAGATTATTTGCTTTTTGAACACCCCAGTCAAAAGAAATGCGGGAGATGTGAATAAATGCAGAGGGCAATACTAGCAGAGTGACAACAGCACACAAGGAGATAAGGTGAAGGTGAAAATCTGGTAGAGGTAACAGTGAAAAGGTGGCCAGGAGGCATTCTGGATAGAACTTGGTGATACCCTGACTACAGGTGAATTCTTCTTTTATGGAACTATATTGCAGCATGGTAGGATATATATGAAAATGGGGAGTTGGAGCAAGTAGATAGAGAGGAATGAATGATGTGCTGGTGTCACATAAAAGGCTGCAATGAGGAAATGACCTTTTATATCTCAGAAACAGAAGAACCTACAGAAGCATGCAGGAGGAGAAAGGTGAGAAGGAAGGAAGCTTTACTTTGGAGTTGAGAAGGGGGTCTAATGATGAATGATCTTTTGATTAAAGGGAGATGAAGACTTTACCCCAAATGAAGTCTGGGGGTTTTAGTGCCTATAAAGTCTATTTGTCCTGGGAGAGGAGAAGTTGGAACCCCTAGAAGTAGCTGGTACCTAGAGAAGTGAGACAGCATGAACAGGGAGGAGATTTCCAAGAAAATGTAGGGGGAAAAGGTCAACAAGAGAGGCTATAAATCAGTTCCCTACTATGGCACAGTGTCCTTTCTGATACCTGTAATAATGGGCATTGTTCAAAGAATGAGGCACAATGGAAAAAGGGAATCCATGGGTTAAGCCCTACAAAACAATGGCAGAAGTCACCTAGAGAGAAGATCCTAGATTGGATACTTTGGAAGTTTTGATTGTATGAAAAATTTAGAGAAAAGAGAGACAGATCAGATGATTATAAAGGTCATGAATCAGAATAAGCACCTTGAATAAACAGAAAGAGTACATGGATAATGAAGAGAGTAAGAGAAATCTTCTTTTGGAAAGTGGTACAAAAATATGAAATAAAAAATATAGTGACCAGAACTAACTGAAGGAAAAGAGAGAAAGAGAGAAATGCTTAATAAACTGACAGAAAAAAAGAGAGGGAAGAAATATTTACTACATAAAAGCTGAAGAGAGGGGCTGATAAACAAAATCCCTTTGGGAAGGGGTAACAAATGAGAAAAAAAAAGGGATTAGGGGTGAGGGAAAGAGACCAGTGGAAATAGGGCCACCTTATACACTTCACATGTCAATATCAAAATTCATAACAGAAATATTATCTGAGTTTCAAAAAGACATGGACATTAATATAATAGTGATAGAAGACTTTAATATCTCTCTAAGTTTTGGATAAGTCAAACATAAAAACAAACAAATGGAAAAATATAGAAATGAACAAATTTCTGGAGAATCTAGAGTTAAAAGACTTATGGTAACTTCTAAATGGGACAACATAAGACTATATATATATACATATATATATACACATACACATACACACACATATATACACACATATATGTGCATACACACACACATATATATGTATAGATATATGTATATATATCTATACATATATATATATATACATATATATATATATATATATATATATATATATATATATATACACATATATTTCTCCATATCACATGGAACTTTTTGACCTTCTATTGGGGCACAGATATATATCACAAATGTAAAAAGGAAGAAATATTCAATACATCCTTTACAAATAGTAATTCAATAAGAATAGAAATTGCCCAATGAATAGAAACAGATATTTCCACAGAATCCCGTTAGATCCTGCATGTGGCCCATTCATAGGAAGTGACAGGAAAGAGAGCCAATTCCAACATGATAAGGAGAAGGGGAAACAATATAATTAAAGATCAAATCAATATTCTTCTATTCCAGAACAATTGTTGGGATCCAGGACACATTCATAGAAACAGAAAGAAAATAGAAAATACTAACAAGCAGCCTAGTAGAATTTAGTCAAAAATTTTCTTTAAAGTCTGCCCACTAAATGACTCCAAAACTCTATAATTGCTTACTCAAGTCTCTCTATAATCTAGATCTAACCAATCTTTCCCAACCTCAACTCAGAACCCACCAAATCTGGACTGGAGTCCTGATTCTAAAACTAATTGACCTTGAAAAGTCACTTCCTCTCTCTATGAAATCGAAATAATGCTATCTATAATATCTCCATCATAGGAATGTTGTGAAGAGAGATTATGAAATTATAGCTGTGGGTGATATTTATAGAAATGTGGTGTCTAGACTGGGGGAGGTAACAATTCTATTGTACTCTTCCCTCGTTACAGTACATTTGCAGAATAGTCTTCAGTTAAAAGCACCACATTTTGAGAAAACATTCACAAACTGGTGCTAATTGAGAGAGGAAGATGCCATATGGGAATCAGCTGAAGAAACTGGGCATGTTGAATCTAAAGAAGAGAAGACTCTGGGGACTATATTTAATGATTTGAAGGGCTATCCTTTGAGGGGGAAATATATATGAATGAATCACAACTACTTGGCAATTTTACCTCTGCCCCATCTCCTAAGCATTGTTGCTGAGCCCACCAACCTGGTGAATTTAAATGCTTTAGGCAAGCACAAGGTCACTCTGAGAGGCAAGAGAGTGTATCAAAAGGAGCACAGACCTTGGAGTCAGAAGACTTAGATGCAGGTACTAGCTCTAACTATATAATCACAACGAAGTCATTCACCTTCTCTGAACCTCAGTTTCCCAGACTCTAAAATGCTGATGATAATACTTGCATTACCAATTTCAGTGGGAAACAAATGAGATAATGAATGTAAAATCATTTTGTTACCATAATGCACCAAGTAAGTCAAAGTTGCTATTTTTATGGCATTGTTATCAGACAATGGCAACCATTTGTCTTACCTCTTTAAGGATTCCTCAGTAAGTCAACTAGTAGCTGGATTACACCTGGACAAAACTGAAAAGTTGGTCAAGTTTGTCATAGCATCATAGAGTTGACACTGATTTTAGACATCAGTGAAGCCAGTCCTTCATAACATATGGTCATCCTTCCTCTTTTAGAACATGAACAATGATGATGTAGCGCTATCCTTCATTCCTGAAGAGGGCCATGATGTGTCATCCTACTTCTCCTTCCAAAATCTCCTACCAGCATTTGTAATTCCTTCACTTCCTCAGGTATTGCTGCTATATCCCATTCCTACAGAACACTGTTCTCCATTGGTTGTAATGGTGGTAGAGTGCTCTGACAAATTAATCCCCATGAGAGCATTAGCTGCCAAAGACTTAACCTGTGGTACTTCTCAGGAGTATTTGTATTTTAATGTAGTCATTAATATGTCCCCAAAGCTAAAAATATAAAGAAATTAATCTCTTATGTTGGAATCTCAGGTATTGTGAAAAGCAGTGGGAAAAATACTTGGGTAAGAAAGGGATCTTCCTGGCATCCCTCAAAATACAGAACACAGCACCATACACCCTACCAACAGATATAGCCATTACTGGCACATATTGTACACCTCTAACTACTAGAAGGAATTTTCAGCTGCTGGATTCAAATAGAACTGATGGGATGTTGAATAGATAGTGCAACCCTCCAGATGAGCAGTCTCTGATTTTTCAATTATCTTCGTTTGAAAATGTCTAATTGAATACAGAATTACATGATCAACAGTTACCATCTGTTGCATAGGGCCTCGAAACATTTCTGTAAGCAATGTTCTTTCCTTTGTTATCTTCCAAGACCTGCTATCAAAAACAGAGTAAATCAAACTATAGATATCTAGAATCAAGAAGCACTATGGTGGTGAGAACTGGAGATGTTCTGCCTGGGGAACAGAAGATTGGGGAGGGCAACAGTGAGCATGATAGCTGTCTTCAAGTACCTGAAGGGCTACTAGGAGAAGATGAATTAGATTTATTTTGTGGGGGCCCAGAGGCAGAATGAGGGGCTAGTGGGTAGATGTCAGAGGGAAGCAGATTTCACTCCTAAGCAAGGAAGAACTTCCTGATAATAAGAGGTACCCAGAAACAGGACAGAGGAAGTAAGTTCCCTATGACTTATGAGTCCAAGAAAAGGCCAGATGATGACTTGTCAGGCACGCTGGCTGGCAGATTCTTCATCCAGGGAGGGTAGATTAAATTACCTTGTTTATCATTTGATATTCTGTAATAATGACTCATGTTTCTGTAATAGGTTAACTGAGAGTGCTTTCCTCACAGCAGAGCAAACGTTATTAACCACATTTTGCAGATGAGGAAACTGAGTCTCTGACAAGTTAAGCAACAAGTGTCATGTCTCACTCAGTATTTGAACCCAAGTCTCCTGAATCCAAACCCAGAAAAACTCTACTTTGTCATGCTGCTTATATGATTCCATGAATAAAAGTATTCTGCTGACTGAATCTAACCCCACCATAAACCATGCAGTCATTATGACTGCCTTGACCAGGGAATCTAGAAGTATTTTCTAGGAAGAGAGACACAGCAATTTATGATTACCAAGTGTATGATATCCATTTTCTCCTAGTATCCTTCCAAAGTTTCTCTGAAGCAGAGGTTGCAGATACTGTTGTCCCATTTTACAGACCATGAAATTGAAATCCTAAGTTACAGTTGCTCCCTCTCCCAAGTGCATAAGGATATAGAGAATGCATTTGTCTGAACTTTAGCAACAGCTCCTCTCCTAGTCAGTGAGACAAATAGCCCCGCTTCTGTTAGAACACACACTCAATTTTCAACAAAGCTATTTAGACCATATCAATACATCTACTCCTAGCACAGCATGTTTAATTAAGAAGCCAATTAAACACACATCAGCCACTGTGATTAGCAGAGGGATATCCATTTAATTTGTGCAGCGCAAATAGACAGTGCCCAATGCCAGTCTGCACTTTGGCCTCGGTGTTTGGTTATCTCTCATGAACTCGAACTCTTGCATTCTCTGTTTTCCCAACAGATCAGACTATACCAGCACAATTCAGGACAAATCAGAAGCAAAGAAAATCATGGGAAAGTCTAAAGGATGTCAAAGATGCCCTCATTTTCTACCACATACCACCCTCTAGAAATAATGATGTGGAATCCTTGCCTATGGAAACATGGAAACACTTTTCCAAGTTTTGAAATGTTTTCACATACTGGATCTCTATTATCTAAATATCTGCTGTCTTTAGTAGGCCTGAGCAGAATCTGTCTTAGAAACAGACCTGGCCTATAAAAATCATCTGGTCCACCCTCTTCCTCAATTTAGGAATCTCTTCCACAGAGTCCTAACATTATCCAGACTCTGCTTCAACATCTCCGTTGACAGGGAGCTCACTACCTTGAAACAGAACCCATTCAGTCTTGGAGAGCTCTCGATGTTAGGAAATTCTTCCTTAGATTTAATACTTTAATATGTCAGTGAAATCATGATTTCATCAAAGTACTCCTCCTACCAGTACATATTACAACTGTCCCTAGCACCTCATCCATTCTCATTCATCTTGTCCTTGCCCTCCCATAAGAGAATCCACTCAAAATGCTTGAGGTCTTCCACAAAGTATTTTAAATCATTGCAGGTATCAGTATAATTCTAATGCTGACTGACTTTGGCACTCCTCCCCTGTAGTTTCCTTATATTGAGTCAAAATTTATCTTTCATAGTACAAAAAAAAAAAAAAAACAAGCCTTTTGCTTCAGCCTGTCATAGTGGAAGATCTGGACTTGGAATCACAAGATTATCATCTTAGTCCTGACTTAGAAGCCACAGGCAAGTTATCTGGCCTCACTGAAACCTCAGTTTCCCCAAACCTCAAAGAGATGTTATAAGAAAAATATTTTTGCAAATTCCTAAGAAAAACCCATAGAATTATGAGAACCTAATATGTATTGATGAATCAATAAACATTTAAGTTTCTACTCTTTGCCAAGAATTATACTAAGCACTGGGTAAATAAAGACAAAAACAAAATACTCCCAGCTGTCTTGGATCTTACAGTCTAACAAGGGAGATAGCATTTACATTAAAATATATGCAGAATATGTGCACAATAAATACAAGGTAGTTTTGGGAAGGAGGACACTGGTGGAGGGATCAGGAAAGGTTTCTTGAAAAAGGTGATGCTTAAGCTGAATCTTGAAGGAAACCCAAAGATCACCAGCCTAATCACCCAAAAGCTCTACAAAGCTGGGTTCCTTCTGCTTCCTACTTTTTATTTTTGAGAGTTTTCTTTTTGCCTCATCCATAAAGCAGGCCTTAAACAACCAGAGGGTCAGAAAAACATCAAAAGGTTAGTTATCATGAAGCAACAAAATCAGAAGACATGCCTGGGTCCAAAAATGTGGGTTGGCCACATGGGAGCATTGAGATCTAAAGGGAAAAACAGGCACACATGGTCAAAGGTCAGGCAAGAGTCCAAGGTACACGGTATACAGATGGCTCTGAGTTCACATTAATGGCATATTTCCCACTTTGGCTATTTTGGAGAAAAGACAGTGATTCCTTTTCTTTGAGCCCTAATATTTAGGGTTTACTCCATGAACCTCAATCTTTGGCATGAGCCAAAGATGGGGCTAATTCCCAGTCACTGCTCAATTTGGTCCACACATTGGAAACAGCTGAATTTGTATCAGGGAAGACAAAGTATGCTTATACTTACTGAAATATTGGTGCTTCCCCCAATGTATTGATGTATTAATGTATCTTTTAAGTAATTTTATTTTCTTATGTATCATATATATGTGTATATATATATATTATATGTATATATATATATACATATATATATATATATATATATATATATACAGATATGTTTTTTAAGCATTTTTCTTCCATTCCCCTCTCACTACTGAGGTTTAAAAAAAATCAACAAATAATCATAGTAAAACAAAACTAACTCCTACATTGGTCATATCCAAAAATCTCTCTGCCTTGAAGTAGGCATCATTCCTCATGGTTAATTATAGTTTAAATCTGTGTTCTTATCTTTTAAAATTGTGTTTACATACATACATACATACATATACACATGCATACATACATATACACATACATACATGCATGCATACATGCATACATACATACATGCAGGCATACCTCATTTTATTGCACTTCACTAATATTGTGTTGGTTTTGTTCTTTTTACAAATTGAAGGTTTATGGCAACCCTGTGTTGAGCAAGCCATTTTTCCAACAGCATGTGCTGTGTGTTAATTTTGGTAATTCTCCCAGTATTTCAAATTTCTTCAATATTATTATATTTGTTAAGGTGATCTGTGATCAGTTATCTTTGATGTTACTATTGTAATTGTTTTGTGCCCATATAAGACAGCAAATTTAATTGATGAATGTTGTGTATGTTCTGACTGCTCCACTTGACCTCTCCAACTCTTTCCCTCTTCTTAGGCCTCCCGAGACACAACAATATTGAAATTAGTCCAATTAATAACACTACACTGGCCTCTAAGTTTTCAAGTGAAAGGAAGAGTCAATCAATCAATGGACAAACTTCATTGCTGTCTTATTTTAAGAAATTGCCATAGCCACCCCCAACCTTTAGCAACTACCACCATGATCAGTTAGTGGCCATCAATATCAAGGTAAGACCCTCCACCAGCAAAGATTATAACTCGCTAAAGGTTCAGATTATGGTTAGTGTTTTTTGGAAATAAAGTATTTTTAGTTAAGGTATGTATACTTTTTAGCCATAACACTATTGCACACTTAATAGACAGTATATAAATAAATATATGTAGTGAATCCAGTAAACATAGCTTTTATATGCACTAGAAAACCAAAAAATTTCTGTGACATGCTTTATTGTAGTGGTCTGTAACTGAACTCACAGTATCTCTGAGGTATGCCTATATATATATGTATGTATGTATGTATATGTGTGTATATGATATATACATACATATAAATATAAATATACATATACATATGTGTGTATATATATATATATATGACTGTCTCTAACTTTAAGACCTCAAATGTAATTTATCTCTACCATTAAATAACCTTTATTCCAAAGGGAACAGAGACTGAGGGGTGAACAGAGGTTCAGACACAAAGTGGAAAGAATGCTAAATTTGAGTCATGGGGAGAAATGGAAGAGTGAAGGGAACAAGCACGTATTAAGCATCTACTGTGTGCCAGACATTGTGCTAAGCACTTTACAATTACCTCCTTTGATTCTCACAACAACCCTGTAAGGCAGATGCTATTTTTATCCCCATTTTACAGGTGAGAAAACCGAGACAGAGATTGAGTGATTTCTCATACAACTAATAAGTGTCTGATGCTGAATTTGAAGTCATGTCTTCCTGATTCTAAGCCAGTGCTCTATCCACAGCACCACCTAGCTCACAGTTTGAATGCTAATACTTATTATTTATGTGACCTTGAAGGAATCACCTAACCTCTCTGACCTAATTTCCTTGCCTCTAAAATTAAGGAGCTGAACTAAACCTCTAGGCCTCCTCACAGATCTAGATCAATTATTCTACCATAAAGCTTTGCTCTTTCACGTTTGACAATTTTGCTGACAGGGACAAAAAAAATGTAAGACTTGTATACAAGCAACTACAACAACACAAGAACCTGTCCCATAGAGCCATTCCTTAAAAGATAGTTAAATAGTCAAAGAATATGAACAGTTAAGTTTCAAAGGAAGAAATTCAAGCTATCAAAATTACATGAAAAAAATGCTCCAAACCACTGACAGAGAAATACATACTAAACTAACATTGAAAAGCATTAATCAGTCTGGAAGAGATGACCAAAAAGGGAAATAATTTTTAGAAGGGCTGCAGCAAGGACCCACTAATGAACTGTTGGTAAAGATGTGAACTGGTCCAGATAGTCTAGAAAGCAATTAGAACTTTACCCCAAAAGTCCCTAATTGTTCAATGTCCCAAGTATTAGCAATACTATTGCTAGGTGCATATGCCAAAGAGATCAAAGAAAGTAGGAAAAGCCTATATGTACAAAAATATTTATTGTAGCCCTTTTAGTAGTAGCAAAGAACTTAAAACCAAAATAATTCTCATCAGTTTGGAATGGTTAAACAAATTACTGCATAGTAATACGATGGAATATTATTATACTATAAGAAAAAGAGATGCTTTGAGAGAAACCTGGGATGATTTTTATGAACCAGGAGAATAATTTACACAATAACAACAATATTGTAAAGCAAACAAGTTTGAAGGGGGAGAGGAAAGGGGAGGAGAAGAAGAGGGGAGGAGGAAAAGGGGAAAGGAAAGAGGAGGGGAAGAGAAGAAGGGAGGGGAGAAGAAAGGAAGGGAGGAAAGAGGGGAGGGAAAAAGGGAGAAGAGAAAAGCAGAGAAGAGGCTTATTGAAACGTTTTTAAATACACAGATGAGAAACAAAGGATGACAAAAAGGAATCACAAACAGGACAGCTTTGAAAGTAACATGTTGAATTTATTATATACTTTAAAAGAAAACTATGTATATAATAGACATTTGTATTTTCACGTGCAATCCTCTCTTTCCATTCTACTGTATATAGGGAAGTGCTCATTTTAGTTGATGCTTGTTAAGTTCAGATTTTAAAAAAAAAATTTAAAAAGAAAGAAAACAACCCACAAAGACAATAATACACTTAAAACCAGGACAAAGATTGTTACAGTGCCTTTCTTCCCAGCTGCTCATTTGCATATGACCAATAGAAGAATGTTGAAGTTAATAACTGGGGAACTCTGAGCTCCAGAACTCTTTTGTTATTGTGCACCTTGCCTGGTTATGACTTAGCCAGCAAAGATGAGGATTTAATAGGAAAGGATAATGTCTGGACCTGAGATTTCACTGGGATAGAGAACTCCTGAGTAAGGAATTTCACTCTACCAATGCAGGTTGGCACCTTCTCTGCAACTTATAGTCTTCCTAGGGCATTGAGAAATTAATTGACTTGCCCAGAATCACACACCCAATATGTGTCAGAAGTGCAATTTGAACCTAGGTCTTCCTGACTTTACTCTCTACAATATGTATGTGTGTGTGTGTGTGTGAATGCATGTATATGTATATATGTGCATGTATGTCTGTATATGTGGATATATGTATGTGTACATGTGTGTATATATGTATGTGCATGGGGTGTGGGGCAAGTTTATGTGTATATGTATAGATATATAGATATATATACAGTATATCACTCTGCCAGAACATTTTGGTTACTCAACATAAGTTAGAGTGGAGTCTCTTTACACTATAATCCTATATCTTGGTTTTGAGAAGGAATTGATGAGAAGAGTTAATTGACATGGGAATGGCTAAACAAATTAGGGTACATGCATGTACTATAACATTGCTGTGCCATAAAAAATGATAAATGATAAAAATACAGAGACTCAGGGGAAGACACATGAACCAATTGTTCTGGTCTGAGCCTGACTCAAGCCAGTCACCTAGTAGTTTATGGTCATTATTGGAGCAAAATGGGATACTTATCAACCCTTCACCAGTAAGAGAGATAGAGAGAGAGAGGGGGGGGAGAGAGGGGGGGGGAGAGAGAGAGAGAGAGAGAGAGAGAGAGAGAGAGAGAGAGAGATTTACCTAACTATAGAAAATTAAGGATAGTCCACAAGGATATGCATGGATGCATTGCATGGAGCTCAAGGCCATTCTGCTAAATAAAGCTCTCCTGCCTCTGTCCATTGCTGTCCTCCAGCTAAGCATCAGACAGCTCCTTATGTTTCTTTATACTCAGGTGACCAGGAACTGATGTTAACAGCCCAAGCCTTTAGTTCCCTGGGCCAATCATGTCCCAAGGATAGTTTAAATACCTTTTAAGGAAAACCTAGTCCAACTAGCATGGGCCGGAGTGAGGTGGGATGGATATAGGATACTGCTCCCTTCACTCCGTTGAGAAGAAAACAGAAATACAATATACAGTCTAACTCCAACAATGCAAATGAGAAGAACAAAAGAAATAAAAACTGAATGAATGTTTTGTAATTTTAATGATCAAGCTTAGCACCTTAGAAGAAATATATCAATATACCTCCTTCCCTTCTTAGCAGAGGTAGAGTTCTAGGGATGTGGAACACTGCATATATTTTGAAAAACAGTTAATACATTAATTAGCTTTGTTGAACTGGTTTTTTTTTCTCTTTCTGTGTTTATTGGTGTAAGGGGGACAGTCTAGATAGACGAAGAGAAGCTAACATGTTTGGAAATCAAGGTAGTATAAACTACATGAAGGCAGTGTTCTTCATATAACTGGAGTTTAATAAACTTGTGGTAACTTGAATTTCAGTAAAGTGAAAAAAAATTAAGGTAGTATAAAAACAAAAGACATCAGTAAACTATAACAATAACAACAACAATAATGAATTGGAGGGCCAGGCTTAACTATAATTTTCATGGTCACTTTCAGAGCTAACATTTTGGGCTCAGAGATTCTAAGGTATCTTCCAGATCAACCATTTACAATGTCAGCACATTTAAGTCCACTGAATTTGCATATAATCCATTTTCATATTATCTCATATTCTCACAATGACTAGGAATATGCCAGATCCTGGATGAAACTGCTGGTGTTTGTGGATTGTGGTCCCTTCTCTATGGTCCCCCACCCCCTTCTTATATAAGCTTATCAGCAGAGAATCTTCTCCCAGGCAGGTGCTTATCATCTGGTCTAGTCTGGGAGTGTGTATTAGTAACTTGTAGCTAGTTAGGCAATTCGGGCCTTGTCTGCCCTGCTACATAACCTCTGGCTAAAACAAGGTGTTGCCCTGATAAACAGCCTCACTAGCCCAGTGTCTGTGTGAAACAAAGAGAAACTAACTGAGAACAGGTCTGTACAAACATCTCCAATGGTGCCATCTGTTTGTCGGCCCAGTGCCCTGCTGCTTCAGAGATATGATCAGGTCCCAGAATTCTCCAAGTGTCTCAAGAGCTGGGGCCAAGCCCACCACCTTAGGCTGAGAACTTCTGAAGGCTCCTAAGCTAGTTTGAAGGCTGGGTCAGGGCACTGCTCAGTGGGGACTCAGGGCAGGCAAGAGGAGTGCCCAGTGAGTCAGGGAGCCTGGGAAAGGATCAGTTCTCATCCTGGCTGCTACTCACTACCTGTGTAACCTTGAGAAAGTCATTCTGTCTCAGCTGGATCTAGGTTTCCTCATCTCTAAAATTAAAACCTTCCTGCTCCAAATTGCATGATAATTGGTCCATTAGATTATGAGCTTCTAGAGGGCAGAGACTGTCCTTTGCCTCTTCCTGTATCCAGTGGTTAGCATAGTGACTGGCACATAGCAACTTCTTAATAAATGTTTATTAAATGATTGATCCTACCCACAGACTTCACATAGTCTTGAACCTTAAACCGGATTTATCCAATGAGGAAAGATATAGTCACCCAAGTGCTGAGATGGGAAAATAACAATAAAGTCCTAACAGGTAAATTTTACAATTTGTTTTTACAGCACTTTAAAAAAAAAAAACAATGTTGTGAGATTAGATCATAAGCTCCTTGAGAACAGGAACTGTCTTTTGCCTCCTTTTGTATCCTCAGTGCTTAGCACAGTGCCTGGCACATAGTAGGTGCTTTATAAATGTTTATTGGCTGAATGATTGAGATAGGTAGGTCATATATTAAAAATGGATGAATGAAGCATTTATTATATGCAAAGCACTAGGCATATAAATAGAACAGTAAGACAGTCCCTGCTCTAAAGGGGCTCACATTCTAATGGAAGGTTTCAGCACAAATTAGATGGAAAGATCTCATGATCCTTAGGGTACAGATCGTGATACTAATAATGTCATTTCCACTAATAAAATCTTATCAATTCCCAATGTTGAATTGTATGACAATGCTAAAGTGTCCCAATGGGCCTAGCATCAAGAAGACCTGAGTTCAAATCAGCTTCAGACACTTATTAGCTGTGTTACCCTGGGTAATTCACTTAACCCTATTTGCTCCAGATCCTCATCTGTAAAATAAGCTGGAGAAAGAAATGGCAAACCACTCCAGTATCTCTGCCAAGAAAACCTCAAAAGAATCAGACACAACTGAATCGACTGAACAAAAAGGATTTTGGTGGCAAGGATTTCCTCTTCTGGCTCTTGAGTAGCTGTGGCTATACCATTTGCAAAAGCAGTTGCCAGGTTACATGTCCACAGGATTGCTTCCCAGGATGCCATCATGGCTTTGGGTGCTGTGCTGGAAGAATTACTATTCCCAGGGCTCTTGGGTTCAGGATCCTAGTATAACTCCATCAAGTTCTAAAGAGACATAGTGGTCAAGAAGATGGTGGTGATTTGATTTTCATAGCATATGTTGCCGTAGGGGTATTGGTGGAAATGGCTGGCCCCTTCTCTACAGGAGTTGCTTCTCCCGCAATGGATGGCCTTGAGGGCTAGACTGGAAGCGGGACCATTGGTCTGTAGGGTACTGCTACTTCCATGGCTCCTGCACTCACCTGCCTGTTGGTGGGAGTTAGTTGGCCCTCAAGGATGGCTCAAATCCATCTACCCCAAAACTTTAGGTCAAACCCTAAACAAAGCAAAATCAGCAATCCCTCCTCCTATCCCATCCACAGAAGGTGGCTTAATATGGCCAAAACCATATCTACTCCCAAAATGGCCTACAGGCTTAAGGAACAAGTGCAAATAACAAAAACAAAACAAAACAAAACAAAAACAACTAACCCACAAGCATATGGCCCTCAAAGGTAAGTAGTCAAAGCATAGCTGTGACATGTAATCATCTGCAAAGACTCCTCTTCACTATCCTCTATGGCCTACTCTTCCCCACCTCTCTCCCTTCAACAGCAATCAGAAGAGACAGGCGCTTTCTAACCACCCAACTATGGAGTTGCACCATGTGCTGATATTACTCATCCTTTCCTCTCAATTCATTCCTTCCCCATTCCATTATGGGAATGAACAACGCTTCAAATCCCACCTCTGATTCTTACTACTTATTTTACCAAGACAAATCACAACCTCTCTGGACTTCACACAACATGGGCAGGCATGGATGGATTATGATCTGCAACATTGAAGGGAATATTAGAATTGATCAAATCATAGATCCATTGAAATGCTGGCATGTTAACTTAAAACATTTAAATAAATGAGATAATGTAGGTAAAAATGTTTTGAAATCTGTAAACTTTTAATGATGATAACTCTCAGTGGTTACTGGATCCCTAAGTGCCCACAAAACATCTCTTTGATAATATATTCTAAAATTTTATGAGGAAACCAAGCCAGACTCATTGACTGATATTTATATAAACCAATCTTATTCCCTTTGTTTAAAATAAAGATAGTAATTGCCCATTTCTAGTTCTGTACCATGTCTCTCAGTCAGAGTTTTTCAAGGAGCACCAATTGCAAATTAGCCATCACATTAACAAGTTCTTTAATGGCCTGAAAAATGGTTTGTCTCATGTCTGACAATATAATGTCTGTGACATCACTGAGGGTAGCTAGATTCTCTCTTACAATATCCTCAATCATTTTGGCTTTCAACTCTGTACTAAATATTTTTGTTCTATTCTTAGTTCAAAGATCTTTAGTAGAGAAAACAGAAGAAAAATAAGACTTGAATTGCCTTCCACCTTTCCATCATCTACAATTGTCATCCCATCTACCACATGCATTCATCCTAAGTCACCCTCTTGACCCCTAAATAAAAGCTTTTTTTTTTTTATTGTCCTTAGCATTCATGTATGCCCCTTCTAAGTTTGGTCACCCCTAGTACTACTCTTAGAGCAGCTAGGTAGCACAGTGGATAAAGTGTTGGTCCAGAGTCAGGAAAATCTGAGTTCAAATCTGGCCTCTCACACTAGATGTGTGACCCTGGGCATGTCACTTAGCCCTGTTAGCCTCAGTTTTCCCATCTGCAAAATGAATAAAATGGCAAATCTCTCTAGTACCTTTGCCAAGGAAACCCCAAAAAGGGTCACAAAGAGTCAGACATGACTGAAAACAAACAACACTACTTTTACAGGAATATTATCTTTCATATTAATTCTCAATTACCAGCCCTTGCTTCATTTCCTCATATGCATCTTTTAAATATGAGTTGATTGATGAGTTTCCTGAGTCAACAAGTTAATAAGCACTTATTAAGCACTTATAAGTGGACAGTGTGTTAAGCACTAGGGATGCAAAGAAAGGCAAAAAGAACAGTGTCTACTCTCAAGGAGCTCCTATTCTAATGAGAAGAATAATATGCAAACAACTGAACATAAAAGACATACACAGAAGAAATGAGAAATAATCTCAGGGGAAAGATACCATAGGGAGAGTGAATCTGAACTAATATTTTCTGACAGCTTTCCCCCTTTTTTCCTCATTAGAATTATTTCTGTGTGCATTTTTAACTTCTCATCCCTCCTGGACTGACTTCCCATCTAGATTTTTTAGACCATGAGATTTTACCCATCTTTTCTGTGAACTCTATGAAATTTGCTCCCCAAAAATCTTGGACCCAAGACTGTGCTCAACTTTCCCTTCCCCATCAATCTCTAGGAAAGAGATGCTCACTTTTTCACAAAGTTCTTGCTATTTCTTCTTCCCACTTACTCCACTATTAAAGAATGAAATTTTTACAAAAGTAAGTCAGGAATTCATCAGCTGCTATGCTTTTAGCAGGCCACTTTTAAGGGGGCTTCTGTCACAAAAGACCCCATTGTAACATTCAAACTTTCTCATTTAAATTATTACCAGATTTCATGAAGCAATGCATGGACCATTTTTCTCAAGTTATTGAGACACTCTCAACCTGACCATGGAATGTTAACCCATCTAATTATAGTGGTTTAAAATGACTGATACCTCCTGATGAGAAAAAAAAATGAAGTTATTTCTCTGCTGGAGGTCTCAGATCTAACTTTATATGTGAAGTTTGCCCATATGTGGTAAATTTGTGCACCCAGGGAAATAGAAATGAATTTCCCAGAGGCCTTTATAACAAAACCATAAGAAATGGCAATACTAGGATGGTTTTGAAAAATTTTCATAAAATAAGTTCTAGTATTACCAAAAAGATTATTTTTATAACTTCTAGAATGCCCTTAACTCCCACAAAAGAGTAAGTATGATAGTTATTAGCCCTGAGGACAGTACATTTTGCCAACTTTTAAATCCTACTTAGGGCAATGGACAGTCTACACTGTCCAGAAGGGAGCCTAAGCATTTCTCAACACAAGCTTCTCACAACATTACAAAACATGATGCACCAGGTCAAGGGAAAAATGCCATCTGTGAGAGTTTCTTGGACACTGAACACAGTTTACAAAACAATATTCTGATGAGTTAAATGTAAATGAATCTGAAACAGACGGTATAAATGTCCCTTAAAGCACATGTGATTTGGAAATTAACAGAGGGCAGTACTTTTCCAAACCATGCTTTCGGTTTTGCCAAACCTCAGACATTTGAAAAATGTTCAAATATGGTAGGGACTCCCAAATGCTGCTAATCCTACCACATAGAGAGCTTCCTAAATGCTCAGCACCTTGGAGACAAAAGCATTCAAAAATAAAGATTCAACCTCACCATCTCCATACGATTTGACATTAATCACAATTAACAATTGATATTTAGGGTTAGAGAGCATTTTACATACAGTATCACTTTTGATTCTCCCAACAGCCTTTGTGAGGCAGGAAATGCAAATAGTACTGAATAAAAAGTCAACCTCTGAATCAGTAAGACCTGGTTTCAAGTCTTACCCCCCGACATATTAGCCATATGACCGTTGGCAAATTATTTGACTTCTCAGAACCCTTAGGTAACTCTCTACTACCATAATTTCAGAATGCTTGCTAATTGAATGATATCAGAAGTCTTTTCACCATCAGTTTTGTCATCTCCACAAGCATCTCCCAACATTTATAGATCAAGAAAATTAGAATCAGGAAGTTAAAGTAACTTGCCCAAGGTTACATGGCTGTTAAGTGGCAAAACCAAGACCTGAACCTAGGTCTTCTGACTTTAAGTCCAGTGTTTTTTGCCCTATGACAGACTATTTCCTAATCAAAAGATTAAAGACTGGATTTTAAACACTTGTGTTAGCTTACCCTGCCTCACCCACACTGCAGTTCTAAAATCGGTGTTCCTTAAGTTCACATCCTAGCTTCCTAGCTGTGTGACTTAAGCTTTCTAAGGCAAAGTTTCTTTATTTGTAAAATGGAGATGATAATACTTATAGAACTTAATCTCACAGGGCTGTTGTGAACATCAAATGAGATAATCAATACAAATTCTTTGCAAGCCTTGGGGTAATATATGCATGTTAATATCATCATTACCTTCATCATCACCATTACCATCTCAGGATTATTCTTACTTTTATTTGCTGGGGTTCAGATAGTGGTAAGTTGTTATTCCATTTTGGTTCATTCCATTCAATTTTGGTTCTGTCATGTTTAATATTTGGATGATTATTATGTAGATGGATAAAATCATTACTTTTGCAATTAAACAAAATGTTTTAGGTATATGCTCATCTTTTGTAGGCTTACTGAAAGCATCTTCAAGATACCGTCAATGGCAGACAGGATGATAAGGATGATATGTATTTCATTCTGTCACCATATAGTTGTGATTTCTTCTGTTAGGAATCTAACAGAAGAAATTAGATTCTAATTTTTAGAGCTTTTCTCTTTTTAACAATTTGTTTATTTTTTGCTTTCAATATTCACTTCCATAAGATTTTGAATTTTAAATCTTCTCCCTCTCCCTCTCTTCCCCCCTCCCCAAGACAGCATGCAATCTGATATACGCTCTACTTATACATTCATATTAAGGATATTTTCACATTCATCATGATGTATAAAAGAATTAGAGCTAATAGGAAGAACCACAAGAAAGAAGAAATAAAACAAAACTACAAAAGAAAAGGGAAGCAAATAGTATACTTCCATCTGCATTCAAACTCCATAGTTCTTTTTCTGGATGTGGCTAGCATTTTTCATCATGAATCTTTATTTAAAATTTTTGCATCTATATTCATTGGGGAAATTGGTCTATAATTTTCTTTCTCTGTTTTAGCTCTCCCTGGTTTAGGTATCAGCACCATATTTGCATCATAAAACGAATTCAGTAGGAGTCCTTCTTCACCTGTTTTCCCAAACAGTTTATGTAGTACTGGAATTAATTGTTCTCCAAATGTTTGATAGAATTCACTTGCAAATCCATCTGGCCCTAGAAATTTTTTCTTAGAAAGTTCATTGACGGCCTGTTCAATTTCTTTTTCTGAGATGGGGTTATTTAAGTATTTTATTTCCTCTTCCCTTAATCTGGGCAATTTATATTTTTTGTTACTATTCATCCATTTCAGTAAGATTGTAAAATTTATTGGCATACAGATGAGTAAAATAGCTCCTTATTATTCTTTTGATTTCCTCTTCATTGGTGATGAATTCACCCTTTCATTTTTGATGCTAGCAATTTGGTTTTCTTCTTTCTTTTTTTAAATCAAATTAACCAAATGTTTGTCTACTTTATTGGATTTTCCATAAAACCAGCTCTTAGTTTTATTTATTAGTTCAATAGTTTTCTTAATTTCAGTTTTATTAGTCTCTCCTTTGGTTTTCAGAATTTTTAATTTGGTATTTAATTGGGTTTTTAATTTGTCCTTTTTCTAGCTTTTTTAATTGCAGGCCCAATTTATTGATCTCTTCTTTCTCTATTTTATTCATGTAAGCATTGAGAGATATAAAACTTCCCCTAAGAACCACTTTCATTGCATCCCATAAGTTTTGGTATGTTGTCTCATTATTGTCATTCTCTTGGATGAAGTTATTGATTGTGTCTATGATTTGCTGTTTGACCCACCCATTCTTTAGGATTAGATTATTCAACTTCCAATTAATTTTTAGTCTATCTCTCCATGGCCCTTTATTACATGTAACTTTTATTGCATCATGATCTGAAAAAGGTGCATTTAATATTTCTGCCTTTCTGCATTGGATCATGAGGTTTTTATGCCCTAGTAAGTGGTCAATTGTTGTGTAGGTGCCATGTACCACCGAGAAAAAAGTATATTCCTTTCTATCCCCATTCAATTTTCTCCAGTCAACCATATCTAACTTTTCTAAAATTCAATTCATATCCCTAACTTCTTTCTTGTTTATTTTGTGGTTAGATTTATCTAGTTCTGAGATGGGGAGGTTGAGGTCCCCTACTAGTATAATTTTGTTGTTTATTTCTTCCTGTAACTCCTTTAACTTCTCCTCTAAGAATCTGGATCCTATACCACTTGGTGTATATATGTTTAGTAATGATACCACTTCATTGTCTATGGTACCTTTTAGCAGGATGTAGTTTCCTTCCTTACCTCTTTTAATTGGATCTATTTTTGCTTTTGCTTTGTCTGAGATCAGTATTGCTTCCCCTGTTTTTGTTGCTGTTGTTGCTGCTTTGCTTTTTTTTTTTTGCTTCTGCTGAAGCGTAGTATATTCTGCTCCAGCCTTTTACCTTTACCCTGTGTGTCACTCTTTTTCAAATGTGTTTCTTGTAAACAACATATTGTAGGATTGTGGTTTTTAATCCACTCTGCTATCCTCTTCTGTTTTATGGGAGAGCTCATCCCATTCACATGTACAGTTATTATTACTATGTGTTTTTCTCCATCCTATTTTCCCCCCATTTATGCTTTTCTCTCTTTTCTCCCTTTCCCTCTTCATGAGAGTTTTGCTTTTGACCACCTCCTCCCTCAGTCTACCCTCCTTTGATTAGCCCCCTCCCTTGTCTTCTCCTTTACCCTTACTACTTCTTCACTCCCTTCTATTCACCACCTCCCTTTTCTTTTCCCTTTCCTCTCCTACTTCCTATAGGGTAGGCTAGATTTCTATACCTAACTGATTATGTTATTCCCTCTTTGAACCAAATCTGATGAGAATAAGCTTCAAACAATACTCATCTCCCTCCCTCCCTTCCCTCTACTTTAATAGATTTTTGTGCCTTTTCATGTGATGTAATTTACCTTTATCTGCTTCCTTTCTTCTTCTCTCAGAACAATTCCTTTTCACTATTTAATTAGATTTCTTTTTTATCATCACATTAAAGTCAACTTATACCCATGCCCTCTTGTCTATGTATACCTCTTTTAAATGTCATAATAACAATACAGTTCTCAAGAGTTACAAGTGTCTTCTTCTCTTGTAGGGAATTTGCTCTTCTTAATAACATGTTGCTTTTCTTTCCTGTTTACCTTTTTATGCCTCTCTTGAGTCTTGTGTTTGAAGATTGAATTTTCTGTTGAGCTCTGGTCTTTTCATCAGGAAGGTTTGGAAGTCCCCTATTTCATTGCATAGCCATCTCCTCCCTTGAAAGATTATGCTCAATTTCTCTGGGTAATTTATCCTTGGTAGTAATCCAAGCTCCTTTGCCTTACAGAATATTGTATTCCAAGTCCTCCAATCTTTTAATGTAGAAGCTGCAAGGTCCTATGTAATCCTGACTGTGGCTCTATGATATTTAAATTGTTTCTTTCTGGTTGCTTGCAGTATTTTCTCTTTGAGCTGGTAATTTTGGAATTTGGCTACTATATTCCTTTGCATTTTCAATTTGGAATCTCTTTCAGGGGGTAATCAGTGGATATTTTTATGACTAATTTACCCCCTGGTTGTAGTACCCCAGGGCAGTTTTCCTTGATGATTTCCTGAAAGATGCTGTCACACTCTTTTTTTCATCATGGTTTTCAGGTAAACCAATAATTTTAAATTGTCTCTCCTGGCTCTGTTTTACCAATGAGGTATTTTACATTTTCTTCTATTTTTTCATTCTTTTGTTTCTGTTTCACTGATTCTTGATCTCTCATAGAGTCACTAGCTTCCATTTGCCCAATTCTAATTATTAATGAATTGTTTTCTTCTTTTAGAGTTTGTACCTCCTTTTCCATTTGGCGCATTTTACTTTTTAAGGAGTTCTTCTCTTCAGTGAGTTTTTGTGCCTCTTTTTCCATTTGGCCAATTCTATTTTTTAAGTAATTGTTTTCTCCAGTATACTTTTTTTCCATTTAGCCAATTGTATTTTTTAAGGACTTGTTTTCTACAGCTAATCTTTGTCCTTCCTGCACACCTCTCATTTCTTTTCCTAACTTTTCTTCTACCTCTCTTATTTGACTTTTAAAATCCTTCTTGAGCTCTTCCAAGAAGGCTTTTGGGGCTCAAGACCAATTCATAGTCCTCTTTGAGGTTTTGAATGTGGATATGTTGATAATGTTGTCCTCCTCTGAATTTGTGTCTTGATCTTCCCTGTCCCCATACTAAGAATGTATGGTCACTGTTCATTTCTAATTTTTGCTCATGGTGTTTGCCTATTTCCTGCCTATTTGAGCTCCCCTGCTGGAATGCAGTGGGCACTGACCCAAGCTTCCTGAGCTGGGAGCCCCAGACCTGGCTTTGTGTGCTGGGGCCTCAGATGCTGGCAGTTGGAGGCTGTAGGGTTCTGGCAGCTTACCTGGTGGTGGGATGGATTTGGCTATACTGAAGCTCTTGGGGTAGAGATGGGGATTCTGGCCCTTGGGGGATTCCTGCATAACCAGGCCTTGAACTCCTTTCTTTGCCTCCTGTTCATCTAGCCTTGCACTCAAATGTCTGGCTCCTGCTCTTTCCGGCCTTGCCCAGGGATATTTCACTGCTGGAGGATATCTGTCAGCCTGAAGCTTTGCCTCCTGGAGTTGTGCTTCCTGGAATTGTGCTAAGGTAGCAGAAGATTTGGTTGCTGGAGAAGGCTGTTGAACATGGTCATTTTCTGAGCTGGTGTCTACTGGTTCCCCTGCCTCTACTGAGGTATTCAGGGGATCCTAGTGTTGGTGCTTGCCTGCTCCACTATTCTGGGGCTCAGGATCTCCCCCTAGTATGCTGAGGTGGAGCTTGCTGCTGGCTTGCTGGAATGCCTCCTGTCCTGTACTTCTCCCCCTCCCCCAAAGCAAGAGGGGTCATTCTAGTTAATTCCCCAAGCTTCCTGGGCTACAAGACTGCTGTGCCCCATCTTTCTGCTGGCTCAGTTGTTTCAGGGTTTTCTCTAGGGCAATATTTTCTGGGTTTTCAGAGATCAGTAAGGGAGGGTGAGAGCGACTTACTTCTTACTGCACCATCTTGGCTCCCAGAAGCAGAAGGTCTAATTTTTAGAGCTTTTCATTTCATGTCAAAGCAGCATGGCATAGTAGATTGTCTTCCTTGAAGTCAAGAAGAGTTTGGTTCAAATACTGCCTCTGACATATACCAGAGATATGACACTGGCAAGTCACTTAACTTCTTAATGATCTTGGCAACTCTCTAAGACTGTAAGTTGTAGAAAGGTATCTACCTCCATTGGTAGAGGGAATTTCCTCACCTGGGAGTTCACTATATGAAGGAAATCACAGGCCTAGATCCCATGCCTTCATTGATTATAATTTGTGAGTTATGAATATTCAGAATGCAAAAATTATTACATTTTGAATTTTTATGAATCAATGTTATGTTCAGGCAATTATGGGAAATAGTTTTGTCTGTGATAATGCCCCAGTTCCAACATAATTTATTTGTTGAATTTCCAAAGATATTTTAATTTTAATTTTGAGGGTTTATTTTGAGGGTTTTTTCCTTTCTATTTTTAGGGCCCCTGGGATTTGTCATCTCAGTTTATGGAGAATAAAGAGCTTCTGGTATATATTCTGACAACCTGATTATGTCTTTCCTAGTTTTGGCGTATACTAAATTTTTGTAACCTACAGTGTTATGGGTTGATTTGCTTTTTTTGGTTTTTGGTATTGTTGTTGGGTTGGGTTTGTTTTTTTTTTTTTGGCATGATTTCTATCGTTTCCTCACTATTGTGCTTATGTATATAATAATTATCTTCTATTTTATTCTCATCTTTTTCAATTGAGGTTAGCTAGAATTGGACAAGTCACTATCCTCCTAGTTTTATTTTATATTTAATGTTCTGTGGGTTATTGCACAAGTGCATAATATAACTACTTTTCCTAATTGAATAAAAGTATTAGATCATAAGCTCATCCTCTGTAGGTTAATACATATACTGGTATAACCAAAGCTCATTTTTTCAGTGTTGAAAAGTTCTGCCAGGTTTTCATATCAGAAGATCGATTAGACTTTGAAGGGACTATTTTTGTTATTGTTGTTCCCCTTATTATTATGATTTTGAGCATGCAATCTCTATGTACTTGATATGAAAGGTATGGAGAAGGAGAGGTTTACTGGGAAAATAAGGGTTAATCTAGCATGGCTGACCTGATGAGGAAGCCACAATAGGCAAAACAGATACTTGGGGTCCCTTTTATATCATGAAGAATTGAGCTTCTTACCAACTCCCCCTCAGTTACCATCTTCCCCAACCTTTTAATGTCCATGATCCTGTGTACAGCAGAATAACCTACTTTTGCTCCTTTGCTGCCTATAGCTTCTATTTGACCTTGAATCCTGTGCTCTGGTGCATTGGAAAGAACTAGATTTTGGGTGATCTGTTCTGATTGGTGAATGAGTGAATGAATGAAAATTCACTTCAATCAATGATATCCAGATGGCCCTAGAATAAAAGGTCCCTGTCTTCAAGTAGTTCACGGTCTAGTAAGGTAGACAAATGTGCAAACAAGAGGCAGGTTAAATTGGAGATAACCACAGAGGGAAGTCATTAGCATGTAGGGGGTATAGAAAATGCTTCTTGAAGAAGCAGGATTTTAGTTGAGACTTGAGAAGGGAGAGAGCTTAGGAATGGAAGACAGCCACTGAAAATGCCTGGAGTCCAAAAATGGAATGTTTTGAGCAAGAAGAATGTGTGTAGAAAGGTTAAGATTTATGCTAGCAGAGGGAGAGTCCCCATTGCTAAAATTATGGTTCCTTTCTTCGTTTTCTTTTATTCTATTTGTGCCACCAATTCCATTTAAGGAAATGTCCAATTTTATTCAATATCATCTCCCACGAGTAAAAACTAAAATCTTTCCGGTAGGTGTCCCTACCTCCCTCTATCCACCTACCTGCTCTCAGTCTGGATAGTTCAGAGATTTATAGTATAATTAGCCTTATATGGTGCATTTAATACTCTCAACATTTTCCCTTTTGCCTGACTTTACACAAAAGCAAAGAAAAAAATTACAACTTTCATTATAAAACTTTATGTACCAGATAAAATAATATCCTTGTGAAAGAATGTAATGGGTATTTAAGGATTAGCATCTACACACTTAGTACTTTGATGGAAGGGCATAGGTGAATGACTTCTTTCTTCTCACTTCCTGTTGACACTTTCTTCACCCTGGGCTTACCCCATGGAAGAAACTGGTAAGGAATGAGGTTGAAGTCATACTACCTTTCCCATATCCACCATCTTACTTTAGTCATCCTAAAGAAACTTTTATATCAACATGCTAAATTATTTCTCCCTAAGTGCATATAAATTATATCACCAAGAAAGTTATGATAAGAAAAGAAAGTAGTGGTTATTTGGTGAGCATGAGGTATAACAGATGGGCCAAGTGAGTACCACAACGGTACCTGTGTTAATGTCCAAAGACTTAGAAGGTCTCAAAATTAGGCAGGATGAGTGGATCTTATTAGGAAAATTTGTAGAAGGACATGGGAAAGAATGACACAGGATGAGTTGAAATCTATATTGGCGAAGTAAATACACATATCAATATGACCACAAATCTATTGGGTCATAAGAAGAAGAACCATATAATAAGAATGTAAATGAAATACAAATGAAAGACCTGATCCTGATTTCAAAAAATTAACTTAACAAACACAGGATTGTAGAAGGGCAGGAGAAAAGGTGAGACAACTGCATATGTAAAACAAACAAACAGGAGTTATAAGCTTAATCAGTAGTGTCACTTGCAAGACAAAAAAAACTAATGTGATCTTAGACTACATTAATAGAAACACTGTGTCTAGAATGATGGAAGTCATAGTTCCATTGTACTCTGCTCTGGTCAGACCGAATCTGGAGTCTTGAGTTCAGGTGCCAGTTTTCACCCAGAGATTAATCAGAATGCAACAAAGAAAAAGAGGAAGGAAGGAAGGAAGGAAGGAAGGAAGGAAGGAAGGAAGGAAGGAAGGAAGGAAGGGAGGGAAGGAGAAAGAAAGAAAAAAGAGAGAGAGAAAAAAAGAAAGAGAAAGAAAGAGAGAAAAAAAGAAAGAGAAAGAAAGGAAAGAAGAAAGGAAGAAAGAAAGAAGAAAGGAAGAAAGAAAGAAAGAAAGAAAGAAAGAAAGAAAGAAAGAAAGAAAGAAAGAAAGAAAGAAAGAAAGAAAGAAAGAAAGAAAGAAAGAAAGAAAGAAAGAAAGAAAGAAAGAAAATAAGTGCTTACCAATAAGTACCAAGCACTGGAGATACAAACAGAAAAGTGAAAAAAAAATCCCTTCTTTCAAGAAGCTCACATTCTAGTAGGAGGACACAAAACATTTGAGGAGGTTTCAATTGCAAGTCAAATAGCAAGGTCTTATGGTCCTTAGAGTACAGCAGCAAAATACATGTTAATGCATGTATCTTCTTTAATGTCAATTCCAGCATTACAATCATATTAGTTTCTGATGCTAAACCATTGGACAGTGCCAAAGACTTTGGAGGCAAGAACTATCTTTTCTGAGTCTTAAGGGGCTGTGGCTGTGGCCCTGGCATCTCTACAATACTTGTTTCTTGGGATGATGACTGAGGGGCGAGGAAGGAATTGGCAACCATACCAGAAAAGGATTAGTGGAAGAAGGTAGTGATGTTTATCCTGGAAGAGAGAAAACTAGCAAGAATGTGATAGGTATATTCAAATACTTGGACAACTGCCATGCGAAAAGGGATTTGCCTTAATTTATTTGACCCAGAGGTCAGAACTAGGACTAATTTAAAGAAGTTATAAGGATACAGATATCAATTAAGTTTGAGAAAGAACTTTCTGGAAGTCAGAACCATCAAAAACTAGACTGTGCTATATTATAAAAGGAATCCAAGCAGACAGAGATGATGTGACAGCTGGCTCATGATGTCATAGAGTAAATTCTTAGGTCAGTAAGGTTTAGACTATGTGACCTGGCATATCTTTTCTAGATCTCAAATTCTTTCATTCAAGACAGACTGAGACACAGAGGGAAGGTTCAAACCTGACTCTAAAATTGGAATACAATCCAAGAGATGGTACCATCCATTCCCAGCATGGAAAGGAAGAGTAACAAATACATATAACCTCAGGACACACACACAAAAAAGCCACACTAAATAAAATAGATATTCCATCTAGGCCAAGATTCAGAGTCAGAGCAGAAAGTTCAGGGAAAAGAACATTTGTGGGAAAGACTAGAACAGCAGAACCAGCTGAATAGAGATGATATACTTAGATGCTTCAGCCTACACATTGTCCTCTATAAGAGTCCTCTGATATTTTATCGGAGCATGGCATCATTAGAAAACCTTCACTTGATCCTACCATCTCCACAAATTATCATCCTGTATCTTTCCTTTCCTTCACAGCCAAGCTCCTAGAAAAAGCTTTCTACACTCCTCTGCCTTCTCACCTGCCACCCACTTCTCAAACCTTTATATCTGCATTGTCTTCAGCCTCACCAATGGAAAATTCTCTCTATAAAGTCATCAATAATACCTTTATTGCTAAGAATAATGGCCTTCTGTCAGTCTTTACACATCTTAACTTCCTCTAAGGTATATTATACTGGTGACCAGAGTGGTTAGTGTGACAAGTCTTTTTTTCCTGGGTTTTTATGACATTTCCATCATGTTTCTCCCTACATGACTTCTCATTCTCCCTACATTCCTTCTCAGCCTACTTCAGAGGACACTCATCCATGCCCCATCCTCTGTGGGTGTTAATCTTATTGCTCTGTCCTTGACCCTCCTACTCCTCTCTCTCTCTCTCTCTCTCTCTCTCTCTCTCTCTCTCTCTCTCTCTCTCTCTCTCTCTCTCTCTCATTGATCTCATTACCCTCCCATAGGGCCAACTATCATTTCTATGAAGATGACTCTTAAATCTACATATCCAGCCATTATCCCCACCTAAGTACTACATTTCTAACTGCTGAGCACATGGATTTGGAGGACTCATAGGCATCTCAAACTCTATAAATTTAAAACAGAACTCATTATCTTTCATCCTAACCCCTACCCTCCTCTTAAATTCACTGTTTCTTTTGAGGACACCACCATCCTTCCAGGTATACAACCTAGGATCATCCTCAATTCTCCACCCTCCTTCTCTATGTCCAGGCAAACCATATCAATTCTACCTTTATACACCTATAACACCCTTTCCCTTTTGTCCTCTCACAGAACAACTACATAATTCAGGCCCTCCTCACCTCTTCTCTGAAAAATTTTAATTGTCTCATAATTGATCTCCCTACATCTAGTCTTACTCTTATCAGATCCATCCTTCCACAGTTAACAAACTAGTATCCCTAAAGTACAGGTCTGACTATATTACTCCCCTGCTTAAAGAGTCTCAGTGGCTCTCTGTTGCCTCTATGAAAAACTACAAATGTCTCTGTTTCACCTTTAACTCCCTTCATAGTCTGACTTCAGCCTTTCTTTCTAGGCTGATTCTACTTTACTCCTCTCCTTGAACTCTATTGATCAGCCAAACTACCCTATTTACTGTTCCCAGTAAATATATTCCTTCTACTTTGGTGTCTTTGTTCAGCTTGCAACCCACACCTGGAATGCCTGTGTAAATGAGGGGAAATGTGGTTCCCCCACACACAAGTCATTTGATGTAGTCACAGATGATGAGCTTTTAAGGTGCAAATAAGGTAAGTCTATGAGGTAATCTCTTTATCAGCTGCAAATTCTTTAATTGAGTGAAAAAGAGAGCAGTGGATTGGTTGAGCAAGCATGTTAGCCACATCCCTAAAAGCTTCAAATCAATGGGCATAGAAGGAGTAGAAGTACAAGATTCCAGTAGAAGTACAGATTCCAGGGTGTTTAGTGGAAGAGAATCCTGAGGAGATGGTGAGGGGATGCCTAGCTTCTCTTCTCTTAATTTTTTTTTATCATTAGAATAATTAGAATCATTAGAATCAATTAGAGACACTGCATCCATCAGGGAGCAGAGGCACACACTCAGAATAGATATAGATGCTGAGGGACAATCTCCTGAAGAAGGAAATAGCTTTAATGGGGTGGGGCCTTTGTCAAACAAGTGAAGCTGGGGAGAGAAGCAGACCAGTAGGAGGGCTACATGAGGAAAGAAAGGAAATCAAGGTCTTGCAGTATCAAAAATTGTGAGTTGCCTTTGCCACAAGTGTGTCTCACTACCACTGGACTCTTTTTGAGACCACTCGTCCTACAAATACTATTTATGTTTTTGTGGGAGTGTACCCCATATCCATGCAGGCAATGTTTTGTAACTATTATTTTTGCTATGCCATTTAAGTAAATACCTTTGCTAAGAATACATGCATGCATGTGTATGTATATGTGTATATATGCATGCATATATGTATATATGCATGCATGCATGTATATATACACATGTAGAGACATACACATACATATATACACATACACATGTGCATGCACATACACACATACACATACACATGTGCATGCACATACACACATACATGTGTGTATGCAGGCATGTATGCACACATAAATACGAGACATGCCTATATACACATGCATGTGTATATACACATACATATATACATGCATGCATGCATATATACACATACGTACAAATATACACATATATACACATGCATATGTATACATATATGCACATGCATACACACATACATATATTCATATGTACATACACACATGCATGTATGCATACATTTGTATGTTTGTATGCATTTGGTCTCTCTATCTCACCTAGTTAAGTAAATTGCTAAAAACTAAGTGAATCAACCGGCTGATTTTTTTTTTGAGATTTAATCTCCCTATTTTACCCAGGTAGAAGTACAGTGGCCACTCAGGGGCCTAACCCCACTGTTGAATTCCTTCACCATCCCTCTCAAACTGTTGAAGATGTGTTCATTTCAAGACCTTACTTAAGATATCATTACTGTCTTTTCAGACCCATGGTATGGGTGTCCCTTTCCCCTCTTCCTCCTCTTCTATACAGAAAACAGACTAAGGAATAGTGAATAAAAATTGAAAATGTGAATCTGGGGTGACCTCCTCCCACCTCAAAAAAAAATGTCAGTTGCTCACTCTATTGGTGCCAAACTTACTGTAGAAACCAAGTTAATTTTAGGCCTACTACAGCTCAGCACTCCCTAGATTAAATGATCTACAGTAGCATGGACTACAGGCATATACCACCACGCTTAACATTCCTGACTGGTGATGGGAAGCACACTGATGGGGGCTCATGGACCAGAATATTAGGATTGTAGAACTGCAGGGTCATCCCTGGAACCTGAGGTAGCAGCTGTCCTTTGGAAATACAACTTGTACATGTGAGTGCAAGTTAGGCAAATAATCCAAAGAAGATGTTACATTTAACAACTTCCCCAAAAAATTACTCAGAAGGGCAAAATTTAGCCTTTACAACTCCATTCCAATAAATTGCATATCAATGCATAGGTTAAAATCATATTTTTCTTTTCTTCATAGAGGCAACCACAGAGATAATTTTGTTTGCTGTTTCCTGGTTATCTCTATGAAACAAAACAAACCAAAAAGACATGTGTAAGCCAAATGTGTTTGCCAATGTCACAATGTCCAAATAGAAGGGGGATTTTCTGTAGATGGTAGAGTTCTCCAGATGTTCCTTTGGTAGATGACATTGTGTTGATTGATTCAAGTCCCAGAAAAGTACAGGGCCACCTCAATGACATCCACAGTCACTCAAAAGAAGTCAGCCCAGTAATTCACATACTGAAAGTGGATGAAATATGCCTAGTACCCAAATTATGACATGTGGTTGGATGGGCAGCTCATTAAACTAGTCCATCAATCTCTGGATCTTGGACAAAGAGTTGGTCCCAGAATCGAATGGAATGAGAACAGACTGGATTGCATTTGGGAAACTGGGCAGCACTTACAGTGACATCAATATACTTTCTGTTATAAAAGTACATCTTTTAAATACAAATGCTCTTCCAATGCCATTATACAGCTATGAATCACAGAACTCCACGAACTCAGAGGAACCAAAATTGCTAGTGACTCAAAGAACAGTGAAAAGACACATGATGGATTTAAGAGAGTTGTAACCAATGATGATTTGCATATAAAAAATGGTATAGATGACATCACCAAGAATATGGACATGTATGATCAAAGAAGGAGGGCAGGTTGGCAAAGCATCAAGAGAGAAATAAAACAGACTTTAAAAAAACATTGTTAGCAGCACATTTTGTGGTAACAAAAAGCTGGAAACAAAGTGGGTGTCCTAGACCATAAGACAACTTCCTAACTGGACTCTCAAAGTCTAGTGGTATTTCCCTTGTTATGGAAGCTATGCATCTTTCAGTGCAGACTACAATCACCTGAGCACTTTTTGTCTGTGTCACACTGATGCTTTATATCGAGGTTACACAATAATAATAGCTAACATCTATATAGTTCATACTACGTGCCAGATACCATCCTAAGTACTGCACAATTATCTCATTTAATCCTCACAACAACTTTGGGAGTTAAGCGGTATTATTACCCCATTTTACGGATGGGGAAATGGAGGCAAACACATGTTAAGTGACTTGCTTAGCATCAAACAAATAAGTGTCTGAGGCTAGATTTGAATTCAGATCTTCCTAACTCCAGGCCCAGTCCTTTATCTGTTTCACTTAGCTTCCTCTCATCTTATTCACATATACTCTTTTCCCACCATTCCATTCCTTCTCCATTCTATACTTGTGAAGCTGAGGCTTTGAATCCAAATATTAATATTTATATTTTTCCTCAATAGATTTCATTGTAGGCAAAGTAGATGCCCATGGACTGGGAGGGGGTGAAAATACCTCATGGTATATAAATGTAATGGAATACTCCTACACCATAAGAAAAAAATGCAGATGAAAATTTCAAAGAAGCATTGGAAAGCTTATATGAACTAATGCAGAATGAAGTAGGCAGAACCAGGAACTTAGTGCATAAGTGATGATAACAGTGTAAGGTCATTGCAAGAACTGTTTCATCCCTTGTACTGATATCTCAAGTGCCTGGCACCTGATAGGTTCTTCACAGATGCTTATTGATCATATGATTATTTGAAGTAAGAACAAACAAAATGAAGTGAGAATTGTAATTATAATGACTTAGTACGGCCCTGAAGAAGAGATGAAAAAATATATGTATCTCCCTCTTTCTTTGTCAAGGTGGATAACGTTGAGTGTGGAATGTTGCATATATTCTTAGACTGCTGATACATAAGTTAGTTTTGCTTACTAATTTCTTTTTGCCTCTCTTTTTTATTCTTTGTTACAAGGAATAGCTCTCCGGATAGGAGAGAGATTCCAAAATAAAGGTGATATAAAAATGAAGATCAAAAAATTAATTTTCAAAAATTATTTGCACTAAATTCAAACTACCATTTTAACTTATGAAGAATTAAATTAAGTCCCTTCCAGCCCTGATAATCTCGTAGCTCTTTGGTCTCTTAGTCTCTTCTAGCTCTACCACTCTATATTCTAAGGCTCATTCCAGCTTTGACATTCTATAGTCTAAAGTCCCTTCTAGCTGTAACATTATATGTTCTCTGATTCTGAGCTCCTTTCCAGTTCTAAATTTGCACACTTCTATGCAGTATGCTTGTTCATTCATTTGTTTAGGCAGGCATGCTGTCAAACGATAGCAAATGTGTCAAAAGTTGCCTGTATGCTGGCACATTGTATGTTTCAACTTTCAGATGAAAACTGAGGCAAGCACTAAATAAATTCAGGCATGCCTCCTGAAAGGCATGCCTTCTTTGTTCTCCTTATACAATGTCCCTCCCAGGTCTTTCCCTGCCATCAATTCATTTCAGCAGAGAGAATGTAAAAATCAATTATCCAATAGGGTTCAGGGAAGAAATGATATGGTGTATATTTTAATTTCAGCTGTTTCCTATTTTATTCAACATTGCATGTTGTTGTTGTTCAGTCATGTCTGACTCTTCCTGACCCCATTTGAGGTTTGCTTGCCAAAGATACTGGAGTGGTTTGCCATTCCTTCTGCAGCTCAATTTACAGATGAGTAACTGAGGCAAACAAGGTTTCGTGACTTGCCCATGGTCACTGAGCTAGTAAGTGTCTGAGGCCAGATTTGAACTTGGGAAGATGAGTCTTCCTGACTCCAGGCCTGGAGTTCTATCCACTGCGCCACCTAGCTGCCTCAGAATATTGCCTAGTTAACTATTAGGGGCTATAAAATAGCATTTTTTTTTCATCTTCCATACTTCCTAAGATAATTTAAAATAAACATTTTCAAAATCTTCAAATCATTTGCTGATTTTTCTTCTTTCTTTTTCCATTAGAGTCTTTGTGTACAATTTATCACATACACATTTACATATATATATGTATATATACATATATACATATATATAGCTTTTTTTTTAAATTCACAAAGCACTCTGAGGTAGTGTAAATATCATGATCCCCATTTTACAGATGAAGCAACTGAGGGAACTGCCTGGTAAGTGAATTGCCTAAGCCCACACATCTAGTATATACTAGGGTCAAGTCCAAATCTGCTGCCTCTGAGTCTAGCCCTCTGTGATTCTCTATGTGACAATTAGTTAATTGTTCACCTGGTTTATGTATTTCTTTAATTCCAGTTTAGGGGAATAATAAGCAGATTTTTTTCCCAGACATAAATGAGGCTGGAAATATGGGAAGACCCAGAACTCATGTGTTTCAATAATGTCCTTCCTTGTTAGATCCAGCGCTTGCTAAATTCCAATGAATTCAAATTTGAACTGAGTCTATCAACATAACATTGTTTACATCTTTCATCGATGATGATATTTCAAATAAAACTGTTGGAAAATTCCTCAGCTGTGTGTGGCATTGTGTTGTAAAATAGAAGCATATATTACATTAAGCAGAAAGGAGCAGTATCTCATTTAAAACACAT
The DNA here is from genome assembly GCF_003287225.1 of Phascolarctos cinereus. Classification (NCBI taxonomy): domain Eukaryota; kingdom Metazoa; phylum Chordata; class Mammalia; order Diprotodontia; family Phascolarctidae; genus Phascolarctos; species Phascolarctos cinereus. The sequence continues at coordinate 363,084,238 of NW_027555625.1, read as the reverse complement.
AACCACATAATTTCATAGATATATATCCAGCTAGATATATATATCTATGAACAATGAAATTGCCCCCAAATTAAAAGCCTTCTGGCGGTCTATTTGTAAACACAATCAGCCCATAATCCAATAAGAAGCCTGCCTTGAATTAATGCGCATCCCATCTCCATCCCTGAGCCACATTTATAACTTTTCTTTAAAACAACTTAATCCTTTCTCTTTGTCTTCTTAAAACCATAATTTCTATGATCTTTTTCCCGTTGCCAATTGGCATAGATAACATTTTTTTAAAGGAAGAGGGAAAATAAAATGAGAATCAATAGCTTATGAAGAAAATACCAAAAAAAAAAGTCATTCTTTTTATACCTGCAAGAAGAAAGAGATAAATCTAATTTCTCAGAACTTCTGGCATAAGACACTTTGCATTTTAAAAAGAAACCATCACTTCAATCTTTTTTATGATTCTGATAATGAGAATGGAGGCTATATTGTTCAACAGGAAAGTGAAGTCGTTTTATAGGCACATTAAAAAGGGAAAAACCGATTCTTTAATTTTGATCATTTAAAGCAAAATTTTCCAAATGACAACCTTTTAGTTAATTCATTAATCTCGTTCAGTTTCATATTCAATAGAAGAGTGGTTCTTCAGTTACAAGACCTAAGGAAAGAGTGTAAACCTCTACAAAGCAATACAAACAGCTGACTGGACAAGAGGAAAGTTTGGAGGAAAGGATAGATTATCTTGGGAGAGGCGTGTGTTTGGAGTTTCTGTTGTCTGCAGAATAAAGGCTAAATGCCTTAGAGGTTCACTTTGTCCATCTGTAAAATGGAGACAATGACACCTACTTCACTGAGTTATGATGAGGAGCGCGCAAGAGCGTCTCACACTTGTGTTGGCTGTTACTGGCTTGGCAAGGAGACAAAGCAGCGCTGTCAGCCACTTTTACTACCCATCCATCCTTCCCTGCCAGCTTGGGGTCTTATTTTCTTAGACAATCTCCTCATTCCCACTAAGGAGTACTTTTCTTTCAAACCAGGAAGCAGGTAATGGCGTAAGCCTGTTAACCTCCCATACTTCAACTAACTGGTTTCAACGTCCAAAGAAACTGGAGTGAATTCATTCTCTCTGTTCTTCTGAGTTTTCCCCAACCTCTCCACTTCCCACCCCCTATCCCTCACCCTTTGCATTCAGGCATTAGCACACACATTTTAATAGTTAACCACGGCTTTTAATAGCATAAAGATTAAAGCAAATTTTAAACAAAAGAAACTTCCAAAGACAGCATAACTGAACCCCCTGAGAGACAGCAAAGTTACTTTCCCTTCCCCAGAGCTACACAAAAGTGGAGAGAGATGGTGGAAAGCTTTGAGCTGTGGGCTGGAAACTAACCCCTCCCCAGCAGGCACACATCCAATCACTTGCCTCTGCATCTCATCCCACTCAGCTCCTTTCCCCTAGCCACTCACTTTACTCAAAGTCAACCTCCTCCTTCCTGCCCTGCTCAGAGAAATTCCAAAACTTTCTCAAGAGCCACCCCAAGACACAGGTGGGTGCAAACCAAAAGCTCCTGGGCTGCATCCATTTCGTTGCCCAATTCTTGCCCTCTCTGGAAAAGGAAGTTCATATGAAAAGCACTTTGTAAACAACAGAGATGGTTTACATGGCATGACAGAATGGCACAAAATGGTGTGGAGGCAAGCTCTGGATTTAGAGTCAGAGAAACTTGGTTGAGATCTCACCTCTGACACTCAGCTAGCTATGTACCAGGCAAATCCCTTCACCTCTCTGTGCCTCAGTTTCCTCCTCTGAAAAATTATGATAATAACACTTGTGCTAACTAGTCCTCAGATCGATTGTGAATAAATTGCTTTTTAAGTTTTAAGCTTTGTGTAGTGATAATAGCTGAAAACTTTATTGTCTATTAAGGTTTGCAGAACACTTTTTCTGGATTTAATCCTCACAACGATGCCATGACGCAGGCATTATGGGCATAATTGTCCCCACTTTAAAGATGAGGAAACTAAGACTCAGAGAGGATAAATGGTGTACAGATGGTCACACAACTACTATGTGTCTGAAATGGGATTTGACTCAAGCTTTCTAGACCTCTCTAGAGAAACTCTACCCAGAGTTTCTAGAGGAAACAGCTCTCTAGAGCTATTTCCACTTCACCAGAAATCAGTCCAAAACCCATCAGAATAGAAAATGGCCAGAGCTTTCTGAATACCTTATTACAAGCCTCCCTAGTGTTTGGAATTTTGCTGTCATTTGCAAAATCATCTGCAGTATGCTTGGCACACAGCTAGCACTTCACTTAACCTCTCTTTATACAGAGAGTACTCTATGGTTACGGAGCACTTTCACATCCATTATCTCATTCCATGCTTAAATCAACTCTCTGCTATATGCAATGCAAGTCTTACAACCCCAATGTAAGGGCAGGGTTGAAGCCACCACACCCCTACCCTCATTTTAGCCTCACACTATAAACCGATGAAGTTACGTCTCAATTAATCAAAAGACCTTAGACTGAGTGCAAAAAGTTTTTGAAAGCCGTTTGATGGGGTGAAATGATACTTAGACAAGGGGTCTGTTCCAATTGACTGTGGGATTTCATTATGCTTTCTGGGTCTTGTGTAAAAGCATTGATTTAGCTGGAAGGGAAATTTCAGAAACATGAGAATGTAGCTTTTCAGCATAACCCTGAGGAGGAACCCAGAGATCCTTTCAGCCTTAGTCAGGTCATCTTTATCACCTTAACCACCACTACCACCATCTCATTGTCATAGGAAGAGGACCTGCCCTCTTCAAGGGGTCTAGAAGATGTTAAATTTCTTGTCTTTCCACTGGCATTTTAAATGGCATCCTTATATCAGCTAGAGGCACAATATACATCTGAAGCCAAAAACAAATTAGATGCAGATTCACCATGGTTGAGGGGAACATGTTGACCACACCACCCTACCCTTTCCCCCAAAATGGAAGGAAAGGATTTCCAGCAACCAGGATCTGTGGGTTAGTCCTCTGCATTGTGTACTCTTTAAAGCTTGTGCCCATCTTCCCTCTCGACTCTGCGCATACTCGTGGTAGAGCATGTCAGAGACTTTTGGGGAGGAGAGACTGTATCAGCTATTCTTAGTATCATCTTAGTAAACTGTTGTTGTTATCTTTCAGTTGTTTCAATTGTGTCCAACTCTTCATGACCCCATTTGGGGTTGACTTGGCAAAGATACTGGAGTGATTTGCTTTTTCCTTTTCCAGTTCATTTTACAAATGAGGAAACTGAGGCAAACACTGTTAAGTGACTTGCCCAGGGTCACACAGTTAGCAAGTATTGGAGGCCAGATATGAACTCAAGAAGATGAGTCTTCCTGACTCCAGGCCTGGAATTCTAACCATTGTGCCACCTAGCTGCCCATCTTAGTAAATACCACCTTCCTAAAAGCTTAAGATTGGTTGGCTAAATAGATTATGAATAATCTTGTAGAGAAGCACAGCAGTGGGGGCTCAATCCAATAACATTAGAGAATCACTCTTTTTTTACCTTTCAGGGCTAATCCTAGAATCCTAAGGGAGAGATGAAGCTAGCCAAGCTCTGGAAAGCTGATCCATCTGTGAGAGTTGGAGATGGGATAAGAATGATTCAGACTATGCATGAATTATACCAGTTTTATAGTTTAGGACACTGAGATTCAAACAAAGTGACTTTTCCAAATTCAAAAATTAGGATATGACAGAGCTAGAACTTGAACTTTGCTGTCTTTCCTTTCTGCTATGGTTGGGACTAAGTGAATATTTATTGACTGCTTCCCAAAATCTCTCGAGTACTTTACAGTTTATATGATATAATATAAGGAAATGAGTACTGGACTGGGAGGTCAGAATACCAGGATTCCCTGCTGTACCATTTAGTTACCCTATAAACTAAGGCAAGCCATTTCCCTCCTTTGTTTCAATTTCCTCATCTGTAAAATTGGAATCATAAGACCTGTACTCTGTGAAATGGTTATAGGATTATGATTTAAAGCTGAAGGAATACCCTAGATTGCAGAAGAGTAACATGAAAGTCTCTGAGAGGCATTGTAGCTTAGTGGAAAGAGACCTGGCCCTGGGATCAGGAAGACCTGAGTTCAAGTCCTACCTGGTATTTACTAGATGCCTGGTCCTAGGCAAGTCATTTTATCTTTCAGTACCCCTGGTAACTCTATGACTATAATTTATTCAACAGTTATTGATCTGCATTGGGAAAACAATTTCCCTCATTGGCGTTTCTTACACCAGTGAAATCACAGGTCTGGTCTGAATGAAAAAAGGGGAGAAAAAAAAAAACAAAACCAAGGCCCTGAGACACTCAGGTACAACAAGTGACCTGCTGAACCTACACAGCTAATAACTGGCAGAGCAATGGTTCAAGCCCAGTCTTCTGATTCCAAATCCAGGGCTCTTACTGCTACACCATATTGTTTGTGTGGCATTCAAAAGACATTATATTAATATGCTAATAACTATCCCATTTTTAATTTGAAGGGGAGAGAGAAGTATGAGAAGGAAGGTAGAGAAAGAAAGCCAGGGCTAGAAAAGAAGAAAGAAAAGGAGAGAGAGTGAGAGAGAGACAGAGACAGAGAAAGAGACTTTCTTTACACCTTCCAGCTGGACTGTTTGCAAGGCTTTGAGAACTGAAAGCCTAAATTGCAGCCAAGGAGAACTCCTGAACAAGTCAGCTCATAATATTGTGTTTATTTATAACAAGAGATTGAAATCATTATTCTGTTGACTGGCAGGATCTATTTATAGACTTCATTCTAAGAGGACCAACATGGTGGGAATATCCACTTCATCCCAAAATGTTCCCCCACCCCCACTCCCCTTCCACTATAAAATCCTGCTTATATCTGTGTGGGCTACATCTGCCTTACCACATTAAAGCTACATTCCTTCTCTGTTATATTAAAATCTAATCATTCCTTGCAGTAAACAAGGTATTGGGGATGGGAGGGAGCCCTCTTGAAATTATGGGATGGAGCCCAACAGCATCAAGGGCCAATTCCTCCTCTCAGATCTACACCCTGGATCTGGGAGTAGTCTAGCCAGCTAAGCCACTGTGGGTTTGATTGGAAGCCACGTATGGAGCTCTGGATTGCTACATTTGCTGCTGTCCTCCCAAATCATGCCATCTTAAGGTATAGGTGTCCTATATGTTTGTGAAGGTTGCTCTCCAAAATTAAAAAAAAAAAATCAGTCATAGACAATAGATAAATAGAGCTCAGAGGGATTTTACAGACCATCTTTTACAATCCTTATACTTTTGCAGATGAGGAAATTGGAGTACAGAGAGTCGAATTTGCTTCTGTATGGTCATTCAGAAAGTTAATGGCAAAATCTGGACTTACGTCCAGATTTACTAACTTCAGGCCAAGATTCTTCCTATTACACTGAGTTGTGGACCCTTTTTTGTTTCCTACATGGCCTTCCCCCAACACACAAAAAAAAAATGCTTTGAATTTCCCAGTGACCAAGACTTTACAAAGGAGGTCTGGATCCAATTACAGCCTCGTTGCTGGGGGCACTGCTAGAAGGAACCTCAAAAGCCAATGAGGCCCCCTGCCTCCCAGCCAATGGAAGAATTTTGTCCAGGGGCAGGGAGAGCCTGGTTGGGGTACCCCTTTGTCAAATAGCTTAAAGTAGGTCTTTAAAACAGAGGGAGTAGGATAGAGAGGGGGAAGTTTTCAGTGAAACTCAGAACATGTTTTGCCAACTTCTTGCCCCTTTCAAGATTCATATTCATTTGAATTTCAGGAGAAATATAACTCACATGGTTTTAATCCACTGATAGTTAAGTCATCCAAATGCTGGTTCACAGGGCAAGTTTCAGGGCCAGCAAAACTGTAAGAGCCTTTTTAGGTTTTTTTGTTTGTTTGTTTGTTTCTCTCTAGAAAAAGGGAAGTTACATATCTCCAAGAGGAAACCAAATTTCAACCCCAAAGGGGCTGAACCTTCTGCTCCAAGTTGACAATCTTCAGAACACCCAAATGAATTAGGAATTTGGCAAAATATGATCCTTTCTTAGAAAAAAAGGTATTTCCTCTCCCAATATACCTCTGCACCCAGCCAATGGCCAGTCTCATTTTCCATCCATAAAGAATGGAGGAGGAGGAGGAGGATCTTTCTAGCCATCTTGATGAACAGAAAGACAAAGAGGCAGGGAGACATTGCTAGTTACTTCAACCAAAAGAATAAGAATAATAGCAGCTCCAAATTCATTTGTAGTCATATAGTTGTCAAAGATAGCCAGTGTAGGTATTATTATTGTCCCCATTTTGTAGATGAGGAAAATGAGTCTCTGATAAGTTGTGACATGGTTATGTTGTTACTAAGTGTCTCTGGTATAGTCAATCTTTACAACTTCTCCCACTGAATTCTTTAGCTGTTCCTTCAAGGAAAGCCAGAATTCAAATCCAGGTCTCCTGACTCCAGTTCCAGCAAACTTCCCACTACAAAACAGTAAATTTTCGAAGGAACCAAAAAAAGAAAAAACCCACCAAGATGTTTAAAGCAACAGTTCTCACAGTTGGAGACTACTACTCTTTCTCCCTTCCTCCCTTCTTCTCTATCTTCTTTCCTTCCTCCTCCTCCTCCTCCTCCTCCTCCTCCTCCTCCTCCTCTCTTCTTCTCTTCTTCTTCTTCTTCTTCTTCTTCTTCTTCTTCTTCTTCTTCTTCTTCTTCTTCTTCTTCTTCTTCTTTCAATAAGCTGGAATGATTTACTATTTGTCCTGTACAGTTTTCAGTTTTGATTTCTTGAAATATAGCTCTGAAAAGAAAGGCTTTTAAAAAGTCCATTGAGTTTTAAATGGAACTACTTGACTCCACCTTAAAACCCAAAAAACTCTGGCTTTCATTGAATGGCCAGTGATAGCCACAACTCAAGCTTCTGTGGCTCATGGTTTAGTTTTAGATGGCTTAGAATGAGTGTAAATAGCAATTATTTTCTGTACTGGCCAGGAACTTTGAAGGTCTTCTCTTTCCCAAATTGATGTTTTTGTGATGGCAAATTAAGCCATCTTTTGTCTCCGCTCTTACCCAGCCCTTAGTTATTAAATGGACATGGCCTCAAACAAACTGAGACCTGGGAAAGACCTTAGAAAGGTCAAGGTCACCCACTGCATCATCTTGAACTTTGTCTTGTCATTGGAATTTGATGACTCTGGAAGAGAGAACAAGGTTGATGACTCTGAGCAGCTCTGTCCCACTCATATCCAATTCACTTGCAAGTCAAGACATCACCCTCATGATGTCATTGATCTTCTTTGAGAACGAAGGGTGAACAACAACAATAGTTCTCTCTGTACTGTGCCACCTAGCTGCCTGTGACCATGACTTGAGATGGAAATTCCAGAAAGCAGCTTAAAAAGCTCTCCACCCACCAACCCTAACCAATTTAATACAAGAAGCGTGTACCAAGCAATTATGTTTTCTACTAGGGATGCAGAGGTGGCCCTACTGTCAAAGGGCAGAAGAAGACCAGAAAATGGCATAAGAGAAAAGAGAGATCACTCCTAGCTGGGAAAACCCTGGAAAGTTACATGGAGGAGATAGCATGTGAGCCTTGAAAAAAGGGCAGCATTTCAACAGGTAGATATGAGTGGGAGAGGGGAAGAGGAGGTTTTTTGACACACTGTACCTCAATTAATGTAATTACATAAAACTCAGTATATAATCAAAAATCATAAACTAGGCATTAAGGATTTTCCTCCAACCCCACCACCTTAATCAGTTTGAGAGGATTATAGGGCTTTGGCCACTGGATAAAGGCAAATGATATCACACAAGAAACACACTGTCATTGGCTGACAGAATCAATCACTCCCCTTGGACCTATGTATAAAAGGAGCAAATCAGAAAGGGAGCTCACCATTCCAGAGTGCTTTGTGGAGTCACACTTATCTCTGACCAGAGGGGTACAGAGTTGGCAGTCATATGGGAAATCAGCCTAAAAGGGGTGTCATACTCTTCCTCCCCATTTACCATGTCACTAAAGAGACTGACCCAGTAGAAAATAATTTACACAGTCAGGAATTGAGAGACATGATGAAGACAGATAAACTAAGAGTCATTTGAGGAAATAGGCAGCTTCAGGGATCATGATTCCTTGTCACAGAGAGAAATGTCACATATGGACTCAAGAAAGGAGCTGATCCTGGGAGCCAAAGCTAAGGGGAGCTGTATGAGGACCCTACAAAGGGAGAAAGAACTTCCTACACCAGGAGTTGAGTTACTCCTTTATTATATCCCCTATGTGTGTGCCTCACTATTCTTTCCCACAAACTCTGTATAAATTTATGGGAGAATGTACCTCAGTTTATAGAGGAGATGTCTTTGTGACTACTATTTTTGCTATGCCACTTGAATAAACACTTTGCTAAGAGCTAATTGTGTCTAATGGCTAATTGTTAATGGGAAGCACACTAACGAAGTTTTGTATAAGTAGACAGTGCCAGTTGAGGAATAGCCTAAAAGAGGGTTCCTATAGTGAAGATGGTGGTATAAAGCCATTCAAAGCATGGAGGACAACCAGTAAACATTTATTAAGTACCTACTATGTGCTAGCTGCTGGGCATACAAAGACAAAAATGGAAACAATATCTGCTCTCCCAGGGTTCACATTCTATTGAAAGAAGACTAAATACATGCACATATAAATATACACATATACATATACATATACATATACATATACATATACATATACATATACATATACATATACATATACATATACATATACATATACATATATATACATATATATATACACACACATATGAAAATGCATAAGCATATACAGAACAAAGTAAAATATAAACAAGGAAGTTAGTGAGGGAAGATACTAGTAGCTGGGGAGATCAAGAAAGGAATTGTGTTTCTACAAGCTAGAATGCCAGTAGTTGAGTTGTGTCTTGAAGGGAGGTATTCTATGAGGCATGTCAGGAATGAGGGACAGCTAAGTGTACA